>NC_056681.1:7425000-8625000 GCF_018350215.1 Panthera leo
GTTATGTTCAAGTGCAGTGGGAAAGGGAGAATGCCTTCTCCTGTAGCCCTCAAAGAGTCCTAAAGTTTATTCTTATTGGACTGGTCGTGGCCAACTCAAACAACCATGCTGGCCATGGCTTAGGCCAGGGTCACCACTTCAACCCCAGGGAGGCACCAACAAGATCACAGAAATAAATAATTAAGGAGGACCACAAAATTTGGGGATACTGTCAGAAAAATGAGGGATGGTTCTACTGAGGCAAACGGCAATAGATAACTACATTCTTTTTGTCTAAATGTCTTCTCCTAAATTTTATTTTTTAATTTTTAAATGCCATATATATATATATATATACATATATATATATATATATATATATATATATATATATATAGTTAGTTAGTTAGTTAATTTATAGAGGAAGGGAGGGAGAGAGAGGAAGAGGGACAGAAAGAATCGTAAGCACGCTCCCTGCTGAGCAACCCTGACATTATGACCTGAGCTGAAATCAAGAGCCAGACTCTTAACCCACTGAACCACCCAGGCACCCCATCTTTTCCTAAATTTTAATATAACTTTTTCCTCAGAGTAGGGCTCATTTTCATAACCAACATGTCCATCAAAGTATTTTCCCCCAACAAATTCTCTTTGTAATAAGAAGACTCCCGTTCTACTTTTAGCCTAACCTTCAACCTTAACTTTAAAAATAGTCCCTTTCCTCCCATTATATTGAGAAACTTTATGAAGTCATACAGATAGGTTTATTTCTATAATTCTTTAATGTTCAAGTACATGGACCAACTGAATGAAAGCAGGCCAAGCGTTGCTTAATGGAGGGTCTGTTTTAATGGGTTGATAAAAATGATTTGCAATTTAAGCACAGCTTCTTTGCAGAGATAGGAGAGGCTCGGATAGGCTGTTGCCGTTATTTGAAGGTGCTCATAAATTAATATTCAAACCTGTGTGAAAATTAAGTTCCTGTTTTATGCTTTGTTTAAAAGTTGATATTTATCAGCAAAACGGATGACTATGTGTATTGCAGGTGGAACTTTAAAGGTTTTATAAGCTATAAATATTGATTATCTATTTATAGCTTATCTATTGACAGCCTTTACTGTTTTTCTCCTCTGTGAATATGGTGAGAATACGCACAGTGTAACACATAAGAAATGCATTGAGTATTTAAGTGATAGAATGAATATAAAATGCACTGCACAGTTCTTGACTCTTAATAAGCTTTAGAGCGATTTCTGCTGTTATTATTATTACTAAAGTAATGATGAAGATTACGTAGCTTGGAGATAGATGTCCCACGTAGAATCATTAAAGATTAGATAATATCTGACATCAATTAAGAGACCCAATGGGAAAATGAGAGTTGTATGAATCCATCACACTTACAAACTCAAGTGTGGGACTGTGTGTGCATGTGTGTGTACTGTATATGTACAATAAAATGCACACACATGCACACACACAAATACCCGGTGTTTAAATTACCAATGGAAGCCTAAAGCCCATAACATCCAATAAGGATTTCTGATCCAGTCCTCTTGGTAGAACACGAGACTAAACAATATGTATAAGACTGTAATATCCTCACGGCGGTCTCCTGACAAAGATGAGAAGCTACAGGCAATACAGCTGATAAAACGGAGAACTGTATCTCACACCACAATTTTAACAGTTTAGAACACAAATGTATTCCTACTTTCATCGGTATCAGTCGTACCAACTCTTTCTTTTTTGCTCTGTCACTACAGATTTTTCCAAGGGTGGCAGCATGTCATTACCAATCTTTGGCTTATGATTTCTTATCACATTCCAGCACATATAAAGTAGTTTTAAATAATTCTACAACCTATATGATAAAAAGGATTTTAATATTACTTTTTCCAAAGAGAGCCCTTTCCATCGTACACATGTGTGTCTTACAGGCTGACAAATGTCGTCCTGAACAGCTTCCAGTCTTCGCTCTGCCGTCTGTGAAACTTCCACTTCTCTTGAATAGGGCATCGGTGAGATCGTGTGTAGCCTTCCTGGGCCCCTGGAGTAACCCCGTCCTCAGATCCTCGGATGCTGCTGTCTGCGTCCCCACCCATTGTCCTCTTTAAGCCAAAGCTTTTCTCCATTCAGCGCTGTGGAAGTGTGTATTTCAACTGGCAACAAAATGACTTTAGGAGATGGTTTGCTTCTTCTTTCTTCTACCAGGCTTGTTCTCCACATTACTAATGGGACGTCCAGACAGTTCATTTTTCATGGATCGTTCTCAGCATGCTGTGTGGGCAAGTGCCAGCTGACTCAGCACATCCTCAACTAGAGAAGTGTTTCTCAGTGAATGCAAAGCTGGGACCTAAATCGCTAAGGGCGATGAATCGTGGGTGCCTAATTTCATCAATCTCTTCTACCAGTTTATTGTGTAGGAGGGTTTTTCATTGGTAGTGGCTTTCCCTTGAAATTTCAAAGATGTGTGCATTTCTCTTGGGTGAGAGTCTAATTTAGGCAATGGCTGTTTCCCTTCTCTTTCTCCATTTGCCCTTCTTCCTTTGTGAATGTTGGAACAAAAGCTCCCATGTCTAGAATCCATTTAATTGTGTTACACAACGATCAGAGGTGTGACAATTTCTATAGAGGTTCTACTCATAAAATGTACTGTGTGTCTTCAGACCCAGGTCTCTGGAAAGAAAGAATGAAGACAGAGAGTGATTAAGGAGGAAAGGAGGAGGGAGGGAGAAAAGGAGGAAGAAAGTAGGGAGGAAGAGGAAATGTCATGTAGAAGAGTCCAGGCTCTGAATTTAGACAGAACTTGTTTTAAGTCTTGGCTCTACAACTAAACTTGGACACTAGAAATGGAGATATAAAGACACAATTAAAAGTCTACCTGGAGGGGCTCCTGGGTGGCTCAGTCGGTTGAGCATCTGCTCTAGATTTCAACTCAGGGCATGATCTCACGGGTCGTGGGTTTGAGCCCCATGTCAGGCTCCACACTATTAGTTTGGAGCCTGCTTGGGATTCTCTCTCTCTCTCTCTCTCTCTCTCTCTCTCTCTCTCTCTCTCTCCACCCCCCGCAAAAATAAATACATAAACTTAAAAAAAAAAGTCTACCTGGAATCTGACTTATGAGCAAAGGGATCTTCCTAGACCATTCCTAGGATGTGAGAAATGGCAAAAATTGATTATTTAAAACTGGTTGTTTAGACACTGAAAGGCACCCGACTGATGTTTGCCCAACCATTTTGAGTCATCAGAGAGACTGAAGGGTGAGGTAGTTTATTTAGTGACTCACTAGCGTTATTCAATTTCTGTTAGTAGATTTTAACCTTCTGTTAGAAGATTTTAACTTCTTGAGATTTTTGCCAAGGAACAGATTGTAAACCCCTTTCCTTAAATACTAACAGTCAGTGGCTGGGGAGCAACATGGTGGGCAACACAGCAAAGGACCCTCTGTCACTGTAACACCAAATGGAAATGTAATCAACATGCCAGACAAAGCTTTTATTACTTGAAGATATTTTAGATTAGATTAGATAAATGACACAAACAAACAAACAAAAAAAACCCCAAGAAATTCCTTTTGTTCCTGACCCGAATCATAAAGCTTTAATATTAGGTAATGATGAGAATTGGATCCCATGGAAAATATAAATAATCCAAGTTAGCTTCTGATTGTATATTATCTTGAGCGGACAGCTGGTTAGTTTATAATACTCTTCAGAAAGCTCCTTAACCCATGTCAAAGTAGCTATACTACCCAGAACTCAATTCCTGGCATCAACATCTTCTTAACTGCTGAATACGTTACTCTCCTTCCTGTCTGTTCTGGATACTTGTCACCATCGATGGTAACCTGAGCCTCCATTAGGTTCTCTGTAACTAGCTTACTTGGTTCACCAATCTTATTTTTCCCCCAGTCTGTTTGCAGGAGTTTCCTTTTTCCTACACTTTACTTACATGGCTGTAGGCGTCTTCCATTCTCACTCTGCGTGCTCTCCATGGACAGCCTCAGCTACATTCACAGCTATAGCCACCCTTTATGACCTGCTGGCTTCCCAAGGCTGCACCTTCGAATCTGACCACTCCCCTGAGTTCGGCACGTCCTATCCAGCTGCCTGTGAGTCAGCTCTCTTCTGAAGTCCCGTGGGCCTCTGAAACCCCGTGCATACAAAAATCTATTAAATCATTTTATCTGTGCTACCTCCTTTATAATAGCGACTCCACGTGGCATCACTGAACTAGTGAATAGCATTACTCAGTTGCTCAAGTGAAAACTGGGGCCATCATCCTCTATTCCCGCTTTGCCAAGCTTTTCTGATCCTCAGCATCACCTGTGCTGGGTGTTACACACGGATTCCCAGATCCCTACCCTGAAATGCGGGTGCAGGAAACCCGGAGTTGGCTGAGAATCTGGGTTGAATAGTCATTTCGATTGATTCTTCTAATCAGACAGGCTTGGAAAACACTGTACTTTTCTCTCTCCTCAATTAAATCAATTTTTAAAATCCTACATATTCTGATTCGTGAATAGTTCTG
This sequence comes from Panthera leo, assembly GCF_018350215.1. Taxonomy (NCBI): domain Eukaryota; kingdom Metazoa; phylum Chordata; class Mammalia; order Carnivora; family Felidae; genus Panthera; species Panthera leo. The sequence continues at coordinate 7,429,513 of NC_056681.1, forward strand.
GAATCCATTCAACTTCCATCCTCGTGTAGAAAGCTGGAATGAAGACCCTGTCCCAGGTCAGTTCCGTCACAACTCCCACCTAACTCGCATATCTTGCAGTCAGCCCCTGCCCTCTGCTCATAGCTCCTGTCCTTCCTCCCTTGCCACCTCCTCCGTGCTCCTTACTTGACTAACTTTCACCCATCAGTCAGACATCCACTTGGATATTTATTTTTCTAAAAAACGTATATTGACTTCCAAGTTCTAGAATAAGAGCTTTCTGAGTACAGTAAAACCTTGGTGTGCGAGCATAATTCGTTCCGGAAACATGCTTCTAATCCAAATCACTTGTATATCAAAGCGAATTTCCCCATAATAAATAACAGAAACTCAGATGATTTGTTCCACAACCCAAAAATATTCATGTAACAATGATTACAATACTGTCATATAATATAAAATGATAAAGAGAATTCGAATTATGAGGAAAAATGAACAAATTAACCTGAATTTACCCTTGTAATCTTTGTGGCTGGTGTAAGGGAGACAAGAAAAAGGAGGGTTGTTGTGTAGGACGACTTTCACGATCACTAACGGTATCGCTTCTACCTACTGGCTCAATGAAGTCTTTTCCTTTTCATGCAACTTTAACAAGGAACCTACCCAATGACACTTGATTTTGCTTTCTTTTGAGCATTTCTGGCAATAAGGCAGCAGAGGAAAGGGTCTAGATCCACAGGCAGCCTCACCTAGAATGAAGCAAAGCATTCCTAGGCTCACTCTTGTCTGGAAAAGCAAAGGACTGTCCACAGGTGCTTGGAAGTGACAAAAAATACAACAGTGCCAGTTGTGGGCACCTTCCAATGTTCTGAAAAATCACTGATTTCTGCCAAACACCGTGGCCTGAGTCTGAGCATCTGAGCATGAGAGATAATTACCTACAATCCCACAGTGAGAGAGAGCGTGCGCGCATGAGACAGAGAGAGAGAGGGAGAACCATTGGCTCAGTTGTGATCATGTGACCTTCAGCATCACACACGACGCGTATTGCAAAACACTGCTTATTTATCAAGTTAAAATTTATCAGAAATGTTTGCTCATCCCGCAGAACAGTCACAGAACAAGTTACTCACAATCCAAGGTTTCACTGTATTCACTTAAGACCTGTTTTGGGGTGTCTGGGTGGCTGTGTCAGTTAAGCCTCTGACCCTTAGTTTCCACTCAGGTCATGATCTCACGCTTGTTGAGACTGAGCCCCACATTGGACTCTACGCTGTCAGCCTGGAACCTCCTTGGGATTCTCTCTCTCCCTCTCTGCCCCTCCCCCCACACCTGCTCCTCACCCACCTCAAATAAATAAATACACACATACACACAAAAAACAAGTGCCTGGGTGGCTCAGTTGGTTAAGTGGCTGAGTTCAGCTCAGGTCACAATCTCGCAGTCTGTTAGTTCGAGCCCCGCGTCGGGCTCTGTGCTGGCAGCTCGGAGCCCGGAGCCTGCTTCGGATTCTGTGTCTCCCTCTGTCTCTGCACCTCCCCTGCGTGCACTCTCTCTCTCTCTCAAAAATAAATAAACATTAAGAAAAAAAGACGTGTTTTCATTGGATGACGGTATCTTGTTGTGTATTGCTAATTTCCATCATCAGATTTGAAGTACAATGAAGGCAGAAGCCATATAGCATCCCTGACACCCGGCACAGCAGTTTGCCACAAGTATTCACTGAACAAATAAATGATTTTATAAAATAAAATTATTAATGTGCAAAACTATGATTGAAGGTATCAGTTCATTGGTCGATTAATGAACAGAGACTACAGTTGCAAATTTGAAAGGCACATCAGTTAAAAATGGAGGAGTCTGGATTGGATACACAGAAACGACAAGTGTCCTAGGACTGTCATATGCAGACACTACGTCAAAAAGATAAAACATTGACCCCAATAGCATGAAACACGCTTTAAATTTGCGTGTAAAGAACCTTCGATAACCTCTCAGAAAGTCATCTAGCACAGATTCATAGATTTGTTTAAATTATGATAATTGCTATTAAAATAAAATTAATCGAACATGCTATGTAAATGCCCCTTAAACATATTTAGATTTTGAAAACTGCCATTAGACAGATGAGAACATAATGGAAGTGCACTTTCAGCATAATTGTCATTACGATAGCTAATTGTTTGTGTTCATTTAAAGCCGAATCTATAACTAGTCACTTATGGTGCAATCTTTCCAGCTCAGACCAGAGAAGGCGCGGGTAACACAGAATAAAGAAACAGCTGAACCAACGAAATATAATGTGATGAGTGTGGGGATAATGAAAACTGAATTAGGAAAGACTTCTCCAGCTGAAGATGGCAGTGTCCAAGTGGAGGATTTTGTCACAGTCCTCATGTGTCTCCCCACACGTTTAGTAAAATACACAAAGAGATGCAAAGCTGTAGCCATGTTTGGAACAGTGAATGAGAATTACTGATACGCAAGTACTTTGGGCACCACGCACCATTTCTATTTTGGAAAAGGAGTAAAAGAACACCAAACAGAATCACGGGTTCACCCCCCCTCCACCACCATACACACACACACACACACACACACGCACACACACACACATACACACACACAAAGACATCACTTACTCCATAACATATATCCTATCTTCATGTTTTGGCAAGTATATGGTCATGATGACAATTCTTAAAAATATGTAAATGTTGGCACAAAAACAGACACATAGACCAATGGAATAGAATAGAAACCCCAGAACTAGAACCACAAACGTATGGCCAACTCATCTTTGACAAAGCAGGAAAGAACATCCAATGGAAAAAAGACAGTCTCTTTAACAAATGGTGCTGGGAGAACTGGACAGCAACATGCAGAAGAATGAAACTAGACCACTTTCTCACACCATTCACAAAAATAAACTCAAAATGGATAAAGGACCTGAATGTGAGACAGGAAACCATCAAAACCCTAGAGGAGAAAGCAGGAAAAGACCTCTCTGACCTCAGCCGTAGCAATCTCTTACTCGGCACATCCCCAAAGGCAAGGGAATTAAAAGCAAAAGTGAATTACTGGGACCTTATGAAGATAAAAAGCTTCTGCACAGCAAAGGAAACAACCAACAAAACTAAAAGGCAACCAACGGAATGGGAAAAGATATTTGCAAATGACACATCGGACAAAGGGCTAGTATCCAAAATCTATAAAGAACTCGCCAAACTCCACACCCGAAAAACAAATAACCCAGTGAAGAAATGGGGCAGAAAACATGAATAGACACTTCTCTAAAGAAGACATCCGGATGGCCAACAGGCACATGAAAAGATGCTCAACGTCGCTCCTTATCAGGGAAATACAAATCAAAACCACACTCAGATATCACCTCACGCCAGTCAGAGTTGCCAAAATGAACAAATCAGGAGACTATAGATGCTGGAGAGGATGTGGAGAAACGGGAACCCTCTTGCGCTGTTGGTGGGAATGCAAATTGGTGGGGCACTCTGGAAAACAGTGTGGAGGCTCCTCAGAAAATTAAAAATAGACCTACCCTATGACCCAGCAATAGCACTGCTAGGAATTTACCCAAGGGATACAGGAGTACTGATGCATAGGGGCACTTGTACCCCAATGTTTGTAGCAGCACTCTCAACAATAGCCAAATTATGGAAAGAGCCTAATGTCCATCAACTGATGAATGGATAAAGAAATTGTGGTTTCTATACACAATGGAGTACTACGTGGCAATGAGAAAGAACGAAATATGGCCCTTTGTAGCAACGCGGATGGAACTGGAGAGTGTGATGCTAAGTGAAATAAGCCATACAGAGAAAGACAGATACCATATGTTTTCACTCTTATGTGGATCCTGAGAAACTTGACAGAAACCCATGGGGGAGGGGAAGGAAAAAAAAAAAAAAAAAAAAAAAAAAGAGGTTAGAGTGGGAGAGAGCCAAAGCATAAGAGACTGTTAAAAACTGAGAACAAACTGAGGGTTGATGGGGGGTGGGAGGGAGAGGAGGGTGGGTGATGGGTATTGAGGAGGGCACCTTTTGGGATGAGCACTGGGTGTTGTATGGAAACCAATTTGACAGTAAATTTCATATATTAAAAAATAAAAAAATAAAAAAAATAAAAAAAAAAAAAGAAACCCATGGGGGAGGGGAAGGAAAAAAAAAAAGAGGTTAGAGTGGGAGAGAGCCAAAGCATGAGAGACTCTTAAAAACTGAGAACAAACTGAGGGTTGATGGGGGGTGGGAGGGAGGGGAAGGTGGGTGATGGATATTGAGGAGGGCACCTTTTGGGATGAGCACTGGGTGTTGTATGGAAACCATTTTGACAATAAATTTCATATACTGAAAAAAAAAATAAAATTAAATTAAATTTAAAAAAATAAAAAAATTAAAAAAATAAAAAAATATGTAAATGTAAGACTTTTATATGACTGAAGGTTGGCCAACTATCAAAAGGTACTAAATGTAACTATTACAGATGTCTCTGTTGATAAGAAATGAAACAGATCATTCATAAAATGCTTTAAATTTATAACATGTAATATAATTTTCCAGTTTTCATTTCAGCAAAATCACAAATTATATTATCATCAAGATTTTCACATTTGTGCCCTATTGATAACAATGAGCTAAAACATTAAAAAAATGCAGTTATGCAAAGTACATGAAGTAAATGATAAAAATAAAATGCAATTAATTTTTCCATGTTTTAAAAGTTATTTGTTTTAAAATATTAAAATTGTCTCTTAAAATTCAAAGATGAAATACAAATTTAAATAAATGAATGTCAACATTTTAACTCAAATTATTTATGTAAAGCAAAACAAGTAGGGAAACACACTCCTACTGGTCCTACAGATTTTTTTTCTGAGTGTGGTAGGAAGGTACTAAGAAAAAGGTATCTGAGGGGGGTGCCTGGGTGGCTCAGTCAGTTAAGCATCTGACTTCAGCACAGATCATGATCTCGTGGTTCGTGAGTTTGAGCCCCACTTCGGGCTCTGTGCTGACAGCTTAGAGCGTGGAACCTGCTATGATTCTGTATCTCCCTCTCTCTCTGCTCCTCCCCTGCTCATGCTCTGTCTCTCTCTCTCCTTCAAAAAAAAAAAAAAAAAGATACCTGAGAAAAGTTCATAGAGAAAGACACAACTCAGGGTGAAATTCCTGAACTTCAAGATTAATAGCAATATAAACAACTTTGGAAAAACAAATAATAAACCATTAAGAGTGCTTATTTTGGGGTGTTGGAATCAAAAGTCCTATGTATTCCTTGTACCTTTGTGTCCTTTTCAAATTCCCCATCAAGTGCATACACTACTTTTAAGTCAAACTGAAAACATAAGTGCTATTTTTTTTGGTAAAATTACACAAGCTCGTATCTATTAAGCACTTGCTCCCAAGTTTTCCCTTAACTGTTATGCTATTATATTAAAGCTATTTGTTAACAACATTTCATTGTGAAAAGAACACATGAATAGGCATTTAATTGCATAAGGGATTTGTGCTGAAACCATTTTAATAAATCAAGCTTGGAACATCTGCAAACATTTTGTACCTAAACCACATATGTGAAGGAACAACAACCAAAAAGCACAAAAGCTCTGAGTCAAAATGAAGATGAAGTTTTTCAACACAAACCTGGTGCCAAAAGTCGTAGAAAATCACTGTTTTATACACAATTCTGATTTGTGTGATGAAGTATCGGTAGGCTTGATGCAAAATAGCAAAGCTTTCCAAATAGAGTAACAGTTTTCTTTAACACATACCCAACAAGAAAAACACAGAAAGTCAAAAGAACAATACCAAATTCAATGTTCTTTGCTTTTTCTTATTCAAGAACAATCGGTTTTCTTTCCAACAAGAGCAGATTGCCACCATTCTCAAAAATAATAGAATACAATTGAGTTGCTACATCCAAAGAATGTCACAAAGAGAAGGCACTCACTATCTATAACTGAGAGAAAATAAGTCACTGAATTCCTTATTCACAGAAATTTATCTGAAAACTGGAGGGCAATTATTAATTCCCCTGTATTTATCAGTGTATGCGATATGTAAAACACATGATGCTCAGTTTTTAGTTTTTCTCTCTTCAGTTCCATTTCTTGAATGGTTATTGGGTAAACTAAAAGAAGTAAACTGTGGGCAAAAAGAATGGCAACTTGCTTGCTCTATATAAACTTCCCTAGTGTTGCAATGGTTTCCATACTCCCATGGACTTGAAAACAGTTGGTGGTGTTAATACAGCAAGGTATAGAAATTAGTATCACTTCTCAAAAGGTTTAAATATTGAATTACCACATGACCGGGCGATTCCACTCCTAGGTATATATCCAAGTGAATTGAAAATATATGTCCATACTCACACAAATAAACTGTCACACAATTATATCATAGTAACATTATTCATATTAGACAAAAAGTAGAAATAATACTATGTCTGTTAACTGATGAGGGAATCAACAAAAGTGATAATATTCATAAAACAGAATATTATTCGGCCCCATAAAGGAATTAAGTACTTATACATGAATGAACCTTAAAAACATGAAAAACAAAAGAAGCCAGACTCTATAGGCCACATAGTATATAATTCCATGTATATGACTTATCCAGAAAAGGCAAAATCATAGAGATACAAAGTAGATTAGTGGTTTCCAGAGGCTGGTGGGGGTAAGGGGTGGTCAGGGGTAGACTGTGGTTGCTAATAGGTATGGAGTTTCTTTGGGGGGTGATGAAAATATTCTGGATCAGTTACGATTGCACAGCTTTGTGATTATACAAAGACCCATGAATTCTATAGTATGTGAATTACATTGCAATAAAAAAAGGAAAAGAAAAAGAAATGAATGCCTTGGCAAAAAAACTCCACACTGCATGTGCCGCTGGAACCCATGCCCAATATTATGTCAGATTGTTGCAGTGTTAGGTTATAAAATAAAAGGTCTCACGGTCAACTCAGTTTGAGGAATACTGAATGAAGTAGATTTCATTTCTGAAAGACATCACAGAGTTTACTGATGTGCTTTGTGAATGTCTGCACTTCCTACACATGTTTTCTGTCTTCTACTTATGGAAACTCTCTGAGGACACGTGTTCTGCAAACTTTGGGAACTGCAGCCTTAGAAGACCAGTCTAGGGGAATGTACCGATGAAAATGGATTAAATTTTCCTTTGATCAAAATGCAAACCATTATTTATTTAGAGGCTTTATATTGCTTACAAAGCTGCTGATATTTACACTTTGCTTCATAATGTAAGTTTTTGCCTTTAAATCTAACAGTCACAAATTTAGAAACCTCAATACTTCAATAGGAAGTATATGCTTGACAAACTGCATTAGTGTGAAACAATCCAATAAAGTTAAGTGACTAGAAATTTAAGCAAGACTACTCATTATGAATCAGATCCCATGGAGAGCTTTTTGACAATGTCCAACAAAATTACGAATGCATATACCATTTGATGTAGCCATTCTATATCAAGGAATTTATCCTTATATATGAATGAAATATTTTACAGAGATGGATAGATATGAAATACACATAGCAATAGATGAAGAGATGGAGATATAGAAAAATATATATAAATATTATTTTAGCTAGCTTCCAACATGGTTTCTAATGATGATTATCACCTTGTGGTATTTATGACCCGGTGTAGTCCCCTCCCACACTGAATGAGGTTGACCCACTTAACCTATAGCACCTGATTAGAAATGATGAAGCGTAACTTCCCAGCTTAGATCATAAAAGACATTGTGGTTCCCACTTTACTCTCTCTCCTGGATCTCACACTTTGGAGGAAGACAGCTGCCATGTCACAAAGACACTAAAGCAACCCTAAGAAAAGATTGATTTAGTATGGAAATGAGACCCCCTCCCTCCCAACATCTAGTGTGAAACTGACTACGGTTATGGCTATGTCAATGAGCCATCTTGGAAGCAGATTCTCCAACCCTGGTCAAACCTTCAGTTGACTTCAGCCCCCTGACTGCTAGCTCTACAGATTCTGAACCAGAACCATGCAAGCCAAATGCTCCTGAATTGCTGACTTACAGAAGCTGTTTTCACTTGGGAAATCCGGGGTAAGTTATTACACAGGACTGTATGTCCAACATAGCTCCCTATTATTTTATTAATTGTAGTATGTTTAGAATAGCAAAAGGTTTAAAAAAATCTCAGTGTTTGTAAGTATTGAATCTACAAAATTTAATATACAGATATTCAGTGAAACAGTGGACAGGCATAAAATTAAGAAGTATCTTTATATGTGGATGTAAAATATTCTAACAAAATAAGTATGCAAAAAAATTTATGAAAAAAAGAAAATTAATATATGTCTACACCTGCTAATATATACATAAGATATCTCTCAAAGGATGCATAATAATTTACTGACATTTATTGATTCCCTTCCAGGGTAGCTGGAAGAGACAGATTTGAAGAGGGGAGTTTTCATCGCAATATACGTTCACTGCATTTTCAATCATGTGAAGGTATTACTTTTTTGTTTTCAAGCATTCATTTCTGTTATTGGTATAGCAGCATGAGACGTTCAGACAATTCCCCTCCATAGTAAACAAGCATAAAACCGTACAAAATTATTTTTAAAACAACTGAAAATGACCAAACACAGGCACCAACTTGAGAAGTGTTTACTCATGGGCAACTCTACTGTTTCAAATAAGGATGGCGAATTTCTAAAACTTCTTGCTTGGAGGCATGTCCATCTCTCCCAGCTCAAGCGATAAAAAACCCAAAGTCTGATTAGCCAGAGGTGGTAGCCTCAGTTTGGGCAGGTGGCAAAACAGTTAGGAATTTAAATGGAAGATAATGAGAATAGAAGGCCTTTGGAAGAGCTGAGAGGATATATTCTTGGCACATTTCTAGCTGACTTTTCAACTGTGTGCAGGGGAGAGGATGAATCTAGAAAAAATAGAAAGCCCAGAGAAACTTTATTTATCTATTTTTTCAAGTTTTCATTTAACTTCCAGTGAGTTAACATACAGTGCAATACTAGTTTTAGGTGTAGAATTTAGTGATTCATCCCCTATCTACAACACCCAGTGCTCACCACAAGAGGCACCCTCCTTCGTATCTATCACCCGCTTAACCCTTCCCCCTGCCCACCTCCCTCCAGAAGCCCTCAATTTGTTCTCTATAGTTAAGAGTCTGTTTTCTGGTTTGCCCCTCTTTTTTTCTTTCTCCCCCTACGTTCATCTGTTTTGTTTCTTAAATTCCACATATGCCTGAAATCATGCATTTCACTTAGCATAATACTACTCTCTAGCTCCAACCACATCATTGCAAATGGCAAGATTTCGTTTTTTTATAAGCCTGAGAAACTTTAAATCAATGGCACATTGAAATGAGTTCCACATAAAATCTGGGCAGCAGATAAATCATTGGCTGACTGCTAATTACACTATCAAAAGGATGGTAATTGGGGAGATGGAGACCGAACAAACAAATAAAACTTCAGCATAGGTATCTGTGGCTGCTCTGAGTGAGGGAGACAGATTTTACAGCTGGAGCCCAGGCAAATTATGTGCGTGCAAAATAAAAACATGAACAACATTTGGAGGAAGAAATTGAATCCAGAGTTGCTACAAGGCATCAGCAATGATGTGCAGTTTTAAACCGAAAATTATTAAGACATTTTAATAGAAAGACATTTTAAAAGAAAACAGAAAGTCTTACCTGTGCTCTGGAAACAAGAAGACAATAGAAACAGACACTGAGTTGGAACACATTTGGGATTGAGTAGATGAATACTTCAATACATATATTATAAATGTACTCAAGTGATTAAAGGAAAGTATGTTTAAATAATCAATGGGAGATATGCCAATAATAAGTGAATAAATGGGGAATTGTGCCAGAGAGGAGGAAACTATCAAAAAGAAAAAAACAAAAAAATTAAGACTTGCAAATAATAAAAATGGAAAGCTTACTAGATGAGTGCCAGAGCACATTTGACAAAGCAGAAAAAAAAATCAGGGACTGGAATATAAAACAATAGAAATTTTACAACAAAATGTCAGATAAAACATATTGAAGAAAAATAAACAGAGCCTCAGAGACATGTAGGACAATATTACACATCCCAACATTCATATGATTGGAGTCCAAAAAGAGACCAAAAAAGGGCAGAAAAATTATTTGAAGAAATAATGGTGGGAAAGTCCCATTATTTAGTGAATTTGGTGAAATTTAGTGAAAAATATTACTCTATAGGTTCAGGAAGGTAAAGAAAATCTCAGTAGCATAAGCAGGAAAAAAAAGTCATCTAGATGTATCATACTCAAAAAAGATCATTTGAAATCAATAGAGATAAGTAGAAAATCCATAAGCAGCAAGAGAAAATTACCACAAAAATACATGGATGAATCAGAAATGCACATTGTTAAGTGAAAGAAGTTAGTCTGAAAAGGTATGTACTGTCTGATCCCACTTTACAACATTCTGGAAAAGGCAAAACTATAGTGAATATAAGATTATTGGGTTGCCAGAGGTCCAGCTGGAGGTAGGGAGGGGTTGAATAAGCTAAGCACAAGGAATTATTTGTGGCAATGAAACTATTCTGTATGATACGACGTTGTAGCTGTGAATATAAGATACTATGCACTTGTTAAAACCCACAGAGTTTTACAGCATGAAGAGTAAATCTTAATGTATGCAAATTTAAACATCATTTAGGAGGTCAGAGGATCCCCAGATGGAATGCTGAAAGTGACAAAATAATTTAATTGTATTACAAATGTATGAAAGAATTCACTGAAGAGGACGGGAGAAAAAAGTGCTGACCCAACGCAAATAAGCAAAGTCTTTAAGGCAAAGAAACTATATGTAAGCACTGTGGTTTACTGTGGTGTTTGGATTAACAATTGTGATTTTACTATACATGGTTATTGTAATTGAACAATAAAGAAATAGATAGTGGGTGGTGGGAACCAGATTTCCCACTGTTGGAATAAGAGGTTACCAATAAACAAGAGTAAAAGACTAGAATGATCCATGGGGCTTAATAGATCAGAATAGGGGATAGCAGTATGAACTCATGTTTAGTTTAATATAGATAGAGAAGGTTATCTATAAAATTTTTAATAGATCTGTGTGTATACATTGTTAATACACACACAAGTATGTCCTTGCTCTACTGGTTAAGCGAATTGACATCCCAGTAGCATTGAGCATATCAGCATACAGATCTTGGTTTCTAATACCATTAGCTAGTAAAAGAAACCAGGGATCCTCACAGAAATAGTTGATTCTAGGAATGGGGAAAATATACAAGATGAATCTGGAGCATTGTATAGTGCTGGGAAGGTTCCACAATTTCTATGAAAGGACTTAGAATAACCGAAGTGATTTTTAAAAAGAGGAAGTAGGAAGATTTGGCCACCTAATTTAATGACTTATTATAAAAGCTACAGTAATTAAAATCATCTGGCACCATGAAAAGATAGAATTATATATCGGCGGAATGGAAAAGAGAGGTCAGACACGGATTCACATATATATGATTACTTGATTTTGACAAAGATGCCAAACCAATGTAATTGAGGGAGAAAAATTCTTTTTAAACAAATGAGCTGGATCACCTAGATATTCCATAAGGAAAACACTGAACATTGACCTTTTCCTCACATCATCCACAAAAATTAATTCAAAATGTAAAGCCTAACACTGGAAAGGTTCTACATGAAAATATAGGAGACAGTCTTTGCAAACTTGAGGTAGGCAAAAGTTTAGAGAACACAAAATGTGTCCAAATAAAATAATGGTAAATGGGGCTTCCATCGTGTCTGTCGTAAGGAGGTACAAGGATAAAGCCTTCAGTTGGTTACAGTTCTTTGCTCTGATTAGGAAACTGTTTAACACCGAGGTTGAGCTGGGATATTTTAAAAGGTGCAGTAGGTATTTAAATGATATATTCGAGGATATTAGTTAGAATAACCTATCATTGATAATGAAGAGTTCTGAATGATACAAGGAATTATCGGAGCAGAGATCCAGACAGAGAGAAAAATGAGCAAAACCCCGAAACAGTTACTAGGCCAAGGGAGCTAGTGACCTGATTGGGTTGAAGATCACACTCAACTTCTCAAACATCAATGGCATGAGAACTTGGAAGTGTGCAACAGGGCAGATGGCTAGTCTGAGGCACAAGAAGGACCAACTGGAACTGGTCAGTGTCTGCTCATGTAAACACCATGGACATAGAATCGGGACGTCGTGACACGTCTCTCTTACTTGATAAAGAGGAGGCCATAGTCTCCGTTTGCTCTATGATTATCTTTGAAGGATTATGTATGAAGGAGCTACAGCCTTCAAAGGAAGCCAAGTCTTTCCCGTCTTTAGAACAGCTGGGTGATTGCCCAGCACAAAGCAAATCCCATAGCGTTTAAACAAATCCTGCTCATATGAAGGCACTTTCCGGGGAGTGTGTGTGTATACTGAGAGGAGTTGATGTGCCAGCCACCATAATTTACTCTAAACCCACTAAGATCTGGTCAGGATGATTTAGATCTTAAATTACGCTCTGACTGACAATCCCTATCCAGATGCCAAGGAAAATCAATTTAAAAAAAACCCTACCTGTTTATTCTCCGTGTATAACAAGGGAAGAATGGACATTTGTAATTGAAATGGCAATTGACCATGCTAGGTATCATTGTTGCGGTGGGGTTTTTTTTCTTTAATGACACAATGAACAACTAATCCGTCATTGTTTTAATCTTCAACATGACATTATTTAGGCTGCTGATCCACTGGTGCCCTTCTGATGACACTTAATCAGGCATTATTTTGTACACATCAAACTTCCATTTGCCACGATAGTGCTATAATTATGCTGTTGCATAGATCATTTAGGAGAGCTGGAGTCTCCATGGCCTGAAAATATTAATGTGATACGGTCATCGTGTTAAGCTCTATTTTGCATTTTCTTATGGCCTCTTGTTCATTTCATATTACAAATCTGTACCGGGGTCAAATTCAATTAGTTTCTGAGACAGGGATACTCATTATGATTCATAAATTAAATGTTACCTGCTATTACTCAATGGAAAATATGTTTCACTACTAGGAAGGAGTTGAGGCTTCTTTTACTCGATTCCTTTTATTTAAAAAACCAAGTCAACAGGCTTCAAACAGAAAATTATGTGTTTTTTTTTCAAGAGGTGCCTATGCATTCAAGCTCCTGTCAAAAGAATTTGGACTCACAGAAAATGTAGAGACTTTCTCTATCCCATAAGTTGTTTCTCAAGTCTACAAGACTAATCAAGTTATGAAATTCAAAATAAAGATACATTCACACTCATTAATTCATTCGACCAATTTTTATTAAGTAATGTGTGTGAGGAGGCATCATGTTGCAGGCTAAGAAGGAGAGTTAGAAACAAAGCAAATGCTGTTCCAATGGAGATCATGGTGAAAGGGCCCCAGGAGCTTTCCTCAAGAAGAACTATAAGGAAAGGAAATACTAAGGAATTTATACCCAATTCATAGAACAGGAAGGGTCTAATGGGATAGTTGTATCTTCCATACGTAATGCAGTGTGTACTTCCTTCTTTCAACATCAGTTTTATATCATTTCATGCATGTGACAAATACATTAGCAAATCGGAAATGTTTGCAGTGTCACTTGCTCATGTTGAAGCCTAATTTGTTGAGGTCCTTCTTGCAACGACCACAAAGCATGCACCTGTTGTTTGCTTAGGGAGCCGCAAGAGAAATAAAAGGCATAGATTCTGCTCTTGAGAATGTACCATTCCCATTTAAAAACAAATCTGTAGAGTCAGCATGTTTTCCAGTAAGCTTGGTTCATTGAATAGAACTGTCTTTTCAAATTATCAACCGATCATTTGATCTTTTTTTTTTCTCTTGTGGAAGCATTCAAGAGATTGTCTTGAAAACTCATCTGAGAGAATACTGGATATTTCTAAAAACTTCACGTCATGGGAAATATGACATATTAATAATCTCTGGAAATAATAGAATGCTCAAAGTCACCATTCTGCTCATGTCTATGAGGTAAAATAACACTCTCTGTCACAGGAGAATACCAAGTTCCTGAGATTGTTGTGTGAGACATTAAAAGTCAGATTGAGGATATTTTAAAGGAAATACTATTGGAAGAATTGGTGGGTTTCCTTCCAAATTACTACCTACCAATAATATTGTCTCCTTTTGTCCAGCTCCGTTTCTAGACAATGTCAAAGCTACAGCATAAAGGGCAAAAGAAGAGAAGATACATATAAAATAATATTTTTCTTCTGTCAACCAGAGCTACAACCTCGCAACAGACAGGTGTCTCAATATAATGAAAGTTGGCTTAACTGAAAAATATTACATAGAGAATACAATACTCCAAAACACAGAATTTCCTCTCTTACTGCATTCATTCCTGGGTCTGGCAATGACAGTTCAATTTCAGTAAGTGAAAACATGGGTACAGGGTAAACATTGTATTTTGTTCACCCATTATCTACCCATCCTCACTTCTGGCACCATGATTTTCTTCTCAGAGCCCATGTCTGACATTGTTTCCATCCTTGTGATTCAGTGAGACTGACATTTCCTTCATATAGCTCAGCACTGAGTGGGTCTCTCAGACCTGGGGACAGAGTATTCAATCCACTGGGCACGGGGACCCTAGGCAGATGACCCAGGCTGGCACCAAAGAGCTTCCAAATTATGACTTCAACAGGAGCTCTTGGGAAAGAGCATTTGCCTTTCCACTGGGGTTTCTAAGACAGTGGGGATTGGAATTTAGCTGTCATTGCATTACCAGATGGGGTGTGTTTGTCTCAAAACAAAGCTAATACAACAGAGGGCACAGTTCAGAGGTGGAGAGAGAAAATTTTGACCCCAAGCTTGATATAACGTATGTCTGGGCTTTTTATTCAGTTCGACTAAGTTTGCTAATTAATTAATTCTTTTGTACTTTTTAAGCTTGATTGAAATGAGTTTCTATCTTTCTGCCATTAGCAATTGAGTCCTGAAAAATACTGTCTTTTCAAAAATTTTTAAATTATATATATAATTTATTGTCAAGTTAGCTAACATACAGTGTATACAGTATGCTCTTGGATTTGGGGATAGATTCCTGTGATTCATCGCTTACATATAATACCCAGTGCTCATCCCAACAAGTGCCCTCCTTAATGCCCATCACCCATTTACTCCCTCCTCTTTCCCCCACCTCCCATCAACCCTCAGTTTCTTCTCCATATTCAAGAGTCTCTTATGGCCTCCTCTCTGTTTCCTTCCTTTTTTTCTTTCTTTCTTTCTTTCTTTCTTTCTTTCTTTCTTTCTTTCTTTCTTTCTTTCATCTATCTATCTATCTATCTATCTATCTATCTATCTATCTATGTATCTATCATCAGACACAGTCTAATGAAAGATAACCTTAAAGCCTGATTACAGAGGCACTGCTTATGGAGTCTGGCTGCCTAACATTCAAATTCTAAGGCTACCACTTAGCATAAAACCCTGAGTAATGGATTCAATCACTCTGAACGTTAGATCCCCCATGAAGAAAGCATAGACACCAGAATCTTGCCTTGCATTTCTATGAGTATTTAACTCGAACATAGAGAGAAGCTGAGTTGCCCATTTTAATCCATGTGAACAGCTCCTAGGAAGTCCTCCAAGAGACACCATTTATTTTGAATAGACTGACTACTGAAACCAAGAACTGCATAATGGGGCAGCCGTAAAGATGTATTTAAGGTCACCTAGATCAGTGCACTTACAAATATTTTTCTTTGTGTGATTGCCAGAACGTCAGACCTAGAAACAATCCAATGACCACTACATTTAACTACTTCGTTATACAAAAGAGAAAACGAAGGTCAAGAAAGGGGAAGAGAGATGTTATTCTCAAATGGCCAGCTACAGGCAGGTATACGTCCAGGTTTCTTTTTTTTCTATCATTGCCCTTCACTTGCAACAATTGGGAAAACAATAGTGTTGTACTTAAAACGCAGATCTGAGCAGCTCTGTTTAGAATGCTACCAGCTGGCTTGCTTATTTCTAGAGTCAAAAAAAAATAGGAAAAATGAAAGATGTTGGACTAACCTTTTGCAGGTGAGGTTGAGTGTCAGTTGCTATGCAACTCAACAGGGAGGATTTACAATCTGCAGGAGTTGAGTGGGAAGCAATTGAATCTGACTGAAAGTTCAGGTCTGACTGAATAACAGAAGTGTGTGTGTGTGTGGGGGGGGGGGGGGTGGAAACAACCACGTCTGCCTTTGGTGCATATATTTATAATGGAATATGAATGGTAAAAAATTAGATTTTCAGAGTTTGGGGGCCTCATGTTTACCTAAAATTATTAGATAATTGTTCTTAGTTTTTTAATTGAATATGTAGACATAGCCTATCACAGATGAGAACTGTATTATCTTTGTAAAATTACCAATTTCCCTTTTTGAAATTCAATCCAGTATACGAATTGAAAGTAGGGTCAACATAATCCCAAAGCAGCGGCCTGGATATTTTCTTCTAAAAACCAACAAATCAAAATTACACAGCTCATGAAAACAAAAATGTGTCCAATCAATTTTGTGATTCAAACAATAAAGACGCAGAATTTGACAGTTTTAAATAATTATCTGATACACACAAGTAAATTTAGGTATTAATGAGAGAGAGCATTTAAAAAATTCTTAATACAGGTATTTGAGCAGTCAGCATCCATTAAATTTGGAAATATGCAATTGCCATCTTTTCGCACCATGTCCTTTTCATGTTTCCTTTAGTCTCTTGTAATTTCTCTTCCTTAAAAAGTACCTGGAGTTCTGTATGACTTTGTTAGTTTTCCAAAACCCCAGTGTCCGTCCCCTACTGTGTTTCCTTTCTCAAGTTGAAGAGCCTCTCTAATTGAGCTTTGTTTTTCTCCAACATTACATCAAAATGTAACTGTAGCAAATCGAATTCTCACAAGAATGTGCTCTCATCCTAGGAGCTCACCAAAAGAGCAAACAACCAAGAGGCAAAAATCTAGCTCTTGAGAAGATGTCAGGTAGTTTGCCTCTGTCTTTAGTTTTTAATTGACAGCATGTAGTCACTTGGTCACTTCTAAGTATAGTAAACCGTAGATTCGTTTCAAAACCTAATGCCCTACTTTGGTTCTAGTATGAATGGATTGACCCTCATTTCCAAAAACATAGTAGACCATATATATTTAAATCCCTCCTGCTACACAATGTCTAAAACTCTGAAAGATACATTTAAAATAAGCTTTAAACACATAGCTGTGATACAAAGGAGAATATTCATCCCAGAGGGCATGGAGGCAGGAAGCTATCTAAAGGGCATTCAGTTGAGAGTCCTGAGGAAGATGGGAGACTGGCCTTAGTCCCTTGGAAGGCAACGTATTGGAGCAGAGATGCCTGTGTTATCTAGAATCTGCAATGGTAGTATCTTCAGTGATAAGCTAACCTGAAGAATAATGCATCCCATTTTACAAAAGCAGTAGTCAAAGACATTCGCTGTATGTTTTTACTCTATCTGCAAAAGAAAATTTGTTCATCTTGAAATGTATGATCTACAACTAGCCTTTACATGGATCTAGGGTTCAAATTCACTATCTGTGTAATATAAAGAAATTCAGTCCCAGAAAATCTTTTAAAGTGGTTTTGGTATAGTAGAGTGTCCAGATGTTCAAACTAAGAAATGTAAATCCTAAAGTAGTTTTCGCAGAATTCCCAGAGATCAAGTTTTAGCAAGCATGGAATCATACTGAACATCACAAAACATGGGAAAACGAGGGAAAATGAGGGAAAAACAGCAGAAGCAGCAAACAGCAGTATGAAGTCCACAATATTTTAGATATTGAAAGTATCAAATGTAGAATATGAAATAAATGTATTGCATATGCTTGAAGAAATAAAAGGGCAACTTGAAAACATTAAGGAGGAATAAGAAAATTGTTCATATATTGAAAAAAATAAAAGAATACTTCTCTAATGAATAATAGATTTCATTTTAGTTGAAATTAAAAAAAAAACCAACAAATGTATGGGTTAACAGCAAATCTGAAAGATGAAGAAAGAGTTGGGAGAACTGAGAGATATAAATGTCTTACCAATGCCCAGAACGTCAAAGCAATGGAAAACTATGGCAAAAGTTAAGAGCATGCAAGGCAAGAAAAGTTTTATATGTTTAACCAGAGTCCCAGAAGGGAAAAAAATGGAGAGATTTAGAGAAGGGATATAAGAAGAGAGAATGACTGAGAATCTTCCAGATGTTACGACAGATATAAATCATTAGACCATTATAGTTAAAGTGCAGAACACCAAGCACTAAAAGAAAACCACAAGAACAGTCAGAATGCATAGAAAACTACCGACAAAGCAAGATTGTAAATCAACAGTTGATTTTTCCACAGCTACAATGGGAGCCAGATGACACATAAATAATATCTTCAGATAACAAAAAATAGCATCAATTCAGAATTTATACTCTGTGAAATAATCTTTGAAGAATGAGGGTAAAATTAAAAAAAAATTCTAAAATAAAAACTGAAAGGATTTACTAACATAGACTATCACTTCCAAAGGATATCCTTTACAAACAAAGAATTCCACCTAAGAAGAAAGCTCTGAGGGGCAGAAGGGAGGAGGGGAAAAAGATACTGCTAAACCTACAGGCAAATCCACCTCTGAGTAAAACTGTCTGCATACAACAACAGTAATAATGTATAATTTGTATGAAAAACATTATGGACTAAAACACTGAATAGCAACTTATGCTCTGAGAAGGGAGTCGTCAGAATTATGGAACTCCAGTGACTTTATGAGCACAGAAGGAGGATTGATTTTAGAGTTGATTCTATATGCCTGTTAAAATTTCAAGGATACGGTGCCTGGGTGGCTCAGTTGGTTAAGCATCTGACTCTTGACTTCAGCTCAGGTCATGATCTCATGGTTGTGACATTGAGCCTCAGGTCAGGCTCTGTGCTGAGTGTGGAGCCTGCTTGGGATTCTCTCTCTCTCTCTCTCTCTCTCTCTCTCTCTGTCTGCTCCTCCCCAACTTGCGCTCTCTCCGTCTCTCTCAAAATAAACAAATAAACTTTAAAAATTTTTTTCAAGGATAAAACCAAAGTGAATAGAAAGATGTTAACTTCTAAAGCATTAGAAGCAAAAGTGTTATAATCGCAACAAAAATAAGATAATCCAGTGTGATGAAAGGAAGGAACAACCAAAATGTAAATATAAATGTTTTAAAATGTAAAACAAGGGAAATTAAAATAATAGAAGGTGACTGAGAAACAAATCCATGTATATCAGTAATCACAATATATGTCAATTTATCTGCTTAAAAGACAATGATTGTTTAACTGTAATTTAAAAAAATCCAAGTATATACAGTTAACACAAGATAGACAAAAACATAAGAGTAATAGTGAGAAAAGGTATAATAATAAATATTATACACATATTATATATAAGTAAGGATTATACACATATTATATACATGTATATATATATTGGTTAATATACTATCAACCAAACAATTTGGTGGCAATATACCAAATGAAGTTGACCTTCGGGCAAAAACCATTAAGACAAACTGTACCAGCACACTACAATAAAAATTTTCAACTTTTCAAGGACACAAAAGAAGTTGAAAACTGTATGTCTCTAAACACATAGCTTCAAAAAGTATGAAAAAGCTACAAAAACTACACCTGCCTGACCAAACCTGATGTATGGACATATATTGAATCCTGGACCCAACTATTAAACAGTACACATTATTTTTTCAGGTCTATAGAGAATATTTACAGAAGCAACAGCAAATAATTAAAACTCAGGGGATGCCATAAAGAAAAAAATTAGAAGAAAACATACAGTCTTACATTGCTGAAATAAGAAAAAAGAATGTAAATTAATAGAGAAGGGAGACTGAGCTAATTAAACAGATATTATAGCTACAATAAAGAAGCTCAGCAGTATCTCTTTGGAAATATCCATAGCGTTAGGTGAGTTAGATACCGGAAAAATATACAAGTGACTGCAAGAGAATTTCATAAATGTAAACAGGGGATGGAGAAAGTGCTGCTTATTTCGTTATTCTGTATGTACTTGTATGTATTGAACATACTATTAACAAATTGGACATATGTAACAATAAAACAAAATATAAAATGGCAAATACCCCTAAAATGCATACAGGGTCAGTGTTTCCTTGTTTTGTTTTGTTTTTTAAACAGTTACTCTCTTAGCGATGTGATGCTCTTTCCCTAAATACAACTTCACACTAGAGCCACCCTCTAAGGAGTGGATTTTTTTCTTTCTTTTGTGACTCACGGCTTCTGTGACAACCACTTCTGTCTTTCTCCTTCCTCATCATCTGGGTCCTCATTGCTTTCTGCCCCATTTCTACCCTACTTGCAGAATTGTAGGTTTTTTGGTCTTCCTCCTAAACCTCTTCTTTCCTCTCTTGGATCCCATTAAATTCCACGAATTGAACATCATCCTTAATTTAATGGCTCTGAATTCTCTGTTTTTATTTCTGAACTTGTCTCTGATTTTCTGACATATTCTAATTTCCTTCAAGAAGGAAGCAATGTTTTTCAGAAGCCAACAATACCTAGACATGTCCTGAAGACATTTCTGAAATTTTAGGATAAGTTAAAAAAAAAAAAAAAACTACCAGTGATCTGATCAAAGAAAAAAAAAGCCAGCAATAAAAGAAAAGAGGGAGAGGGAGACAGAGTTAGGGAGGAAGAGAGGGAGGGAGGGAGGGAGGGAGGGAGGGAGAGAGAGAGAGAGAGAGAGAGAGAGAGAGAGAGAGAGACTGACATATCTTATATTTTCACATGTTAAAAGCAATACCCAGGGGGTCTTTGAGTATTTGGATACTATTTGCAAATGCAATTGAAATGTATTTCTAATGTGTAAGTTCTCAGAAAGCATTATATTAATATCCTTCCTGAAAAAAAGACCTTCCAAATAATTATTTTAGTCAGAGATAAAGAAATACAAATTTAAAAAATGGAATTATAAGACATGTAACAAAATAAATCATGAAAGACAGATTGCCTCAGTTATTGTTCCCAAGGTTTAAAATGCACTGAAATATTAAAATATTTATTAAAAGAAAAGATTTAAAAATTTTTTAATGTTTATTTTTATTTTATTTTTTTAACATTTATTTATTTTTGAGACAGAGAGAGACAGAGCATGAATGGGGGAGGGTCAGAGAGAGGGAGACACAGAATCTGAAACAGGCTCCAGGCTCTGAGCTGTCAGCACAGAGCCCGATGCAGGGCTCGAACTCACGGACCGCGAGATCATGACCTGAGCTGAAGCCGGCCGCTTAACCGACTGAGCCACCCAGGCGCCCCTTAATGTTTATTTTTGAGAGAGAGACACAGTGCAAGTGGGGGAGGGGCAGAGAGAGAGGGAGACAGAATCTGAAACAGGCTTCAGGCTCCAGTCTCCCAGCTGTCAGCACAGAGCCTGAAGCGGGGCTCAAACCCATGAAGTGGGAGATCATGATCTGAGCCGAAGTCTGACGCTTAACTGACTGAGGCATGCAGGTGCCCCAAAAGAAAGATATTTAAAGCAAACTATGGGGCACCTGGGTGGCTCAGTCGGCTAAGCGTTGGACTCTTAACTTCAGCTCAGGTCATGATCTCATGGTTTGTGGGTTTGAGCCCCTCATCAGGCTCTGTTTTGACAGTGTGGGGCCTGCTTGTGATTCTCTCTCTCTCCCCCCACCCCTGCCTCTCCCCCCCCGATAGTGCTCTGTTTCCCTCTCTCTCATTCTCCCTCTCTCTCTCTCTCTCTCTCAAAACAAATAAATACACTTAAAAAAAAGATTGCCTTAAAGAAATAAAAGAAAACTATGATGGGGCATCTGGGTGGCTCAGTAGGTTAAGCATCTGACTCTTGATTTTGGCCCAGGTCATGATATCACAGTTCATGGATCCCCAGCCCCCACATCAGGCTCCATGTATCAGTGCAGAGCCTGCTTATGTCTCTCTCTCTCTCTCTCTCTCTCTTTCTCTCTCTCTGCCCCTCCCTGACTTGTGCTTTCTCTCTCTCTCAAAATAAATAAATAAACTTAAAAAAAAGATAAGAAAACTCTGATAATATTGTGGTGATAATAGATAACAAAAATACCTTAAACTTTTCATTTTTGAAGACAGCTAATTGATCATGGTTTAATCATGATGATTTTATGTTGTTTTATATTGAAAGCAAAGACTATCAGAAAATAGAATGAGTCAAGTTTCAAATCCCTAAATAAAATAGAAAAAGAAACCCAAAACAGACACAAAAAGCATTTGGAAACAGAAATAGGAAAACATAAAAGAAGTTCATGTAAACAGAATCACACAGAATGACTGCTTTATGAGATTCCTTGCTCTGAGCACAGTGTTTTCAGACTCTACCCTAGTCTTGTGTGTATGGTCAGATCAATTCAGTAATTGCTGAAGAGCATTCATTTGTATAAATGTTGCAAAGTTTGTTTATTCTTTCTCCCATTAATGGTCATCCGGGATATTTCCAGGTTTGGGCTATTAAATAAAGCTTCTGTAAATATTCCTGCACAAGTCCTTTTGTGAACATATGTTTTCTTTTCAGTCTTGGGTAAACACCTTAAGAGTGGCATGGCTGGACCCCAGGGAAATGTATGTTTAATTTTATTAGAAGCTGCCAGAACTTTTCTCAAAGGAATTGTGCTCTTTTACATCTCTGCCAATGATGTGTTAGACTTCAGGGTGCCCAAATCCTCACCAACTTTTGTTGTCAATATTTTTTCAAAAATAGTTCAGTGGGTGTGAAAGTTATCTGTCTCTTAACAAAGAATGCACATAGCCATAAATAATTTTTTTGTCAGAAACACATATAGATAGGTAGATAGATAGATAGATAGATAGATTGGTAAATAGGTAGATAGACAATAGATAGATAGATATGATAGATATAGATAGATGATAGATTGATAGATGATATAGATGATAGATGATAGATAGATATAGATGATAAAGAAAGATAGATATAGATGATAGAGATAGATTGATAAATATAGATGATACATAGATATAGATAGATATATGATAGATCGATCGATCGATAGATAGATAGATATACATGACAGAGAGAGATAGAGATGATAGAGAGATGTTAGAGAGATAACAATCCACAAAATCCACACCATGAGAAACTCTACAGGAGAAATGAGATTCTTTTTTTATAGACAACGGTTATATGTGTTGAAGAATGGGATGTATCCGATGAAAGGGTCATGGGGAAAGTTTAGCTCCTGATGTAGGTGGCAGGTAAAAGGGAAGTCACATCATAATCACATTGGTTTTGTGTGCTTTTCTGCATTTGTTTTATATTTTACAATTGAAAATATTTTTGAGAAAAGGCACATTGTATGTAGCAACAAAGGACTATTTGTAAATTCTCTGAACATCTTGCAATAAATCTGTGAACGAGAAGCAAAAGGTCAATGACTCAAACCAAATAAAAACCTTGGAAGGCTGAAAACAATTCCAAGTTCTGAAAGAAAACAGAAGCTACCATAAATGATTATTATGAAAATAATCATGAGGATTCTATTAGTACATACTAATGTCTGAAGATAATATGCAAAGCTGTATTCAAAGAAAGTATAATTTAATGTCAAGTAACTGCTAAAAATAAGCTATATAGAGTATACATTTTAAAATCTCCTAAAAATGGAAATTTTCTAGAAAGAATACAAACATGTTATTTGACTCAAAAAAGTGAAGGAAATAAGTAAATCAAAAAACATGGAAGAAACTAAAGTTACGTATACCTAAGCTGAAAAAAGATAGCACATTTGCATATTTTAATTACTGTGATATATATATTCTAGAGAACAGTTCATATGTATGAAAGTTTTAAAGAAAACTAAAATTAACACCCACTTATCCATGAATAAGCTTAAGAAATAGAAAAATGATTTGAAAGCCTCAGTACACTCTTTCATCAATGCTAGTTCTCAGAGGAAATATCTGTTGTGATTTTTGCATATCATTTCCCTTGAAAATCCTTCCTTTGCCTTTTTAAAAATAGTATTAACATATTCACACACATCTCTAACAATATATTGTACTCCATGGCTTTGCCACGCGTAACCTTGATAGAAATGGAGTTATATTCCAAGAATTCTGTGAATTCCATCCCCTCCCCCAACCCAGATAAACATAAAGTTTTTGAGTCTCATCCCACATTCATTCATTGACATTCTTCCATAGTGTTCCATTGTCTAAATATTAAAAATGTATCTATCCATTCGATTTATCTGTTCTACTGCAGATAGATATGTGGGCTGTTTCCAAATTTTTAGCTATTATAGAAAATTCTACTCTGAATATACCTCCATGTGTCTCCTTGTGAAAATATGCGAGAGGCTCTCTAAGTATATTCCTAGGAATTGAAATTTTGAAATGTACATGTGCACATCTTTAACTTCACTGAATAATGCCACCTCCCTTTTCAAAGTAGTTATGGACCTCCCAAGGAAATAAATCACTTGATATTGTCTGACTCTTTAATTTTTGCTAATATAATATGTGTAAAATGGCATCTCATTGTGGTTTTGATTTGCATGCATGACTACCAACGATTTTGAGAATGTATTACTGTTTACTCGTCATTCCTGTTTACTTTTCTAACATCTTTAGCAAAGTGAGTTTTCTTTTTATCATTGATTTGTAGATGCTGTTTATATTTTCCAGATGCTAACGCTTGGTTATGGATCTTAAAAATACCTTTTCCCATTATGTGGTTTGTCTTTTCAGCTTCATAATATTTTTTTGGTAAAAATCTATCTTTAATATAATTCAACATATTAATATTTTCTTTATGATTTCTCATTTGTGTCATATTTATAATTCAAAATTCCCTATTTCAATGTTATAAGATATTCTTCTAAGTTTTCTTTTAAAAATTAATGTATTATCTTTCATATTTAAAGCATAAATCCACCTGAAATTGATTTCTGTGGCTAGTGTGAGCCTGAGATTCAATTTTATATGTTTCTATATAGAATTGACCCAGCATAATTTATTAAATAGCTCATCATTCCTACAGGGACCTGAAATGGAGGCTGTGTAATACATAAAGTTCACATATATGTGTCTATGTTTTATGGCTTTCTATCCCAATCTATTGGGTTTATTTTGTCATGCCAAGTATAGGTGTGCTTATAGGATGAATTGTTTTAAGTAAAAGGACAGAAGATACCTATTTTTTTACAGCATAACAAAAAGGGGAAAAAAATCCTATAGATAGAATGATCCCTATTACATAATTCATAGTACATCTTTTACAGCAAAATCTGAAAAAAATCTCAAACACATGTATACACACACACATACATCAAAGTACTACCTCTTTTATAACTACAGAAAAAAATATTTCTGAGTAATTATTAGTCTACAGAATCAACACAACAGAACAGAAATTACATATATTAACATCATCTCTCTCTAGATATATAAACATAAATATGAAATCCACGAATCTATTTTATGACATTAGAAAGCCATACTATATAATCCACAGAGCCTATAAATGAATAAAAGCATTTCATAACATTTAACATCCATCTCTAATAATAAATCAAATCAGTAAACTAGGAATTTAAAAATTACTTAAGATAAAGAAAATCCACATGAAACCAATAGCCAATCTTGTACAAAGAGACAAAACACAGAGGCATTCTGACTAAGCTATAAGCATCTCATTTCTGTTCTCACCATTTTAATGTAATAATGTTCTGAAATCCTAGTCAAAACAATTATAGAACAACACCAAAAAATTTTAAGCACAGTGATTACCAAGATGAGACAAAATCATCGTTATTTACAGAAGATAGTATTAGCCTAGATAAAAATAAAAACACAAGGGAGAGTCAACTGAAAAATCATTTTAAAAATAGGAGCTTCAATAATTTTGAAGAACTCAAAAATAAGTACAAAATAGCAATAATCTCTATTAATAATAACCAGGAAGGGCTGATGGAAGAAAAAGCCCCACAAATTTCCTTTAAACGCACTAACACAAGTGAAATACCTAGAGATAATATTAACCCTACATCTGCTGAACCTATTTGCACGGACTTCACCAAATCTTTACTGTGGAGAGTACACAAAAATTGGATAAATGAGAAAATGATTGTCCCATTCAACTCTGAATATCAGTGGGCAGTGTGAGCCAGGAAACATTTTAATCTACGAAAGAAAGATTAAATGCTTTACATACAAAATTATTGTATTTTAAGAAATACAATTGTATTGTAAGAAAGATTAATGCTTTACATACAAAATTATTGAAACCTGTTTAAAATCAGAAAAATGAGTGAAATGCAAGAAAAAAGGTCTCACGGCAGCATAGGAGAGAAGTTTAAAAATATAGATCCAAGGCCTTTATAACATATATGAATTTTTTTCCTTTTGGTAATTTCTTTTTTTTCTTGCCAAGATTTTATTTCAGTTCAAGTTAGCTAGTATATCGTGTTGTAACGGGTTCAGGAGTAGAATTTTGTGCTTCGACACTTACATATGACACCCAGTGCTCATCACAAGTGCCCTTCTTAATAGCCATCACCCATTTAGCCCATCCCCCTACCTAACACCCCTCCAGCAACCCTCAGTTTGGTCTCTACCATTAAGAGTCTCTTATGATTTGCCTCCCTCTCTGTTTTTATCTTATTTTTCCTTCCCTTTCCTTACGTTCATCTGTTTTGCTTCTTAAATTCCACATATGAGTGAAATCATATGATATTTATCTTTTTCTGCCTGACTTTTTTCACTTAACATAATACACTCTAGTTCTATCCAGGTCATTACAAATGGCAAGATTTCATTCTTTTTGATGGCTGAGTAATATCCCATTGTATATATATACCATTTCTTCTTTATCTGTTCATCAGTCAATGGACTTTTGGGCTCTTTCCATACTTTGGCTATTTTTGATAGTGTTGCTTAAACATTGGATTGCATGTGCCCCTTCGAATCAGTATTTTTGTATCTTTTGGATAAATACCTAGTAGTGCAACTGCTGTGTCTTTGGGGTAGGGTATATGAATTTTGATCCTGCTTTTTCACTTCTAATATTTTACTTCATGGAAATAGTTTTAGATGAGGATAAACCTTACCTATTAAGTAAGGCTGTGAATAATAACAAAAATACTGGAAATATTTAGCATGAATAAATTATAGGGATTGGTTAAGTTGTGGAGCATTAATAAAATGGAATATTATATAATTTTAACATAATGTATAAACTAACTCATGTCATGGGGAAAATATTCATATTGCTTTCAATAATTAATTGCTTCGAAAATGGGTAGTTCCTTTTTAAGGAGTACACAAGCATCTATTAACCTATCAACTGATCCCATATATAGCACACAAGATGGATAATGCTCTCAGTATATGACAATGATTAAAACTGTAGGCGTTGAGGGACACCTGGGTGGCTCAGTCTGTTAAGTATCTGACTTCGGTTCAGGTCATGATCTCACAGTTTCTGGGTTCAAGCCCCACGTCACGCTCTGTGCTAACAGCTCAGAGCCTGAAGCCTGCTTGGTATTCTATGTCTCCCTCTCTCTGCCCCTCCTCTGCTCACACTCTGTCTTTCTCTCTCAAAAATAAATGAACGTTAAACAAAATTAAGGATTTTTTTAAATGTTTATTTTTGATAGAAAGAGAGCGAGCGTGAGCAAGTGGGGGCAGAGAGAGAAGGAGATACAGAATTCAAAGCAGGCTCCAGGCTCTGAGCTGTCAGGACATTGCCCGACATGGGAGTTGAAACCATGAACTGTGAGATCATGACCCAAGCCAAAGTTGACACTTAACCAACTGAGTCACGCAGGCACCCCTAAAAAACATTTTTAAATAAAATAAAATAAAATAAAATAAAATAAAATAAAATAAAAGCTTTAAATTCGGCCAGATCTGTGTTTGAATCTTTATTAATTAGCCACTCCAAGCCTCACGTTTACTCATCAATGAGTTTACACATGACTGGGTTGAAGAAAAAATGAGTAAGACAATATATACAGTATTTTATATATTTAGTGGTCAATATTCCAAACTTTCATAACATTTATTATTAGTAAGAATAATTTGTCTCATAATTAATATCATAGTACATTTAGTATAAGAAATAAACCATACAATGAATATCATCAGATGAAAAATATACGTATTGATGTGTGAACCCGAAGAGAACAATGATATGTATTATTTTCATATTTTCCTTGAAAAAAGCATAATGAATTGATACCATTTCTGTAGCCTTAAGCAAAAGCCTCAGCAATTTCCCCACAAGTATAAATTGTGTCAGCCATATTATGTAATTATCATGCAACAAACATAGCAGCTAATATAAAAGATTAAATATCTAAAGTTTATCAGCCTTTGGGAAAACAAAAAATGCTTAATTCGCTATTGAGTAAAAGAAGTAATTAAAATTGCAGCCAGAGGTTATTCAGAAAATAAAAGAACAAAACACCAGCACGAGAGGGTGTGGCCCCAATCTGCAATGCAGGCCAATTCAGCATCAGTTAATTCCATCAGTACATATGGGAGAATGACAATAAGTAAAATAAGGTGAAAAATAATGACAATGGAAATTAATGAAAGAAAGAATGAATCAACAGAAAAATAGAATGCAGACAAAAAGAGAAATCAGAAAAGCAATGGAGCTGTTGATTATGTGTAGGAACAAGTTCTTTACAGTTACTAACTCAGTGTGTTTACAACAGCCTTAACAGAATGGTTGAGGAAAAACAAGAGATAAATCACAAAGCACAATATTAAGGCTAATGAGGGAGATTGTCTTTCATATGAATAGAGAATGTTTAATATGGTAGCTTTCTATGGATACAATTGGTAGCAGGGCATCTGGAAAACTAATTTCCTAGGGGAAAAAAAATGACCCGTGACTCAGGAGGTACACAGTCCAGTAGAACAAGAATTATCCTGGGACGCCTGGGTAGCTCAGTCGGTAAAGCGTCCGACTCTGGCTTAGGACGTGATCTCAGGGTTTGTGAGTTTGAGCCCTGCGCTGGGCTCTGTGCTGACAGCTCGGAGCCTGAAGCCTGCTTTGGATTCTGTGTCTCCCTCTCTCTCTGCCTCTCTCTCACTCACACTCTGTGTCTCTCTCTCTCCCTCAAAAATAAATAAAAAGAAAAAAAGAAAAGAATTATCCTGAAAGCTTTTAAAAGCTATCAAAGAATTACTCCCTAAAAAAAAAAATTACACTTAGCTTATTCTCCTGATTCTTTTTTTTTTTTTTTTTTAATATTTATTTATTCTTGAGAGAGACAGAGCGTGAGTGAGGGAGGGCCAGAGAGAGAGAGGGAGACACAGAATCGGAAGCAGGCTCCAGACTCTGAGTTGTCAGCACAGAGCCCGACACGGGGCTTGAACCCACAAACCGCAAGATCATGACCTGAGCTGAAGTTGGATGCTTAACCGATTGAGCCACCCAGGCACCCCTATTTTCCTGATTCTTTGAGTGAATTTATTACTGAAAAATATGTGTATTATTGGGAGCCTGTGACTTGCCAGATGTTGCTCTAGGGCCCAAGAAAGAACCCAGCAGGAATCCAGCTGTGGGCAAATCCCCAGTCCTAACAAGGTAACTGCTGAAGAGATCTAGGATATCCGGTGGTGGTAAAGGATGACATGGGGACAAATCAGGGCAAGGACTGGGTGTTGTAGAAAGGATGATTGGCCGTGGGGGCATCTGTCTGCCCAGCTGGGATCCCCACTACCCTACCAGGCAGCTGTCGTGAACGTGCATAGGTTACCACAAGCACCGTGCCTCATGCTTCTCGTCTATAAAGTGGGATTCATACTTTTTACCCCACAGTGTCCTGGTGAAGATTCAGTGAGTTAATATGGGAAATCTTTAGAAGAGTGCCTGGTATATAATAAACAAATGGGGGTGGTGGTGGGGTTCTTAGTGTGCCGGGAAAGCGCTTCTGATAAGAGATCATAGTTGAATCCCTGAAAGAAGCGAAGAAGACCGCTGGGGGCGATCTGGGATGTATCCTGTTTCATTGTAGAAACAACAAAGAGAACTCCAAAGGGCTGGGGAGAGCAAAGGGAGAAGGGCAGAGAAGGGTGAGTGAGGCTGGATTATAGTCTTAAGGGTGTCACAGGAAGTTCTGGAGAGTTCTCAGCAGAGAAGGGACATGTGCTGACAAATATAAGGTTCCTTCTGGCTGCTTGCTAAACACCATACCAAAGGGAAGGTAGGGGTGGAACCTGGGACATCAAGTCGGTCCAGACAAGAGATTATGGAGGTGCTTGGACAAGGGTCAAAGCATGAACTGTACATTCACACTCTAAAAAAAGTAAGTTCCAGGTTGTTTAAACTTTTTTAAAGCCCAGAAGAAAATTCCACATTTTCCAATTCAACTAGGAAGGCTCATATTTCTATATCGCCAAATCTGAAATAGTACACACATGCATGCACACAGATGCACGTGTGCACGCGTACACACACACACACACACACACACAAACTCATAGTCCTATCTCACTTAGAAACTTAGAACCAAATTATAAATTAAATATTAGTATATTAATGCCAGATGCACTGCAGACACCGTGGTTAAACTATAAAAAAAATCTTAAACTCTCTCAGTCAATCTCACCTGGCACTTAATGAAAATGCAACAGACATTACCCCTTAGAACTAACGGAGAAAAGAGGCATAATCATAATCAGTACATTATATTCTTCATCAAACTGTAATCAAAGCAATAGACAAAAAGGAAGAAAGAAAGGAAAGAAGGAAGGGAGGAAGGAAGGATGAACTGAGAGAAGGCAGGACAGAAGGAAAAATAATATACCTCGGAGATGATGAAAGTAAATTACCCTATTTTTTTAAGAAGGGAAAGTTATTTTGTCTAGATAATCCACAAAAACTATCTGAAAAAATCATTGAAAGTTTTAAGAGAGTTTAGTACATTGACCTGTTACAAATGAAATATTTGGAATCAATAGCTTACTTATGTAGTAGCAATATTTATCTAGAGTAAATAAAATGACCCACCTACCATGATAAAGAAGGGAACATGAAATCATGTTTAAAAATAAAAATGGGGGGGCGCCTGGGTGGCTCAGTCGGTTGGGCATCCGACTTCGGCTCAGGTCATGATCTCACGGTCCGTGAGTTCGAGCCCCGCGTTGGCCTCTGTGCTGACAGCTCAGAGCCTGGAGCCTGTTTCAGATTCTGTGTCTCCCTCTCTCTCTGACCCTCCCGCGTTCATGCTCTGTCTCTCTCTGTCTCAAAAATGAATAAACGTTAAAAAAAATTTTTTTAAATCAATCAATCAATCAATCAATAAATAAATAAAAATGGGGACACCTGGGTGGCTCAGTCGGTTAAGCATCTGACTCTTGGCTTCAGCTCAGGTCATGATCTTGTGGTTTGGAGACTGGAGCCCCACATTGGGCTCTGCGCGAAGAGCACGGGCCCTGCTTTGGATTCTCTCTCTCCCTCTCTCTTTGCCCCTCCCCTGCTCATGCTGCACTCTCTCTCTCTCAAAATAAAAATAAAAATGAAAATGAACAAAGGATCGGTATGTAGGATCTCAGTATAGAAAATGACAAATCATTAGTGAGGCCATTATATATTATACATCACATATCACATATTATATATCATATAACATATTATATGCTATAAGTTATGTGCTATGCTATATAATATGTCAAGAAAGATATATTAGCTACTAAAAAATGAAGACAGGAAGAGAGTTTGGCATGTTTAATAAACACAATCTATAAGATTATACAATAAATTCCATCTCAGGTGAGTGAGATTAAAAGCCATTCTTATTTTATTCTTTTCCCACTTTTTCTACATTCAGTATGTATGCAACATTTTTAATGCCTCCAAATTTTGCATTACTTATCAGTAACTTATATATGTCTACATTTTATTCTTTGCTGTCTTAATTCCAGAAATGTATTCTGAGATAAAATCAAAGCTGTATGCAAAGATTTAGCTTTAAAAACATGCCCAGAAATGTTGTTTATAATATTGAAAAATAGGAAATTATCTAAATATCTAACTATTGGAAGCTCTTTAACTGAGTTTGGATTCACCCATGCAATAGACTTTGTATGTGTGTGTGTGTGTGTGTGTGTGTGTGTGTGTGCTGTATTGTGTTTCACAGAAGATCACTTGGCTTGGAAAATGGTCTCAACATAATGACCAGGAAAAAATGAATTAAATACATTTATAAAACAGGTTGTGAAGCATAGTGGAATTTTTTATGACATAAATATTTTGAAAAAAAAAAAAAACAACGAAAAGCATCTGTACTAGAATACAAAGAACAGAATGAGTATCTGTATTTTTTTATCCTGTTACATATTTTCCACCAATGCTATCATATATATTCTTTTTTTAAATTTTTTTTAACATTTATTTATTTTTGAGACACAGAGAGAGAGAGCATGAACAGGGGAGGGTCAGAGGAAGAGGGAGGCATAGAATCCGAAACAGGCTCCAGGCTCTGAGCTGTCTGCACAGAGCCCGAAGCGGGGCTCGAACCCACAGACCGCGAGATCATGACCTGGGCCGAAGTCAGACGCTCAACCAACTGAGCCACCCAGGCGCCCCTCATATATATTCTTATAATGAAAATATTATTACACTTTTTTTTATCATATGTAATGTCCAGAAACTAGGAACATAATAAAATCCCCTGAAATAATAAAATTACCAAGTATATGGTGTTGTATTTTTATAATGGGTAACATCTTTATATTTTTTATTCTGATAATGTTTACATAAAAGAATAGAAAGCTGATGAGAACAGTTGATAACACAGAATTTGTCTCCATTAAAGCAAAGAATACTCTAAAGTGGACACATAAATTTGTAAACTGGTAACAACCAAACTTAAAGTCATCATTTCTAGATGAGGCCAGTGAAACACAAACTCATATTTTCAAGTTCGCCTCTATTTGGAATTATAAATTCCCAAATTCTGGAAACTATAACTGAAATCAGGAAAATCTTATGGCCTAGGATAGACTTTCCCCAATTGGAAGTTTAAAGGGGTGGATTAAAATTGGGTTCGTAAAGTCAGAGACAAAAATAACTTCTAAAGAAATTCCTTTAAAACAAATTACAGAGTGTTCTAACGATCCTAATGTGTCACGGTGTGTTCATTCGTTATGCCACCAAATATTTAATAATCATAGGTTTGAGGCAAGAGATGATGTGGGTGCTATTGATTCAAAATAAATATAAGTATCTGTATCTTCAGTGAGTTTATGATTTGATGAGGGAAAGTAGCTAACATTTATATAGTACTTTATGTTTACACATGAATTCATAAACATATCAAGGTTTGGCATAATCCTCTCCAGCTCATCTGATCTTATGAGTCTCCCAAGCTATTAAATCCATTGGTCCATTTCAGTCCTTTTCTTGACCTCACTGATCACTTTAAAATACTGTTTTTCTCTCTGCTACTGTTACACTGCATGCTCTTGGTTTTTCTCCTCAATAATCTGTTGACTTCCCTAGCTTCTCTTCCTGTCCATCTTCAGAGTCCCATCCTGGACGCCGTATCTCCTTTAATTCTGTACTCCTCTGCTTATCTCAATCACTCCATTGCTGGGGAGTCCCAGGTGTCTTCCATCAACATTTCAGATCCCAGTAAACCTTTATCTGTTGAGTTGCTACAGTCAGAAACCTGAGTCCTTCTTGACACCTTCTTATGCCGCCAACTTGATTTACAGTCTTCAATTCCCGTCAAGTAAAACTCCTAAATATCCCTCAAGTGCATCTCTTCTCCCCACCTGCACTGCAGTTGCCTGGACCCAAGCCACCATGATCTTTTAGCTGGAATCACGGTCAGAATCTCAAACTCAACCTCAAACCATCTTAACTGCTTTCCTGAAATCCTTACTCCATACCACATACCATACTCTATACCAATTCAAAACCCATATCTGGCTACGAAGAAGGTGTCTGGGCCTATTTGGGATGCCCACGGGAGAGAAGGGATTGAGAATGGATGCTCTGTTCACCTGGAGGGTGTCTCCAGGCCATGATGAAACTTAGTATCCTAATAATCCTTTCCTTAGAGTAAAATTTTATACAGTTGAGAGGCTTACAGGTGCTGATAGCAATTTAGGTGTACTTTAGAATCACCTGGGAGTTTGAAACCAGATGGGAATGAATTTCCAGAGCTTTAATTTGGGATTTGTCAGCAAAAGAAAAAGAATGGAAGGCTTACGTTAAATGACAAAACTTCACCCAAAACTTTAAAAAAAATGTTATTTATTTGGAGAAGGGAGAGGGGCAGAGAGAAAGGGAAAGAGAATTCCCAAGCAGGCTCCACACTCAGCACGGACCCCAAGATGGGGCTTGATCTCAGGACAGCGACCCGACATCAAGAGTCAGACATTAAACAGACTGAGCCCCCCAGGTGCTCTGGTTTGTTTGGTTTTTTTTTAAAGTATTTCTTTCTTTCTTTTTTTTAAACGTTTATTTATTTTTGAGAGACAGAGAGAGACAGAGAATGAGCAGGGGAGGGACAGAGAGAGAGGGAGACACAGAATCCAAAGCAGGCTCCAGGCTCTGAGCTGTCAGCACAGAGCCTGACACAGGACTCGAACCCACGAACCGTGAGATCATGACCTGAGCCGAAGTCAGTTGCATAACTGACTGAGCCACCCAGGCGCCCCACCATTTATTTCGACAGAGAGAAAGAGAGAGCAAACTTCACCCAATGTTAAAAAAAAAAAAAAGAACACTTGCATTAATATTCATCGTTATTGATGATTACATTTTAAATAATGCTACATTAGCCTGCCTACCTATCAGATTTTCATTTTTCTTTCACAACTGTTTAAGGGACAGGGCATTTTATTAAAAAATAAAAATAATAAAGAAAATGCTGTTGGTTCAGCATAATAGGAAGCAGTGTTCACTTACTTACAAATCATAGGATATTTAGGAAGAAAATGTTGCAAAAACCATGTTCAAGATACAAGCTTTCTCTGAAGTCTAATGGGAGCGTAAGGTTACATTCATGGCACTCCACTAAGATTTTAACAACATAACTTATTCATGCATGCTCTTGGCCATTTTGTATACTACTCTTCCCTAAAGAGGAAGAAATATAAAGAAAGCCCTTAAAGAGGATCAGGTCATATTAGACAAAATGTCTTATGCTGCTGATAGGTATCTTTAAAGCTATAACACAGCAACGAAAGACTCATAATGGCTACAGCAGAAATACGGAGGAGAACCTGACAAGATCAAGACATATTTGGTTATACTCAAACAGAGGCTTGAATACAAATGGGTAATGTTAAAATTCACAAAAGAACAAATGAATATGATGATAAAGGGTGAATATCTCCGAGAGTCACAAGCTCACTGGTGAAAGACAGAAGGAACAAAATATAACCTTGTCCGTAAATAATCTACAGTAACATTTGCTCTAGGACCTGCCTGTAATAGAACATCCCATCCAGAATGTAACACATCCTCCCCATAGGTAATGGGGTTTTATTAAGAACAACATATTCCTGGCTTCCCAGAACACACAAAAGTACCTTCTATTGAAATAATAAATGAGATTCAGCTGTGTTCATGTAATTTGACATGAATAAGGAAATAGATACCTTTCCAGGTAATGTAAGTCGGTGGGATAATTTACAACCAAAAAAAAAAAAAAATCTCCTTCAGTAAAATGAGTCATTTTACTGAAAGTGACAGCAACCGTTGTTCAAAGAAACTGAGTTAGAAGAAAATGTTCTCTTCCTTTTCATCTGGAGGCCCTACCTCAGCAGAGTTTAAGAAAAAATTCTGCCTACCCATGGTTGGTACTGAAGCAATACATAACACCGTGACTCAACTGCAGCCTTTATATTCATTCCATTCTGATCTTTCTGGAAAAGTGAACTAGGTATCTTGAGCTGGTAAGTAGGAGAATATGTAGGCTTCTGCCTCTGAGCGAAAGCATGCAGCTATCGGAAGGATGGGATTGAGAAGTATGCCGTATCTAGGCTCAGAGGAAGAATGTCCAATTGATTGGCAATGCCTGCCACGGCCAAAAGATGAGTAGATGTGCTCCTCTGGACCCTTCTCCTATTTGGATCTTATATTTCTTGGTCCCTAAATTTCCTTTTGAACCCTTATTAATACTGGGTTCCTGACCTGCTAATCAAGCTGACATTGACCTATGCCTCAATGACTCAACCTTCAATTACGTCTCTGCTTCAACATTCTACTTATCATGGCATGATTACCTTTGTTGTTCTATAAAAAAAAAAAGTATCATTTCTCAGAAGGGAAAAGAAGGAAAAGATGCCTTTGAAGAAAGAAGACTACTTGTCCATCATGCTGGATAATTTCTGGTAATTCACACTGCCTCTTTCATGCCCACTGTTTAGTTTTTACCTGCAGAGATGATCTTGGGCTCTGTTCGGTCTCATGCCTGTATGAAGCTCAGGCGTTTTGCACAGCTGCTGACATTTCTCCATCCAGCTGTCCCAGACTACGTCCCAAGTCGCTGGGAATTTTCCCTATATGAATCACTGCACAGATTTGTGACTTAAATTCTAGATAAACAGTCTCAATTTACCAACACCAGTTTCACCAACCCAGGCAAATAACAGACTCTAAAAATTAAAGGGGTAAGATGTCACAACATCTGTTTTCAGCCTGAGTCCCAATGGTGCTTCATCTCCGCCAACTTCTACATCACTCAGAAGGATAACTCAAGCAGGAAGCTGCCCAGAATCCCATAGTAGAGTGCTCAAATTCAAGCTCTTGCCACTATCACCAGACCAGACTAGCTTTCTGGATTAGACAGATGTTGGCATGAACGCTTAGAGCTTTTCAAGCCTGAATCGCCTTAATAGACATGCCGAGTTGCTGTATTTTAAAAACTTTTATCCCAAAATGTTCACATACTTCCTATAACAGCTATATATAATGAATAGTAAATTATGCGATTTCTACACACTAAAAAGAAAATAGTACCAGATTGAGTCTCAAATTGTCTTGTAAATGCAATAATTATCATACGAGTGACAACACAAATTAGTTTCCTCTGGCATGGAACTGGTTGGGCAAAAGTATGCTCAGATAGCATGCTCAACAGAAATAGTTTAAAATCACTTTTAAAAATAGTCTTCGTGTGTATCTGCAGACCAATCCAGTAATAACTAAAAATAAATTATGGCTGGTGAGAAATTATGGTTGAATAACACTGAATTTTATTTTATTTTTTTGGTTAAAAAAAAGTAATTTAGTAAATCGGCCAGCAGTAACTGGGGATGTGACTCTGGCACCTAGAAAGCATGTGCCCCATCAAAAGACGTCAGCCTCTACTCAGTCCTAGCTGACTGCTAACATGTGAAAATGGGCCCCAGCACTGTACAATTTTCCAGTTGTTTTTATAAGAACAGCTAGGAAACCCAGGTTTTTATGATAAATCTTCCTTTAAAAGACATTTACCACTAACCAAAGTTACAGTGAAATTTGGGCAAATGAGCCCAATAAAACATGATTGAGGGAAACCTTGGTCCATGATCTATCAGTGAGGAGCAAATAAAGATTCATTCCAAGTTTCCTTCCACCTGCAACATTCTGTAAAAGTCACTAATCCAAAGCCACATATAGGGACTCCTCCGTCAGGGAGCAGACATTGGTACAAACATTCTGCTAATTAAATTGAGGAAAGTGAAATGGGATGACTTCTTACAATTCTAGGAATCTACAAGACAATTTTTTTAAATGTCCAGTGAATTAGCAATAAATACCAACCACAAGAGAGGGGAAGAATGATTTTGTATTTGATCGCCTTTCTTTGGAATCTGTGCTTATCACTGGACAACTTTAAATTGCTATTAAAATATTATTTTGATGCTCTATTGTAGTTGAATTAGTGAGTGATATGGATAATTTCTTTGAAATAGGAAAGACAGAAATACATCACTTTCAATTCATTGGCAAATTGTTTTGTCGACTCACAGTATTTAAGATACTATAAGTAGTCGGTTTATCTTCAGATGTCCCCTTAACCAACTAGCAGGTAACCTGGACAGACCATACGTCCAGAAGATGGTTTAGAATATTTCTCCATCATTCCTGCTGGCCATGTTTGATACCTTGCCAAGTCTACCTCATACCAAAGACATAAAAAATTGATGAATTCTGGTAAAAGTGTGTTAGGAAGACGAGAGTTCAGCTTACTCAGCGCATTGGGATATCCAGGCTGAACAGCACCAGACAAAATAATTTTCTGGTTTTCATCCTTCATGGTCACTGGGATCCCATTCTTTACCTACAGTTCTTTCCAATCTACACGTTGACTCTGGCTCAATAGTCCACTCCCATAGTTTCAGCTGCCATGTTAATGAAGCTCAAATACGGGCCTGTATCCAGTCTCTTATCCAGTCCCAATGGCCTGCTGAAATATTGCCACCAGGATGGCCAGAGGTCATGACATATTATCTTTCCCCTGAAATAATCTCTCCTGGATTCTCCTTTCCAGCTATTGGAATCATCATTTATCTACTCACTGAGGCCAAAATCTTAGAATTCTTTCATGATTCTCCCCTCGCTCTTACTTCCCATATGCAATCACCACTCCCTGCAAATTTCACAGAAAAAGGGTTTGTCTTCCATTCTTATTCCAACTAATCTACCTACAATCATCTTTATCTCTCATCTTCAATATTTTATCAGCTTCTTTTTATTGTTTTTTTTTATTTTTGAGAGAGAGAGAGAACATGTGCAAGTGGGGGAGGGGCAGAGAGAGAAGGAGGGACAGAGGATCTGAAGCGAGGTCTGTGCTCACAGCAGAGACCCTGACGTGGGGCTCAAACCCACAAAGCATGAGATCACGACCTGAGCCAAAGTCAGACGCTTAACCCATCGAGCTACTCAGGTGCCCCTTACCAGCTTCTTAATTGGTGCCCTGGCACCAGCAATGCCCTCCCCACACAATCCTTGCTTCCCTCAATCTCCATGACCGTCCCCATGGCAACGAGGAGCTGCCCTGTGGTTCATCCGAAAACTAAAGCCAATTAGGTGACAATAATGGCTTCAAACTTTCAAAATATCCTGATCACGTACAGAAGAAGAGCCCACTTTTAAAATATGATACACACGGCCCTCCGTGTTCTAGCTAGTTCTGACATCTCTAGCTTCATCGCTTACGACTGCCTATTTTACTGAAACAGAAATTACCGTAGATGCTACACACATAGCAGGCCCACTCAACGTGCATCATGCTGTTTTTCATCCCAGTGGTAGCCTTTTGTTAGGCTACTGATCAACCACAGAATTCGCTATTCGAAATTAGCGAATTTTTATCACCTTTTGGATGTATTTCAGGCCACCTATTCCAGCAGGCCTTCTCTGACCCAAAATATATTACATCCTATGAATGAGGGTTTTTTTTTTTTTTAAAAAAACAGCATTATCGCGGTATAATTTACAAGCCATAAAATTTACTCATTTTGAGTGTGCGATTCAGTAGTTGTTTAAAAAATTACAGAATTGTGCAGCTATCACCAGCATCGAATTTAGGGATATTTCCATTACCCCAGAAAGTAACTTTGTGCTCATTTGCAGACCCTCCCTCTTCCCAATCCCAGCCTCGGGCAACTACGAATCTGCTATCCGTACAAATTTGCCTTTTACTGGACATGTTATACAAATGGGATCGTGCAACATGTGGTCTTTTGTGTTTGTTTTCTTTCACTTAGCATCATGTTCTAGAGGGACATGCATGGATGTATTTTTCCACGTATTCCGGCTGCAGAATGTATCAGTCCTTTTTCCTTTTAATTGCTGAATGTTATCTCACTGCAAGGACATATCATGTTTTGTTTAGCCATTCACCAGTTGATGGACATTTGGGTCGTTTCCACTTTTTCGCTATCATGAATGATGCTCCTGACATTCTCAATTTATCATATGGTCGGTGTGTAGACCTATGTTTTCATTTCTCTCGGGTGGATACTCATCTTAAAAGACGCAACATTTTAAGAAATTGCCAAACTGCTTTCCAGGTGGCTGCACCA
The DNA here is from genome assembly GCF_018350215.1 of Panthera leo. Classification (NCBI taxonomy): domain Eukaryota; kingdom Metazoa; phylum Chordata; class Mammalia; order Carnivora; family Felidae; genus Panthera; species Panthera leo. The sequence continues at coordinate 7,469,610 of NC_056681.1, forward strand.
TTTTACATTTGTGAGATAACAGAAAATATATATATTGGTCTCTGCCTCCTGTTCCTGGCACAGAGCTTCTAAAACCCTTATAATTTTCTAAATGAGAGCACTAGAAGCATGTTTTGTTCTAATAAGGTGACTCTGGATAGTCTCCAGAAAGACCCAGCCATGATCAGCACTTTGGAATTTTCGCCTCACTCCCTACTCTCCAGAAAGGGGAAAGGGGCTGCAAATGGAGTTAATAATTGATCATTCCTACATGAGAAAGCCCCCATAAAAATCCCAATGCTGTGAGGTGTGGAAAGCTTCCAGGTTGGTGAACACATCCACTTAGCAGAAGAATGACATACCCCAACTCCCTAAGGACAGAAGCTCCTGAACTTGGGTCCCTCAGACCTCACCCCATGCAACTCTTCATCTGAGATCTTTTATCTTCCTCTATGTCTTTTATCACATTCTTGTATAGACTGGCAACTGAAAGTGTTTCCATGAGCTCTGTGAGCTCCTCTAGCAAATTAATCAAACCAAAGAGGGGTCATGGGAAGCCCCGATTTGTAGCCAGGTTGAACAGAAGTTATGGCCAACCTGGAGATCTACTACTCGCAATTGGCAGGTGAGGTGGACATCGGTCTCTTAGGACTGAGCCCGTAACCTGTAGGACCCGATGCTGTCTCCACGTAGAAAACGTCAGAATTTAGTCACGTTGCAGGACACCCAGCTGGTGTCACAAAATTGCTTGGTGTGGGGGAAAAACCCCATATATCCGTGTGAGAAGGGTTTTGAGATTGGCAATAGTGTGACAGCAAAGGAGAAACACAGGAGAAGGTGGAGTTTTCTAAATTGACCTCTCAACAACAATGCATGTGTTCACAGCGATTTGACTATTATATTTATTACCACTTCAGTACTGTGAGCTGCATGCTTACAAAAACTATTCAATATTCCTATTTAGTATCCAGTAGGCTTCTCATAGCACATGGGTCCATAATACGGACTCAATAATATTTATTGTGATGCAATTTATGGTGCCTAACGTACAGAACTTGCTGTAAAATAATCACCATTCAGGACCAAAACTTATCTTGCCACTAGCCAAAGTAATGTTTTATTATTTGATTAAACTTCAGTTAAAGAAAATATTGAGGATCATTACTTTCTAGGAGTTTCGGATACAATAATAAGACAGGGTTTCTGCTCTCAAGACATCTATGGTCTTGCGGCAGAAGCCACATATGAAACAATATTTAAGGAACTATGTTCCTTTTAGTACAGGTATTATTCAAGGACTGTGCAAATGTTTTATTTGAATTTTATTAAAATATGATTAAATTATTTTTAAGACTGTAATAAATTATTCTGCCCCATCAAATATTACCAGGTGATATACCAGGCGATAACACTGTAACCCCAAAATGTGCTAACTCATATTGTCAGATTAATTTATTTTATGCGGTCCTGGGAGTAAGGCTACTTTTGTTATATCTGTGAATATGCACCATGGTTATATTTTATCAGAACCTGAATTACGCAATTACACAAAAATTCTGACCTTATGCAAAATTGGAAATAATTCTAATCTCTCTAAACTACCTTTTATTAAGAATCACACATCAAAGCATGTCTTGCATTGTGGGAACTTTGAATCAGGCTTTGCTGTGAGGAAAAAAATCTCTTGTATAGAAGATGTTCTCCATATAGCAGGCATAATTGGGATTGGTTTAGTGTTACATTCTCTTTTAGTTTAATAGCTTATACAAGACCACATAAAGTGTGTAAGCAAATTTGCAAGAGATCACATGACATGAATGACATATGGCTTCCACATTCTCTTAAAGACCCAGAAAGTACAGGTTCGGCAATAGTGAAGCAGCATATATTAGAGCAAAAACAACTCCAAACTTCAGATGATTTTTTATAAATAGTTTGAAGAAACTTGTGATAGAATGCATAAGAGGCTACCTATTCCTCCCCTGTTGCCTCCATACTCTTGCAGTGAGATGTGGAGGTGGGATCTATTTCTGAAGCCCATTGAACCTGGATTGGCCATGAGACTTGCTTTGACCAATGAAACATTAAAAATATGCCACTCGTTCATTGAGACTTCTGTTTTTGCTATTTTGAAAATCCATGGCCAAGAAGAAACCCAACTTAGCCTGGTGGATGAAAACTATATGGCCCATGTGCCCCCTTTTGACAGCCAACAACCACTAGCCAAATAGGAGTGAGGCTATCATGGACCATTGAGACACCATTTTGCCCTCCAGCTGGTTGCAGGTGCGTTAGTGAGCCCAGCGCAAATAAGCCAAGTCAGCTCAGATAAAAACCATCCAGCCAACACAAAGAAAGGAGAGCTAAATGAACAATTTGTGTTAGAAACCACTAGGTTCTCGGGTGTGTTCATACACAGCAATAGATTATTGAAATAGCTCAAGAGAGCAAAAAAAAAAAAAAAAAAAGGTAGGTATAAACAGAAGATAAAACCTTGAAACAAGGGATTCTACAGGGTTAGATAAACATTTATATGGCCTCTATCTCATGGAATTCTGGTCCATTCTATAAATGGGAGATAAAAATCAGGAAAAAAAACCTGGGGAGTTAGAGATAAGAGCTTGGTGATGCCAGTGTGGCTAGAAATTGGGTGGGGGGGGGGGCGGGCAGAAAGGATTGAGGCATAGGGAGGAAGCTCCCAATTCTACATAAAGCCACCCTTATCCTTAAATCATTTGCTGACTTCTAAAATGTCCACCTGTGGAATGGAACTCCAAAGAAGCTATGAATAAACAATTATAATGTTAACTTAGCAGATGTTATCTGTTGCCCAGTGCTGGGGAGATAGAGCTTTTAGTTCAAATTTTGCCAAATTACAGGGTCTTAATAAACATCCTTGTTTTCTATTCAAAATAGGCATGCCTTAACAGTGAAGAACAAAGTCCTAGGACTAAGAGATATACCCAACAACTAAGTATAAAAATGAAATATTCCTAATATAGACCACAATATTATAGTACAATCATCAAACTTGCTAAGAGACTGAAACTTACTTATTCCAACCACTAAACAGCAAGTATAAAGACATAATGTGACAGAATTGCTAAATAGGTCTACAAGAGCAATCATATCACAATATAAAAGTATATCAAATTAACGTGTTGCACAACTTAAATTTACACGTTATATGTCAAATATTTTCAATAAAAATGAATAAAGTAAATAGTTCTACAATGACAGAATTGCAAACCAAGCCTTCACAACGTCAAGGTTCTCTTCCCATAATTTAAGTACCTTATAGAACAAAAGTCATCATCCCTCAGAAGAGAATCTAGAATCTACAAAGTATTACCTACAATATCCATGATACAATAAAACGTTTACTAGACATTTGAAAAAAACAGAAACTGTGACTTACAGTCAAAATGTTAAAAATCAATAGAAAAAAATTCATACATGTTTGACATGTTGGAACTGTCAGACAAGGACGTTAGTGATTAAAAACAGAGAAAAAATGATATATCGGGGACTCCAGTCAGCAGACAGAAATCACCCAGTGATTTGAAAATGAAAACATTAACATAAAGGACTTAAACGTTATCATGGAATTATCATAACAGAGGACTGGCTAGCCAGGGATAAAGAGGTTGTAAAAAACACAGGAATAGCCCAGAGACAAAGCACCTCCCGCCTCCTGGGCTGAAGCAGTGAATGAGGAAGAGGTCCCCTTGCCCCCAGGGCTAGGATTCAGACCTTGTCCAAGAGAACTGGGTCATGGCTCATGTGACCTAGTGGAGAAGTTTGCCGAGGATTCTGCAGGATTCTAGAAATCTCTGCGGGGTGTCTGGGTGAACTGTCCAGGGATGGTGTCATGTCAGCATTTTCTGGGAAGCCATCTGAGAGGGGTTAGAGGGAAGCTGTCTTCACGGAGGTGCACACGCTCCTGGCTGCCTGATGTCAAATGCGCCAGGAACCAGAGCTAGGGAAGCCACCTGTGGCTGAAGCTGCTTGCACTGCGGAAGCAGGCCACTATAGCAGTCGTGCATTTTGCAGGAGCCTCCTGAGAGAGCACGCTGCAAAAAGGAAGAGAAAAGCCTCTCTCCTCCAGTGTCTCTCCGGGTGCCTCTATTACCAAAGCTCAACATTGTGTCAGCGGGCAAAGGAGAAGCGTGCACAGGGTCCAGTTCCATGATTGCAGGGCTGGTACTGAAGGTTGGATTTGGGGCTAATCCAGACAATAAATTGACGGCTGGCATAAAAAAAGAAATGATCTATAGGGAGAAATTAATTTATTGGTGAACAAATTGAGAATTTCAAGGCAGATAGAATTTGGATGCTGAGACAAACTGATGTCTCTAAGTATTTTTTTAATGTTTATTTATTTTTTCCGGGGAGGGGCAGAGAGAGGGGGAGAATCTCAAGCAGGGTCTGTGCTGTCAGCACGGAGCTGGATGTGGGGCTCCATCCCATGAACTGCAAGATCACGAGCCGAGCTGAAATTAAGAGTCTGATGCTTAACTGACTGAGCCACCCAGGCTCCCCTGAGGTGTCTAAGTATTTTTTTTTAATATTTAAAATTTGAAAATATCATCATCGCCAAAATAGCTTAGTGTTCTCATAGGTTGAGTTAAACGTTAAGTATAACGTATAAAGGGGAGCCTGGGTGGCTCAGTTGGTGGAGCATCTGACTTCCGCTCAGGTCATGATCTCATGGTTCCTGAGTTCAAGCCCCAAGTCGGGACTCTATGCTCACAGCTCAGAGCCTGGAAGCCTGCATCGGATTCTGTGTCTCCCTCTCTCTCTGCCCCTCCCCTGCTTGTGTGCACTCTACCTCTCTCTCAAAAATGAATAAACATTATAAAGCTAAGCTTTATACTTAAATAGAGCATTATATAGAAGTCAAAAAAAGGTACTAATAGAATGCTATTTTGTTCATCTTTATATTGAGATTGAGCAATAGACTTTGTTTGAAATTTGGGTTTTGCTACTGAACGTTTGAGTATCCCTGAAGTAAACAGTTACCGTCATTAATGTCAGGTTGTAATATTTTTGTTTGTTTGAAATAACTAAATCAAAGAGGAAATTTATTTGAGGCGAGCAAAAGTAAAGTTTGTATCAAAAGGACACAGTAGAATACTGGCACGCAATTGACAAGCAAAAAATGTGACTTAATTAATTAATTAATTTATTTATTGAGAGAGAGAGAGAGAGAATGAGAATGAGTGAACATGTGGGAGGGGCAAAGAGAGAGGAGAGAGAGAACCCCAAGCAGCCTCCTCACTGTCAGCACAGAGCCCGAAGCAGGACTCGAACTCACGATCCGTGAGATCAGGACCTGAGCTGAAATCAAGAGTGCGACTCAACTGACTGAGCCACCCAGGCATCCCAATATCATTTAATGTTTAATTGTTTGAGTATAAGAATAATATTTAGTTAGTTACCTTGTTTAAAACAAATTTTAAATTCTTTGATTTTCTATTTTTCCTTGATTTTGTTTTTCACCAATTCGTTGCTTTTCAAAGATTTAATAAGGAAATGAATGTAAGGAATCTGTCGTAGCAAAGGTCTTTGGTTGCAAGTGGCCTTGTAACTCTGGCTAATTTATTTAAAGACTAAGATGAGGGTTATTACAGGTTGGGAGAGAAGACCATTAGACCAGATGTGGAACAGACAGGAAGAAGGTATCAGTAAGAGTCATGGCTCAACGGTCTTGCCTGGGAACTTGCCACTGGAATGACTCAACCAGTTCATGAACCGCATTCCTCTAATGAAGCTTTGGAGTCTAGCAAAGAACCTAACTGGCTAAGTTTAGCTCATACACCTTCCCTGGGACCTGCTGAGGCCATGAGTCTGAGGATCTGGCTCATTGATCCTTCAAGGGTCCCCCCAGCTTCTGTAATGGGAGAATCGGCACACGAATTTATCTTGATGGCCAGAGGCAATTTTCCACAAAGAAATTGAGGTTTGGCTGGGCAACGATCTTCCAATGTCCTCTAAACACCACTTTTCTCAACCAGGAGGACTTCTCAAAAACCATTTTTCTCAACCAGGAGGCCTTTTGTCCCCAGGTGACATTTGGCCTCTCCTAAAGATCTCTTCGGTGGTCATCACGTGGATGTAGGGTGATACTGATACCAGTTGGATAAAGAGCCAGGGATGTGGTTAAGCATCTTACAATGCATGGGACAGCCCCCTGTGGTGCTAAGCATTATCCTTCCCAAAACGTCAGTAGTGCTGAGGTTGAGAAACCTTCTCTACAGAACACACAAGGATACAGATGGAATACAAAGATCCCTCGATTAGAAGGCATTTTGGGGCACGTGGGCGGCTCAGTTGGTTCAGCGTCCAATTTCCTCTCAGGTCATGATCTAGTGGTTTGTAAGTTTGAGCCCCGCATCAGGCTCTGTGCTCACAGCTCAGGGCCTAAAGCCTGCTTCCGATTCTGTGTCTCCTCTCTCTCTGTGCCCCTCCCCACCTCACATTCTGTCTCTCTCTCTCATAAATAGATAAACATTTTTAAAAATTTTTAAAAAAGACATTTAATGGATTTGGGCACCATTACTATGGTAAAAACAGTCTTTTTCTTGAACAGCAGGAAACTCAATCTTCCCGACATAGAAGCCGGTCATTTGGCTTTTCTCTGCCTTAAATGACTCTACATTTTTACCTCCGTTTACATTCGTCTTTGGATTCTTCTACAGTGAAGGAGGGAGCATATTATCAAATCATGCAGAAGCTCATCTTTTGAGAAGAAGTTTGTTTTAGGATAAGATCTCCAAATCCCATAATATATCCCGCTAGAGCCTCGGTTAACACTTTATCCATGGTAAAGCGTTTGATTGATAAATATTGGAATAAGATCATTTCAAGCTGCTTAAGAATTCTCCCAACACTTTTTCCAGGAGGAGAGAAAAATCGAAAAAGAAAACTGATGTCAAGCACCCTCTGAATAGCTGTTTCTACATGCTAATGAAAGTCATGATACTCAGTTTCTAATCTGGGTAATTAAATACATTTTTGCCTGGATCACCCCATACCTTTCTGGCAGAGTTGTGGATAGGTTTGGGCAGGGGATGGTCCTATGCGTGTACTGCTTTTGCTTATATAAAAACAGCCTTTGTTCTTGAGCTGTTTCGAGTATGACATTTGAAAACGCCATGAATGGTGGAGAGGCGGAGAGGGTTTCACATTTACCAAAGCTTTGTTTTCTTTGTTCTTTGAGTTCGTCTCATGCAGAAGTTGGTTTAAAGGGGTATCTTTAAAACTCCAACAGTCTATGTGGCCATTTTGGTGACCCAGGGGACTTCTCCGCTTCTGATCTCACATGGAGATAACAATAGGCCTCCTGCCATAGCTGCCTTCTCCTTGTCATGGGTGAAGTTGGGCTGAAGTACTATCTGAGCCAGGAAAATGAGCTGGGGAGAAGGAAATCCTCAGCCTGGTCTCTCAGTGACTGGTGAGTGGGTGACTCATCTCCCAAGGCCAGACTACCACTCAGACATGCAGGGCTAGGAGGTCAGGGGAGAGGGGTTCAGCCCGTCTGGCCTCCAGGTCCCGAGGGGAAGACCGTGGACATGGCTGATGGTCACTGGGCACAAATGTTAGTTGGGCTGCTGGCGTAGCTTTATTAATAAAGTATAACTCTTCAAACATATGCTGTGTGCTTCCTTCGTACCTTGACCTTGGGCCCTACAAATGGCAGGGGCAGGCCTACTTTGCTTATGGATTTCACTCCCTCCAAATGAAATGGACTTCTTTGTGTGGCTGAAGGAATGGCTCCTGGCACTTCTCGGTTCACATCTTCTCGGGTCTGGGGCCAGGCTGAGGCCAGCGAGGCAGGTGCTGGTCATTATTTAAGGAAGTACCACTTTCAGGTATCAGCCCGGGCACCTGCAGGGCCCTGAGAGTAGGTGCATCCTTAAATTCTGTGTCCTAAAGGCACCTTGCTCGTCTCACTCTGGTCCCCAGTCCTACCTTTATCAAGCGCACACTCAGAAAAGGGGAGAGGGGTTTGTTACACCTTCAAACCATTTCTAGGGAGGGCTCGCATTGGTTTTGCTTGTGTTGGGTGCAGACTCCTGGTTCCTTCATTACGTCTGTAAGAATAAGGTACTATTATAAGCCTAATTGGTATTACATGCCCACCATGGCCAGCAAGAGGAAGGAAGTGCAGGTCAAGTTTCCAGAAAAAGGGGGAAAGAGGGCTTGCGAGACAAAAGGAAAAAACAGCCTCCGTGGTGGCTAACCTCAGACTGAACACTCGATGAGCATTTATTGAAAATCTACTATGTGCCATAAGCTGAGACCATGGGGCCATAAACTCCATGTATCACAGACTATTACACAGATTACATGAGATGGATCTGAAGAGACTGAACTGAATTTGTAATGCAACAATTTGCTTTTCTTTTTTTCACCGCAGGGTTGAATTTGGTGGAAAAGGAAAACACAACCTAGCAATGAAGGAGAATGCCCCTTATCCCTGATCAAGGCTCAACAGGCTGGCATTTCAGAGCATATTGCCAATTTACAAGGGCAATAATGAGCTCAGCGTTCTGCTAATAAACAGAGGCAGAGATCAGTTATCTGGCTTTGCTGTTGAGCCAAAGCATAGCTCTACGGCACATTAATTTGACACAGAGCACAGCTTTTCATTAATAATCACTGGAAGGTCCACATTGTAGAACTGCGGCAGTATATTAACCCGAATTGCCATACCTCCGGTATGTCATGGACCACATAATTTAGCATGACACCAGCATTTCTGATGAAGAGGTGGAATCAATGTGAGGGCTACTCGCCTGTAAATTAGCCGTATGTCCAAAAAAGCGCAGAAGCTAAAGTTTATTAAATCTAGAATGGCAATGGCCAAATGCATTGTTGCCTAGCAACTACAAAGTCCAAATCCACCTTTTCCCCCCTATATACTTACTACAAACGGAATATCTGGAACTTTAGCAGAGGCCTGTAGACTTCACTTTTAAAACCTTAAGGAGGCTTCTTCGAGTTTCCAGAACAGGGTGTCTTCTTGGCAAACAGTCAATAACTTGAAAAAGGCTTATTTTAACAAGCCCCATTGCATTCCACCGAACACCGAGGAGGTTGATTTTCAAAAGCCTCTCAAACTAAATCACAGCCAATGCCCTGGATGTCACTATACACAGGTTTTTGCTTGCTTTTATATTTGCTGACCCATGCCCAAATGAGACAGGAATAAGGCTGAAATATTTTGGCAATACCTAGATTTAAAAATTTCAGATTCATCTTTGGACACATATGCTAAATTTGCTCATCCTTTAAAACTCCACTGGATGTGTATGAGCAGGAAAGAAAGGCACGGAGAGGGACGAAGATGGAATGGCTTCCGCAAATGGCCCCAGTGGTCAGGAGTAAGATGACGAGTGACAATGGGTATGTGGCCTCCATGTTGAGAACATGACCAGGAAACTGTGGGGTTATAGTAACTGGATAGTCCACAACCCGTCCACCAGGGACAGCCAATATGACCTATTCTTACTTTGCCAAAATCATGGCTTCTTTGCATCTTTAAGACAAGTCAGACATGCAGATTTTTATTGAAAACAACTGAGTCGAGGAGCACCTGCGTGGCTCAGTCAGTTAAGCGTCTGACTCTTGATTTCAGTGCAGGTCATGATGTCATTATTCATGGGTTCGAGCCCCACATCAGGCTCTGCACTCATAGTGTGGAGCCTGCTTGGGATTCTCTCTTTCTTCCTCTTTCTCTGCCCCTCCCGAGCTCTCTCTCTCTCAAAATAAATAAATAAACTAAAAAAAAGAAAACTATTGAGTCAAATCTTGGCAGTTAAATAAAAAAAATTTTTTTAAACTGTGTAGACTCAAGGAAATATGCTGAGATCTGAAATTCAAGATGTCGCTAATTTTCCATTTCTAGCATTCTGCACCGGAGGATGGGAGAGCTGCATGTTGTGGTGGGCAGAAAAATGGCTCCCCTTGCACTTGGGTGGCTCAGTTGGTTGAGCGTCCACCTTCAGCTCAGGTCATGATCTCAAGGTTCATGAGTTCCAGCCCCGCATTGGGCTCTGTGCTGACAGCTCAGGGCCTGGAGCCTGCTTCAGATTCTGTGTCTCCTTCTATCTCTGTCTCCCCCCGACTTGTGCTCTGTTTCTCTCTGTCTCTCAAAAATAAGTAAATGTAAAAATAAAAAAAATTTTGTTTAAATGGCTCCCCTCAAAATGTCCACATCCTCAGCTCTGAAACCAATGAATATGTTGCCTTATGATGTAAAAAAGACTTTGCAGATATGACTAGATCTTGAGATATCTATCCTCTATCATCTAAGTGGATCCAATGTATTCACAAGGGTTCCAAGAAGAGGGAAGCAGAAGTGTCAAACAGAGAGAGAGAGAAAAAGAATAGAAGATGCCCCCCTGTTGGCTTTAAAGATGGAGAAAGGGACCAGGAGCTGAGAAATGCAAATGGCCTCTAGAAGCTGAAAACGGCACGGAAATAGGTTCTCACCTCTGCTTCCAGAAGGAACGCATCCCTGCTGAGACCTTGAGTTTAGCACAGTAAGACCCTTTTTAGCCTGATCTCCAGAACTGTAAAATGACAAATTTGTGTTGCTTTAAGCCACTGAATTTGTAGCAATTTGTTACAGCAGCCATAGGAACCTAATGCAGTTCCGAATCCTGTATCTGACACTTATTAGTTGTTCCTGGTGAAGCTCTCGGTTCAACCTCCCCAGTTGTGGTTTCCTGATGCGCTTACTAATAATTTGGCCATTTCACCCTACTATGAGAATCTGAAGAGAAATGAAGAAAAATGCTTAGTATAGAGCTCAGCATTCATTGTCCCCATCGGTAGAGCAGCGTGCAGGTTATTGTGGCATTTTCTGACACCACTTCTAACACCGAGTGCGTGTTGTTTCCCCAACACCAACCAGTGCTCTCATACCAACTAGATATCCCACAATTCAATTCAATTCCGACACTGTCAGGAGCTAGTGAAGGCTCTCTAGGTCAGGGGCTTACTCATAAGACTGCCCCCATTTCAGACACCAGCTGTGAATGGGGTGCCTGGGATACCCACATTTCTGCCCAGCCAACTTAAAATCTGTGGGTTCCCATGACCTCATCATTAGATTCAATATTCCCCTAGAATGACTCAGGGAGCTCAGGGAAAGACTTTACTTATGTTTACCAGCTTATTACTAAGACTGTATCTCAGGAAGAGTCAAACAGAGGAGACGCACACAAGGTAAGAGAGACAGGCATGAGGCTGCCAGAACCTCCCTGGGCACATCACCCTTCCAGCACCTCAACGTGTTCACCAACCCAGAAGCTCTCCAAACCCTGTCCTTTAGGGGTTTTTGTGGTTTCCTTAATCATTGGTCATTGACGATTAACTCAATCTCTAGATCTTCTCCCCTCCCTCGAGGTCAGGATCAGGTGGGGCTGAAAGTCACAGCCCTCTAATCATGCCTGGCTCTTTCTGGCAGCCAGCCCCCATCCTGAAGCTATCTAGAGACCCTGCCAGGTGGTACAAAATATATTCTTATCCCTAAGAAGATTCAAAAAGTTTTAGGAGCTCTCTGCCAGGAACTGAGAACAAAGACCAAATATCTATTTTTTATTATATCTCAGTTATTCTCAATTTATCACCACCCCCCCCCCCCAATCCTTCCTCTGCCCTCCTCTGACCTGCCTTATTGTCCTGAGAACCTGATTCCATGGGCTGCACCCCCCAGGCTCCCTAGCTGGCTGGCTTCTAGTTGGGTTTGCCAAAGAAAGGGCCTGGAAGATCAGAGGGCAGGCAGGGGAAAAGGTCAGGATATGTCTTTCCCAATTTCTCACTGCCCTGTGTCAATCATTTCTTCATTATAGTCTCTTGAACTCACTGAGTTTCCCACAGACAGGAAGAGGTCATCATTTGCAGATCCTAGTGCAAAACGAAAATGGAGTGCCTCTTATTCATAAAACCAGAAAACAAATACTGCTAGAGTTACTTTTCCCTTTCTTTCATGGTCTGTCTTGACTTGTCATAGTGGACAGGTTTTTTGCTTTTGTTTTTGTTTGCTACTAAATATCACTCTAAGTAAACATAAATCAATAAAATTAATTTTAAATTAGTAGTATAAATTTTAACATTCCATTTTATCGTTATACAATGTTGATTTTATATGCCAATAGATAAGCATTTAACTTGTGCACAAATTCACCAAAATTACACGCTCGGTATTTTGTAGTTCATACATGTATATGCTTTGTTCTTATCAGGACAGTGAGATCATTGTATAAAACTGACTCCTTGCTCTTTATTTCATGTACACTCCATCAACACCCTGTGCCTTCAGCTCATGGATGGGCAGGGAAGGGTGGGGAGAGGAGGCGCCCCGGCTTGCCCTTTCCTTCCATGTGATCATCTTCAATATAAGTGGTTGTCTAGTTCAGGAAAGTAACATGAGCAAGAAAGGATGTGACAGAACTCTTGGGTCGTTCATATTTCTGAGGACACTATTATCTCCTTTCTAAGTTCAAGGCAAGATCTGGTTCACATGGAAAATGTGATGTTGTTGTGTTCCTGCCTAATCAGTTATAGATGCAACACACGTGCCCTGGACTTGCTGTGAGTTTTGTTCAACTCCCACACATTGTGTGTCCACCAAAATTCTGTGCTCACAGAGCACTGCAAGTGTTATTTACAAATGGGATGGCAAGGAACACTGGGCAGTCATATTGCGTGTATCTCTCTGTTCGAGCCAGGCTCCATGGTCCTGTCAGATTTCACTAAGGAATCACAAGCTCAAAGACAAAATTATTAAACATATAACATTGAACGAGGCATGCTCCCCTCTCAGTGCAGGTCCTGGGCAGCTGTATAGGCCACACGTGCACGAAACTGGCCATGACTGCAGGACTTCCTTCATACGGGAAGTAAAGATGAAAGTTACTCAATCCTTTAGGGGCGCCTGGGTGGCGCAGTCGGTTAAGCGTCCGACTTCAGCCAGGTCACGATCTCGCGGTCCGTGAGTTCGAGCCCCGCGTCAGGCTCTGGGCTGATGGCTCGGAGCCTGGAGCCTGTTTCCGATTCTGCGTCTCCCTCTCTCTCTGCCCCTCCCCCGTTCATGCTCTGTCTCTCTCTGTCCCAAAAATAAAAAAAAAAAAAAAAAAAAAAAAAGTTACTCAATCCTTTAGTGTAGCTAAGACCATCACACACAGTTGTGTCGATTGTGTCCTGACCAAGGACACTCAGCATAATGGTGAGGGTGGGAGCTGAGATTCTTCCTTCCTTCATTCCTGGTAAAGTGGGAAGGTGTCATATTTTTGAGGCACTTTGAGAACCACTGCTCTGCTATATTATATTGCTTCTCACACTCTTCTGCTTTATTTTTTCAGAACCTTTATCTTTATCTGAAATTATTTTTAGTTTGCTTATTTGCTACCTGCCTCCCTAAATAGAATGCATGTTTCTTGAGGGCAGGGATTCCATGTACCTTATTCACTATTCTAACCCTTTTATTACTCAGAGTTCTCCAGAGAAACAGAATCAATAGGATAGATAGATAGGTGGATGGATGGATGGATAGACAGATAGATAGATAATGTATAGATATATAAATATAAAGATATGAAGAGGATATTTATTACAGAAATTGGCTCACATGGCTATGGCGGATGAGAAGTCCCATAATTTACCACCTTTAAGACAGTCTGAATCCAAAGACCTGAAAACCACAGGAGTCAATGGTATCTGTCCTAGGAAACAAAGGCCCCAGAACCAGGAGCTCTGATGTCCAAGGGCAGGAGAAGATGCATATCCCAGCTCAAGAAGAAAGAATTTGCTTTTCCTTTGCCTTTTTGTTACATTTGGGCCCCCAAGAGATTGGATGAGGCATCCATACTGGTCAGGGCGATCTCTTTACTTACCTACCAAATCAAATGTCAATCTCTTCCAGAAACATCCTCAGGGACACACCGAGAAACAACACTGTGCCATCTGTCTGAGCATCTCTTAGGCCATCAAACTGACACATGAAATTAACCCTCACATTCCCACACAGAGAAAAGCATCTGCTGTGAATAGGATTTAATGAGTGAATGCAAGAATATTAGCAAGCTGGCATTACTAACTGTTGCAACATTCTCAATCATTCTATTTGACGAAGGCCCAGGGTTGATGGTTTTTGCTCTTTTTGAGTTGATTTCTGAAAGAAACTAAAGACTCAGGAAAAGGAAAACCCAAAATCTAACTTACAGCATACATATCCCTTGAGAGATTCAAATCAAATTAAAATTGAGGATGATGTTTTTGGAAGTGACAGTATTCTCGGTCAACAGATTTACAAAGGCCTTTTTCTTTTCTTACTTTGTGAATGGCATGAAAAATAGCCCAGATGTCACCGGAGTGAGAAGTATCTAGACAATTACACCATTTCCCATGGTTTTCCATAGGAAAGAGATACTCAAGAAAATATGCCTGCTGGATCTCCTGTTTCCAAGTTCGAAAGTGAAGAGTGACTGTGACTGTGTGTTTGTTGGCAGAAATTTTCTGAATTATTTACGATACCACAGGCTTACTAATGAGAATAAATTGATATGCTAGCTATTCAATTGGAAATCGGACTGTAGCCAGTTGGAGAACTCGAGCATCAGCAGGCAACAATTATTGCTGATTAGAACCCATAAACATTTTTTAAACTTTGACTTTGACAGGCATAAAATATCAACTTGTTCCCACTGTCCTGCAGTCCCCTCCTGTGCCTATGAACATCTACAGATGTAGGACAGTAGATACACTGGACAGTATTAATAAGTTAATATCTACATCATGTTCTTATTGTTAAAAATCCAAGAAATGAGATAAAATATTTGTCAAAGTTAGTGTTTCCATCTCTTCATTTTAACAGATTTGCTCGTTTTTTTATTACAATAGGGACATATGCTTGTATAAACATTGCAAAATAAAAACTGGCAAAGAGAAATTAATAATTCATAATATCACTACTCAAAGATAATTACTTTTAAAATGGTGTGTATTGGGGCACCTGGGCGGCTCAGTCGGTTAAGCATCTGACTTTGGCTCAGGTCATGATCTCACAGTTTGTGGGTTCGGGCCCCACGTTGGGCTCTGTGCTGACAGCTCAGAGCCTGGAGCCTGCTTCGGATTCTGTGTCTCCCTCTCTCTCTGCCCCTTCCCTGCTCACTCTGTCTCTGTCCTTGAAAAATAAACATTAAAAATTTTTTTTAAACGGTGTGTATTCTTTCAGTCTTGGTTCCTGCATGCATTTTCAAAAAAGCATCATATTTTACAATATATTTCATAACCAGCTTTCCTCAACTGACCAAAAGAGAATGAACACTACTCATATCATCACAATACTATTCTAAGAGTTGTTTAATGGCTATCTATTATTATACTATATGCCACAAGCGTGCATTTTAAGTCAATTCTCTTATAGCTAGTTAGCATGGTTTTTATAATTTTCTATTATAAATAATGCTGCAGATAAAGTATAGGAGGTTATCTTCATGAGGTAAACAAAGATTTTTTATATCGGCCAATAGTTTGATTTCGAAAAAAACAATCTTCCTGTCTCTTTAACGTGTCCAGTGCAATTTCTTTGATAGTTCATCTCACAGAAAGAGGATGCCCCAACATTTTGGATTATGTGGGAAGGAAAGTCATGTGGGAGTGTGTGTCAGGGAAGCAGGCGGGTAGCAAGAACAAATGCAAATAACTTAGTTAGGATGGATTATTCCAGAGCATCACCAAAATAGCAGTGGCTGGGGGTGCCAGCCTCCGAGGACTTTTCACTAAGAAAACTATCTCAGAATCTGGCAAGAAGAAGGTTGGGATAGACGTAAAAGATACAGGAATATGAACAAGGGACACAGTCAAAACTGGAAAATGTAGTACAATGAGCGGAAGTGTCATTGGGGAGAGGTTTTGTCTTTCTTCTGTGAGCCTTGACAATTACTGTTAACCTTCCCAAGAGCAGCAGGCTTGGGAAGAGGCTTGGGAAGTTGACTCACCAAGAGCAGGTGACCACGGACCAGCTTTGCAGAATAAGAGCGGGGGGAGGGGGGGGGGAGGGCGGGGCAGCCAGTCACTCAATTTAATAGGTAAACACTCATCAATTATTACTCAATTATTATTTGCCAGTAAGCAAACACAGCAGGAACCCACCCCAGCCAAGAGCCATGTTAACTTCCATTCCTCTTTACTGCACACGCATTTCATCAAGGTAAAGCCCCTCAGTGTTCTTGCTGCTTAAAGTGGCTGAGCACACCCCAAGCACACGCTCAAGTGTGCTGACTGGCCCTTGGGTTTCCTCTTTGAGAATAATGCTTTCTTCTCAATACTCATTATTTTTAATTGCTCCTTTCAGGATTCTGAAACCCTTTCCTTGGACTCCTCATTATTCATCTCAAAGTACGATCTGATTTGCTATGTTCAAGTTTTTTTGTTTTTTTTTTTAACATCCTCGGCTCCATCATTTAAAAGATCAGGTTCTCTTCCAAAAGCAGCTACGTTAACAAAGCCCAGCAGGCTGCTGATTGAAACACAGGAGGGGGTAGCATGGGGTGCAACAAAGGCAAGCGGACCACCCACCAGCTAGCTCTGGGAAGGCAGGCAGATATTTCCACGGAGACCACAGGGCTCATGTGAATTTAAGCATGAGAGTCAGACAATCCCTTAGGGACCAGATCTTTGCAGTTTCTGGCTTCCTGCTGATAGGTGTCACTGACCTAGTGAACTTCAAGATGGGGAAGGACATGCAGAGACAAGACAGGATGTAGAAGGTCAGAGAGAACTGCAGGAAAATTTATTATGTGTCACTTGGATGAGAGAGAGAGAGAGAGAGAGAGAGGAAGAGAAAGAGAAAGACTGAAGATTTACGAAGACCAGTCGTTACCAACTAAGGGGCATATTGCTTCTCTCCCCATCAAGGGACATTTGGCAATGTCTGGAGATATTTTTGGTTGTTGCCACCAGAACTGAAGAAGCGGGAGCAGGCGTATTACTGGTATCTAATGAAAATGGGTCAAGGGTGCTAGTAAATACCCTACAATGTACAGGACCAATCCCACATAAAGAATGATCTGGCCAAAGATTTTATAACCAAGGCTAAGAAACCCTGCTATACATTCAGCTGCCACTTAATTTTCCCCTAATTTAAGAAACTGCACAAATATTTGCACTCCCAAATTGGTGGAGCCATCTATTGGAAATAACCACATAATAATAACAATGATAGTAGTTAACATTTATGAAGTACTTACCACGTGCCAAGAGTTTTGCATCCATGAGCTTATTTTCCTGCTCATGCAATACAGGAGATACTATTTAATATCTCTGAGGTAGAGAGAGCTAACTAAAAAAGAATCCCTAAAATTGAGAGAAATTCCATAACTGCCTCTCGGTATCACAATGCAATTGCATTTCAGAATGAGAATTTCTGTCCCATTCTTCTCTCAAAGCCTCTGCTTTCCACCATTCTGCTGTGAACAGAGATCAGGAAATGCAGAAGAAAGGGCAGGGATCATAGATGTTATTTTGTTTGTTTTTTAAAGATATTTGAGTTTGGCAAGGTTGCTGCATATGAGATCTCTGTTAAAAAATGCTGTGTGCTGGCATGAACCAAAAATAAACATTTTAAAAAGTAACATTTAAAATAGCAACAAAATTATGAGTAGCTAAGAAAAATTCTAACAAGAGTGCAGGGTTTGTAGGTAGTATTAGAAAGTTTGACAAATCAGGTAGAAGGTCTAAATAAATGGCTATAGATACCCTGTTTACAGATGGAAAGACTCATTCATAGTCTTCAAGCTATAAAGGCTTCAAAACACAAAGATGTGAGATACTTCCAAATTAATCAAAATACAGTGCAATTTCAATACAAATTCCAATAGGGTTTTTGTTGTAATTTGGCAAACTGGTTCTAGGATTTATAGGGAAGAACAAATTGTCCAAATAACCTAAACAATCTGGAAGAAGATCAAGAAGGTGAAATGGTTACTTTCCCAAACCCGTGTCCAGGCACAGGAATGAAGTGTAGAGTGCTGGCTTGGGAAGAGCGAAAACACTAGTGGAATAGAAAATGGAGCTCAGAACAGCACATTTTGAAGTTTAATACCTGGGATTGAATTGTGATTGCAGCAGCTGGTACTTGGACCATTAGGTATCTTGTATTATTGTTACTTTTTAATTTTTTATATGTTTATTTATTTTTGACAGAGAGAGACAGAGAGGAGCAGGGGAGGGGAAGAGCAAAAGGGAGACATAGAATCTGAAGCTGGCTCCAGGCCCTGAGCTGTTAGCGCAGAGCCTGATGCGGGGCTCAAACTCATGAACCGTGAGATCATGACCTGAGCCAAAGTCAGATGCTTAACTGACTGAGCCACCCAGGTGCCCACATATCTTTTAAAAAATAAATAAAATTGAATAAATACATACACACATATACACATGGGAACTGATGACCAAGGTATAAAAAAAACATTGTCTTTAAATACTTTAGAAGGAAACATAAGAAACTATACTTATGATTTGGAGACAGAGAATGATTTTTTACATAAAATGTAATACAACATAAATCATAATAAATGTTGATTGTTTGACTACACTGAGAATATAATTGTTCATCAAAAGACATTTTAAAAGTCTAAAGACAGAAAACAGATTAGAATATATTTGCATGGAATTAAAAATGATTAGCAAATTAGTATCCAGAATAAAAAGACTTTCTTACCCAGCAAGAAAAATAAAAACAATCAAATAGAAAAATGGATTTTATGTACATATATACATATACATACATATCTAATATATCTGATATATATATATGTATGAAATTAACAGAAAAGGAAATATAAATCAATACTGAACATATATAAGGTATCTTAAGCTCATTGTAGTCAGAGAAATGTGAAGTAAAGCTGAAATTAGATACTATTTTATATCCAACACATGGGCAAAAATCTTAAAATTAAGTCTTAATATCATCTATAGGCATTTGATGTGGTACAAGAGGGGGTTCTTTTTTTTTAATTTTTTTAATGTTTATTTTTGAGAGACCGAGAGACACAGAGCATGAGTTGGGGAGGGGCAGAGAGAGAGGGAGACACAGAATCCAAAGCAGGATCCAGGCTCTGAGCTGTCAGCACAGAGCACGATGCAGGGCTCGAACACATGAACTGTGAGATCATGACCTGAGCCTCAGTCAGACGCTTAACCGACTGAGCCACCCAGGCACCCCCAAGGGGGGGTTTCTTATACACTGTTCACGGGACTGAAAATTGGTAGAACTACTTTGGAGATGAATTCAGCAATAACTAGGAAAGCCAATGATGTGAATATTAACAACTTAGCACTTGTCCTTTGAGTTGGTATCTTGGATAAGGAGACATGTTCAAGAATGTCCAAGAAAGCAACTTTTATGTATTAGGAAAGATGAAGAGAAATTAAAAGCCTATCAGCGGGAGAATAAATCAGCCTACGCTACATGTGGTAACAGTATACCTTTTACAATGCCAAATGAAAAAAAATGTAAGTTGATGTTATATATGTATTGAAATACGCAAAACTATCTCATAGGTTGCTGAGGAAGCCTACTTATCATCAGCAGAACTCTCATAGCAAATACAAATCCGGGACAATGGTTATCTCTTGATGTGGTGGGAAACAGAGGAAGAAGTGATTGGTGAACACAGAGGCTTCCAATATATTATTACTTACACCTTAAATACAGTATTTAAAACAGTTATAAACAACTACAACTTTTAAAATGTAAACAATTACCTCTTCCCCTCATCTAGTGAATCACTGAGAACGTATAGCCATTGACACATGTGAACGGAGAGCCATGTGCAGAAGGAAATTCTTATTCCCATTCTCTTTGCTATTAGGAAAAGTGGCTGCTAAATTTAGGCAGTTGACTTTGCTTGACTTTCAACAAATGAAGTTGGCCTTGTGCAAGTAGATTCCTTATGCCCTCTCACTTCTAGCCTGGATCCTGTCCTTAGACTGGACCCTGGGATATGAGGCTCAAGTAAATCAGCCATCCCTTGCTTCTTATAACATGATACCTAATGGATATTACCAAGGACAGTGACCTAAAGAACAATTTTGGAGTTGAGAGAAAATATGTACCTCTACGCACACTTATAAAATGTCTTCTCCTATTTCTAACCAAGTGAAAATAACTTATTGAAAACTCTATAATAAAGGGATGGGGGAAAGAGGGGATGGGACATAAGAGCACACTTATCATGATGAGCACAGAGTAATATACAGAATTGTTGAATCATTATATTGAACACCTGAAACTAATATAACACTGTGTTAATTTTACTTAAAAAAAAAAAAAAAGCTTAACTACATACAAAGTCCTGTATTGCCTAATCGGTTCAGGTGCCATTGTGGGCTCTCACAGACCCACCCCAGTGAGTGGGGAGGGGAGACAGTTGGCCACACGGGCCCTGGCATCAACTTCAGGCTGATTCAAAAGGACTATTCCCACTGCACAGCAAAGCAGATTTGTGTATCAACAGCTTGTCTCTATTTAAAATTTTAATAGTTTGCTCATTACGAATTTTTTTGTGAGTTTTGATTTTCTAAAGGATTGCGTCAAATACTATTTATCTTGATCACTGAGTATTTGATGCCTCTCTTGCTCCTGAGTGAGTGCCTTACTTGACTCAGCCTAAATCTAGCCCTAGCGAAGTCTCCCAGTTTAGTTGTTTGTTTTTCAGAAGAGAAGGTCTCTAGTGGCAACTAAAAAGTCAAGTACATTTTACCCTGTTCTGACCTAAAACACATTTTGTCTAAGCCCAGTGGCTAAAGTCACCTTTATTGTCAGTGACTCAGGCTAAATTTGCAAAGGGCATATCAAAGCGTATAACTGGGTAGATATAAAATTCAAACAAATCAAATTCAATTAAAGCAGCATTTATAGAGTGTTTTCCGTATATAAGACACAGGAGTGGTATCTTTGGACAAGAGCGAGGACGTGCAAGGTTAAACTAGGACAGAGTAGACACTGTCACAAAGACCATACTATCCTACACACTCATATATTTACATTGTGATGGGGGGAATTTTCTATAAATATAGAAAAAATCCTATGTATTTATGGTCTCTTACTCTCTGCCTTCCATCAAGCCTAGCCTTTCTTTGAAAGCCCATTATTCACTCCAGAGATCATATATAATGTGTCTGATATAAAAATAAAGCCAGGCAAAATAAGAGGTCCTCAACAAACCTTTGTGGGTCACCCAATACTTTCCAGTAGTTCTGGACATAGGATACAATACTGAGGATCATATAGCTTTTATTCAAGTGAGGGATATAAGTAAACACTATGGAATACAATGTAGTCTGGTAAGTGTTTTCATGAGGGAGAAAGCAGGTTGAAAGCCCAGAGTGGGCATTTAACCCAAACTTGTGTGTGTCACGAAAAGCTTCCTAAGGGAGAGGATGTCCAAAACCTGAAAAATAAGTAGGAGTTGATCACTGGCACAATGCTGGCAGGGAAACTGAATGAAAAATTCAATAAAAAGGGGCAACCAATAAATGCCACAATTAGGATAACAGCATGATAGAATTATCTCACCAAGATATTCAAACAGCCATCACACCATCATAGAAATGCTTCAGTGAGCAATGACTAACACATTAGAAGCATTTTTATGAAATAGAAAGTCTCAGGGCACCTGGCTGGCTGAGTTGGTAGAGTACACAACTCTTAATCTCAGGGTCATGAGTTTAAGTCCCACATGGGGCGTGGCCTATGGAAGGAAGGAAGGAAGGAAGGAAGGAAGGAAGGAAGGGGAGAAAGGAACAGAGGGAAGGAGGGAAGAAGGAAGGAAGGAAGGAAGGGAGGGAGGA
Source organism: Panthera leo (assembly GCF_018350215.1). Lineage (NCBI taxonomy): Eukaryota > Metazoa > Chordata > Mammalia > Carnivora > Felidae > Panthera > Panthera leo. The sequence goes on from NC_056681.1 coordinate 7,491,459, forward strand.
AGGAAGGGAGGGAGGGAAGAAAGAAAGAAAGAAAGAAAGAAAGAAAGAAAGAAAGAAAGAAAGAAAATAGAAAGTTTCAGCATAGACAGATAATATAAGCAAAGAAATAGAATATACAAAAAGCAATCAGGGGGATCCTGGGTGGTTCAATTGGTTAAGCGTCTGACTCTCAGTTTCGGCTCAGGTCATGATCTCACGGTTGTGGGATCAAGTGTCATGTCAGGCTCTGTGCTAAGCATGAGGCCTACTTGGGATTCTCTCTCTCCCTCTCTCCCTGCCCCTCACCTGCTCTCCCTTTCTTTCTCAAAATAAAAAAAATATAACAATAAAAATAATTTTAAAGAAAGGAATCATATGGACATTTTCAATTGGAAAATTTAATAACCAAAAATGTTTAAAATTCAATGAATGGATTCAACATCAGGATGGTGAAGGAAGATGAAAAAAAAATTACTGAACTTAAGAACCACAGAAATTACCCTATCTGCACAACAGAAAAAGGTAAACTGGGGGAGGGGGAGGAGGCTTGGGGATTTGCAGCACCTAACACATCCACAGTGCATGCCATTTGAGTCACAAAAAGGGAGGAGACAAACGGTGGGGATGAAGAAATACTTGAAGAAATGATGCCTGGAAAATGTTCAAGTTTAGCAAAAGACCAAAACCTACAGTTGCAAACAGCTGAGTTTACTCCAAAAGAATAAATTCAAAGAAATACATACCAAGACATTATAGTCAAACTTCTGAAAACTAAAGGCTATATATTAATATATATATGTGTGTGTCCATATATATATATTAAAAGCAGTGAAAGAGAAATGGCGCTTTACATATATGTCAAAACAACTCCAGTGGTTATAGATTTCTTGTGGAAAATCATGGAGGTCAGAAGGGAGTGGTGATATTTTCCCAACGGTGAAAGAAAATAATCAAGAGCACAGAATCCTTCTCCCAACAAAAAGATCCTTTGGAAACAAAGGCTTAATCAAGACATTCTAAGATGAAGGATGAGTACGAGAATTTGCTACTCACATCTCTACTCGAAAAGAGAAACTAAGGAAGCCACTGAATCAGAAAGGAAATGATGGAAAAGAAATCTTGAAGTATGAGGAGGAACTAACACAGCAAGCAAAAATATGGGTAACAGAATATACTACTTCTCCTGCAGAGTTTTCTAAATTATGTTTGATGGTGGAAGCAAAAATTATACCTGTCTGATGAGGTTCCAAATGCGAGTAGAGAAAATATCCAAGATGATTATATTAAAATGGAGGAGGATGAAGAGACTTAAGAGATAAAAGTTTTTACGCTTTACTGAAACTGGCAAAATGACAAGACCAGCACGCTATTCAGTCACAGGTGGCTTTTCCTTTTTGAGTGAAGTGGAAAGTACCCGCCCCCACGGTCTTCAATTACTTCTGATGCCATCACCATAATGTTCACTTCACTGAATAAAGAGCGTTCCTGTTTCCATCTCTTCTTTATCTCACAAAATTAATACATCATGACTGACTAGGGTAGAATTTTTCTCCACTGGTAGCGTTGTGTGTCTTTTCCTACTTCAGACCCTTGGATTATCCACCTCTCTCTCTTTTCCAAGAATGACAAGAGCTCCCATCTCTGCCACTGACCTTTTAGAATGTCATCAAACTTCTGCATTCTGAAGTTTATATTATTCTCTTTTGCTAGAAAACCACCTTCGTCTCGGCAAGCGGCAGAGCTCCAGATGCTGGAATCTCAGGTTATACGGACCAAAGTGGTGCCTGGCTTCTTCCTCACCTCCCACTGAGAGAACAATTGGTTCCAAAAGAAACCACAAGAAAGTTCTTTCCTGGATTCCCCAGGTGAACTTAACGATGCCCATCCCTCATGTCAGAATGCCAAAGGTTTTTTTTCCAAGGAACATCATTGCTTTAACTGTGAACGTAGTTTTAGGTCAATTACATTAGTAAGGTTAATAAGTTCCAGGCTGGAAGTTCTGAGTTGCCAAATCTATACAAATCATAACTTGAAAAGAGTTCAAAGCTCACACAGGAGGACACACACTGCCTGCCAGCTCCTCCACAGAAGGTTGCAACACATTAATAATAATAATGATTATGACGATGATAGTAATAATCCCTTATATTCATATTGTCCCCTATTGTTTTCCAAATACCTTCAAAGGCATTATCTCATGAATACTGCACCACCACTCACCCATAATATTAGGTTACAGGAGAGACATGGTCAACAGACTGTAAAAACTCACGGTTTCTAAACTCACCTGATCTTAGTTCCTGAACTCATCTTGGATAAAGGGACTGATTTTAGTCTCCTAACAAAAGGTGAGTCAAATGCCTCAAAACCATAGTCACTGAATATGCTTATTAAAACACGATGCTGAAGCTGCCTGGGTGGCTCACTTGGTTAAGTGTCCAACGCTTGGTTTCAGCTCAAGTCATGACCTCACAATTCATGGGATCAAGCCCCACGTCAGGCTCTGCACTGACAGCACGGAGCTTGCTTGGGATTCTCTGTCTCTCTCTCTGCCCCTCCCCATGCTTGTGCTCTCTCTCTCTCTCAAAATAAACTTAAAAAAAAAAAAAAAACCCATGATGCTAATTAGCATCAGGTCCTATGCATAAAAGTCATCAATGTCTCCCCTTGCTTGCTCAATGTCAACTGCTCATTTTGGTATTTGAATATTTTTACATTTGTTTACTTTCCACTTTTCTAGGTACATCTCTCATTCCTCGCATTTATACATTTCCACACTCAGCTCTAGCCACGCTGTTAGTTCTTTGAGCTGTTCCTCCTTTTTGTTTATTCCACTGCCCTTGCCTAGATACCTAGATATCTATTATGTATAAATATGCATATATCTATAATGTAATATGTATTATACATAGTGAGGGATTGATTGATTGATTATAGGTGATACATTTATCACCAACCTTAGAATTCTTCCCCTGCAATTCCAAACTGCCTGGAGCAAAGCAGATGATTGCTGCCAACGTACTTAGTCACTCTTTTCATGAGTTTACTGCCCAAACACAAAACAACACTAGCCTGTGGGAATTACCACAAGGACACTTGAAGGTCAGTTATTTGGGGACTGTTCAAGAATACCTTTCAAGGCAGCCTCAGATCTTCAGTCTTGACTTCCTGCAAGTGTTGGCAGGTGCTGCTGACTGAATAGTCTATGCACCAAAGATCTTCACAGTTTTCAAACAGAAACAGAAACACACACACGCACGCACACACACACACGCACGCGCACACACACACACACAGAAACCCTAAAATCACTTGCCTTTTACATCAGAGTTTTCTAATTATGTTTTCCCTCTGATCTCCAGGCCCTCAGACGACCTCCCTGAGCTGTGTTATTCTCTTTGACCATAGCTCCTTTGGGTCTGGATATAAGTCAGGGGAAAGCAAATTTTCTGTAAATAACCAAGTAATAAACGTGTGGGACTTTGAGGACCAAACAGTCTTCATCACTACTACCCACTCTCGAGGCATGGAGGGGCACAGGCAATATGTAAATAAGTGAGTGTTGCTGTGTCCTGATAAAACTTTATTTATGGACTTGAGTTGCATATAATTTTCATGTCTCAAAAAGAGTTTTTTTTTAATTTCAAGTTTTTATTGAAATTCTAGTTAGTTACCATATATGGCAAAATTGGTTTCCGGTGTAGAATTTATCCGTCACTTAAGAATAACACTCAGTGCTCATCTCAGCAAGAGCCCTCCTTAATACCCATCACCCATTTAGCCCATTCCCTGCCCATCTCCCTCCATCAACCCTCAGTTTGTTATCTATCCTTAAGAGTCTCTTATAGTTTGCTTTCCTCTCTCTTTGTTTCCCCTTCCCCCATGTTCATCTGTTTTGTTTCTTAAATTCCACATATGAGTGAAATCATATGGTATATGTCTCTCTCTGACTGACTTACTTTCCTTAGCATAATACACTCTGCCTCCATCCACGTCATGGCAAATGGTAAGACTTCATCCTTTTTGACAGTCTGGTAATATTCTTTATCCATGCATCAGTGGATGGACATTTGGGTTCTTTCCATGGTTTGATTATTGTTGATAATGATATTTGCAAATGACATATCTGATAAAGGGTTAGTATCCAAAATCTATAAAGAATTTATCAAATTCAACACCCGAAAAATTAAACAATCCAGTTAAGAAATGGGCAGAAGACATTAACAGACATTTTTCCAAAGAAGGCATACAGACAGCCAATAGACACATGAAAAGATGCCCAACATCGCTCATTATTAGAGAAATACAAATAAAAAGAAAAAACAGGTTTTTTTCAACCTTTTACAAATTGTAAGACCATTCATTTGAAAAGCTCCCAGGTCTTCAAAACTTAGCAGCAGGACAACTTGCTTCACCAGTTTTATTTTGTTGATCACTGCTCTAACCACACACTGGACTGTTTGCATGCAGAAAAATTAATGAAATGGAAAAGTAAAGCATTATGGACTGAATGTATGTGTCCCTCCCAAAATTCCTATGTCCAAACCCTTGCCCCCCTCATGGGACGGTATGGAGGTGGGGCCTCCATTACTGTGCCCCATTCTGTGGGCACAGTCCTCATGAATGGGAGCAGTGCTTTTATGAAAAGGATACAATGTAAGTCAAATTATAGGTTCAGAATGCACTCCCTTTTCCAGAAGGCAGCCTTATGATTTTTCTCCTAGAAAGAGACCCACCTTCCTCCTCTCTTCACCGATGCTTCCTGTCTGCCTTGGCTTTGTCTTTGTCAGCCTCACAAGGTGTCAAATCTATGTCAAAAAAAAGGCTTCCTAGGAGGGGAGGGGGTAAAAATACTAGAAACACTTATCCTTGAATAGTTTCTTTTTTTTCTTATCACATATATAATAGTTACAATATATATCAAAACCAACCCTCAGCAAATCACTGAATTAGATCTGGAAAACTAAGTTCACAAACAGATGGGGTTGGGGAGGAATGGGATTCTGCTGGGGTTTTGAGCAGAAAGGACACTGCAGGCCTGGGCACACAGGGGCCATCTTTCCCACCATGAAGGAAAAGAGTCCATGAGATACTGAAGCAAAGACTCAGAAAAGCAGACCAGAAAGACAGAATCTGACATGGATTCTTGAGGACATTATCTGGGTAGCAAAATCCAGGTGTGCTGAAACCAGACTCATTTCTTAATTTTTGTTTACATGAGCCAATAAAATCATTCTTGCATCTTTTTTTTTTAATTTTTTTTTAACGTTTATTTATTTTTGAGACAGAGAGAGACAGAGCATGAACGGGGGAGGGTCAGAGAGAGGGAGACACAGAATCTGAAACAGGCTCCAGGCTCTGAGCTGTCAGCACAGAGCCCGACGCGGGGCTCGAACTCACGGACCATGAGATCATGACCTGAGCCGAAGTCGGCCGCTTAACCGACTGAGCCACCCAGGCGCCCCCATTCTTGCATCTTGATTGACCTTGTTACAATTACCTTTTCATGACTAGTTGGCAACGCACCTTTTCTGACCTTCATCACTTTTACAATGTTATCACAAACAAAAAAGGAAAAGGAATTCGCCAGCACTGCCCTCACTATCCAATTGAAAACCAAACTAACATCTTTTTGAATTTTTCTTAAAATGATACTCAGTAAGTTTTATTTTGAAAGTTAAGCTAGGAAACCGCAGATAAAGTAGTCATAGACAATATTCTTTTATGCAGAACTAAGTTTACAATCTCTGATGTTACCGGGGTATATGGAATGCTAATGGAACGAAAACATAAATTATGATGATTTCAGAGAAGTGGTCTGCGGAACATCTTTGAGAGCTCACTAATTCACTCGGCTCTTGACCAAACAGTAGGCTTTAAATGAATTCCCATTACCATCTCGGCTGAGATAGTTTGCGTGAGTACAAAATACATTCGAAATGGTAGGACGAGCTCCAGGAGGGAACATTTAGTGACCTCTCCACATGCAAAATTGGAATTATCACAGACGATTGGCAGGACTCTATCTTCGTGCTTAATGTGGCTTCCACAAATGAATTATCTTAAGAAGATGTAGCTCATGCTTAATGGTTCTTATTACTATCAGAAAAACCTTTACAGCTTAAGTGAATCTTTCTGATAATCTACAAAACAATTTATTAGCCTAAATTCTATTCATTAATGTAACTGTGATTGTTTTGACAGGGTTTACTTAACATGGCAGCGGTCCGATCTTTTGCTCAGAGCATGTGTTCTGTGTTTGTTTTTTTGTCACTTTTGTTTCCCTGGGCATAGACGCATACATACATGGTGACCCAGGAATGAGTAATTCCTGGGTGGTTCCCTTCAATTTTCTTCCCAAGTGAAGAAGATATATTTACATGCAAGTAAGACCAACATTAATATAGAGACAACTTGGAATATTTTGTTCCATTTCCCATTTTGGACCTCAGGTAAAGTGGTTTAGATTGACTATATTCCTCATCCCATGCCACACAATTATCATTGGTCCTTTCAAATCCCTTCCTGGTTTTGTCCCCTCCCTATATTCATATGCATTGCTCCTTCGTCACCTGTTCCAATAGCCAATTTTCCTAATGTGTCTAATGTACAACTTTTGCTTGTAGGAGCACTTGCATAAATATTTTAAGTGCATGTATTTGTGACTTATAGCATGAAAAATTTCAAATGTATTCAGAATGGAGAGAATGATATAATGAACCCCTATGTACCTATCACCACCTACAACAATTATGAAATCATGCTCATTCTTGTATTATCTGTACTCCCACCAAATTCATCTTGCTACTAGCTTATTTTAAAGCAAATCCCAGACATAATTTTATCCATAAATACCTCAGTATGCATCTCTGAAAGACAAGGACTCTTATTAAAGACATAGCCATAATGTTGTTATCACATCAAAAATTAATACCATAAAATATCCCATCACTGTTGAGGTTTTTCTGGTGGCTCTCTCTCTGTCTCTATCTATCTATCTATCTATCTATCTATCTATCTCATAATCAAAACCAAACAAGGCCCACATGGTACATCTTGATATGTCCCTTAATTCTCTTGAATCAAGGATTTCTCCTCTTTTTATAAACTCCCCCTGGCAATTAGCTTCTTGCTGAAGCTGGATTGTTTACCCAGTAGAATCCCCACCTTCAGGATTCTGCAGTTTGTGTCTCCATCATGTCATTGATGTGACCGCTGATGACCATTGCCTATACCCATTATTTTGTTAAGGACATGTATAATTTCATATTGTAATTCCGGTTACTTCTTCCTGTACTTGATGGATGTGTCTACAGAAAGAAGCATCTCTTTATCAGTCAATCGGGATACTCTGGGATACGGTTTCAACAGAAAAGGCGGGTTAGATGCCTAATGTTTCCCTTTATGTACCTATTTTTAGAATAAGTGAGCTCTATATTGTTCTCTAAGGCAAATCAATGAATTATAAAGTATCATTAGGACTTCATGGGGTCCTAACATATAGAATATATTTCAATTTACCACACTACTTATTCATATTGACACTCAAATTATTACACCCATGGCCTCTTACATTGATTTCCAAGGATTTTCTTTTCAAGATTTTCTTTTTTTGTAATTAGGTTTAAAAAAAAATTTAGGCAATTTTCTTGAGCTTCCTCATATGTTGTGGTTCACTACTATATATTTCACCCAAATAATGTATACAATGAAACGGGTTTTATATTTACAGACTTGTGGGTCCACCACTGCGATCTAATTTGGGAACCTTTTTGTCATTTCAGAAACTAAGTCCATGCTGATCAGCAGTCTATCGCTGCTCTTTCTTCCCTCACAGCCCTACGCATCTACTGATCTCCTTTCTGTCTCTCAAAGTTTGCTTACTCTAGACCTTTCATAAACAGGGAATCATACAATATGTAGTCTTTTGCGACTTCCCTCAATATTTTCAAGGTTGATCTGTTTAGCATGTATCAAGTAATTCATTCCTTTTTATTGCCAAATGATGCTCAATTATATGAAGGCACCACATTTTATTCATCGGCTCATCAGCTGATGGAGACTTGGGTGGTTTCTCCTCTAGGCTGTTACGAGTAATGCTGCTACGAATTTTCGTCTAGATGTTTTCATGCTAACACACGCTCTTACTTCTCTTGGGTGTAGACGAATGGAATTGTTGAGCACTGGCAGATTGTTTTCCAATTGTTTTCCATCGTTTCCCACCAGCTGGGGATTAAGGTTCTGACTTCTCAACACCTTCACCAACACTGGTGATTATCTTTTTGATGACAGCCATCCTAGTGGGCATGAAGTATTATTGGTGATTTTGTGGTTTTGGAGATCTGATTTATTTGTTTATGTATTTCAGCTAATGAATATTTACTGATTCACTGGCAGATACCAGATGCTGCCCCATGACCACACATTCTTTGCAAGCTGGAAACATGAGACCTCTCTATTATTCTTGCTACACAGTCAAACTTCTTGATATTTTTACGTTACCATAAAAGAGAAATAAAATGATCTTTGTTTTAAAATCTGAGTTTTGACTACTCTGCAATCCTGGAAAGGTTTCATACTTCCATCTCTATGTAGTTATTTAATAAGGTATTAACTATAGCAATTCTCATAATTTAAAAGATACTTATATCAGGTAGTAAAGGTACAATATTAAAAAGTTCAATTAGGTCTGAGGTTTTATAGACCACGAATTAATGGCATCAGGGGCCCCACAAAGCTAATTAATTTGCTTAAGATAGTTAAACAAGAATATGGGCAAGTCAGAACCACTTTTAAAAGGATTAAAGATGGCCAATGTGTCAGGTCAATGTGATTATATAACCAATATGCCCAGAATGCAATTGTTAGGATGAGGCCTTGGTCTTGACTTGCACTGGCACGTTGGGAAACAGGGAACAGGTGAGTAAGAAAGCAAGCGAATCTGGGGGAAAGTCGACAACTAAGGAACAACTGGTGCTTGCACCGATGGATTTTTATTTCAAGGCATTCGCATTATTGGTTAACATTTTTTAGCAATTATGTTGAGCCAGGACCTACGCTATACGTTTTGTATATATTGCCTCCTGTCATTGTCACAACAACCATATAATAATGTAGGCACTAGCCCCATTTTAAAGATTTGAAGACTATTGAGACATAGAGGAATTAAGTGACTTTTGCAAAGGTCACACAGCTAATACGTGGAAGAACTAAAATGAGAGCTAGAATCTATATTTGGCCTTCCTCGAGCTTGACCTTTCCTCCCAATGGTGCACCCAGATGGTGTCTGGGGACCCCTTCTCCCACTAGCAGTGGGAACAACAATGTGCCTAAGTCAGGCATCCCCAAATCACTGTATTTATATGAGAAAGAGTACTAGGTTTGGTAGCATGGGATGTAAAAGATAAAGTTGGCTCTTTGTCTAGAACGCTCTAGAAGAGTTTTCTTCCCTCAAGACTGGGATGTTTTCTCACTATTTGTGCTAAGAACTTGACAGAAGGAATGGTCTTTAGGCAGGTACTATTGGTACTTCCCTTTTAGGGTAAATGAAAGCTCAGAGGGAAAGTGACACCCACTAATCCCCACGGGTGCTAACTTAAGTGTCTGTAAGGTAACTCGGGTGGATACTTGGTTCGGTGTCACTCCTTTCTGACCTTCCTCACGCAGATATAAATTCAACCCGCACAACCGACTGAAATGCAAACAAGTATGATAACACATGGCTTTTTGTGGACTGTCAGTTTCCCCCCTAAAAAGGAGGGATAATAACTGCCTGGCTGCCCGAAATCTTTGCAAGGTTAAACGATACCATGTAAGCAATTAACATACCAATCGACCAGCTTCCCAAGATACTAAAATAAATTCTCTGCATTCTACGAATGCCATTGCAGTCATTTATTCACACATTAACAAATATTCACCGAGTGCCTATAGCGAAGCAGACTACAATTCATGAGGCTGGTGAATGAAGCCAGGACAGATAATTGAAAAACTTATATTCCAGTTTCCCTTCCCTCTTATCTGGGCAGAGAATGTTGGACCAAAGAGCATTCTTAGCTTTTGCCAAATAAAATAATGGAGGATACTGTAAAACTACAGCTTGGGAGGCTGTATAGAGAGCTCACAAGGAGCTGGGAGACTGAGAGCAAGTTACTGAGCCTTCCCGCCTCATAGTCCTCAACTATAAAATGGGAATTAAAAAGGAATTGGGCTGTAGTGAGGATTAGCTGAAGTAATACATCCAAAGCACCGTTCTAAGGAATAGCGAGGGGCACAAAAGTAATTTGCTCTATCAGTGTCACCTAGTATAGCTATTTCCTGGATTGTAGACCCAGCTCTGCCATTTTCATGATGTGTGATCTTAAACAAGTGACCTCTCTTTTCAGAGCTTCAGTATCTCTAGCAATAAATAAATAAATAAATAAATAAATAAATAAATAAAGTGTGTGTGTATGTGTGTGTGTGTATATTCACCTGAAATCGTACTAAGAAATTACTCTTTGCCAGAAACTCTTCTAAGCTCTGGAGATAAAAAAAAAAAAAAGTGAGTTAGAGGGGTGTCTGGGTGGCTCAGTGGGTTAAGCGTCTGACTTCGGCTCAGGTCATGATCTCACGGTTCGTGGGTTCGAGCCCCGCGTCGGGCTCTGTGATGACAGCTCGGAGCCTGGAACCTGCTTCGGATTCTGTCTTCATCTCTCTCTGCCCCTCCCTTGCTCATGCACTGCCTCTCTCTCTCTCTCTCTCTCTCTCTCTCTCATATATAAATAAACACTAAAAATTAAAAAAAAAAAGAGGGAACAGCAAATGCAAAGCAAAAGCAAGCAGGTATTTGGAAAAGAAAGCCAGCGTGGGAAGCAAGCTTAAATTTCCCTCATTTTTCTGCCATTTTTTTTATTTTTCACATTTTAACATGGACCATCGTTAACTCCCTGACAGTATTTTCTGAAGATAAAGTGAGATAACATAAGTAAAAACATCCAGCGCGGTACTATGGATATAGCAAGCACTCAATACACGTTTGTTCCCATCCCTTATCTTGGGCCAATGTGAACAACCCATCATCTAACCCAGATATGGCACCTACCGCACATACAACTTCCCCAGAACAGGCTGGCTGATTCGCTTTTTATTTCATGAGTACCACTTATTAACATGCTGGACGGATGCTAAATGACTGAAATCTCTTTGTGATTTGTCTTTCTAATCCCGTTCTGATTTAAAGGTTTAATTCCCGACCCTGTCATCATCTAGTTTTTAAAGCTTCATGCTTAAACTGGCACAAAGTCAAGAAATGCCTCTAAAAAATGAATAGGTACCAGAGATAATAAAATTAGATGTCAGTGCATTAAACCTTTTTCTCTCCATGACTGGTCATCACAAAATATCATAAAATCTGTCATAATAAAGGGCAATACCTTATAAATGAGCTGATGGGGCATAAAAGGATGTAGATGATTTATATGCTATCGGCCAATGAAAGGAGCAAGTCGTTCCTTTGATGACACCCAGCTTTTTCTTGTTTATGAATAGGTGAGTGTAAACAGATAGAAACAACAGGGGGTGACTAAATAAGAGTTAATAAACTATATAAGCAATTATTTCAAGTTGTCCCATAAGTGAGGAAAAATTAATACTTTATCTGCTGGGGTTCAAAAAATCATCTTCTGTCATTCTCGTTAATCTCCATACATTTCAACACCTCTTAAAAAGTTACCATATTGATCACTCCAAATTACAGCACCTGTTTCTGAATGCCCAATTATAGGTGATAAAATTCTGTTAATGCTTTGATTATGACCAAGGCTGATAACTGCAATAGCAACTATTTATTGAGTGTTAATTGAGCCTGGAATCTTATGAAAGACCTTCATGTTTGTGACAGACAGAGCAGCGATCGCCTAGTATCTTATTTTGTTCTGCATTTCCAGCTCCCTTAGCGTCAGGCCAACCCACAAGACTCCTTCTGACCAATGGTTGGGGATTGGGCCACATTCAGATTGGGCAGTGAAAATACGTAATTCTTCAACTGCCTCCTCCTTTGCTACAGGGCAGACGATTCTTCGGCTGTTAGATCCCCCATTAGACTGAGTCCCTGAGTTACCATATGGAGAAGAAACCCTACAAACTGCAATGGGCATGAGGCATGGTGACAAAAGTCTTTGTAGTCTTAAGCCACTGAAGTTTGGACATTGGGTTTTTACTGAATCACAAGCCAACCTGTCCTAAGATGACAATATTGTCTCATTCAATTCCTCCAAACAGCCTTGAGGAAGGTACCATGATAATCTCTTACAGACGAAGAAAGTGAGGCACAAACAGTAATTTCCTCAGCACTTAACAACTACTGCATGGAGGAACTTAGGAGTGGTAATGAGACCGAGACTCGGCTCCTTGTAAAGCGATAAGAGAACCAAGCATTTGGTTCTAGATAGGCCCGGTTTAAATTCTGTCTCCATGCCAGAATGAAGCAACCTTGGGTTGGTTTCTTAACCTTTCTGTGCCTCACATTGTTTTAGACAGAAAATGAAGATAACATTAGCCTATGTCCAGCCAGGTGGGTTGTGAGGTTTAAGGAAGTTGAAATATGTTAAGTGCTTGGAATTGGGCCTGGCACATGAGGTTTATTTATTGCTACACCTCTTAAGCATGTCTATCAAAGAACCAGGGGAAAAAAAATCAATTTATAAAGAACAACATTCTTGGGCACCGGGAGCCCAAATCTCCTTCAGTTTACAATCAGGAAACTGAGGCCCAAGAAGTTTAGTAACTTGTCTAAGGTCACAAAACAAAGCCCAGATCTCCTTTCTTTACAGGCCAATGGGTTTCCACTTCATTTTGCTGATTCCAGTTCTAATGAGGTCAAAAGAGGGGACGAAGACGAGAGGACATGTCATTGTCACTTTCAAACCAATCTACAGATGCTTGGTTTCTTCCTCCTTCCAAAAGTGCTGTTGAAAGTCTTGCTCATCATTTTAAGTAACGCAGTTCTTATGAAATATGGCAGGTAAGTTGAAAACTAGATTCAGTCTAATAAAAGAATTAATCGCTGCTGGCCTGATGACAATACCCTTTCCTCTGTCTGTCTCCAGTGTGGCATCTCTGATATCTGGTGACTTTGTCCTATGTGTTAAGATGGCACTCAGGCAGTGGCAGCTTCAATACCAAACAAATAATTCGGTCTTCTTTTAAAAAAAAATTTAAGTTTATTTATTTATTTTGAGAGAGAGCACATGAGGGTGGTAGGAGCAGAGAGAGAGAGGAGAGAGAGAGGAGAGAGAGAGGAGAGAGAGAGGAGAGAGAGAGGAGAGAGAGAGGAGAGAGAGAGGAGCGAGAGAGAATCTCAAGCAGGCTCTGCGCTGCCAGTGGGCAGCCCGACATGAGGCTCGACCCCATGAACCGTGAGATCATGACCTGAGTTGAAATCAAGAGTCGGACGCTTAGCTGACTGAGCCACCCAGGTCCCCCCAATTCAGTCTTCTTAATAAAAAAGAAAATAAGGTAAAAGTTAGGAGGGATGGAAGGAAGAAAGGAAGGAGAAAAATAAAGGAAAAGAAACCAAGGATGGAAAAAAAAAGAGAGAGAGAGAATGCAGAGAGCTCTGTTGCTTGTCTCCAGTGACAATGGATCTTCTCCTCTGATGCTGGAGACACATCTCTAACTGCAGCTGTTGAATTGCTGTGAGGGCATCTGAACACTTCGAAAATACATTAAACCTTCACTGCACCTGTGGTTATGCAAGTGATATAAATTAGACAGAAATTTCTGTTGCAAACACTGTGATGCTTGGGGGTTGCCTGCTTTTATTTTTTTCCTTTCCTGGGATTAGCTGCTCAACAGATTGCAACGGATTTACTTACTAATATGGCGTTTTATCTTTTTTTCTCAAAATTAGTCTACCACCTGTTTTGTCAATTTCATATCCTGTTTCTCCATGTCTGGGAGTCTTCCCTGAAGCCCTCCTCACACACTTGCTGTTTAGATTCCTGTAAACAAAACAGACAGCTCTTTGACACCAGAAGTGATAGAAAGTTTGACTTGAACCCTATCCGATCTCTGTTTTCCTTTTTCCAGCTGCTCCCCCAGATGGCACATACCACTAGAGAAGTTGACATTTGGAGGGGGGGGAACGCTTTATTCCAAAATTATGCTAACGTCTGCACTGGGAGATCTGGTATACACGAAGGCCTATTTTGGGAAGATATCTGAAAAGTGATGGAAAAGTTTAAAATAAATTCACACAAGCTGTGAGGCTCATAAAGTAGTCAAAATGGCAGTTAGTCAGAGGTTTAACTTTGGACTTTCCTGCGAGCGTCCTGCTATAGTGTCAATACAAAGAATTCCTTGATTCAAATAGGTCGATGCATTCAGACACAGACTGTTCATGGATTCCCCGACTAGCTTCTGCAGATATGAAAGGACGACAGAGCTGGTCTGGTCCTGTGAAGCTTTCACGCAAGAGCAGGAGAGACAGACAAATCAGGAAACTGTCAGGAGAGTCAAAAAGTAGGGGCACCTGGGTAGCTCAGTCTGTTGAAAGACCGACTCTTGATTTCAGCTCAGGTCCTGATGCCAGGGTCGTGGGATTGAGCCCCGCGTCAGGCTCTGCACTGAGTGTGGAGCCTGCTTGGGATTTTCTCTCTCTTGCCCTCTGCACTTCCCCTGATCGCAAGCTCATGCATTCTCTCTCTCTCTCTCTCTCTCTTTCTCAAATTTAAAAAAATAGAGCTCGGGGTACCTGGGTGGCTCAGTCAGATAAGCATCGGACTCTTGGTTCCAGCTCAGGTCATGATCTCGCGGTTTTGTAATTCAATCCCCGCCGTGGGTTCTGTGCTGGCAGCATGGAGCCTGCTTGGGACTCTCTCTCTCTCTCCCTCTCTCTCTCTGCCCCTCCCCACTCATGCTATCTTTGTCTCTCTCAAAATATATAAATACATTTTAAAACGTTTAAGAAAAGGGTTCAAAAAGTAGTAAATACGAAGGTGGAATTAAATAGGACAAAGTAAGAAAGCCTGACGAGGGTTGTTGTGGAAGGACCAGAAAAGAGCCCTGCGTCTCTGCTAATTTAGCAGGGAGTAACCAAAAGCTCAAGTTAGAATTTAAATCCCGGTTGTTTACAGAACTGCGGTTTACTTGCTAGAGATTATAGTCTGGATAACTTGTTCATTCCTAACAACCACTTCTGGGTTTGTACTCTGTACCAGATCCTGTAACAGTTTTTCTCGTAGTCGTGTGTTTCAACACTTAGGGGATGTTTTTAAAATGAAGAATCTGGGGTGCCTGGGTGGCTCAGTCGGTTGAGCAGTCCGTGAGTTCGAGCCCCACATCGGGATCTGTGCTGACAGCTCAGAGCCTGGAGCCTGCTTCGGCTTCTGTGTCTCCCTCTCTCTGCCCCTCCCCTGTTCTATCTCTCAAAAATAAATAAATGTTGAAAAAAAAATAGGGGCGCCCGGGAGGCTCAGTCGATTAAGGAGCCGACTTCGGCTCAGGTCATGGTCTCACGGCTTGTGAGTTTGAGCCCTGTGTGGGGCTCTGTGCTGACAGCTCAGAGCCTGGAGCCTGCTTCGGATTCTGGGTCTCCCTCTCTCTCTGCCCCTCTCCTGCTCGTGTCTCTGTCTCAAAAATAAATAACATTTTAAAAATTTTTTAAAAATATGGGCTCCTAGATGGCTCAGTCGATTAAGCCTCCGACTCTTGGTTTCAGCTCAGATCACAATCTTATGGTTCGTGAGATCGAGTCCCACATCAGGCTCTGTGCTGACAGCTCAGAGCCTAGAGCCTGCTTTGGATTCTGTGTCTCCCTCTCTCTCTGCCCCTCTCCTGCTCGTGTCTCTGTCTCAAAAATAAATAACATTTTAAAAATTTTTTAAAAATATGGGCTCCTAGATGGCTCAGTCGATTAAGCCTCCGACTCTTGGTTTCAGCTCAGATCACAATCTTATGGTTCGTGAGATCGAGTCCCACATCAGGCTCTGTGCTGACAGCTCAGAGCCTAGAGGCTGCTTTGGATTCTGTGTCTCCCTCTCTCTCTGCCCCTCCCCTGCTCATGCTCTGTCTTTCTCTGTTTCAAAATAAATAAAAACATTAAAAAATATGTGGGCTCCTAGATGGCTCAGTTGTTTAAGCATCCGACTCTTGGTTTCAGCTCAGATCACGATCTTATGGTTCATGAGATGGAGCCCCTCTGTGCTGACAGCTCAGAGCCTGGAGCCTGCTTCGGATTCTGTGTCTCCCTCTCTCTGCCCGCCCCCTCCCCCCCGTCCCGTTCCGTTTCTCTCTCTCTCTCAAAAATAAATAAACATTTTTTTTTAATGAAGAATCTGGACTTGCAGAGGATTAAGGTGCCCAAGCCTCATTTGGTGGAACTTGGCAAATGGTATCTTTGTAAAAGATCCCCATTCTGGGTGGTTCTCCCTTTACAGAGATGTCTGGGAGATTCTGCGCATAACACATGCTCTCTGTTCAGTTGAGAAGAAGGAAAAATCTGTGAATAGCTGTTCACATCTTGTGACTGGATTGTTCTAAAGGACAGAATAGGTCCCCAGGCTGTCACTAAATCTGTCAGTCAATGCTGAAAATAAAAACATAAATCATTTATAAACTAAAACAAAACAAAACAAAACAAAACAAAACAAAACACGGAAGTACAGAGCAGAGACTGCATATTTGAACTAAAGATGCAGCTACATTTGGGTCCAATCGTATCTCAACCACCAAGTCATCCGTGGCATGGTAAGTTTGCTCCTGAAACGCAGTCTCCTCACCTTTATAAATGGGATAATAATGCTGCCTAGGCGCTCGGACTGTGTAGCTCAAATGAAATGACTCATCCTAACATCTGGCGGCTGTAGGCGCTCCATAAATGTTTGCTTTTCCTATTCCAATTTTCTAGCATTCTTCCCTGTTGGGTTCATGGAGAGAGGGTGTGCAACGGGGCTATCAGAAAATATATAACTGTCACGGATTATATGAGAAGGTCTGGCTCTGAAAGTTTGAATAAATAAGAAGAACTACTGATAATAAAAGTAATTCTTGAATCCTCTTAGGAAATCACTAAATGATATAATCACCTACATGAATATAAAACTCCTCTATATAGGAATCCCAGGTCGTGGGATTCAGAATTTAGCCAGGTCGGCACCGCAGGCATAGTCCTTTTCATTTGTCAAAATGGCTCAAACCTCTACCCAAACTGGATAAAAGACAACTTCACGGTAGTATTTTTTTTTTAAATCAACTTTAGTATTCAAGAATTGATCAGGAACCTAGCACATTTTCTATTGCCATCTTGGTTGTTTCTCTGATTATTTTATAAGCTTAAATTATCTACATTTCACCGTAGGTAAAGAAAATTGAATTAATAAAAAAAACAAAGGAAAAGTGGTCTGAGGTCCTATCAGAAACCAAGTCATATCAGAAACCCAAAATACATGAATCAACTTCTTAATCTCTCCATGTAACTACCTGGAAAGGAGATCTGTCCAACTCCATCCCAAATCATAGCATGTCTTCACCCACGGTGTCAGGTGAATAAGGATGTGGTCCCACCCACATCAGAGAAGACCATCTCCATTTTAAAGCTCACACCTTTCAAGTCTGTCCTTTACTAAACCACCAAAGGTGGTTTCCAACTCATATATGACTATGTCATTTCCTGGCTTAGTGCCATTCAACAACAAGAACAATACATTGACAATGCAAGAACAATGAAACTCAAGAGGGCTGGTGGAAATGTGCCAGGACTCTCAAAGTCTCAGCTTCAAACTCGCACTTCAAACCCCATCAATATTCTTTTGGCAAAAGAAAGTCACGTAGCTAAGTCCAGTATTAACTGGGAAGGAGAGAGCACCCCTCCCCTGCTTCCTAAATGACTCTGATTAGAAGCCACCTGCCAAACTGCTTCAAACCAATCAAGGTACTGTCACTTCACAAGGACCTGGGCCAGGCACAGCAAGCAGTCCCCTAAGGTATAAATCTCTCACGTTGACTTTGACTCTCATATAGGGAAAATACTGAATGGCAGAGAAGGGTGAACTCAGCAAAGAGGGTGAAGTAGAATGTCAATCCAGCTGTCAGACTGGAGAATAAACATTAGTCTTTGGGTCCTGCAGCCAGTGGGGGACTGAGTAAGTCAAGACATCCATAAAATGCCATTGGGAACATTGTCCAAATGTTCAGGAAGTCACTTGCATAAGACTTCGGCATCAGGGTCTAGAATATACAATAGTCAGAGGCCATCTAGTATTCAAAGATTATAGGTACCCACAAATGACAGATGTCTGTGACTGTAAACTGCCTATCACCACGATGCTTGTACCTAGGGATTGTACCAACAAAGCCTGTGATCTTAGGCATAACAACATGTTTCCTGTTAGATGCCATACTGCCTGCCCATGTCCCTACCCAGCACCAATGGAGACAGTAAGAGCCCCTCGTGTGGTGAGGTTCACCAAGATTTGATCCTGTTGACATTTGCAGCAATGGTTCTTTCCTGTTCATGTCCACAGATGAGTTGTTACAAGCCATAAGTCATGCTATGTCTCACCTTATTATTAGAGAATTGCCTCACTGCCCCTACTACGCCCAACATATACACTTTTACCCCCTCAATTTTAGGCACCTTTTAGGGTTCAAGTCTACCAGGAAAGATAACCTCACCTCCTTGGGAAAGGTTAGGTGGTCTCCCTTTCTATGTTTTCATAATACCATAAACATATTCCTATCACCTCCCTTCTAGGTTCTTTTCTTATTTAAAAAATTTGTAATGATTTTTATTTATTTTTGAGAGAGATAGAGAGAGGCAGAAAGAGAGACGGAGCCTCAAAGCAGGCTCCAGGCTCCAAGCTGTCAGCACAGAGCCCAACGCAGGGCTCAAACTCACGAGTCATGAGATCATGACCTGAGCCGAAGTTGGATGCTTAACCTACTCAGCCACCCAGGTGCCCAGTTATTTTCTGATAATGTGTGTGTGTGTGTGTGTGTGTGTGTGTGTGTGTGTGTGTGTGTCCCAAGCAGCCTGAGATCTTTGAGGGAAGGGACTATATATTTACAAAAAAAATTTTTTTTAGCCCCAGAACGTGGTACAGTGTTTGGCACATAGGGCCACCCAATAAATATTACTGAATAAACGATTTCAGACTTCAATATTGTTTCTTAATGTAGTTTCACAACCTCAGGCTTGCAAGGAATAATATAGGTAATACAGTCCAAGCTCCTGATACTGTAGGTGAACACTGTGTGGCCAGAGGAGTAAATTATCCAAGGTTACATAAATAAGTAGGATTGAGTTCCTGCACGGCTACAACGAAATAGCTAAAAACATATTAAATACCTACCGTGTGAGCCAACCAGGCAGGAGATGTGCAAATTTCTATTTAATCTGAGTTTGACTGTCAAGGAAGCTGATGTTCAAATTAAGCTCAATTATCTCCTCAGTGGTACACGTCTAAAGCCAGGGCTCAAAACCAATGCTCTCATATCCAGTATACTTTTCTTTTCTCTTTAGTCTCTCTCAGGGTCTGTTTTAAAACTGCCTTCCTCCCTCACTGGTAAGAAGTGAAATAATAAAGTAATCAAAAATATTTAACAAAGGTCTCCTTTGTTTAAACAGTGCACTAAGCACTTCATATGCATGATCTCATTGAGTCCTACAAGATAGATATTATAATTATCCTAACACCATGTGTAAACACAGGTGTAGAGGGTACATAACTTGTCCAATATTTACATGAAAAATGCTACATTTTAGTAAGACACACTGTGTCCTCTGAACCTGGAATTGGCCTGAAGCTCTGCTACTCCCTGAAGAACTTTTATTTTCTCTTTCATTGCTGATCCTGTGGTGATACCCCTTGATAATGAGTATTCTGCCTATTTTCCTAATAAAAAATGATACAAAGTCATCATAATGATAGGACACCATGTTCACACGCCACTCCATCCAATGAAATATTCACTACATTTCTAGAAGCTTCTAATGGGTATAATGATGGCTGCCTTGTCAGAAACCACCTCCATGAGTGTCCGAAGTGATCAAAAATACTGAGGATGCCATGAGAAAGACCAGTGACACAGTACCTTGCTCTCCTGAACTCAACAGGATCGTAAACTGCCTTGAGAAGGAGATGACCAACTGCTTATTTTTGTGGAAAATGCAGAAGGAGGGAAGACTCACCTACCAAACCCGCTGAAAAGGAAGATTCGCAAGCTATAAGTACAGCTCCCTTCAGATGTAGAACATCTTCCTACAGAAAAGATTAACCACAGAGACAGCAGCTGGATTCAGTGACAAAGACAAGGGATTAAAAAGTAATCGTGCTGGGAACAGAGGCCCACTTGACCCACAGACCCAAGACCTTCTTAATGAGAGTGTGGCCACATGGAGAGATGGAATCTAGCCCATGGTGGCTACAGTCAACTTACGAGGGTCCTCTGGGCCACCTTTCAACGACCATCCCTGAATTGGCTGCTAAAATGGAAGGAGGAAAGCGTAGGGGGCAAACCTCATACTCACTGTTGATAAACTGTTACTAATAATTCATTACTGGCTGGCTCAGCTCATAGAACATGTGACTCTTGATCTTGGGGTGATAAGTTCTAACCCCACACTTGGGGTAGAGTTTACTTAAGAAAAAAAATAATAACAGGGGTGCCTGGGTGGCTCAGTCGGTTGAGTGTCCAACTTTGGCTCAGGTCATGATCTCACCGCTGGTGAATTTGAGCCCCGCATCGGGCTCTGTGCTGACAGCTCGGAGCCTGGAGCCTGCTTGCGATTCTGTGTCTCCCTCTCTCTCTGCCCCTCTCCCACTCATGCTCTCTTTCTCTCAAAAATAAATAAACACTAAAATTTTTAAATAATAATAATAAACTACTTTTAAAATCCTTGCAATGTGTCCAGCAATTTACATCCATTACATTACAGAACGGAAGGTAAAGTCCGGTGACCAGTATTCGGAAGGCTAACTCATTCATTGGTCAAAGATTCATCAATAGTCTCTACATTCTTCCTGCTACTGAAATGACTGTTAAATCCACTTTCCGGATCTCTGTTTCTGTACTTACATCTCAAATTCCCAGGAAGATGCAGCTTCTTGGTTTAGCCTGGATCCCATGTTTGTCTTGTGATGGCCTTCCCAAAGCTCTTCTAACAGCTAGGAATAAGTTACCTGTTCCCCCCCCACCGCCACCCTCACCCCCCACCCAGGCAGGGAAACAATTACCTCAACAATAGGGAGGAAATTAGGGGAAGAGAAATAAGAGAAGATGTGCCCACTCTCTCAAAACAAGTCTCCGGTAAAGAAACTGAAGCGAAAGCATTATTTCATTTGGTCAACATCACACAGGTTGTGGGCAGCAGCACAGGAATCATACTCACCTCTATTTGATTTGCAAAATAATCCCCAAATGTATAGCCTTTCCTATTCCACACCATAACTTTGTAGCAGTTTGCATTTTCCAAAGATGGCTCTGCACACGTGTGTTTTATCCCATATGGTCTTCCTGCAATGTGACCGTCACTCCTCTAACCAGGAGTCAAGGCGTATATTTGCTTCCCTGGAAATTGCTCCAAGGCTCGTTATTGCTCTCACCAGCAGAGTAGAAATGATGCTATGTGACTTCTGAGGCTAGGTCATATTGTGGAAACAGCTTCCCTGTGTCCCCTCTCTCTGACTCTGACTCTGTCACTCCCTCCCCCCACCCTGCCTGTCTCTCTCTCTCTCTTCCTTTATCTCTGTGTCCCTCTCTGTCTCTGTCTCCCTCCTTCTCTCTTTCTCTGGGTGCCTACCCTCACACCCCAGCCACAGCAATATCGTAAGGAATCCAAAACACGTGGGGAGGTCACGTGGGCGCACTGGGTCCGCTGGGTGCAGCGTAGGCTACCAGACGCACGACGGATGGGGCAGAGATGAGCCCTGCCCACGGAGCCTCGCACACGTTACAAGATTCTTCGGAAAAACTAATATTTTCGTTGCTGTAGGCCATAGAGTTTTGAGCTGGTGTGTGACTCAACCGGGGGAACTGGAACGGATACGGTAGCTCAAAGTGGGGGTCTGCCGCACCAGATGGAAACACGTAGCGACGACTTCGAGCCGGGGCCGTAAAAGGCAGCATGAAGCATCGCGAAGAGGTGGCTAGCAGGAGCCAGGGCATGCTTGCCAGTGAGGGCTTAGGAGAAAGCGGGCTTAGAAGAAAAGATTATTGGAAGCTGGAGCAAAGGGACCCTCGTTAGAGGCAGGACACGTTGCATCGCCCGTAGTGATGCAGAAAATGGAAAATGTACCTGATGAGCTGGGTGGTCCAGGCAAGGAGACTTTCTAGGCAGACTGTTTCAAGCAGCACCTGGCTTCTTCCCACTGCCTGTAGTAGGATATAAGCTAAGCTAAAGAATAAAATACAAAATATAAAGAAACCAGGAATTTTTGAGTTCACGAATGACAAAACTATTTCTCACGTCCAGCCTCCTTCCATGGCAAACACCACTAAAGTTAAGAAATGGCTTCTGGGCAAAGATAAACTCCAAGACGCTGGCAGGAATCATGGCCTAAAGATGAAGCTAAGAACGTAATTATAAAACCCTTTGTTAAGACCTCAGAAGGCGCCTAAAATAGATGAGGGCCTTGAAAGCAGGCCTTGGAGGTTCTCTCCGCTAAAGCAATGAGACACCCAAGGGTCAGCAAGGTGTGCTCCCTAAGCAGTCTTACCGGAAGCTCAAGGTAGAGAAAGGCTGATCCTGATGGCCAGGGTTGACTTTTTACTGACCAAGTATACCTAATGCAATTCACAGGAAATGCAGAGGTTTGCAATGCGAACTGATTTGCAAAACCACGACCAGGTAGGACTAAAAGTGACAGACAGTACAAAATGAAAAGATGACCACAAAACTACTACAGGCAGAAAAGCTCTCAGAAAACTACCGATCTGCGAGTGCCAGGCACTTCTTACGGAAATGAAAGCTCACTCGTCGTGAGCCATCAGGAGCCCACAAGGAGGACCCAACGGCCGTGGAAAATGGTCTCCAGGCCACAGGATGGTATGTTAGTCGCAGAACTTCCAACATCATCTAGCTAGATTTCAGAATCACTACGGACCACTCCTCTGTTCCTTTCATCACCCCTCCCCATTTTGGAATGGGGGGCTCTAGAGTGGTTATCCCATGCACGCATACTGGGCACACAGGAGGGGTGGCGAATGCCCTGCACTTCCCAGGGATAGAGAACAAGAGAACTGTGCTCAAATAATTGTGAGGAATCACACCTGATGAGCCTCTGCCCCATCTGGACCTGATGGAGATAACAGCATCTTAGACTTTGAGCTTTGAGTCTGATGCCCAGAGGGGAGTCTCTTGAGAGTCCTGGGGGAGAGCGGCAGTGAGTTTCTGCACGGGTAAGGGATGTGAGGTGCTGTGACCAGAAGGCAGAGTGTGGTAGGTTGTCCTTTCCAGAGATGGTTGTGTTGCATTCTCCTTGTTCCTCCTGCACTGTGACTGTGGTTCTCCCACTGAAGGCCGGCATCAATTTTCCTCTCCTTGAATCAGGGTCTTGTGATTGCTCTGACCAATAGTCTGTGACGGATGTGAGAGGGACTGAGCCCTCCCTTACTCACTCTCTTTCCTTCCCTCCCACCCTACCATTCTCTCCCTCCCCCTTTCTCTCCCACCCTCCCTCCCTCTCTCTCTCTCTCTTTCTCTTTCCCTCCCTCTCCCTGACACCCTCCTTTGGAACCCAGCCACTGGGTTATATGGAAGCTGAGGCTAGATCATAAAAAGAAAGGAAGTGACTCTCTCTCTCCCTTCCTTCCTCCCTCTCTCTCCTTCCCTCTCTTCCTCTACTTCTCTCTCTCTCCCTTCCTTCCTCCCTCTCTCTCCTTCCCTCTCTTCCTCTCTCTACTTCTCTCTCTCTCCCTCCCTCTCCCTGACACCCTCCCGTGGAACCCAGCCACTGCGTTACGTGGAAGCCCTGTACCTAGATACTGACAATCCCAGCTAAAGCTTCAGCCAGAGGCCAGCCTCAAAACCAGATGTGTGAATGAGCATGCCTTTAGATGATTCCAGCCCCAGCCTTTGATTCGGCCAAGCTGCTGCTGAGTGGAGCAGAGACATACTCCCAGCCCCAGCCCTCCAGAAGTTGTCGACCCATGAGCAAAATAAACTTTGTCATTTATTAGGTAGCCATAGTAACATACGAACTCTGTTCATACTAACATTACCTCACTTTACCCAGAGTGAATATTCATCAAGACACAGAAAGCAGTTATGTCTTAGTTAAAGGCCTCTCGAGACCTAAACTGATGCCTTATGAAAGCCCTGAAATTACCTGATCTCGGGCTCTGAGTGACCTGTGATCTTAGGTAGACTTAAATGTTCCGTCCTTACCCCAAAGCTCTTATGTCTTGCTATTATAGCACCAATCACCTTGTATCTTACTTGGTATATACATTTTTGCGGATTCCCACTTGAACACACTCTTCAAGCATAAATGGTTGGTTTTCAGTTCTATGCCCACCACCAGGCGTAAGTCCTGGCATATATTAGGGACACAGGTTTCTGAGTTTCTTACAGAATGCCGGTAGCCTGAAGCTGACATCTCTGAACCAGAGCAGAAGATCTGAAGAACAAAATGCTGAAAAGAGGATGCGAAAAGGTCACACAGACGTGAGTCAAATCACAGTGTTGCCTCTGGGCAGCTGTGTGGCCTCAAGGAAATAACTTAAGTCCTGGTAAGCCTCAGTTTGCTCGTCTGTTAAATGTGTTTAATAATAATGCTCGTATCTCAGAATTGAGCATGAAAATGATCTGACAGAAAACATCTATAGCTCTATATAAACGGATTGAGTCCTATCAAGGAAAGAAAATGTGCATTAATATTCATATGCAAACCATGCTTTGTGAGTCCCATAGAACCCATGGCTTTTTTTTAAAGTTTATTTATTTATTTTTGAGAGAGAGAGCAAGCACAAGTGAGGGAGGGGCAGAGAGAGAGGGAGACAGAATCTGAAGCAGCTCCAGGCTCTGAGCTGTCAGCACAGAGCCCGAAGCGGGGCTTGAACCCATGAACCATGAGATCATAACATGAGCTGGTCAGATGCTTAACTAACTGAGCCACCCAGGTGCCCCTCCCAAGGGTTTAATAATGGAGTTATTGACAAAATTCAACATCCTTTGTGTGTGTGTGTGTGTGTGTGTATACACAGAGATGTGTGTGTGTATATATATATATATATATATATATATATATATACACAGATGTGTGTGTGTATATTATATATATATATATATATATATATATATATATATATATATATATATACACATCTACCTACATATCTACATATCTACATAGCACAACACCTGATACATGGTAAGAAGTCTGTAAGTATTAGTTATCAACGTCATTATCATTATTATTACATGTGGCAGATAGTGATACTTTCCTACCCAATCCTCATTCTTGCCTTCATTCTCAATAATAGAATCCTGCTTTTTACTTGTGGGAACAACATGCCGAGATAAAAATGACACTTTCAGCCTGCCTGATGGTTAATAGCAGCTCAGTTCTCACCATTGCAGATGGCTTCCGAGGGTTTTTTGGTAGAGGAAGATAATCTCATACTTTGTTTGGGGAAGTCACGTATTCAGCCCAAAGTGCGTGCTCTCGATCTCTTGTAGCTGAAGGTAGCCATGCAACCCCATTCTGTCGATGAGGACACATCACGTTTCTCCTGGGTATTTGAAACAAATTTGGCCTTCCTAATATGGGTACCATGTTTTTTGCCTATTATTTCAAACTTATCTCTGCTCAAGACGTGTCAAAGCCTGGGTTCCTCGGGCAGCAGACCCTCAGAAGAGAGTGGCATGCGAAATATTCTTAGGAGCTCTCATCGTATCAAAACTTACAAAAGGGAAGGCAGAGAACTGGGTGGAGGAGGATGGGTCGTGTCAAGGTAATGTTGACAGAAGACTCAGACGAATCAACAAGGAGCAGCGAAGACAAGACGACCTCTCAGGACCATCCCACATGGCACAAAAGGTCCCTGCTCTGTGTCGGGCAGCAGCTGGGTGACCGCCACCCCAGAGATGGGGCACGACTCTGAGCTGAGGCCAGCCCTGAAGGGGGATGCCAGCTGACGGCTACTAGCCACACTCCCGACCTCCACTCCCAAAGGGCGAGCTGAGCAGGGCTCCACAACACCCACAACCATAGGAATACGAGGCTGGAGGGGCAGCAGCCATCTTGAGGGGATGAGGTGGAGAAAGGAGGATGAAAACCCTACACGGAACAGAAGACAGAAGGGTCTTACGACCTTGATAACATTGTGGGGTCATTTCACCAACTTCAGACGGACTTTCTCTAGCCTTCTTATTATATCTTAAAAATAGCTTCCTATTTGCTTAAACTACCATATACGTAACTCTGATATACTCGTTTTCTCATTTGCCAAAGATACGTGTGTAATAACCAAGATAAAATTATGAATGCATTTTCCATTGCTCTAATTTATTTTCCAAGGTCCGTCCTACATCTTCCCCCTTGCAGGTAATAGTTTCTTTCTTTTTTTTTTTATTTAAAAAAATTTTTTAATGTTTATTTATTTTTAGAGAGAAAGAGACACAGGGTGTGAGCAGGGGAGGGGCAGAGAGAGAGGGAGACACAGAATCCAAGGCAGGTTCCAGGTTCTGAGCTGTCAGCACAGAGCCCGACGCGGGGCTCGAACTCATACGAACCGTGAGATCATGACCTGAGCCAAAGTTGGATGCTTAACTGACTGAGCCACCCAGGCGTCCCTGTTTTTTCAATTTGTTTTAAAAGTTTATTTATTTTAAGAGAGAGAACAAGCACGCGTTGGGGGAAGGGCAGAGAGAGAGGGAAAGAGAGAATCCCAAGCAGGCTCTGCACCGTCAGTGTGGAGCCTGATGTGGGGCTTGAACCCATGAACCGTGAGATCATGACCTGAGCCAAAATCAAGAGTCTGATGCTCAAGTGACTGAACCACTGAGGCGCCCCTCTTTTATTTATTTATTTGTTCATTCACTCTTTCATTCATTCACTCCTCCAGGAAGCCCACCACCATTCACAGTCAGTGATCTCCTGTGGCAGCTGTTCAGCAGCCCTCACGGCATGCTTCATTCATTCAAAAAGACAGCGTATGTTTCCTGTGGCTCTCCTGTTCTGTACTCAGGCATGTGCGACCTGACTGTTTCATGCGCCTCAACAGGTCTTCCCCAATTCTCCCAACGTCAGCCATTCGAGAATAGCTCTTACACCACACACGGCCGTTGTGTCCTCCTCCGTGTCAATGCCTAGTGATACACGGCATATAAAAGTGAGTGATCAGTACTTGCTTAAATGCGTTAGAGCTCTAAAAGCACAATGTGAAATCTACGTGAGCTCTCCGTTAATATGATAAACTCATAAGGTAGCCCGTCTCTTAAAAGAAACAGAATAAAAGGCCTATACAGTAAGACTGCTTAATTTTTTTTGCAGCGAACTTTCATTGAAATGAAAAGGGTATTTGCACACACTGCTCTCCTCTCTCAAAGTAGGCAACACTCGGCCGGAATACTGAGCTTTGTGTTAAATGCCCTTGGAGAACAAAAGGCAAGCGAAAGCAGTGACCTGACATGCTCTGCATAGAGATCTCATCAATAGTAAATAAGGCACAGACCTCAAGGAGTGGTGGGGAAAGCGCCCTCCTCCTCCATATGCATGGAGACTGCCTGCTCCACGAGGGTCCAAGGACAGAGTACTTCAGGGACCTTCGGATGGTGTCCTGGGCCCGCCTTTTCTCGACTGCTCCTTTCAGAGCACATTTGGGAGTCACTACATGACTCACCGCACCCACGGGGGCTGAAGAGAAGGGCACACACATCAGGGCAGGGGCGGTCCAATGCCAGATGGCGTAGAAGCTTTTGCTGATGACGTCAGCAGCAGCAGCAAAACACTAGTGTTCACCCCAAACCTACTTGCTCATTACCGTAGAAAAAGGGTCTGAATCACCCCTTCCACTCTGAGATTTCATGAGGGAGGGAGGCGGTGTGATCTCAGAAAAACAAGGGAGTTTGGAAAGAAGGAAGCAGAAAGGGAGAAAAAGCAAATACAGACTGGCAAGTGTGTTCCAAGAGCAAAGCCCATCAGAGGCAGAAATCAAGCAAAATGGATCAGATGAAGAAATTAAAGAGTATGGTAGCTTGTAAAAGTGTCATGGTTTTAAAATTTTAACCTTCCCACTCTTCACATGGAATATTTAGTAAGTAGTGCCTAGGTTAGGGCTCGGGAAGCCTTCCTGAGATATCGGTGTGGTCCAACAGCAGTTAGTGATAAATCTGGGAGGGAACAAATAAAGGAAGGAAATGTTACTTCTCTGGATTCTGCCACTTGATACTAAAACCCTGAACTCCTTGCGCCAAAAAAAAAAAAAAAAAAAATACAGAAAGAGTTTTGTATATGTATGTGAAAAGCCTGATGCCATTGGCATAATATATGTGACGTGTGGGAAGAAAATAGCTAGCAACCTAGATATTCTACATGCAAAACACCCCTCAAAAAGAAAGATACATACTGTTACGTCCACTGATTGTGCATTGGCTAATTCAGACCTGCTTTCATCCTGGGGGCTGGGAAACAGGGTCGGGGGGATGGTAACATCCACAACAAAGCGCTTGTACCCAGAATATAAACTCCAAAAGTAGGAAACCAAACAATCCAATTAGAAAATGGGCGTTAAGACTGGGAGAGCCGCGTCATCAAAGAGAATGAATGGATGGCAAGTATACACAGGAAAGTTTCTTTTCAACATCACTGGCCATCAGGGAAATACAAATTAAGGCCACCATGAGATACTGTCACATACCTACAGAAAGAGCTTACAGATAAAAAGAAAAGCAATATTAAGTTTTACTGAGAATGTGGCAAATTGCAATTTACCTGTTTTCAAATTCACATCCAACGGCATACTATTTCAAAAACAATGTCTGTTTTCTTTTTTATCTCCATTCTTCTGTTCAGCCATTCCATTTTTTGTTTAATATTGCCTTTTTCAGTTTTAGAATTTCCATGTGGTTTTTTTATAGCTCTTGTTTCTCTGCTAATATTTCTTATCTTTTCATTCATCAGCAGACTAGTTGACTTGCTAAAAACAAAGCTATAACAGCTTTCATTACCCTTTTCCAAAAACCCACATCTGGGTCAATTTCAGGTTCATCTCAGCTGAA
Organism: Panthera leo; assembly: GCF_018350215.1. Classification (NCBI taxonomy): domain Eukaryota; kingdom Metazoa; phylum Chordata; class Mammalia; order Carnivora; family Felidae; genus Panthera; species Panthera leo. The sequence continues at coordinate 7,520,641 of NC_056681.1, forward strand.
TGTCTTCACCTTTATTTCCCTGGTTTTTGGTGTGGCGAGCAATTTTGAACTACAACCCACACATGGTGAAACTCTGGACTTTGCTGTTTTTCTTGAAAGGCTGTTGATGTTTTGTTAATAGGGCATTCTTGGTAGGACTCAAATTGCAAATTCTGTCTCTGGGGATGAAGCCCAAATGTCACTCCAATTCATTCATTTTTACCTATTTTTCTTGTGCATGTGTGTTTCAAGGACCCACCAGAGATCAGGGAGGAATTTACACACAGAGTTTGAGGTCTGTCCTCACTGGCCCTTTCCTTTCTGAGACTCCCTCCTCGCCTTCCATTGTCTTAGCCTCTGCTCTGCCTTCAGTTGACAAGCTGACTATATGATCATAGTGGGATATTCCCTATAGAAAACATACTATTAAAAAAAATCAAATCTGGAATTGTTTTCAATTGTTATATAATCGGGGGGTGGGTAATAACAGCACTGTCTTTTTCCATTTCACGACTTAGGTTGTAATTACAGGAATGTTTACCTTTCAGTGATTCAGTGAACCATATACTGTTCTCTCATCTATTATCTGTTTGTGTGATACTGTTCACAACAATAAAAATTTGATGCTCAAAGCTGAACAAGTATATCCACTTTAGATTTGGCTAAAATGACTAATGCCATTGTTTCAATGGGAGTGAATTTGGGGATAATGAAGATTATATGGGACAGAAATTATGTGTTAATTTAATATCTAAATATATAGTCTTGGGGCACCTGGGTGGCTCAGTTGATTGAGCGTCCAACTCTTGATTTCAGCTCAGGTCATGATCCCAGGGTCATGGGATCTAGCTGAGTGGGGCTCCGTGCTGAGTGTGGAACCTGCTTGGGATTCTCTCTCTCCCTCCCTCTCTCTCTCTTCCTCTGCCTCTGACACTCCCCTCTCTAAAAAAAAAAAAAAAGACTATATGCATATATATATATATATATATATATATATATATATATATATATAGTCTTATTATATGGTTGATTATAATTATTTGCCTGTGTTTATTATATTGAGAGTCCTCATGAGGGAAAACAGTTATGTTTATCTTCTTTACCATCTCTTAGCCCACTTATTCATTGTTCTGTCAATAATCAGATATTTATTGTTTATTTATTGAGTTGGTACCATTCTTGGCATGGGAGGCACAAAGGTAAATAATGGAGGCAAAAATAATGACCTCATACAGATTACATGGAAGTGGACCATGAAAAAAATTTTTAATCAATATATAATGTCAGGGAATGGTTGTGCAATAAATAAATCAGACTAAAATGATATAGAGAGTTGAAGAGTGTGATAATTTTTGTTGGATAATCAGAGAAGATCTTTCAACAGTTGATTCTTGAGTTGAGATCAAGATAAAGTGAGGCATAGGGGAGCCCGGATGGCTGAGTCGGTTAAGCATCCGACTTCAGCTCAGGTCATGATCTCACAATCCGTGAGTTCAAGCCCTGCATCGGGCTCGGTGCTGACAGCTCAGAGCCTGGAGCCTACTTCGGATTCTGTGTCTCCCTCTCTTTCTGACCCTCCCCTGCTTGCACTCTGTCTCTCTCTCTCTCTCAAAAATAAATTAATCAATCGATTAATTTAATTAAATAAAGTGAGGCACTAAGGCAAAAGAATGTTCTAGGTTTGGGGAACAAGAACTACAAAGGCCCTGAGGCAGGCATGTACTTTACAAGTTCGAAGAAGAGTATGCGTCAGTGTGCTTGTAACACAGCGAATAAGGGAATATGTGTCAGGAAACAGGGCTAGAGTGTGTTAATCCTTGTATATCAGGGTGTGGCATTTTATTCTCAGTTTCATGAAAATCCATTGGAAGACTCAGCAGGAAATGACATGATCTGCTTTATATTTTAAAGAAAAGACTGAGGGGGTTGCCTGGGTGGCTCAGTCAGTTAAGCGTCCAACTTCAACTCAGGTCATGATCTTGAGGTTTGGGAGTTCGAGCCCCGCATCAGGCTCTCCGCTGACAGCTCAGAGCCTGGAGCCTGCTTTGGATTCTGTGTCTCCCTCTCTCTGCCTCTCTCTCTCTCTCTCTCTCTCTCTCTCAAAAATAAATAAACATTAAAGCAATCTTAAAAAGAAAGAAAGAAAATACTGGCTATTCTAGTTGCTATGTAGCAGCAGGTGGTAGACTTGAGCAGGGAGGTATTCGGCAGGTAATTATGGAAGCCCAGTTATACGGTAATGGTGGCTTACACTGGGATGGCAGTGCCGGAGATAGTGAGAAGTATGTGGGAACTGGGTAGATTTTTGAAAACAGATTCAACGGTATTTGTTGACAGAGTAAGTAGGTAACTGGCAAGATTAGTACACTCATCAAATGGAGACTGTTGGAGACAAGTCCATTGGAGAGCATATAATCAAGAGTTTGTGTTTAGGTAGGTTACACTGTGGTTCTATTAGTACTTAAATGACTAGATGGTTTGTTACGTGTTCTGGAAGAGAAGGGAGAAGTTAAACATCTGGAATGTATTCAGAATCATTGGCCTACTGAGTATAAAGAGAAATAAAACAGAAAAGAGGGGGTCTCTCTAGTCTAAGAGACGACGACTATACTAGAATAGGGCAGTTCATATCATGGTAACAAAATGACTAAATCCTTCAGTGTCTGAAACGATCGGGCCTCTTTCTTGGTCTCACTGCATGCCCTTGCTAGTAAGCTGGAAGTTAGTTCTACATCGCCCTTACTCCGGGACCCAACCTGATAGAGCTTCTATCATCTCGAGATGGCCAGATGCCATGACAGAGAACAAACAATAATGTTTGCAAATCATCTACTGGTTCTTAAAGCTTCTACCCAGAAGTCGCAGTGTCACATTTTCATTGGCCAAAGCAAGTCACAAGGCCATGATAGACTTCAAAGGGCCAAGCAAGTGCTATATTAGCCTATGCCCAGAAGACAGAGATCCAGAAATACTGGAGGAACAGCATTATTGCATGACACACACTGACAGTAGATGTCAGGATGAGGTAAAGTAATTGAAATATTTTGTTTGATGTTTCACTGATTTCGGTATCTCTTCAACCTCAACACCACCAAATGACTGATTATTTAGAAGATGTCTAAAAAAACCCTCCATACTTTCAGATACAGGCAAGGTATTTTCAAAAGAGTGACAAGGACAGAGAGTGAAAACAAGAAAATATTTTAACAGCAGAATCACCATCCATATATGACAAGATACTGAGTGGCATCTTTCCTGTTGTTTTAGAACTGTGGCTAAAACTGAGGGCAAATGGAGCTAAGCACCACATAGTCTAGGTTCAAAAGCTTCCAGAAGTTGGAGTCAGACATTTCACAGATGACTCTGTGACCCATGCAAGAGCAAATGTGGTCCTGCCACTGACCTCCGTCTCCCACTCCCAAGTCAACCCAATGGGAGGACTGAGAAGTCAAGGAGGTTGACACTTCTTTGAGAATGGAGTGCTCCTAAGCAGACCATCATCACGCCCTTCTGAGGAGGAAGAAGGAGCCACTGACCCTTTCAACAGCAGGATGGTTCAAAATAATCACTTTTGAAGAACAAGAATGGCTTCAAGAATGAAGGATCAGCATTTTACTCCCTGCTTGGATGGATGGATGGATGCTTACTAGTGGAGAAACTACATTCTCAATATCTTATGTGGTACGAATTTTCCAAGGGAAGAGTGAGCATTGACTGAGGAAGGTCTTTGGGCTTGAGCCATCTTTCTGGTACCCTACCAATAGGGCCATCACCCAGACGAGGAATGTCAGAAGATGGGAGCTATCCTACAAGGGTTAGGGAATGGTCAAAGAGGTCACACTTAGGCCAGAATGTTCACGTCACAGAACAAGCATGAGGACTTTCTGTAGGGCTTTCAAAAGACCCACCCTTGCAAAACAGCTAGCATTTTGGGTGGTGTCTTAGTTTCCCGGGGTTGCCTTAACGAAGTCCCACAAATCGTGTGGCTCAAACAATGGGAATTTATTATCTCACAGTCCTGGAGGCCAGAAGTCCAATGTCAAGCTGTCCACAGGTTGGTGGCTTTGCATGCTATGAGAATCTGCTCCACACCCCTCTCCTAACTTCTGGTGATTTGTTGGCAAATTTTGTTAAGTCCTTGGCTTGTATATGCATCACTCTAATATCCATCCTCACTTTTACACAGTATTCTCCTGTCTTCACATCATCTTCCTTCTATGCAGGTCTGCCTCTGTGTCCAAATGTCCCCTTTTATAAGGACACCAGTCATGTTGTATTAGGGACCACCTAATAATCTTATTTTTAACTTGACTACCTCTCTAGGGGCCTATTTTTAATTAAGGTCACATTATGAGGTGATGAAGGTTAGGACTTCAACAATACATGTGGGGGGGGGGCACAATTCAACCTATAACAAAAGGATAAAGCACAGAGGTCCATGTGGACAGTTCCTTACAAGGCCAAGAAGCTGGAAAAACCAACCCAGGGGGGAGCTGGAGGAACGTTTAGTCATTTCCTCTTTCCTCGCCCTTTGCTGCAATATGGCAATATCTAATAGCCGCAGTAGAGGAGAGGAAGAAGAGTATACAGGATGACCCCCTGTGCCCTCTTCAAGACAAATCGGATCTGCTCTTGGAGAAGAAGGAAAGTTTTATCTTCAGGATGGTGTCCCTCAAGTGAAATCTTTAATGTTTCTATTAAAATAGTGTAGTTTTCAAGTTTGGCATCTGCTTCGAACATAAAGAATTAAATTCCTTGATGCGATGATTCACATTTCACTGCTAATTTTAAATTTGATTTTTCACTTTGATTACAATTAGCTTAATGTCCTTACATGGTTACCAAAAAAAGTATTTAGGCCAATACTGTTAGGATTTTTATCCAAACTCAGTATGAAGTAATTAACTCCCCAAGTTAATTCTCCCTTTGTTTTTAGCCTGACTCTACAGAGACAAAAGGAAATGTAATTCTCTTTGATACTTGAAACAAATTTACTTACCTTTGTCAGAACCTTGGGTCCTGACAAAGCCTTTGTTAAGATCTGTGATTTTGAAAGATGCCACAAGCCTCTTGACAAGTGTCGGCTGAGTTTATAGTATCTTATCAGATCACACTGAAACTTGAGGTACATTATTGCTATTTTAGAGGAAGAACAGAGATATTCAGATACAATTGATAATTTATTTCCTTGGGAGCCATCTACAATTAATATTCTCTTAGGTAAGTCCCCGCACATCATCCTGATACTTTGAGATTTCCAAGACAAAAAGATAATACATCGAAAAGCCTGGTCTACAAAGGTTCCTTTTTGGCATCGTAAACCCTAGAGTCCAAGGTTCAGTTAGTCAACATGAGCTAGAAAGAAAGAAACTTGGGATAAATTCAGAAACTGCAAAGTGGCATCCTGAGCCAATTATGTATTGAATTTCCCTGATTCCAGGAAATTTTGGTGCTTTTTCTTTATAATGTATAGACTCAACAATACGAGTATAAATATACTCCCTTTGGGACCCCGTCCGTAGAGAAACATAAATAGAGTCGAAAGTGTTTAACTAGAAATACATTTTAAATAACAATATATACTAATGAGAAATGTTCCATCTGAGGCCCTCAAAGGTAACTATTTTCACTCAGTGAACTGACTGAAGGCTTCTATTGATGGGTGCTGTGTAATCAACACTATAGTCAGGAACTTCTTCAAACTGTCCAAACTGCGATATTCTCAATGCAATTTAGGCCTCTCACTCATCATCAGTATAAATGGAAAATTAAATGTATTCTCATATATATCACATATTTAAATCAATAACCTTTGGGACGATACACTTGGACTCTGTTTAAAATAGCCAGCAAATAACAACAATTTCCTAGGAATAACCATAACAAGTAATTTCCATATTGCTCTGAAGAAATCATAAAACTTTACTGAGGGTCATAAAAGAAAACTTGAATAAATGGAGAAATATACGATAGTCCTGAATATGAAGGCGGAATGTTGCAAAAAATAATGGTTCTTTCTAAATCAGTGTGTGGGTTTAATATGATCTAATTAAAAACTGAGTGGAATATTCTTACGGTAACTCGTAAGTTTATCAGAGTAAATGAATAAGAATATTCAAGGAGGCGTGTCTGGGTGACTCAGTCAGCTAAGCATCTGACCCTTGGTTTCAGCTCAGGTCATGATCTCACGGTTCGTGAGTTCGAGCCCCATGTGAGGCTCTGTGCTGACAGCTCGGAGCCTGGAGCCTGCTTCGGATTCTGTGTCTCCCTCTCTCTCTGCCCCTCCCTCACTCATGCTCTGTCTCTCTCTGTCTCAGAAATAAATAAACATTAAAAATAATAATAATAATAATATTTTGGCATCACAGATTAGTTAAAAATAAAGACTCCATATATTGCAGAGAAGTCAAGTAAATTTTGACAAAAAAGGGGGGAGAAGAGGCTCAAATGAAGTTTCATGTCAATTCTTCACCAAATAAACACAACATGGGTAGTTGAAACATAGGTATGTTAAATATAAAAATAAGTATAATCTTAGTGTTTTAGAAGCTCTATAGCAACATCAGTGTGATTTTCATAAAAATAACATAAAGAATCACAAGGGAGGGGCGCCTGGGTGGCTCAGTCGGTTAAGTGTCCGACTTCGGCTCAGGTCACGATCTCGCGGTATGTGAGTTCGAGCCCCGCGTCGGGCTCTGTGCTGACTGCTCAGAGCCTGGAGCCTGTTTCAGATTCTGTGTCTCCCTCTCTCTGACCCTCCCCCGTTCATGCTCTGTCTCTCTCTGTCTCAAAAATAAATAAATTAAAAAAAAAAAAAAAAAGAATCCCAAGGGAAAATCAGCATAACTTATGGCACCAAAGACAAAAATATTCTCTTGATCAAAAGGCATCATGAGTTGTTAATTTTAGCCATTCTGACAGGTGTGAGGTGCTATCTCATTGTGGTTTTGATTTGTATTTCCCTGATGATGCGTGATGTTGAGCATGTTTTTTCACGTGCCTGTTGGCCATCTGGATGCCTTCTTTGGAAAATTGTTTATGTCTTTTGCCCATTTCTTCACTGGCTTACTTTGTTTTTGGGCACTGAGTTTGGTAAGTTCTTTATAGATTTTGGATACTAACCTTTATCTGATATGTCATTTGCAAATATCTTCTCTCATTCTGTTGGTTGCCATATAGTTTTGTTGACTGTTTCCTTTACTGTGCAGAAGCTTTTTATCTTAACAAGGCCCCAAAACTTCAGTTTTGCTTTTGTTTCCCTTGCCTTCAGAGACATGTCAAGTAAGGAGTTGCTGCAGCCAAGGTCAAAGAGGTTGCTGCCTGTTTTCTCCCAAAGGATTTTGATGGTTTCCTGTATCACATTGAGGTCTTTCACCCATTTTGAATTTATTTTTGTGTCTGGTGTAAGAAAGTGGTCCAGGTTCATTGTCTTGCATGTCGCTGTCCAGTTTTCCCAGCACGATTTGTTGAAGAGACTGTCTTTTGTCCATTGGATATTCTTTCCTTCCAAATGTCCATTGAGTGATGAATGGATAAAGAAGATGTGCCATATGTGTGTGTGTGTGTGTGTGTGTGTGTGTGTGTGTGTGTGTGTACACAATGGAATACTGCTTGGTGATGAAATCTTGCCATTTGCCACAATGTGTGGAACTAGAAGGTATTACGCTAAGCGAAATAAGTCAGAGAAAGACAAATATCATATGATTTCACTCATATGTGGAATTTAAGAAACACAACAGATGAACATAGGGGAAGGGAAGGAAAAATAAGATAAAAACAGAGACAGAGGCAAACCATAAGACATTCTTAAATACAGAGAACAAACTGAGGGTTGTTGGAGGGCTCTTGGGCGGGGGGGGGGGGATGGGCTAAATGGGGGATGGGCATTAGTAAGGGCACGTGTTGGGATGAGCACTAGGTGTCATATGTAAGTGATGAATCCCTGGGTTCTACTCCTGAAACCAAGACTATACTGTATGGAAACTAACTTGAATTTAAATTTAAAATAAAAAAGGGCATCATGTAAAATTTGAAAGGCAATGAGCGGCTTTCTGACTTCTGATACGTTCTTTGGCCAGCAGTCCATCACCGAAGCGCTCCCAGTTTCCCCTTACAAACTCTTTGAAGCCACAGAAAGGATAATACCAAAGCCCAAGACTGACAGCCAGCATATTACCAGAATCCTGGAGGATTGCTTACTAGTTTATCTAACTTATGGGACTGAACTGACAAAATGACAGGTAGCTGGCCCTGCAACAAGCCTTTTCTTTGAAAAAGAACAGATTTGGTAGGTAGATGCTCTATATCCCCCCCTCCCCCATGCCTGCGGTTTATTCGGAAGTCCAGAGTTGGCCCCAAGCAGGACACCAGGCCTTGACTGCCCTCCCCAGACTGGTTCCCTGGGCCCCCACCCAGCCCACTCTAATGACCCCCCCCGAGAACCACAGGACATTAAAGAGACACACTGTCAAAGGCCTTTGCGTTCTGTTTAAGGAGGTCTTTGCTATCCTATGATAATTACCAGAATTCACCTTTAAAACAAGTCCATGGAGGGACGCCTGGGTGGCTCAGTCGGTTAAGCGTCCGACTTCAGCTCAGGTCACGATCTCGCAGTCCATGAGTTCGAGCCCCGCATCGGGCTCTGTGCTGACAGCTCGGAGCCTGGAGCCTGTTTCAGATTCTGTGTCTCCCTCTCTCTGCCCCTCCCCCGTTCATGCTCTGTCTCTCTCTGTCTCAAAAATAAATAAATGTTAAAAAAATTTTTTTTTTAAATAAGTCCATGGATAATAGGAACCACGTTTTCTTTTGGTATTTATTTTTGAGAGACTGCAAGCAGGGGAGGGGCAGAGAGAGGGGGACAGAGTATCCGGAGCGGGCTCTGTGCTGACAGGCTGAGAGCAGTGAGCTGGATGCAGGGCTTGGACTCGTGAACTGCGAGATCACACGACCTGAGCCACAGTCAGACGCTCAACTGACTGAGCCACCCAGGCGCCCCTAGGAACCACATTTTCAGTGTATAATAACAGAACAATTTGATAGGTACTTCACATCATGAAATAGGACTAAAATTTATCAAGGGGCACCTGGGTGGCTCGGTTGGTTAAGTGGCCAACTCTTGATTTTGGCTCGGGTCCTGATCTCACGCTTGGGTTCGTGAGATGGAGCCCCCTGTGTGGGTTTGCACTGGCAGCACAGAGCCTGCTTGGGATTCTCTCTCCCTCTCTCTCTATGCCTCTGTACTCGATCACATGCGTATGCTCTCTTCCTCAAAATAACAAAATTAGAAAAAAAAAAAGGGACTAAAATTTATCAAGATCCTGCCTAAATATTTTTTAATAATTTTGATAATGGAAAAAATAGGACGTTTCATTTATATTTTGAGACAAAATTATAATGACAGCAATTATATGGTAATTATGGAACAGTTCTGAGACCAGTGTCCCCTAACGTCACCCTTGGATCACTTTACCTACTTCTCCCTACTCCTACCCCACCCTTGATCCCTGCTAACCTCTGGCAATCATTAAGGTCTTCCTATTTTTTTTTTTTCATTTCAGGAATGTTATGTAAATGAAATCATACAGTTAAGCGTATCACGAGTTTTTCCTTTTCACTGGGCTAGAGGGACAAAAGGCCCACCTTTGCGAAACACTGCATTAGGAAATATTCAATTCCATGATGTTTGGTAGTTTTCCTCTGTAACTCCTATAAGTAATTGGAACTTTCAATTCTTCCACTACAAGGACCCATTTATACTACTTGAAAAGGTTAAAGAGTTGATGGAATTTGTCCAGTCCAACAGAATGGCTGCAGACATACCTGTGGAAATGCTGATAATTATTTCCCAAACAGGCAACCCACCATGATGATTATAGAGAGAAACAAATTCCATGCCACTTAAAAAAAGTATTTTTTTAATGTTTATTTATTTTTGAGAGAGAGACAGAGACAGAGCACGAGCGGGGCGGGGGGGAGAGGGGCAGAGACACAGGGAGTCACAGAATCCGAAGCAGGCTCCAGGCTCTGAGCTGCCAACACAGAGCCCGATGCGGGGCTTGAACCCAAGAACTGTGAGATCATGACCTGAGCCGAAGTTGGACACTTAGCTGAGTGAGCCACCCAGGAGCCCCTCCATGCCACTTTTTAAGTGTTGTTTGTCTAGCTGCTTCTAATACTCGAAATTTCTGAGAAAAGCAGGGTTGCACCTGAAGCAGCAATGTTATTACCCATTCTAGATGAATACTAGATGCTATTCTACTGATGTTTTGCTTGGATACAGCAGAAACTATGCTGCCTAGAATTTCTAGGAAACTGTTCTGTAAATCCTGCATGGTTGACAGTGAGTGAATTGAGTCACGGGTAATCCAGTCACCTTGTCTGTTGCTAAACACTGAGTCTGGACAAAGTTTTCCTCGTCCACACGTGAGTTAAGAGAAAGAAATAGTAAAACAGAATAAATAAATATCACTCCGATCCCTCCAGGAAGAAAACCCTTAATATATTAATAGAAACAAATTAAATCCAAGATTTTCAGAAATATTTAAGAATAAGTTTTCCACTAATAAAAGGAGTTTAGCACATATACTGTCTAATCCCAACCAAAAAAATGGAAAATTGTTTTTTAAAGGTAAAAACATCAAATTTTCATTGGTAATCAAAGAAATGATATAAGGTAAACACAACAACATTATACTTTATCAAACTCTCAGTTTATTTTATGGTATTAAATGCAGAGTTTTCAGTAGTATAGATAAATGTTTTAAGTGCTAATGATGAAAACTAAAAAATACCCTAGTTAGTGGGAAATTATCTGACATATACAAAGAGCCTTATGCACGATTATACCTTTGGCCAATAATGTCACTTTTTTAACTCTGTCCTAAGACAATAATCAAAGAAATGCAAAGGGCATCATGTATAATATTTTCCACAGTCAACTTATTTATATTATCAATAAATCATAAAAAATATAACTTTTCAAATATATGAATATTTAATGTAACTTTTGTGCATTCATATCATGAAACATTATGTGGTCATTAAATGCCAAATTTTAAATAACATTTTATGAATTGGCATAATGTATATAACACAATGCATTCTCATAAAAATCAGGATAAAACCTTTAGTACAATCTCAATTTCAAAATGGATTTACACGTAAAGCAATTTTATGGGGGCCCCTGGGCGGCTCAATAGTTTGAGTGTCCAACTTCAGCTCAGGTCACGATCTCACGGCTCATGGGTTCGAGCCCCGTGTTGGGCTCTGTGCTGACAGCTCAGAGCCTGGAACCTGCTTCAGATTCTGTGTCTCCCTCTCTCTCTGCCCCTCCCTTGCTAGCACTCTATCTCTCTCTCTTCCCAAAATAAATAAACGTTAAAAAAATAAAGAAAATTTATGTATATTCATAATTATAGTGCTATTTCCAATGATAAAACGTGAAAAAAATTGCTAAGTTTCCAGCACAAAGCTCTGTACTACAAGATAGCCATAGCATGTAACATTATGTATGTACTAAAAATCATGTTAAAAAATTAATGAATTGACAAATTGCTCATAATATAATAAGTGGGAAAAGTCAGCATAATAAATTGCATATAGAGTATGTTTCTTATAACACAAAATAAACATAAATGCATATGTGCATTTTACTGGAGACATAAGTGCACAGAATAAATACTAAGGAAATATAATGAATGGCCACCAACGATCTTTGCTCAGTGGTTAGATTAGTTTCATGTGCCATTTTTTTTTTGTTTTGCATACTTTCGTTTGGTGTTTTTAAAAATTTTACAGTGAGCATGAATTAGCTTAATGACCAGGAGAATAAACTGTATATACTAACTGTGTGTGCTTACGGAGTATGTATGTGTGTGTTCTCTAGAATATATATTTGTATATACACACATAGATTTCATTCAGATTCATCTCTATCTATCCATCTATGTATATATCTATTAGCTACAGAAGATGAACACATGTACACACACATTATATTGATTATTCTAGAGACCATATTCGTGGTCATTTTTTTCCTTGGTTATGAAATTGCTATGTATTTCTCTATGATGCTAAGTAAAAGCTCTTGAGCTTTTTTTCTTCCGTGTTCTTTTTAAAGGAAACCACTTTGTGTTCCAAGAATGTTAAAAGAATTTTTCAATTATTTCTAAAGTACAAACAGTTGTAGAAGGACCACTGGGTAATTAATAACAACATGGACACAGGCATGCACTGAACTCTAATTAATTTATTCTGTAACGTGACTTGAAATGGGTAGCTAATTTTAGCTACATTAGATGCATGTTGTATCATATTTTCTTTCTGTATTTGCAATTTAAACCAAAAGACTTTGGCGGGAGGCATTGTTTTCACTAATTCAAGAATAAAGGCTCTGTATTTGTCTTCCTACCAGCTGAAATGAGGTAAAGACAGTAGGAGACCAATTAGCAAAGCGCACATATTGAGTAAGTCTGAAGCAAAGGAATGGACGGGAGTCCAAATGAAGAGACTTTCTACTCTTACATGGCCATCGCAACAGATTTAATGCCGTGTGACGTGCACGCTTCTTCTCATGAGTCACCGGTTAGAGTTTGATCCTGGATTTGGTTGTAGAAAATGAGTATAAGTAGCATCACTTGCGCATCTGTTACAATGAGACACAATGGTCTTATTCAACAGATATTGGCATCCCCAATTCTAACACAGTAGACAAGGCTGATAAAAAGGATTTGGGCAAATATGGCCACTCTGTCCTTTATGCTTCAGTTTACCTGAAATGATTATGAAGACTTGTATTGATGCCGAATATTCCAAAATTCCAAAATTATGAAATCACTCTGAGTTTTCTTTCTTAAAGAACAAATGAAGAGTTCGTTTAGGAGTAAAAAGGGTGAGACAAATTGTAATCTTGGGGTCTGGGTATGAAAGCTGCCTTTCACAACTTTCCTTCATGACATAAAAACACATTTGATTTACTATTGAGTGTGAAGGACATTCACTCATTCACTTCACCCAAGGTCTTTCAGCCTTTGTTGGGGTGCTGTCCCGCATGCATCATAAGTTCTCCGGCAGCATCTCTGGCCTCTCCCCACCACATTCCAGGATCGGGCCTGGTTTTAACAACCAAAAAGGGCTTCAGATGTTGCCAAATGTTTCCTAAAGGATAAAAATCTCTACCAGTCAAAAACTCCTGCATTAATTCATCAGTCAATTCTTAAACATTTTGAGATCTTACTTTAAAAAAAAATTTTTAATGTTTATTTAGTTTTGAGAGAGAGAGGGAGGGAGAGAGAGAGAGAGAGAGAGAGAGAGAGAACAGGGAGGCGCAGAGAGAGAGGGAGACACAGAATCCAAAGCAGGCTGTCCGCAGAGCTGTCCGCAGAGCCCAGTGCGGGGCTTGAACCCACAAACTGTGAGATCATGACCTGAGCCAAAGTGAGACACTTAACTGACTGAGCCACCCAGGTGCCCCTAGATCTTACTTTGTGTGTAACACCGTGCTGAGTACAGAGACAGACCTAAATAAAATGAAGTCTTGGGGCACCTGGGTGGCTCAGTTGGTTGAGCATCTGACTTCGGCTCAGGTCATGATCTCGCAGTTCAGGAATTTAAGCCCCACATCGGCCTCACTGCTGTCAGTGAGGAGCCGGCTTTAGACCCTCTGTCCTCCACTCTCTGCCCCTCACCCACTCACACTGTCTCACAGATAAATAAACATTTAAAAAAATGCAGTCTTGGCTTCAAGGAGCTCAATTTCAACACACGAACAGACAATCAAAGAATGGGTGGTGTGTAAGTGTATATGTGTAAGTATATATATGCGAGATGTGTAAGTATATGTGATGTGTGGGTATATATATTGTTCACCTCACCTAAACAATCAGAGAAAGTTTCCTAGAGAGGGAAATGCAAGTTTTTGAGTTCTGAAGAATGAGTAATAGTTAGCCAGGTTAGGAAAGTATACAAATTTATATATAAATTATACAAATTACATATTTAGGATCTACTGGGTGAGCGGTCGGAGGTCCAAATGTTAGATTGTGGTTGTAGTACATAATGGAAACACTCTGGTTCCTGTCACCCAGTCACCTCCGAGCTTTTTCTCAAGCAGAAGGGATGTGGGAGAATGTTTTATAGTTCAGGTTCTGAGTCACATCTTCATCACAAGAGAGCAGAGGTTGTTTATAATAGGATATTATACATTAATATACATAATTAGATCAAAGATGTGCCTTAAACATCAGATCAGAAAACAATTCACCTTTAGGATTTATCAGATATAAACTCGAGTTGACAGAGGCCATCAGGCAAAGAAGATTCCTGGAATTTGGGTCATAGTTAGTTACAAGGGAACAACAACAAAAAATGTTCATGACGTCGTCAAGACCAGGGGGAGAGCTGAGTGTCTAGTGTCGAGGTGTGATCTTCCTCAGCACTTTCCTTTCTTATTAATCTCACACCAGTCAAATAAAACTCTTTGGCTCCACTAGAAGTTAGAAAAAAATTTCCTGGGTGGTCCATAAAAAGTAGATTTCACCTACCATGAAATCATAGGGAGATAGATACATGATGAAGTTAGTGAAGATTAAGCTTCAGGACACCTCGTATTTACGGGCCCCTCCTAAGAATCTGGGGGGGTGATGGGGTCCTAGAAAATCACCCTCATAATCACATATTTTGTAAAATTTGTAGAAATAATTAAGCTCTTTTAACTAAAACCCATGAAGATTCCCATCATTTTCTATTCCGACTTCCCTTCATCACGTCCACACTTGTGTAGGGTACACCTGAAGTCGCTTTCTCTTGCGGACCCCCATGTAAGTGAAAGTGCACCCAGGAATGCACTTGGTTTGGTTTTAGGGGGATACATTCGTTTGTTGTGCGGCCACTCCCACCAATGGTTATAGCATCGCTACGTCTAAGTCCATGAATGGCTTTCAGGAACATCCCTTCCTAAAACTGTGTCGTCTCATGTGGTACAGAGGTACCATGTTTACAGTACCACACACACACACACACACACACACACACACACACACACACACACACACTTTGGGTAGTAGAGAAGAAACAAAGCTGACAAAATAGGGAACCAAGCGGCAAATCATGTCAAACCCCCTCTCCAATTTCTTCAGATCCCATTGTGCCATTTTGTGCATCTCTTCTCTTTGGTGTGGAGAGCCAGAGTTGCCTGGTCTAAAAATTCAACCAATTTCTGACTGGCCTGGGTAGGGGGAGGAGCACCCAGATCCCTAGGTTTCTGGGCAGGAAACCTGTGAGGTCAGGGCATGTATCTTCTGGGGACTCTGCCTGAAATCCACACATTCTTGGCCTCCTCCTCTTTCCTGGAGGTAATACCTTCTTTAAATCCCTTACAGGAAAAACCTAATCTTGAGGTCTGTTTCCAAGAAACCCAATCTGATACAAGCCAAAACTATTCGGGATGTTTGTAACATTTATCAGCCTTTTACAATTCTAACTCAAGGTAATTTATTTTATTAGTATAAATAAACATTTGTTCCTATGCCTAAATTTGTCATGTTGTGCTCTTTTTCTTAAAGAGGGACACTCAAATGTGTAAGGTTCCGATCCCACAAAGCCAGGACCTTCTCTGTGTGGGTTAGAATAGGACTAGAGTGTTATCCATACAGGGTGGAGTCAAGGACAAAGTGAAATATCACTCTTTGCAGACATGCTATGAAGGGACATGTGTACTCTCCCCATTAGAAAGCCCAGAGAAACAGTCCTTGGAAGTCCCTGATCAAAATCCATATAACTGATGACACTTCATGTACATCATTAAGTTATCTGAATATTTGGCCAGTTATTTAACTAGCCATACTCAAGAAGAAACCAAGGAACACTTGGATTAGAGAAAGTCAAATCCAGAAGCGAACAGTGATAACAACAGTTCGATATCAGAAGAATAAAGGTAATTAGGTCTCACCACTCTTAAATGTAACGATTTCATACAATCTATGCACTCTATTTTCCTAGAAGTACCAAGGTTCTGCTAATAAGTTTAATAATTAAAATTCCACAGCATCTGAATTAGATACAAAAGATATTCTGCTTTGAATATCATCTTCTACACTGAACAATGTTAATGTTTTATTTATAACGTTTTACTTAGGATATTACTATACACTTAAGATTGAGTGAGTTACTTAACCTGATTAATGCCCACAAAAAACTTCCTCTTTTATCTGTGTTTTAGAGAATTGTTTATGAATTATGTGATCCTTGAAAGATTTTTAAATGCAACTATAAAATCATGTGGTCCTGGAGAATAGCCGAAGCCTGATAATTTGAATATCTTCCATAAATGTCCATTAAGTTTGCGAATATTTTGAGTTATTTCTTTTAGTACTAGGGATAAGTCATTTAAGAAAAATAATCTTTTTGTTGATGTTTTTACATTTCTTATAGAAAGATTTACAGATATTTAATCACAATTTTATACTGTACTAAATCGATTTGTCACACATTTTAAAATTATCATACCCATCTTAGCATACCTAAACATTTGTTTTCACTTTTATCTCTTTTTCTCATGTACTGCATATTTTTTTTAATATATGAACCTCATCACTAGTTTCTCATTTTAAATGTCAATGTTATTTCTTCAGGATTCTCTTGGCATTTTTTATTCTGAGTCTATTCATTGTAATTGTTACTTGTATAGAAATACGCATGCTTAAGGGCATACATTTTCCTATGACCACAATTTTTACTATACTCAACATGTTAATATACATACTGTTCTCATGAACATTACTTTCCTAAGAGTTGATAATTATGTCAGAAATTTACTCTTGAACGAAGAAACTGTTGAGAACAATGCTTTCTTTTCCTTTTTGGTTGGATATATTGTTTACATAATTATTCTCTACCTAATTTATATTGCATTAGACTAGTAAAGGAGGCCTAAAGAGAACTTATTTTGTGCACCTGTAGAAGTTTCCTTTGAATCTATATTATGAAAAGTTTTTTCTTTTTGTTTTGTTTTTGTTTTTTTTTACTATCCAAGGATTCTTACAAAGGATGGAGTGGAAATTTAGTATTATTCTCAAAATTATCCTTGTTTGTTACATTTTTTTCAAATGACTTACAAATTCATTTATTGTCTACTGGATCTTTCAAGTGGTTTAGGAAAGCCTTTCTTCTGCTTTTTTACTCCATAATTCCTATCAGCTCTGATTTTTTAATAAAACATTTCAATGTATTTTGCCACTCTTGAATTCATCCTCTTACAACTCATTTTTCCTTCCTTTATGTTTCCTCTTTGTTTTTTAGCTTCTTGTTTATTTCCTACTTCATTGACTTGATGTTTTCTGACACCTCACCTAGACTTACGTGCTCACTGCAGTCTCAAGTTTTGATCCTCACGTAGTGCAATGTCCTTGTTAATCCTTATAGACATAGATTAGAATTTATGAATAATTTTCTGTTGCAATCCCAATAAAAATGCCACCAGGCCTTTTTCTGGAGAAAGTTACAAACTGATTCTGTCATTTACAGGGATAAGAAAGGATCAAAATTATTCAACATGATTCTAGAAAGCTATACCAAAGCTAGAGAATTTATGCTACCATATCAACAGATTTACTCCAGAGCTATAGTCATTAAGAAAGTGTGGCAGCCTAAGAACAAGGAAATAGAGAATCCAGAAGAAGACACATACCTGTATGGACAAAAGTAACAGAGTAAAGAAGCTTTTGATTTTCTTTTAAATAAGTCAACATGGGAAAACTAGGCTTTTTTTTTTTTTTTGGAAATACAAGTGTATCTAGCTTCTTTTTTTTTCTTCTAATATAGATATTATTCTAAAGGGATTACAGATATAAATGTGAAAGGCAAAATCAAGAAGTTTGCCAGAAGATAGCCAGGGGTAAATATCTTCATGAACTTAAAGAGAACATAAAAAAGTATTTGCCATAACTAAATGCTCCAATCAAAAACTATAGGGTATCAGAATGGATAAAAAACAAGATCCATTTATAGGCTGCCTATAAGAGACTCATTTTAGACCTAAAGACACCTGCAGACTGAAATTAAGGGGCTGGAGAACATTCTATGATGCTAATAGACATCAAAAGAAAGCTGGAATAGCCATACTTTTATCAGACAAAGTAGATTTTAAAACAAAGACTGTAATAAGAGATGAAGAAGGGCATTATATCATCATTAAGGGGTCTATTCATAAAGAAGATCTAACAGTTGCAGGGGTATGTGGATGGCTCAGTCGGGTAAGTGTCTAACTCTTGGTTTCAGCTGAGGTCATGATCTCATGGTTTATGAGTTTAAGCCCAGTGTTGGACTCTGCATGGCTGGGGCAGAGCCTGCTTGGAATGCTCTCTCTCTGCCCCTCCTCTGCTCTCTATCTCAAAATAAATAAACTTAAAAAAAAAAAGAATTAACAATTGTAAATATTTATGCCCCAAACATGAAAACACCCAAACATATAAATTGATTAATAAAAAATGTAAAGAAACTCATTGATACTAATACAATACTAGTAGGGGCCTTTAACACCCCACTTACAACAATGGACAGATAATCTAAGCAGAAAATCAACAAGGAAACAATGGTTTTGAATAACACACTGGACCAGATGTAATACACTAACAGATATATTCAGAACATTTCATCCTAAAGCAGCAGAATACACATTCTTTTTGAGTACGCATGGAACATTCTCCTGAATAGATCATATACTGGGTCACAAATCAGCCCTCAACAAGTACAAAAAGATTGAGATCATAGCATACATATTTTCAGATCATAAAGACATGAAACTTGAAGTCAACAACAACAAAAAATTTTAATTTTAGTAAATTTTTTTACTAAAGAAAGAATGGATTAACCAGGAAATTAAAGAAGAAATAAAAAATACAAGGAAGCAAATAAAAATGAAAACATGACAGTCTAAAACCTTTGGGATGCAGCAAAGGCAGTTCTAAGAGGGAAGTATATTGCATTTCAGGCCTATCTCAAGAGGCAAGAAAGGTCCCGAGTACACAACCTAACTACACCTAAAGGAGCTAGACAAGGAACATCAAATAAAGCCTAAAGATAGCAGAAGGAGGGAAATAATAAACATTAGAGCAGAAATAAATGATATAGAAGAAAACA
Source organism: Panthera leo (assembly GCF_018350215.1). Taxonomy (NCBI): domain Eukaryota; kingdom Metazoa; phylum Chordata; class Mammalia; order Carnivora; family Felidae; genus Panthera; species Panthera leo. The sequence continues at coordinate 7,539,754 of NC_056681.1, forward strand.
CACACACACACACACACACACACACACACACACACACCAGAACAGATCAACCAAACTAAGAGCTGGTTCTTTGAAAGAATTACAAACCCCTAGCCAGACTTATTAAAAATAAAAGAGAAATGATTCAAATGTATAAAATCACAAATTAAAGAGGAGAGATCATAACCAACACTACAGAAATACAAACAATTATAAGAGAATACTATGAAAAGTTATATGCCAACAAACTTGGGAATCTGGAAGAAATGGACAAATTCCTAGAAACTCACAACACCAAAACGGAAACAGAAAGAAATAGAAAATTTGAGCAGACCCATAACCAGGAAAGAAATTGAATCAGTTATCAAAAATCTCCCAACAAATGAGAGCTCTGGGACAGATGGCTTCCCAGGGGAATTCTACCAAACATTCAAAGAAGAGTTAATACCTATTCTTCTCAACTGTTCCAAAAAAATAGAAATAGAAGGAAAACTCCCTAATGCATTCTACAGAGCCAGCATTACTAGACAAAATCCCACTAAAAAGGGGAATTATAGACCAATTTCCCTGATGAAACTGGATGCAAAAATTCTCAACATTAGCAAATTGAATTCAATAGTACATCAAAATAATTATCCACCATGATCAAGTGGGATTTATTCCTGGATTGCAGTGCTGGTTCAATACTTACAAATCAATCAATGTGATACACCACATTAATAAAAGAAAGGATAAGAACCATCTGATCCTGTCAATAGATGCAGAAAAAAACATTTTGACAAAATATAGCATCCATTCTTGATAAAAGCCCTCAACAAAGTAGGGATATATGGAATATATCTCAACATCATTAAGGCCATATAGGAAAGACCCACAGCTAATATCATCCCCAATGGAAAAACTGACAGCCTTTTCCCTACGGTCAGGAACAAGACAAGGATGTCCATTTACACCATTACTATTTAACATAGTACTGGAAGCCTTAGTCTTAACAATCAGACAATAAAAAGAAATAAAAGGCATCCAAATTGGCAAAGAAGAAGTCAAACTTTCACTATTTGCAGATGACATAACACTATATGTATAAAACCCAAAAGACACCACCAAAAAATTGCTAGAACTATACAAGAATTCAGCAGTCACAGGATACAAAATCAGTGAGCACATATCTATTGCATTTCTATACACCAATAAAGAAGCAGCGGAAAAAGAAATTAAGGAATTGATCCCATTTGCAAATGTATCAAAACCAATAAGATACTTAGGAATAAACCTAACTAAAGAGGTGAAAGACCTATACTCTGGAAATTATAGAACACTTATGGAAGAAACTGAAAAGGACACAAAGAATGGGAAAAACATCCTGTGCTCGTGGACTGGAAGAAAAAATATTGTTAACATGTCTATACTATCCAAAGCAATCTACACATTTAAAACAAGTCCTATCAAAATACCACCAGCATTTTTTGCAGAGCTACAAAAAATAATTGTAAAATTTATATGGAAGCACAAAAGACCCCGAGAAGCCAAAACAATTCTGAAAAACAAAACTGGATGCATCATGATTCCCTATTTCAAGCTATATTACAAAGCTGTAGTTATCAAGACAGTGTGGTACTGGCACAAAAGCAGACAAAGATCAGTGGAATTAGAAAAGAAAGCCCAGAAATGGACCCACAACTATATGGTCAACTCATCTTTGACAAAGCAGTAAATAATATCCAATGGGGCAAACACAGTCTCTTCAACAAATGGTGTTGGGAAAACTGGATGATAACATGCAGAAGAATGAAGCTGGACCACTTTCTTACACCAGACACAAAAATAAACTCAAAATGGATGAACGACCTAAACGTGAGACAGGAAATCATCAAAATCCTAGAGGAGAACACAGGCAGAAACGTCTTTGACCTCAGCCAGAGCAGCTCTTACTAGACACATTGCCAAAGGCAAGGGAAACTAAAGCAGACACAGACTATTGGGACTTCGTCAAGATAAAAAACTTCTGCACAGGGAGGGAAACAATTAACAAAACTAAAACACAGCCTACAGAATGGGAGAAGATATTTGCAAATGACATATCAGATAAAGGGTTAGTATCCAAAATCTATAAAGAACTCATCAACCTCAACATCCCACAAAGCAAATAACCCAGTTATGTGCAGAATACATGAATAGACACTTTCAAAGAAGACATCCAGATGGCTAACAGACACATGAAAAGATGTTCAACGTCACTCATAATCAGGGAAATACAAATCAAAACCACAATGAGATAGCACCTCACACCTGTCAGAATGGCTAAAATTCACAACACAAGAAACAACAGGCGTTGGTGAGGATGCGGAGAAAGGGGAACTCTCTTGCACTGTTGGTGAGAATGCGAACTGGTACAGCCACTCTGGAGAATAGTATGGAGGTTCCTCAAGAATCTAAAAATAGAACTACCTTAAGACCCAGAAATTGCACTATTAGGTATTTACCCAAAGGATATAAAATACAGATTCCAAGGGGTACATGCACCCCAATGTTTATAGCAGTATTATCAACAATAGCCAAGCTCTGGAGAGAGCCCAAATATCTATCAACTGATGAATGGATAACGAAGATATTGTGTGTGTATGTATGTATATGTATATATATATGTATATGTGTGTATATGCATATGTGTGTATGTATGTATATGTATATGTGTACATGTGTATACGTATATACATACACACATATATATATATACATACATACACATAAATATAATGGAGTATTTATTACTCAACCCATCAACAAGAATGAAATCTTGCCATTTGCAATGACATGGATGGAACTAGAGGGTATTATGCGAAATTAGTCAGAGAAAGACAAATATCATATGACTTCACTCATATGAGGACTTTAAGACACAGAACAGATGAACTCAAGGGAAGGGAGGCAAAAAGAATATAAAAACAGGGCGGGGGACAAAACATAAGAGACTCTTAAATATGGAGAACAAACAGAGGGTTACTGGAAGGGTTGTGGGAGGGGGAATGGGCTAAATGGGTAAGGGGCATTAAGAAATCTACTCCTGAAATCACTGTTGCACTATATGCTAATTTGGATGTAAATTTAAAAAATAAAATTGAAATTTTTTAAAAAAACAACAACAGGATAGCGACAAACTAGAAGTATTATCATCTATGTAGAAAGTTCCAAAGAACCCACAAAAACAGTTCATGGCACTGATGAGCAATTGTAGAAAGCTTTTATTTTTTATTCCCAGGCTTTACTTTTATTTTTATTGTCAGGTGGTCCTTTTGATTTAGTTACACCCCAAAGCTCAACCATTGCTTCTCATCATATAACTACTGCTTTATAGTTAGATATTTTTTTTCTAGAATCAGTCACATGCTGTGCTGAAGCCAGTTATCCTCCTGAAAACATGACATTATTATATTTAGCCCATACCCTTGGCCTAGACATCCCCCATTCCCCAAGACAAATTCATCTGAGCAATCTCATTATCCTTCGCTGTCGCTGGGGCTCAGTCAAAGCCACCCTGATCCAAACTGACTGGGGGTAGCGTCACTTAGGAACTTGCCTTCCAGAAGTTCTATAGGATCATTATGCCATAGTTTCAAATATGAAAGGGAGAAAGAACTTTTGATAAGTCTCACTAGACAAAAATTGTTACAGAGCATTTTCCCTAAGCAAAGAGGTCTATTGTGTTAGGTATATAGAACTAAGAGAGACTATGTGGAATCCATCTTGCCAATGCAACCACTAATACAGGACTACATAGGAAGAGGTGAGCACGTTTTCTCACCAAAAGCAAGGGAAGTAGGTAGATCGACCAGTAGGTACACAGAAGTTAACAATCTCTGGTAGGCTGTGCCATTGCATCATCATTCAGGGGCAATGAAATGCAAACAGGACAGCTGTCTTGACTGTTACTGTAGAAAAGACGTCACTTAATACCTACTGATCTCGTAAACTTAAATACATTAACAAAGGCATGAAAAACTCCTTTTATAGATACAAGACAGGGAATATAGTCAATAGTGTTGTATGGTGACAGATGGTATTCACTACATTTGGGGCGAGCACAGCCTAACATGATAGATTTATTGAATTGCTATGTTGGACACCTGAGACTAATGTAATGTTGTATGGCAACCATACTTCAATAAAAAAAAAAAAACCCTGCTTTTGGGGTACCTGGGTGGCTCAGTCCATTAAGCATCCAACTTTGGCTCAGGTCATGATCTCATGGTTCAAGAGTTTGAGCCCCGCATTGGGGTCCACACTGGCAGTCCAGAGGCCGCTTGGGATTCTCACCTCCTTCTCTCTCTATGCCCCTCCCCCATTCGCACGTTTTCTCTCTCTCTCTGTGTCTCAAAATAAATAAAGTTACAAAAACACCACCTCCTTTTATAATTCTTTTATAATTGTACCCAAGTCCTGCCAAAGGAAATATGCCTAATTTTAATTTTTTTTATACACACACACACACGGTACGGTATACACAATGCATATGTATGTATGTATATGCATATGCATATACACATGTTTGTAGACATATGTATACATATGTATACATACGTTTTCAAATACAAAACAGAAACAGCCAGTGTTAAAACTGTTCAGTTAAAGTTAATAAAAGATCTGAAATCCCAGGGTCCTATGGAGTTTAAAGGTTCAAGAACCCCACCCTTGAAGTGTTTCTATTTGTATTAGTAATTCAAGCAAACGCAGAGGGCTCTTGCGGGAATAGCCATAAAATGAAGCTCTGTTGTTATCTGACAAGTTATTTCCGGATCTGGTTCCCTCCTTTCTCTTCCTGATCCTAGTTTCTCTAAAGTTTCTTCCTGGGACATAACTGCTATTATTTCTTGTGGTAGAATTCTACTTCTCCCCTGAATTAAAAATACAGTAAAACCTTGGATGGTGAGTAACTTGTTCTTTGAGTATTCTGCGGGATGAGCAAACATTTCTAATAAATTTTAACTTGAAAAACGAGCGATGTCTGCCAATACGAGTAGTACATGATGGCGAATGTCACATGAGCACAACTAAGCCAATGGTTCTTCTCTCTCTCTTTCTCTCTCTCTCTGTCTCTCTCTCTCTTTCTCACTGCAGGATTGTGGATGACCATCTCCCATGCTCGGGTGATCAGTCTCAGGCCATGGTGTTTGGCAGAAATCAGTGATTTTTCAGAACACTGGAAGGTGCCCACAACTGGCACTGGCATATTTTTTGTCACTTCCAAGCACCTGTGGACAGTCCTTTGCTCTTCCAGACAAGAGTCAGCCTAGGAATGCTTTGCTTCATTCTAGGTCAGGCTGCCTACAGACCTAGACCCTTTCCTCTGCTGCCTTATTGCCAGTCACATTGCATACAGTACATGACAAGAGTTTATTAATACTATACTGTAGACTACATCCGTGCAAGTGTATACAATGGCCCCCATTCAGAAAAAGATTCCATTGAGCCCACAGATAGCAGTAATTCCGTGAAAGTCGTCCTACACACTAACCCTCTTTCTCTCTTGTCTCTCTCACACCAGCCACGAAGGTTTTCAAAGGGAAGCACAGATTTATTTTTCTTTATATTTTGCATTTTCTTTATCATTTTGTATTATATTACAGTATCGGAATCATTTTTATATGAATAGTTTTGGGTTGTGGAACGAATCATCTGAGTTTCCGTTATTTCTTATGGGGAAATTTGCTTTGATATCTAAGTGCTTTGGATTACAAGCGTGATTCCAGAGTGAATTATGCTCGCAAACGAAGGTTTGTGAAATTACACAAACCTTGAAATAAGTCGTGAAATTATATCAAATGCTCTTACACCCAGGAAAAAAATGAATGACCATATAAGATCTGTTTTACAAAGATATCAAGAGGGGATAATAAGCACTTAAAATTGGCCAAGCTTTTGTCTTCACAAGAATCAGCATGTTGCAGTGGCTAAGAGAAGAATCCAGGCAGTGAATTCAGCTTGCCTGCCTGCTCTTTGGGCAACTGGCTGAACTTCTGTAAGCTTCAGTTTCTCCAGTGGAAACACGCAGCCGATAACAGGAACTATCACCAAAGGCTGCTGTGAGTGATAAGCAAGAGAATATCCATGAAAACAGTCCAGCGCAGGGTCTGGCACAAGAGGATTCACTCAGTGTCAGCTGCCCTATTAATTATTTTACACTATCATTGCTATTGTTATTCTTATTTTGCATATGCATCAGTCTCCATGTTTGATTCCATTTGTTCAACTACTCCTTGAATTTTTTAAATACATGTATTTTGAGGGGCACCTGGTTGGCTCAGCTGGTTAAGCGTCCGACTTTGGCTCAGGTCATGATCTCACGGTTGGTGAGTTTGAGCCCCGTGTTGGGCTCGGTCCTGACAGCTCAGAGCCTGGAGCCAGCTTCAGATTCTGTGTCTCCCCCTCTGTCTACCCCTCCCCTGCTCACGCTCTGTGTCTCTCTGTCTCTCAATAATAAATAAACGTTAAAAAAATTAAAATATATATATATGTACACACATATATATATGTATATATATATATATATTTTTTTTTTTTGAGTAGCTTCCTTACTGCTCATACTAAAACTATAGTGGTGAATGAGTGTGTTGCTATACCCTAGCAGACTCTAAGCCAAGGGTGGATGATGGCCTGATGAGGCCAAAGACTTGGAGACAGTGATGGAGACACAGGTTTATTGGGGGAACCTACATACAGGGAGTCCAGGAGCAGCCGACTGGACAAAGCACCTGCTGCTGAGATCTACATGCAGTGAGCTTTTATGGCATAGCAACTGAGCCTAGCAACTATCCGTAGCCTCTCTCTCCTGCACAGGCTGCGTTCCAAGGAGATCAGGCCTGCCATCCAGACATTCTCTGTTACAAAAGGAGATGCTCCAGATTGGCCACCCGCAGAGTCCTTGACCTCCAACGCTGAACTACACATTCTCCTACACATTCTGCTTGATGGGAATATAGAGGGAGAGTGGGGTCTGCACATTCTCAAGCTCGTGATTAACAGGGGCATTCACGGCGTGCTTGCACAAACCCGCCTTCGAGAGCGTATCCTATAACAAGACAGTATGGTCTCGGCCCTGATCAGAGTCCTGTGCCTTTGCCAGCCTGTTTACCGTGAGACAGCACAGTCACATAGAGTGGTCAGCACGTTGTTTTGCCTTCCCAGAGAGCCTAAGTGAGTACTGAGATCATGCTAGAATAAAAGGGAATGGACTCTGTATCACATGCTAACCATGTTCCGTGCCTGGAGCTTGGTGTTGAGAAGGATGCAGTGTCCGTGGTCAGGCTCACCCAAAAGAGGGCAGCACTCACGACACCCACCACAGGTGCAGGGGGAGAACGCATCCGTGACCTCTGATGCCTATTTGCAATGCATTTCATGACTGAACGCATGAATTCCAAAATAAATAAAAGAACTGGTAATTGTATAATTCCAGATTAGCTCTTGGTAGGATTTGTCATTCCATCAAGTTTAGCTTTAAGAAAACAAAATTAGTAGCATGAACCCCAGCTGTTGACATTTTCCCCTGCTTCTTGGCGCCCTATTATCCCAGCTGGTCTAAGCATAGCTCATCAATTACCGTAGTTCTTTAGGCGGCTCTCGGGCCACTTAGGCTGACACTTTGAAATATTAGTGGGGAAATGCTGCAGGTGTGGTGGGTTGGCAGCGACCCAGCACAAGTCTGCATCAGCCCAGAATTTTAAAGAGTTTTGTGCACCATCCCTTACGTTATTAAGCTGTTTCAATTAGAAGCAAAAATGCTATTTCCTTTGGCAGGCACCTTGTTTCATCTATAAAGCCATCACGCTCCCCGTGAAAAAAGAAACCATCGCTTTCTAGGATTCTGTTGTGAATGTGATCATCTCTGCTCCCGCTACCGGGGAGCACAGCAAGAGCTATGGATGACAGGGTGACAGGACACTGCCGTACCCACCAAGGCAGCCCACTCTGCTTTCTCACTTCCCTGGATGCTTCAACTGCTTCCCAGCCTCGACCACGCAGCCCAACATGCACCTCTCTGTGGTCACATTTTCCTGTTGAGTGCTTTCGTCTGTGTCACTCTCATTTGCCTTACTAGATTTTGATCATCTCACATACACCTGGGTATTGGGCAAGATGATTAGCTAAGATGAGATAAAAATATTGTGTAATCAAAATCACTTTTCAAACCCTCTTAATATTAGATGATATTAGGGATTTATTATACATGTTCGATGTGATACGGGAACGGGGTTATGTAGGGAAAATAAAGTACCTTTGTCAGTTCGAAATGCATCCTGGAGAGCTTGTGTGCCAAATGACACGATGTGTAAGATTTGATTTAAAGTAAGGTGGCAAACATTCTAAGTGTGGTGGGTAGATAAACCCACGATTGAAAAATACTGATAATGACTGAAGCTGGGTAATGGATATGAGGGGATTTATTATCCTATTCTACCTTTGTATGTATTGGAAATTGTTTTTTATATTCAGAATGTAAAAAAACACTTCAAGTGGCCTATTAAGGACACACACACACACGCGCACACACACACACACACACACACACACACATAATTTAGTATGCATATGCTTACATTTGAGAAGAGTAAACAACATGAAAACTTTATGCACAATGTGTTCAAAACCATTTAGACCTTTAGAAACTCTCAAAGTTCATGCTGGTGAATCCAGTCTAGTGGCTGATTCCGTCGCATTCCTATCTGCCATTACATTTTACTCCATGCGATGGTTAATTTTACGTGTCAACTTGATGGGGCCACAGGGTGCTCAGATATTTGATCAAACATAACTGTGGGGGGGTGGGGTGGGAGAGGGTGTTTCTGCATGAGACTGACATTTGAAATTGGGAGACTGAGTAAAGCAGCTTGCCCAATCAACCAACATCTGACTGCAACCCCATGAGAGTTCCCAGGCCTACCAGAGCTCAATCAACCCCCAGATTTGTGAGCAAAATAAATTATTACTACCGTTTTAAACCCACTGTTTGGTGGTAGTTTGTTGTGCAGAAATAGATAAGCAGAACACAAAGGAAGACAATGCATTTCAAGGTCACATCAGTGAGGCAGAGGCCAACTTGAAAAGAGAAGATGCATTTTACACACCCGCTCACTTTTGGTTGGGGATTATGCTTCGGCATAATGTTACTGCTAACTGGTGTTTCCTAACGTCTGACTCTATTAGGGACATCTCTGATTAAGATTCTACAAGCTCAGGGATGCCTGGGTGGCTTAGCTGGTTAGGCATCCAGCTCTTGGTTTTGACTCATGTCATGATCTCACGAGATTGAGCCCCACGTCAGGCTCTGTGCTGACAGCGTGAAGCCTGCTTGGGATTCTCTCTTTCTCCCTCTCTCTCTGCCCCTCCCCTGCTCACACATGTGCTCTCTCTCTCTCAAAAATAAATAAATAAAAACTTGAAAAAAGAAACATATACTTTAAAAAAGATTGTACAAGTTCAGCCTCTTGTTCATAATTAAAATAGTTGAACTTATTCATGCTCTTTGATAATCGCCACTGTTTATTCTTTTCCTTTATTCTTCATGACAAAATAGAAAGGGCCCTGGTCCAGGTCTCAGATGATCTGCTATCTAGCAGGTTCTAATGCAACCAGAGTTTACCAGTGAAAAGCTGAACTAAAAACTGCTTGAACTAAAAAAGAGAGAGAGAGAGAGAGAGAGAGAGAGAGAGAGAGAGAGAGATTGTACTGTGTTGGGCAACTGAAAATTCCAGTAAACTGATCCAGGGCCTCAACAATGCCATTAGAAATCGATATTTGTTCATTTCTCCTCTCTGTTGATGGCTGTGTTGGCTTCATCGGTACGTGGGTTCTCCTTTGTCATTAGCAAACAGTCTCCAGCAGTTCCAGGATTGTCCCCTACCATCTCAACCACCCCAGTGGGAGCGAGAGCTCTCCTTCCCTACTCTAAGTCAATTCCGCAAATTAAATGTTGTCAGCCTGGTTGTGGTCACAGCACACATCTAACCCAGTCACTAACTGGCCAAACCTGGGCTCCATGTCAACCACTGGACCGTGGCATTTGTTGGCTGGGCCAGAGATATTCTGGTCAGCCTCACCCAAAACTTATGTGCTGAGAACTGGGAAGACTATTTCCTAAAAAGAAAAACCGAGGGACTATTCTGTTAGGAAGGGGACAGAAACAGTACTATGTCAACTGGACTCTGGTTTTCCTAATCTCACCTAGCCATTCTGGGCTTCTGATTGTTCATCAGTGAAATAAGAGAATAGAGTATTTGATGGCTATATCCCTACTCATCCTGAAAGTTGAGTGATTCACAGTGATGCAGGCAAAACCTATTATTGTGGGAGTACAACAGAAACCAGCATTGTGATGAATTCTGCTGCTAGAGACTGTCAAACCCAGGGAGAGGTGGTTTGAATCTGCAAAAGACAAGAAAAGAAAAATCTGAAGTTCTTTTTCTCCCCTCTCCCTGACTCCTCCAACAACTGTACAAACTGAACCGGCTGTAAAGCGTGCAGACGGTTCGAGGGTCTGTGGTGACTCCCGTCACCACCTGACTGTCGAGGAGCAGAGCCCGGGAAGGATTCTCTGGTTTTCCATACTGCTAATGAAGCCTGCTTTGAGGGACAGCCCCAAGCCTTTTGGCGTGTCAGTGAACCTACCATGATTCCAAGCACCCAAATTCGGCCAGGCTGACTTAATGAGGCACTGTGTTAGAAATGATCACCAGGCTGGTCTACGTGCCACGAGGGACACTGAGTGACTCAAGAGTGCTATCTGCTGCTAGGAGCCTTTGGGGTGCATGGGAAGCAGCTGAGTGCTGTAAGGGAGGACGGGCAGCAAGAAGGTGGTCGGAATGTGACCCTTCCAGAAATGCAATTAGCCTTCCATTGCTCCCGCTGCCACTGAATTAATCGGTCTCTTGTTTCATTCACACTTCTGCTCACCCCTAGGAGCCTGCACCTAGCTGTGGAACAAGTTCACACCCTGTGCTTTCCAGGTGCTGAGCAAACCATTTGCACTTGTCACCAGCACTTTTACCTGTGACTCACTGAAGCACAGAATGGAATGTGACCTCTCACACTTCTCCAAGAGGCACACATACAACTTCTTCCCCAGCCTCCGGCATCGGAGTCTCCTTGGACCACTCATCCACGCCCATGACTTATAATTATCTGTGAGAAAGCAAGCCAGCCACCAAGTTCCACTGGAACTCTCATGTTACTTCCTATTTTTCTTTTGCCTCGTATTACCTCCTCGTGGCAATGATAACGAGAATAGTGAAATGATGAATGGAGAGTGCCCAATACGCACTAGGCACCGCTCTGGATGCCTTCCACGCCTGATCTGATTTAAATCCCCTAGCAATTATTTTCCCCACTTCAAAGAAAAGGAAACCACCAATTAGATGGTTAGGAAATGAGCCCAAGATCACGCAAGGGACTCAAATATAAGTCTATCTGGTGCCAGAATACATACTTTAATTAGCATGCACTATTCACACTGCATTGGTGTAGTACAGAGGCGGAAAATACTCTGGCTAAGAGAAACAGACTGAAGTCGGTAGACTTGGCATTGGTACCTCTAAGCCCAGTAACCATACAACTAGGGAGATCGGCAAATCAAGGATTTCCGTGACCCTGGGAAGTTGGGCTGGACAATTTTGGCTTTGATGCCAAGAGCCCAGAGAGACTGCTGTCTGGGAGGCCTGAGGGGTTTTGTGACCATCCCAGGCCATGTATGGAGCTGATGATCACTGGTATGTCCTTGGGAAGTCTTTGGACTTCCCAATATCTACCTTGCTGCCTGCCTGCCTCTCCTTCTGGGAGCATCAGGAGGGAGAGGAAGAGAGAGTGCGGCCCAGTGAGTGCAATCAGTTCTGTGAGGCAGGGAGTGGTACCACAGATATTCTTCTGGAATCTCCGCAGTGACAATTAATCCCAAAGGTAACTCCAGGGACTAGGGTCATTCCTGGCTTCTCTTCCCTACTCTCGGGTCATTTCAAGAGTTTAAAAAGTCAATACAATTCTGGTGAATACGAGGCCCCAGCACAGTGCTTTGGCTAGAAGTTGTGCATTTTATTATTTGTAGGTATCATACAAAACAACTTTTTTCTCCTCTCTGCCTTTGCACAGGCTGCCTGTTCTTTAATCATGGCTCAAGTTCAAGCGCTGTCACAAAGCTGTCCCGGCTTGCTCAGGACAAAGGTCTACCTCCATGCTCAAATTTCTGTATCACCTATTGTCTATACCACAGTCTCACACTATTGCGTCCTGCCCTGATCTGTTATATTCTGGCTGCTTCATTTCTGAGTCATCACCTCCTGACCAAATCTGTGGGCCTCTACAGTGTGTCCCTTCAGGGCATTGCTTCAGAGGCTTCAAATGGAAATGACCGCAGGTGTTGAGTAGGTGAAGCAGGATGGGCAAGGACTACAGCCTCCGATGATTGAACAGGCTGCTTCTCCACACAAGGCAGCTATTTCCAAACCAAAATGTGAACAGAGTGGCCGCTTCTTATTGTTTTTTTCAAAAGAAGCCATAAATTCAGATTGCGTATATATGTGTTATGAATTCTCCCAATTTAAAATGATGTCCCCTAATTTAATTAAAAAAAAAAAAAAAAAAAAAAAACAAGCTTGTGAAGACCAAATAAAATATCCATGGAATAATTCTGGCTAAAGAACTCCCATTCTGTCTAGAAGCCTAGATATAAAGTAAAAGTTTTAAAGTTAATCAGTCAATTGGCAAATATTTCTTACAGATATGTTTAATGAATGCACCATGGGCTGGACTCGTTGCTTTTACCACTAGGGGAAAATGTTCAGCTTTTTATTTTATTTTATTTTATTTTATTTTATTTTAAACAATTTTTAATGTTTATTTGTTTATTTAAAGAGATAGGAGGGAAAGGGCAGTGAGAGAGGGAGAGAGGGAATCTCAAGCAGGCTCTGTGCTGTCAGCCCACCGCCCTACGTGGGACTCGAACTCATGAACTGTAAGATCACGACATTAACCAAAATCAAGAGTCAGTCGCTTAATCGACTCAGCCACCTAGGCACCCCTCAACCTTTGATTTTAAATGTTCAACTTTTTTATGCTAGAACATTCTCACCTAGAAAGTAGGGATGTTAGTACAACCAGAGGCACATAGTAAAAATGAGAATGAAATAAGAAAAATGCACAAAAGTCTGTGTACCATGGATGGCACATAGAATATACTAAATAAGTAGCAGCAATAATTAGTAAAACAAATACAGTACTAATTGTCATTACTGTCATGATCACAGTAGAAATAATAGCTGTTACTATTTACTGAACACTTGAATCTCTACAAAACTCTAGGAGAAAGGAAATGCAAGTAATTGCAGGGGTGATAATGGTGTTAGTGATTGAAGAAGGCGCAGCTGTGGTCGCAGTAACAGAAATAACAGAAAGGGCCAAATAGAAATCTATTCAGTGATATTAGAAATAGTAGAAACAGAAAAACAGACCACTCGTTCCTTGTATCTTTCACGTATTCCCCTCACCACTGTGAAGAGTTCGTATGGCTTTGCAGGGCACAGAGCACGTTAATAAATACTTGCTCAATTGGTTGTTTGTCCCTAGAAACCCAATGGAACCTAGTTCTCTTCTATCCTATTTATTTATATCCAGGAAAGATTTACAGTGTGTGGCTCTTTTTATATTCCCTCTGATAAGCTATCCTGCTACACCATTGAAATCTTCACCTAGGAAACAATCTCCCAGGTCTCAAAAACAGAGAGGTGAAGGTACTCTTCACTTCTACAGCAGGGGAATGCTGTCCTGTTGGGGAAAATAAGAATGCCCACAACTGAGTGTTGGTTTTTTGTTTTTTTTTTTTAAACAGCTGAGTATAGCAAACTGTGTCTTTTAACGCCAGGAACTGTCAGGGAGATGCACCAGTGAAATCCTTCACACATTCTGTCCACGCAGCAAGATCACTTGCTTGGCTGTCTCATCGCCCCAGCTGTGAGATCCCTCATTCCTACCCCGCTGAGGCCACAGCCAGATGGTAGGGGCAACTTGCCGCACCCCCGCGACCTTCCTGGCACAGAAGAAGTCACCAGCCGTGTCCTACCCTTCTTGATGCCTCATGGCAGAGTTTCTGACCTTGTCTTTGTGGTCACAGGGTTGGAGGCAAGACATGCTTCTTTTAATGTAGGTCTCCTTGGGGAGGCACCCCTAGACTTAAGGGTTAAATGGACGCCCTCCCTACCTTCCTGGAACCAGAAACCATGAAAAGAAGCAGATATCCAAAGTGCTTTCCAAAACCAGTGAGGACAGGCTTTACATTTTTGTTTTGCAAAGACTTCGGTGTCATTGCAAATTTAATTTTATTACTCAACCTTGGAGGCTATTCTTGGTAAGGAAACCATTGAAGACCTGTATTTGTACACCTGATTATTCGTATCAACAGAGTAGCTTCTCATTTAGACATCTTTCCATTTCTCCTCAAACTTAACAGTATCCAAGCCGAAATATTCATCTTTTGTTCTCGCACCTGTTTTTGCTCTCCATTCACAAAACTCTTACACCCCCAAATGCCAAACAAGAATTCTGAGAACAATTATCACCCTTCGATTGACACCTCGCATCCAATCAAACAATGACATCTTCTGACTCCACTACCCACATTTCATTATAATTCACTCAATTTCCATTTCTCTCCATTCCAAACCGTCAGGACTGCTCATGATTTTTAGTCCATTCTCTACCCAGCCGTCAGAGTGTAAATCTGAAACCTTTACAGAAACCAAGTCTGACCTCCATCCTCCAGCTAAAACTCCTAAATGTTCTCCCATTGCTCTTAGACTAAGAGTCTAAACTCCTTGACACAGCTAACAAGATTCTCAGGGATCTGACCCATATCTGCCTCTCTAACCCCATCTCTGCTTTCTTCACGTGCTATGTTCCAACTCAACTGGATTCATTATTTTTTAGTTCTTAGAAAACAAATATAATAGTCAACACTTTGTTAGTGTAGCCAGTTTCCAAGATGACTTCCAAAGACCCATGTTTTCCGGCCTTCATGTCTCTGTATAGTGCCCTTTCACAATTAAGTTTGGTCTGTGTGGCCAAAAGAATGTGGTTGAGGTAATGGTGTGATTTCTGTCATAAATGCCATTGTCATTTCTTTCCTGTTACCTTTCTGAAGGAAAGGAGAGTTTCTTTCTGAAGGAAACTAGCTGCCATTATGTGAGGGCATTTAAGCAGCTGTGTGGATAGAGCCACAAAATGGGGCACTGAGAACCCCTGACAATAGCCTGCACCAGTGGAGAGCCCTGTGTGTGAGGGCGCCATATTGAAAGCAGATCCTAGAGACCCAAGGTTCACTTCAGATGACTCCAGCCCCAGTTGGCATCTTGACTGCAACCTCATGAGATGTCCTGAGCCAAAACCAACCACCTGAGCCCCTCTTGAGCTTCTGTCAGGCACCGTGAGATTAAAAAAATATGCATTTACTGTTGTTTCAAGACACTGAATTTTGAGGTGATTTGTTAAGCAGTAATAGATAACCAATTCAACTTACAGAACACTTGCATGAGATGTGTTGTGCTAAATATTCTACATATAGGCACATATTCAATTCTCACAACTCTCCAAAGTAGACACTATCATTGTTCCCATTTTACAGATGAAGAAATGGAGGCACCATGATGTTGTAAGGGATTTTCCATGGGCTATAAAGTTATTAAATGTTAGAGCTAGAATTTGAAGCCAAAGTTATACAGTGTCCTATGAAATACGCTTTTATCCTCTTTCATGATTCACTCTTGGGTCTTCCAAATATAATTATGCAGACCTATTTTCATTAAAGGAACTGCCCATCATGTGTACACTCTTGCTATTCAGGAAGAATTTGTTTTATCTGTTTCCCCTGCCCTGAGTAGCTGGGAAGGGGTTGCAAGCAACCATATCATTCCAGCAGATGACTGATAAATTTCTATCCAGCCTTAGCACACTGTGGAAGCATGGCTTGGGCTCTAATGGAGTATTTATTTGTACCATATCCAACCACCCTACTTGCCCCTGTCAACTAAAAACTACCTCTGAAACTGCAACTCCAAACATTAACAAGCTGACCCGCAGTTAAGGTCAAAGCCAGACGGAAAAATAAAGAAAAAAAAGAAAACAGAATAAAGAAACACTCCCTGTGTCATCTGGCAGATTTACTAATGGCTTGTACTATTAACAATCCTTCCAGATAATTCCCAATTAACAAAATCACCTGGTATAATGATCCCATAAGCTCCCAGAACTTTGAAAAAGACCTAAAGAGTCATTAAGAGACCATTATCAACCTTGGAACAAGGTCACCTATGGTGGAGATCCAACCTCCACAACAATGTGAACAAAGTCACTTGCCTGGATAGCCAATAGCAGTGAATGAATTGAGTAAATGCTTAAGAAATCTGCAGATA
The DNA here is from genome assembly GCF_018350215.1 of Panthera leo. Lineage (NCBI taxonomy): Eukaryota > Metazoa > Chordata > Mammalia > Carnivora > Felidae > Panthera > Panthera leo. Next base: position 7,556,178 of record NC_056681.1, read on the forward strand.
TGTAGGGAGCTTCATCTCGGTCCAACTATTGCCAATATCAGAGTATTTTTTGTTGAAAGTTTTTTTCCTTCCTTGAAAGTTTCAACAGAATTTTTAAAATTGAAATTCTTTTTCACAATCCCACATTTTACCTGTTTTCGGCTTCCAAATGATTAAAAATACTTTTTAAAATAAGCTACTATCTGGAAAAAATAGAAATTTATTTCCATATATTAAGTGGCCTCAGATTTAGACTCCATAATATACATGCTTTCATATACTAAGCGTGATCTGTACTTAGAATATTTTGGGGGGTTTAGAGATCCTAACAGGTGCCTTATTTATCTCCCTTCTACCTCCAGTGCCACGGTATATTGAATAAATCACATTCATCCATTCATTCATCAAATACTTTATTCACTTAAAAATTGAATTAAATTCCTATTTTCTATTCGGCCCTGGTTTGGTTGATGGGGAATAATGCAGTAAAAAAAAATAGCCAAGTCCCTTGTCTTCATGGAACACGTTATCATGTCCTAAGGGAAATAAAAATCAACAACAACAACAACAACAACAAAAGTGAGTAAAAGTAAACAAATCAATACACAAATTTGGATGTGAGTCCAATAGGGCAAAATAAGGCAGAGTAAGTGACAAGGAGAGACTTGGGTAAAAGAGCCATTGTGTAGGAGCAGTTCAGGGAAGGGCCTTCTGATGAGGCAGCAGTCAAGCAAGGACCTAAATGAAGTACTTCAATGATGAGGAATTTAGGAGGGAAGTACACCAGGAAGACATAAAAACTAGAGATCACTTGTGGGAAGGATGCTGGCACGTCTAAGAAATAATAGGAGGAGCGATGTAAGGAGATAAGTGAGTGGGTGGGAGTGTCTGGAAATGGACCACCATGCCTCCATTTTTCTCCTGCCTCACTGCGTGTGAACAGTGACGTCACCTGGCTAATATCTGGCCAGTTTCATTACCTGTTGCCTGCAGCATTAGCTGAAATTTACTGAACATCTACCAGATACCAGGTATCTTCATGCGCTACCTAGTTGTACAAGTGTCTTTAGCCACATTTTGCAGATGAAAAAAACTGGGGCTCAAAGAACTTCTGGAACATGGCCAAGGTTATATAGCTAGCAAGCGGTCAAGCCAGGATTCAAATCCATGGCTTTCTGATACTAAAGTCTATGACATATAAGGGGGAAAATGTAGAAGAAACTATAGAACACAAACAAAATCTACAGTCCTGCCTTAAATTTCCTACTAATCCTTCATAACCCTAGGACTCTGGTTCAAAGGATAATGGTCTTGCCTCAAAAGTTTAAACCTATGCAATTCTGTGTTTCTGTCTCTCTCTGTCTCTCTCTCTCCCTCTCTCTCAAAAATAAATATTGTGGGGCCCCTAGGTGACTCAGTTAAACATCCGACTTCGGCTCAGGTCATGATCTCATGGTTCACGGGTTCATGCCCCGTGTCAGGCTCTGTGCTGACAGCTCAGAGCCTGGAGCCTGCTTCAGATTCTGTGTCTCCCTCTCTCTCTGCCCCTCTCCTGCTCTTGCTCTGTCTCTCTCTGTCTCAAAACTAAACATTAAAAAAATTTTTTTTTAAGTTTAAACCTAAGCAGATTTCTTTGACAAGACTCCAGTGGGTTACTAGACATGGAGGACCAACTGAAATGACTTACCAAGTAATAAGTATGCTATGAAATTGACACCCTCTAATTGATATATACACACACACTTAATACATATGTATATATATATATATGTATATGTATATACCATTGTATATATGTATATATACACCTATGTGTATATATATGTATATATCTATGTGTTATATGTGTGGGTATGTACATATATATATCTATATATATATATACATATATATATATAGAGAGAGAGAGAGAGATTCAACAGAGACTAAAGAGAAAGTGGCAGCTAGAGTATACCAGAATATAGCTTCCCACAGTAAGCCTGAAGGCACCAACACAAAAAGAACACTGCAGCAATGTCTAGCCATTGACCGATGAAAGCTTTGAAATAAGAACTTATAAAGCAGATGAGACATAGACAGCATAATTACTCAGAAGAGAAACCAAACTTAGACAGCCCCAAATGATTCCACTAAGCACAGGCCCACGCACCTCAAACTCAAGGTACTCTGAGAGTTACCAGAGGCGGGCCAGGAATGCTTTAGGAACAGCATAGCATTTCTTTCTGGAGCTTTCATTTTTCTTAATTCCACTAAATGACTTCGAATAGGAAATCTTTTTCTTTTGTGCATTTTAAAAGTAATTTTAGAAGTATTTTTATATTAAAACAAGCAAAAATGCCAAACAACTTCTCCATGGATTTTTGAAACAGATTACAAGTTTCATAGAACTCCTCTGTGCTACGTCCCAGCACCCCAGTTAATTTCTACCATTCATATATAATGCTGCTTTCATTCATACACACATTACATAAGACAACTAATGTTTCTTAAAATATATGCCAGGTTCAATGTTAACATTATATTGTACATTAGTATGGACACACTAGTATGGTTCTCATATTTTCACACGCAATTGCTGAGCTCTTGGTAAGACACAGATGGCTGGATCCCACCACAGAGTTCCTGATTTATTAAGTCTGTGGTAGGACCTGAGAATTTGTATTTCCAATAAGTTCCCAGGTAATACTTCTGCTTTTGGTCTAGGGATCACACTTGGAGAAGCTTTACATGAATGAAAAATTTAAGAGGCACCAGATTTCTAGGTAATTAATGCATAGCTACGTCATTTTATAAATGCAAAAACTAAATCACAGAGCATAAATAATTGACCTACAATGCACAGCTCGTCAGTGACCAAGAATTTTTACTTCGATCTCAGGCATCTTGTTTTGCTTTAAGATTCTCAGAGCACCAAACGGAGACTGGATTACAGGAATTATACACCACGATCTTCTTCTCTCTTTGTGGCGGAAATACAGCTGCTGAACTTCCCTCTGTCTAGAAAACTTTGAAGCAATCTTTGGCTCAATAAAATGAAAGCAGTGCTACACTGAAGGGCGAGCATCTCCTGACCCTTTATCCTGGCACCTCAGGGTAATCGCGGACAAGACCAGAAGCACAATCCAAAGACACGCTTGTCAGAAATGAGCGACGCATGATTCACAAGAACAACAGAAAGTGTAACTCTTTTTAAAAAAAAAAATTGAATGCTTATATATTTTTGAGAGAGAGAGAGAGAGAATATGAGTGGGGTAGGGGCAGACAGAGAAGCACAGAATCCGAAGCAGACTCCAGGCTCTGCGATATGAGTGCAGAGTCTGATGCGGGGCTCGAATCCACGAACCGTGAGATCATGACCTAAGCCGAAGTCAGACGCTTAACCCTCTGAGCCACCCAGGCACCCCAGAAAGCGTAACTCTTGAAAGACAAACGTAAAACCCAAAGCTACCCTGGGGCCTGAGCAGGACGTGAGACTGAATTTCAGAAGACGTGGGTATTTCACAAGCAGGCAACACATCTCTGTGTTCATTCTTACAGCCAAGTACCGTCCGATGAGCATCATCAATTTAACAGTGGCCCCTGGTCTGCAAAGACTTCACACCACCGCAACAGTAGTTTCAAAAAGTAGACGGCTGACAGAAAGTTCATCTGGGCAGTTACACCTAATAATTACTGTGAGAAATGGAAGTTTACTTTTTCTAAAACACTTGGAGAAACAAAGCACCACTTCCCCTGAAGAAGAATAAACATGACTGAACTGCGGTAAAGATAAACATATTTTATCTGGGTAAGATAATGACTCAAAAAGGCGTATCTGCATTCGTGTTCTGCCGCCGCGTGAAAAGCGACCACACGTTTTGTGGCTTGAAACAATATCCACGCATCATTTCGTAGCTCCGTAGGTCAGAAGCCCGGGTGGCCTTGGCGGGTCTCACAGGTCAAAATGAAAGGATCAGCAGAGTTGTGTTCTTTTCTGGATGTTCCGGGGAAGAATCGCCTTCCACGTTTATTCAGGTTATTGGCAGAATCCAGTTCCTTTTGGTTGTAGGACCGAAGGCCCTGTTTCCTTACTGGTTATTGGTGGGGAACCATTCTCTGCTCTCAGGGGCCATTCCTAGGTCCTTGTCCTCTGGGCTCCTCCATCTTGGCAGTGGGTAATCTCTCTCCCATGTCAGATCCCTCTGATGTTATGAATCTCTCTGATTTTCTCTTCTGCTGCCAGTGGAAAATAGTCTGCTTTTGTGGGGTTTATGTGATTAGACTGAACCTGCATCAGGAATCTCCCTCTCATAACCTCTACTGAGTTGTTAATTGCACTTGCAAAATCCCTTTTATCATATAACAAAAGGAATCAGGGCAATGACACCGGGGAGCAAAGGTCATTGGGGCCATCTAGAGTTCTGTCTGCCACACTATCTGACATTTTTAAGCATAAGAGTGACCACACGTGCATCCTTACACATGCACATGGGTGTTGCCGGGCTCCTATTATAAAGAACAACAAACACCAAAATAGGAAAAACCCTCTAACTTCAGTGAGCACCACTGAAGGATCAGTTCCTACGTGAGAAGACTTAATCTGTGAGATCTACAGCTGTGCCTGCATTAAGAAACAATGACCCAACATGACCCAGACAAGCAAATCATGAGAATGAAGATCCTACTAATGCCCCCTAACTTCAGGGGTAAAACCTGGAGGAATGGGGTCATGGTCATGGGGCTTCCGTGGTCATCTCCTCAGCTCTGGAGGGGCAGGCTAAATCAGGTGAGGTCAGCTACCTTGAACAGGAGGGCTATGACAGTGCTGACTCTCGGTGTGCATTGATGGGGAAAATCCAATTAAACTCACAAAGGCAACTCAGCTGTGACTGTGTGTCCTTGAGGTTACCAGGCCCCAGCAAACAGCTATTCAATCAGCAAATATTTATTGGATGCCAAACATGGTTCTAGGCACCAGGAATGGAATCAAGAATGAGAAGGGTGAGGGGCGCCTGGGTGGCTCAGTCGGTTAAGCGTCCGACTTCGGCTCAGGTCACAATCTCACTGTCCGTGAGTTCGAGCCCCGCGTCGGGCTCTGTGCTGACAGCTCAGAGCCCGGAGCCTGTTTCAGATTCTCTGTCTCCCTCTCTCTGACCCTCCCCCATTCATGCTCTGTCTCTCCCTGTCTCGAAAATAAATAAAACGTTAAAAAAAAATTAAAAAAAAAAAAAAAAAAAAAGAATGAGAAGGGTGAGGTCCCTCCTTTCATAGATTCCAGTCTAAAGCATAAGAAGAGCAATAAATTTAAAAATGGATGAGCTCCGTGAAATGGAGATGAACTTGACAGTGATGGGGACAAACATGGCCAAAGGAAGATGTTTAAGTTGAAAAGTGTACTTTAAAAAGGGATAAGCAGGGGGTGCCTGGGTGGCTCAGTGGGTTCACATCCAGCTCTTGGTTTCAGCTCAGGTCCTGATCTCACAGTTTATGGAATCAAGCCCCACCTCCGGCTCTGCACTGACAGTGCAGAGCCTGTTTGAGATTCTCTCTCTTCTTGTCTCTCTGCCTCTCTCTCTCTCTCTCAAAATAAAAAAAATAAACATTAAAAAAATAAAATAAAAAATAAAATAAAATGGGACAAGCAGGAGTACCTTGGGGGGGGGGGGTGGGTGGGCGGCAGAAGGTCTTTTAGGCAGTAGGGGCATTTCCTGAGTAAGGAGGTAAGAACAAGTCTGGGAAAGAAAGCCTCTCTGGACTCAGTACAGGAAGCAAAAGAGATTGGTAGGTGATAAGGCTACTGAGATCATTAAGAGCCACACCACAAAGAGTCTCATAAGCGATGGTAAAAAAAAAAAAAAAAAAAAAAAAAAAAAAAATTAGATTTTATGTCAAATACAATGGGAAGCCACTAGGAGATTTCAAGTTTATGGGTAATATTAATCTCATTGATGTTTTTAAGAGATCATCCCACCTACGCCGTGAACAGGGGCAGAGAGCCAGGAAGCAGCCTTTGCAATGGCCGAAGCAAAAGCTGCTGCTGGCTTGGACGGGTGTGACAGATGGAGAGAAGTGGTTAGATGGGATGTGTTTTGCAAATAGGGTTGGGAGGACAACCTATAACATTAAATATTAAAAGGCACTTTTCTGAATTGTAAAAGCTTCAAAGTCCGCTGCTGGCTGTGCCCTCACCTTTGCTCCTACACGCTTCCCAGGTTGTTTGCAATTCTCAACAGGGGAAAATACAGTAAATAAATAAAAACTTTCCCACTTTCCTAAAAAAAAGTCCTAAAAAATTAAGCCTAAGAAAATGAAGATAAAGTCCACGTAAATGCAGAGACGTCCTCTCCATAGCCAATGCTGGAAATGCATACACCTTGGCCAGGAATGCAGACATGAAATGAAGACAAAAGGACGCCGGGGTGGCCCAGTTGGTTGAGTGTCTGACTCTTGATTTCAGCTCAGGTCATGAGTCCAGGGTTGTGGGATCGAGCCCTATATCAGCTCTGTGCTGAGTGTGGAGCCTCCTTAAGCTTCTCTCTCTCTCTCTCTCTCTCTCTCTCTCTGTTCCCTTCCCCCACTCATGCTTACTCTGTCTCTAAAATTTAAAAAAAAAAATTGAAGGAAGAAAAAAAAGATCATCATGCAAATCTTATATATAAATGCTCATAGCAGCATTATTTATTTATATTCCCAAAGTGGAAACAGTCCAAGTATCAACTGGTGAATGCAAAAACAAAATGTGGTATATCCATACAACGGAATCTTATCCAGAAACAGAAAGGAACAAACTGCTAACATCTACTGCAACAGAGATGAGCCTCAAAAAGAGGTAAAGGAAACCAGGGGGGTGGGGGGAAACCTATATATTTTATGATCTCATTTATATGAAATGACCAAAAAAGGCAAATCTACTGGGATGATATACATCCGTGGCTGACTCAGGCTGGAGTTTGGCACGGGTCAGGGGACTGGCTGCAAATGAGTCTGAGGACCTTTTGGCGGGGGGGCGGGGGGAGATGGAAATCTAAATTTCGGTGGTGGCAAGAGCTGCATCAGTCTGTAAAGTTACAACACATTGCTGAATTATAGACATAAAAAATCATTAGGCAAATGAAAACTTGCTGGTATCTCAAAAGAGAGTTCCAAGAAAGGGTCATCCAAATAAGAGTTACTTTATAAGCAGAAGAAATTTGAGATAATTATTAATTCAGTTTTGAAACAAGTGGTGAAACTAAAGACAGAACTTCCATTTATTTTTTCTATCGTGGAAAGTTTCCATTTAAACAGCAGTCAGAAAACGTTCCCTAAAAGAAAAAAAATGCCCAAAAAAAAAGGGCAGAGGTCCTGTTCCAGGTGAACGGATAAACAGACTGTGGTAGAAACACATAATGCACTTCTCGGCAATAAAGCCACACAAAGCCAGGCATTAATCTTAAATGCATATGGGTAAGTGAATGAGGCCAGTGTTCAAAGGCTACACAACTGTAGAGTTCCATTTATGTGACATTCTGCAAAAGCTCAACTACATGAGAGTAGATAGGCTACATGGCACCAAAAACAAGAGATTAAAATCTACAAGTCATTCAATTCCTAAGAGAGAAAGCTCAAAAGGTATCTCATAAAGCAGAGAAGAATAAAGATAATGAAATGAACAACATGAGGATATTAAAGCTTAGAAGCAAGATTTTCAAAAACATATAACATGAATTTAAGATGAAGAGGGGCAGGTGTGCCTGGGTGGCTCAGTCAGTTGAGCGTCCAACTTCGGCTCAGGTCATGATCTCGTGGTTCATGAGTTCGAGCCTCACGTCGAGCTGTGTGTGACAGCTCAGAGCTTGGAGCCTACTTCGGATTCTGTGTTTCTGTCTCTCTCTCTCCCTCCTCTGTTCATGCTCTCTCTCTCTCTCTCTCTCTCTCTCCCTCTCAAAAATAAATTTAAAAAAAACATTAAAAAAATTTTTTAAAAAGATGAAGAAGGGAGAACATACAGAAAGAAAAGCAATGATTCGGTAACAAAACTATATAAAGTCTAGAATACAGATCGTAGGAATGGTCTGAGCCACACCTGTTTGAAAGATAGGGAGATTTCACAAAATACATCTTTTCAACTCTTGTCAAAATTCCAAGGACTGGGCAAACCTGAGGAGATCTGTAAACGCTGTTTTATATTTATAAGAAGATGCTAGAGGAGGAAGCAGGGGAAAAGTGGAAGAGGCCAAGGCAAGAGGGAAACAAAGACAAAGTTATGAGGAACATTGCCTTTTGTCTGGGGAAAGAAATTATTAAAATATTGAACATTAAGTCTTATGATAAATGCAACAAAATCTCCCTTTTTATTTCCCTGAGGATCATCAGTAAAGATCTGGGGGCACCTGGGTGGCTCAGTCAGTTAAGCGTCCGACTTTGACTCAGGTCATGATCTCACGGTTCGTGGGTTCGAGCCCCATGTCGGGCTCTGTGCTGACAGCTCGGAGCCTGGAGCCTGTTTTGGATTCTGTGTCTCCCTCTCTCTCTGCCCTTCTCCTGCTCGTGCTCTGTCTCTCTCTGTCTCAAAAATAAATAAACATAAAAAAGTAAAATAAAGGTCTGTATCACTGAGTAAAGTCAGGTATGTGTGTATGTGCATGCATTTGTGTGTGCGTGTGTGTGCGTGTGCACACACACATGTGCACAGTTATGTGACAGATGCAGTAACATGCTGAATCTTGTTTAAAGACAGGCACAAAATGGCTGGTCCACACGTAGGTTACAGAGTAAAGAGTAAAGCAGGTTTTACAGTAGTAGTTAAATCATAAGCCTGGTTTGATAAGAAGAACAATAGCCAAAAAGGGCAGGAGCAGGATGTATATTTTACAGTTAACGGTATCTTTGAGAAGGGAATACAGATGATATTTGCTTTTTCCTGTTTCAAATTTGATTCAAAGGATATTTATTGCCTTTACAATCAGAAAAGGCTAGGAGTTAGTGGTTGAGCTTAGAATGTCTCCTCCACGCTGGGACTATGACAGACTCCCGTCAGGATAGTTCAAGTGGCACAGTTGTTAGAAAGAAAACCGCCACCCAGGCAAGCTGCTGAGGGCCAGGAAGATACAACTCACCCGTCTAGAACAGTGGCTCTCTGGTCCCGGGCAGTGCTCCTCACCATGGGAAATGGGGATCTGAGAAGCCATTCCTCCACAGGGAGGGACATTCAGTAGTCACTCCTGCTTCATGCGGCTCTGAAGTTCCACTTCCACTACTTGTGAAGAAACTTCGAAACTTCACGACCTTACGTGTGTCTGTGTCCCTTTGGGTCCTATCACAGTCCCCTGAGGACAGCCATGCTCCTCCCACTTCACCGAGTGTAGGGGGTCAGTCCTCTCTGGGGTTTAAAAGATCCGGAGACTCCCCTGAAACCCTCTCCGTCACTCTGCAAGTTCCTGGCACCGTTGCTTTTCCCTCTGTTCTCTGTTCTTCAAACACACTGGTTCTTCCTGTCAGAAAAATCACTTCCTCCACCTGAATCTCTCTCAACCTTGCTGACTCCCTCTCTTGTCTCAACTCAGCTCAGTCTTTTCTGAAAAATTCCTTCCCCAGGTACCTCGATCGGTGCACCTCCCCTGCTATTCTTTATCCCACACCCAGTTTTTATTCTTTCACAAAGGACAGCAAAGGCCACGTATCTCTAGGTCACCATTGGATACACGGACCGAGTAAAGTCCCCAATAGGAAATGGCGTCCAATGGCAAAGTGCCCAATGGCAGAGCTCAGTAAGGAAAGAGCACTATTCTCACATATGGATTCAAACAACCGGGACCACAGAGAGATGGCACCTGTGATGGTAGCCTCGTTGGCATTGTGGTGCTTTAACAAATTGAGTTTAAAAACTACATTTGAAGAAAGCTGGATTTGTCAAGCATGTATTATTGTCTAATACTGAGCACATGGGCGACTCAACTCCCCAAACTCTCTAAGATATAAGTATAAAACCACATAGGTCTTTTTTTACTATACTGTTTTCTGCCATTTTTCAAATAATGTTGAGAACAAAATTAGAAGATCCATTAAAAAGATGTCCTATAAAATCCTGCCAACTAAGGACAATCATTGTTAGTGTCCGATGTATTTCCTTCGAGCTTTCAGGCAAGCTGACTATGTGGATAGATGGCTAGCTATCATTCTGTTTGCCTTTCCATATTCCATCCATTCATCTAGCCAGATATGCATATCCCTTTACATAAAACACACACACACACACACACACACACACACACACACACACACAGAAATGCTCACACATGTGTATATGTGTGTATCAGTCTTGATGGTAACATACTAGTCATATGGTTTTATGGACAAATTGAAAGCCGAATAAGAAGTCAGTCTTCAGAATAGCTGGAAAAGGACGGCAGCTAGCAAGGGGGAAGTACGGCATCAACCTTGTCAATCAATATTCATCTAAAATAGAATATTAACTAAAAGTCACTGCACTATATGGTGTCATAACATGTATGGGTAAACAATTAGGTTGCTCTTATTTTCTTATTTACAGTTATTAACATAAAAAGATGTCCACGCTTTGCTAAAGAACATTTATATCCTTATGTGAATATTAAAATGATATAAAAATGTTTATTCATGTGGAAAGATGCTAATAATGGAATGTTAAATGAAAAATGTTATCAAGGAGATGTAAACCTGACAGCGTAATTGTGAAAACAGATATTTAAAAATGTGCATTTACAATATAAAATTTTTTGTAATGTTTATTTATTTTTGACAGAGAGAGACAGAGCATGAGCGGGGGAGGGGGAGACAGAGAGGGAGACACAGAATCCGAAGCAGGTTCCAGGTTCTGAGCTGTCAGCACACAGCCCCATGCAGGGCTCGAACCCATGAACCATGAGATCATGACCTGAGCCAAAGTCAGGCGCTTAACCAACTGAGCCATCCAGGTGCCCCTCCATTTTTTTTTAAAGCTTATTTATTTATTCTGAGAGAGAGAGACAGAGTGCGAGTTGGGGAGGGGCAGAGAGAGAGACACAGAATCTGAAGCAGGGTCCAGGCTCTGAGCTGTCAGCACAGAGCCTGACGCGGGGCTCGAACTCACAGACCGTGAGATCATGACCTGAGCCGAAGTCGGACGCTCAACCGACTGAGCCACCCAGACGCCCCAAAGATGTGCATTGACAAAATAAAGATAACTTATGAATGGGATACATGACAAAATAATACACTAAAAACTTACTATTGCTGATCTCTGACTGGAGGCCATCCAGTAAATGGCATTGTCATTTTTATATTCTGAGTTTCCTACAATGGAAATGTATGACTTGTAACATGACTGTTTTTAGAGAGATTACAAAAGTACCTAATTGTTATTCCATTTTTTAAATGTTTATTTATTTTTGAGAGAGAGCACGAGCAGAAGAGGGGCAGAGAGCGGAGAGGAGAACAGAGTATCTGAAGCAGGAGCGGGCTCTGTACTGGCAGCACAGAGCCCAACGCGGGGCTTGAACTCATGACCGATGAGATCATCAGGCTGAAGCCTGATGCTCAACTGACTGAAACACCCAGGAGCCCCTGGTTATTCCATTTTTTAAAGAATATATATTGCCTTTTTAAAGACAATATATGCATATTTGTTTATTCCTTTCTAAAACTTAGGTGTGTACATGTAGGAATTGTTACCTCTAAGTTGGGAGACTGAATGACTACTTTTTTTCTTATTTTACCACCTGTATTTTCTATAGTTTAATAATATATCAATTTTATGATAGAAAATGTTTGTCATAATATTTTCTCATAAAAATAAAAGACCATATTCACAGACATTTTTAAACGCTGACCATATAAAGAGAAATTAAGATTATTTCAAATCTTTAATGACCAATATTAATATTAAAATATATGTAAATACAAAGACATTCACATAAAAAATTGCGACTAGTTGTAAAATATTTCACAAGACACAAAGTTGCTTACAGGATGCAAACAGCATGAGCATCTTACGTGTAATTATGGCCCAACTTTTTCTGTAAAAGGTCAGATTGTCAATATTTTATGATTTGTGGGCCATGTGGTCTTTTTTGCAACTGCCGATTCGCTGTTGCAACAAAAAGTAGCCAGAGACTGCTATGTTACCGTAAACCTTTATGCATGCATACTGAAATGTAAATATCATATAATTTTCACATCATTATGTTTTTAATTTTCAGTCTTTGAAAATGGAAAAAAACCACCTATCCTGAGCTTACGAGCTATACAAAACCAGGCGGTAATCTGGATTTGTACCACAGGTCACAGTTCAGGAGCCCATCTATTTACCTTTTTAACTTTCTTTTAATATGGTGCGACTCGTGTATAAACATTCAGTGCCCGTCAACTTTGGGTGGCAAAACCACGCCCCTTCTGCAGCTGATCTGAAAATAAACTACTGTTTAAAGTCTTGTCCACAAAATTTTCCACAGGCTTTAAACTGAAATGTCCTTCTCAGTATCAGACCATATTTCGATTTCATCCTGAAGAAATATTGCTCTGGCAGAGAACAGAGTCCCTAAATTTTCCAAGCAGTACCTAAGGGCAGCTTTTAAACTAACATTAATGTCAATGAGAACTGCCCAGAACAATCTGTGTTCTCAGGTGAAACACGGTTGGCAGCAGGGTTGATTGAAACAACTCGAGGTATAAAAAAGAGACAGACTGTATGGAATACTTCCCCGAAATCTGAAGATAATTACAAAAAAACAGGTGATTTTTCAAACCTTCCACTTTGGAACCTATCTTTGATGAGGTAATTCAAATAAATGGTATGTGGTGGTAATACCTACCAATGCAAAAAAAAATCATCTGACAGTTTTTAGACTGCTATTAAATGCTCAGTTTCACATACAGTTGTACTTAAAATAGTGCAGGCAATGCCCAATCATTGAAATTCAGCCATATAAATAATTGTGACCCTAATTTACAAAAATGTGCATTCAAATTTACACAGTAAAATATGGCAAAGAGACAGCCACAGATCTCAAGGAAAAACACCTTTATGGCCAGTGAAGACAGTTATAATTCAGGGCATTTAATTAAGTTCCAAGGCCCTAACAGACAGTTTTTCATTGCAATGAAAATGCTTTATATACCATGAACATTTTAAGAGTCAGTATCATTTTTTTCCCAAAGTTTTGTCCAAAAGAAGCTAGTGATTGCTAAGATGTCAGTAGTTTGCCCTTTTCTCATTTAATAAAAGATCATGAACATCTCTTGGTATACAAGAGCCCTGGGAATAAAGAATTTCAATATAAATTCCAAGTCTTGCTTCCATAATTTTTCTGAAATAATTTAGTAGAAAAAACACTAAGTTCTAAAGTGATTAAGGAATTGAGTATTTTTTTTCCAATTATATTCAGTACAAATTAGGTAGCAAAGACTATGATGTTTTCAATCTCAATCATTCATAAATGACCTGAATGTGCATGCCCCAGGACTATATAATTTTACCAAGATACAAAGTCATGTCTCAGTAAAGATGAGGTTGGTCGGAAGGATCCTATTGCTTAAATAGAAGCACATGCCCCTCACCACCACCAGCCCCCCGACTCAGTTTTCCTGTGCAAGTACCATACTTGAGCTTTGTTATTCTTTTTCTCTGCATCACATACACATCAAGTTTCCGAAGAAGTCATCATAATAGGGGTGCCTGCGTAGCTCAGTCAGTTAAGCATCCAACTCTTTATATCGGCTCAGGTCATGATCTCATGGTTTGTGAGTTCGACCCCTGCATCAGGCTCTGCACTACCAGTGCTTGGAATTCTCTCCTTCCCCTCTCTCTCTCTGCCCCTACCCCACTCATTCTATATCTCTCTCTCTCTCTCTCAAAATAAATAAACTTAAAAAAATTTTTAAAAAGAAGTCATCATAATATTGTAAGGTTTTCTTATGAAAAATGATCACCTGAAATGAGATGTGAAATTATAATAATAATTAGTTAAATGGTTAACTTGTGAAATGATGACACATTATGGAAGAACATAATGTTTGAGGAACAGAAAATTTGGGGGCAGACATCAGAAACCACAATCACTTCTGTATCTGCAGACTTGAGAGACAAGACATGGCCATGGGGAGTACTCTTGGTGATGTCAGTGACCCGCTGCTCAATGGAGAAGGCTATGATCAATGCATGGATGTCTGGATTCGAACTCACATCTATGGTAGATGACCTTGAAGATGATGGTAACAATGGCAATAATAGTAATGATGATGATGGTGATACTGCGAATACATCAACAGTGCTATATACTGTCAGGTTAATCAAAGTTACACTGACAAGAAGAATTTCCTACCAGACAGGTAGGAAGCAAGGTTAGAAGTTCTCCATGCACAGACCCCCACCGCCCACCATAAAGAAGTTTTACTGCTATTTTTTTGTAAATAAATCACATGTCCATATAGTTTTAAGAATATATATGTTCTTAAATATATATTTCACATATATTCTTAAATATATTATATATGATATATTCTTCTATATCTACTATATATCATATATATAGTATATAAATATATAAAATATATGTAATAGTATATAAATATATATAAAATATACATCAAACTATGACAAAAAGAGGTGTTTAAGAGGCAAGTCTAGTTTAATATTAAAAAAATTATTCAATGCAATTCATCGTACTAATGGATTAAAGAAGAAAAAGCACATGATCCTATCAATCAATACAGACAAAGCAGTTGACAAAATTTAGCATCCATTTTTGATAAAAGTTCACGAGATGAATAGAAATAGATGACACTTTCTTCAACTTGATAACAAGCATCTTAAAATCCACAGATAAGAGGGCCCCTGGGTGGCTCAGTCGGTTGAGCGTCAGACATCGGCTCAGGTCATGATCTCATGGTTTGTGAGTTCAAGCCCCACGTCAGGCTCTGTGCTGACAGCTCAGAGCCTGGAGCCTGCTTTGGATTCTGTGTCTCCCTCTCTCTCTGCCTCTCCCCTACTTGTGCTCTGTCTCTCTCTCTCTCAAAAATAAATAAAATGTAAAAAAACATCCACAGATAACATCCTTAATGGTGAAAAATTTAAAGCATTTCCTGTTAGATCACAGGCAAGGATGCCCACTCTCACCGCTACTATTCAACATAGTTCTGGAAGTTTTAGCCATCACAATGAGGGAAGAAAGTGAAATAAAACATACACAAGATCAGAAAGGAAGAGGTAAAACTGTCCCTATACACAGGTGACAGATATCCGCATAGAAAATCGCAAGGAATCTCCAAAAAAAAAAAAAAAAAACCCTTATGATTAATAAGTGAGTTCAGCAAGGTTGCAGATACAACGTAAGTATAAAACAAATTTCTATATATTGTAAATGAACTCATGACCATCAAAATTAAGAATGCAATACCAAATACAATCATTCAAAACATAAAATATTCAGGTATAATTCTAACAAAATTTATAACATGTGTATGTTGAAAATGATAGAACAGATTAAAGAATCTAAAGAACATCTAAAGAAATACATAGGCTCATGGATTTGAAGACTCAACAGAGTAAAGATGTCCATTCTCCTAAATTCATTCGCAAATTTTAAATAATTCCTATCAAAAGACCAGCAAGAATTTTTTGTAGATATATACAATAGAGAAGTTTATTTGGAAAGGCAAAGGGACAAGAATAGCAAAAGCAATTTTGAAAGCGAAGAAAAAGTGGGAAGAATGAATCTATCCAATTTCAAAACTTATTTGTAGCCACAGGAATCAAGACTGTGTGTTTTGGCTGAGGGGAGACACACGGATCAGTGGAACAGAATACAGAATGCAGAAATATGTTCGACTGATATTTTGCAAAGTTACAAAAGCAATATGATGAAGGGAAGATTATGTGTCCAACAAATGGTGCTAGGGCAATCGGGCATCCATTGACCAAAAAATGAACCTCTCACGTATCATGTAAAATTATTATTATCGTAAGATTGCAAAAATGGACCACCACTCTGGAAAAGTGGCTTCTGGTTTGTCAGTTACTTAAAAAAAGAAACATGCAATCAGTATATGACTCAACGCTTGTACTCCTGGACATTCACCCCAGGGAAATGGAAGTTTATGTTAATCCAGAAATCCAAAGATCCATGTTTTAAAGATGGTTTATTTGTAAGACTCCGAAACTTAAACAACCCAAATGTCCCTCAAAGGCGAATGGTTAAACAAAACGGAGAGCCATATTATGGAATACCACTCAACAACAAAAAGGAACTCATACCGACCTATGCAACAACCTTGATGAATCTCCAGAGAATCGTGCTAGATGTAAGCCAGTCCCAAAAGATTACAGACTATATCATTTTATTTATATACCATTCTTGATGTACCTTAATTATAGAAATGGAAAACATTTGTTATTCGTTGCCAAGGGTTCCGGATGGAGATGTGGGTAGGGGGAAAATGGGTGAAGCTAGAAAACAGCACCAAGATGGGTCCCCATGGTAATGGAAGCATCCTGGATCTCATTTGTGTTAATGCCAACACCCTGGTCCTACTCTTGTGCTGCAGCTTTACAGCAGCACGACACTGAGGGACAGTGAGGAGAGAGAACCTAGGGTCTCTCCGTAGTACTTCTGACAACTGCATGATAAAAGCTAATTCTCTTAAGATCAA
Organism: Panthera leo; assembly: GCF_018350215.1. Taxonomy (NCBI): domain Eukaryota; kingdom Metazoa; phylum Chordata; class Mammalia; order Carnivora; family Felidae; genus Panthera; species Panthera leo. The sequence continues at coordinate 7,572,780 of NC_056681.1, forward strand.
AATTCAACTTGTAATAAATACATGAGTCTTGGGGCACCTGGGTGGTTCCGTTGGTTAAGCGTCTGACTTCGGCTCAGGTCACGATCTCATGGTTCATGGGTTCGAGCCCCGCATCAGGCTCTGTGCTGACAGCTCAGAGCCTGGAGCCTGCTTCGGATTCTGTGTGTCACTCCCTCTCTCTCTGCCCCTCCCCCACTTGCAGTCTGCCTCTCTCTCTCTCTCTCTCGCTCAAAAAATAAACATTAAAACAAATTTACAATAAATAAATGAGTCTTTTAAAAATGTGTCTACCGCTGAACTGTTCACACATTTTCCCATCTTTTTTCTAGATCTTTTCCATATGTCTCCAAGTTAGCATTCAGTATGATTATCCCACTCAACCGATTTGGGCACTGTATAACGTGATTTTCTCATGGTCAACAAAGGCAAAACTGACACTACCTCATAATTCTTTAATTGCCTACAGCATACACTTTGCACCTTCCTTCTCCAGAGTGCCAGCAAAATCTAGCTCTTTCTACACATGAAAACAAATTTAACAAACATTCAAAATATGCCAATGACTCTGCTTTCATGGTCTTGTGACTTTTTTTTTTTAACGTTTATTTATTTTTCAGACAGAGAGAGACAGAGCATGAACGGGGGAGGGGCAGAGAGAGAGGGACACACAGAATCAGAAGCAGGCTCCAGGCTCTGAGCCATCAACCCAGAGCCCGACACGGGGCTCGAACTCACGGACCGCGAGATCGTGACCTGAGCTGAAGTCGGACGCTTAACCGACTGAGCCACCCAGGCGCCCCTCTTGTGACTTTTTTTTAAACGATCAAGAAGAAAAATCTTCAAGCAAAATTTAATAAGAAATTATACATTTTATAAGAAATTATGCATTAAATTTTTATAAGAAATTATACACTTATAAGAAATTTTATAAGAAATTATACATAAATTGAGGAATTAACTGAGAGAAATAACTGTAAATTTAAGTTTATTGGATTTTCTTTTGTCATTTACTCATGCCTCTTTTATAAAGAGCTTTTCAAATCAACTGTGTATTTTCATTCAAAAAAGTTCTTAAATTTACATTTAAATTTTTCTTTAAAGATTTAAGGAGAGGGCGTTTCTTGGCTTAATGAGAATAATATTAATTGAAAAAAAATAACGTGCATTATGTTTGTTGGAATGCTATCATAACGACAAACCATTGGAAGCAATAAACACTTCTCATAAAATAAACATCGATGCATCTATCAACCAAAATATTACTATTATTGACAAGGGAAATATTATAAAATGTTCATTGAAAATATAGTTTGTAATACAGTTCGTAAAAGTGTGTGTCCGGTATTATGTGCCTGTGAGAAAAAGCGTATGCATATTCATAAAGGTGCATATACACAAAGGGGAGAAAAGGCTAGACAAATCTACATCGAATGTTACAACAGTTGACTGACAAAAGTTTTATGTACTGCTTTACACTTTCCTAATAGTTTCATTTTATTTTCTAGGTAAATAAACATACATTCTTAGTATATGGTGGGGAAAAGTTAGTTTATTATTTTTTTAATTTTTTAATATTTATTTTTGAGAGAGAGAGAGTGCGCACAAGCAGAGGAGGGGCAGAGAGAAAGAGGGAGACAGAGGATCTGAAGCAGGCTCTGTGCTGACAGCAGAAAGCCCGATGCAAGGCTTGAACTCACCATCGGCAGGATCATGACTCAACCGACTGAGCCCCCCAGCCCCCCCCCCAGGGGAAAAGTTACTTTAAAATATCACTAAGGTACAGAATATGTGAAAACCACAGAACCCAAAACAGCATTGGTTCAAACTCCCATTAATCAAGTACCCATTGATATTTCAAGATGAATTATAATCATATATTTTAGTTCCTGAGAGAAAACAATTAGAATTCCTCTTGAACTTGACACAACATGGTTGAACAGATGGGACCGGAAGGGTTTTAAAATGACAGATATTGGGAGTGGGGCACACAGCTCAGGCTCCCCTGCATCTGCCCTCTTAAACTTTCTCCTCAAAGGACTCAACTTTCCAGTTTCAGAGGGAGATACTTCTTTTTGACAAGTAAATCCATTTCAACAATATCATTAGCACAACAATGCTTTTGATGAGCAATTTTCAGCTGATGAATGTACTAGGGTGTTACATGGATATTGCTTTCATTTTCTCCCCAAACTGCTAAACAGGAGAGTGGCAAAGTGTACCAATCAACCCAGCTACTGATAATCAGGATATATTTTGACATGATTGAAGAATCTTGGAGCTGTGGACCAGCAATTTGTTTCCTGTGGGAAGTCTCCAGAATGAACTGTGGGCCCCTAATTGTTTTGAACCCACTTTCTTTTTGTGATTACCATTCGTCAGAATTTCTCCTGGTCCTTTTATGTTGTCTTTCCCCTGTGCCATGAGTAAATATGAACACCATTCTCCCTTAAACTCAAAATTTCAGAAAAATTGATGTATTCAGTAGATGTTTCCAACATGATACTACCATGGTCAGAAAAATATCACCATATGACTGAAATATAAATCAAATGACAACTTCCTAACTGGAAAATAAAAGGCAGGCTTCAATTTCTTTAACATTTCACTTCAGGGAAATCCCAAGGAAATGACACACAGGGTACTTTTCCTGAGTCACCGTGCTTGACCTACTGAGAGCAGTCATGTATTTTCTGATTAAATTTTTGCTATTGTCGTCATTGTTATTTTATACATTTGGACATAATTTTCTATTCTTTTTTAAAAATTTTTGCAACATTTTATTTAGTTTTGACAGACAGAGTGAGCAGGGGAGGGGCAGAGAGAGAAGGGGAGACACAGAATCCGAAGCAGGCTCCAGGCTCTGAGCTGTCAGTACAGTGCCCGATGCAGGGCTGGAACCCAAGGACGGTGAGATCATGACCTGAGTGGAAGTCGGACACTTAACTGACCGAGCCACACTGGTGCGCCCATAATTTTCTATTCTTGTTATCTAATCCAGGGAAATGGTGGACTCGAATGTCAAGGGAGAGGACCCAAAACAAGGAAGATATATGGGAAAATACAACTGAAGCCAGAGAAGAGAGAATCTGTCGTCATCCCCAAACTGTACCATGGAGACAGCTTCCAACTTGACTCAGTATTTGCATGTCAATGATAATTTTTTTTAAGAGAAAGAGAAGACTCTTCAAATCATGACATTTTATAGCAAAAACCTGAATCTTTCCAGACATGAAGCTAATTCTACACTGACACCATACCCCTCTGGCCTTCAAGTTTCCTGCTTATCCTTCAACGTAGACTCCTGTCTCTCCCTCTCAATCTCTATTCCCTGGGATCGGGGGATTTTTGTCACCGCATGTTTTTTGTAATGCAGTCACGCTCATTTCCTTACACATTGCCTATGGCCATTTTTAGCAGCACGGCTCAGCAGCAGAGACCTGCTAGTCTACAATACCATGAATGTTTACAAAACTGGCTAACTCCTTCTCAAAGTTCTAATCAAACTGTGTCCTGAAAATCTAGGCTCATGCCTTCTGAAAATCTTTTCCCCTGAAATACTGGATCCCTTCCCCTTCCCCTCTGGCTTTCTACCTGACGAGTTCCTCTCATCCTTCAGGGATGGTTTGGATATCTCCACCTTTCTTTAAACTAGGTCTTACCAGGGGCGCCTGGGTGGCTCAGTCGGTTAAGCGTCCGATTTCGGCTCGGGTCATGATCTCGCGGTCCATGAGTTCGAGCCCCGCGTCGGGCTCTGTGCTGACTGCTCGGAGCCTGGAGCCTGTTTCAGATTCTGTGTCTCCCTCTCTCTCTGACCCTCCCCCGTTCATGCTCTGTCTCTCTCTGTCTCAAAAATAAATAAACGTTAAAAAAAAAATTTTAAACTAGGTCTTACCTGTTATTTGCCTAAACACGCTTGTCACAATTTACAATCATTGGATTAATTCTTTCTCCCCCTCTAGAATGCGTTCCCTGTAATTTTATTTCCAAAGCCCAGCAGCACACTTGGAACCCAAACTGCTTATCCAATATATGTTGAATCAAGACCAAGTACAGAGCAAATTCTCAATCAAGAGTTAGGAGTGGGTTTCCAGCCACAGCCACCTGGGCTGCCCAGCATAACAGGGGCCTCCTCCCAGTGCTGGTGGTGGAGGAATTAGGCAGAACTCAAAGAGGGGTCTTTCCTGACTCCTGACAGGGAGAGCCTGGGACTTCTTCCTCTGGTGAACTTAGCTCACCTCCGACCAAGGCTTTCATTTCCCTCAGAACTTCCAGTAGGAAGTAAGACTGGGAGCTTCTGAGACTGATAGTGTGAGTGTTTGTGTGTGTGTGTGTGTGTGTGTGTGTGTGTGTGTGTGTGTAGGGGGGTCTTTGTCTCCCCTTCTTTTTGGGTGGGCTCTCCCCTCAGTCCTCACTCAGTGCCATACCTTGATGCCTTGTTTGTGCTTGGCTACTCCTCTTCTGCTAAACCCAAGGCCAAATCCGTCAGCAGGAGTACAGCTGTGCCTTGGCCCTGACGAGCATTCAGACTATGAGTAGCAATGAATCCAGCTTGTTTTGTGCACGAAAGGCCATGGCAACTGCTCTCAGAAGACCGCCTGCCACCCCAGACCACCCAGACGGTTTGAGCTAAACCCGACTCATGCCTGTGCGGAGGGACCGTGGAGTGACCTCTGGAGTGACCCACGATCACCTTGATCACAGTATCATCCTAAAATCTCTGCCCAAGGGGGCCCCTCAGCCTCATTTACATAACACGCGGTATATGTATAGGCACGGTTCCTTGAGGTGCACGAACAGCCTTATGCCTGCCACTATATACAATGACAAGGCTTCCCTATCTAAATATTCATCCTACCCCTAAGCAAAAGGAATCTATTCACCCTCTTTCGGGGAGTCACAGCTTTGGAAGCCATTCCCCATGATCTTATTTGCTGCAGCAAAAAAAAAAAAAAAAAAAAAAAAAAAAAGAGCTTCTTTGTGCAACAACTCAAAAACAAACAAACAAAAAAGAATTAGGAGTGGACGATGTATTAGAGTAGGTCTCCGATAAATACCTATTAGAGGAAGGGAGATAAGACAGAAAGAAAAAGCAAGGGGAAACATTTGCTCCAAGATAAACTAGAAGAGCTGTATCTCCACAAATGCGCACATTATCTGTAGACAATATGGCATAAGTTTCAAGTCCTGGGTTCCTTTCCTGGCTCCCGTATTCACTGGGCAACTCCACACACACCTCTGGAGTCTTTTGTGCTCTTGAAATCACATCTGTGAAAAGAGAAACTTGATATAGATGATCCAAAGTCCCTATGATTCTTTGGATGCCTGGGTGGCTCAATCAGTTAAGCATCTGGCTCTTGGCTTTGGCTCAGGCCATGATCTCACAGTTCTGTGAGTTTGAGCCCCTGCATTGGGCTCCATGCTGATGGTGTGGAGTATGCTTGGAATGGTCTCTCTCCCTCTCTCTCTGCCTTTCTCTCCCTTAAAATAAATAAAAATGTTTAAAAAGTCCCTCTGATTCTTAATATATGATGATTCAACAGAAGTTCGAGATAATTTATATAGGCTAATTATTAAGCACAATTCAGTACACAAATTCTCATTTTTGTCTGACCTGTTTGCCTGGGAATAAAACCTCGATTTCTATATGGGACACCATGCAATTTCTATAGGTTAACCTTACCCCCTAGTTCTGGTTGTGAGTACATGGGCCCCATCTGGTTAATCAGGTGGTTCCATCTCTCAAGTGTATGCAGGGGATCTTTTATGGGTATAATACCCAAGACAGGCCAACCAGACTTAATTCTAGGACTTCAGAGAAAACGATCAGGAAGAACTCACATTCTGTCAGGATTATAAGCTACAAGATTTACATGTCTGCAGCTGCCAGGGAGTTCCATGTATAGAGAGCTGGTCTACGAAGGGAACACAGATAAGGAGGCAAGTCCAAGAAACAGGAAAAGAGATACACTCTCTCAAAATCCTTAGATCCCCTGGAACCAGCCCTACCTGAGCTTAGGTCACACTGGACTGTTACGTCATTTGGATTGATAAATCCCTTGTTTTGCTTAAGTGACATAAATCCCTTTTTTTGCTTAAGTTTCTTCGAATTTCAACCAAGAGTCTCGGACAACACATGCAAATCATCTCTGTTTTTATGTACAAATTTCTTTTCTAAAGGGTGATTTTTCTACTTCATGCTTCAATCTCTACTCCCTGCTTGTCTACTCTCTGCCCACCCCCCTTGACACTTCTCAGCCTCTGACACCTCATCATCGGCAAAAGCTTTCAATCAATGGAAGACAAAAACTGGACATGGGAATGAATATTTCCTTGTTCTAAAGATCTGGATGTCTATCAACAGCCGTTATCTTGTGTTAATCATTAAAATAATTGAGTTGCTAAAAAAAAAAGAATAAAACACCATAAAACTTATCACCGAGCCATCAATGTCATACAAAAATAAGATGGCTTTGGCCCCATCAGGCTTAAGCTGAGATAAAAAGTAGCCCAGGATGTTTACCTTTCTAACTTTAAAGAGACCCAGTAGGGAGAAATCAAATCATACTGTGATTATTGAACATTTCAGGCACTCCAAACCACAGGCTTGCTGGGCTCTGAATGTTTTGAGTTGGAAACTCATCAGCACTTAACTAGTTGGAGGAGAGATTGACATACAATTAAAGTTCGACTGCTTGGTCATGATACCAAAAAGTAAAGAGCCTACGAGACCTTTCTGCACGTAGTTTACATTTTACACATTTTTCCATAGATTCCATCTTATCATTTCCTAACAATTCTATGAGTTAAAGAATAACAATTCCATTACACAGATATCAAAACATAAACATGTACAGGTAAATAGCTTGTAGAAGATGCCACGATTACTTATCAGCAGACACTAAAGCAGTCGTCCTTAATCTTGTTGTTGTTGTTGTTGTTTGTTTAATATTTTAAAAAATCATCTAAAGCTTAAAAGTTAGATCAAGATTATTGAGAACCTGATAAAACCTATAAATCTTCTTCCTAGGCAACACATTTTTACATACAAAAACTTTGAATACAAAATGAAAAGAAATGGATCCCTAAAGCCTATTAATTAAAGTCCCTGGGATCTTTAGACCCAAATTAAGAACAATTGACCATAAAAATATCATCACTATTGGTTCCCCTTGCTGTAGTCTCTCCATCATGCAATGATGGCCATTGTTTATTAACCTGAATACATTTTCAGAGATAAGAAGCTGCATGTTAACATTCAGCCAAATGCAAAGCTATGTGTCTTTGTATCCTCATTTGTAAAAAAAAAAAAAAAAAAAAAAAAAAAAAAAAATGCAACCCATGTCTCATTCTTCTACCCTTCAAAATGAAAATTACAATTCTTCATTAGCCCAATTATCTAGCCACAAATTATCTGTGCACCTCTCAAAGATCTTAAGTTTCAAGTGCCTAGATGTTAAAGGAAACAAAAAACAGAAGGAAAAAAATGAGGAAGGGAGAGAGAGAGGGAGGGAGGGAGGGGAAGGAAGGAAGGAAGGAAGGAAGGAAGGAAGGAAGGAAAGTAGGTTTGGAGGAAGGAATAAAAGGAAGGAAAGGACAGGAGGAAGGAAGAGAAGGGAGGGAGGGAAGGGAGGAAGTCTTTGTTGTTGTTAACATTATCACTATTTACATTTCTTACGCGACCAACAGTTTTTTTCTTTTCTTTTTGATAGTTTATCTTAAAATTATTTCTGGGGTTCCACTAGGACTTCCTACATATACTTACAAAAACATCCCATTAGATAGCTAGGGTTGTGCACCTTCCCGTTAGTTACTTTTACATTCTGCTGCCTCTGCTCCAGTACACGCAGGTGACCTACAACCTCCTTATGCCACAACCTGCACATGCTGCCACCTTCTCTCCATGGCACCACTACCATGGAGAAGCCAAGTCCTGCATCAAGTGTTTCTGCCATTCTTAGTGTATACATCAGAGCCTCATAAGGCTCCATCTACTGATGGAAAGGTCTATCTGCTCTGCCCCCTTTCAGTTAGGTTTTCTCAAACAGATATCAACGTACTTCACCCCAAATCATATAGAGGTCTTAGTAATTTTTTAACCTATTAAACTTCCCCCAAGAGTGAAAACTAACAGTCCCTGGTAGGGTTGAGCAAACGAGCTGTCCCACCTCTAGTTTGGCTGGATGTTTAAGGATAAATTTCTCATAAATTTTTTTTCAATTCTCCACTGCTTCCTGTATCTATGCCCTATACAGTGCGACTTTGTACCTCTTCCATCAAGGGTGAAATGTATTTCCAACTCCATGAATTTGAGATGATTCTGCCTTCAATTAAATGAATAAAATGTGGTAGGAATGACTATCTGCTGGTTCTGACCCTGGTCTTCTAGAGATGTTTAATACTTCTGCGTTTATTTGGACCCCCAAGACAATCGTATGAACCTATCTAGCCTTCTGGAAATGAGAGACCATGTGGAATAAAGTTAAGTCTGCTGATTCATCCTAATCAAGGCTCCAGACCTGTGAAGGACCCCAGCCATGCTGAGAAAACCCAACCTGTAGTTAACCACAGGAAAGAGTACAACTATGCCAGACCAACCAACCCTAGTCAACCTAGGGACTTGAGAAAAAAAAAAAAATGCTTGCTGTTTCAGCTTACTGAGTTCTGGAGTGGTTTGTTATGCAGCAAGAGCTAACTGACACATTTTTCTTTCCAAGGAATCATTTTCTTTTAGGAAGTCTTCATTTACTGATGCAAGTACTGTCAAGAGAGCCTACTATATTAGTTTGGCAAATAAGCCTAGGTGCTCTGAATCTTGTCAAGTTGATTCAAGTTGTAACAAGCCTATTATATCTGAATTCTAAGTCGATGTTTGTGTTTTTTATTTTTAATTGGGGTATGTCCATGTTTCTAGTAATTTATGTACCCATATAATGCTTTACATTTTAAAAATAGTATATGTTGAATTATTTTGCTAATTATTCACATTTTTTACATATTTTTGAGGTTTTCACATGGATAAATCTTTTCCTTAAAAACACTTCCTTTCAGATTCTGTAAGACCCAACCATCTGTCTGAGATTACTCCACCAGTGGTGTTGCTCTTAAGGCATTCATTTACTTAAAAAAAATATTCTGTGGTATCTTTGACAGAGGTTGAATGAGTAAATGAAGGAGTTAACAAATGCAACCACTTCTTCCTTACCAAGGGTTGGTATTTAATGGCGGACATTCACTGGGTCCTTACTATGTACTAGATATTGTGTTACATGCTTTCGATGAACTTTGTCATTCATCCTCATTTATCAGTTGGATGAGGCAGGTATTAATATTCTCCACATTAGCGGGTTCAACTAATGTGATCAAGATTACAAAGTAAATGGGAGATTATGATTTAAATTTATGTCTTATAAAAGATTTATAGATGTCTCTGTGACCTGTGCTTCTCTCTCTCTGCCTCTAAAATCAACTTCTCCAGAATTCAGTTGGGTTTTTTTTTTTTTCATTTATGGCATTTATTTTTTTTTTATATAATGTATTGTCAAATTGGTTTCCATACAACACCCGGTGCTCATCCCAACAGGTGCCCTCCTCAATGCCCATCACCCACTTTCCCATCTCCCCTACCTCCCATCCTACAATCGATTGGGTTGTTTAGTCACCAATGGATGTGGTTCATCTCTAAGGACAATGTTTTATTTATGTCAAGACCTTGGAACACCTTTGATATTTGAATAGGGTTAACACTGTTGGTTTCCTCCCAAAGCACATGACCTTTTAGATCATGATTATTAGTGAGAGTTCTTCTTTGGAGGTGGGGGGTTAATTTGCTTTTTCTGTTTGTTGTTGTTGTTGTTACACTATGAACGGCCTCAAAATTTCAGCGGTTTACAAAAACAAGTATTTTCTTTTCTCACTTATGGATTTGAAGGGTGTGGCTCATTTGCCTGAACATAGCTGAGCTGGGTTCTAGGCTGCAGGATAACCTGAGGTCTTTTCTCTGCATCGTCATTACTGAGGGTCCAGCAGCTACCCAGGACATGGTTTTGTTTGTTTTTGCCTTGGTATCGGTTTGCGTTTTTCATAAAGATTTTATCAATCATCTTCGAGTTCTTAAGAAGTCTCTTTCCCAAACTTTTTAAAAAGTCGTAGGTCTCATGTCACAGATGTTTTCTTTAAGGCTTGATTTGTTTCGTTTTGTTTTAGAATAGTTTTACGTTCACAGAAAAATAGAAAGGAAGGTACAGAGATTTCCTGCATACCCCCTGCCCTCACACATGGACAGTCTACCCAATTATCAACCTACCGCCAGAGGGTACATTCACTACAATCAGTGAACCTGTATTAACACCCCATAATCAAACAAAGTCCCTAGTTTACATTACGGTTCACTCTCAGTGCTGTACAATCTATGGCTTTGGAGAAATGTATAATGACATATATCCATCACTGTAGGATCAAACAGTCTTTTCACTGCCCTAAAAATCCTCTGTACTGCATCTATTCATCTCTCCCCACCTTCCAACTGCTGGCAACCAGCAGTCTGGCAACCAGACTTTTTACTGTCTCCATAGTTTCTCCTTTTGCATATCATAGAGTTGGGATCATACAGTGCACAATCTTTCCAGACTAGCTTGTTTAGCTTACTAACATTGCATTTAAGGTCCTTCCAGGTCTTGATATGGCTTGATAGCTCATTTCCTTTTAGCACTGAATAATATTCCATTGTCTGGACGTGCCACAGTGTATCCATCCATCCACTCTGTACGAAAGAACATCTTGGTGGCTTCCAAATTTGTGCAATTATGCATAAAGGTACTATAAACATCCATGTGTAGTTTTTTGTGTAGATGTGAGTTTTCAACCCCTCTGGTTAAATACCAAAGAGCAAAGTTGCTGGTTTGTAGGGTAAGACTGTGCTGAGTTGTGTAGGAAACAGGCAAACTATCTTCCAAAGTGACTATCCCAGTGTTCATTCCCACCAGTAGTGAAGCCATGTTCTTTTCATGGTAGATCATAGGAACACAAGAGAAGAAGCTACTTGTGCAGATATATTTAAGCCTTGTTTGCACCACTAACCTTAACATTTCCATAGTCAAAGCAAGTTACTTGGCCAAACCCAGTGATAAGGAAATATACCCCACTCACCACAAAGTCACAGCAATGGTAGGGAAAAATAATTCTATAACAGAAAAGGAGTGAAAACCTTAATGACAGGAAAGCAGTGCAATTATGATGATGCAGTCTACTAGAGGAAGCCTAGGAAGCACTTTTGAAGATCTCCATGTGTCTCCAGAACAATTTGACCAATTTAACTGGATGGAAATCTCTTAAAGGGGTGACCATTTAATAGCCCTCCAGAGCTTAACACTACCACTTTTTCAATAAATTCTCTCTGAAAAACAATATAACTTCCAGTTTACTATCAAATGACTTGCATGCTGAGGGAGCCATATGGAAGCAAGAGGGACAAAATGCTTACGCCTATGGAATATTATCAAGTATTCACTTTTAGACAGTATGGGATGGTTCTGGAAAACTGGCTTCTGGAATCAGAACAGCATTCAAATCCTGGCTTTGCCATTTGCTAATTGTGTTACTCCTGGGAAGTTACTTGACCACTCTTTATTAATGTCTTCTCCTGCAAAATGGAGACAATAGCATTGCCCACTTTGGGTGGGCAGAACAATGGGCCCCCAAAGATGTCTACCTTCTAATCTCTGAAACCTGTCATGCTGCATGGTAAAACAGATTTGCTGAGATAATTCAAGTTACTGACCAGTGACCTTAAGATAGTGAGATTATAATGGATTCTCCGCATGGGCCCAATCACGAGCCTTTAGAAGCACAGAAAGGTCTCCAGTTGACTGCAGAGAGATATGTCAAAAGAAGTCAGAGGGATTCCAAGCAGGGGAAGGGGTTGACACACTGTTGCTAACTCAGATACCTAAGGGGGCCCAGGTGCAAGGACCAAAGATAGGCTTCCAGGAAATTAGGGCAGCCCCACCCTGCAGCCAGGAAGGAAACGGGGACCTCAGTTCTATAATCACAAACAACTGTAACTGCCAACCTCTATGATCACAGAATCCGACTTCTTCCCCAGAGCGTCCGCTAAGGAACGCAGCCCTGCACACACTTTGACTAGAAGCCAATGAGACCTATTCTGGACTTGAGACTTCTAGAATACTGTGAGATAATAAATGGGTGCGGTTTCAGGCCACTACACATGTGGTGATTTGTTATGGCAGCAATGGAAGACTGATACGCCACCTCATAGCGTTGTGCTGAGAATTCAATGATGTAGAGCACTAATCATCAATCCCTGTTCACTGTTGTATTTATGTGTGTAACTTCTGGGGACTCCTACTGTTTTAAAACATCCAAACTGGAGCGCAATTTCGCAAACTCTCCTGGCATAAGAATATCATTAGCGGAAGATTTTTGGGTTCTGGCTAATTAGATGTGGTACCTAACAAGCAGTGTTTTCTGTGTTTGTGTGCACAAAGGCCTTCTGCTGTCTGGCAACCACAGAAAACAAGTTGTTACAAATCCAACCACTGTAACTTCTCATTAAGTTTCCCTGGTTACTGGCCATCAGCGAAAGCCTTTGTCTACCTTGAAATGCAAATGCTACATTTCTCACCAACCAACTAGGCAAGATGAAAAGATCCTAGAACACGGTTGCAGAATTTAGGAGAGAGGAAAGTGAATTTCGACGCTTTTCTTCTCCTCCCAAAATCTCTTTCTCTTCCCATATGATTCCTTTCTTTTCTTTCGCTTTCTTCTCCAACAGTAGTTTTCACACTAGAAGCTGACCCAAAGAATGACATATGAAAGGTGAAAAAGTCGGATTTGAAAAGTCTAGAGGCAGAGTAATTTGAGTATGAAAACAAAACAAAACAAAAACACAAAACCAAACCCAAAGCACTGAGTCAGTAAGAGCAGGCTTGAGAGCCATGGACACAATGCAAACTAGGCTATTCTTGCCTTTCTACAAACAGGTACATTTCTTTTAAATGATGCAGTAAGCATTACCTCCCTCTCAATCAGATGTGTAACTCCAGGAGAGAAATGAGTATGGCCTGCCACTCACGGGTTAGAAAACCAAGCTGCTGCCTCTTCTGATCAGCATTCTGCGACCCCGATCCAAAAAAACTCCACCACTGTGCACCTCCAATAAAAGAAAGCCACTTATTGTGGTGGAGAGTGGGATATCAGAACAATCTCGCCAATCCCCATCACTCCACCTTGAAATGTGTGGTGTGCTTAGCAAACAACGATGATTTTAAAAACTGCCCGCTGCTCTGAGTGGGACTTAGGCAAATGGCCCTCTCCCTAGTTTCACAAATTATAATTGTGTTCAGGCTTCCATGAGACCAGGAGGGAATATTTAGTCATACTCACCAATCCTGCAGCAGGGGGAAAAAAATCATAGTGGGAAAGGTCTACTAAGGGCTTTTATTTTCAATTACTCTTACCTGAGTTATCACAGTTTGGGTTCTGGACAAACAATTGCCATGGCAACCATTATCTCCAGCAATTTGTATTCTTTGCTCATTTTTGTTCCAGTTTTGCAAAGCATTAGTGTTTTCGTGTTCAATTTATTTTTACCAGTCAGTGATACTCACACAGGCAGCCATGCTTAACAGCCCCTCTCACACTGATATTATATTTTTTTTAATGGCCATGCATAGGGAAGATGGTTTCTTTTGTTAACTGGGCATTAAAATGTACCTGCTCACACATCTGCTTTTTTTTTTTTTTTTTACTGAAGTTTCCTTCAAAATGATTGAAAAAGATGGGCTGTCTTGAGGTAGCATCTTGCAACTCTTTGTAGTTGGGAACTGGTGAACAGGGCTGGCCTGAGCCGTACAACTTTTAAGGATGAAATTCAAAGAGCAAAGAATGGATGCCTAACTAGATTCCAGTAGCCCTTTCTCTAATCAAAGTACCAGCCTTATGGATCATTGCCTCTCCCAGCTCTATACCTGCCTCTCTATCACTTTCATAGATAAAAGTGCAACGTGCTGAGATTTGTCCCTTTAAAGGTCTTTAATATCGACTTTCCTGTACTTTTATGCGAAATAATTACGCATCCGTTTAATCCTCTACCTTACCCAAATGTTACTTTGGTCTTTGGTGCTATCATTAGCACATACAAGAATAAATGCATAGCTAGTTTCCTGCTGGATGAATTTTGGCTCCTCTGTGTGGATCGTTCCTCCCGACAGACAGCACAAGGGAGTCAGTTCTGCTTGTTACCAAAAGGCTGTGGTGTAGACTCACGGTGTGTTTTTTGGTGGGGGTTTTTTCTTCTCCCACAAAATATCAAGCATTATTACTCCAGGCTAATTGCACTGCCATGTGCTGTATTTAATTTAATGCTTGCGCTTTTCATTTTGCATGGAGGTAAAAGAATATTTAGGAACATTAAGCATTACTACAGTTGTTTTCAAACAGTAGCATCTTTCAGAATCACCTGGATGGCTTCTTAAAACTCAGATTCTGCATGTCTTGGGTAGAGTCTAAGAATTTGCATTTCTAGTAAGTTCCCAGGAGATACTGATGCAGCTGGTCAAGTCTCCACGTCTTTAGAAAAACTGCACGTAGTATACTTGATTAAAATATCTAATTTGGGGGCATTTGGGGGGCTTGATCGGTTGAGCATCTGACTCTTGATTTCGGCTCAGGTCATAATCCCAGGGTCATGGGACTGAACCCCAAGCCAGGCTCTGTACTGAGTGTGGAGCCTGGTTAAGATTCTCTCTTGGGCACCTGGGTGGCTCATTGGGTTAAGCCTCTGACTCTTGGTTTTGGCTCAAGTCATGATCTCGTGGTTTCATGAGTTCAAGCCCCACATCGGGCTCTGCGCTGAACATGCAGAGCCTGCTTGGGATTCTCTGTCTTCCTCTCTCTCTGCCCCCACCCCCCGCATGCCCTTCTAGTTCTCTCTCAAAATAAATAAATACACTTAAAAAAAAAAAGACTCTGTCTCTCTCCTTCTTCCCCTCTCCCCCACTTGCATGGTCTCCATTTCTCTAAAACATAAACTATAAATTAAAATATCTAATTTGGTTCAAGTATAACAGGGATCACAGATTCTTTCTAAGATTCAAATAAGTTGGGGGGTAGGGAGCCTGCAGACCCTCCCAAGAGAAATTCATCCCCACAGAAGTAAAAAAGCATAATTAGTGGGCCCCGGAATGAATAGTTTACAAAAGAGGGATAAGCTTGAGTTAGGAGTGATATCTCTCAAGCCTGTCTTCTGGCCCAGCCCCAGTATACTAACATCTATGCCCTGTGGAAAGTAGGAAGCTCTAAGGAAAATCTGCAAGATAGCCCATTGGACCCCAAGAATCTCTTGCTTTGGGGTCCTTCGAAAATGGAGCTGAGTAGAAGGGAGAAAGGGAGATCTCTTCTCCCAGCCTTCCCTCTTCCCCAGTGACGTCTCGACTCCGCAGTTTTGAGATTTAAAGGCAGTGCCTAGCAGAGCATTGGTACATTAGCACAGGCTGCCAGCAAAGAGGCAGGAGATGCCCTGCAGGAGACAGACACTTCCAACAGTGGCCAATACAGTCACACCCAATGGATGCTCAGCAAATATGGCGGAAATCAGCCATTGCTTAGAGGGAGACAGTGTTGCACAATAAACCACAAAGACATCGGCTGAATATCCAGGATAATTTCGACAACTCTGAGAAGAAACAGTTTATGAGCATGAATGAGAAAACCCTGAGACCAACTCAGTCACTTTACATTCATTTATTCACTCAGTCAATAGTCACCGAGTGCCGACTATATTTCAGACATTGTGCCAAGTGGCATAAAAAGAGATCAGCTATACAGATATGGACCTGTGTTGAAACTTAAAATTCACACATTAATAAAATAATTAGAGCATATACGCTGTATATGCTGGTTGTTCAGGGTCAGAAACAGATGGAAAATTAGTTAAGAGTAGAGTAGAGTAGAGTAAATGGTGAAAGAAATGTTTGGCCAGAGTGCCAGATAAAGAAAGGAAGACAAAAGCTTGGTCGTGGAGCGAGCAAAGTTTACACTGTCATGTTTTGTGTCCAAATAACATGTCTCAGTGGGATGCTGGGTTATAAGTCCTTTACAATAGTGGCCAAACAGGGCTGGCCAGACATGGTTGGGCTACTTGAATGAAAAAACACCAGAATCTGAATTCATCTCCTGAGTTCAGGGCAGCGGTTCCCAAGGTCTCATCAAGGACAAAGCAAGAAATTCTAAAGTAGGATGGGTAAGCTGAGCATATCTTTACTGCAGAGTGATTGCTCTCTTTTCATAGTGAGGTTATTCAGATTCTTTTTTCTGTATATAATTTCCCCGAATGGTCTCATCTCTTCCCATGGATGCGGACTCCTGTATTCATGGAAGCAGTCCTAGCTGCCACTGCATGCTTAATGCAACGTTATTTGTTATTCTCCCAAAGCCTGATGTCTGTCTGGGGGACTTCCTCTGTCTTGTAACTACACCACTAGGAGCACGTGGCCCCCAGGGTTGCTGTGAAGGAGAGTTACTGAAGAGTCTGCAGGTGTTTTTAAGAGTCCGGCTGGCAATGGCTTTCATCGTTACTTCCCCATTACCCGGGACCCTGTTACACGATTCCAGTTTTCCTGCAAGGAAACCTGGAAAAACATGCATTTTAAGGATGACTAACAGTCTCTGCCAGATGCCCAGTCTCTGTCTCCACCTCTGACATCTCACGGGGGCTTCAAACCCACTTATCTGATGGCCAAATGGGACCGGTCCTCTCCAAAAGCAGCCTCTCTCTGCATTCCATTTATGAATACATAAGGCCACCTGAGTCTCTGATTGGAAAGCCTTCCTTCTTCCTTCCTCCTCCCCAAGTCTATCCATTTATGGTCGTAGACTGTCTCCTTCTCCCCATCTTCGCCACGGCTATGCCAGGACACAGCCGTATCTGCAGACTGCCTCTCTGGCCTCTCTGTCTCTGATTACCCCCCTCCTGCTTCCTTTCCTCTCCATTCCCCAAATTCAAGCTAAGTTATTTATTGTGAATGGGAATTTGGTCATTTCTCTTTTGTACCTTTTTTTTTTTTTTTTTTAAGCTTTCTTTTGTCCTTAGGAAAAGTCCAGCTTCTCACCCATGGATTGTGAGACCTTGAATAATTAAACTTTCCTTCTATTCCCAGAAAAGGGAATAATTATTGAAGCAATTCAAAAATAAGCATTATTATTTAATTATCACTTTGATAAATGTTACAGGAAAGTATTGGCTGCTAGGAAAGTGCTAGGGATATTTAACCTAACCTGGGGTGACAGGTCTAACCTCAACCTGGGGGTCGGCACAGGCCCCCATTAATTGAAGAATTAATATTTAAGCTGAGAGTTGGAGAAACCAAGGAAAACAGTGGGGGACAGACAGGCAGTTCAGGGCCACAGGCTCACGGGACTCAAAGACAATGGGAAGGGTGCCCCAGTATACAACACGGTTTTCTATGTAAATGCATTTCTTGAGTGCTACAAAGCTGTGACCCTTTTTCGGAGAAACAACATTTCAGATAAGAAAGCAGTGTGTAGAAAGGCTATGGGCAACTTAAGGAAGGTGTGCTGATCTCAAATACTTGACTCGAATCACTCTTTGTCAGTTTACTTGCTAAAATTTGATTTTCTAAATGTGAACACTCTCGAGTCACTTGGGAAATGTAAATTAAGGTTTTACCAACCCTCCCATATACGCACACTGACCAATAAAGTAAGACTTCACAGAGATGAAGGCCAAGAGTTTGTTCAGACCTTTTTTTTTTTTTTTTTTTTTTTTTTTTTTTTTTTTTTTAATTTAGAATCCTCAGAAAAGTCTGGTGTATCCCATTCAAGGACTGGAACTTGAGAAAATGCTACCTAAAATATCGATAAATCTGGACCAATTCCTGCAGTGGCACAGGGTACCTCTCGCCCTGATTATACTAGAAAAGAGAAGTTGTCCAGAAGAGAAGGGGAAGGAATAGTGGCACCATCAACTTACCTCTCATTTTGGTGTCCAGAATGATGCCACTTCATTAAAAATACAAACAAAACAAAACAAAACAAAAACCATTAAAAGTTTTTAAACAACTAAGGGTGTTTATCAAGAATATTTTGCTTTGTCTTCCTTCTTTTTGCCCTTCTTACCCGAGTAGCTGTTACTAGGCTGGAATGTGGAAGTGATAGGCAAGCTGGATAATTCCAAAGTCTTGCTCTTTTTAGAATGAAATCGATCACTATGTAAATTAGCTAGAGCTTTCTATTGTAGCTGTTTGTATATTCATCTTATCTCTTTCAATGAACTTCGAGCTTCTGGAGTCCTAGAGTCTGTATTTCTTCAGTAAAATCCTTCTTGTTCATTGTACAACCTTGCTTATAATAGTCTAAATGAATGGTAGTGAGGGAAACACTCTAATCATGGCCCATTTCAAATGGAATAAAATCCAAGTTGGGTTACAAAGAGCTACAAAACACCGATAGGGGCTCTGCCTAACTCTAGGATTTCAGTTCCTACCTCCAGTCTCCTTAGTCAATATGTTGAGGTGACCTTGGCCCTCCTGTGCTCAAACACTCCAAATTCCCTTCCCACCCCCCAAACACTGGGATCGTGGCACAGCTGGGTTCTTTACATAATCCAAAGCTCGGCTCGGATGCCACCTGCTCAGAGAAGTGAACACAAACCATAGTATCTAAAGCAGGACCACGTCTGCCATTGCTTCTTGTTTCGTTAAGCTGTTGGATTTTCCTCATGTCACTCTATGAAATGACCTAACTCAGTCACCTGTGGATTTCCCTCTCTTTCTGCTGTATAACAGACAGTCCATGGCTGTCATGACTTGATCTGCCACGTGATACATATACACGTACGTGCAGGGACTGAATCCACACAACTCCCCACGTGCCACAACCTAGAGCCTGTACAAGTCAGCATCTATACCAGCAGAAGACGGATGTCTCGCTCAGATTAAGACAACGAGAGGAGAGTCTAATAAGCAATTTATTTACTAAGTTGCAGGCAGTGCATAGAAAACTGCACTAGTATCCAGGGGCTGGTTAAAACAGAGGTGCTACCCAAGGCCAACCTAAACAGATGAAGAATTGAAGGGGATACCTAAGGCTAGCTAGAGAGCATCATGGAGAGAAGACTTCCTTGCCAGGACTGCAAGACGATAGGAGTGTGAGGGGGACTGAGGGAAATAAACACTCCTTCCTCTGAATTCTTCCTTCTGTTATAATCTCCTTAGGTTCCCCATTAACTGAACTAAAAGGAAGTTAGAAAAAAAAGAGGACTTTTATACCTTTTTATCTTAAGATGATTCTAGATTCACATGCAGTAGGGAGAAAGAAGGCAGAGAGATACCCTGTAGCCTTTTACCCAGTTGCCCTATTGGTAACATTTTGCAAAAGTGTAAATTTGTAAATTTGAAAAACAATGTTATATTGACATTCAAGATGCAGAACACTTCCATCAGCCAAAGATCCCTAATGCTACTGTTTTTACACTCTGTATCCATTTCCCTCTCACCCATGCCAGTGCACGAATCTCTGGCAACCACTTCTCTATTCTCTAGTTCTGTAATTTTGTTATTTCAAGACTGAGATACAAATGGAATCATACTGCTCCTAACCAGTGGGGTTTGGCTTTTTCACTCTGCACAGATCTCCAGAGATTCATTTAGGTCATTACATGTAACAATAACCCTTTTCTTTTTATTACTATTTCATTTTAGGCGATTATTACAACCTGTTTAACCATTCATCCATTGAAGGATGTCTGTGTTTTTTTAGTGTTACGTTATTATAAATAAAACCATTATGAACATTTGTGTACATGCTTTTATGTGAATGTAAGTGCTCATTTGTCTGGAATAAGTGCCAAGGGTGCAGTTCTCGAGTTGTATGATAGTTTAAAACTTAGTGTTCTTTAAGCAACTGCCAAATTTTTTTCCACAATGGCTACACCAGTTACATCCCACCAGCAATGAAGGAACGATACTATATTTCCACATCCTTGCCAGCATTTGGTGTTTTATTTTATGTTATTTTTAAATTTTTATTCCAATGTGTGTGTAGTACCAGGATAATCATCTGCACTACCATAATGGCCAATGAAGTTGAACGTATTCATATATGCCTGTCTGTACACCCTCTTCAGAGAAAAGTCTCCTCGTGTCTCTTGTCCATATTCTAATGGGTCTGTAGTTCTTTACTCTTGAGTTTTAAGAGTTCTTCATGTGTTCTAGGCACTAGTAGTTTGACAATATGTAATTTCTCCCACTCAACAAAAATGTTCCCACCTTTTTATCCTCTTAACAAGAGATTTCACAAATGTTTTTAATTTTTACAAATCCAATTTATCTTTTTTTTTTTCATTTTAGAAAGCACCCTTTGGTGTCCACTAAAAATTCTTTGCCTGGTCTTACCCCCAAAGTTTTTTTTCTATTTTTTTTTCCTAACAGAAATATTCTCTGTACATCTGGAATATATGAGGCCAAAGGAAGACCATGGAACTTATTCCCTTGCCTTTTGTCCTGGCACAAGGTTGTTAGCCAGTCTGTCTTCCTTTTTCCACATTTCAGATACTTTTTACATTTGTTTCACATATAATGTCCAGGGCTGTTAGCTGTGCTTAGCAAGGTGAATAGGAAAAAGTATATCCACTCCATCTTCCTAGAAGACTTTTACGCAACCAAATGTCATTCTGTCTAAGGACAGAGCAAATTTAAGAATAAATACGGAAAGAAAAATGGAAAATATCCAATACAGGGCTTAAGTAAGAGAGGACATATACCTGCTTAGGCTCCTTTTACTTACACTTATGTATTTTTCTAAAGAAAAGCCAACAAACACTTGGAATATATTCTCCTAATTAAAAACATTTTAGTAATGGCACTGTATTCTATTCTATGATGCTATTTGTGAAAAAAAAAATCCTTTTGGTAGTTTCTGCATCATTTGGAAGTATTTACACAGTTTTTTAAAGAAAAGAAAAAATATAAATGATGGCTAAGAAAGCTTAAGTACTATGAAAAGCTGTCAGAAAATAATCTATATCCTTGTAGAAAGAGCTTTATTTTTTCTGTCCTTACATCCTTGTACCTCAGTAGAATATCTAATGTAATTTCATGCAGATGTTTGGACCCAAAAGAAGTAGAGACAAGATTATTTGAAGCAGATGAATTACTGTTGGATTCTACCCAAAGATCTATTTTCTCATTGATTTTCTTTTGGAAAGCTTCACTTCTTATTACAATGTCTATTTTCACTTTGTCCCTTAAATATGTTTTGTGCTCAAGTAATAATATCGGAAGTCACAGACAAGGGAGAACTGGAAGCTGGGTCTTGTCACACAAATTGGAAAGCGTACTGCAATGTCCTTCCTGAAGGAGACAGGAGAGAAGGCATCCCTCTGGATGGGCTTTTTGACAATATCCTTGACCACGTAACGATAGAGGGATAAATCACAAGCTATAACTCACTTATTGCACACAGCTTCACAAACAGTAAAAACTTGTACACATCTTTGCAGAAAGTATGCATTTTAAATCAACAATAAGTGTGGAAAAATCTCTCTTTTAAATGGTGGTCTGTATTTTCAGTGACAGTACAGTCTCAATAACATTCTATACTTACAAATTTCACTGGGCTAACAAAGAAGTAGTGGGAAAAGCCAGTTACAATAAATAAGCTTTTATCATCCTATCCCTTCATTCTCACATATTACATTGGTGTGGGATGGGCACAAATTCAATAATGAGGTAACATGTAAGCTTCTAACTTGCTCCATGGAATCATCATAAAATGACCATTTCAAAAAAATAGTGGATTTTTTTTGGTATTAGCTAAAATAAAGTACCAACTATCATCATAAAATGACCATTTCAAGAAAACAGTGGATTTTTTGGTATTAGCTAAAATTTCCACCTATCATTATTGGCTGAACTAAACTCAGAAAAGCATGAAATAACTCATGTGGAATATCCAAATCACGGACGTCAGAACACATCTTTAAACTGACACATTCTAGAGCAGAGAGTGATTGTTGTGATTTGGGACATGACAAAATTCAACTACATCAATTACCTATTTTTATCCCTCTTTTAAACACGGTTTTATTGAGGTGTAGTTGACATACCATACACACATATTTAAAGTGTGTAATTTGTGGGGCACCTGGGTGGCTCAGTTGGTTAAGCGTCCAACTTCAACTCAGGTCATGATCTCCCGGCTCACGGGTTTGAGCCTCACGTCGGGCTCTGTGCTGACAGCTCAGAGCCTGGAGCCTGCTTCAGATTCTGGGTCTCCCTTTCTCTGCCCCTCCCCCACTCACACTCTGCTCTCTCTCTCTCTCTCTCTCAAAAATAAATAAACATGAAAAAAAATAATAAAATAAAGTGTGTAATTTGGTAAATTTTGACGTGCACACAACTGTAAGAACAGATGATGAACATTCCCATCATATCTTAAAGTTGCACCTCTTTTTCTTTCTAAATGTTTGTCTTTTTTTAGAGAGAGAGCGTGCACAAGTGCATGTGCGCATGAGTTGGGGAGGAGCAGAGAGAGAGGGAGACAGAATCCCAAGCAGGCTGCACGCGGTTGGGCGCGAACTCACAAACGGTGAGATCAAGACCTGAACCAAAATCAAGAGCTGGATGCTTAACCAACTGAGCCACCCAGGCACCCCAAAGTTGCACCTCTTTATAATCCCTCTCGACTATGCTTATTACCTCGTTCGCAGACAACTACTGGTCATCACTATAGATTAATTTACCTTTTCTAATATTTGATATAAATGAAATCACTCTGTATGTTTTGGGGTTTTGTTTTTACCTTGTCTAGCTTCTTTAGCTGAAAATTATTATTTGATATACCGTCCTGTTGTAGCAATGTCAATGGTCCATTCCTTTTTATTGCTAAGTCGTATTCCATTATGTAATACCAAAGTGTTTTAGCCATTTAGCTATTGGTGGACGTTTGGTTTGTTTCTAATTTTTCACAATGAAAACTGAAGCCACTACAGACATTTATGTACAAGTATTTGTGTGCCATCATATTATTTCATTTCTCTTGGTTAACACGTGGCTGTAGAGTGGCTGGGCCGAATGGCAGACGTTTTCCAAAGCTGTTGCACTATTTTACATTGTCATCAGCAACATGTAAGAGTTCCAGTTACTTGTGAACTTAGATGCAAAAATTCTAAATACAATGTTAGGGAAACAAATCCAACAACACATAAGGAGGATACTACATCATTTCCAAGTGGGGTTTATCCTAGAAACACAAGTTCAGTTTAACATTTGAAATCAATCAATGTAATGGACTTAGTCCATTCATTTATTCGACAGATACTTGCTGAACACCCACCCTATACCTGAAACTAGAGCAGACTTTGGAGATATAGCAGTTACAAAATTATATATTAACGTGTGTGTGTGTGTGTGTGTGTGTGTGCGTGTGTGCACACGCTCATGTGTGCATGTGCGTGCACCTTGGCAGAGGGCAAAATATAATGGAATCAGAATATACTAACAAGAGACATAGGTAGTATGTCAAATGATAAATGCCATGGTCATAGGCAAGTTAATATTTGAGCAAAGACTTCAAAGAGATATGGAAGTAGGTCATGTGGTTATCTGGGGGAAGTGTGCTCCAGGTAAAAGGAGCAGCAGGTAAAAAATTTTGACGCGGCACTGTGCTTCTGGCCAGTTTTGCTGAAATGGAGGGAGCCAAGGGAAGAAGAGATGATATTAGATAAACAGTCGCGAATTAAATCACGCAGACCTGTGTGTAGACATCTTCAGGATTTTGGTTCTTACTCCTTCATTGTAAGCCTTGCAGATGTGTTGAGCAGGGGACTGGCATGATCCGAGCTACATTACAGGGCATCATTTTCTTGCTGTACCAAGAAAAGCCTGTAGGAGGCTAAGGGTGGAAAATCAGGAAAAATCCCTAAGAGGCTACTTAAAGAGAAATAGATAGTATGTCAAATGATAAATGCCATGGTCACAAGAAAGGTAATAGTTGTTTTCAAATTGGATGAAAATTGTGACAGGAAGAGAAAAGATTCAAGAATATCACCAAGGGTTTTGTTTATTTTTTTCTGTTCTGTTGTATTCTGTTGGAACATCTAGAAGAGGTAACTTCTTTTTTATTGAAATGGGGGAAGGAAGAACAGATTTTGAGGGAAGATCGGGAGTTTATTTTTAGATTTGTTAAGTTTTAGAGGAATTTGAAAGCCTTAGGTGGAGATGTTAAGTAGGCTATTGGATATTCAAATACAGAAAGAAGTTCAATTTAGAATATAAATTTAGTAGTGTATGGTATATTGGTGGCAGTTAAAGCCATGAAACCAAATGAAATCACTTAGGAAATGAATGTTCACAGAGACAAGTTGAGAAAAACAAGCACCAATGTGGCCAAAATTCACAGAAAATGGGAGGTGTCTTTGGGGCATGAATTGGTAAGTAACCCTTGAGACCTCCAACATGTAAAAGTTGTGGCCAGTAAAAAAAGGAAAGAAAAAATGAGAGTCTACTGTCTCTGAACCCAAATTTTTAAAAATGTATGAAAAGGTTGGTAGTGACCACTTTCTATTCAACACGTATTATCAAATATATTGAAAACCTGATCAGTCATTTCTCCTACCGTGGTACTAAACAGATGGAAATCAGTCTCTTTCACCATCTGAGTGGACAGACAAATATGGCTTCCATGACCCCTGCCTCACACCTTTCCTTCAATACTGTGATCTTCTCTCCTTGATTGTGTATGGGATCTATGACTTGCTTTTAACTAATAGAATATGGCAAAGGTGATGGGATGTCACTTCTGTGATTAGGTTAAATTATATAAGACTCTGCCTTGCCAGTAGACTTGCTCTTATACATCTGCTGGCCTTGATGAAGCAAACTATCATGTTGCAAATTGCCATGGTGAGGGCTATAGGGCAAGGAACCATGAATCTCCTCTAGGAGCCGAAGGAGGCACTGGCCAACAGCCAGCAAAAGAAGGAAGGCTCTCAGGGAGCACCTGAGTGCCCTGTCAGTTAACCATCCCATTCTTGGTTTCAGCTCAGGTCATGATCTCACGGTTCGTGAGTTTGAGTCCTGCATTAGCCTCTGTGCTGACAGTGTAAAAGCCTGCTTGGAATTCTCTCTTCCTCTCTCTCTCTGCCTCTCCCCCCTCAAAAATAAATAAATAAGCATTGAAAAAAAAAAAGTAAGGGTCTCAGTCCTACAATGCCAGGGAAAGTTCTGGGGCAGCTTGAGTGAGTTTGAAAGTTGATACTTCTCCAGTTAAACATCCCGATGAGAACGTGGCCCAGTTTATACTTTGACTATGGGTTGGTGACACTTGATGTCCAGGTGTGCCTGGACTCTTTACCCAGACAAACTATGAGATAATTAATGGAGGCTGCTTTAAGGCACTAAATTTGTAGTACTTTGTTACACTACAACACACACACACACACACACACACACACACATATATACACTATCCATTTGGCTTGAGGCATAAGTCCTGTTCCATATATCCATAGACCCATATATAGGACAGGTGCCTTGTGAACCATACTGACCCTGGTCCAAAACCAGACCACTAACCAAAGTCTATCCCTATTTCTAAATGATTCTTCTGCCAAGTATATCCAGTTTTTGCCTACTAGAAACACAGCTAAATTGGCCTAGACCCAATTGTGCTTAATGGCATTAACTCACCTGCTTCTGTTAGACTGAATTTCATTTTTACGTCTACTTTCATTCAGTA
Source organism: Panthera leo (assembly GCF_018350215.1). Lineage (NCBI taxonomy): Eukaryota > Metazoa > Chordata > Mammalia > Carnivora > Felidae > Panthera > Panthera leo. The sequence goes on from NC_056681.1 coordinate 7,598,553, forward strand.
GCTTCAATACAGATGCATCTGTGCTGATCATGGTAGCTTGTGACTAAAACTTGCCTAGTTCTTAAGAGTCTGGCCTTCTGTCTAGAATCCTTGAATGCTATATACCCTGCCTCCTAACTAGTTGCCTGAGTGATTCTAATACCACTCAAAGTAAACTACCTCAAATGCCATAGAAAATTCAAAGGAATATTGGCTTTGAGATCAGATACAATTGTCCATTCATCACTTGCTGAGTGACCTGGAAGAAGTGATTTCATGAATCTGAGCCTTAATTTCCATATCTATAAAATGTGACTACTTTCTCCAAGTTTGCTGTAAGGCCTAAATAACAAATACTGGTGAAAGGACTGAGATTGATGGAGATGGAGATGATGGAGATGATGGAGATGGAGATGGAGATGGAGATGGAGATGGAGATGGAGATGGAGGAGGAGGAGGAGGAGGAGGAGGAGGAGGAGGAGGAGGAGGAGGAGAAGGAGAAGAAGAAGAAGAAGAAGAAGAAGAAGAAGAAGAAGAAGAAGAAGAAGAAGAAGAAATTGATTAGTTTTATTGACTCTCCTTTCTTTCTGGAATTAAACAAACCAGAGTTGGTTGGGTTTTTTTTTGTTTTTTGTTTTTTGTTTTGCTTTTTTGGGTTTAAGTTTATTTAATTATTTTGAGACAGAGAGAGAGAGAGAGAGCATGAGCAGGGCAGGGCAGAGGGAGACAGAATTCCAAGCAGGCTCCATGCTGTCAGTGCAGAGCCCAACATGGGGCTCGAACTCATGAACTGTGAGATCATGACTTGAGCCAAAATTGAGAGTCAGCCGCTTAACCAACTGAGCCACCCAGGTGCCCTGCAAACCAGAGTTGTTTTGAAGGTCCACTCATACCTCTGAATAGAGAAAAATGTAATTTATTATTCCAAATATGTCTACTAAGATATTGACTTGTTTTTACAGCATCCATTAAATTCTGAAAAACAGTTACTCTGAGAAGTTAATACTCATTAGAAGCTTCAGAAAAAAATATCATTTGCATAGAGAACCAAGAGCCCTCATCAGACCAGCAGGATGCCCTTGACACTCAGTTCACCAACAACTTCAATGGGCTTCACAGATGAAGTTCACGGGCAGAAATATACTTAAAACATTCTCAAGCAAGCTTTGATCAAGAAGGCAAAGAGCGGTGTATTGAAATGGTCTTTGGGTAATTGATACAAATTAAACTAAGCTTTCAGTCAATACTATAATTACCAGGGTAATGAACAGTGAAAAAAAGAATATCAGTTGGTGTACATGAATTTCAGTTAAGTTTCAGAGTGCAGCTCAGAGCTACGTCTGTTCACCTATCAGAGAAGACGCAGAAAGAACCTTATGTCTCGGCTTTTATGGGCTGGAGGTCTCAAAATTCCTTTATATAATTTTTATCCTTCTTCTACTTTTGGTAAAAAGGTCTCAGAGTTGACCTAAAATGAACCATTTAATACATTTTTAAACCTGTATTAAATACAGGTTTACATTAAATACATTTAATACATTTTTAAACCTGTATTAAAAAGGTTGCATATGGGTTGTATTATTCTTGATAATAATGGCCAATTGAATGGAACAAAATACGTGAAAGTCTCCATTTGCATTATTTCTATTAAGGTCTTTTCCTTTGGTTTTTGAATCTTGAAATTTTACTTTGTCAATGATGTCATTGGCCTTTTCAATTTCCTTTCAGCATGTTGATATTTTTTCGGATCAATTTGTAATAATATATATATATATATATATATATATATATGTAAAATCAGAAGCTTTTTATTTTCTGTAACATGTGACACAAATATTCACCCTGGGTTTAGTCTTACCTTGAAATCCATTAAAAAAAAAAAGCAAGCTACTTGAGGAAGGGCATTTTGTTTGCTTCTTCCACATTATATTCTTAGCACATGCAAAAATTCCTGGCAAGCAATTGTTTTATAAGCTATAACGATTCTTCTGCTGGAAGGACACAGCACACTAAGGCTCGGATGGAAGGAGACTGACAGCTCTAAGGGGAAGAAGGCAGCCAGACAGGGCCATGTGGGGGCATGGGGGGGGCCTGCACCCGAAGGTGAAGCAAGAGCCAGGTGGAGTTCTAGGAGGCAGCTTATTTGTGGGAAGCAGGGTGAGGTTAGCTGGGTTTTGTGAGTCTCCTGGGGACAGGCTAATTTGAAAAAAAATTAGGGTATACTGGGGCATAGGGACTGTCCCTACTTTTACCCCAGGGACATTAGGGCTCCAGTGGCCCTGGAGTATGGGAGTCTGAGAAGAGGAAGTGGATATAATTTGTCCTTAATTAATTTCTGTAGAAAGAGAAGCAACCAGGCTCTAGCCAGGACTTCCAAACTAGCTCAGGACTGGGTTTGAAGGATTTTAATATAATCTTAATTATATTACAGTAGATGTTCAGTATATATTTGTTGAAGGAATTGTTTAATGTTCAATATCATTTATGTTGCGTTTCTGAAATGGAAATTTTTTTCATGTTTTATGCATTTTAATACATAAGTACAGCTTTATAAATATGATCAGAAAGAACATCAGCACATTATTTTCACTTACTACTTTTCACAAATGGATATTCTCTCGTGTCTGTTCTTTCGGATGAGCTTCAGAATAATTTTCTTGAGCGGCAAACATTCCTTTGAAAGGGTGTTTGGAACTGAAACCAATTCGTAAGATGATTAATGAGAATTATTAGTCAATGATCTTGAATCGTCTCAACTACAGAAATGGTATGTGCATCAGCAGCTATCGCTGTGTAACAGAAGAACCCAAAATGGGTGACTTAAAACAATGATGATGCATTGTTTACCCTGGATTGGGTGAGTACAGCTGGGGGATTATTTTGTTCCACGTAGTATCTTCTGGAGTTTCTCACTGTCTACGTTGAGCAGGAAGGTTGGCCTCCCCCTCCCACTTGCCTTAATAACGGCCATCTGCTAGAGACATTCGTCTTTCTCCAGCTGCTCCCTCGTTCCCCAGTACTTCACTTCTTTCCCACAGGTCTTCACCAACAAGACAGCAAATACTTTGTTCTGTAGCAGCTGGTTTGCAAGTGGACAAGCCCTGATGCACCTGCATCCGTGTCAAACATGGATAGTTCATTGGCCAAATCATGTCACATGACCAAAGTCAAAGTTAAGGTTATGGACAAAGAAATGACTTCTGGATATAAAAGCAGCAAGGCCACATTGCAAATGGGCATAGCAGCTATTTATAGGCATTAAACTAACACAGTGGTCCCCTTAGCCAAAAATTGTTTTTATCGCACTTACATGCAAAATATGCTAATACCCAGGACTTCCAGGAGCCTCTCAGGCTCAGGCTCAATCTTGAAGTCCAAGGTGGGATCTAAATTAAGTCCAGATAGAAATGAATTTCCGTAATTGCAGAACCTCTTGTTCCAGAGATTTGTTAAGGTACCTGTGTCTTGTGCACCCAAAGAACACTATACATTTCCATTCAAAATGGGAAATAATAAGGGTGCCTGGGTGGCTCAGTCAGTTAAGTGTCTGACTATGGCTCAGGTCATGATCTCACGGTTCGTGTGTTCAAGCCCCACGTCAGGCTCGGTGCTGACAGCTCAGAGCCTGGGACCTGCTTCGGATTCTGTGACTCCCTCTCTCTCTGCCCCTCCCCTGCTCGTGCTCTGTCTTTCTCTCTAAAATAAATAATAAACATTAAAAAAAATTAAAAAACAACAAAAAATACAAAATGGAGAATGGAAAATAGATCATAATAACTAATCCATAACAATTTTGAAATCTGCTAGGAACTTGCCCCTAATATCCATACTCTTGGGTCAGGAAATGATCTTTGATTATGGCCTATTTCTGGTCATTAGAAGGGCTTCCTGAACCTTCTTTTTAAAAACAAAAACAAAAACAAAGCTTTCGCTCCATCTGCTATGCTCCTTGCTACCTATAAAAATGTTGAAAGCCTCTCTTGATTTTTAATTTTTTTAATGTCTATTTATTTTTGAGAGAGACAGAGACAGAGTATGAGTGGGGGAGGGGCAGAGAGAGAGGGAGACACAGAATCGGAAGCAGGTTCCAGGCTCTGAGCTGTCAGCACAGAGCCTGACACTGGGCTCAAACTCACAAACTGCAAAATCATGACCTGAGTGGAAGTCAGATGGTTACCCGACTGAGCCACCCAGGCGCCCCTGCCTCTCTTCGTTTTTAAATGCCTTTATCACTTTTAGTTCAAGCTGGCAGTGCTTTGCCTATGTAATTCTCTTAAAAACTTGGCAGGTTTTTTTAGAAATCTTACTGGGCTCACTTAATGCCCCAATATATCCCTCAGCCATTTTATGAGATAAGTCTTGCCATTTCAGGTGTATGAGGCTTCTGTGTTATAAATACCTTGAGATTTTCTAGAGCTATTTTGTCTAATTGAGAGACAATCTTTTAAATCTTTCTGAGGTCTTAACAAACGCTCTCAAGTTCAAGTCTGGATCTGACCTTTACCCTATCTGTTACTTTGGGGATTTCTGCCAGCCAGAGAAATTTTCAGGGCTTTCTATATGCGCTTTAATTCTGTTTGAAAACTAAGTAGTTCCTCCCACCTTACTTCACCTTCCCATATTTATTTATTTTTTTTAACTTTTTTAACGTTTACTTATTTCTGAGAGAGAAAGCTAAAGAGACAGAGCATGAATGGGGGAGGGGCAGAGAGAGAGACAGAATCCGAAGCAGGCTCCAGGCTCTGAGCTGTCAGCACAGAGCCTGACACGGGGCTCGAACTCACAAACCGCGAGATCATGACCTGAGCTGAACTCGGATGCTTAACGGACTGAGCCACCCAGGCACCCCCTTACCTTCCCATATTTATTATAAGCAGCTAAAAGAAGACAACTGACACTTTTTCAACATTCTGCTAGGAATCTCGTGAGCAGTAGCCACAGGTCGATTAGGTACATGTTTTAGTTTCTACATTATTACCCAACGTTCTACTGCACATAAGACAGGCCATCCTTGCTTCATTCTCCATTAGCAATCTCCAGTTTCCACTCTGAGTTTTCCTGCTTCAACTGGGAATAGATTTCTTTAAAAGATACACAAAGACTCACGAAGGGAAACTTAAGAACGTATATTAATGAAAAGTCACATTTAAAAGGCAAGCAATTCATATAACTGGCAAAGGGTCCATATCTAGATCATGGGAAAATAGCTCCAAAACCAATAAGAAAAACGACAACCCAGAAGGAACATGGAAGAGAGGAACAGGCAGTTCAAAAACAAAGAAAATCCAAATGGCAAAAAAAAAAAAAAAAAAAAAAAAGAGAGAGAGAGAAAATATGCTAATTAAGATTCAGGCAATGGACTTTAAAACGCAATGAATACACTCACTATTAAGACTAATACTAAATCTGACCAAGGGTACAAAGTCTCTGTTAAGCAAGATGGACAAGTCCTAAATATCTATTGTATACCATCATGCCCGTAGTTAATAATATTGTATTGTATACTTAAAAATGCTTTAGGAGAATAGATCTTATGTTAAATATTCCTTTGGAAGTTTTATTCGTTTATTTTGAGAGAGAGAACAAGAGGGATAGAGAGAGATGGAGAGAGAGAGAATCCCAAGCAGGCCCCCCAGTGTCAGTGCAGAGCCCGATGCCCTGACATGCGGGGCTCAGATTCACAAACTGTGAGATAATGACCTGAGCAGAAACCAGGGGTCTCCCATCAACTGACAGAGCCACCCAGGCCAGGCACACCTCTTAGGTTAAGTATTCTTATCATAAAAATATAAAGACGGAGGGAAGAGAATTTGGAGGTGAAGGGTGTTGATGGCATGAATTGTGATGATGGTTTCATGGGTATATGCTCATCTACAATCTTGTCAAGCTGTATGCATCAAATACATGCAGGTCTTTGTACGTCAATCACATCTCACAAAAAGTAGCTTCAAAAAAACTGACAGAGTTGTAAAAAATGTCAACACACAGCTGGTGCTCAACAGACAGAAATCACCAGCTTCTTATTCTATTTCTTGGCTCTTTAAAAAACTTACTTTTTTTGCAAAGCCATATTAAAATAACAAGAATGCGAAAATTAAAGATGTCAATTGTTTACAATTCCACTTGATAGCCGAACAAATGTTTAAGTTTTCACTAAGAAATTAGACTGACAATAATAACTGATAACACAGAGCAAAACAAAATGTCATACACGGGGGGGGGGGGGGGGGGGAATATAATTTGGTCAACTATTTTAGAAAAAAACTACTGCATAGTCCACAGAAGTTTAAGATGCACTTATCCTACTGTCTAGAAACACCAATCAGAAGTATAGCTCCAAGAGAACACTCACAATCATTTTTAATACACTTAAACTGGAAATGATTTAAATTTCCAAGTGAACTGAGATATAATTACACATCCATAAAAATGGTCACCCTATATTTACTCCAGACAACACTGATGAAATACGGACACAAAATATTGATCAAAAGAAACTCTACGTTATTCCAATTATATAAAGAAAAGGGCTCACCTAAGCTTCAGGGTTTTAGGGATGTATACTTGAGCAGTAAAGGCGTGAATAATCGAAAGGATTATGATAATCACCGTGGGGTGCTGGAGGTGGCCCAGGATGCACCAGGAGAGCTGACTGGGGCATTTCAACCCAGGTCTGTGTTGGCAGCTTGAAATGAGTGATAGTAGGAATATTTACATTATTGATATCAGCAAACACTACAGACCTGAGTTTTTGTTTTGTTTTCTGGAGAAGGGGATGTGAAACATTTATCAGCACACTACTGCCTAAAAGCCATGACAGTGGTCATCGTTAGGAGATGGAAGGGGACAGTTATCGGAAACAGGAATATTTGGGTCTGCTCAGACTCTAGAACCCATTGTGCTTATTCGCCACAGCTATAACTACATAGATTTTCCCATATGTGTTCTGTATCATAATAATCAGTTTTTCAAACACCTAAAGTAAATGCAATAAGGCAAGAAAAATAAATAAAAGACAAAGGTATCACTTTTACAGATGAGATGTTTGATCAATTTGATATAAATGGGAAATAACTGGAAGATTCCTTCACTTAATAAGTTCAGTAAGGTGGGGAGCCTGGGTGGTTCAGTCGGTCAGGCGTCCAACTTCAGCTCAGATCATGATCTCACAGTTTGAGCTCCACATCAGGCTCTGTGCTGACAGCTGGAAGCCTGGAGCCTGCTTCGGATTCTGTGTCTCCCTCTCTCTCTGCCACTCCTCTGTTTGCACTCTGTCCCTCACTCACTCAAAAATAAATAAACATTAAAAATTAAAAAAAAAATAAGTTCAGTAAGGTGTCCAAATATAAGATTAGTTTATGATACTTGAATATATGAAATATTCTTCACATCAGCAATAAACAATTTACAAAGGCAATGCAAATAATTACCACTACAAATAGATATATTAAATACATATGTAAAATCTAGCAAGCACTGTAGTATGCTATAGCAATGAAAAGAAAACTATAAACCTTTTTTAGAAAAGACCCTAAATAAGCAGAGAGAAAATGTATGTCTTCAGCTGGGAAGGCTCACTGTTTTGTCGATGTCAATTATCTCACCAAATTATATATTCAAATTCATCGCAATGAACATCAAAACAGAATATTTTTGAACATTTTAAGCTGATTAAATCCAAAATCCAAATAACCGTAAATATAACTTGAAATGTATAAAGAACAGAGGATGACGTCCTATCAGATAGCTTCATATTTTATAAAGTAATAGTAAAGCAAGCTTTGCAATATTTGTAAAGGAACAAGTAGATTAACCTAATAGATAAGAGAGTCCAGAAAAAGATTTCTGCTAATTTCAGCTTTTCCGATTCTTTTTTTTTCCAACTTTTTTTTTTTTTTTTTTTTTTTTTTTTTTTTTATTTTTGGGACAGAGAGAGACAGAGCATGAACGGGGGAGGGACAGAGAGAGAGGGAGACACAGAATCGGAAACAGGCTCCAGGCTCCGAGCCATCAGCCCAGAGCCTGACGCGGGGCTCGAACTCACGGACCATGAGATCGTGACCTGGCTGAAGTCGGACGCTTAACCGACTGCGCCACCCAGGCGCCCCAGCTTTTCCGATTCTTGAAGCAAATTCAACAAGCCCACAACCTCGTCTGGTGGAACAAAGACAGAGCTAGGCACAGTTCCCTGAAATAGTAGCCCTTTCTCTATCTGTTAAGCTTTCCAGAGGGTCCACGTCCAAGCATTCAGTATTTGACTCTGATTTAATATTTATTTCCTGAAGAAAATGAAAATGCAAAAAAAAATCTCCACACGTAATTAAAAGGATATAAAATAAAATAACAACGGGATGTTTTGCCATCAAGTTGGCAAAAAAATAAATAAATAAATGCTTGGAAATGTTCAGTACTGGCAAAGATGTGGAGAAACTGGTTATTCTGATACAAATGAGTCACTGTAAACAGGAAAGCCTTTTGGAAGGCAATGTGTCGGTAACTAACAAAATTTGTATGCTAATTCCTTCCACAACAAACACTGCTTCTAAAAATCTCTCCTAAGTCACATAGCACAGGTGTGCAAAGACAGATCACCATCACCAGCATCATAGAAATACAAAATAGCACTAACTGTACCATATTATTATAAGTAAGCATATCCATCAATATTTGAATTTTAATGAGAAAACGACAGACACATATTACTTATTTTTTAAATGAAGATAAAAAGTAAAGCAAAACAAATCTAAGTTAAACTTTGGTACATTTTCCATTTTTCTTATCAGCTAAGCCTAAATTCACATTTTGAGAAGATTCCGAACAGACAGAACTTTCATGGGGAAATCTGTTCTCCTCTACATGGAATTTAGAGTCCTTCAATGTCTATGTCTTTAGTCTTTGAAGTAAACTCTCTAACTTTTTGAGCAACCAAGGGATGAAATAAACAAGACAGAACACAGTCTCTCTTTGTTTTTCTTTTTCTTTAAATCTGCAAGTTAGAAAAAGGAAGGAGGGGGGTGGCACATAAACACAGAAGTTATGTGACTCCTATTGCCCAATAGCAAAGTTTCTCCCTGTTGCTATGACATCTCTCAGGCTGAGCTCTCATTTACTTTTCAAAAATAATAGTTCCTGTTTGCAAATGACACATTTCTACCCCATCATCCCCTGGCCCTCTGTCCCTACCTACGCATCGTTCCAACTCACAAATTACAAATTTAGAAGGTAATGTTTCCTAAAGAAATACAAAATTGTTACCATTCTTCTACTTTTCTCTCAGTGGGTACGCCTACAGTAAATTTACAACAAATGTGACAGGTCAAACCAGCAGGTTATCTTGGAAATAGTCTTGAGAATTTTCTGAGGGACAGTGCCTCCCCAGAGTAGAACATTTTGAACAAAGTTGAACAGAAGACTTTAGAACGGAGGTTAGCCTGGCTTCATCACAATAATATGCATGCAGTTGTGAAAGGAGTAGGAAAATCCTCAAATCGTGTAGAAAAGTGAAGAAATAAACATAAAGGGTTTCAAGATCCTTCTTCATGATGTATATCTAGTGTCATTCAAGGAAAGAAGAAGTAACCAGAGTGAAAGGCAGGTGCTGCATTTTATTTATTTCTATATTTATTTATTTTGAGAGAGAGAGACAGAGAGAGAGCACAAGTCGGGGAGGGGCAGAGAAAGGGAGAGAGAGGCTCTCAAGCAGGCTCTGCGCTGTCAGCACAGAACCTGATGTGGAGCTCAAACTCAGGAATGGTCAGATCATGACCTGAGCCAAGATCAAGCGTCAGATGCTTCGACTGAGCCACCCAGGTACCCCAGGTGCTGCCTTTTAAAGAATATTATGTTCTATGTTGATAAACTAGTAAAGCACCGTGTTAACTGACATGAACAATCAGGCCTTCTGAGATTCTTATTTGGGCACATCCCTTTTTCTTTCATGGAGACGCCCTAGAATTCCTGATGAATGGTTAGCAAGAACTGGAGAAGAGCCCATTCCTGAAATAAAGGCTCTGAAAGAAGGGACACAAGTCCGCAGAGAACCTCTCACAAGCCATCTTGTTATCCTACATTTTGCTTGAATTGGAATTAACATTCTGGAGACACATCTGGAAGATTTGGGTGTGAATATCTACCAGAGGAATATACTGTTATCAAAATACACTTAGAAATGAGGATGCGGAACAAAAATCAGATCTTACAGTCCTACCTGTCCTTTAATTTATGCAAATGGGAATAAATGTAAGATAGATGTGTGTACACACACACACACACACACACACACAAATACCTGTTGTGTATCTGTTGTTTGGCTAGATAGGTAAATAGATACATAGGGTCCGACAGAAAAAAAGAAAAACAGAAAGATACACAAAATTATGAGCCATCAATTACTCAAGGAAAGGATACACTTTCATTCTTTTAAAAATATATACCCCTCAAAAATGGAATTATGGGTGTTTTCACTTTTGTTGTGTTTTTAAAATATTTTTCACATCTAAATAATGACCTAGACTGGACTTTATTATCAGAGAGAATGCTTTAAATGCCTTTAAAAAATGATCTTTCCTTCAATTAGCCATATTTCTAGCCAGGATACTAGTAACTAATCACATACTCACATTAATAGTATAATCCTGAAAAACTGTATGAAGATCAATTTCTCAAAACTGTATTTCTCTCAAGTACTCAAAAGTGGCTTTCTCTTTTAAGAAAACACTGTTGTGAATATTCTTATAAAATTTTGCCATACTCAACTTGATTAAATAATTCTCTGTTAAATCAATGATGATATATATCCCATTTGTGATTAAGGAATAGGAAAACACTGTCATTGAGTATAAATCGGTAAATGCTTTCTGGATAGCAAGTTGGCAATAATGATTAAAATTTCAAACTCCCATATCTTATCATTCAATAACTCTCCTGCTTAAAATTATTATTAATAAAGCTCACAAAGATATGCATTATAGCATTGTTTTTAATAGCAAATATCTGGAAATTATTTGAAATAAAATATTCATCCACAGAAGACATCTATAACTGGGGTTTATATTCCTAAAAACTAAGTTGTTAAAAAGAACAAGCTGTGTTTATGGGTGTTGATGTGGGAAAGGTAAGTGAGCAAAGGTAAGGGTCAAAATAATGTATGTGATATGATCTCATTTAAGAGCATTTAAAAGAAACAGAATATACAGAGATAAAAATACATAAACACTACATGCCAGTTTGAATCTTTTTTTTCTGAAATGAGGCCCAGATATTATTAATGGTTTTCTTTATGAAAAGGAATGGCAAGAAGAAAAATTGGGAAGAAAACTTTTAATATTTTTTAAATTAACCCTTTATATTTTACTTATGTCTTGCCTGGTAGATGCCTTTTATTTACTATGCAACAACTACAGATATTTAAGCATTTAAAAATTGAGGTGTATAAAACTCAGAAATCATATGTGGCTCTGATGAGTCTATACAAACACATATTCATCTATCTACATAAACATGTGAATGATATGTTTGTGAGTATATATGTAAGTATTACATACAGGTAATCTATATATAAAGGCATATGCATGTGCATATATATGAAATACACAGGGATATCTTTCTCTCTTTGAATTAAGTTATGTCACCAGTTGGCATCTAATTTTAAAAATTTCCCTACAAAGAACTCATTCTCATGCAGTTTCCTTCCAAGAAAAAACAGTGTCTAGATCTGCATGGGGAAAAGTATTTGGGTGAATGTGCCAAGGGTTAAAATATAATGGAAATTAATTACTATCTCCCCTACATTTTATTAATCTGGACATTTTCTCGCTTGAGAACACATGATGTGTTGAATTTATGGTATACAATCCTGTTTCAGAGAAATAAAGCATCTTAGATTATATCCTTTTTAATTCACTGAAGTATAATGGATAATAAATTATTTAGTTTAATTAAAACCTCTTTATCAGATGGGCATTTACCCATGACATTGTTATGCACAACTGGTGTTCTACAGAAGGCATCATTTCTAATTCTCTTCTCATTTCATTCACGGATTCCTTTAATTGCATTTCAAATTACATCTATTTCCACAAAGTCATACTATAAACCCGTCAGACATTTGTGCCTACTCCTTTACCTTCAGAATTAGAAATCCCTCTCTTCTGTTGGCTTTAAAATTCATCCTTTTCCCCTCCGGTTTGAATGGAAAAACCAAGGAACGCTACAAGATGATATTTAAGGGGTTTAGAACATACTGGCCTGGCTTGACCCCCAGCTCTCCCTAGAGGAAAATTACTTCTCTTCTCTGAGACTCAGCTTCTTTTCTCATCCAAAATATGAAGACCAATAATGGTTTTGCAAGACAACGAGGTAATGCATGTAAAACAGCACATTTCTAGGCACTTGGTAAAAAGATAAGTTTGATATAATCATAATGACTTTAATCAAATTTTACTCAATGTCTTGAGATGAATTTTCATTTGGGAGGCTAGAGCAATGACACGGTGCAAAGACAGCCTTTTAACACTAAAACCTAAGGCTCCGAATTTGGAGATTGCACTGGAACATTACTAGGATTCTGGCATCAAAGTTTAATTTCCTTTGAGCACAAGGTTCCCTGAATTCTCAAGGGTCCCACTTCCCCTCTCCACTCCCTCCCCTTATAAGTTCATTATATTCTCAATTTTAATATCATTTGAAGTTGCCTTTTTTTTCACCGAAGGACAGCTGACACACAGTGTTACATTAGTTTTAAGTGCACAACATGGTGATCCAACAATTCTGTATGTTATGCTATGCTTAATTGCCTTAATTTTTGTAGGTTGCCAGATTCTTACACTCTTTATTGACGTGTTATAGGAAAGACAAAGAAATGAACTGGATCAAAGTATACAAGAATCTGTAAGGCGCCAGAAATAAGGATTTCACTAAAGGTTTTGTGAGGAGGCAGGAAAAAGAATCATCATATATACTACAAGACAAGATATATCATTGACTTTCTCATAAAAGTGTATCTCGTTTTTTCCCCAATGACCTTCTTGTCTTTAACAACCTCATCTCTCTCCTTTCCCTTCCTAAAATAGTCTAGTGAAAGAGAACAAACAAACAAACAAAACCCTTCCATCTTTGAATCTTCGCTCTTTGGTGCCCCATGGAGCAAAATAAGGTTCAGGAATTGGCTAAAAGCGCATCATCTGATTTTCCTTAAGCGCATGACTTGGGGCTCCAGTCAGAGCAATGGCACTGAGCACAGCTGTCTGTCTAACTATTTGAGGGTACCGAACTCACATGCCTTTGTTCTTCCTTCTTTCCTCTTAGGGAAAAATCTATCCTAGGTGTCATTTCCCTCATTTGCATAAACTTGAATATTTTTAAAAACATGACTCCTACTCAACAGTCCATACTCTCATAGGCAAATACTTGACTACCTACACTTGAGGAGAGGACTTCTTAATTTCAGCAAATGCGGGGTTAGTAACAATGATGATGATGGTGGTGGCAGTGGCGGTTGGACATGAAGAATGACAAGAATACAGGAAAGGTAAGCAGGATACAGCAGGATCCCTCTTAAACTGCACAACAACTGTACAAATAGGGACTGTGTCTGTGTCTTCTGAGCGGGGATCCGGGCGCTAGAGAGGTGGGGTCATGTATACTAATTCACATGAGCAACGTGCATCTAAAGTGTGCCCCTGTCCAAAGCCCAGTCTCTTCACAAAATTGTACTTTATACTGACTCCTTCAAATGCGAAAAAATAATTAAAAACTAAAGTAAAGTAAAAGATGCTCACTGGTAATGGTTTCCATTTCTACTCTGCCCAGTAAACATATTTTGTGCGCTTATGATATGTCAGATACTAAGCTGGTGTGTTGGAAATTTTTTTTAAGTGGATCTCATTTATATTTTTCATGTTATCCTGCATATCTGCCTTGTCCAAGCAACATGCTGTTCCTTTTGTTGAATTAACTGTTTTATTTTATTGTTTTTGCTACTGTTTTGGTGGCAGGAAGAAATGGAGATGCTAGAAATCAGACCTCGATGATTATTTCTTCATCAGAAAGTATCTAAACTTTGTCCACTTATCCATAAAGCCCTCTCTCCTTCCCTATTCAATTTGCAATCTCAAGTGGATCAGACTGCTCTGAAAAGAAGATGACATGATTTCTAAGTCACAGTGACCATGACAGTGGAGACACCTGATATCCCTGTGATGTTTGCTGGAGTTGGTAGAGGTGGATTACGCCCAACTACTTACATGGAAATTCTTATGCATGTGAATAGCCCTGGGGGAAAGATAAAGGGATCTCATCTACCTTTTCATGCCATTACATAAAACTACATTACTTATCTACTTCTGTCCTTGCAGCAACCTTAGAAGATAGGTATTGTTATCTTCATCGTTTAGATACGAAAATAGAACCCAAGAGATTCAAGGATGGACTAAAGACCTCAGAGCTGGAGAGTGCAAGATGTGGGTCTCAAGCCATATTTTCTCATTCTACCCCATCACTTATGGCCTCTCTTCAATATAACATTATAGAATCTTGTCTCTATATCGTAAAATTCTGCACAACGGTACAGATTATTACTTACAGGCATAGTAGGAATTCTTTACATCCTGAAAATATGAATTAAACCTTCTCCATTCCCTAAGGAACAGCCTTTGCACTTATGCCTCATGATTCATCTTGCTGTACAACAGAACACATCTGCTTTGTTTGCCGCTGTGCAACCTGCACCTGCTCTAGTGCCTGTTACATAGGAGATACTCAAGTAAATATTACTGAAAGCATGGATGAAATAATTATGGATGAGCAGCAAATGTTTATGCTATTAGCCATATTCACTGTAGCATAAATTAATTCCAATGTTTTTCCCCCTTGAATCACTTGCCCTTTTCAGGGTTTGAAATTGAAAGCAGAGAGAAAACAAAACAAAACAAAAGGCTGAGCTAGAGAAGCTCTAACTGGGGAGCTCCTGGAGGCCCCACAGCAGCCTATATATTCTCGTAGGACAAAACCCATAAGCTGAAACAAACAAGCGAACAAAAGAAAAAAGACATGAAAAGGGCACAGCGGCATAGGAAAAATGTGAACCCAAGTACCAGGATTGGGTAGCAATTGGCCAACAGCAAGGTGATGGAACCACACACAAAACTTCAAGATAAATCTGGGAAGCCTGGTGGGGAGGGGTGGTTAAAGTTCCACCTGAGCAAAACCCCTGCTATCTGTTAAGAACAAATGTAAATCCTCTCTGAAAAAATATGTCCTCGATTTAAGCCCAAATTTCCCACAGTTCAAGGTCAATTACATATGAGTCTAGAATTAAAGACTACAGAGTGTGAAAAGAAACAAACCACAAGGGTAAATGTCCACACGAGTTGTAAACAGCAGAACTGGCCTCCAAAAATTTCACATAACAGAATCATGGAATATGAAATATGCCATAAAGGTAACTTTGCAAAAATCTTAAAGATATGAAATAATAGAAAGATCAGGGACATTCAGTAAGAGAATCAGAATAGAAAGGAAAAAATATAAGGCTTTCAAAAAATGTTTTAAAAAGCCATTGGAATGGGGGGGGGGTGCGGGGAGAGTGGTTACCCAGAAAATTAGGCAGAACTAAAAAAATCCCGAATAACTAGAGAACAGAAAAATTGAAAATAATTACTCCAAATGTAAGCCAGGGGTAAATATTATGTAAACTAGTGAAAGATATTTAATCTGAGCTGCAGAAAGATAGAACCTGGGTGGGTTAAAGTGTTTTTGAGAGATTAACTGTATCTTTGAATCAATGATAGCTATCAGAGCAAATAAATGAAAAGAAATCCCACAGTATAGGGGAACCAGAGAAGACCAAACACCATGAGAAGATTGTATTAGCAGTCAGAGTAAAATGACAGACCCAGATCAAGGAAAGAATTCTTCTCACAGCTTCTCTAAAGCAACATGAATCTTACAAAGAAGCAAAGAGGCTAACTCTCAACTGAGAGAGCCCATACCCTGTAAAATTATACTTCAAAAACAGAAGTGGAAATAAAGTCATTTTTATATAAACAAAAACAAGGAATTTTTACTGTAAGCAGGCTTTTATTAAACAAAATCGTAACGAGTAAACTTGAAAACACGACATGATGCTTTAAATTATCTCCCAGAAGGAAGGTCTGAGGTACAGAAAGAATGAATAGTAAAACTGATAATGGCAGATATTGTTAACCAAACATTCAATGTAAAATAACAATAATAATGTCTAGGGGTGCCCGGGTGGCTCAGTCATTTAAGCCTCTGACTTTGGCTCAGGTCATGATTTTTTGGTAAGTTCAAGCCCCTCAGCAGGCTCTCTGCTGTCAGCACAGAGCCTGCTTCAGATCCTCTGTTCCCCTCTCTGTCTGTCCCTCCCCCTCTCATGCTCTTGTTCTCTTTCAAAAATAAACTTTAAAAAACTTGGGGTGCCTGGGTGGCTCAGTCTGTTAGGCATCTACCTCTTGGGTTCAGCTCATGTCATGATCCCGTGGTATCATGGGTTCCAGCCCTACATCAGGCTCTGCTTGGGATTCTCTCTCTCCCTCTCTCTCTCTGCCCCTCCTCCACTTGTGCTGTCCCTGTATCTCTCAAAATAAATAAATAAACTTAAAAAAAAACAAAAAATAAAAAAATAATGTCAAATTTACTGAGTTAAATAATGAAAATAATACACTGAATGAAAGCCTGTTTTCTTAAATATTTATTTGGGGGGAGGAGGGGTAGAGAGCAAGGGAGAGAGCATCCCATGTAGGCTCTGTGCCATCAGTGCAGAGCCTGACATGGGGATTGATCTCATGAAGCATGAGGTCATGACCCGAGCCAAGATCAAGAGTCGGCCACTTAACCAACTGAGCCACTCAGGTACCCCACACAGGCCTATCTTTGTAAGAGTATAGTCAGAGTTTAAATATTATAAGTTCCTTTAATTATTTGGCAGGGACAATGATATTAAATTTTGAATAGGAATAGAATATACAGTTTCCAATATGAAAGTCCCACAAAAGGGGCAGCTCAGTCAGTTGAGCGTCCAACTTCGGCTCAGGTCACGATCTCACAGTTCGTGGGTTCTAGCCCCGTGTCGGGCTCTGTGCTGACAGCTCGGAGCCTGGAACCTGCTTCAGATTCTGTGTCTCCGTCTCTGTCTGCCCCTCCCCCTCTCATGCTGTCTGCCCCTCCCCCTCCCCCTCTCTCTCTCTCCTTCAAAAATAAATAAACATTAAAAAAATTTTTAAAACACACACCAAAAAATTAGAATAATGACATAAAGGAATCATGACACATTTTGCCAATGGTACGAACAAAGAAAAAGCAGCAGCTTACGAAAATTGCAACAAGGCTGATGCAAAAAATCACTATGACAGAAACAAGTCTAGATATATTAATACACACCAGAACATACAGGAAATGGTTTGTAAATACCAAAACAAAAGAAAACCAAAAAACCAGTACACAAACAGCAAAACCCCTGAAAACCAGCCCTATTATTAGAACCCAATTCTGCCGAGGGCCTGTGGTGTCCAAGGAGAAATTCTTTCCAAGTGTTTATTGATGGCACAAAATGAAAACTGCGGTTCAAATCCCAACAACAGAACCCAGCATCGACTGGACCTTTACTAGGGAATAGATGCTGTTGTTTCTATCAACTAAAACGTTAACCCCACAACTCTGTCACTAGCATGCCTATAACCACAGAATGAGACAACTAATCACAGAACCACTGGGAAACTCACCCAAGGCTCTACCTCCAGGGAGGGAAGGAGCCAGCTTGAAACCCACAGCAGAGGCCGTGTGGGACTCACCTCTCTGCTCTGCCGCGTCCATTTTTATTTTATGCCCTTGCCGGAAGTTCAAAGCCAAAGCATGCACACGGGGAAGGGTAGTGGGGTGGAATCAGAAGTTACCCTTCTTGGTTGAATTTAGATCTTCAGAGACTCACAGAAACCAGCTCACTACAGTGCAGCAATAAAGAAATTGCACGCCTGCCCGGCGTTGGGTGACGTAAGGATCCATGTGTCGCTTGCACGCTATCCTGAGTGTTTACATTAACCCACATTGTCTGTGTTTAAGGTGATTCCCTGGTGTGGGTGACAGAAATCCACTTCGTCCGTCTCTCTCTCTCTCTCTCTCCCTCCCTCCCTCCTCCTGAGCCCCATTTCCAATAGCTCAGCCCCCGCTGGGTGTAAGGGGAATGCGGACATGCATAATCAGAGGGGGACCCCATCCTGGTCACCAAGGCTGGGCGAGGACAGACACAGGCCCGGAATCATCTTCCTTAATATTCCAGACCATCCTCTGCCACACGTGCTTCCAGGTGATCGTTGTAAGAGGTGGGGTTGAAACAGTACCGCTTAACTGAGTTCATTTTCTGAGCCCCACAAGGTCTTTTCTTGATTCTGGACAAGCCTGACAGGGTACCACAAGTGAGAAATTGTTTTCAAAGACGCATGCGAACTTGTCAATAGGTGGTCTAGGACAAGCATGTTTACAGAGGTAGCAGTTTAGATGGGGTGGGGCAAAAGGTTGAGGGCTCAGAAAGTGGAGAGGAGAAGCATAAACAGGAAACTGGGAACATAATTTACAATTCTTTCTTCAAATCACATCTTTTTCACCTTTTTTGCCTCAGATGATATGGACCGAACATCCACTCTGTCCTCAATGCAGAGGTGGGTTTTGCTTTGCTTTGTCTTGTGTGTGTGTGTGTGTTTTGTTTTCTTTTTTACCCTACGTAGACAAATTCAAACAGAATTAGGGACTAATTACCAGGAGGAGCTGATAGCGTTTCAAGACGCCCTCTCTTCTGTCAGCCCACACAGTCTCTATACCACTGTGATCTTGAACAACTCTTTCTGTTTCCATTATTTCCTTCCTTCCTCTGTTCTCCCTGCCAGGGAACAATCGCCATTTCTCTCTACTTCCTTCTGCCTCTTGGCCTATAGAATACGCTAAATGCTCCCGGTACAAGTCTTCTTTTTCTGTCCATGTTCTTCCTCCCCCAATTAATCACAGCATCACTTTGTTAAATGGAGTGAACCCACTGCTCGATATGGCATACTTTCTGAGCCTGTGCTTTGGGGACAGAGAGAATGGAAGAAACCATTCAAAAGAACCTCAAAGCAGGTTTTCTTTTTTTTTTTTTTAAGTTTATTTATTTATTTTGAGAGACAGAGCGAGTGAGCAGGGGAGGGGCAGAGAGAGAGAGAGGAAGAGAGAGAATCCCAAGCACTGTGAGTGTGGAGCCCAATGCGAGGCTTGGACTCACAAACCGAAAGATCATGACCCGAAGTGAAACCAAGGGTTGGATGCCACCCAGGTGCCCCAAAGCAGGTTTTCAATATTCTTTTGCAAAGGCCCACACTTACCATGATAGTGGCTGCTTTCTTTAATAATTTTCATTGAATAATAATTTGGATATAAATATGAGTCATCTGCCAGGCATATGCTAAACTCACTCTACATCTATTTTATTTAAGGCTCCCAAACATTCTGTGGTCCTTGATCTTCCCCATTTAATAAATGGCTTCAAAGTCTGGAATCAGACTCAGACAGAATCACCAGAGCACATGTGCTCCTGTCAATAAGATGCAGGAGACCCGGCCAGAGCGGAGGGCTGGCACATCCCATGCAACCTTAATGTGACCGAACACTTAATGTGAGAGCCGTTGTGCAAGGGGTTTCCGGTGTGGTGTCGTCACCGCACATTACGACGACTACAAGCTTGGGGAGGAGGAAATACTGTATTCGTGTTTACTACAGGAGCAAGCGGAGGCTAAGTTACTTGACTTGCTAAGGAATTTGACCAAAGCACAGGGCTAATCAGTACTAGGTGTGGCACCAAAACTCAGGTCTCTCTGACTCCAAGCTCATCTCTCGGTGGGTAGGACAGGCAGCCCCCCGACACTGGCCCAAGGGATCCCCCATCTCCCGCTGGTCACGCCTTTGTGTCATCCTCTCATCTCCAGTGTGGACTAGACCTGCTGGTTCCCTTCTAACAAACAAAACATGGCAAACTTTGCGGATGTCACGGCAGACATTGGCCTACAGAAAGACCATGACTTCAATTTCTCTCTCTCCTTCTGTTTCTCACTCTCCCTGCCTCGCTCTGCAGTGTCCATATTGTGAGTTCCCCTCTGGAGAGGCTCACGTGCCTGGAAGGGATGAGTCCAGCTGACAGACAGAGAATCTGAGACCTGCCAAGGGCCCCAAGAGTCAGCTTCATAGTGAATTTTCTAAGACCTGCCAGGTGAGTGAACTTGGAAGCAGATCTTCCCCCCAGGCCAGCCTTGAGACATCTTGGCCTCAACCAACACTGTGATTACTGCTTGATGAGACACTCGGAAATAGAAACACCAGCTAAGCAGTGGGGGATGGGTGGGCAAGGGGATACATTTGGGACAGGCAATGTATTCCAGAAAGTATCCACTCCTTCATCTAGAAGTTCTATATTAAAATCCCTTCCGGAACACGCCCAGCTTTATGGCCAAAACACACAATAATCAAATTTGCTGGAGTAACTGAATAAATACTATGTATTCATTTGGGTTCACCAGATTTCTATCAGAATTCTTTTCTTAAAAGTTATAGTTATTAGTTTTATATAATCACATAAGAAATCACATAAGAAATATGAAAATAGCCAACCATAAGCCTGCTAATATTTTGAGCATGCTCTTTAAATTATATATGTAATAGGGGCGCCTGGGTGGCTCGGTCGGTTAAGCGTCCGACTTCGGCTCAGGTCATGATCTCGCGGTCCGTGAGTTCGAGCCCCGCATCAGGCTCTGTGCTGACAGCTCAGAGCCTGGAGCCTGTTTCTATTCTGTGTCTCCCTCTCTCTCTGACCCTCCCCCGTTCATGCTGTCTCTCCCTGTCTCAAAAATAAACGTTAAAAAAAAAAAATTTAAAAAAAAAATAAAAAAAAATAAATTATATATGTAATATAATTACTTATATATATTCAAACAAAAACTAAAATCCTACTGTAATCCTGCTTTATAACTTGTGTTTCATTAATATCTTTCCACTTAATTTTTAAATATTTCTGCATTTTATTGAATGTTCTACCAAAAGCCTAACACTTCTGAAGGGGTAAGGTCTGGAATCACTTTCATCATTTCTACATGCTGGCTGAGCTTAGCCTCAGAGAATAAAAATCCAGAACTTTGGAGCAGAGACATCAAAAAGCGGGAAATTCAAAGTTAATCATTTGATTTTACCTACTGGCAAGATAGATGCTACGTTACATTACTAATACTTAATATTTATGGAGAAAACTTATCATAAATACTTTACTATTTGCTTAACACTAGGCCAGAAGTAAACTATTCAAAAATTAAAATTATATCTGATTCATTGCGTGTTTATTATTTTTTTTAATTAAGATTATGGCCCCCTCTTGCTTTGCAATGGCAGAATCTCTATGTTCTGGACCCCAAACTAATCAGACTTTTTATATAAGCAAGGCAAGTTTGCTGTGAACTTTGGAGAGCAAGTGACAGATACTAAGCAGTTGACCAAGAATGTCTTTCAGGTGGTTTCAAGAAGATGGTCAAGTTCTCTTTTTAAAAGCATAAGATAGTAACATGTGACTATTCTGAGTGTTAGCTTTTAAAAAGGAAAGCAGGTGTTGGTGCCTACGTAAGCATATCAGTCCAGTGGACTGCTCTAGGCTACTATCCGAAGCATATAGTCATGTGGAATTCTAAGAGATCACACCTAAGAACATTTTCTGTATTTTAGTAGATGTATAAAGGATTTCCAGACAACGAGATCAGTAGGCTTAACCTCTCTGAGATTAAATTGGGGAGAGGGGAAAGGGGACATTCATTTGAGACATCCATTACTCTGGGGAAATACAAAGGCTCTTCTAGAGAAACCATGAGTTAAGAAGTGGTTCACATACTAGATTAAAAATACTAGGTTTTAAGGCTTACCTGAGAAAATGGCAGAAATTCTAAGACAGACTGTTTGGAGGCCCAAACACTGTCAGTACCGCTTTGATTTATCTTTCCTGCCAACCTCCATTTTTCCTTTCAAATCAAAAGCTAAAGTAAGACACACATTTGGGGGAAAGTTGTCAAAATTCATTTTATGGAAATATGCTACTCAGGAGTATCCTTTGATCAGCTGCCGCATCTTTTGAAATTGAAATTGAATAGATTATATGGTGATCTACCTCTTCCCTCCTCTGAGTTCAGCTGGAAATAAATTGGAAATGCATGTGAAAAATACAAACTCTTTTTTGGTCTGAGCTTCCCTAATATTGCTTTTACCCCATCTTTCAGCAACAGATGTCAAAGCTACTGGCAAATGTGGCTCCTGAAATCCTCACTAGAAAGACGGGCATGCTTAAGAAATCATATTCATAAATTGTTCACATAAAATGTGTAATTAAACCAAAAACTCCGGGTCTTTAAGATACATGGATTCCAGGACTAACTCATGCCCAGCTTCTAAAGAATTGCAAAGTTACCTTTGGGTTTGGTAAGTGCACCTCTAGCAGTGAGCAAATCAGGGGGATTCAAATGGTAGAAATGTAAATCAAACTAGATTAAAAATTAGATAATTACAAAGGCTGGGGGGGAGGGGTAGGTGGGTCTCCCCTTCAGTACAGATAGATCTAGGATTTAAACACTCGCATCAGAAGTTGATCTGAGAGGCTCTTCTTTCTCCCTCTCCCTCACTCTTCCCACCTTTAACTTTTCTTTCTGTTCTGTTACATTTCCTTCTATCTTCTTTTTTTTTTAAACGTTTATTTATTATTGAGAGACAGAGAGAAACAGAGCACAAGCAGGGGAGGGGCAGAGAGAGAGAGAGAGAGAGACACAGAACCCGAAGCGGGCTCCAGGCTCTGAGCTGTCAGCACAGACAGTTCGAACTCACAAACCTCTAGATCATGACCTGAGCCGAAGTCGGATGCCCAACCGACTGAGCCACTCAGGCGCCCCTCCTTCTATCTTCTTATGGCTACTGATACTCCAGACTCAAGGTGCTCACGGCACTTGGTCTGTTAAATGAGCATGCCTCCTTCTTAGTAGCTTCTATAAACACCACGGTGTTCAGGCTACCTGGGCCAGGATGGGTCACTTGCCCATCACCGAACTAGACGGGGGATTCTTGGATTAGAACATGCTGACGGGACCGCTTGGTCAGGTACCCACCCGTCGAGACTGAGGAGGGAATAGGAGAGTCATGCACATGTGACTCACAGGGAGTAGGACTGGGGACAGGTGGGCCTACAAAAGAAAAAACTGAAGGGGCGTTCTAGAATAAGAAGTAAAATCCGAGCAGGAAAAAAGCAACAGATGTCCACTACACTGCCCACCAGCCAAAACTTCTGTTAAGCAGTGTGTCTTTTTCTAATAAAGCCAACGCGTATTTTAAATTCCTCATTAGGTTTGGAAATTCTGTGAGACCCTTCTTTTGTCAAAAGTGATGACAAACTCCAAACGAAGAAAAATAATCGGTAGACATTTATCACAGATGGCAAAGTCTATTCTAAGTGTAGCTTGGCATGATTCTCACCGCCAGCATATATAATGCCAAACACTGGACAAATCACTTGAACTGATTCCTACCATCTATTTGATTGGCAGTGAAAAACAATTTGACCAAAATCTGTGATGTGCTTGAGGACTGATTCTGTGAAGAGAAAGAAAGAAAGAAAGAAAGAAAGAAAGAAAGAAAGAAAGAAAGAAAGAAAGAAAGAGAAATGAGTCAAGCAAATGTTCTGGAACTGTAGCTACGGGGTTAGAGCACAGCCATGGTGTATACAGCGAACGCATAAATTCCACTTCCAGAAATGGTCTTTTATAATCTCTAGTGCTTCAAGATAGCTCGGCTGATAGCCCAAGGGATATCCAGGTTTCATCAAAGCTCAGACAATTCAATCCAAAAAAACAAACAAACAAACAAACAAAAAAAAACACCTCCATGGCCTGACAAAACCGCTCTGAAATGGTCATTATAGACAATTCACTTGATTTATGTGGGGGCTTCTAAACTGAGTAATTAGTCTGGTCTCTAAAATGAACACTGAAAAGGCCACTGGCAAGTGATGGTAACGAGTTCAGCCACGTCTTCTTGGTCACGTCTATAATTTACCACCCATCTGTGGAAAAAAATTACAACTTCAAATTAACAGATGGCCCTGTCTGTGGCTATAGATATGACAGATTCAGACTGAAAAATGAGTTCAATCAAATAATTGCAGGTGTACCCCGCTCTCCTCAAGTTCGTTTTGCACCACTGCTACTTTGACCCAAGACCTATGTCAGTGCCTGTCTGTGCTCAACAAAAGAAACCCAGAGAGGATTTCGACTGCCACGTGAGAGGATGTTGCTTTGCACCATTTCAGGGTATACAAGGTTTCCTGGGAGCGCCCCACTTTCGGAGAGAGCAGGTCATACCTACATGTGCAAGACTGTTCCCTTCATAACAGTTAATAGCCACAACTGTTTTCAACTTTTAAATCCATACCGCCATGTAGTCAATCAATATTTATGGGGTGCCTGTTGTGGGCCAAACCATGAAGTCTTAGCAGTTAGGAAGGCAAAGATTCAGGATAAACCAATAATGAAATGAATACCACCATAACTTCAGAGTGTTCTGTGGTCTGAAGAAAAACGTACAGGTTAGCATGACAGAAAGGCAGCTGTGCAGGGGTGTGGGCGTTGGGAGGGAAGAGTTCACCTGACGCAGAATTAGCGAATCGGGATGGCCTCTCTGATGGGCTAGAATGAAGGGAAGGGAAAGCCAAGTGAAGGTTTGTATCTCTTAAGCCAAGAAAAGAGCAAATGCCAAGAACTGCCCAGGGAACAGGTTGAAGGAAATAAATGCATTCTACTGCTTTAATTGCTTTTATTTTGAACTAAGGGAAAAGTTTTTTTTTAATTTTTTTAACGTTCATTTATTTTTGAGAGACTGAGAGAGACAGAGCATGAGTGGGGGAGGGGCAGAGAGAGAGAGGGAGACACAGAATCCAAAGCAGGCTCCAGGCTCCGAGCTGTCAGCACAGAGCCTGACGCAGGGCTTGAACCCATGAACCGTGAGATCAGGACCTGAGCTGAGGTTGGATGCTTAACCGACTGAGCCACCCAGAAGCCTCCAAGAGAAAAGATTGCTAATGGATTTTTTTCACCTAAAGCTTTAAAGCTTTTTTGCCTAAAGCTTTAATTTTTAAATGCTTTAAGTTTTCCCTTTCCTTCACATGTGTGGGTACACTGGTCAGTCTGCAGATGGTTTCCTTCCTGCATCAGAATGCAAACTCCTCGAGGGCAGGGTTTCTTTTTTGACTGCATTCCCAGACCTTAGAGGGGCTCACCATATATGTGCACTCAAGTATTCACTGGTGGAATAGAATTTAAGTGCCAAATATTTGCAAAGTGGCTAAAAACCTAAAACTTTGCTTTGTGGTGCACGTTCAAGAATGTTCAACTGACAAAAGAGGGACACAGAAAGAGGGAAAAGAGTCAGTGGAATCAATGCTGCAGGTTTTGTTTAGGTTCATGTCGCAGGGCTTTCGGATCCCACTTCTGACACCAAGGACGGCTCTGAAGGTGATTAGAGCTGAGCCCCCCATGCACTATATAAATTCCCAGTGATAGAACTTTCCACTTTTCATTTTCAACCACTTTTCACTATTTGGTATCTCATAATGTATTCACTCAACAGACATTTGAGCACCTTCTACATGCTGGGCATCTCTAAAAAACACAACAGCTAACAAAACAGTGAAAAAGAATCCCTGAATTTAAGGAGTTCATATTCTGATGCAAAATTGGAATCGTCCACAGACTGGCAAATGTGACTCTCATATGTGCAGGGAGGAGCAGACACAGCCTACGTATGGCTTTTTGATTGCCCTGCGTGCCTCACAGGCCCCCCACCCCCACCATCACTTCCACCCACTCCTGAGGTGGAGCTGAGGAGGAAGACTAAGTCTTGCTATGTCTCTCTCTTTAATGCCCAGGCTTATGTCCCCACCCAGAGAAACTCTCATGAAGAAATGATGCTCTTAGGTCTTATGTTAGGTTCTCTGAAGATCTGTGGGAAAGCGATCCACCAAAAAAGTGGTCCTGGAAAACACTGGAAAACAAATGAGGAAGAAGGATTGAGTCTGGAAGGAGCCAAGAAATGGGGCAATATCAAGCGAAGTCCCATGGCAGGCGACCTTCATTCGGTCC
Organism: Panthera leo; assembly: GCF_018350215.1. Taxonomy (NCBI): domain Eukaryota; kingdom Metazoa; phylum Chordata; class Mammalia; order Carnivora; family Felidae; genus Panthera; species Panthera leo. Next base: position 7,624,724 of record NC_056681.1, read on the forward strand.
TACAGGGAAATCTGACCCAGTGCAGGTCACAGCTGAGTCACTGCAGTGGGGACAAGGCAGTGTGACCGTGGTACCATCAGTCGTTGGTTGAGGGTTGGCACCAGGGGACTCCACTCTCCCTGTATTCAGGCAGAATGGGTTCTTAGTGATGGGCCTGGAAACTGGTTTGCAGGATCATGGTTAAGAAATCCAAGGGGTTAAGTGCAGAGTACAAACTACATCTCCTTCAGCAGTGGTTACAAAAGCATGGTCCCAGACCAATGGCATTTAATATCACTTGTTAGAAATACAACCTCTAGGGACCCAGCCGAGACCTACAGAATCAGAAACTCATGGGGGCGGGGGGGGGGGTGGTTGGTAAGAAATAGCCCCATATGTTAACCAGCCCTCCAGGTGACTTTGATGCACACACAGTGTAAGAGCTACGGAGCCACAGGGATGTTCACACACAGCAGGCTCCTCTTGCTCCTGAGCTAAACTAAGCTCCAGCATGTCCTCATCTTCGCCATGGGGAGATCAAGAAAAATCATACCCAATTGGGCCTGAACAACATGTCTCTTCCTCAGTTTTCCAGTGTCTAGGCAAGCTAGACTCTCCAAGCCAACTCTGTCTCTAATGTAATACCTTTTTACCTGGGTTCTCCTAATGTATAGTCAGAAGATCAAAAGGGGGGCTTCATCCACCCCCCAATGAAGATAGCATCTCTGTAAGTAGTAATGCATCCTCCCTGCTCATGACAATAAAATAATGTGTCTGAGTCCAACGTCCAAGAAATGTGTGTCTGAGTCCAAGAAATGAGGATGATTCTTTAAGAAATAATGAAAACACCTGTATCCCTCTTGGCCATTCTCCAAGTAGCTTTGGAGGTCAGAATTTAAAATCTATTGTCAGTGGAGCACCTGGGGGGCTCAGTTGGCTAAGCATCCGACTTCATCTCAGGTCATGATCTCGCAGTTCGACTTCATCTCAGGTCATGATCTCACAGTTCGTGAGTTTGAGCCCCGCGTCAGGCTCGGTGCTGACAGCTCAGAGCCTGGAGCCTGCTTCAGATTCTGTGTCTCCCTCTCTCTCTGCCTCTCCCTTGCTCACGTTCTTTCTGTCTCTCAAAAACAAACATTAAAAAAATTTCTTTTTAATAAATAAATAAAATCTATTGTCAGTTGTGAAAATGGGAAGAAAGTTTTCATTTCCTTAAAATGTCTGACATCCCTACATATATATTTTACTCTTTGTTATGAAAACCACATTGTAAAGCAGTATAACATAGGGATTAATTATAAGGCGTTATCCTCAGACAACCTGGGTTGGAATCCTGTCTTCCACTTACCAGCTGTGGGAACTTTGGTTTCTTATTTAATGTCTTCAGACTTCATTTCCTTAGAGAAGGGAAAAATCACAAGGCCTCCCTAGCAGGGTTGTTAGAAAAACCATGTGAGATGAAATTTAGAAGTCCAACACGTTGATCACCATAAATATTCTACACACATTTGTGGCTCATTATCACCATTAATATTGGCAGGTACCAGCTAACTTCTAGTTACCTTCACGCAAAACAATGTATTAATATTTGCCCCTGGAAGTTAATGAAATGGTGATCCTGCCTTTTCATAGCAATTGCTAAGCTACTTGTCTTAGGAAGTATTTTCTGCCCTTCCCTACAATCAACTCTAGAAAAATAGAGAAAACATTTGCTACAGGTCAATTCTGAAGTAGTAAAACTTTGGTTTGTGAGCGTAATTCATTCTGGAAACATGCTTGTAATCCAAAGCACTCGTATATCAAAGCAAATTTCAAAAACCATTGGCTCAGTTGTGATCATGTGACCTTCGGTGTCACATGCTACTCATATTGCAAGACATTGCTCGTTTATCGAGTTAAAATTTATTAGAAATGTTTGCTCGTCTTGTGGAATACTTGCAGAACAAGTTACTCGCAATTCAAGGTTTGACTGTAATTACTTTCGATAATTCCTTCCAAGGATCTCTGCTTATCTTGTTAGGCTTTGCATCACAAGCCTTTAAAATTTTGGAAAACAAGGTCTCCAAACCCTTTTCAAGAAAAGAAACCAAAAGAGCGATCATCTGCTCTCGGTCAAGGCAGGGACAGCTGGCCACAGACAAAAGGTACCGTGTCCAATGTCTAATGCAAAATGGAGGTAACGCCTTGTCCCCAGCTGTTCTGAGCCCTCAAAGAGGTGGAGATAAACTGTGCATGCCACATTCCTTAAAACCGGAAGGATTCAGTCCAGATGTCAGACCTACTAATGCAGGAAAAAGGCTCATTTTGACTTTTTCCTAATGGAGACAGCAGGACACAGGGTCTGGGGCGTTGAGTGGCACCCTTGTATTAGTTTAGGTTTCTCCTCTGGTCCCTGTGGGTTTCTCGATTAATGGGTTTGCTATTACCCAGGCTTTGATCTATGTGGACTTCCCACTGGTTTTCACAATACGAAGCCTCCCTGGCTTTATTACAGTGCAGCCTATCCATAATGCATTTAATATTATTTCACCATCCACACCTCTACCCATATTATAGTTTCACCGAGAAGTGATTTTCCTCTCTAAAAATAAGGCACTGTACTTAGAATTACACTTTTAAGATGACAGTAATCCAGTAATCACTTCTAGGAACCCAGACTTTTAGGACAATATAATTATGATACACTTAGATATGGGGATGATGTGAAGAAATGCTAATTCCATCATTCATATAGTTCAAGTCCATTAAAAGTTGATATACATTAAAGGTGAGCCTGAAAGAAAAGCAGTCTTAGATCAAATTCTTCCCTGGTACAAAAGAAAAATGACCTAAAACGTTGAAAAATTAAAAAAATATTATCTAAGACATGTTGCACGAAGTTCTTTCCCCCACGTCACTTAAAAATAACCCAGACGAGGGGCGCCTGGGTGGCTCAGTCGGTTAAGTGTCCGACTTCGGCTCAGGTCATGTGCTCACGGTTTGTGAGTTCAAGCCCTGCGTCAGGCTCTGTGCTGACAGCTTGGAGTCTGGAGCCTGTTTCGGATTCTGTGTCACCCTCTCTCTCTCTCAAAAATAAATAGACATTAAAAAAATTTTTAAATAACCCAGACAAATAATTTTCTCATATTATAAAATATGATATGACTTCAAAGAAGGTGGTCGCTTTCTCTCACCTTTTCCCCTTCCACCTCTATTTTATACAAGATATTGTTCCCCATTACGTACTTCTCCTTGAGGCACTTTATCTCCTTGAGGAAGAAAAATGGAAGGTCTTTCTGTATTATTAGATTTGTTTCTATTCTTTTATTTTCTTTACAAGACACAGTTTTCTTTGCGTGGAGAAGGTGGGGATGTCAAATGCCCTTCAGCATTCAGTATCTGTTAAACTGTATCTGCTCATCAGTAAGTCTGAGGGCGGGCAGCATGCAGTGAGATTAAAAGTTTCACTCCAAGAAATCCCTTCCATCTAAATTGCGGACAGACAGAGACAGAGAGACAGAGAGAGGGAAGGAACTACCAAAGTGTAAAATGTATTTGACTACAATACAAAGCAATGTTTTTTGTGACAGCAAAATTATATCCTGGGCCACTTCCCTGAGGACAGTTCACTGAGAAACAGTGCTGCAAAGTCAATCCGTAGGAAAAATATTTCCATCTTCATTTGAAAGATTAGCACCTTGTTCCTTTTTGTTACCAAATTGGAAATAAAACCAGTTTCCTTGCTTTGCATAAGGCATGAAGGAGGAGAAATGTCTAGTTTATGAGATGGACCCTTGGGGCTCCGGCTCTGTCTCTAGTGTCAAATCAGCTCCCTCCACTGGGCTGAAAATGACCAAAGTTGTTTGCATGGTAGGATTTCCATCCATGGCGTCTGCGAAAAGCTCCAACCTGGTTGGACACCAGCTTACAATGGATCAAGGCTAAGAGTGCTATCCGGGCTGCTGTGTGTGTTTAGACAGCAAAATGCATTAGCCAGCGTACCAGCAAAAAACATCTCCGTGCAGGAGGGTGTGCATTAACACATTTTGATCTTTTCCATTTAGATCCTTTCCATCTATGTTGGCGTGTGTTCCTGATAAATATGAGGGTACCCCCCCCAAATTGGAAAATGCATTTTAAAATCAGGACATAAAAATTTATCAATGGAAGAATAGAAAAAGTAGGCACAGGGAGAAGAATGGTGTAGGCAGACTCTGAAACATTCAGTCTCCGCTACGTGCGATCATGCTGACCATATAAGATTGTTGTCAAGCCTGAAAATACACTTTTGGGTAAGTTGCTGATATGAAAATAACATGTAGAGGGTCTGTCACAAAGTCGTAACTCATAGAGGGTCTCTTACAACTTTGATGTTTGGGTTAATTTGTCTTTCTTCAGCTGCAAACGGCAGAAACCTAACTGAACATGATTCAAGCTATTGGAAAGCACAAGGGATTCCTTTAGGCACAGCCGGATACAGGGTTGCAGATATCCTTCCATTTCTCGACTCCGATTTTTCTCTACATCCTGAGGCAGATTCTCTTAACGCGGCGGTAAGCTGCTTGCCAGCAGCTGAATCCTCACGTCTATGGGGCCAGCAAAGCCTATTTGAAGGTAGGGAATAAAGGGGCACCTGGGGAGCTCAGTCGGTTAAGCCTCTGACTTCGGCCTTGGTCATGATCTCACAGCTCGGCCTTGGTCATGATCTCACAGCTCGTGAGTTCGAGCCCCGCGTGGGGCTCTGTGCTGACGGCTCAGGGTCTGGAGCCTGCTTCGGATTCTGTGCCTCTTTCTCTGTCCCTCCTCTGCTCATGCCCTTTTCCTCCCTCAAAAATAAATAAACATTAAAAAAATTTTTAAAATTTTTTTTTTTTCAACGTTTTTTATTTATTTTTGGGACAGAGAGAGACAGAGCATGAACGGGGGAGGGGCAGAGAGAGAGGGAGACACAGAATCGGAAACAGGCTCCAGGCTCCGAGCCATCAGCCCAGAGCCTGACGCGGGGCTCGAACTCACGGACCGCGAGATCGTGACCTGGCTGAAGTCGGATGCTTAACCGACTGCGCCACCCAGGCGCCCCAACATTAAAAAAATTTTTGAAGGTAGGGAGTAAAGATAGGTCGGAACCTTATCACCTCCCTCTAATTCCAGAAAAAGTCTGGAGGATAATTCTCATTGGATCAGGAGCACCCTATGTTAAACCAAACCAATCACTGACTCTGGCCAACTATAATCCCATGAGCTGGGAACTGATCACCCCCACCAAAACACAATGGGCCAAGGGTAAGAAAGAGAGGCCGCCTCAAAAGAAACAAAAACAAAAACAAAAAAAGTGGACTTATGTGATCAGAAAATAGGGAATGAATGCTGAGAAGGGATCCACTATAAAACGGCTGCTGAAATGAACCAGAAAGCTTTCAGTGGGTCAAAGAGCAGGACAGCGGTAAAGAGAACATTTAAGGTAGAAAGAACAAATGTTGGGAGGGTAGAAATTCACAGTACATATGCAAGAGGTAAACAAAGCAGACTAAAGTGGTCCGTTTAGAAGAATAATGAGAAATCAGGTTGGCTGGTTATAGGGCAAGAGGGAGAACAAATTCGTGTCAGGACATAAAAGTAAATTTCAGAGTCTGAACTTAACACAATTAGCTATAGGGAACATCTGTATATTTTAACAATGGTTTCAGGTGGGAGAGGCAGGATTGAACACGGTTGTGTTGGAGAACAGAGGCCCCAGCAGTGAGGAAACTATGGCAAGGAAGTTCGTGTGAACACATGAAGGATATTTTTTCCATGTCTAAATGTTTTCGATAACTATTTAGCTACAGAAATGTACGTGGTCTCTATCTGAGCCCGAGGTGGGAAGGACAAGCCTTAAAAAATTGTAATGGGATTAATTTCAGTCCTTCACCTACATTCTAGAAATGTGTTTTGTTTTTTTTTTCCAAAAGCTGTTCTGCAAAAGGATGTGAAAAAATATTTTATGATCATAGAGTTCTGGGGTCAAATAGATTAATTCCAACAAAAAGATTTCTCTAGAACTTCGCAAATATGAATATCCAAGTGAGAGACATGGTCTGCAGCATTTCCCAAATTTATTTGTCTCCAGAATCCTGGCCTTCCATAGAGTATCTCACGCAACTAGGGTTCCACAGAACCTACGTTGGGAAACACTCTTCACTCCCACGCGTGAAGAGAATTCAAACATTTACAAAATATTATCTTATCGTGAGTCTTTGGGCAAGCAAAACCAAGGTAATTCTGGACCAGTCTCAAGCTGCAATATTTTTAATGTTATAATAGGGTAGTGGGTCTCAATTTTCTGTCTTGAATAAGTCATCTCTAGGCTAGATAGATATACGGCAAATATCTAGCCAGACTAGAGTTTCGGTGTGTAAACATGGTGGCATTAATCTTCACATGACCATGACCATAAGGCAGTCAAATTATGGTCAAGTCCAAAGTACCAGAAAGAGTCACTAGCCCCTGGAATAGTGTTCCAGGCCCCATGACAGCTGAATATACAGTAATTGAGACTGAACTGAACAGAGTGGAGACATTTTAGATCTTCAAAATTTTCTTAAAATGAACATAATCTCAAAAGGGAATTATTTTTCTGGCAAAAAGAAAGCAGAGCAGTGCCTTTCCATCTAGTCCAAATCATTTTACGCTATTTCCTTCCTTATGATACACATGTGTTTAGGGAGGGAACTGGACAAATCGTGACTTGTACCGAACACGATTGATAGGTTTGCTTCAGATAATATGACAAGTTTCTCTCGGCTCCTTCTCCCCCCAGACTCAGAAAATGTGTTGTGATTTTTCTCTAAGAGAAAAAATGTGGTTCTACCAATGATCAGTTTGTAAGTCAACACTCACAAAGATTGAAAAGTGGCTCTCTAGCATGTATCCTCTTTATCCCATTGGATTTTTAACCTTATTCTCCAAACTAGAATCAGAGACTCAATGGTAGATCCCCAGAGGGCATATTGGAAGACATTTCATGGTGGGAAAGCAGAAAATACTCCTTTCTATTCATAGAAATATAGTAACCTCTTCTGAGTGTGGTGTTATATGGGTTGGATTGAGATCATTCATAAGATCTTTTGGGAATGAAGCTATTCTTCCTAAAAATAGATTTCTTTTGAGCATAATTACCTTATTCAGAGGATAAAGAATCAGGCTTAAAAAAGCAAGGAAGAGTTAGAACAAAGCCACTGGGCATAAGAGACATGAAAATGAGAACTGAGTATGGATGAGTGCACGCGTTAGGATATCCATGAATCAGGAGTCATACACTACGACAAACACTTCATTGGACTTGATGTGTACATAAGATTTAGACCTCATCCTTTGTACAGGCAAAGGGGTATGCTAGAATAAGTAACTGTCTTACCAGCTACTCTACAAACACTAAGATATTCAGTTGGGACCTCTCAATGTTTTCACTGTATTTATATTTATTGAAAGTAAAAAAAAATAGGTGTTAAGATACTATCAGTTGGAACTAAAGAAGAAAACTATGCTCTTCTTCAGGCATGAGGGGTTAGGCATCATTGTTTTTCCAGCATTAAGAGAGGATATAACAACATGCATGTCTTTCTCCTGGCTGATATGTCATATTGTGGCAACCGTTGCTAGCTGCCAACTGAATGGTCATTTCTATGGTTCCTATCTTTTTTTAACTAACAGAACCCTCATTTTGTTTAAGCAGGCATTATATTCATCTACAAACATTTCCTAACCTTTTCTTGATGTGTCCAGGCGTCCCAATTCTGCCCAAGGAAAGGCAGACAGACACTCCCATGAATGGCACCCCTTCCCAAAACCAAACAGCAGATCTCATTTTGTCTTGTTCTCTCCTCCCTTCCTGGATCATGAAAGATTCTTGAGGTTCTGAATTGGAATTAGAGTATGAATGGAGGACTCCACATGTACATGTACATGCACATGTGTTGACAACTAGTGCCTACATCGTTTATTATATGCCAGTATGCACAAATATGGTTGATTCCTTGGCCAGAACAGAGAAATATAAGGAGCTTTTGAACGTATTTCTGTGCCAAGATGTACAGAAGAGTTGAAAAACTGATGAGAACATGCCAAAAGTTCCGAAGAGACAGCTTGATGTCAAATCCAGAAATTTTTGAGCATTTCATGAATAATGACAGCAGGTGATTTTCACATACTAAATAAAAATGAACCCATGTAACTCTACTGGACGGGAGTACACACATGCATTAAGGAGGAAGGGAGAGCTTCTGATTTTTGGGTTTTGTTTATTTACTTGTTTTCCAGTACAGTACTCATACTACTAACAAATAAATGTTGAAGTAATGAAAGAGTTATAAATTCACTGTTCTGCAAGGACTACAGCAATAATTGATTCAGGCAAAATCAGTGGTGGAGATTAAAATCCTCGCGGTGAACAAGATATTCACACAATTTAAAGTATCTTCCCACAGATTACTTAGTAATTACAAATGGAGGAGAGAGGTGACTTCATAGTGCAAAATCTGGCAGGCACTACCTAGAAGAAGTTAGCAAATGTCATCTAATCAAAATTGACTCAAACGGGGCACCTCAGTCGGTTGGGTGTCCGACTTCAGCTCAGGTCATGGTCTCGAGCCCCGTGTCAGGCTCTGTGCTGACAGCTCGGATCCTGCTTCAGATTCTGTGTCTCCCTCTCTTTGCCCCTCCCCCACTCGTGCCTCTGTCTCTGTCTCTCTGTCTCTCAAAAGTAAATAAACATTAAAAAAACATTGACTCAAACTGATCTTGCACCTCCTGGTGTAACACATGTAGAAGGACACAACACAACATCACTGATACAGTATTCCTGCTAAAAATGCACTGAGTCCAATCACAAGGAAAAATCAGAAAAGCCCAAATGAAGGGAATTCTATAAAACAGCTAACCTATATTCCTCAACATTGCCAACATCAAGAAAAAAAAAAATGAAAGATTGGAAAACTGTTAGCAATTCAATAAGAAACTAAAGAGACACAGCAACTAACAGAAATGTGTGGCTCCAGATTAGATCTTAGAGCTGGAAAAAACACTGCTCATAGAAACTTATGGAAACAATATATATAACATACAACTTTGTACTTTGGGACATGATCTTAAATATTTGAATATGGAGTGTTACGTCAGATAATGAAATTCAAACAGTGTTAAATTTCCTGATTTTGATAAATATGCCAAGATTTATGTCAGAGAATGTCCCTTTACTATGAAAATACAAGGTGATGACACAGGTCTAGAAGGATTGTGATGCCTGCAAATTACTCACAGATTGTTCAGGAAAAAACAAATATGGAGAGAGAGCCCAAGAGGGAATACGCACAAGAAGAAGAAAATGTTAATCATTGATGAATCTAGGTAAAGAGTATGTCACATTCATTGACTAATTTTTAATATAACATAAACTGAGAAAAAGCATTTTTTAAAAATCTGGTAAACAGGATATTCAAAAATATATTATGCCTTTAAGTCATTGTATTATAATACAGGATGGTGTCTGGGTGGCTCAGTCGGTTGGGCGACTGACTCTTGATTTTGGCTTATGTCATGATCTCATGGCTCACGAAATCGAGCCCCAAGTCAGGCTCTGTGCTAATTAATCCCCTGCTTGGGATTCTCTCTCCCTCTCACTATCCTCTCTCCCTCTCTCTCTCTCTCTCTTTCTCTCAAACTAAGTAAACTGTAAAAAATAAACTAATTAAAAAGTAAATAAATGGAGGACGAATTAAAAAATAATAAACTAAAGAAAGCAAGAAAAAGGAATAAAAATAATGACTGATCGGTGCATTAGATAAAGAAATACATGACAAATAAGCTTAAGAGATCATTTCAAAACAATCATTAAAGAAGTTCTCTTTGTGGTCAAAACAGAAGATTAGAGAAATCAAAGGAACTTAAATTAGACGCACAATTAAATACATAAGAGCCTTATAAATGTTATAGAAAAATAAAACATGTTGGGAATGCAAGCTGGTGCAGCTGCTCTGGAAAACAGCATGGAGGTTCCTCAAAAAACTAAAAATAGAACTACCCTATGGCCCAGCAATTGCACTACTAGGCATTTATACAAGGGATACAGGTGTGCTGTTTCGAAGGGACACATGCACCCCCATGTTTATAGCAGCACGATCAACAGTAGCCAAAGTATGGAAAGAGCCCAAATGTCCATCGATGGATGAATGAATAAAGAAGATGTGGGATATATATACAATGGAGTATTACTCAGCCATCAAAAAGAATGAAATCTTGCCATTTGCAACTACATGGATGGAACTGGAGGGTATTAGGCTGAGTGAAATTAGTCAGTCAGAGAAAGACAAAAATCATATGACTTCACTCATGAGGACTTTAAGAGACAAAACAGATGAACATAAGGGAAGGGAAACAAAAATAACATAAAAACAGGGAGGGGGACAAAACAGAAGAGACTCATAAATATGGAGAACAAACTGAGGGTTACTGGAGGGGTTTGGGAGGGGGGGATGGGCTAAATGGGGAAGGGGCACTAAGGCATCTAGTCCTGAAATCATTGTTGCACTATATGCTAGCTAATTTGGATCTAAATTTAAAAAAATAAAAAATAAAATTAAAAAAATTGTTAAAATGCATGTAAAATACTAAAAAAAAAGAAAAAGAAAACATGCAACTTTGTGCTAATAAATTTGAATATAATGGTTTCATTCATTAATTAATAAGATAATACAAATAAAATTCACATGGATTTATTAAAACTCAATTTTAGAAACTAAAAAAATGGTTCTTTCTCAGTTACTGCTCTTTAAATTTTAATACACACACGTTCACACACACAATTTGTACATACATATACAATAATACAGAATTCTGGACTTACATGGGCTTAATTTTTTGTTTTAACTTCTCTTTCCCAAGAATGTGGATCCCCATTTTATGTGCTATTCCAGAATTTTTTAGAAGATTCTCCAGTAAAACAAAATCTCTGTGTAAACCTGACATAGATAAAATACGAAAAGCATAGATCTAACTCATCCATAAATACAAATGCAAAAATCCTAATAAAAACTTGGCAGATTATATTTTGTAGTATATTAAAAGATGATAAACCACTACCAAAGAGGGCTACTTCAAGGAATGAAGAATGTTTCAGAATTTAAAATAAGTGAATTTTATTTCATGTAAATTACACCTCAATAAAGCTTATTATTTTTAAAGTATGAGATTGTCTAATATTTATAAACTATATAATCACATCAAATATGTATATATGCAGCAAAATCTGTACATTAGGTTGTCATGGACAAATAGACTACAGGAAATATAATGTTTGGTGATAGATTTGGGCAATATTTATTTTCTTTACTTTTTTTTTTTGTAGTTTTCAAATCATCTACCATTAATATAAGACAACGTCATGATAGTATGAAGAAAACCATGCATATCACTGTTCAGATCCTCAGTAGAAATTAAACAATCTAATGTGTGTGTTTGGGGTGGGGGGTGGGGGGAAGCCAAACTCTTTAGTAATTTTGGTTTTAAGGCATTTCAGTATATAAGCTTCCTTGGGAATGTATCTTAACGCTTAGAAATACTACTCTAGTCAGCAACAGCAAAGCAATGAAATGAACTAACAACCTCAAACTGTCTCCAGATCTTGGCTTAGACATTGCTTTTTATTTACTTAGTTTTGATCCTTCACATTCTCTTCTAATGAGTCAGTTGATTGCAGGTTGATTAAACAGAAAAAATGAACGACAGTGATATTGTTTTTTCCTCTAAAAAGTTCTCCAATGATTTCTGAAATAGATAAATAACTTAACACTCTGATATTTCAAGTTAAACTTTCTGCCTTTTACAAAAAATACACTTTCTTAATGAGTTTTGGACTATATTATTTAGCCTGAAAGAAGTCCTATAAAATATAAAATCTGACAGTTGAATTTTATAATCTTATTTTCTTTTTAAAATTTTTTTCTAACATGTATTTATTTTTGAGACAGAAAGAGACAGAGCATGAACGGAGAAGGGTCAGAGAGAGAGGGAGACACAGAATCTGAAACAGGCTCCAGGCTCTGAGCCGTCAGCACAGAGCCCGACGTGGGGCTCGAACTCACAGACTGCGAGATCATGACCTGAGCCGAAGTCGGACGCTTAAACGACCGAGTCACCCAGGCGCCCCTATAATCTTATTTTCTGACAAAATTGACATCGCCTCCATTTAAATTTATAGACATTTCATACTAGATATCAATTCTGATGACTAATTAATGTGGGCAAATGATTTTGTTCTTTCTGAGATTCATATTTTATTGGCTTTGTTAGTGTTGTGATCCACTCCTTTTGAAATCTCTTCAGAGTTTATATGTAAATAGCATCAATGTATTTTCTCTTTTTTAGGATTAAAAGAGGTATAAAGTTTAATATTATGAAATTATTTTTTAAAATATTTCTAGTGTGTGGTTATGAAAACTTGTTTGGAAATGTACTGAACTGGAATTAATTGGCATTCTGATTTCATTCCTAATGTGCTGCTGTCTATTGTTTGGAAAATAAAGGAAGATGAACCGAGCTGTTGAGACTGAATGATCTATTGACTATCTAATTAATGTGCTGGGCCATTTCATTAGCATTCAGATGTTTTATGTAGATTGACAAAGCTCCTGTGGTTTTGTAATCTGTGGAAAGACTGGGAATTTAGATGACCACTCTGGCAAAAAGGCCAGGGCAGTGTCTCAAGGTGCAAGATTAGGAGGGACCGTAGGGAAACTGCAGCTCCCGGGTGCTAAGGATGTCACCATTCAGGCAGATGTCAGTCACCTGAAGTGGTCTGAGGACAGAGGGTGGCCTTTTCTTAAGGCAAATAAAACCCCCCTCTCCCTTCTGCCATAAAGAAACCATCTCACCTCTCCGTCCCTCAGTTTCCTTATTTACTACATGGTCTCTGGTGCATCTTCCAGCTGTATCCATCCTTCATTCAAACTAAGAGTTAATAACCACTGAGGCATCTTCCTCCATACAATCACTTTGGAAGACAACGCTGGTGATTAAAATGGGGTTATTCTTCTATGACCCAGGAATTGTACTATTAGGTATTTTTCCAAAGGATACAAAAATGGTGATTCAAAGGGGCACATGCACCCCAATGTTTATAACAGCACTATCAACAATAGCCAAACTGTGGAATGAGCCCAAATGTTCATCAACTGACTAATGGATAAAGAAGATGTGGGGTATACACACACACACACACACACACACACACACACACACACACACACACAATGGAATATTACTCGGCAATCAAAAAGAATTAAATCTTGCCATTTACAACAACTAGATGGATGGATGGATGGATGGAACTAGAATGTATTACGCTAAGTGAAATAAATCAGTCAGAGAAAGACAAATACCATATGATTTGACTCATCTGTGGAACTTAAGAAACACAACAGATGAACATAGGTGAAGAGAAGGAAAAATAAGATAAAAACAGAGAGGGAGGCAAACCATAAGAGACTCTTAAATACAGAGAACAAACTCAGGGTTCCTGGAGGGGAGGGGGTGGGAAGGTGGGCTAAATGAGTGATGGGCATTAAGGAGGGCACTCGTTGGGATGAGCACTGGGTGTTATATGCAAGTGATGAATCACTAAATTCTATTCCTGAAACCATTATCACACTACACGTTAACTAAGTTGGATTTAAATGTAAAAACAATACAGCCATTTTTCAATACGGTATTTTGTGTGTGTGGAAAGAGAGTATAAAAAAAAAAGTTCTTAATTGCTCAGAGCCACTTCACAAACCAGACGAGAAAATGCCTACTCATTTAATAGTTAATATTTATCAAATAGGTCATCAAATAGGATATCTTCCTAAAGCCCAAGCTATTGATTTTCTTCCAAGAAAACGAGTATAACCAAGTATACTGCCTGCCAAGCACGAGGGTCACAATGATGAGCAAGCACACAACAAACAAAGATCTCTGCCTTCCTAGAGCCTCCAGTATAGCTGGAATAGAGTCGGCAAATTAGTAAGTAGCACCAGAAGAATCAGAAAGCGTGCTAGGTACAAAGGAAACAAACAGGGTGATATGCCAGCGCATCCAAGGTAGAACCTTTACATAGAATCTCTCCTGTGAAGACATGACATTTCAACCTGATACTTTGAAGGAGCCAAGGAGCTCACCAAACCAAAACCAGAGGGGGGCTTTCTTTACGGGGGAACAGCAGGTAAAAAGGCCATGAGAAAGCAGAGAGCTCGGAGTGTTCAAGGAACGGGCGGAAAGCAGGTGAGCTTCGGCGTGGTCAAAAAGCAGCAAAGAGGCGGCAAAGAACTGAGGGGTGAAGTTGCAAAGGAGCTCAGCCGGCTCCTGCAGAGTCTTGTCAGACACAGAGGCACCTGGATTCCGTTCTGCGCACAGTGGTTTCCTTCCGGGAAGTTACTCGTGTATTTCATTGTAGCGGACAATGCACACACAGAGAGGTACACTAAGCATTAATGTATAAATTATAAGGTGTGCCATTGTCAAATCAAATGCAAGACAAGAAATAGAGCCTGGCCAGCATCCCAGAACCCCTGCCTACCCCCTGTCACTCAAAGCTACCTTCCCTCCTTCCACAGGTAAACGATAGTTTCACTTTTCAAGTAATAATTTTCTTGCTTTCCTTTATACTTTTCCCACCTAAGTATGAACTGCTGAACACTACAGCTCAGCTTTCCAGGTTTTTAAAGTGAAATGAAATTGTTCTTTGTATCAATTTGTGTCTGGCTTCCTTTGCTAAGTATTACTGATATAGGGGCCACCGGTGGCTCAGTTGAAGAGCCAACTTTGATCTTTGCCATTTTTGATCTCCAGGTCGTGAGTTCGAGCCCCATGTTGGGCGTAGAGATTACTTCAAACAAACAAACAAACAAACTTTTTTTAAAAAATCACAAGAAGTATTATTGATACAACTTAAATATAATTTTGGAAACTCATGTTGTGACATGTAGTTACAAGGCATTCACTTTTATTCTCTATAATGTTCCATGGCATGCCTATCCTTCGATTTAATACTTGTATCCATTCTGTTGTGGATGCACATTGGGTTGTCTTGGGGGTCTGCTGATACGAACATTTGTGTACACACTTCGCAGTGCATGCATACACTCTTTTTGTTGGCTGGCAGGCCTTTGGTGATGGAACTGTGGTGTATCTTCGATTTAGTAGGCAATACCTCCTCCAAGTCCTTTTGACTCTTCTTTTTTTTTCTTAACGTTTATTTATTTTTGAGAGAGAGAGCACAAGCAAGGGAAAGAAAGAGAGGGCAATGCAGAATCTGAAGCAGGCCTCAGGCTGCGAGCCATCAGCACGGAGCCCGACGCAGGGCTGGAGCTCAAGAACCATGAGATCATGTCCTAGCCAAAGTCGGATGCTTCACCAACAGAGCCACCCAGGCGCCCCGCCTCTTCTTTTCATTGTCATTAAAACTTGTTCTGCTAGGAATTTACCCAAGGGATACAGGAGTGCTGATGCATAGGGGCACTTGTACCCCAATGTTTACAGCAGCACTCTCAACAATAGCCAAATTATGGAAAGAGCCTAAATGTCCATCAACTGATGAATGGATAAAGAAATTGTGGTTTCTATACACAATGGAGTACTACGTGGCAATGAGAAAGAATGAAATATGGCCCTTTGTAGCAACGTGGATGGAACTGGAGAGTGTGATGCTAAGTGAAATAAGCCATACAGAGAAAGACAGATACCATATGTTTTCACTCTTATGTGGATCCTGAGAAACTTAACAGAAACCCATGGGGGAGGGGAAAGAAAAAAAAAAAGAGGTTAGAGTGGGAGAGAGCCAAAGCATAAGAGACTCTTGAAAACTGAGAACAAACTGAGGGCTGATGGGGGGTGGGAGGGAGAGGAGGGTGGGTGATGGGTAGTGAGGAGGGCACCGGTTGGGATGAGCACTGGGTGTTGTATGGAAACCAATTTGACAATAAATTTCATATATTGAAAAAAAAAAAAAAAAAACTTGTGCTAACAGTGTGTGAGACCTCCTGCCCCATGACTCACTACCGATTGGTACTGTCATTCTTTCCAATTTTAGCTCTTCAATGAGTGCTTTTATTTTTGAAGATTATTGTGGATGCTGCATGATGGGGCCAAGTAGAGCAGGTATACACGGCAGGTTCTAAGGACAGAACAAAGAGGACCAGCTGCTAGATTGGGTTAGAGAGCTGAGAAAAGGGCAGTGTCACGTATGACTTTAATATTTCTGGCTTTAATAACTGGATGCTGATGATGACGCTTTCTGAGATAGAAAGGATCGGAAGCAAAGAGAGTCAGATCTTGCGTGGGCGTGTTATGCATGGGATGCCTATTACACACCCACCTTATGTCAAATCAGTATTTCAATACACGGGTCTGGAGCTCAGAGGAGAGGTAATTGGCAGAGGTACATTTTTACTATTTGCAGAATGATATCATTTGGGGAGAAACACAGATACACAAGAAAGATGGTCCAAAATTCAGCCTTGAAGAATCATAACTTTTTTTAAAATTTTTTGATGTTTACTTATTTTGAGGGAGAGAGAGTGTGCGGACAGGAGAGGGGCAGAGAGAGAGGGAGATACAGAATCCAAAGCAGGCTGCAGGCTCTGAGCTGTCAGCACAGAGCCCGATGCGGGGCTCGAACTCGACAACCGCAAGATCATGACCTGAGCTAAAGTTGAACACTCAACCGACTGAGCCACCCAGGCACCCCGAGGAATCATAACTTTTGAGAGATCTTGTGAGAAAGCAGGAAGAAAGGAAAGAAGAAAAGCTGATATAGTGTTAAAAGACAATAAAACAACAACCAACAATCAAGAAAGAAACTTCTAGGAAAGTTTGGTGAACTGCACCAAATGTTGCCGATAAGTTAAAAAAATAATACCATCCCATGGATTTGTCTACACAAAGATTGGTGACCTGGAGAAGATCAGTTTTAGTGTGCTGGTAGGAAGATAAGCAGGACTGTAAAGGGCTGCTAAGGACTCTAGAAAATGGAGATGGTGTGTGTAAAGTATCTTCAAATTGTTTGACTGGAAAGGAGAGCAGAGAAATGGGTCAGAAGCTAAAGGAATGAGAGTCAAGGCAAACTTTTATCAAGATGAAAAGCAGCAGAATGTTTTTATGTTGGATGCAATAATCTAGAATCAAGAGATCAACTGAAGATGGAGAAGAGAGAGGAGAAAATAAAGGAGCAGCGTCGTGGTGGAGGACAGATGTAATGCAGGTGCACAGCAACAACAGAAGGACCGCCTTGGAGAGAGAAATGCAGGAGCACATCTTTTCCTGTAGCCAGTGAAGGGTGGGGAGTAGTGATGCAGGAAGAGGCAGATGTGGTAGAGGACAGAAGGATAGAGAATGTTCCTGGGGGAATCACATGTCTGAATGAAGTTTGAGTGACTTTCTCAGGTTGTAGAGAGAAGACAGTAACTAAAGCCTAAAACAGATGGACGGAAGGAAGGAGGGAAGGAAGGAAAGAAGGAAGGAAGGAAGGAAGGACGGAAGGAAGGAAGGAAGGCGAATGGACGGAAGAAGGAAAGGAAAGGAAAGGAAAGGAAAGGAAAGGAAAGGAAAGGAAAGGAAAGGGAAGGAAAGGAAAGGAAGAACTTACCCTTAAGAGGAAAGCATTATAGATTTGAAAGGTCTACTATATAAGCATTGAGTTAAAATCGGGATCAATCACAAAGGTTGATTTTCTCCAGCATGTTTCAGCTATGAATGTGCTTGCAGGAATGTGGTTAGTTATGAGAGCTGCAAGAAACAGAAAAACTGGTGCATGGTGGGTTAAACAAAGAGGGATTTCCTTGTCTCTTACATAATAGGAAGTCTGGGGATAATGATTGCTGGTGCTGATTCAGCAACTGCTAAATATTTTCATCGCCATCGGGGATGCAGACGTTTTCTATCTTTCTTCACTGCCATACTCAGCCTATGGTCTTGACCTTGTCACGTTAGCGTTCAGAGCAAGGAGATGAAGAGAGGGGATTCACCAGCTTTGGTAAGCTTCTTTTAGAGAAACAAAGGATTTCCAAGAAACATCCACCAGACTTGCACTCACACGCCAGTGGACCTGTGGCACGTGGCCAAGTCTAGCCGCAAGGGAGCCAGGAGACGTGAGTCTCTGGCTGTGTGTTGTGGCCCTGAGTGAAATCAGGGTTCCTGAGTAAAGAAGAATGGAGAATGAATGTGTGTCAAACAAAGAGCTCTGCCTGCCGCAGGAAGATGGTGGATGTTTGAGTTCAACCATACCGGAGTTCACTAGGCTCATTTAATAGAGGGCGGGAGAGACAGGATGGATGTTCTCTGCAAGACAGTGGATATCTGCACCACTGAGGGTACTGAAGATGAAAATGAAACGTATTGTGGGGGCTGAGAGCAAGCTTCAAGAAGAATTTAAGGACAATTTGAATGCCTCTACTTTGGGAAAAAAAATAACTCACACAAGTGATTTCTAGTATTGGCTTGCTTTAAACAATAAATGTCTTAGAACATATCTTCATATAAAAGAAAATAATGATCAGTCCAGCCGATTACAGAGGTGGGCTATTTTCTAAATGCATTCATTCTCAAATACTAAAATATACGGCACCATGCTATGATTTCTTTTAATTAAGCAGAATGAGATATGGTACTGGTCTATCTCCAAATTGCTACTTTCTTTTTGGTGACCTGTCACGCTTCTACAACTGAGGCTGGATTTTTGTACACCGAATAACAGTGAAGCTCTACACTTCAACTAGGTTAGCCAACCCTACCTGAAAACAAGTAAAATGTTTAATTTTTCAAAAAAAAGAACACTTGATCGTTTTCACTGAATCAACATCTGAAACCACTCACAAACAAGTGTAGATCCTCACCTGTGCCATTCAAAACAATGGCATCATCTAAGCAAACTGAGATGCTTTCTAATATCCTGTGAATCTGTTTCTGTTCAACCTATTATGATGATGACAATTTCGTATATAATTTGCTGCCAGAATGGTTTTCAACAGCAGAAACTCACATGCAAATTGTTCCCACTCACTGCTTGGTTGCAGGGTAATGCAAATCCACTCAGGGACACGCAAATAAGTGGTAAAGAAATTCTAGGTTTTAGGTAAATGATGACAGTTTGTTATCCTTAGTATCTATATTCCAAAGGGTAGCTTCCGCTGCCCTGAAAGAATCAATCAATCTTGCCGCAGCCTGGCTTTAAAGATAGTGTAATAACACCAGTGATAATGAAGGAAGCTAACATATATTGAGTGCTTGTAAGGTACCAGGTCCTTCACCAGGGGCCTTGTCTTATCCAATCATCCCTGTTCTGCAAAGGGAGCTGAGGCTGGTGTAGATTTAATATATTCCTGAAATGACACACCTAGAACAAGATGAAGCCACTGTTAGAACTCAGGCAGCCAGATCTCAGAAACTAGGGTTTCCATCATAATTTTGTTCCCCACCCCTCAATGTACAGGAAGAAGTCACACCTCAGAATCATTTCCTAAATGACGTATGTCCCAAAAATATAATGAATGCGGTATTCTCAACTCCAAATCCCAATTTCCATCCTCCCAAACGCTCAACCCAGAGTAGACGAAAGCTTCCTGACGACACAACTGTCTACATTGATAAAGTCAGCCCGTGATTGGCAGATTACGATTTCTCTGCAATCTTAGAAATGAATTTTCTCAGGAGAAATTTGTTCAAGGGAGAAATAAAACAACAACAATAAAAATCTTGTTGGGGGTGCCTGGGTGGCTCAGTCGGTTGAGCATCCGACTTCAGCTCAGGCCATGATCTCCTGGTTTGTGGGTTCGAGCCCCGCATTGGGCTCTGTGCTGACAGCTCAGGGCGTGGAGCTTGCTTCGGATTCCGTGTCTCCCTCTCTCTCTGCCCCTCCCCTGCCCATGCTCTCTTTCTCTCAAAAATAAACATTAAAAAAAAATTTTTTTTAATCTCACTGAACCTGAAACTGACACAGATTTATACATTTAACATACGCAGCATGGTATCACTACACTCCCTTGATTCCAAGAGGAAAATACTAGTGGTCCAAGTGACTTGCCACTGCTTCATCCTCGTGCACCTCTTTTCGTTTTGCTAACACCTCTTTATTTGTATTTCTGTGAGTTCTGTGCATTTCCTACCTCTAAGGGACACAAAAATAATATCACAGAGCTCCCGTAGAGTCATAAAGTGGTAAGTGCCACTCCTAAATCCAAGCACTTACTTCATAATATTGGATTGAGGGGCCAAACACAAGGCAGACATATATTTCAATAGTTCTTCAATCCTTTGGCCATTTATTTCCAAATTGGATATGCCATTTACATTTAGACTAGCCGCCCATTTTCATTTTTCCTCAAGTGCTGTTAACGGAATGGCCCATATAATATAGTAACTTTGATTTTTCCTGAGGATCGATCTTTACTTGGTAGGGAGAAAACTTGCCAAAAACCTATTGCATTCTAAACGGTTATCCAAAAATTTCATGATAAACTTACAAGTTGAAAAACTTGATAAACAAACAAGTTGAAAGTGTTTTATTTCCTGTTATTTATCTTAATAATATTGCGATATAAGTCTGGCCGTGTGAAACACTCAGAAAGCCCCTCTATAAATAGTGTGCTTTTTAAGAAAAATACTAATCCACTCTTGACCTAGTTCACCAATTCCTATTCAGACAGGAACAGCCAAATCATATGGATGAATTTTTTAAAATCAGAAAGCACAGTACTTTCCATTATGAAAGCACCCCACTTTGCTAATTGCCAAACATCAGTGAACTTGTCATTTAGTAGAATATCTATTATGTAGATTCATGACTGGCAAACTGCATACCACACACAATGAAACACAAACAAGGTAATTTAAATTATGGGTTATTTCTGTAAAAACAAACAAAATGTGTGCTTATTCAAAGTTTCTAAAATGTTTTGGAGAGGTGGTTGGTTTGGTACCCTTAAAGCACCCACGCATGCCTCCTGTTAAAAAGTATGGTCTGTTCTCCTCAATACCTCTTCTGTGATGTAAATTACCTCCTGGGTAAACAGGGAGTAAAGGGATGATGTCAACATAGGGTTGAAGGCTTGGTGCACAAGGGGCACTGGCTGATGCCTGTTTGCTCCAAGTTCTTCTCTATACCTGACCGACCTAGGAGTTTGTCTTGGAAATAATTTTGGTATGATCCTTTCTACTCTTCATGCATTTCTTTATCTATTCATTTATTTTTGCAGCTTCCACCCTTCCTTACAGTCTCTTCCAATGAGTTTTCTTTACTTCTCATCAAAGATATAAAGTCCTATACTTACTGTAGTATTTCTTTATTAAGAAGTAATACCTTGGGGCACCTGGGTGGCTCAGTTAGTTAAGCATCCAGCTTTTGGTTTTGACTCAGGTCATGACCTCATGGTTTATGATATCAAGCCCTGCACTGGGCTCTGTGTTGACAGCCCAGAGGCTGCTTGGGATCCCCCCTCTCCCCCCCCTCATCTCTCTCTCTCCCCCTGCCCCTCCCCTGCTCACATGCACTCGTTCTCTGTCTCTCTCAAAATAAATAAATAAACTTTAAACAAGGAAGTAATATATTTGTGTTGCATTTATTTTCTTTTAGAATTCTTATTATTTTTATCATTGTCGTGATTATATACTTGCATGGTTTGGTCTGTCTAACGTTATTTGACCCCAAAGCCCCATTATTTTTACCAAGTAATTCTGTGAGGTTTTTCAGGAACACATATATTGCATTAGAGGGATATCGATGAACAAAAGTATGCGTACAGATCACATGAAGACTCTCATGAGACACGTGCCTCTCCTTCAACTCAAGAATGCTAGTACCTTTCATAAAGAATCAGTTTGCCTTTATCTTAGTGCCATAAACGATGTCATTTCCCTTTATTAGAAGCCTTATAAGATGCCTTAAAGATGCCTTTGTTCCCCTTATGTTAGATTCCCATAGAGAAATTTGAGCTTTGTCCTGTCAAACAAGTATATAGGGTTTGATAATATACTTTTTTGTGTTAAACTCATTCCTGGTTCCATTTCTTTGGATGATGGTGAATGTTAGTACTTTCTCCTTTTTGTATTCCTTTTACAATCCTGTTGCTTTATATGTTGCTTCTAAACTGCCATTAATACTGCCTAAAGGTGGGAGGTTTTATAGATACACACATATATTTATATATACACATACACATACATATAAATAGCACATACATATGCAGATAGATATACTCTGTATTTAGAATTACTCGGTTATTTAAATAGAATTTGAATGTAAGTAGCAGGTGGAAGGAGCCCAAAATAAGTCAATTGGAATTAAAGAGAAAAGACCAATTGATTACCTGCCTTCTTTATAACTTTTCCACTGTTATTTTGGAGCTGTGCAAAGAATGTCTCTATTACCCACCAGGATACCATTTGTCACATTGGAATAGAACCAAAATTTCCTACAAGGCATTGTGGATTCATTAACAAGTTAGCACATTCTCTCAAAGCCCCTAACTTACCCCCAGTGTGCGTTAACAGACTGAGGGAACCTGAGTCAGCAAGTCGTAAACTTTGTATAAACACAAACAAGACAGAAGAATCGGAGGCACAGCACATTCTGCTTGTAAAATGTAAGATATCACCAAGGTATATGATAGAAGAGCTTGAGGAAATCATACCTTCTCAGTCACGCAAAATCCAAAATGCAAAACAACGGCTGGGTTACTCTGCTTAGCACAGGAGGAGAGTGTAAGTGTCATATGTTTCATTCCTTCGTTGACCAAATATTGGTTCACACTTAGTAATATAAACATTACTCCGCCGTTGGCTCCCCTAGACCCTCTTCCCCAAGAAATGCACTGGTGCTCTTAGGATTACCTGCTAATAAGCTCACAACGGTACCCTTCTCTGGGAATTGCCCTCCGCTCATGGGAGCCACTCTCATGTCAATGACTGATCACCCTGGGAGAGTAGGGTGGGAACCCAGTCCGCTGGCTTCTAAGTGGGGCAACCGTGTGATGGAATTCATGCTGCAGAGCTCCCGATGGGATTAAACTGAGGTTGGGTGGCCAGCAGTTCTGGCTTCCCCCGGACTCACTTCTCTCCCGGACACCACCTCAGTGAGGGATTTGCACAAGAAAACGCATCCCAGGCTCTGCATCTGGAAAACCCACCCTAAGACACCTGTTTACCATGGGCCAGAGTCAGGTTGAGGTGCTCAACAGACAGGCGAGGTTACTGCCATCGTGGAACTGACCTTCTACCGATGACATAACTTCAGAAACACATTCCATAAACACACAAGGTCTACCTGGGAACAGGTAAGCAATGTTGGATAGAGTGGTCAGGACAAGGCCTCCCTCAGGAGCAACACCTGAGCTTTGGCTAAAATGTTGAGGAGTATCCAGCTGTGTGAAGACACAGAGAAAGGGTGGTTCAGGCAGAGGTGACAGCAGATGCAAATATCCTGGGGTAGAATATGCTTTGTCTGCTTTAGTGGGGACTCCCTCCTCTCCATTCCTGAGGTTCCTTCCTGTAAAAGCAGCTCATTTGGTGTCATTTCCAACATCTCTCCATTCTCAATTCTCTTTGCCCCAGAGTGCAGGGCCATCTGAGTGGTAAATTTAGGCAGAACAACAACCGTTCATGCTCAACTCTTCTGTACCCTTTCTCTCAGGAGCGAGCTGCCTGCCCTACAGGAGCAGCTTTCTGATTGGCTTCTCCAGAAGTGGCTCTGCCCTGCTTCAGGTGGGAGAAGGGAAAATCCTGCCCTCATGACGTGTTCCCTGTGATTGGCTGGGTTTAGTCTACCCAGCTTTGGAATTCCAAATCAATAAGGCTTCTTGACTAACAGATTTCAAGCCAAGTCCTTCCACATGGGCTCTACAGGAATCAAGGTGCTATTTGACCTCCATCGACCATGCATGCCTCACTTCATCAGCTTCCTCTCAATTTGTTCAGAACTAAGACAGGCAAGGCCTCTTCCCCCTCTCAGAGGCCATATGAACTTGTAATCCACCTCACTAAAGCCAGATAGTTACTTGAAAAAGAGAAATGGTCAAATACGGCAATTCTTTCCGTTAAAAATAAGGTAAATAAAGGAGTGGATGTTGAGAATAGCAACCGTGATTTTGCTTCCATTAAAGCCAGAACAGTCAAATTATAATAAATTCTGTTGTTAGTATAAGTGATATGTCTAAAATTATATTAAAGTTATGAGTTTTAATACACCTACTTTTCAATTATTCAATACATTTTCAACGGCTTTAAGGTTTTGGAAAAAATTAAGTATTAAAAATACATTAAAATTTGTACATGGATCCACGTTTTCCTGTTGCCTCAATTTTAATTTTTTAAAAAATACTGCATCACAATATTATTTCTCTTGACTACTGACTCTGTAATCCGCCCCCCCCCCCCCCCATATGCACACACACTTAAATTCTGTACTTGAGGCAAGTGACATACTGGGGCACAGAAATCAAGGTAAGGGCAGGGGTAGGGGTGAAGGGTGGGGGTGGGTGTCAGGGACAAAAATTAAACATGGTGCTTTATTTGCTTCAGGCTAATCCCAGACCCACACATTAATATGTTCTAGAAACAAGGGGAGAAGTGTAAATTGGGTTTAGTGAGCCATGATAGGGAAAGATGAAAGAGTCAGAGAGGTGGGCTAGAATGATACCACTTAGGGCCTTTAGATAGGAATTGAAAGAGAGGTTTCATCCTGAGTTTGGAAACTAACAGCTGGCCCATGCCCCGCCCCCCCCACCCCCCCACCCCGCACCACAGACAATAGCACCAAATATGGCCGACTTCAAAGTAATCTCTGCTCTTACTATACAAAAATTAATGTTTCAGTTCCCCCCAGAAAGTTTTCTAATTTATTTCCACCTGAAACCTCTATAGTTATCCACAAAATCTACCAGCAATCTCACCTTTCCCATGATGCTTGATGTTTTAAAGAGCTGTCTTATATCTGTAAAGTTCACATAATTGTGAGCACTTCTAACAATACAGAAAAGTACACAAGGATGTTAAAAATCAAAAGAATATACCAGGCACCACAAAAGCTCAACACTGGTGAGAAAAGAAAGAGCAGAGCAACTCTTGGGTTATTTTCATAAATAATAATAGTCATTTTCTTTCCAAATTGCAAGAACAATGAGGTTTGTCTGCCCACAAACCTGCCTCATGTGCTGTCACGTTCATTTCCTTGCCATTTCAGGCTGTAAAAAAAAAGTATTTTCTCATAAGTAATTAGTCAAGGAATATAGCCATAGAGCAATTCTTATTTCCTCTGTATTATTAAGGAATAAGATAGAAGCTTAGTTCCTACCATCTTAGTATTTTGGTAAAATTAATGAAAATATTTCTAATATTTTCATTCATGGTCTCATCTTTTTAAACATCCATGGAACAGAATTCAAACTTTTGTCGATGTTTCTGGAGAATCTCAAAACTAAATGTTCATGGGATTAAACAAGTAACATAAATACGTATCAGGTGCAAGAGACAAGAGGGAACAGTCAGGACTGTGGTAAAAATGGAGAGTGTTCATTTCCATTTCAAAGGGTGCTGCTCAAAATTCTTGGACAGAAAAGCTAAGGGTTTTCACAACGCAACCCAGGCTTCCTATTTGTTGATGTGGACGACTAAGTCATTTTTTAAGGCTATGTAAGCCAAACAAAACATACCTTTCAGAGTCCTTACAAAGCTGGTGAGCGTTATCATTCTGAACACGCACCTTTGTGCTGAGGTGAATTACAGGATGGCTTTCAAAGGATGCGAAGGTATGAAGAATTAATTGCCTTTAAGAGCTCCACTCTTCCTACCTCACTTCTACTTCTTTTTTTTTTTTAAGCTTATTTACTTATTTTGAGAGAGAGGGAAAGAGAGAGTCCCAAGCAGGCTCCACACTCAGCATGGAGCCTGATACAGGGCTCGATCTCATGAACCGTGAGATCATGACCTGATCAACAGTCAGATACTCAACCGACTGAGCCACCCAGGTGCCCCCTCACTTCTACTTCTCATCTGCTTCTCAATATCTGTTGTAAATGGAAAAGCAAGTAAGGCAGCTTGTTAAACAATCACCTTATGTTTACCAAAATCCTAACTGAATATACGTTGGATTGCAGGCAAAGGTTGGCTTGGGAGTTCTCATGTGAAGGAAAAACTTCATAGCTGCGATTTACTTCCCCATTCAGAGAAGTGTTTTCATCTACTTGTGGATATTCATCTCTACGCAGGATTTTCTGTTAGGATCACCCTCGTTACCCACCTTCTCCTCTGTCCCCAGCAACCTGAGAGATCTTCTTCAAATATGCACGTCATAGTTCTTTGTTGTAAGCGAGATACCAGCTTAAAGAGGAACAACTGATTAGAGCGATGTTGTGGAGTTCACCAGATTGACACAAAGGCTGGGGAGCCAGAATGGAGAAATGAAGAGGAACCAAGGGAAGACAAGCCGTGGGACCCTTTGCCAAGGCCATGCCCAGAAGCAGCCATTAGATTAAGACCACACTGTTAGAAGTCATCCCCTACTGTCCCAAGGCCCAAAGTACTGGGGAGGAGCATATGACTGGCCAAGCCAGGATCCTGTGGCATACACTTCTAGCTGACAATGGGTGGAGAGAGGAAGGACTCTGCTCTGGAAATTGGCAGGGGGTCAGCACTGATCACAGAATGCACACAAAGGAGAACCACTATCCATGCCCCCAACTCCCAATACGGGAAGGTAGATGAGATGCTGTGCAGCCAAAACATGACAGATATCTATGAAATCACTTTGCTTCATAAACTCTTTTCATGAATTTCTGGGTCTTTAGGAATACAATCCAAACTCCTAACCGAAGCACTTCAAGAAGTGGTCTCTTCCTACCTCTGCAACCTCCGCCCTTACCCTTGGTAGATATTTCCCAACCACAGTGGCTTCTTTTCTTTAGGTTCTTAAAAGCACACCACGTCTCTCCTATCTTGCGGCCTTTACACACGTCTTTCCCTCTGCCTGTAATTATCTTACCATTGCTGCCCACCATTCCCACGTCTGGCTCCACATTATTTAGAGCTCAGCTTTAATATCACTATTTTATAGAGGCCTCTCCAGACCATGTTGTCATAAAATTCTCACCTGTGGCCACAGGGCTCTCTAGCAGATTCATATATTCACTTCGTATTTCTTATAACAGTCTAGAAACATCTTGGTGTGTGTTCACGTGGTGCCTGTTTACTCGGTGCGTGTTGATTTGTAAGCTGTCCCTATTCCGCAGCAGTCCACAATCTGGGGGAAATGACAGTGGGCCTTTCCAGTTGTTTTCTCTCTAGCACTGCACTAGGCACAGAAAAGATGCTCAATAGCTATTGAACACATGAAAGAATGCAGTCTCGGGGCACCTGAGTGGCTCAGTCGGTTAAGCGTCCATCTTCAGCTCAAGTCACAATCTTGCGTCTCGTGAGTTCAAGCCCCATGTCGGGCTCTGTGCTGACAGCTCTGAGGCTGGAGCCCGCTTCGGATTCTGTGTCTCCCGCTCTCTCTGCCCCTCCCCCACTCGTGCCCTGTCTCTCTCTCTCTCTCTCTCTCGCTCGCTCTGTCAAAAATAAACATTAAAAACAAAAATAAAAATAAAAATAAATTAAAAAAGAATGCAGTCTTCCAGAAGACTCACCGAGGGAAAAGGATGGCATCTGTGCAGACCAAGGGTTTCAAACAGTGTTTGGCACAGTGGCACCGTGGGCTATTTTGAAAGAGGAAGAAAACAGGCAAAGTTTCTTGGACCCTACTCCCACTTCGAACAGAGCACCTCCTCTTCCATGTCTTCTACAATTTAGGCTTCCAGGAAAGATTTAACTTAAAGGATTTGCATCTAAATGAGGCTTGACAATGAAGATCTAATTGGAAGAAAGGAAAATCATTAAAACAGGTCAGTACTTTGATAATTCTGATAAATAGTCTAGGTGGTGATGAATAATACTGATAGATCATGATTATTCAAATTGACCTGTATCTCTTATCAATCTTGTCCAAAGAAGTGCCATTCCTGGAAACACTCTGCTTATGTTGACCTAAGTTGGAAAAAAAATTTTTAATGTTTATTTATTATTCTGAGAGAGAGAGACAGACAGAGAGAGAGAGAGAGATGTGAGTGGGGGAGGGACAGAGAGAGAGGGAGACACAGAATCTGAAGCAGGCTCCAGGCTCTGAGCTGTCAACACAGAGCCCAATGCAGGTCTTGAACTCACTGACCACAAGATCATGACCTTAGCGGAAGTTGGATGCTTAACCGACTGAGCCACCCAGGTGCCCCATGTTGACCTAAGTTTAAATCTGTTTATACTGTTTCCACATATATCAATCTTTGACCCTGATATGGTTTATATGACCTCTGGTGAGGTTTTGTGCCTACTAAAACAAAAAAAATTCAAAAATATATTGGCGTCTTCCAACTAGAAGGGAGGCTCCTTGTGAGTAGAAACCAGGTTCATTTTGTTCACCCCACCATCTCCTGTCTTTGGAACAGTGCGTGCCACACTGTGAATGTGGTTCGCAAATATATGATGACCAAGAGTTTGAAAGGGGTGAAGAGTTGACCGGGGTTGAGGGTGACACTGGTGGCCTGGCACAAAGCCTCAGAGACCAAGTAACGTAAGGATGGACACCGAACAAGGAAGGCAGTGATGGATGATACACAGGGGGATTAGTAATCAGATGAATAAATATATTCAGAATAACAGCAGCTAGTTTGTTTGCACTGTTGGAGAAAAAGGTTTCACATACGGACAAGGAGAAAAGTAGTTGAATTATATATATGTAATATATATATATTATATATATAATATGGATATATCTATCTATATGTATGTATACATACATACACATACACACATATATCTAGTCCAGATTTTACTTTCTAAATATCATTTTCTACCCAAATTTCTTGGAGTAAAGGTTGATTCAAGGCTGGGATGGAAGCAGGGCGAAATGGTACATCCAACTTGTACCAGAAAGTAAGAACGGTGATAGACAGCAACTACACTTCTCATGGTGAGCACTGCATAATGCATAGAACTGTCAAATCGCCATGCTGCACATCTGAAACTACCATAACATTTTATGTCAACTTTTCTTCAATAAAAGCAACATAAACTTAAAAAAAAAAAAAAAAGATTAAATAATGTTCTCAGAGAAGAGCAGACACATTAAAAAAAGAAGCCAAAGTCAGCTTGAAAAGGTTCTCACTGGTCAAATCTGGTACAATTTCATCATCAAAATAAACAACGTAGTAACAGATTATACCTAAAATATGAATCCATGAGATCGTGCTGATATGAACACATGGGAAAATAAAAATCTTCTTGCAAGAATGTCAACTAATAAACGTAGAGAGAATGATGGAACTGGACAATCACCATTCAGCAGCTATCAGAGTAATAATTGAGCCAAGAAATATCAATGAATATGGAAATAATTAGTAAAAGTTTGATTAGGAATCGGATATTTACATAGTGCATCTCGCCACAAGACGCACATTTAATTGCAAAGGGAAAAGAGTAACTTTCCATTGGGAAAAGCTCAGAAGTGATCAAAGTAAACATTATGGGAAATGACAATCACGCTTCTCTTGATGGGGTGTAATGACAAATGCACAGCTATCACAGATGTGTCGTTATAGTATGACATTCTCGCCCTTTATGCACAACCTCAATCAAATTCTGAGGAAATATCAGATAAATCCAAATTGGAAGACATTCTAAAAAATGACTCATCTGTAAAGTTCCGAATTATCAAGCCAATGTCATGAAAGACAATGGAAGACTGAGGATATATTCCAAGTTGAAGACTAAGGAGTCATGCCAGCTCAATGCAATACGTAATCCTGGATTGGATTCCTTTGCTATAAATGACATTATTAGAATAACTGAAGAAATCTGAATGGGGTGCATGGATTCGATGGTAGTAATATGTCAATGTTAATGACCTGAATTTGATGGCTATATTGCGGTTATATAGAATAATGCCCTCATTTGTAGGAACACACACTAAAATATTAGCTGGTGATACGGCATCATGTCAGCAACTTACTCTCAAATGATTTAGAGGGAAAAAAAGTTCTCTGAACAAGGCTTTTCTGTAGGTTTGAAGTTATTTCTAAATAAAAAGTATATTGACATTGCCCTACATTCTGGGAACAGTATAGCCAGTATATTGGTTAGTAAAAATCAAGACAAATTAAAACAACGTAAGATTGTTTCAATACGAGGAACAACAGGCTTCTTAATTGACCAGCTGTATCTCCTTTTGCCTTAACAATCAGACTCTCATTTAGCAAATATATAAGGACAATGCCTTATGTACCACTTGATGCACAAAGATGAACAAAATGAGCCAGGTCCCTGCTTGCAAGGAGTCTGCCTCTTTTTTTTTTTTTTTTTTTTTTGGAAAGTTGAACATTGAACACATTTCTTTTTTTTTTTTAATGTTTTATTTATTTATTTTTTTAATATATGAAATTTATTGTCAAATTGGTTTCCATACAACACCCAGTGCTCATCCCAAAAGGTGCCCTCCTCAATACCCATCACCCACCCTCCCCTCCCTCCCACCCCCCAACAACCCTCAGTTTGTTCTCAGTTTTTAACAGTCTCTTAATGCTTTGGCTCTCTCCCACTCTAACCTCTTTTTTTTTTTTTCCTTCCCCTCCCCCATGGGTTTCTGTTAAGTTTCTCAGGATCCACATAAGAGTGAAACCATATGGTATCTGTCTTTCTCTGTATGGCTTATTTCACTTAGCATCACACTCTCCAGTTCCATCCACGTTGCTACAAAAGGCCATATTTCATTCTTTCTCATTGCCACGTAGTATTCCATTGTGTATATAAACCACAATTTCTTTATCCATTCACCAGTTGATGGACATTTAGGAATTTATCCAAGGGATACAGGAGTACTGATGCATAGGGGCACTTGTACCCTAATGTTTATAGCAGCACTCTCAACAATAGCCAAATTATGGAAAGAGCCTAAATGTTTTATTTATTTTTGATGGAGAGTGCGAGTGGGGTAGGGGCAGAGAGGAGGACAAAGGATCCAAAGCGGCTCGATTCTGTGCTGGTGGCAGAAACCCTGATGCGGGGCTCGAACTCACAAGGCGTGAGATCATGACCTGAGCTGATGTCAGATACTTAACCGACTGAGTCATGCAGGTGCCCTGATAAAAAAAAAGTTGAACACATTTCTATCAAGGAGAGTGGGGAAAGAGACAGACAGACAGACAGGCAGGCAGAGAATGTGTGTATAATCTGTCACCTACTGTATTACCTGCTATAATTAGTGATGAGGTTGTTTTTTTTTTTTTAGTAATAAAAGCAATTTTCAAAGTAGTATACTCATATGTTTCCAAATATACATGATAGATGGATGACAGATAGGTAGGTAGGTATGCAGCCAGGAAGAGAGAGAGATAGCTGGGGAAAGAGAGAGGGAGAGAAGGAGGGAGGGAGGGAGGGGAGGTGGGAAAGAGGGAAAGAATACTGCTTTATCATCCCATTGTTGGGTTTCACATCATAATCAAGAGGGGAGAAAGCCTCTGAAACAGATCAACATCTCAGACATCACCTCACATGTGAGGGTAAGGGTACCATGGCAGGTAGCATCTATTTGTATGAGCAGCAAGTCCTGAGGTCCTTCTGATCTGACCTTACAATATCCCTTCGCGTGAGGCACATGACAGGGGTGAACTGTACCGTGCTTAACAAGAGGCACAGAGCAAGTCAGATGGCACACAGCCCAGGCTGACCTCCAGTTGCCCCTGCTGCACGCTGGATGTGCACCCCAGGTGTGACGGAACCGGGACCTTCTGGTGGAATATCACCTGTGTTCTTCTCTCCCAGGCTTTCCAGAGAGAACTCTAAGACACAGATTGCCACCTTTAGGTGCGAGGCGGGCAATGCAGAATCAGTGACATAGACCCAACGCCACAGAGGAATGATCCTGCTTCCCATTCATCTTCAAACACATGATTAGCCTTTCACCGTCTCTTTCCACTTCCTACATCTGTTAGAGACGTGAAGACCATGAAATTTAAAATTTCCTCTTTTGTGTGCAGGAACCAGTAGTGCAGGGACAAAGATAAATAGCACCTAGAGCCTGGACTCAGGAGTTGGGAGTTAGCTGAGGAAGAGGGGGGACGGTGGTGAGCAGGAAAGCACATAATCCATTGAAACGGGTCCCCATCAAGTTTGGCACTTTCCACCAACAGGAAATGATGCAGCATCAGTGTCACCTGATGTTCCAACGTTTTCCTTTTCTTTTTTAGCAACGTTAAGACTTAATTCACATAGCATAAAATTCACCTGCTTAAAGTATACCAACCAGTGCTTTTTAGCATACTGAGTGATGCAACTATCGCCATAATCTAAATCAAGAACACTCTCATCATCCCCCAAAAGAAACCCCATTCCCCCGACTGGCAGCCACTAATCTTATTTTCCGTCTCTACTGATTTGCCCATTCTGGACCTTTTACACAAAGGGAATCTGGCGATGTGTGTTTTGCAGTGACTGACTTCTCTCGCTTAGCCTCGTGTTTTAGAAGTTCATCTGTGTCGTAGCGTCTAACGGTATTTTAAGAGCAGCCAGAAACACAGATTTTCACGTGAACTCTGCACCGTTAAATGACGGCCACTAACTTGAAACCATAGCACAGTCAAAATGAAAGACCTGTGACACGGAATCTGGTTTCCAGAACGCCATTTTGAAAACTTTGTTGACAGTGTAGACGTTAGACACAAACGTTGAACGACCATTGAGGTCAGAGGCCATGTGCCTCTGTGTCCCTAGTGAGGGAGAACCAAGGGTGGAGTGGTAGGAGGGGTCTGTCCTGGGTGCAGGGAATAAGGACACACATTGTTCATAGAGAATTTTTAAGTGATAGTAACTAACTAAAAGTAGTTCTGCTTATCATCTTGCCAAAAATTCTAAACAATATGACTAATAAAAATAACCTCGGGATGCCTAGGTAGCTCAGTCAGTTAAGCGTCCAATTTTGGCTAAGGTCATGATCTCGCAGTTCATGAGTTTGAGCCCCGTGTAGGGCTCTGTGCTGACAGCTCGGAACCCGGAGCCTGCTTCCGATACTGTGTCTCCTTCTCTCTCTGCCCCCCACTCTCAAAAATAAACATTAAAAAAAATATAATCTTTCTCCCAAACATATTGTGTGTATCTTAGTTCTCATCAAGTGCTCTGATTATCATTGGCTTTTAACAATAGATAGGTAGCTTCAGATTAGCAAGTTGTCTTTACTTCTCCTTTAAAAAACACTGTTCCAACCCATGGGGGAGGGGAAGGAAAAAAAAAAAAAAGAGGTTAGAGTGGGAGAGAGCCAAAGCATAAGAGACCCTTCAAAACTGAGAACAAACTGAGGGTTGATGGCAGGTGGGAGGGAGGGGAGGGTGGGTGATGGGTATTGAGGAGGGCACCTGTTGGGATGAGCACTGGGTGTTGTATGGAAACCAATTTGACAATAAACTTCATCTATTGAAAAAAATAAAAATAAAAAAAAATAAAAAACACTGTTCTGTACATGGCAGTTTACTTGAAGAACTTCCAGTTGTAAGCTGGCCTTGGACACAGGGGAACTCAGTCACGTGCATCCATTTCAAGAATAGACTCTTAAAGGTTTGGAACCCTTCAAGCACGCCTCGGGGTAACTTGCATCCTCAACCCCTGTGAAACTACCCAGTTTTGCATTTCAACAGTCGATGCAAAACTAACATGGATCACCCAGGGATTATAATAAAGGAAAAAACAAAACATGGGATACTTCAAGTCTTGTGGTTTTATGTGACCATTTGGAGTTTTTACATTGGGAAACTTTTAAACTTGCTTAGTAAACAGAAGCCATTATGTCACTATTTGTGACTGCGGAAGACAAATAGGTTGGTACAGATTCCCCCCCTTTAAAAAACGCACTGATGACCTTCAAAACTATTAGTATATTACTATTTGCCTTTATCACTGTTACTTTATTTTTTATTATATGTATATTTATTTACTTTTTTACTGGCATGTTTATATAGAGAACGCATGACAAAAGAAAATTTTCCCCATTTATATTTCTTTTCTGCCACTATTTTGTTTCATTTCACAGTAGTTCCTGAAAATGCCTTTGTCATACAAAGGGAGTGGTACATGAGATCCACCCCAAGTCCCAAAACTACTAGTTATGTCACTAGCCCCAAAGAGAGAGAGAGAGAGAGAGAGAGCCCAAAGGATTTCAGAAAGTAAAACATGGCACGCCAACGATAAACATATTCGTTCATTCATGTGACAAATAACTTTAAGCACTAAGTGTGCGTTACACGGTTTTCCAAGTATCTACTGATGCGTAACAAAGTGCCCCAGAAGTCAGTGGTTTAGTGTGTTTGTTTTACAATATGGTAGAAAATTCAGCACGCGTGTGTTCTGAGAACTCTCCGGGGAAGGGGCAAAAGAACACTGATATAAAATAAAGTGGGAACGCTTACTGAGTAGAAGTCACAGAAGTAAGAGCAGAGATAAAGCTGACTATACCAGTGACAGGGTCCGTTCTAGGAGACCAGACAGCCACGCTGCTCTTAGATCTGGGCGCCTGGAGTCCCTGGCCTGGGCCCCAGGGTTTGAGGCACTTTTCCTCTGGCCCTACTTAAGTCCACCACAGATGTCCCCACCCAGGCACTAGGGTCCTCACTTCCATAAATATATCACATAGTACCAGGATCCTGGACTTCTCTGTTCAAAGGGCCTGCATCCACTCCCAAAACCTAAAAGATCCTCTTCCAAGTCAGCTTTTTGAGAGAGGACCACACTTCTGGGGACCCCTCTCTGCTCAGGAAAGGAGAATAAAACTTGAAAAAGAAGTGGTCATGACCGAGTGGGGACGTCCAAGTATGCCTGTTCTCCAAGCCTTGCAAATGTCAGCCGCAGGCCTGCCAGACTCCTCATCTGCAGCCCCTGGATGAAAGGTAGGCTGTGTGACTGCTGAGCCTGTCAGTTGGTGGATGACTGGTATTGGCAGGCGGAAGCTCTCTTATGATGGTTATTTTATCAAGAAAAGAAAAAGCAACATCATCAGTCAAGTTGGAGGCAAAGGGGGGGTGCAGGTTTGAGAAGGAAGGAGAACGGGGAGTGAGTGGGCCAAGGAAAGTTGTAGGCAAATCAGCAACACAGATGGCTGAGTTAAAGTTAGTAATTACTCATTTCAGGTCAAACCAGCTAGTAGACTGTGTTTAGGGCATGAAATAGGTAAAGGCTGGACCCAGTCTGTGATGTGTTTTCTCTGATGAGGATGATGAAAGCCAAGAGGGTTGAGGTCATGTCTGAAGGAGATTATAACGAGGGGTTTTGAGACCTTCGCTGGGCAAGAATGGAAGTGAAGATCAGAAGTACTGAAGAACTGTTCATGGTGGGCGCTCAATGGTTTGTAGGTCCTGCTGGGGTTGAAACGTTGCTGGAATCAGAATACAGACAGGCGAGTGACACTGTAATGCAGATGTGATGATAGGGCAGTGGGGTTCATGATGCTGGGAATAAAGGGGTGTCCTATGTATTGGTAACAACAAAGTCTTGATTGGTCAGGAACGAGGAGGTTGAAGACCACTGCAGAGTCCATAACACTGGGAGTTCACGGGGGGTGGCAGCTTGATTTCCATGAATACTGAAATTACCGAGTATCACAAAATAAGGGCTAAAGTATTTAAGCGAGAAAAGCAGGGTGCATAGCAAGACTATAGGAAGCCCTCATTTGAGTAAAACAAAAAAAAACAATATCTAGACACAATCTGCAAAAATCCACGAACATCATCTACACACTTGTACGCTTATATGAACATGCACAGTCTTAATTCTAGAAGGAACCACAGGGAATGATACCCACCAGCAACTCTCACTTTCCATCATGAATGGAAACCTCTAGGGGACTAGAGGTTCGAGACTAGGAGTAGTCTTACTTTTCATAATATAACCTTGGGCATTGATGGAATGCTTTACAATGTATCTGCATTATTTCTCAGTTTAGAAAAGAGAGAAAATAGCTAGCTAATAACAAATAAAAACCGGGGCTCCTGGCTGGCTCAGTCAAAAGAGCACGTGACTCTTGATCTCTGGGGTCGTGAGTGGGAGCCTCAAGCTGGGTGTAGAGATTATGAAAAAATATATAAATAAACTTGAAAAATAAAACCAATGTTGATCTTAGTGAGTCTTACTCAGCTGGAGTTGCTTTTCCTGCATTCTCAAGAAGTACGCAGTCCTGAAAATGGAGCCAAGTTTTGAGAATAAAACTCTCAGAGTAATCAGGACAATTAAGATGTATTTAAACAACTCCGGGTTGAGGAAAAATGGATTTTTCTTGCCGCTGGCAATGTAAGCAACGAAAGTCCTTTTCTCTAACCGACTTGCTTGAGAAAGCCTGTGTCTTGATCAAAGACCAAATGATTACAATTTAGCCACCCAATATCTTCTTGCTGATTTAATTAACATAATGTTCCCTTAACCAAATGAAACAACATTATTAAGCTGCGTTGGTGAGATGCAGCCCAAACCCTCACAGGAAGGCTGCCAGAGGGCCCGGGCTCGGAAAATAATTTCCCGTTTCGTACCGTCTCTCACACAAGAGCAGTTCAAATGGGTGCTCAAGGAGGTTCACCATTTTCCTAACTGGGGGACTTCCTGCAGAAAGATGAAAGGCTGCACCCCAGACAGGAACGGGAAAATCGTGCTGAAGCAGGGATGATGGAAATCCCCCCTTGGGCCCCACCCAAAGGTTCCCCCACCTCTGGGAATACCCACTGAATGCCTTAGACCAACCCCTCCAAGAATTTACAGGGCAACTATATCCCTACAGATGAGATCACGTCCGCAAATGCAAACGGTCAAGGCAATGTCTCCCCATCTCACCTCCAGAAAATCTCTCCAAATGGCAGACAGTGGCGCTCCCAGCTGTGTTGGAGCCTTTTCTGCTCGGAAAAGGGAGCCCACGGTAAGTGTGAACAGGAGTTATTCAGAGGAGGGTAGTGGCCCAGTGACATCACGTAATTTTTGTGAATGAACCGGTCAAATGTCACCCGCTTCTCCCTATCCCCTCGGCCACCATAGGGAGCGAAAGGGACTCTTTTGTAAGCTGGAGAGCCCACACCTTGTCTAAAGACACGGGCACTATGTGTCTGTAGCCATGCACTACCGACTTCCCTTCAGGTCATGATCTCGCGGTCCGTGAGTTCGAGCCCCGCGTCGGGCTCTGCGCTGACAGCTCGGAGCCTGCTTCGGATTCTGCGTCTCCTTCTTTCCCTGCCCCTTCCCCTGCTCATGCTCTGTCTCTCTCTCTCTCTCTCTCTCTCAAAAATAAACTTAAAAAAAAAATTAAAATGTCAATCAATTAAAGTCTCCACAACCCACCCCACTGCCAGGTCCTGATTGGTTTCTTACTGTGCGTCAAGTTCATCTCAGACTCTTTAGCAGGGCCTTGCAATCCAGCAGAGCCCGGCCCGGAGCCTCCCCGCAACATCTTCTGCAAGGGATGCTCCCACCCCCGCTACACCTCAGCCCTGCCAGCCTCACACCCTGTGCCCGATCCTTTCCCACCTTCAGGTTTGGGCACGTGCTGCTACTTTGGCCTGGAATACTCTTCCAAACAAAATCACAATCTCTGGCTGGAAAATTCATACTATTCCTTCAGTTTCAACCTAACATTTCTCGCTTGGAGAGCCCTTCCCCAAATCCTTCTCCTCATGCAGGGTCTACCATTATTCTCCCTCCCAGAGCGCAGTGCCACACTGAATACCACGACTTGGGGATCGATTCCTTTAGCGTCCACCCCTCTGGCTAGATCATAGGCTCTACCAAGCACATGATATTTCTATCTGGCTCACTCGCAAGTCCAAAGATAGTGCCTGACACCTGGCAGGCGCTTACCAAATAGCTGGATATATGATTAAGAGTTCACGGAGCTCGTTCTATGGGCCAGGTATTGTGTTGACAAGGGAGCAAAAATAAACCGGAATCGTGTCCCATTCACCAGTCCATAAGCAGCTAGGAAGGAGGCATCCTAGCGTTATCTGTTTTCGGCTACCTACTTTTAAAAACTACTGGGAAGCCTGGCATTTCAATTCTCCGAGCCAACCCATGAAGCAGAGAAAATTAATCCAGGCCCCGGAGTGTGATTTCAGAGCTGAACAAAGGAGAATTTTTTTTTTTTTTTCTTTTCCACATATGCCTCTAGCCTGGGAGGGCCAGCACCTGGCATGATCCTCTGCCCACTCCCAATGCCAGACCTAATTAATTGATTACAGCACTCTCTGTGCTGGCAATTAACTTCTGACTCCTTTTCAACACAGTCCACGCGGCCCCCCCCAACCGATCACAGTTGGCATGAAAGATGGACTGTTTTTTCCATCCCCCTTGCTAGCCCTTAGAGCCCACGGACAATAGCGGTGGTGAGAAGTGAGAATTGTGTCAAGTGAAATGGCATCCTCTTCCTGCCTCTGAGACTCAGGCTGGCACATAACCTTGGCGCACACCGTCTATGCGTGGCTCGATGTAGCCAAGCCACTCAAATCTCCACTCTGCCTCATTCTTAAGTACGTTCAAGCACGGTCTTCGAGTGGTTTTCTTCCTTGTGTCTATTTGTCGACTCTCTTGAGTCTTCCCTGACTATTTTGGGAAAGACTGACAACGTTTTTCTAAGAAAAGTATTTTTAAAAAAGTATTTTCATTGGACTCAGGAAGGCCAGGTCTTAACGGAAGGACGCATCCCTTAATTTTCAATTCTAGGAGGGCAACCATGATCTCAGTTAGTTTATAACGCCCATCAATTCATAAGTCTTCATTATTTTGAATTACTTATTCATGAACCTAATTATTCCCTAACACTAATGTGTGTAACTTGACTCGGTATGCATCCTTCATTAAAGGATTTCAAGGCCATTAACTGGAAATCCACAGAAATATTAAATCTAGACTCTGACTTCATGCGTTTCTTTTGTGTTAGTACTTACCTTGTAAAGCAAGTACATCTAATCATAACCCACCTGTGTGTGTCTGTGTGTCTGTGTGTGTGCGTGCACGCACCTGTGTGTGTGTGCGTGACTGCTCTTTGTTTAGCAGTAAACTCTAAGCTATAACTTCTGGAGATTTACAGTTCTTCATAATGTATTCAAATAAATAAAGAGCTAAGTTAATATTTAATGGATTATTAAAGAGCTTTTTTCAAGAGATATCAACATCTTTTCCCATTAAGTGTGAAATATTAAAATAAATTAAAATGTTGCCTATGAATAAAAAGTCTTCACAGGCTAGGTCATGGGTCCCAAATCGTGAGGCAATATTATGATGCATCTATAAAATGTAAATTATATCATTACAATAATAACAATAACAATAACGTATTTATTAAGCTTAGTGTGTGCTTATTAGCACCGTGTTAAGCATTTCACGTATATTAAAGCATTTTATCTTTAGAACAATTATGTTATTATCTACATGCCATCTATGAATAAACTGAGGCACAGAGAAGTTAAGCAATTTGCCCCAAATCTTTCCAGCTAGTGGGATTTGCAGCTAGCAGACCCCCGCCCAAGATCACGATTCTGGGTCAAGAGTTCAAGCTTTTGGGGCACCTGGGTGGCTCAGTCGGTTAAGCATCCAACTTCAGCTCAGGTCATGATCTCACCACTTGTGAGTTCGAGCCCCGTGTCAGGCTCAGATCCTGTCAGGCTGACAGCTCAGATCCTGGAGCCTGCTTTGGATTCTGTGTCTCTGTCTCTCTCTGTTCCTCCCCCACTCACACTCTGTCTCTGTCACTCTCAAAAATAAATAAACATTAGAAAATATTAAAGAAAAAAGAGTTCAAGCTTTTAATCCCCATGCTATACCACCTCTAGTATTTAGCACACTGTTTTGTTAAGTAGCAACCCCCAAGCATCATCACCCTATTTAGTCCTTCATTATCCTTTGTACCAACAAAGACCCATAGAATTCTTGCGTGCAAAACTGGCTGAGGAGTTCCTTACTTCATTTTTCACAATGGAATCCTACACTCTAGGGCTTTGAATATTTCCAAATACTAAAACTGTGCTGTCTGTTGGGTCCTCTAGGTAACTCTTCACCCCCTGGGGATACCGTCTGTAACGTCACAGGCTATGTCCACACATAGCCTGGGTGGAGCTCCCCAGGGTCAAAGGCGCCCCTCATTTTGCCTGTTATGGGTGGCAGGGGGTTCCATCTTTTTTTCTGGGTCAAATCAGCTAACTAGAAGAGGGGATTCCATCCAAAGGAAATTAATGTGAGCTATTAACAAGCAAAATTATTTCAGAGAATCAAAGTTTCCAGCCAGGCAGTTGGCCATGTAGTCCAAAGGGCAGAGAATCTCATCTTGCAATATCTCCTGTCCGAGATATTTTAGTGAATTGCCCTAGCTGGGGTAGGAATCCTTTCTGGGGAGGTAAGAAGTGGATACTAGGGCAATTTAGTATTTTGCAATTGATTGTAACATGAAGTCTTCTGTTCATAAATTTCTAGACTCATTTCTTACCAAGAGTAAAATGAAATCCATTAAAACATAAGAACATGGGGGAAAATGTGGGAGAAGATGAAAAATACAGAAATAATAGGTGCTTAAGAAGGTTAGAGCAGACTGAAAATTAGAAATTAAAATAAATATGAGATAAAACCTGAAATATTTAAGCCAAGAGATATAAAAGGGTAAAAGCAACAGAAGAAAGTAAAATTAATCCTAGAGATAGAAATCCTAACTCTATGATTAGGATTTAGAGATTAAGATGGAATAAATTAATTATTTAGAAGTATATTTTAAGAAGCTCTGAGCTAAGGAGAAAAAAATGAAACCATGAAAGTCAAGAGATGTAAATTTGAGATATTCTAAGGAAAAAAAATTTAACAGTGAGGTAAACTGAGTCAAGGATGAATAAACCAACTCCTGGCATATATCTAGAACCATGGTTCTTATAATTGAGAGAACATCAGAATCACCTGAGAACACCTATTGCTGGGCCCAACCCAGAGTTTCTAACTTAGTAGATCTGGTTGAGAACTTGAGAATTTGCGGGGTGCGGGGGGTGTCTCACCTGGTTGAGCATTCGACTTTGGCTCAGGTCATGATCTTGTGGTTCTTGAGTTTGAGCCCTGCATCTGGCTCTGTGCTGACAGCTCAGAGCCTGGAGCCTGCTTCAGATTCTGAGTCTCCCTCTCTCTCTGCCCCTCCCCTGCTCGTGCTCTCTCTCTCTCTCTCTCTCAAAAATAAATAAATGTTAAAATAAAAACAAATTAAAAAACAAAGACCTTGAGAATTTGCTAGAAATGCAAGTGATGCAGACCCACTGACCTACAGAATCTCAGAAAGTCACTTGCAAAAGCATATTAGCAACAGCTCTCCCATAAAGCAAAAAGGTATAAACAACTCTACCACGTCTGCTATGACACTGGACAAAAACAATGGCGTGTTACCATCACCCGGAGGAATTTCATACACCAGCGACAGTGAATGAACTGCACCTACACACAATGGCGTAGATGAATCTTAGAAACAGCACGCTGGGTGAAAAGGCGCAAGTCGCAGCTGACTACCTAGGGAACAAAACAACCTTTAAAAGTCAGGAACAAACAGACGTTCGTTAAGCATACATGCACACGTGGTAGAAAGTGTTGTTTAAATTAAGACGGTAATAAACTCACAACCCAGAGACAGGAGAATAGTACTGGGAGGGGGCGCAGGCGGATGAACGCACATCTGTTTCATCACAGTGCTTAGTTTGGGTGGTGTCTTCACAGATTTTATTTCATTATTATTCTTTTCAATTTAGAAATGTAGATATATACATAATACATTATAGTATCATACATTACATATATATTTTTTATATATTGTATTATTACATATTGATAGATTATACGTAATTATGTATTATATATAAATATATAATACGAAATTTTATATGTGTGTATATATATGCATATATATCCTATATATGTATATATATATATATATATATATATATATGTATACTCCTATCCTATATATGTATATATATATACACTCCTATATATGTATATATATATATGTATATACTCCTATATACTCCTATATATGTATATA
Source organism: Panthera leo (assembly GCF_018350215.1). Taxonomy (NCBI): domain Eukaryota; kingdom Metazoa; phylum Chordata; class Mammalia; order Carnivora; family Felidae; genus Panthera; species Panthera leo. The sequence goes on from NC_056681.1 coordinate 7,666,833, forward strand.
TATATATACTCCTATATATGTATATATATATATATATATATATACACACTCCCTGCAATGAATCAAATACCAAATTTTAAAACATATTCACTGTGATGGTTAATTTTACGTGTCAACTTGCCTAGGTCACAGTACCCAGATAATTAATTAGTCAAACAACTAGATGTTCTAGATATTTCTGGGAAGGTATTTTTTAGATGACATTGACATTCAGATCTATAGACTTTGAGTAAAGCAGATTACCCTCCATAACGTTAATGGTCTTCATCCAATCAGCCCAAGATCTTAAGAAAAAGACAGACGTTCCACAAGGAAAAGCCCTTTCTGCTAACAGACAGCCTTTAGCCTCAAGCTGTGTCAAAACTCGTGCCTGGGTCTGCAGTCTGCCAGCCTATAGCCTCTACAATGGTGTGAGCCAATTCCTTAAACCGGACAGACGGATGGATAGATAGATAGATAGATAGACAGACAGACAGACTGATTTTCTATTGTTTGTCTGATGTGCTATTTCTCCGGAGAAGGTTGACTAATTCATTCACATTTCCCCAGAAGTATTTTATTTGACTTTTCAGGCTAGACTTTGGAAAAGAATAACACCTGGCTCAAAGCCGAATCAGTAGGAAGGAGGCCACTGCTGAGAAACCAGAAGTCTGACGGGCCAGGAGCGGCACACGCGTTCAGTCCTCATGCAGTTTCTGTGGTTGGATCATTTTCAACCATCCAGATACACAGGGTTAATTGGTCTGAACTCCTACCATTCTGAGTTACAGAAACAGCCCCAACTACCTTAAGCAAGGAGAGTAAATGCATTGATTCCTTTAACTCAAAACTCTCTTCCAAGGAGAGGTCTGGCTTCAGGCATAGACTGATTCAGGGGCTCAAATGATTTGACCAGCTCTCAACCTGGCTCATCTAACGACCTCAAACATATACAATCTTTTAATGCCATCAGCGGAAAAGGTGCTTATCTTCCCTGAGAGCTGTAACATTCTCGAACAGAGTTTCATTGTCTGGGGTGGGTCATGGCTGGTAAATGGAATGTCATGATAAACTAAGGCTTCACTTCTAAAGCTAATTCCTGTGCCCACCTGCACCCATCAAATCACACAGATCAAAGGTGAGAGATGCATTGTTCCTCTGTGGAAAATCAATTGTGATGTTATGGAAGGAGGAAATGGCTGCTGGGCAGATAAAACTCTAACAGTAACAATAACAACAATAACACAATGGATACCCACTCCACAGGGAGAATGATTCCTCCTTGGAGACAGAGCAAGTGACTGTGGCTCATTTCGTGATAACTACAGCAGAGTTGGCTGCAAGACAATTTCTTTTATGGCCCCAAAATATCCAGACCCGTAGGAGTTTAGCATTGGACGAGCTTTTAGACTTCAGACTACAATACCATCATCTTTGACAGAGATTAAGAAATTAGAGACCAAGGATGCTAGAAAATGGTCTAAGGTCAATCAAATAAGTAAGCAGCAAAATTGGGGCACTAATTTTGAGAGGGCCTAACATTTTCTTAATGGGTAAAGAGCAGGAGTGAAAGGAAAGAAGATGGGGCGGTCTGGGGAAGTATTTGTTGAACGCATTTGAGAACTGCTGTTTTCAAACCCTGAGTACGAAGTACTCTCCAGAAGCTTGAATTTGTAATTCTTCTGAAACGTATTCACTTTAATGCATTTCAGTTTCCATTCAGTTAAGGCTTATTCACCGCAGAACCATTTCTTTTGTCAGCTAAGGTCATAACAAATCCAGCTTAATAGCATATACGTCTAAATCTCTCCGGCAATAATTCACGTTCATACAGTATTATCTCACATTAAGAAAAAAAAGCTATCAGATTCAATTGTCATCTTCATGCCAAAAGTCAAATGTTCATGTTTTCATATGCTAACTATCAACGATGCTTGTATTTCAAGACTACTTTTATTTTAGCTACTCAGAGGGAGGCTATAACATCTAAAGATCTGATTACTGTCATGATTTTCCTGGAAAATCTTCTGGGTTTATTTTGTTTGTCTCTTGTTAGGAGATTTAGCATGAGAAGTATTACTTATCCAATCCAAGACGTGGACTATGGAGCGAGACCGGCAAAAACTGCCATCCCATTAACAACCGGAGTGAAGCTTATAGAAATGTCCACTCGATTCTCCATGACCGGGGTGGTCACAAAATATAGTAGGCCCTGGGTATCCCAAGAGATATATCTGTAGAACCTCCCGAGTCACTTTCATTCCGTAATTTGCCTGGCTTCCTCCATAATTACACCATAATTACAAATGGTTACTCTTCATGATTGTTGACGCACGTGAGAGAATAGGAAGTGAATGTGTCACCATGAAGGGACCACACCAGGAAACTGACGATGCTCGGGCCCAACCTAGTGACTGAGAGCTCTACCTCCGCATCAGTAGAACATTTAATTTTATTTCTTAGCATTTTTTATTATGGAAGATTTCAAAGGGTAGATCATAATAGAAAATAGCATACCCAGCACCAATTTATTGTCTACCCAGATTAACGTCGGAATGGTTTATAATATTCACTTCCCTTTGATTTTATTTTTTAACAGTACATTATAGTTATAGCTCAAGGCCCTTTAGGCTATGGGTGGCAAATATGCAAATTGGGAATGAACAGTTTAGGGGTGAAGTTGGGTCCTTTTCTGGTGCCAGCATCCTGGATTTGAATTCCATCTCTGCAACTAACCCGCTGTGTGGCCTTAGGCAAATTACTGATCCCTTCTGTGCCTGTTTGCTTATCTATTAAAACAAGGATAATGATAATAATTGTACTTACCATCTAGGATGGTTGTGAGGATTAAATAAGTTCATTCATGTAACACACTTTGAATCTGCCTGGCCCGCAATGAGTATGCTTACTATTTTTCCCACGGAGCTCATTACTTAAATTTTCCATAAGTGTTAAAGCAAAACAGAAGTCTGTGCCAACATGCTTCACAAATGTTCACCTTACTTCATGTATCTGACCTGTAAGCACCTTACCTCCAATTGTGAATTAAAACTATGAGGGCGCCTGGGTGGCTCAGTCGGTTGAGCGTCCGACTTCGGCTCAGGTCACGATCTCATAGCTCATGGGTTCGAGCCCCGCGTTGGGCTCTATGCTGACAGCTTGGAGCCTGAAGCTTGTTTCGGATTCTGTGTCTCCCTCTCTCTCTGCCCCTAACCCACTCACATTCCAACTCTGTCTCTCTCAAAAATAAATAAACATTAAAAAAAAATTTAAGACTATGACTTACATAAAATGGATGTTTAACAAAATATATCACACTATATAAAATAAAAATATTTCAAATAATAAATGGTGGGATACTTTGAATAAATCCATGGTAGCAAACTATCAAACTTTAAATTAATAGGGCTACTATTATGGCATAAAACACTCTCATGCCATAACCCTGAGACTCTAGTAAAAGGTATTATAAAGATATTTGTTTTATGTCAAGTTTTAAATTTGACACTTGCTAACAAACAGAGGAAGCACATAAGGGTAGAACAAAAAAGTTTCATACTTTGCTGATTAATTAGAAAAACATGCCTGCAATTATCAACCAGTCCACCGTCATGGTTTATTATATTCGGAGAGACAAATGCATTTAACATGCTGACAAGTTCAATTTCCCTACAGCTTTATTACCCAAATTACTTATAACCTAGGAAAATATCAAGTGTCAACTCTTTTAAAGGGTAGGCATAGCTTTTAAGCAAATTTGTGAAGTCTTAGGAGGAAGGCCTCATGGCCTCTTCTGGCATTCTCTGACTGGTCCTCTAGGGAAACAAATTTTTTCAGGGTGCTTATTCTGTGAAATTCACTCTTCAGCTCATTTTCTATCTTTTCTTTTCAATTACGAATTCGCTTAACTGATCAGGCTGTTGAAGTTGAAATTCACTGGCAAATATTGCATTTAAATGACTTAGTAGGAAAAAAACATACATGATTTAACTGTGGACTTCATGTGTATTTGGGGGTTGTCCAATTCTTCTTAAAGAAAATCTTCATCTAGACTAGAATATACATTTTAAAAAATGCATGCAACCCATCAAATGTGAGACTAAAACCTGAAATGTGTAGCATTTATTCAATGAATGACTCCTCAGTGTGTAATTGTTATATGCCTATGTTAAAATGTTTCTTACAGTAAGAACTACAGTGATCTTAAGAAGGAGGCATTGTTATTCTGATGTTAGTGACTGGCATACTAAGGCACAAATACACTGCCCAAGGTCACAGACATCAAGTGCATGAGAAAGATCCAATTTGAACCTTGGATACCTAAAGCCCAAGTCTGCTGTCTTACCTGACCTGAGGTGTGTTTGTGTGAAGAAAGAACACTTTTGCAAATCAGGTATTCCAACATGAATGACATTTAATAGCAACATCACTATGCTGACAGGATCGTCGACATCTATACTTAAGCAACACACGTCTGTCAAAAATAGTCACCAGGGGCGCCTGGGTGGCTCAGTCCCTTAAGCATCCGACCTTGGCTCAGGTCATGATCTCACGGTCCGTGAGTTCGAGCCCCGCGTCGGGCTCTGTGCTGACAGCTCAGAGCCTGGAGCCGGCTTCCTATTCTGTGTCTCCCTCTCTCCCTGCCCTTTCCCTGCTTGCCCTCTGTCTCTCTCTCTCTCTCTCTCTCTCTCTCTCTCTCAAAAATAAATAAACATTAAAAAAATAATAATAAATTAAAAAAATAAAAATATATTAAATAAATAAATCAATGATAGTCACCAATCATTCAGAAAAGACCCAAAGCGGAAAGGAGGGAATTTTGTTGTTTATCATTTCCAGTGTGATGAATAATCTTGAACTGTTAATTTCTAGTGAAACGTAGTCTGTGAAACGTACACCTATTTCTCTGATGAATTCAAAAAGTCATAAAAAGTCATAAATACTGCAATTTCACCATAATTTATCTAGTTAATGAATTCTCTTCAAACAGTAGAAATCTTCTCTTCAAACAGTAGAAATCATTAAAGCTACCAACCCCCTTTTCTTGGGGATCTAAATTTGTGATTGACTTTTACAGCTCCCAAAACAAAATGACAAACCAAAATAAGCACCCAAAAAAGTGATGGAAGTCTAGTAAGTGGAACACAGGTGAGAGAGACAGAAGAGAGGCAGAGAGAGACAGACAGACAGACAAAAAATTGAGGCAGAAGGGTCAGTAGGAAAGAACAATCTTTAGGCGCATCAAATGTGGAGGGATTAAAAACACCAATAAAATACCTTTCTTATCACTGTACCTTATGTCACTAGTGAAAAAATATTTTCAGAGATAAAATAATGAGAGGTTAGAAACTGGTATTATTTTTCTCTAATTCTTCGTGCAAATCATTTAATTTTTACTAAATGATAACTCACTACCCCATCGAAGGTGATGACACTTTTCCAAGTCACCATCTGTTCCATTACTCTACTATAAATTAATATCAAGTATATATGGAACATGACACAGTAAAATGCTTATGCCGCATCTGGTGCATCTTGGTAAGGTGTATTGGATATATACGCCTGTGGCAGTAAGTAAACTCTAAATTGTTGAAACTGATTATTTATGGGTCCCCACTTTCTTATCAGCAAAGTGCAAATCTCCATCTCTTTATTAATTTATTATCCCCCAGAATTAATAACCACAGAGATTTTCAAATTATCAAAATCTCTATTTATTTTTGGTTATGTATCTAGTGCAAAATGTACTATAAGGGCTCCTAAAGTGGATGGATAAATACAACAAGCCAAAAAAGCAATCTGTAGTTGGCATTGCATTCATCGTGTTAACCAAAATGTAAGTCTACTCACTACCCTGGGAGAGGAATTAAATGAAACATTTAACTTTGCAGGTGCTCCTCAAAGGTTAGCATTGAGCAGTCCTTTCAATATGGGAAACCCCTGGGAAAAAATCTTCAAATTACTCATGCATGTACTTAATTCTCTCTAGGGAGGTCAAAATACTCATGAACTTCACTATCCAGTAGTGTTGAGAGTCACGGGGAGGGGAGAGACAGATAAGTAAATAGCTTAGAAAAGTACCTACCGCATAGTAAACACTCAATAATTGTTGTCATTTTCTTTGGATAGAAAAATCAAGTTATAATGGGCACCTGGGTGGCTCAGCAGTGAAGTGCTCCACTCTTGACTTGGACTCAGGTCATGGTCTTATGGTACGTGAAATTGAGCCCTGCATCCAGCTCTGTGCTGACAGTGCAGGGCCTGCTTGGGATTCTCTTTCTCTGTCTTGGCCCCTCCCCCCCCCAAAAATAAATAAATAAACTGAAAAGAAATATTGTTATAGTGATGCAAAAATAAAAACACTGTTTACTAATTAAAATGAGTTAATCATAAGAATGACTATTGTGGGAACTCTAACAACCTACTCCAAATTGTTTCCATTTAAAATTACATATTTACTGCATACCTGTATTAGTCACCCTTGCTGTGGTAACGTGACATAACAAACAACCCCAAAACACTGGTGGTTACGCATTTCTAACTCTCCCTCACAGGTGGGGTGCGTGTGCCATGACTGCTCTATTCCAGGTCTGAGTTGGGCCGAGGTTTGGGCTGTTCCACCTGTCTTCTCATTCCAAGCTTCTCACTCAAGCTGAAAAGTCAGCGTCACCCAGGTCTTGATATTCTCATCACAGAAACCAGGAACTCAAGACAAATGGAAACTTGTGGTGGCTCTTAAAGCCTCTGTCGGAAACAGTCACAGTGTAATACGTGCCCATATTCCACCGGACAATGCAAGCCACCTGTGTGAGTCCAAGGTCAACAGAAGAGAGAAATGAAAGAAAAGACAACTTAAAAAAAAATAATAAAACCTACTGCACCAATCTTCTATTCCACCATTTTAAAAAATGACACACACCAATACTCCGGACATTTTCCTTCCCATAGTTGTGCAACAAGCTTCCAGAGTCTACATTACGGTGAAGAACGCATATTTTCAGAGGCTCCCCTTGTTCCAGTGCTGGCTCTTCCACCCACAGGATGTGAGAACTTGGACAAAGTATTTAATCTGTCAAAGCCTCCAGCCTCATATCCGTAAAATGGAGATAAGGGTAACCATAATTTTGTAGGATTTTTAGGAAGATTCATGTGTATTAAATGCATATAAGGCATTTAGCACATCTGCCTAGCCTGTAGAACTCAAAAGCCATTTCACTTATGGCTATGGTTTATTACAACCAACAGATAAAAATTAGGATCGGTAAGGGGACAAGGTTCGTGTGGCAGAGTCTGGAGGCTACTGGGTATGAGCTTCTAAGAGTCTTCTTCCAATGGATTTGCACAAGACACATTTAATCCTCCAGCAATGAACTGTAGCAATGCATATGAAATGTCTTCTGCTGGGGAAGGTTGTTTGAGACTACAAGTTTAGGTTTTCACTGGAATCTGTCATGTACTAACATGTGCCTCCATGCTTCCATACCTTCGGTAACCACAGTTACTAAAATTCTAAACCCCCAGAAGGAAAGTGCATGTTCACCATAAACCACATTGTTTGCACAAATTATCTAGACAAGCCGGTACAATGTGGTTCAAGGCTTCAAGCATACAGAACATAGGGAACGTTCGAAGAGCTCAGTTTCTAGTTGCCATCCCCTAGTAACTAGGGTCTCATTCATCCTTCACCATAAAAGTTTTGATTTGCAGTTGGGCACATGGTCTACTAAAACACAGACTTAAGTCCACAAAGCTAAGTCCTAACCAATGCGACATAGGTGGAAATGTTGTGTATTCTTTTTCAAAAATGTCTTCAAAGACATATGAATTTGAGGGTGTGGCCTTCCGGCAGCAGGTGTGCAAATATGGTGACTAGAACTCAACCAGCCATGTTGGATTGTAAGTTGGAAAACTAGTGCTGAGGATGGGAGAAGTAATGGGGTAGAAATAGCCTCAAGTGCCTGACTTAGTTTTAATAGCTGATTTTATGTGTCAACTTGATGGGCTAATGGTTGCCCAGGTAGGTGATAAAACATTATTCCTGTGTGTGCTTTTGAGAGTGTCTCTGGAAGACATTAGCCTTTGAATCAGTAGACTGGGTAAAGAAGATCACCTTCACTGATATGGCTGGACATCATCCAATCCACTGGGAGTTTAAATAGAATAAAAAGGCAAAGGAAGGACAAATTTGCTTTCTCTATTTGAGCTGAGATACCCATCTTTTCCTGTCCTCAGGTCAGCACTCTTGGTTCTTGGACTTTCCTGGGTTTTACACTGTCAGCCTCCTGATTCTCGGGCCTTTGGACTTGCATTGAATCGCATCGTTGCCTTTCCTGGTCTTCCAGCTTGCAAATGGCAGATCATGGACCTCTTATAGATTCCATAATCACTGCAGCCAATTCCTATTACATACATATATATTCCACAGGAAATCCCACATATATACGTATACATTTCCTGTTGGCTCTGTTTCTCTGTGGAACCCTAACACAATGAGCACCATATAGTATACGGCCTTGTCTTACTGTGACTAGGTCTAGGGGTCTTTTAGAGGACAGAAAAAACACATTTATCCTTTTTCATCCACTGTAGTTTTTATTTTTCACTTCTGGTGGAGCAGGGAGTCCCCTCTGCTTTGAGCATGTGAACAAATTCCTAACTATACAGAAGTCAACTAATATTTGTAAATTGATGACTCCCCTGCCTCTTTCCCCTAGGAGCCCTGGGAGCCCCACCTTAACACAGTGTGCCCCATACCATGGCTGGGGTACAAGCCAGAAACCTCCACATACAATCATGATTTGCAGCAGAGAAAACAAGGAGGGAATGTTGTGGAATTGCAGTACAAGCTAATCATTCATTCTCAAAATAGAATTGCAGACAAGCATATTCTTTCCATAATGTTGTTTTATGGTGCCTTTTGATGAGTATCATTATTTCCTCCCAGTGCCCATATTTTTCTCAAATGTTGAAATCACAAATTCCTCTAAGCTACTCCTATTCCCTCTTCTATAGATCCATCCTCTTATTCTACCCCACAATGAGATAGATATAAATCAAAATGTAGAAATTCATCAAGGAGGCTATCCATTTCTGTGACAAGGGGGGTTTTCTCTCTTTAGCCCAGGGAAGCAAAATGTTAGAATTTGCTTTGTTGCTATCAGCTTTAACACTGTTTCTTTTCTGGGGAAATTTCCTTGAGAATCTACATGAGCAATGTGAAAGTTGAATATATTTGTGATGAGAGCAGATGTGTATATGACTTTTTCTTGTTAGTCCTTCTCCAAGAATGAGAAATCTATTTGAATACTCATGTCAATGCATTGTAAATGGGCATTTATTTCTGCTCTCCACAGAAAACACTCTCGCCTCTTCTAATAGAATGCCAGCATTATTTCCAAAATATTTCTCATTGAAGCCTCCCAAAGTCTGACTGATATATAAAAATCTCTGTGGCCTTCATGGCTAAGACCGAGTAGCTAAGGGTCTTATCTAAAGGCAGAGGTGAGGGTGGTGTGGGATGGTAGTGCTTTTCCCCCCAGAAAGAAACATGGCTCACTCCTCACCAGTTCTAGGCCCATGTTCAAACGCTCACCTTCTCAGTAAGGTCTCTCCTTGCCCATGTCGTTTAAAATTGCAAAAACCCACCTAACACTCCCAGTTCCCCTCACTTGGCTCTTTCTGTTTGTCATAATATATATCACTTTCGAACATTTTATATGTATATGGATAAACCAAGACAATTTCCCACCTAAAGCATGAGAAGTAACCTGAACTCTACCTGCGAACCCCCTTCAGAGCAATACCTACATTGGTTTTGGATGGAATGGCGATGATATGGGAATGTTGGGGGAGCACCTTTAGAGTTCTGCCTTAACCATAGGGGTCAACATATGGAGAAGGTAAATTGTACCTTTGGAGGGGAGAAAGAGGAAATACAAGCAGGGTAAGCAACTATCACTATCTTCCAATGTTCTAGGTACAAAACTCCTGGGTTCTTTTTAAAATTTTTAAAATCCTATGGGTGCCTGGGTTGCTCAGTCTGTTTAGCATCAGACGTCGGCTCAGGTCGTGATCTCATGGTTCATGACCTTGAGCCCCATATCGGGCTCTCTGCTCTCAGCACAGAACCCACGTCAGACTCTCTGTCCCCCTTTCTTTCCATCCCTCCCCTGCTTGTGCTCTCTCTCGAAAATAAATAAACATTTAAAATTTTTAATTCAAAAGTTATTTTTTGTTACATGTCAGGCTCTAAATATAATGAGGATTAAAATGTATCCTCTGATCTTACAAGTGTTTTCTTGCAGTTAGTCCTAAAGAAACACAATTAGGAAGAACATTTCTATTTTTTTTTTCACTCAACAAATAGGAATATATTGAGCTCCAACCATGTGTCCAACCCTGTTCTAGAGAGTGTAGTATTAAGAAAAAAATCCCTGCTTTCATGGAGTTTATATTTTTGTGGGGGAGAAGGCAGACAGTGAAAATAACATACATACATACATACATGTGTATGTACACAGGAGTTCATATAAACTTAGGGAGATTTGGAAGAACAGAACTTGTCTCAGATGATAGTATTTCAATTACTCTATTTTTCTCCATATTTGTCAAGACTGATTCAATCTTTTATAATAAGCACACACACATATATGTGTGTATATTTTTTTTCTTTAATCAGGAAAGCAATGTGACTCTTTGTTTTAAAGAAAAAAAATACAGTGGACAAAATGAGATTTGAAATGTAAAAAAGATAACATAGTTTTAATGATTATCTGGTTAAAGGCACCACGCTGAGATACCACCTCACACTGGTCAGAGTGGCTAAAATGAACACATCAAGAAACTACAGATGCTGGCGAGGATGTGGAGAAACGGGAACCCTCTTGTACCGTTGCTGGGAATGCAAACTGGTGCAGTCTCTCTGAAAAACAGTGTGGAGGTTCTTCAAAAAATTAATAACAGCCCTACGACCCAGCAATAGCACTGCTAGGAATTTACCCAAGGGATACAGGAGTGCTGATGCATAAGGGCACATGTACCCCAATGTTTGTAGCAGTGCTTTCAACAATAGCCAAATTATGGTAAGAGCCTAAATGTCCATCAACAGACGAATGGATAAAGAAGATGTGGTTTACATATACAATGGAATACTATTTGGCAATGGGAAAGAATGAAATCTGGCCATGTGGATGGAACTGGAGAGTGTTATGCTAAGTGAAATAAGTCAGGCAGAGAAAGACAGACACCATATGTTTTCACTCATACGTGGATCCTGAGAAACTTAACAGAAGACCATGAGGGAGAGGAAGGGGAAAAAAAAAGTTACAGAGAGGGAAGGAGGCAAACCATAAGAGACTCTTAAATACTGACAACAAACTGAGGGTTGATGCGGGATTGGGGAGAGGGGACAGTGGGTGATGGGCATTGAGGAGGGCACCTGTTGGGATGAGCACTGGGTGTTGCATGGAAACCAATTTCAAAATGAATTATATTTAATATAAAAATAAATTTAAGAGATAAAATAAAATAAAAAAATTTAAAAAAGATAATATAGTTTTAATGATTATCTGCTAAAGGCCAACAGAGTTTGGGAGATAGAGATTCTGTCTCCCTCTCTCTCTGCCTCTCCCCTGCTGTCCCTCTGCCTCTGTCTCTCTCAAAAATAAATGAAACACTAAAAAAAATTTTTTTAATGCGGTTTACTTGGCAGAGAGGTTCCAGGTTGCATGTGCTCCACATGGAGTTCACAGAGGGAAATGATTACGTGGCAACAATACGACAGCTCTCAGACCTACCATTTCCAAGCCCACTGTCCCTATGCTCTTGGTGGACATTGCGTGGAGCTGGTTTTAAAGGGTAAACTGGCACAGTATCATTTTAAATGTGAATTTCGGGGTAACACTGGCAAGAAAACCATTAGTGTTGAGCGCCACAATACTCCAGAGCCTGTGATTTTGCCTGCGCTAAGCCAATGTTTTAAGAAACAAAGGTGAAATTCCAGCTTGGGAACATGGCTTTGAATTGAACGGAAACCCATCATAGTCAATAAGGGCGAATTACGTCCTGCAAGAAAATGACTTCTGACAGGTGACTTATCTGAAACCTGCAGTGGTGTCTGTATGAGCCACTTACAGTTCATTTAATTTTCTCCATCAGATCCCCCTTTGCTCCTTCTGCGTTTCACATCACTGATCTTCACATCTTCATTTCCTTTACCTTCCTCCCTCTTTAACCAACCTGGGGAGTGCCTGCATTTGAAACACTGATTTGAGAAAGAAATTTCTTCCGGCTGTCATGTACCAAAGACAGCTTGGCAGTTGCTTTTGGAGCAACAGATGAATTTTCCACACAGCTGATATGAATTTGCTCTGTAACATGCCTGGTCGGGAACCCAGAGAAACTGACAGGGCTCAGACCAGCCTCTCTTCTGCAAAGACTCCTCTAATACGCTTTGATTTAATGCCAGCCTCGGTATGTATATTGGATCCCATGCGCCTTCCTTAGCTCTAAAACCTTCTGCATGGAGCTGCAGATGACATTTCCTTTGACACAGCGTGACAGACCCTCACTGTTCCACATACCTATGCATCACTCCCGGGAGCCCCTGGAAAACAAGAAGGAGCTGGCATTGATCATAAGCCTCCTTTTGCCTCTTTATTCCTGATTTCCTTTGCCTCTTCATTCCCGTTAACACCGAGCATTTAAGGAGCCAGACCTGCTCCTTCCCTGGGCCTGCCTTCACTGTTTTAACACAGAAGTGGTTTGTATGCCTTATGGCACTGCCTATGCTCTTAATCCAAGAAAGTGCTAGCCAAATGGTAAGAGTCAATTTGTTTACTGAGCCAGTATATGTGGTGAGGGCTGTGGATTTACCCAGGCTACAACTCAGTTGCACAGATGTCATGATCATTCTTTGGTGATAACTTCTCCATCTCTTCCTAATCCCAACCCCTCCTGTGTGTGGCTCCCTCCTAAAACAGTGCTGTAGGCAGCATTCCGAGATGAGTACCTACCGCAGGAGACATCTCGCATGAGATCAGAACAGTCTGTCTCAGGTTTAAATCATCCCAACATGGAAACTGCATTCAAAAGAGGACACATCAGTATCTCCAGGGGAAAGCCAAGACTGACACCCCCTGAGTCTGACTGTCCTCTGTTGGGTCACACACCTGTCCCTGAGCTGGTCAGGGTGAGTCAAGACAGTTAAGGCCACGCAGGAGAATTATGGGTGCCGTTCAGGCACTGGTACACGAGCTTACGGAGTGAATAAAAAATAAATAAATGATTGTGTAGTGTGAACAGTCATCCAAAACGCACATCAGTGGTGGGGGGGGGGGGGGAGGGAAACAATCATTGAATTGACTGGTGGAGAAGGTCTCCATTGGAAACAGGAAGTGACCACTTGGCAGTAAAGGGAAAGAGCCCTGAGAAGGGATTCAGGGGCAGGCATCAAATACTTGGCTCCTGGGGCGCCTGGGTGGCTCGGTGGGTTGAGCGTCCGACTTCGGCTCAGGTCATGATCTCGTGGTCCGTGAGTTCGAGCCCCGCGTCAGGCTCTGTACTGATAGCTCAGAGCCTGGAGCCTGTTTCGGATTCTGTGTCTCCCTCTCTCTGACCCTCCCCCGTTCATGCTCTGTCTCTCTCTGTCTCAAAAATAAAATTAGAAAAACGTTAAAAAAAAAAAAATAATACAAATACTTGGCTCCAGTTCACTTAATGATATGTTAAATGTTAAACGACAGCCATTCTAGGACTTGGTTTCTACATGTTAGAATGTACATAAAAATAGTCCAACAGTGGATGGCCGGGGGTGAGAGGGGCATCAGATGAGATAATGCAATTAAAAGACGGAACAAAGTCCCTGGCACCTCTCAGTACGTGGCAGCAGGAATGACTACTGTTTATGAGAAAGAAGGAAAATAGATAGCTATTGAGGGTCAGAGGAACTGCATCACACTCCAATGGACAATCGGGGTGTGTTCAGGAACGTGGATTGTTTTTTAATGTTTTTTAATGTTTATTTATATTTGAGAGGCAGAGAGAGAGAGAGCAAGTGGGAGGGGCAGAGAGAGACAGAGACAGAATCCAAAGAAGGCTCCAGGCTCTGAGCTGTCAGCACAGAGCCCGACACAGGGCTCTAACTCACGAGCTGTCAGATCATGACCTGAGTCTAAGGTAGACACTCAACCCACTGAGCCACTCAGGCGCCCCAGGAACATGGATACTTATTGATTGATATATTTCAAGACTATCCCCTTAAGTAAACTATTTGCCCCATGGGAGCAGGCCCAGATCACGATAGTTAACCACTTGTGCCAGCCCCTTGGCACAGAATAGGTGCTCAATAATTACAGGATGGATGAATATTCATGTATAACATGAAGGGAGCCAGGCAGAACAGTTGTGCTGACCAGTCATTGTCATGTGAATCAGAGAGAATTGGAAATAAAGCTGTAATCTCCCAGGAAGCCTCAAAAAAGGAGCTTGCCATATACTCAGCCATTACAAGTTCATTGGTAACTTTAAGAGTTATCCATGAAAGAGGATGTTTTCAATTTTTTTAATCAAAACCTTTTATGCTTATTAAACGTATCCTTGTATATACTTTAAAAATGTAAACTTAGGAGTGCTGGGAAGGGAGAAAAACATGGGCCAACCCAGTAACTGTGCACAGAAGTCGTTACCCGCAGAAACTCCTCAAAGATACAGAGGAAAGTACCTACCACTGTAACTCCAAATCCTCATGCTGCTTCATAAATTGATCAGAAAAATGAAAAAAAAAAAATGGCTGTTTAAAAGTCATCAATTGGGGGGATGGGGAAACAGGGAAGAAATGTTACTTGTGAGTAAAAAAGCAGAAAGGAAAAATTATAGTTCAAGAAGCAAGGAATGAAGGAAATTCACTATGAGAAGCCTATGCACAAAAAAACACTTTCTTGAGGCTCAAAGGGAGAATTATTCATTTTGGGGACAAAGGATAAAAATTAACTTTGGAGTAACAAAAGAGAAAACAGATTCGCTGTTGTGGGAGAGAAAAGACAAATCTCCTACACAGAGAAAGGAAAGGAAAAAAAAAAAAGAGAAATCATAAGAAAGGAATAAGTATTTCATTTTAGGGAAGAAGACAGAAATGGCATTTTCAGAAAAGCCCATGATTTGGGAGGAAAAAGTGGTCTATAGTTATGCCTTATTATACAAGGGATACTGAACACAATGCCAAAAACTGACATTTCTTAGAAAACGCCAATATGATAACTAAGGAATATCTTCACTTCAAATCAAAATGTGAAAAAAAAATGCAAAACTTCAAACATGCTCGGTGGTTACTCCAGTCCTGTAAACCTTTCAGAGATGTTTGTGTTTCACAATCCACCAGCCAACTGAGTTAACTAAACCAAATGTGGAAAACCTTAATTTTTTAGATGCAAATTCACTTGGATAACAACTTTTAACTACAGTGATACTGGGTTAGAAATTAGAAGCCAAAGGAGAAAGGCAATACAAGATTTTGGATATCTATATCTCAATTAAATTTCTTTCTTTCTTTATTTTTTTCATGTTTATTTATTTTTGAGAGAGAGAGACAGAGTGCAAGCAGGGAAGGGGTAGAGAGAGAGGGAGACACAGAATCTGAAGCAGCTCCAGGCTCTGAGCTGTCAGCACAGAGCTCAACACAGGGCTCAAACTCATGGACCATGAGATCACGACCTGAGCTGAAGTCAGACGCTTAACTGACTGAGCCACCCAGGCACCCCGGTCTCAAATTTCATAGCACAAAACCATACTTGGCCAAAAATCATGTCCCACCACGCCCACCCCAACCCATGGTATCTGCTATGTTCTAATTAGCGACTGTTTAAACCTGTTGCTATTTTATATACACACTGCCCATCCTCGCCCTCTCATCCTCCCCAAGTATGCCTTCAATGTGCCAACCTTCTGATTAAATTGGAAGCTCTCTGTGAGCTCAGCAAGTCGGTATACACCCCAGCAGGGCACAGGATCCTGCATGGCCATGTAAATGGTAGCACAGCAACCTAAAATGTTGATTCGATTGTTTGAACCTTGAAACAAAATCTTCGAAGAGATTGAAAATATCTTATGAGGGAAATACATGCCACATTACCGATGAGAGATGAATGGGAAAAAGCAAAACTCTGCCAAGTGAGAAAAAAAATAACTTGTTACCTCTGCCTTCTCAGGAAACATCATTTAAAGTTGCCTGTGAAAACTCTGAAGGACTTTATCATCAAGTTCAAGGATTGGCTTTTTTCCTAAGTAATCAGAAATTAGTCCTAAGCTCTCACAATTCTCTACAGGAAAATGGACCCAGCATACTTTTTCAAATAACAATCTCTTCTATTCTTATGGTCGTTGCTTTATTCCCCCAAACAGGTAGGTGGGAAAAATACATAAATGTGTTTCTAAAAACTGACTTCCCAAAGGAATGGTATCTATTTTAGTCAAAGTGTTTTAGTTGTCATTAACCAATTCTGAAAAAAAAAAAAAGCTGGAGTTTAACTTAAATCGTGTTTGAGTTCAATACAATTTTTAACAGATGTACGTCCCCATAAGAATAACCCCAAAACTAGGGCAAAGTCACAAAGAGTCTGTGTTAAATGAACTTTTGTCCGTACCTCCCTTTACAAATCTTTCCCTCCCTCCATCCCTCCTTGCCTTCCCTTCTTTCTTCCTTCACCCCTAAAAAGAACTATCCAGCCTAAAAGCTCAACCATGGCAATAAACTTTAAAGTACTACTATCAAGAGTATCAGATATTATCATTCCCTAGAAGTATATTAACAAAATCTATTTCTATAGTTCTTCTTCTGTACCACACCACTGGCTGCACGCCACCATACTCGAAGGAGATAAGGCCAAAGCATTTACTGGGACTGATCATTCATGGCCCAGTTTCATTGTCTCCTGGGTGATACAAACTGATCATTTCCACTGATTACTTTTTCTTATTCTAGTGTCCACAGGACTTTAAGCATGCTACTGCATTTGCACAAATCAAGGCCAAATTTCTCAAGCTTTCAGGCCCTACCACATGCTCATTAGATGTGTCCAATCTAAAGCATTAAATTAGATGGTCATTTTTCAAGAAGGTAACTCCATAAGGATAAAGGTAAGAATAGAAAAACTGGCTCTTTAAATTCAAATAACAAGTGGAAAAAAACAAAAAAGCCCAGCGAACAACTCCGAGGGGAATCTCTCTTGACTCGGGCAGGGGCAGGGAGAGAATTAAAAAAGTCAGCAGAGTTAGTATCAGTGAATGAATAAATCTGTAGATGGCTCCCTCTTCCTCCTACAGAAATAGATGCAAAGGTGTATACATAACTAAGACTAAAATAATGTTGGTGGAAATTCTGCAAATTCACCAGCCCATAGCATACGGACTGTTTTCAGCAAAACAGACTGGTGCGTCACAGGGAAGAGACTGCAGAATAAAGGTGTATTAGTCAAGGTTCTCCAGGGCAATAGGACCAATATAATTTGTGGGGGTGTTCATATATAAGAGATTTTTTATAAGGAATTCTCATGCAATTATGGAGGCTGGTGAGTTCAAAATGGTGCAAGAGACCTAGAGAGACAGGACTTCAGTTCAAAGGGCATCAGGTGGAAGGACCCGATGTTGCAGATGAAGTCTGAAGGCAGCTGGCTAGACTATCTGCATACATTTGCATACATTGCTTTTTAAAACGGCATACGTAGGGGCGCCTGGGTGGCGCAGTCGGTTGGGCGTCCGACTTCGGCCAGGTCACGATCTCGCGGTCCGTGGGTTCGAGCCCCGCGTCGGGCTCTGGGCTGATGGCTCGGAGCCTGGAGCCTGTTTCCGATTCTGTGTCTCCCTCTCTCTCTGCCCCTCCCCTGTTCATGCTCTGCCTCTCTCTGTCCCAAAAATAAAATAAAAAACGTTGAAAAAAAAAAATTTAAAACGGCATACGTAGATTGCATTCATGAACATAAAATTTAAAACAAAAAAATTAACTGCCTATTGACTCACCTCCAATATATTATACTCCTTGGTTTACAGATGAACCATAGTACAAAAGTTTTTTTTTTTTTTTTCCTATACTGATATTTGATGCACAGGTTGAAATCACTGGTATTACAAGAGTTTTAATAGTAAAACTTCTGAAACCACTATATACGTAAACTGGAATGGGGCAGGTAAGTAAATGGATGGTGGGTGATGGGAGCTATGTTTCTCATTCGTTCGGGCGGACTATACAGACAAGCAAAGGGAGGAAGCTGGAATGAACAACGCAGAAATGCATTACAGTTGAAGACATCAGTGTGAACTCATGCTTCGTATACTCTATATACAGATATATACGTAGAAATATTTATAGAAGTTATATAAACACAAGTTAGTATATATAGACTTCCTTTCTGTCTGCTGAGATCACCTAGAAGAAATGACACCCCAATAGCAATGTACAATTCTAGCAACCAGATCTTGGTTTTTAATACCATTTTCAAAAAGAAGGAACCAGGGATCCTTGGAGAAATTACTAAGTCTAGAAACTGGACAGTGGATATGCAACATGAAACTGAGCCCATTGTAGTGCCAGAAAGTAACAAAGTATTCAATACACATACACATACACACACACACACACACACACACGTGCACACACACGCGCACATGCACACACACACACACACACTGAGGAAGGTATGACAAAGGACACGGGAGCCACCTGAAAGAGTAGTAAAACGCTCCCAATGGCAAAGAAGGAACAATTTCAGCAACAAAATAAAATAGTACTGTTTTACAACCCAAAGTACAAAATACACACCCATGAGTCTGCACAGATATAAATTACTGACTGACAGACCAAATGAACAATCAAATGAGAAACAAAGAGAGAAGTCTCCCATGCAGAAGAATTCTGAATCATTTATGGAGAAACCGCGCTCAGTGAGATGCGGTATCAATCCCCGCTAATTAAGCATAGGCTGACATTAGTGACTCCTCTCCAAAGAGTACAGTATAAAAAGCGGGGGAAAGAGTGAACAACAG
The DNA here is from genome assembly GCF_018350215.1 of Panthera leo. NCBI lineage: Eukaryota > Metazoa > Chordata > Mammalia > Carnivora > Felidae > Panthera > Panthera leo. The sequence goes on from NC_056681.1 coordinate 7,685,844, forward strand.
GACAAACCAGACAACTACAGCCTCAGCCAGGTGAGCAAGATGAACACTAACAGTCAAAGCCACGTGATAGTACGTACCCTTAATAGCAGGGGCCAAGAATGATACTTTTCCTGTGGAATCCAAAACCTCAGAGTAATCAAATAATGGAATAGTATACCTCAAAATGTCCCTGTCATCAAAAGCACAGAAAATCTGAGGAACTACCATACCAACAGGAACCTAAAGTGACATGACAACGAAATGTAATGTGATATCCTGGATTAGAAAAAAAAAAAAAAGGAGATGACATGAAAAACTAAGGAACTAGGAATAAATGGGGACTTTATTTAATAATAATGTATTAATAAGGGCACCTGGGTGGCTCCGTCGGTTAAGTGTCTGACTTCATCTCAGGTCATGATCTCCCAGTTCATGAGTTTGAGCCCCGTGTCAGGCTCTGTGCTGACAGCTCAGAGCCTGGAACCTGCTTCGGGTTCCATGTCTCCCTCTCTCTCTCTGCCCCTCCCCTGCTCATGCTCTGTCTCTGTCTCTCTCAAAAATAAATAAACATTAAAAAATTTTAAATAAGAACATATTAATAATATTGGTTCATTAATTGTGACAAATGTAACATACTAATGTAGGATGTCAATAATAGGAGAAACAACACTGTACTATCTAAAATTATTCTAAAACAAAGCGTTTACCAAAAAATATAGATTAAAGAGTTCTAATATACTCAGCCCAGTAGGTTTTTTTATCCTCCAAATACCCCATGATATGGTTGCTGTTCCAGGGAGGTGAGCACCCCATCTAAAATATTTACCTCCCTATAACAAAGAACTTGGTTAAAGCTCTCTTTTCCTGATGACAATATCTGTGTTAGAATTCATAATAAGGAATATCGCATAATTAGGCCACTTTAAAATACTCAGAAAATGGCCAGTAAATAAATTTATCATAATTAGTCAAACTCAAAACACTCAGAGTGTGGTTAATTTTCAAAAGGTAATTATCATCTAGACATTTGAGGACTCCTGTAAATATATTCAGGACAGAAAAAGAAAGGTTATTAACTACATAAAGTAAATAATGTTGATGTAATGTAAGTCCCAATTTTAATACTGTAACTTCATTATTTTTACCAAATAATTTCAGAATTCATTCATTAGAAATGTGCCATTGACAGCATTTTTAAAAATAAAGTGCAAATATTTTTTTATCTTACTGCGGTTGTAAAAGAAAGGAAAACTGGATGGAGGAGAGCATGAACAAAGTTGATAGTCAGCATTCCTAGTTCCTGAAAGGGTTATATGCTCTCCTCCAATGTGTAAATCAACATATTAACACGCAGAAAAAGTCTAGAGTATCATTCATGGTCCCGTCATGCAAAACCCTTCGTCAGTATTCCTTCTCCATCAAACTCAACTGCTCAACTACAAGACACCTAGTCAGCCATCCCTTCCTCACTTTTCAAGATCTTGGCCTTTGTGAGGCCAAACTTAACCACTAGCCATTTACCACGCTGCCTCCTCTTTTGCAGACTTCTGTGCTAGTTCCCCCTACTCTGGCCAAGGCTATTTTCTAAGGTCTTTAATAGGCGTTTTTCTTTAGTCTCTCCCTCATCTAGTCCCATGACTTTAACTACCATGTGTGGATGACTCCCAAATCAACATGAGAGGCTCTCACCCACCTCTACTGAGTCCAGATTTCTTTACTCAACTTGTGCTTAATAAACTCACTTGAAGACCCTTTCAAACGTCCTTTTCCACCTCAATAAGGTTACCACCTGTTGTTCAAACCAAAAATCTAGAAGTCATTCTCTCTCCTGTACCCCCCGTATCTCATTTGTTAGTAAGCCCAGCCTATTCTACTTCCAAATATACTCAAAATCTGGTCAATTACCTCCATCTCAATGACACCAGCCTAATCTACTGATAGATCCCACCAACCTGCCTCCCATCACCTACTGTTTGCCTCCTGCTTACACTCCTGTCAACTAGTTCTGTATTTCATGTATTATTCTAAGATGTACATTTTCATATTTCAACACCTCTGAAATTGGAACACATCTTACAATCAGTTGATGGCAGTTTAAAATTGCACTGGTTCTTTCTTCTCTTTTTTTTCTTTCCGACTTTAACATCTCAAAAGCAAGAGTGGAGATATTACAATCAATGGTGTCTTAACTTTGATGAAATATGTGGCATATATTTTCCACATAACTGGAAGAAGAGACATTTTCAAATTCAAATCAGATCATGTTACTCTCCTGCCAAAACTCTTCCAATGGCTTCCACTGCTCTGAGAAAAATCAATAAATAAGATAAAATTATAACTTACTTAACATGCCACATGGGGCCCTTTATTATCTGTCCTCTGCCTAAGTCTCTGAGTTTATATATTTTTTTCATATAATACCTCCACGATTCTGTCAGTCAAACTTCATCCTCATTCAATTTCATGAAACATGCCAAGTCCATTCTGGCATTGAAGACTGCCCTCTTACCTTTTGGGATGAGTACTAGGTGTTGTATGGAAACCAATTTGACAATAAATTTCATATTTAAAAAAATAATAAAAAATAAAAAATAAAATAAATTAAAAAAAAACTGCCCTCTTTCTGCCATTGTCCCATTTTATACCAGGGTTCTTCATATGAACCATGTCCTGATGCACACACAACTAACATCACCTTCTTCCTCATTCACCCTCAGGCACATTTCATTTTCTGCATGGTACTTAATGCGTTCTGAAATTATTTACTTACTCTCTCACTTGCTTCATTGGCTTTCTTCTGCATGACGCTACATATTACATGATTACCAAGAACTTTTCTGCCCTACTGCCTGATTCTCAGTGTCTACAGCAGTATCTAGCCAATAGGCAGAAATAAATAATTTTTATGGACTCATCAATTAAATAAAAGAAAACAAAAGTTAATACTTGGAATCAAGCCTTTAAAAAATGTCCCATGGGAAAGCAACATGTTGTGATAGAAAAGAAAAAGATCTGAGAAATGTGGCTTAGAATTCATCACTGCACTCACCAGTTGTATAACATGGGCAAGGGATGTGACTGTCTTAGTCGCCACTGACTCATGCATGAATTGGGGGGTTGTGGGAGAATAAAGTGAAATGCTGTACAAATTTGATGTCATTCACCAAGCACATTTCATGCTATTATACTGTAACTCTCCACTGATCATCATTTCCATAGTTTTATAGAAATTTGTTTATTTGCTATCATCTCACTATTCAGCTGACATTTATAAAAACGTAATGTGCACCCAGGGTTTTTAATACCATTCTCCAATAAAAGGAACCAGGGATCCTTGAAGAAATGGCTGGTTCTAGGACTAGCACCAGGGAACACACGAGATGAGCCAGCAGCATCCAGTAGTGACAGAAATTAAAGAAGGGCTCAAAAACCAAAAGGATGGGGTATGTTGAAAGGTCAAGGGGGCCATCTAAAAGAGTTCCCAATGGCCAAGGTTGAAATGATTGGAACATTAAAATAAATAATATAGGATTGACCACAACTGGCATATATAATAAATATACACAAGTCTACAGTCATATAGATAAATTATTGAGTATGTGTGTGAGGGAGAAGAGACAAATCTCTTTTACTAAAGAATTCCAAATAATATATGTAAATAAACAGATGGAGCTTAATCCCCTCCCCATCACACCCACACACCTGAACATAGACTGATGGACTGGACTCAGTGACTCACTTCCAAATAACAATGTATGGATAGGGAGAAGTAAAGTTAATTTTAGAAACCTGAAAAACGCCACCTGCCAAGTCAGAGATCAAGAACTTCACCATGATATCATGTGGATATCGCGTGTCCTCTCAAGTGATGTGTCAAGAAGGGCTCTTCACTTCTGTGGTATTCTTCCTCAGAACTCACATCATGGGAAACCATCTGTAAAACCTAAATTTACAGGCAGTCTACAAAACAACTGACCAATATTCCTCACAACTCCCAATGTCATCAAAAAGAAAAAAGAAAAGAAAAGAAAAAAAGAAGAACTAAGGAAACTCTGAGAAACTGTCCTAGACCAGAGGAGACTAAGGACACTTGATGACTAACTGTAGTGAGGTTCTCTGCATGGCATCCTGAGAGAGGAACAAGGCATTAGCAGAAATGCTAGGAAACTTCCAGTGAAGTCTGGAGTTTGGTGAAGGATAATGCACTGATGCCAGCTTCGTAGTTTTGACAAAGGCCCCCTGATCCCTTAAGATGGGTAACAGTGGGGCAAACTGAGACAGTGAGGGTACCTGGAAACTCTCTTTACTATCTGTAACGCTTTTTGTAAATCTGGAATTGTTCCAAAATTAAAAGTCGATTGGATAAAGAAGATGTGGTTTATACATACAATGGAATACTACTTGGCAATGGGAAAGAATGAAATCTGGCCATTTGCAGCAACGTGGATGGAACTGGAGAGTGTTACGCTAAATGAAATAAGTCATGCGGAGAAAGACAGACACCATATGTGTATCTTGAGAAACTTAACAGAAGACCATGGGGGAGAGGTAGGGGGAAAAAAGAGTTACAGAGAGGGAGGGAGGCAAACCGTAAGAGACTCTTGGATACTGAAAACAAACCGAGGGTTGATGGGGGGTTGGGGAGAAGGGAAAGTGAGTGCTGGGCACTGAGGAGGGCACTTGTTGGGACAAGCACTGGGTGTTGTATGGAGACCAATTTGACAATAATTTATATTAAAATTTTTTTAATTAACAGAAGTCAATTTGAGGAAACAAAAAAAAACCCAGTGTGAGTTGTCTTAATAAATACATGGTGGTTCTAGAAAAAGCTGGTCACTGGGCTAGATAACTGATGTGTAAAGAAAAGACATTTCTCCCTTCCTCGCCAAATTCCTTCCTCACTGGGCTTAGCTAAAAACCATTCTTCCCATTCTCCCCTGTGGCTCCTCTCCTGCCCTAATAACCCACGGCCATGCAAAGAGGTGCAAGCAAACGTGCTGTGGAAGAACTCCTGGGAAGTATTTTATGTGAGACAACCGTGGAAAGCCATTTTTTCGACCTTTTCTCTTTTCTCCTTCCAGCTGCCTGTTATGTGGACCACAAAGCTAAAAGTCCAGGAGCCGTCAGGAGTCACCTAACCCTGAAGAAGGAAGGGCATCACTGAGGCTGGAACAACAAAGAAATGGCAGGAAGCTACATCACATCTCACCGCCAAGAGCTGCCGCGAAGAGCTCGCCTGGCAACTCTGGATGGCTTTTACACACGTGTCATGACGAGTCTGATTCATTTGTCTGTTGCTGTTGGTGATGGTTTACTTTTTCCCTTCAGTTTTTAAAATGAATGAAGTATAGTTGACATAGAATGTTATACTAGTTGATTCCATTTTTTTTACATTTGACCACTTACAGCTTCCAAGGCTTGCCTCCCCACCTCCCCCGTGTCCACACATCTAGACAAGCTGAGATGAAATCTAGGTGCTCCCACCTTTGGTGCTGGCTAGCTCACCGTGTGAGCCTCAGCCTTATCACACTGGTCCCACTCCCTAACCAAGATGCAAACTGAGGCCAGTCTTTTTCCCATGCTCTCTCAGACCATCCCAGACCTTCTGGAGAGGGCTTCCTTCCTCTGTCTGAACTGCAATTACGTACGTAACAAACCCTCCCGTATCCTCTTGGTGTGTGTGTGACTGGCGTCATCCACCTTATGGTCTGAACCAAACTTGGAAGGGACTCATCAGCACCTGCAAGTGACCACAACAACCTGTTTTTTTGTGTGTTCATTTCTTTGTTTTAAGGAGGCTCCACGCTCAGTGTGGAGCCCAACGCGGGCCCCAACTCACAACCCTGAGATCAAGACCGGAGCTGAGACCAAGAGTCCGACGCTGAACCGACTGAGCCACCCAGACACCCCCACAACAAAGTGTTTTTAAGCCACTGGCGTATTGGCCATATGCTGCCTGTCCACATCCCAAGTAACACACCTACCGCCTCATTTAATTGTAAGAAAACATCAGGGAAGTAGGCACCTGCAATACATAGAATTCCAAGATACACTCTGTGATTCCTGGTCCTTTGATAATTTCTTCCCCCTGAATGTCGGCTAGACCTGTAAGTTGCTTCTCACCAATAGAACATGGCAAAGGAGCAGTGGTTGTGCAGAGGTAATCAAATTCCTAACCAGCTGAAATTAAATTAAATTAAATTAAACAATTAAATTCATCAAAAGGGAGATTATCAGCCAATTCCTTTTAAACCGGGTCTAGAGGTCAGAGAGCTTCTCCACCTGGCTTTGAGAGTAGAAGCTGCCACAGGGCCCAGGACTGTAGGGGAGGCCAGGAGCTCCTCACAGGTGTCAGCTGACAACTATCCATAAACCAGGACCTCAGTCTTCCAACTGCACTAATCCTGCCAACAACCATGTGATCAAGGAAGAGGACCCCAAGCTCCAGAAGGAAGCATGACCCCATCGGCACCTGCATTCCAATCTTTTGGCAGCCTGACTAGAGGCCCCAGCTAAGGCATGCCCAGAGCTCTGACCCACCCACCAACACTATGAGTTAATACATGTATGTTCTCGTAAGCCACTAAGTTTGTGGTTATTTGCTATCCAGGATACAAACCAATACAATACTAATATCGTTCTCATTAAAGACATGGCAAGTTAGAGAATTAATTGGGAAGGCCGGTAACACCCTTACGGACATTGATGCTAAGTGCAAAGGGCTGGTGTTTGAACCCAGGGATGTCTTACTTCAAGGCATACACCTTTGTGATTTGCATCACAGGGGATTCTGAGACCTTCCGGAAAACAAACCAAGTCTTACTCAACTTTGAATTGTCCAAGGCACCTTCCTTCCCTGTGCTTCCTTCCTCAGTAGCTGTTTTCTAACTTCAATGTGCAGTTTTAAAATATTGAGCATCACAGACAAGCAGGCTAATTTCCAGTGGCCCGAGAGTCGAGTTCCTTCACCTTATCAGAACCTCGCAGAAAAGTTCTTAGATACAGATATGCGAAGGTTAAGCACTTTTATCTGTTCTTAGAGTGGGTGGATGTTTTACGTGCAAAATTAGACTATGACATGAGATTTTTACAAAGCCTTTCATTTCTGCTTAGCTCTGTTGCCTGACTGCACAATCCGAAATTAGAATTTGCTGCCTTTGTGTGCATCCCAGGCTGTCATTTTCATGACAATTATTCACTGTTTCATTTTTTTTTTAAGATCCATCCACTCTACATTACTGGAGTTGGTTCTATTTCCATTTCTATCCGTCTGAGCAACACCATTTGGAAATAACCACAAATTTGAATACTCAGGTAGATAAGAAAACACTCGCCTATATTTTACCTCTTCTCATTAAATGAATACCGTGTGGGTAGCATATAGAGTAACAGGAAACTATGAAGCCATAATCGGATGCACTTTTGTGGATAATTCAGATCACTATTTCTCCCTACCTTACCTCAGTTCCTCATAAAATAGCACTTGGCCTACTGCAATTGTTTCCTTTCTCCTGACATTCCATGGTTACGCTACTCTACTATGTCATACACACTGTCACCATAAAACCATCTACAATGCAGGTCTGATGTATCTTCCAAGTCACCTGGGAGTGCCATGAGATCAGGTAGCATCTCGGAGTGTGTTCACCATTATAGCCTGAGGACCTAGCACCAGGCCTGGTGCAAAGTAGGTATCTAACTAACCTATGCTAAGTAAAGAGTGGACTGTATAAGTAAATACAACTCTTCTATCCATTGAAACCCCTCAGTAAATTCCATTTATGTTTAAATCTTATTCAGATATCATCTTAATTTTTGGGTCTTCCCAGATGCCAAATAGTTTCATTGCCACATATATATCATTTCATATTATTTATTAATTCACTGATGGATGGGTGGATGTATGGATGGATGAATAGATGGATGCATGGATGGATGAACAGATAGATGGACTGCTGTGGCTGCTTTTGCTCTGTGAATATAAACTCACTGAGAACAGACCATCATTGCCTTGGCCACAGTGAACACAATGCCTAGCTCATGGTAGGTGCTCAATAACATTTACCAAATAAAACTACCTCAAAGTTTCTACATATTTATTTTGTGTGTGAGAGAGTGGGAGGGTCAGATGCAGAGAGACAGGGAGAGAGAGAATCCCAAGGATGCTCCACGTCCGGCACAGAGCCCAATGCGGGACTCGATCTCATGAACTATGAGATCGTGACCGGAGCCAAAATCAAGAGTCGGACACCCAACCAACTGAGCCACACAGACGTCCCTACATATTGAAAGTATTAACTCAGTGTATTCAGGGGCTAAAATATTTTTTAAATTGCTTCAACTCTCTATTTTACTCTGTATGAATATATGTAGCTTAGCAATCACAAGTATCCTTGTTTCTCAAACTCAAATCCCTATCATGGTGAAAGAGTCACCTTTATGTCACCAACAGACAGCACCCCCTTTGCAAAATTCTTCACCAATACCATCTCCTTAAAATCCTTCCAGCAAACCTAGAAAGTGGTAGTAATTATGCCCATTTCACAGATGGAGAAATGGACCCTAAGAGAGGTTTCAATGTCTGTGCAGGTTGACACAGGTAACTAGATGAGGAGCAGAGGCAAGATTATATTCCAATTGGTCTGGTGCAGTCCCCAGTCTTTACCATAATAAGGCTATCATGTTCTGATAAATGAAGGAATGCATGGGGACAATGGTGATCTTCGAGATGAAACACACACACCAAAAAAATATGCATCAGTAGTATTTTTCTATTACAAATAGAAGGACTGCCACATCTCTGTGGCATGAGTATGGCCAGCTCCCCTCACATCTGGAACAACCTGCTTCCTTCCTGCCTGCACTGATGCTGGTGACATTCCCATTTAAGAAGCTGGCCCCTGCACTGCTCCATTCCATACTCCTTCCAGAAGGGAAAGGGCCGTGCCTTAGGACCCGCTGTAATTGGAAAGCTAGATGGCTTATTGTTTGAGAGCCGGGTGTCCAGAGTCAGATTGCTGAGATAAAAGTCCATCTCTGTTACCTTGACCGAGCCATGTATTTGACACTCTGGATCTATGGTTTCCTTATCGGTCAAACAGAACGGCAACCGTATCTAAGTCAAAAGATTATTATGAAGACTACATGTATTCAGACACAGGAGTGCATAGCAGAGTGCCAAGAATTACTTTTTTTTTAGGACATAAGACCTCACTGGTACCATCTATCTGTGTAGAGTTCTACTTCATTTTTCTCTGAAGCCATTTGCATGAATTGATAACATTTGTCAACAATATCCATTTGGAATCTTCTTGGCTACAGATGAAAGAAGATGGAATCAGACAATTACCTGTGAGAGAGAGTGCCTCTGTTGACAGATCCTCAAATTTATCACTCATTGCAGGCCATGTGTGCCCTGGCAACCATCTCCCTCCTCAGTGCTGCGCACCCGGAATTAAAGCAATGAACATGATAAACGGAAGCTGAGTGTGTTTGTATAATGACGAAAAGATCCAAATGAGCCTTTGTCTCTTATTAAAAGCAGCAGATTTTGCCCCAGAGTATTAAAAGTTTTAATCCAACATTCTGTTTGCCTGCAGGCAAGGCATTCTGTTAGGTAAAATAAAAACACAACATCTCAAGTTCGGCTCAGAATGTGATAAATCAAGATTTTAAACAAAAAATGACAAATGTTCTTTTTCATAAAAGTAATTTTGAAGCCCAACTCTGTAATTGGCTTCAGATATCTTATTTCCTCATGTACACTTCCTAAGAAACTTGAGGGTGTTTGTCTCATTACTAATTAGCTCTAAATGCAAAGTTCAGTTTTCCTTTAATAAAATACAGACTTGTCTGTCTTGGGTGAATGGGACTACGTGAGCTTGATGATTTCGTATTTACAAAAAACCACCGTGGAGAAAATTCAACTTGTTTATTCTCAATTAAAATTAATAGGATGAATCTTCAAATCTTTTTCCCAAAATTCTTTCGTGAAAATTCAAAATCTCCCACATGGCCGGTCCGTTGAGACGGCTGAGATAAAGCACAGAGATATAACCACTGGCATTGAAATGCCAACTGATAACCCCCCAAAAGCCCCCATTTCCCTCTGGAATACATCATACATTCACCTTTGATTACAGACATTTCTGAAGCCTCTGGGATTGATAAAACACAGTAAAGAAGCCCTCCTGGTAATTACCTGATGGAAGGACCTGGGAAAATATCCAGCCTCCCCATTATTAATATCACTTAGAACTCCCTCCCACTTCCCCTGTACCGAGGTAGCCATGCTCCCTATCATAAACAGCATCTTCAAACCCAGTAGTAGGGACAGTTGCCCTCACTCCTGGACACTTTGTTTGAGGGTCATTTCCACAATGAAATGAAGAGACTAATACAAAGCCTGGATCATTAAAGCAAATAATATGTGGGCATCAGAAGACAGGATCTTTTCCAGTTTAACATCAGCCTATGTATGGCTGTGGATAGGAATCTTCCTGTCCTAGGTGACAATATCGTGGGACTATTGAGGAACCATGAAACTTCCAGTCTTTGTACACTGTGTGCCTTCAAAACTCACCAGAGTTTTGCCAATTTAAATTGGATATCTGAATCCTTAACACATCAGTAACTTTTGGGGACTGGACTGATGAAAACTCACAGGGAAACAATTTTTCCCTTCTAAGGCTTTTCCCAGGCTTATTATAATTTTCACTTCATTCTAAGCCATGCAGGTGCATTGTAAAAAGTAATCACGTTGTAAAAAAGAAAATAACTACTGTTATTTCTTTTAGTTCTTTGTTCCTTCTTTTTTTCCTTCCTTCCTTCCATTCTCCCTTCTCTCTTTAATAATTTGTCTCTGCATCCCAGGATCAGAGTTCAAAAACTATGACCCTGGGCAAGTTACATGCCTCTATTGCAGACAGTACCTATCTCAGCATTATTGTGCAGATTTCATAAGTTACCAAGACTAAATTTTAGAAATAATGCCCAGCAAATAGGAAGGACTTGGTGTTACTATATACTAACAATTTTATATAATTCAATCACACCATCTGTGATACTGTTATTTAACTGGCTCCGAACAGGATATCATTAATACTTTCCAACTTGAATTAATATACACCTACAACATGTCAAATGTGTGAATGGTACTCCATCACTCACACACACACACACACACACACACACCCCTCCACTCATTTAATTCCCTGTTTTTACATATTTAGTTGATCTCAACTTTTCAAAATGTAGAGCTTTCTAATTATTCTCTAACAAGATATCATAAGAGATCTGACTGATTCAGGTTTTCTTCTACATCTCAGTCCGTCTCTCCTTTTCTCCTGTATCAAACAGTTTGTATTAATGGAGACTAATGGACTCAGAAATAAAAATGATGGCACTTTAAAGGTTGACCAGGTGACCAAAGCTTAGAGTGAGACTAGGTCCTTGAGAAATTACAATACATTTAAAGTTAAATTATATTGCATGAGTTCTCCCTCATGCTGGCATGCAGTCTTGGTCAAATCACTAAAGATCTGTTTCCCAATCTATTCAACAAAGAGAATACAGACATAAATGAAATGAAAAGTCATGTAAACAAGCACTTTATAAACTATTAAATGGGGGGCATATATGAGCTACTGCTATTGTATGAACATACAATGTATTGTTTTATGTTTTACAAAGTTCAGGTAGAAGATTAGTTTTTATCTTAATATTTGGGATGTTCTTCTTTAAAATATTCTTTATAAGGAAAAGGATGTTTGCCACGTATATAACGAAGTACATATTTTAAATATACTAGGAGTTTCTATAAACAATAATAGAGACACCAACAATCTGATAGAAAAGTTAGGCAAAGGATATGATCAAGCATTCATAGGCAATGAGGTTCAAACAGCTTCTAAACATGAAAAGCAACTCTACCTTTTCAGTAAAAGGAATCAAAATGAAGCTTCCCCAAACTATGACTTTTCATTGATAAACCTGACCTAAAACTTTAAACCCTGATAATATATTAGGTGTAGGTATTCAGGGTATGAGAAAGGGGATTTTCATACATCGATGACAGATGTATAAAATGGGTACAATTTCTTTGGGGAACCATAGCTATTAAAGTTTTAATATAAATGTAACTTTTGAACCAGTGTTTCAAGTTCTGGGCTTTATCACGGAGAAAATATGGTTATAAGAGGAAAATATTATAACAGCCTCATGGCCCACCAGTAGATGTTTGGTTCAATAAGACATGGAACATTCTTTCTTGTAGTATCACCCAGCCATTACACAAATGAGATCACACCAGGAAAATGAAAACCAAAACCACAGTGAAAAACAACTACGTGTTCACCAGAATTGCTAGAATGTAAAAAGACCGATAATACCAAATGCTGGCAATGATGTGGGACAACTAGAACTCTTTAAGTATTACTGGTGAGAGTACGTTCTTTACTCTATATGGAACGCACTCCACACCATTTTTGAAGACTGCTTGGCTATATCTATCACAGCAAGACATAATGTCTAGTCCACTCCTAGGTATAAACCCAAGGGAAAGTAGTGCCTGTGTCTACCAAAAGATATGTACAAGAATGTTTCTGACAGCTGTATTCATAATACCACAAAACCAGAAGCCCAGACAACCATACATAGAATGGACAGACTGTGGTATATTCTTACAACAGAACACCACACGGAAATAAGGCACCTTGATGCAACAAGACGAGGGACAAAAGGAGAGTAAATGATGCCAGGGACGATCAGGTATATGGTGATGGTTCAGTTTATCTGAGTTTCAAAACCAGGCTCATGTATGAAGGCAGTGGAAGTCAGAATAGTAGCTGCCTCTCATTACACCATGTCATTAATTGCAAAGGTTCTAATTCAATTTTCCAAAATCAACTCCTAAAATCATACTAGTGTTTGTGCAAAAGAAGACGGATCAGTTCTTGGCTACTTCAGCACAGCATTGCGGGAATGCCTGGTAGATGTGTAAGTGTTGACTTTTACATCTGCCTCCCTGGTAAAATTTCAACATTGTGAATCTCCTGCTGTCATTAGTAGAGCATAAGAGGCAGTGTCTCTAATCCATGTGAAGCAGGACTGGAAAATAAGTTTTAAAGGAAGTAATCTGAGCACACAAAACAGAAGCCTATTGGAGTAGTCTCTTTCCCTGAGATTGAAGAAAGAAACTCAGTGACCCAAGGAAAATCTAAATCCGTAAGAATAAAGTGGAAGGGTAAAAATCTACCTTCTCAGAGTTGGAAAAAACAGGCTAAGCGTTTAGAACTAAAAGTACATCAGAAGGATTTGTGGATCTCACTAAAAATACCTATTCCTGTGTTTCACTCCAGAAAACCTGGAATAAAATATCCTGGGTGAATCCACGATGTATGTACATGTGCATGTGTGAGTTTGTCCATTTGAACGCAAGTTGTCACCATTTCAATTCCCACCTGGAGAAATATTCCAGTGGTTCCAACGTGGTCAGTGGAACACTGATGTTCTTGGCTTGAGCACCACTGGTTTAGATTTTTCCCTCTGTTTATATGCACCTGCATCGTCATACCAGGAAACAACCAGTGTGAGGAGAAGTGAAAACATGTTTTGATTCCTGGATATTTCTTAAAATGCTGAAAAGCAAACTGCGTTCTCTTAGAAGATACAAGAGGCAGTGGGGAAGCTAGGAAGTATCAGAGCCCTAGAGCCCAAGACTTTGGCTTGAAACTGGACCCAGTCAACCAATAGCTACGTGTTCATGACTCTGTTTGCCCATCTGGAAAGTGGAAACAATGTTGAAGATACAGAAATAATGTTGGTTCATAAAGTAGCTAGCATCTGATAAGTGCTCGAAAAGTCCGGTAGTATTATTACACGTTTACACAGTGTACCCACATGTGCTAGGCATTTTTGTTCAAATAATTCAAGAGGGGACTAGGATTTCAGTTGGTTTCAGGTGGGAATTTTCATGTCAAAAATGGTACATTATATCTCTTGTAATTTCCTGTACATAGCCTTCAAATCTCCATTTTACTCTGCTTGTCTTTTACTGGAAAATGAGTTCTAAAGGGAAGCCTCGTAATAGATTGAGCTATATTCCTCATGAGTGATTGAGCCCATGACTTTGTCCCCAGTGCCAGCACAGCCTAGCACAAAGAAAAGGCTCAATAAATATTGTTGAAAGTACAAATAAACAAAATGATCCATCAAGACATTACAAGTATCTTCAGTTAATAGGATATATAAGCCGCTTTATTTTCCCTTAGAAGTGTGAAGAAAAAAAACAAAGCAACTTTTTTTCAAGGACAGTTAGGAAGGTCAGGTTATTAGTATGTAAGGTTAGAGAAGAACATAGTAGAGTGTCTTAGGTCACATCTAATTACACAGTCGAGTTTATGAACACTGTCACGTTGTGCGTCCTCTCTCAAAAGAATGATGACATAAAGTACAGCCAATTTGAAGCTCTTTGTCATAAGATTTATCCGTTGCAAACCCGAAGATAAAAAACCTTCAGTAAAAGCATCTAATAAATATTCCATAAACAGAACTCTCGTCGCTGAATTAAATATTTAATAGTGTCTATTGTCTGGAAAAAATACCTTGGAAGGCAATAAAATTAAGCAAATGGATACAATTTCAGGTCAGTTAATCAGCAAGATGAACTGAGTTGCACAAAGCCACACTCTCCAAGTTAGGAAGGATGTGAGGATGAAGTCACATGTGACATTTAGCTTATGTCACAGGCTCCGATTCCCTCACAAACATACCTGTAGGAAGAGGAAGGGAAACCCCTGAGGTAAGTGACAAAGAGAAGATTCATGTTTCAGTCTGTGGCATTCTCTACAAATCTCTTATTATCCAGAGACCCTCAAAGCAAACATCTCAGGAGAGTGAGAAATCTACTTCCTAAGATGCAATGGAGTCTCGTGCCATCATCACCAACACTTGTATTTCCTTTGACCCCAGGGCAGGATGACTCTGGTCAGACCACAAGCACTGTTGCCTTTGGAAACACATCCAAGATGGCCGCCACAGTGACCATGCTCACATTCTGGTCCATTCTGTCAACAGCCAACGCGGATTACAAATAAGGTCTTCAGACCTCAGTGACAAAGTAGACAGACAAGATGTCTCTACTCTTGTAGACACTACATCCTAGTGAGGGAAAAATAAACAATGTAATGTCAGACATGAAAAGTGCTCTGAGTCAAATGCACCAGGGCAATATAGTAGGGAAAGGGGAGGGTAGGAGAGCAGGAAATTCAGAAGCTAATTGAGATCAGGTTTTCTGGAGCTCCTCCTTTCCCTGAGGAGCCCTACGGAGGTGATTGCTACGCTAGGAATTGAATGACAAGAAGAGCCAGGAAGCTGAGGGAAGATCTGGGAGAAGGGTGTTGACACACACAGAGTACAGAAGGAATCAGCTCCTTGGGCTGGAGCAAGCTTGTCATGCAATTCCAGGGATCAGCAAACTTTCTCTGCAGAGGCAAAAAGTAAACATTTTGGCTTTGCGTGCAACGCACCTTTGGTGCAACAAGTCAACTCTGCCATTGCAGTTCAAAAGCAACCATAGGCAATACGTAAATGAAGGGGCTTGGCTGTGTGCCATTAAAACTCTATTTATAAAAACTGGCAGCTGGCCCTATTTGGCCCTCCGACGGTAATTTGCCAACCCCCGTTCTGCTCCGAATGATGACATGTTATTCATACTTCTCTCCTAAAAGTTCCAATCATAAGTGTCCACTTGTCTAACAATTTACTAGGCTCCAAATCCCCACTTTTCCAAACTCCACTGATATATTCATTTTAACTCAGTCTCATTATTAATGCTTCCCTTTTTGCACTGACACCAGAAACTAAGATTTTATGCCGTACATTAATAGTAAAAACCACTTTTATTTATATGCAAAATGCCACCATCCATGGATAATTAATATAGCAATAATTTAAAGCCACTATACTGCATTATGCATTAGAAAACAGGAATAAAGTAATCTATAGTGATGTTACAGCTCAGGAGAAAAAAACAACTACATGGCTACAGTTTCCTAAATGATATTTTTGCCTTTTATAGGCAATTCACTGATTCACATTTTAATTGTCCTATAAATCAGTCTATTTCCTTTCTTAGCTCCCCCTCACATATTTTCCCTTTAGGAGATAGGGGTGGTCACCAGAGAAAAGTACAAATGGATGCTTGGAGATCAGCAAAAGCAGACACACACACACACACACACACACACACACACACACACTACTTACAACATTCTTCAATATATTGGCAGTCTGTCTGAAAGATAAAGTATTTACTCACTGAAATTTATCTACTCTATGTCTCCACCTGGATTTTAGAAATTTTACATCATTGTTACCATCACCTTTCTTAGGACAGAACTGTCAAACTGAGCACTGTCATGATTATTATCTGTTTGTTTTGCCATCTTAGACTGTAAGCACCTTGTGAGCAGAGAAGTTTGTCTGATTTATTTCGGTATCAGTCACAGGGCACCTGGGCACAGAACACACCTTGCTCACAGCTCAAGAAATATCTGGTCAATTTAATTGTTTGCAATGAAGGAAACAGAGAGCTTAGGCACTGGAGAATAAAATCTAGATAGAGAAGGCGAAGAGACTCTGCTGGTAGATGTGCAACAGACATTTTTAACCCTCTGCTGAGCCATCCATGGATGGTATTCAGGAGAGGTCTCTGGGCAAAAGACTCCCGAGCCGGACGCATCTTGGATCTTTGGAACATTTCCCCGTGTATTAATTGTTAAATTCAAACTGCAAGACCAGTGCCCTGACATACACTAATTCATTCAGCTTCCAAAGTAACCACTGAGGTAAATATTTTCATTAAATGGACAATATTATTACTACTAATTTTACTGCTGCTACAATCACTATCACTACGACTCTCAATTTAAGTAATTTGTGTAAGATCATAGCTATTTAGTGGAGACGGAAATTTATTCTATTCCCAATCAAATAGAGCAGCATATTGACTTGTCAAATTGCTACTAAAGTTAGAGCCACCCTGAACACGATGACATTTATGATGGCAAAACTCTTTCCATTTCTTATCATTGATTATTTAATTCTGTCCCCTACTCGATTTATCTCCCGGGGGGAAAAAACACCAAGTTTTCCATGGAATATTCTTTGCTTAACTTATTGAAAAATAATATGTGAACTAGTTAAAGATATAAAGTTAATGAAATAAGTATGTAAAGTTTTACCCAGGTTCCCTTATTATGGTTGGACTGGCACATTTCTAAAGGAACTGGCAACATTTTGTACAGTTGCAGAATCCTGTTGTCCCCCACCAATGCCCATTCCCCTTCTTCCATTTTAGAGGAACCTCTAATTTTTTAGCTGGGCATATGACAATCCATCATTTAAAACACACGCATTTTTTATGTTTTTGTTTTCGTTTTTGTTTTGGTAGATAACTTTGACCATGTGAGCAAGCTATTGATAAATGAGATGTATCCCTGAGCGACCTTCAGGGAATTTTTCCTAAATGATAGCTGATATTCATCCTTTGTCCCTTCTCTTTTCTGCTCTTTTTCTGGGTGAAATGTAGATACAATGGAAAAAGCTCTAATCTCAGTTTTGTACCTAAAAATGATGAGCTTCCCCCTAAAAATGACGAAGGCCTGGACTTGCCCCCCTCAGGATTCAGGTAAGCAGAAGTATGACACCAGTCTTTAAATGACTACCTTTTGACTCATCCGTGAGAGTCGAAAACTTCTGTTTTCTTTAGTCCACTACTATTCTGGGTCTCCCACTCATGGACAAAACTCATCCTAAATAATACAAATCCTCTACAGGTTTTAACTGATCGTTATTCCAACTGCAGATTTTTGGGTTTTTTTGTTTTTTGTTTTTTGTTTTAATTTTTTTTTTAACGTTTATTTATTTTTGAGACAGAATATTTTGCGACAGAGCATGAACGGGGGAGGGTCAGAGAGAGAGGGAGACACAGAATCCGAAACAGGCTCCAGGCTCTGAGTGGGTCAGCACAGAGCCCGACGCGGGGCTCGAACTCACGGACCGCGAGATCATGACCTGAGCCGAAGTCGGCCGCTTAACCGACTGAGCCACCCAGGCACCCCATCCAACTGCAGATTTTTGTATGTGAGATGGTGTTTAAGAAAGATAAAGAAAATTATGTCATGATGTCCTACCCACATCAAATATATTCAACTGATATGTCTGTACAAACACTGCTACGGGACGTAAAAGTTTTAAAACAATAGCTATACAGCCTCGTAGTGAATTATTGAAGGTGTACAAATTTAATTAGAACTTGAAAAATTAATTGAGTCCTCTAAATTAATTTCCCTCTGATACTAGCTACAATTTATAATTATGATCATAGAAATTCAAGGATATTTGAGGAGACAACGCCACAAAAAATTAAAACATTCAAGTTATTATAAATTATATTATTCTTATTTACTAAATTTCCAAGTAAAATAAATGAAATAATCCCAAACATCACTTTTTTTAAATCTTTTTTAAGTTCGTTTATTTTGAGAGACAGAAAGAGAGAGAGAGAGCCTGAGTGGGGTCGGGGCAGAGAGAGAGGGAGAGACAATTCCAAGCAGGCTCCGAGCTGACACAGCACAGAGCCTGATGCAAGGCTTGAATTCACAAACTGTGAGATCATCACCTAAGCCAAAATCAAGAGTCAGATGCTTAACTAACCTAGCCACCCAGGCGCTCCTCTCCAGACTTCAAATTAAAGCTCTCGGGGGGTTAAACATAATGACAAATCAGAGAGTTATTTGTGAGTTGAAAGGGTATCCTTCGGAGGATTCCCTAAATTCTCCTCAATTCCCCTGTGAGCCACTGGTCGGTCTTGACCTGGAGTTTGCTTTTGCCTTAAGGCATGAGGGTTCTCAGGGGCTCAGAGGACCAGGTGAGAGAGCGAGCAGGACTCCATGGATGCTCCCCAGCTCCTCAGAGAACCACAGCCATATGGCCACCACCACCTTTTCACCCTTCATGCCCTATCACTTTTCATTGCACCCCAGCCTCTATGATCTCCTGCCTCAAACTCTCCAGGTTTATTCATGCTTCACGGCCTTGGTATTTGTGGTATCCTTTGCCTGGAATGCTCTTTCCCCAGATCTTTGCCTGACGAGTTCCTTCATATCATTTAGGACTCAACTCAAATGGTGATCCCCCAACCACGCCTCCCTGGACTTTCCTAAATTAGTGCTATTTCTTGACCTCCATTGCTCTTTGGGCCATTTTGCCCTGTTTTGTTTTTGTTTTTTTGTTATAGTGCACCTAACCTGCAGTATTTTTTTTTTTCTTAAAACCTGTTTATGGCTCATCTGCATTCTCCCATTTGCCCATGTCTGCCTGATTCATGTAATATTCTCAGGCAGGATACTTGGCATAAGTAAGTCCTCAATTATTATTTGTAGAATGAATAATCCTACTATCATTTCACCTATAAACGTCATCTATATAATCTTTACGTGAATTATAAAGCACAGGTAGACTAAATACAGCTCACCTTTTTATCTCAGGGATCCTGCTAAGGCTGTCTTGAGGTACCACTGTGATCGCTAACTTGGCTCTGTCTTTCTACACAACTTTACTATTTAATTGTGGTCTTTCTTCTGCATCCCAGGGACTTATCTATATTCTTGCATAATGTTTCTGTTGCTGGCAACCGGAGAACCTTCAGTGATCCATCACTGACAGAAAGCTGAGGGTTTCTGAGCCAAGCAAGCGAGTGTCTGAGCCACTCCTCTGAGTCAAGTCTCCAGAAAGAATCTGGGACTGTCTTCATTTCGAAAGGCCACAGCTGAAATTTGGGCAGCTACAAATTGTAATGATTCATTTGCAGACTAAAGAGCAGTATAGTCCCATGGCAACTTCCAAGATCTCTGACTCTAATACTGAAACTACAAACAAAACAATGTAAAAGGTGCCACGTGCACTCATTAATATTGAAATGGAGCTTCATCTTGCATGCTTGTCTAATTTATTTGGCCTGAAAGCTTTTAACTTTTAAACTGAATCCAAGTGTGAACGCTTGCAATTTAGTGCCTCTTTTAAAACTTATCTGTTCAGAATGCATGAATATTCCGCCAGCGGAAGGGATAATAGAAAAGTAAATTAATTATATTTTAACTTTCCAATCTCATTTTCACTTTGCAGGAACTGTGCAGGATAACTATTAACCTTTCATTTTAAATGAAAAATTTAAAGAATTACCATGAGGTAATTTCAAACTACAACAAAAAGCGACCACATATCATGGATCCCTTCTTGCCAAAAATATCATCCTGGAAATGTAGACGGACTTAGCATCATCCAGAGATACTTTTAATAGCCTCTTTCAATTTTGTTCACAAGTATTTGAGCAAGGGTGCTCATAAAATACGCAGTGATCAAAGTAGAGGAGTACCAAAAGTAAAGCTTGGTTGAATCAACTTTCAGTTTTTTCCAGTTAATGTTGAACAGAATTACAGTAATACTGTCTGATCTCAGAATCCCTTCACAAGAAGATAGATATAGATTTACTTCTTGTTTTTAAAAAGTATGTAACAGAAAGTTTATTTGTAAGACAACTGTTTGGAATTTATTTTTTTTATTGAAGTGTAGTTGCCACACAATATTATATTCGTTTCAGGTACACAACATAGTGGTTCAGCATTTAGAGACATTGTGATCACTTGATGAACCCAGCTACCACCTGTCACCACACAAAGTTGTTACAAGAGTATTAACTATATTCCCTATGCTGTACATTGTATCCTCTGTCTTATCTATCTTATAACTGAAAGTTTAAACCTTTCAATCCCCTTCCCCTATGTTCCCATCCTCCACTCCCTTTCCCTCTAGCAACCATCAGATCATTCTCTGTATCTATGAATCTGTTTCTGGTTTGGTTTTGTTGGTTCATTGGTTCTTGTATTTAGATCCCTCATGTAACTGAAAAATTAGGGGATTTGCCTTCCTCTCACTTATTTCACTTACTATTACACCCTCTCGGTTCATCCATGCTGTCACAAATGATATCATTCTTCTAATGGCTTATTAATAGTACATATATATGACGATATTGATATATATATCACCTCCTTTTTATCTGTTCACCTATTGATGGGCATGTAAGTTGCTTCCATATCTTGGTTATTGTAAATAATGCTGCAATGAACATGGGGCATATATATCATTTCAAAGTAACGTATTCATTGCCTTCACATAAATACCCACGAGTGGCATTGCTGGACTGTAGTTCTATTTTTAATTTTTTGAGAAGCCTCCATACTGTTTTTCCACAGGAGATGCACCATTCCCTGAGGGTCCCCTTTTCTCCAAATCCTCACCAACACTTGTTATTTCTTGTCTTTTTGAGAATAGCCACTCTGACGGATGTGAACTGGTATCTCATTGCGGTTTTCATTTGCATTTCTCTGATGACTAGTGATGCTGAGCAATTTTTCAGTGTCTGTTAGCCACCTGCTTCTTTTATTTAAAGCTACTTGCTACTTTTTGACTCCAAAGAACTAAAGATTTTTGGACCCAGTTCAGTTTCAAACCTACAAATTTGAATACCTCCGATTTATGCACCGCAAGGATCAGATCATGCCATTTTCCAGCTTAAAACCCTTCAAAGATTCCTTTTGTCTGGGGGATAAAGCTTATAATCTTCACCAAGTCTGATAAAATAGCATTCTCTTTCTGGCTGTCTACTCACTGCTTCCCAATCTTCACTCCAGGCATAGTCAAGTCATGGACATTCCCCATGCTGTCCTATGGACACCTGGCTGTTTTGCTCTATTTCCCTTTCATGCTACATTGGTAGAGAGTCAGGCCTCCTCCTCCACTTGCATTGTTGACTTTCCTTTCGCCTTAGGTCCCAGAATGGATTCACAGAGCGTGTCTTGATTTAAAATCTGGGTGTTTTGTTGATCACAGAATTTTTCGTATACATTTTTGTTTCTTTAAATGTTGCATTAAAATAATATTTCTCATGGTAATTGTATTTTTTGGAGCATCCTTACATTTTGGTCCCAAAGAGAATGAGGCACTCTTGACCTGCCTGCCCCGCACACACCTCAGATGTTTCCCCTACACCCAGCCCAAAATAGAATCACGAGTCTCCCTCACTCTCCAGGAGTGTCTGGGGACTTAGGAGCCACTGCCCTCTAGGAAAGGAGAACTGAGTTTTTAGTCAATGGTAAGATAATTCAGACCTATATAGCATTTGCCATAAGCACATTTCTAAGTATATTAACACAGTTTTGCCTCGAAACAACTCAGTAAGGTATATCCTCAACAGTGAAGCCTGGAGAAACACAGAAAATAAGTGGTTAGCTCAATATCACACAGCTTTTAGATTTGAACTTGGAGATTCTGGCATCAGAATTCATACTCATCCCAATACTGTCTCAATAACCCCAGCTTCTTTTTCAATAGACAATTAAACTCTCACAGAAAAGAAAAAGGACAAAGGTTGGGAGGTATGGCAATAAAAACTGGGGAGAGAAAGCATCAAAAGACTTGGGTAGATGAGACCCGATTTAAAGGTCTGGGATTGAAGTCCAAGATCTTCTCCCAAGGGAGGGGAGTGGGGTCAGAAAGCACTACTCGAGAAGGGGTAAGTTACATCCAAAGGCTGTGCTAGAACGCTCATGAGCTCCATTAGAGCAAGAACCACCCATCACAGGCACTCAGACATGGCCCAGTTCATGCTGGTATTGGCTTAGATTGGAGACACATGGCCAGCACCAGATTCACCCTGTCTTCAGTCAATATCAACATGACCACCCCATGGGTACTCCCCTGCCAATAGCTCAGTATTCCTAAGAGTCTAAAATGGAGGGCGCCTGGGTGACTCAGCCAGTTAAGAGTAAGAATTCGCGGGCGCCTGGGTGGCTCAGTCGGTTGAGCGTCCGACTTCGGCCAGGTCACGATCTCGCGGTCCGTGGGTTCGAGCCCCGCGTCGGGCTCTGGGCTGATGGCTCGGAGCCTGGAGCCTGTTTCCGATTCTGTGTCTCCCTCTCTCTCTGACCCTTCCCTGTTCATGCTCTCTCTCTGTCTCAAAAATAAATAAACGTTAAAAAAAAAATTAAAAAAAAAAAAGAGTAAGAATTCGCTCAGGTCATGATCTCAGGGTTCGTGGGTCCAAGCCCCATGAAGGGCTCTGTGCTAACGGCTCGGAGCCTGGAGCCCGCTTCGGATTCTGTGTCTCCCTCTCTCTCTGCCCCTCCCCTGCTCATGCACTCTCTCTCTCTTTCTCAAAAATAAATAAACATTTTAAAAAATTCAAAATGGAGCTTGGCCTGGACATCTGTGGGTTAGTGGTGATAGGTAATCCCACCCCGACATTTAGAAGGTACATTTAGAAGGTACAATCATAAGATCCCAGAGCTGCGATATAGGTTACTAGCCCCTATTCATACTGAATAGTTTAAGTCTTCTAAAGCACCATTCTTCTTCATCCCAGGACTTACCACAGGGGTTCCCAAAGCCTAAAACAGTCTTACCTCTCTGTTTCTCCCCCATCTCACCCTGCTACTCCCAAAGAATTTCTATCAGTATGATGGCTCTTGGGGCACCTGGGTTAAGTGTCCAACTTCAGCTCAGGTCATGATCTCACACTCTGTGGGTTCAGGCCCCACATCAGGCTCTGTGCTGACAGCTCAGAACCTGGAGCCTGCTTCCGATTCTGTGTCTCCCTCTCTCTCTTCTCCTCCCATGCTTGTGTTCTCTCAAAAAATAAATAAACATTTAAAAAAAAATTTTTTTTTTTTTTAATGATGGCTCGGATGTCATTTTCTCCAGAAAGACCTATCTATCTATCCCTAAATGTCTGGCTGGCTCCTGGGATAGAAGAGAGGCCAGCAAACTATATCGGAGGTCAGGAGACACTTTCAGGCTTTGTAGGTCATAGAGTCCCTGTTGCAATTACTAAATTCTATCGCTGCAGTGCAATAGCAGTTATAGACAATGTGTAAACAAATGGGTGTGACTGAGTTCCAATAAAACTTTATTCATAAAAACAGGTCCTGGCCCAGATTTGACTTGTGGGCCATAATTTGCCAACCCCTACTATAAACTATAGAATACAGAAATTCCTGATCTAAATTATACAACTTCTGCGAATACAAAAACAGTGTCTTTTTCCCCCCACCATTGTATCCTAGAACCTAACATCATATTAGGTAAAGGAAATTCAGTGGTACTTGTCAAATATACATCAAATTATTTAATGTTAAAGTTAGGTTACTGGTTTCCCTTCTCTTTAGGAGGACCAACAAATTGCAGCCTCTGTTTAAAAATCTACATCAGTGTCTTGAAACATGAAAAACATTTTTTGAAATCTGTATAGTAGCTAAGAATAAACCCTATACACAGACAGATCTGTGTTCATTCTGTGTGTCCTTAGAAAAATAGCTTCTCTGAGTCTTGCTTTGCTCATTTAAAATTGGAATAATATTATCTACCTTTTAAGGTTGTTGTATTAAATGGTATAATTTATATGAAATATTTATTATACGTAAGTAGTCCAACATTTCATATTGCTATCAACGAAAGCAAACCATGCCAAATAAAGAAAAGAAAAGAAAAAAACAGAAAGGAAAAAACGAAAGAAAGATGTCACTTCTTCATTAGCTTGGCTGAATCCATCTGAGTTTCCACACTGAGCTGTGTAAATACTGACAGACCTGCTCTCAATATCTAAATAATTCCGTAGGAGAGTTTGCATCTCAAATCACCAACATACAACCCTCCACCCTCTGCAGAGAAAATCTACCCTCACTTTGTGGTTAAGCATAAACAGAGGACGCTCCTTCCAGGAAGCTTGAAGAAAACTTTTTTCATCGCAAACACACTTCATCTTTAAAGCCTGAGACAATGTTATGAACACCGCTGAGAAAACCCAGTGAATAGTGAGAAAAGCCACCACTGAGAAGGCAGAAGCGATGTGAAGTTAAACTCTTTACATTCAAAATTTGTAGGAAGGGCTTTTCATGGAATTGACACTTGGAGTAAAGGAATAGTTTTTATTTTTATGTTTTTGTGTAAAACAATCATCCGAATCTCCCCTAGTAGCCGGTTTCCATCAGTCTCTGCAGCAGTGGTCAGAAAAACACTTCACACTGGATTACAAAACTGAAAAGGTCAATTCTAGGTAAGATTTTTCGAACATCCTTTCATTTTTTCTGCTTGTTGTTTTTCTTTTATTCATGTATTTAACAAGTATTCAGTACTGGACACAGGGCAATGCATTTTAGGAAATGCTTAATACACATTTCTTGAATTTGCATAGAAAAGAAAAATAAGACATCAGTCTGTTCTCCAGGAGCCTACGTTCTAAGGAGAAAAACCATGAAGGCTCCCATGAAAAACTTAGGTTCCATTTTTTATTCCTAGACAATTGCAATCAAGCTATTTATGAAGAGTAGCAGTATGTTATACATAACACAAAGAAATTTTAGGATCCTAGTATTTTGCATTTAGCTTTATTTTAGTCTTCCCACTGAACTGTATTATCTATTATCTATCCACCTCTCCATTCGCCATCCACTCATCTAATTACTTTTACAAGAATACACCCTGCATTTTTGTAATTGTGATCACTGAGTCTCGAGACTATTTTTAAAAAGATAGCAAGTTGGGAAATTAATAATCCTCGTAAAGAGAAAAAATTACATGAGACACAGGCAATAAAACGATTTAGCCTTCTCATCAACCTACCAGGACTTTCAAGATTTCCAAGAAAACTGTTCCCTGCAAAAAAGAATCGTGCAATAATTTCCTAGCCCCAGTTTCCTTTGATTTAAATCTAAACCCAGAAATCTAAACTCTTGGGGAGGAAAGGGAGAGCAGCAGTGGTCTTGCTGAACCGAGGGGCTCGATCCCTAAGCTAAAAGTTGAAGTTTGAGAAATCGATGATGTAGTCCAGCTCTGAACCATGACAGACCCCCAGGCTCTGTGTAAGAAGATACACAAACTCAGAAGTTAAAGTGGAAATAGGAAAAAAATCCCATCTTTAATTTCTAGAACTCAAACAGACTCCTGGACCCTAAAGAAAAATAGAATGTTCTCCCTCTGAAGGAAAACTGTTCACAACACTTTGTGGTCTTTTGTCTCAGAGGGATAAGCTGAGCTCCAACCTGAAACACACTTAAAATTAACTCACCCTCGTCTGAGAGCAGCTTGACCATCAAACATACTACTTCCTTTGTTTGTTGTAGTGATCAGGCATTTTTTAGTTCCCATTTACTGAACTCAGATTCCTCGGTGTCAAGCATAGAATGAAGCACTCTACATTTTTTACCTCGTTAATTCCCCAAGTCATTCTTCATTTCTACTTGGATTTTACAGGTGCAGAATGTGAGGTTCAGAGAAGGTATATAATTTACCTAAGATCAGACAACCACTAAAGGCAACAATCAAGGAATTTAAGCCTATGTCTGCCTTTATTCTTTTTTTAAATATGAAATTTATTGTCAAATTGGTTTCCATACAATACCCAGTGCTCATCCCAACAGATGCCCGCCTCAATACCCATCAACCACCCACCCCTCCCTCCCACCCCCCATCAACCCTCAGTTTGTTCTCAGTCTTTAAGTCTCTTATGTTTTGGCTCCCTCTCTAACTTTTTTTTTTCCTTCCCCTCCCCCATGATCTTCTGTTAAGTTTCTCAGGATCCACATAAGAGTGAAAACATATGGTATCTGCCTTTCTCTATATGACTTATTTCACTTAGCATAACACTCTCCAGTTCCATCCATGTTGCTACAAAAGGCCAGATTTCATTCTTTCTCATTGCCAAGTAGTACTCCCTTGTGTATATAAACCACAGTTTCTTTATCCATTCATCAGTTGATGGACGTTTAGGCTCTTTCCATACTTTGGCTATTGTTGAGAGTGCTGCTACAAACATTGGGGTACAAGTGCCCCTATGCATCAGCACTCCTGTATCCCTCGGGTAAATTCCTAGCAGTGCTACTGCTGGGTCATAGGGTAGATCTATTTTTAATTTTTTGAGGCACCTCCACACTGTTTTCCAGAGCAGCTGCACCAGTTTGCATTCCCACCAACAGTGCCAGAGGGTTCCCGTTTCTCCACATCCTCTCCAGCATCTATGGTCTCCTGATTTGTTCATTTTAGCCACTCTGACTGGCGTGAGGTGGTATCTGAGTGTGGTTTTGATCTATGTCTGCCTTTTAAATCAGGGCTTTGGAAACACTCCCACACTCCACAGAACTGAGAATTCATCAGAAACCCAAATGTGACCTGTGATAGGGAGCCATCAGAGCCCTCCACGCTCTTGTCTGCTATAGTCAGAGTAGCCCACATGTGAATTGTTTCATTCATTGGATGAGTGTGCAAGAGCCCTTTAAGAAAAAGGTCCTGAGGGGCGCCTGGGTGGCTCAGTCGGTTGGGCGTCCGACTTCGGCTCAGGTCATGATCTCGCAGTTCGTGGGTTCAAGCCCCGCGTCGGGCTCTGTGCTGATGGCTCGGAGCCTGGAGCCTGCTTCGGATTCTGTGTCTCCCTCTCTCTCTGGCCCTCCCCCGTTCATGCTCTCTCTCTGTCTCAAAAATAAATAAATGTTAAAAAAGAAAATTAAAAAAAAAAAAAGAAAAAGGTCCTGAAATATGTTCGGAATCCATGGATCCGAAAGTGCTTCTCACTTTCTTGATGTAAAAACTGAGAGCCAGGCAAGTAACAGGATAGTGTCATGAGTGATTTACCTGAGGGTCGCGTTAATAACAACATCCAGTGAATACTCAACTCTGTAATAGCATTATCCTAAGGAATTTCAATAGGTTAACTCACTTATTCCTCATAAAACCCTATGAGATATTAATTTTTCTAGAGTAGAAGACTAGAGTTATTCTCATTTCCATTTTACAGTTGAAGAAATGGAAGTTCGGACATATTAAATAGCTTGACTAAGATCACACAGCCAGGGAGAAACAGAGTTGAGTTTCCAACTAGGGAAGTCTGGCTTCAGATTTTAAGCCCTTAGCTACAACACAGTGCTACGACTGAAACCCAGACTTAGGATTTCCATACCAGTGTTTCCCTTTTCCTTTTTTCTGTTACAACACAGTGCTTCCATTTGCTTATTAAAGTTGGGTCTAAAATTGGGCCGATGGATAGAAGATGCCAGTAAAAGTCAGGTAATCATTTTAACACCCCGTCCCACGCAGAAACATCTCGGGCCCTCCTTCTTGGGCCACGTGAGTAGCTTTCAGATCTTGTGAATGCATCTAGTCATTTTGTAATTTAAAGTTACACAAGGCAGAAGACCACCAGAGAATCAATCATTCATGAGTTCAGCCTGTGGCTCTTTGTACACTTGAATGGCACCTCGTTGCCCATAATTTTTCTAAGTCCTCTTTAAAAAAAAAAATGTAGCTAGCAATTCATCAGTTAAAGCTTTCTCGCCATGATTCCCTATGAGGCCTGTTATTCAAAGATTATTTGTACCTAGCAGTGCATGTTTAACAGTTGGTAGTTTGAAAAGCAACTATTTGACATGCACAGACTGGATCAAATGAATGCCAGGAAACTCCCCAATCACATAATTTATGTACAGTATTTAGAAGTGAAAAGTTTCAGATCAGCAGGCATGTTCCACCTGACAAGAACCTAGAAAGGGCTTTACTTTAGCAGAAAATCCACAGGGTATTTTATACAAAAGTTTACTCTGCCTTTCATTTTTCTCAAACATTCTAGCCTGTTTGCTAATGAGAAAAGGTTTCGATAAGTCTTACCTTTTAGCCTTTCTGAATAATGTAGACAAATTGAATTTAGAGATCTAAGGGACCCAAATAAAGTCAGTATTTACCCCCCAAATGAAAGAAACAAGAAATACTATATGAAAAATACTCACCAACTGATCATGAATCAGTGTGAGATCACTAACTTTTCATCAAACATGCAAATGGTGCCATCACTCAAAGTCTTTACTAGACGTTGGAATTTAACGTGGATATTGCACAATTCCCAAGAAATTGGCCGGGTGAATGAACTCAGTGAGATAAGTAGAAATTTGACTCTCACGACTCGACCTTGTATTGGCAAATCGTTCTGTTGAGTTAAAAAGAGTCTTTCCTGGTAAAATACTTGACCCATCCAGTTTATAGGATGCTTTTCCATTCCTTTAATATTTATGGGAAACCATTTCTAATGGTTAAAATCTAAATTTAGCTAGATCTTTACCCCCCAAAAAGCCTTACATTACATATTTTGAAAGAAAATAAGACTGAGTTTTTTCTTTTGATTTTTCCAAGCATTTACCACACAATTTTCCAGAGTTACTATCCCTCCCTCTCTAGTATGCTTCTAATATGAAGGAATGATTTTTATGAACGCTGCCTTTTGTTCATTATTTGCAGGATATCTCTCTGTCACCCCAGTAGACTTGAGCTTCAGAATCCTGTTAATGTGATATTTCTGATTTCTGCATCTACAGACACGGGGAAATGTGATTAAATCCCGGAACGTATAGCATGTCAGCTTTACGATGTTTCAAGTTAAATTCATTTCATGCTAATCAAGGATAAAATTTCCTACTTTGATCTACACCAGTGTATTAGAACACAGAGTGCACAACAATCCTGCTTGTGGAAAGAAGTAAGGAAGCCAAACACAAGTGCCTTATGAAAATAAACTTTGTGGTGAGCTTTTGCAAGTGAGAATTTGTAAATTCCTTATGTGTTTTGAGGACAGGGAGATCCTTCACAGTTCAGAGCCACCCACTAACCCCTGCATCCCTAACACATATATTATCTAGTTTAAAATGTGGCAAATAACTCTCCAAAGACAGGAGAAATAGTGAGGAAATCAAATCTAGGTACATTTGACATATTGTCAGTTTCCTGATAGTAGATTAACTTACGTGGACAGTAACTGCAGATAATTCTGTGTCAGACATGAAAAATGAAATATCCAAATGATAACTGGAACTCTACATTTTGTAGGTTTTTCAGTTTTTTATTATAGTAAAATACACAAATGTAAAATTTACCAATTTAACCATTCTTAAGTTTACAAACTCAGTGGCATTCAATACATTCCCAACGCTGTGCAAACATCACCAGTATGTGGTTCCTCCAGAATTTTCTCATCTTCCCAAATAAAACTCTGTTCCCATTAAGTAGTAACTCCCTACTCTCCCTGCAGCCTCACTGCCCCTGACAACCACATTCTTCTTTGTGTCTCTATGAATATCTAAATATCTGGTACAAGTAAAATCTTTCCCTGTGTGTCCTTTTGTTTCCGACTTCTTTCACTTCATATAATACTTTCAGGATTCATCCATGTTGTAGCACACATCAGAATTTCATACCTTTATAAGACTGAATAACATCCCATTGTATGTATATGCCACAGTTAATTTATCCATTCAGCTGCCCATGGAGATTTGGATTCTTTCCACTTTTTTGCTATT
The DNA here is from genome assembly GCF_018350215.1 of Panthera leo. Taxonomy (NCBI): domain Eukaryota; kingdom Metazoa; phylum Chordata; class Mammalia; order Carnivora; family Felidae; genus Panthera; species Panthera leo. Next base: position 7,716,275 of record NC_056681.1, read on the forward strand.
GTGAATAGTGGTGCTATGAACATTGATGGATAAATCTGGACCACGACTTTCTTTTTTTTTTTTTTTCATGTTTTTAATGTTTATTTATTTTTGAGAGACAGAGACAGAGACAGAGGGTGAGCGGGGAAGGGTCAGAGAGAGAGGGAGACGTAAAATCTGAAGCAGGCTCCAGGCTCTGAGCTATCAGCACAGAGCCCAACACAGAGCTCAAACTCACAGACTGCAAGATCATGACCTGAGCCAAAGTTGGACGCTTAACCAACTGAGCCACCCAGGCGCCCCTGAATCACTATGTTTTTAATGCGTAGGAATATTTAGCATTTGATCTTATCAGAAGAATTTAACTGTTTATTTGGGAAGTATTAAACTTTATGATTCTCTTACCCTTCCAATTACTACTAAACAAAACAATAAATTGCAGAATTACAGTATGGGACAAGAATGTGTATTTAGGGCTTGACACAAGTCAGGCACAGCCTTAGGGACTTTGTATGCGGTTTCTCATTTAATGTTCCCAAACCCTATTAAGAGGTACGATTCTTATACCCATTTTACGTGCGAGAAAACAATCAGTAGATGTTAGGAATGTAGCTCAAGAGAAAAGAACTAGTGGCTGACCTGGGATTGGAATGCAATTTCCTGACTCCTTGAGGTTGCTCTCTTAACTTGCATGCTTTGCTGCCACATCAACGGCTAAAATACAAATTGCTCTGGATGCAACTTCCTACCTATGAGAGAGTAGATTAGAGATGACAAAGAAATCTGTGGAGAAGAAGGCAAGCTTATGAATTCCTTGCAGAGCTCAGGGAAAATTTAAAATAGAATAAAATATAAAGAGAAAGATCAAAAAACATGGGAACGGACACAACAAATTCTTCCTCTCTCTCTGCCTCTGCTTCTTCTCCTCCCCTCCTGGTTCTCCCCTCCTCCCTTCTCCCCTCCCACACCCCCCACACACATGCCTGCAATGGCAAGAGACAGAAATAAAGAATATGCAGGGGCACATGGGTGGCTCAGTCGGTGAAGCGTCCGGACTTCAGCTCAGGTCATGATCTCGCCAATCCGTGAGTTCGGGCCCCGCGTCAGGCTCTGTGCCGACATCTCAGAGCCTGGAGCCTGTTTTGGATTCTGTGTCTCCCTCTCTTTCTGCCCCTCCCTCCCCTGCTTGCGCTCTGCCTCTGAAAAATGAATAAACCTTAAAAAAAAATTTATAAAAAGAATATGCAGAAGATGACATTTCAAAACAGGAGGAAGAGAAACAACTTCCTAGAAATGAAGGAAATCTGTGTTTGTAATGCATAACTGTTTCCTCTCCTGCTTCCCATGTACATTTCAAAGAGGATGAAGAAAGAAAACGTGATGAGGACCAAGAGATGCTACGTATACTAGGAAAGACATGTTTAAAACTCCCAGCTGACTTGGGCCTATGTTTTCTGGCCTGATACTTATGACAGAGCCATCCCGAAGTTCAAGGGATGCCGGGATATATGGTTCTTTCTTTTGTTCAAGATGGACCCATTTCCTTCCCAAAGAAAATTAGCATCTAGAAGGGGAAAAAGGGAAAATAGATACTGGGTAGGCAAGTAACAGTGATGAACACAGGTAGGAAACAATATTTTTGTGAAATTTTGATACAAAATCGTCATCAAAATAGATAAAGAAGAATTTTAGAATACAGGAGAAATGATCAAAAATAAATAGCCAAAAGCTCTAAGTGACAGATAAGAAAGCAGATAAAACATCAACAAGACCTTAATAATTTAAATAATATAATTAATAATGTCATTTTAAGAGTTACAACTGCAGTCTACAAAGAATGCAGTTTTAAATGTTTAAAGTAATATATAGGGCCACAAAGAAAATCTCAAGATACTTTTTGTAAATAAGCACACCAACTATCATTGATACCTGATCAAAACACAATAAAATTATACATTTTAAAAGAAGGTTAAATAGTAATTCATTGGAGAAAGGATAATCTTTCAACAATGGTGCTGAAACAATTATGTGTCTATCTACATACAAAAAAAAAAAATAAAGATATTAACCTGAAACCTTATATAAAAATTGACCCAAAATGGATCATTGACCAACATGTAAAATATAAAACCACACTAAAGCTGGAAGAAAACACAGGGGAAAATCTACGTGATCTTGGATTAGATGATGTTTTTAAGTACAACACCAAAAGCATGAACCATGAAAAAAAATGTGATAAATTAAACTTCTAAGCTAGGAAAGATATGACTGAGAAAAAGAAAAGAGAAGCCACAGGCTGGGAGAAAACACTTTCAAGACATATAGATAAAATAAAAGACAGATATCCAAAGTGTGCAAAGAAATCTTAAAACTCAATCATAAAAAAAAAAAAATTTTAAATGTGCAAAAGACCTGAACAGACATCTCAATAAGGAACATGGTAAGTATATAAATAATAGCTGGGTAGATAGATGGCAAGATAGCTAAACAGATAGACAGAAAGTAGATGGAAAATAGGATATGGAAAGATATTCAACCTCATTGGTCACTAGGGAAATGCAAATTCAAGTAACAAGATACCATCACTTGCTTATTAGAATGGGTTGGGGTGGGGGGGGAACCTGACAACCTCAGTTGCTGTTAAGGATAAGGAATGATTAGAAGTCTCATTCACTATTGGTCAAAATGCAAAATGGCACATCCACTTTGGAAGGCAGTTTGGCAGTTTCTTACCATGCTAAACAATCTTATCATATGATGTACCAGTGATGTTCCCAAAGGATTTGAAAACAAACGTCCACCCAAAAGCATGCACATGAGCGCAGATAGCAGCTTTCTCCATAACTGCAGAGAACTAGAAGAAACAAGGTGTCCTTCAGTAAGTGGATGGGTAAATGTGGTATATCCAAACAATGGGATACTGCTGAGCGATAAAGAAAAATGGGCTACCGAACCTTGCAAAAACAGGGATGAACCTTATGTATATATATTTCTGTATGAAAGAGGCCAGTCTGAAAAGACCATATACTGTATACTTCCATTTATGTGATGTTTTGGAAGAGGCAAAACTATAGTCACAGTAAAAATATCAGTGGCTTCCAGGAATTGGAACCAAGAGGAGCGTTGAATAGGGGAATCACAGGGGGATATTTGAGGGCAGTGAAACTATTCTCTTTAACACTGAAACGGTGGCCACTTTACACATCTTTTAAGCTCATAGAACTTTGTATACAAAGAGTGAAACTTAATGTATGCAGTTAAAACAAAAAGTCACTTAGGAGATCAAAGGTTAGAGGACCGAATGCATAATGTGAAAAATGAAGCTAACTACCACAAACGTGTGTTATTGAAGTGAGGAGGGGCAAGGGTGCAAACCAAAGTAAACCTCACTCTGTAAATGAGTGAGGTCTGTCAGAGCACAGGCAAAAAAGCCACTGTATCTAAGCACTGCATTCTAGTTGATAAAGCCGTTTCCCACGCGACTAGGCTAGCGATGCTGACACCTCTGTACATGTAACGTGCAGCTGAACAATTAAGTGACTGAATGGTGGGTGACGGAGGCCTGGTTTCTCACTGTTGGAGCGGATACAGAGGAGCAAAAAGAAGGGGCTAAAATGATGCCTGCAGTAACAGACAAGAACTGGAGACATCACTATGAACTCATGTTTAGCTTAATCCAGATACGTTTATAAATATTTTTTTATATATGTTTTTAAATTAAGCAAGGAGGCCATTGGACTGCTGTGGCTCTAATGTCATGGTGGCCTGTGTAAGGGAACCAGAATCCAAGCCTATAAATGTCTCGAGATTCCAGGATTGAAACGCTAAGGACAACCAATCACCAACAGCCACCTAGGCTTTAAGCTATAGCCAACCAACAGCTGCCTTACTTTGCTTCTGCCTCTTCTCTACAAAGTCTCTCCCCAGCTCCTATTGGTGAAGGGCTCCCAATCACTTCCACTTTGGTGCTGCCTGATGCAAATGGATTCTTGCTCAAATAAGCTCTTAAAATGCTTCATGTGCCTCAGTTTCTCTTTTAACAACGTATATGCACCTGAGTTAGTATGTTCACATGTGCTTCCTTACTAAGTCTGCTGAGAGGGCCCATACGTGAGGGTTCCTCAGTAGCAATGAGTACCCCAAGCACTGATACCTTGTTTTGTAATACTATTCTCTGATAAAAGGGACCAGAGTTACTTGGAGAAATGGCCGATTCTAGAACTGGGGCACTGAACATACAAGGCGGAGCCTGGATCATCTCGCAGAACCGGAAAGTGAGGAAATGCTAAGAGACACACAAGTAAGGGAAAACACAACAATGGCGACGTCAAAGGGACACGAGAGAAAACTGGAAGGGATCCCAACAACTAAAGCTGGAAATTCAAGGGGGGGGAAATAAAGTAGTATTGGATTATGACCCATAATATTAGAAAAATATCTGTAAGTCCACGCTGATATAAATAAATGATTGAATAAATACACGGGGGCTACTAGACAAATCTCCTGGATGGGAGAATTCCAAATAATTCATGTAGATCCACTGTCCTTAATGAGGTGGAGCATGACTCACCACTATTTAAGTATGGCCTGTGCGTAGTAATTTCCTTTCAAAGAGCATAGTACAAAGTGGGGGGGGGGGGGGTAACTTTAACAGGGAGAAATTGACAAAAACTACTTCCAACCAGGTGGTCAAGGTCAACACCAACAGTCTGTAAATCGTACGCACAGTCTATACCCTTGATATGATGTGATGAGAATGGTACTTTATCTCTGTAATCTCTCTCCCAGTAACTCATCAGCCCAGTCTAACTGTAAAAATGGAAAAGAAAAAAAAAATCAAATTTCAATTGAGAGCTATTCTTCAACGTATCTGATAAATACTCCTCAAAATTTTCAGTCATTAATAACAAGGAAAGCATGAGAAACTATTGAGCTAAGAGAAAACTAAAAAAAAAAAAAAATGACTTAATCTAATGTGGGATCTTAGAACAGAAAAGGTACAGGAAGGAAAAATAAGGAAATCTGCACAAACTAAAGATTTTAATTCAACCTATATCAATATTGGTTCATTAATTATGACAAATATGCCGTACTAATGTAAATAACAGGAAAACTGGGCATGGGGTATGTAGGAACTTTGGTATCTTCCCAACTTTGCTGTAAATCTACAACTATGCCAAAATATAAAATTTATTTTTAATTTTTTTACTGTTTATTTTTCAGAGAAAGAGAGAGAGAGAGAGAGAGCGCAGGGGAGGGACAGAGAGAAAGAGACACAGAATCTGAAGCAGGCTCCAGGCTCCGAACTGTCAGCACGGAGCCCGGCGTGGGGCTGGAACTCACAAACCGCAAGATCATGACCTGAGCCAAAGTCGGACACTTAACCAGTTGAGCCACCCAGACACCCCCGAAGTTTATTTTTTAAACATGTAAAAGATTAAATCTAAAAAACCAACAATGTTTTTAACTAATAAATACTTGTGTTAAGGAGGAAATCAAAGCCATAGTTGTAGCCAACTTTTTATAATTCCAATAAAAATAAAGCACATGAAAATTGATGGCATTAGACCAAAATGGAATAGAGATAAAAGCCACAGCACAACATGCTGTTATTAATAACTAACAATGAATATAGATCAACTGATAATCCAACTTGAGAAATCAGAAAGACGACAACCAAACCAAGAAAAACAGGAAAAATACATAAATATCACACTGAAATAAATTAACCGCAAAAAAAAGTGGGTTTAATGAATCAGTTAAAAAGCAGGTTAAAAATTTAACCAGCGTAACCAAGTTCTGACAAATTGTGTTTAAAAGAAAACACAATTTATCATATTTCAAGTTAGAAAGTACATATAAACATACACATACATTTGCACATAGATGTATATATACATACTTCTCTTGTATGGAAACAAGGCTGAAAAGAAATGCCTCCAATTATTCATAAGAATTATCTTTGGATGGAAAAAGTTTACAGACATTTTTTAATCTCTTTTTTATGTTTTCTATATATCTCAATGTTCTCCAAGGGCTATGTTTGTCTTTCATAAACAAAAGCAGCACACATTTTATGTTAAGAAGAAAAAAATAGTATGAGTCTATGGGACCACAGAATATTGGCCATCAAGCGATTCCACGGTAATAATCCAAGGAACTGTTGCCTGGGAGATATTTAAAGGCAGGATACAGAAAGAGCCTCCACGGTGCTGAGTTTCTGTGAAATCATTTTCATGTTCGCGTCCCTAACAGAGATAGATTTTTTTACCCCACGACCGCAGTAATGCAATTCCTTCTCTCCTCCCAGCACACAGTATAAAACCAAGTGGTGCTCACGCCACATAGTAGGCACTAATGAATGAACAAGGCATCCCTCCCACAGGTTCGTGTTAGAGAGACAGGGCAGCAGCAAGAGACAGCTGTTCCAGGAGATAAGAAAGTGAAGCAAAATCTCCCATGACCCTGTCTCCATCAAGGGCACAGGAAAAGAGTAAACCTCATTCCCCAAGAGCCTTGGTGAAAAAAAATGGGCAATGCAACACAGACAAGCGTTGGGCAAAACCAACGTGGGACACACAGAAGTAAATCAACACAGGTCCTGAATTATGCCTTGGCTACATCCTTTAAAACAATGGTCTCAGGGGTGCCTGGGTGGCTCAGTCAGCTGAGCATTCGACTTCAGCTCGTCACGATCTCACGGTTTAATGGTTCGAGCCCCACGTTAGGCTTTGCGCTGACAGCTCAGAGCCTGCTTGGGATTCTCTCTCTCTCTCAAAAATAAAAAAATATAAAACTCCAAGGGTCTCGATGGTGGACTGCACAGAATCCAGAGCAGGAACTGCACACGTGTCAAGGTGAGGTGGCAAAAGAAATGAGAGCTCTTCCCACAAAGTTCACCGTCAAGAGTGCAGGCTCCTGTACAGGCTGCACGTGAACGACCCCGCCTCCATCACTGATCAGTCCTGCAACTTCAGGCAAAGCACTTCGTGTTTCCTGTCTCAATTTCCTCATATGTGAAAGTGGATGATAACAGTTCTGACTTCACAGGTTTTTTGTTACTATCGAGTTTATTAATCCTGCAAGCACATTTAGGAAAATGTTGGCAACCACACTAAGCACTCAAATAGTAGCAATCACTGCTCTGTTTATACTTAGACTTTTAGCATATTCTTTAAATTCGTTTTACACATCTCCCAATGTACATAATGTATTAGGTCAGTAATGCACACATATGATTAATAAATGAATAAACATTTGCTGAGGTATATACTCATTTTATATGCGATGTGCATTCGAAATGGTGTGGAGGCTGAAAACTAAAATTAGAGAATTTGTTTCATGAGACCCTTTACAAAGAGAATCTGGGAACTTAATCCTCCCTGCTGTACTATTTTTACTGTCTCTGTTACTTCTTTTTTTAAAAAAGTAAATTTATTATTATTAATAATTTTATTATTATAAAATTAATAATTATTAAATTTATTTAATTTCAAGTTAGCATACAGTGTAGTACTGGATTCAGGAGTAGAACCCAGTGGTTCATCACTTACATACAACACCCAGTGCTCATCCCAACAAGTGCCCTCCTTTGTGCCCACCCCCCATTTGGCCCATCCCCCCCCACCTCCCCTCCAGCACCCCTCAGTTTGTTCTCTGTATTGAACAGTCTCTTGTGGTTTGCCTCCCTCTCTTTTTTTTATCTTATTTTTCCTTCCCTTCCCCTAGGTTCATCTGGTTTATTTCTTAAATTCTATATACGAGTGAAATCCTATGATATTTGTCTTTCTATGACTGACTTATTTCGCTTAGCATAATACACTCTGGTTCCATCCATGTTGTTGCAAATGGCAAGATTTCGTTATTTTTGATTGCCGAGTAATATTCCATTGTGTGTATACATATATGTATATATATGTATATACATACACGTGTATATATATCATCCTCTTTATCCATTCATCAGTCGATGGACATCTGAGCTCTTTGCGTAATTTACCTACTGTTGATAGCACTGCATGTGCTCCTTCATATCAGCATTTTTGTATCCTTTGGATAAATACCTAATAGCGCAATTGCTCGGTCATAGGGTAGTTCTATTTTTAATTTTTTGAAGAACCTTCATATGGAATGGGAGAAGATATTTGCAAATGACATATCGGATAAAGGGCTAGTATCCAAAATCTATAAAAAACTTAACCAAACTCAACATCCAAAAAAACAAATAAGTGAAGAAACGGGCAAAAGATATGAATAGACACTTTTCCAAAGAAGACACCCAGATGGCAAACAGACCCATGAAAAGATGCTCAACATCACTCACAATCAGGGAAATACAAATCAAAACCACCATGAGATCCCACCTCACACCTGTCAGAGTGCCTACAAGTAACAACTCAGGAAACAACAGATGTTGGTGAGGATGCGGAGAAGGGGAAACACTTTTGCACTGTTGGTGGGAATGCAAATTGGTGCAGCCACTCTGGAAAACAGTCTGGAGGTTCCTCTGTGACTTCTAAAATGAATCAGCACGTGTAAGTTGTCAAAAGTTTAAATATTAAGTGTGGACTTATGTTCAACCAGTTCACAAGTGATTTTATGAAATCTTACTTTTTTTTTTTTTTACTTTTTTTAACATTTATTTATTATTGAGAGACAGAGCATGAACAGGGGACGGGCAGAGAGAGAGGGAGACACAGAATCCGAAGCAGGGTCCAGGCTCTGAGCGGTCAGCACAGAGCCCGATGCGGGGCTCGAACTCACAAGCTGCAAGATCATGACGTGAGCCGAAGTCAGACGCTTAACAGGCTGAGCCACCCAGGCGCCCCGAAAGCTTACTTTTAAAACTCCTCCAGAGGCAGAAGAGACAAATCTTCCTTATAGAAGGATTCCAAACATGTGCAGATACCCCCTCCTCCAGGGGATTAAACTTAGTTCAACTACCACCAGTGCTGGTGTAGTGGATTCCGTGACTCACTCCCAAAGAACAGAGTATGGAAATGGACAATGTAACATAGAAATGTTACACCTGAAAACCCTAGCAGGTACCATCCTAACCAAATGACCACGGTCATCAGCACCATGGACAATTCATGCTGATCTCATGTAACCCCTTCCATATGATGTCACGAGGACACATTGCTTCTATGGAGCTCATTTCAAAACATCGTAACTCTGGTCTAACACGGAGAAATGTTGGAGAAATCCACAAAGAGAGAAAGCCTTCAAAATACCTGGCCAGTACTGCTTAAAACTGTCAAGGTCATGAAAAACAAGGAAAATCTGAAAAATTGCGCAGACCAGAAAAGAATATAGACATATGATAGATACATGCGGTGTGGGATCCTGGACTAAATCCTGGAACAGATAAAGCGGAAAAGGAGGTGACAAGCCAAATAAAGAATAAAATTTAGTTGATAACAATACCAAACTTTACCTCTCTGCTTTAAAATTTTTACAATAGCTAAATAAGATATTACCATTAGGGGAAGCTGGCAAAGGGTATTCAGAGAGTCTCCATACTCACTTTGCAATTTTTCTGCAAATCTAAAGTTATTCCCAAATAAAAGTTTATGTAAAAAAAATAAATGTCTTCAGATGTGATAAGAAGCCCTCTAGGTGTGGATACTCTGTTGCCATGTCTAAATCAGGTCTTGACTATATGCCAACATCATGATACATTATTAAACATCCTATATCTAGACTGGGCAAAACTAGTTAATTAACATTAAAGTAGCTTATATATGCCTGAATTCACTTCAGGTACAAGTACAACCTGATTTGAATAAATTATTTTTTCAGAAAATCTCGAGTGTTGAATCCAATCAGCCAATTAAGATACTTTAAAATAATCAGGGGCTTTTGGCATAAACAACCATTTCAATTGAACTTTCAACTTGTTTCAGCATTTCATTATGATTTTCCATAGTTTTTATGTTCCTCTGGTTTTATTATACAATTGGCTCTGAATTTTAAACTGTGTGTTAACTGAATGGTGAGCCATTCCAAAGTAAATGAGGAAGGACCCTATGTCCAGCGGTGCAAATTCTCAACAGAAAGAGCACAGTCCCACGAGCCAGGGGGAACTTTGGTCACACTAGAAGTGTCATTTGAATATTGTCTATGAATGGCTATATTTAAAGGATACACTGTGATACCCGAGACTCTTTAAAGAAAAACGGCGACATTTTCAACTAGAATATTTGAGACGGTGGAGAGGCTATAAATACTTCTGTGTGATTCAAACTACCTGCCTAGTTTAAAAGAGCCACATTCTATTAAAAAGTATTTGTAAGCAGCAGGCTGATACTTCTCCTTACTCTGTGCAACTCTCCTAATCAACTGTATTTCGATGTAGCTTCTTTATCTGCCGGCAGGTATATGCAGGACATTAAAACAATGTTACACCTCTAATGCAATCTTTTTACAGTCAACTTAGCTGAAAGCATTTAGAGTTAAGTTAGAGGAACCCGAAACCTCTGTTGATTTATTTAAGGTCTTGTGATGCCCTTACTCCCTTTCTCAGAGCACGCTTTTGTATTCGATGGCTGTCCTCATCCTAAAACATCGTGGTGGGTCTACAGGGAATGAATTCTACTCTATTGTAACTGATGGGAGAAAGGTCACATTATTTTTATTTTCCTAAGTGGAATTCAGTCTGACTCCAAGTGTCTCCCGTTTAGATGGGGATGCGGTTTGATGGGAGCGGTCCTGGGAGCTCACCTTCATTCTCTGTTGTTACTGGGGCTCCGTCATAAAAAAAGAAGCCATGTGACTATTCCTGGTGAGAGACAGGCCATCTTCAGTCCAGATTCAAACTCAGGGAAGACCTTTGATTTTCACTGACCCCAGTTACTGCTTTTTATTCTCATCTGTCCAACCCCTGTGATCTGTGGTAGCATGGAGCTCTGGTGCATTAGAGCTAAGCACTGGTATAAGAGACTTTATCGAAATCAGAAAGTACCACCCAGCCATTGCCATGAAGGCCATTGTCCTCAGGGTGCTGAGCAGGATGGGGGTCTGGGCAGCAGTGTGTCAGAGCAGGATTGAACAGGCTTGCAAAAGCTGATGGTTAGCTGATGGAAATTTTGCAAGCTGGTTGTTAAACACAAACATTATTTAAAAGTAAATGACATAGGGTCACCTGGGTGGCTCAGTCGGTTAAGCAGCTCATGATCACGCGGTTCAGGTCACGATCATGCAGTTCAGGTCATGATCTTGTGGTTCGTGGGTTCGAGCCCCACATCGGGCTCTGTGCTGACAGCTTGGACCCTGGAGCCTGCTTTGGATTCTGTGTCTCCCTCTCTCTCTCTACCCCTCTCCTGCTCATTCTCTCTCTCTCTCTCTCTCTCTCTCTCTCAAAAATAAATAAAAATATTAAAAAAAATTTTTAAGCAAATAACATAAAGTTACAATTAAATAAAGTATGGTACAAAGATGGCAAATATATAAAGATGACCATTTGCTAGTATTTTACTTCGTTTTACTACAATTTATACTGACTTTACTTATGTCTATTTTACCCATATGATGAAAATTCTATATGACACTGAGCTACTTCCCATGTGTTCCTGATTCCCCATTCAGTGCCCTCATATCAGAGGCTTGAAGTCAGAGATGAGAAAATTTATACCACGGAAATTAGCAAATGCTGCAAATCATGTCTTGACTTACTGTCTTGTGGATTTCTAGACTTAAGAAAGTGATGGACAGAAAACATGTTGACAATGTACATTAAACTTAATGCCCATAGCCATTATATTGTGAAGAACAAAACAAGCGTGCGCACGCACACACATACACAGCACAAAAACTGAGGCGTTACCCTTCCAGTTTTCAAAACTATTATCCAGTTCAGCAAAGAAGTTTCTTACGTCATTGATGCGTAAGTGAAGTTACAACATTATGCATTCAAATTTTCACTTCCACCCTACAAAAAAAAATAATCCGTCAACATTCATACTGTAACTACACTTCTAGATCAATTACAACCATAAGTTGACCAGAGATATGAGTTCAGCAAAAACTAAGGAAAATATTCTGTGAGAACCAATTGCCTGTACAGAATTTACAATAAAGAATATAGTATAGTTTCTTATATCATATGTGCTGCAAAAATATGCTTTATGTTTATAATGATCTCATTTATTTGCATACTTGCATACAAGGTTTGTCAAGGAGCCACTGGTTAAACATTTACTAGCATACCACTGGGCACGGATACATTAACACAAAAGAACAATCAACTCCCTCCTACCCTCTTCTGACCCCAGTCACATGGACTTTTTCCAAGACACTTTAATTCCAGCATTCTACTACCCACCTCTCCCCACACACCAAAATCAAACAATCAGACAAACTTCCTCTACCCTAGGTCCCCCTTAAGGACCATTCTGCATAATTTCCCCTCAGTAGAACTTTCGACACAACGCCCTAGTCTTCCTTCTTACGGGTGAACGTGGAGAAACTGTCAGCTTGCTTTGATTTTAGTTTTTGAGTTTTCTTATTTTGGTTTTGATTTGCCCATCTTAACTAACCCTGTAGTATAGGACATTGAAGAGTTCTCTAATCTTAAAATTCTAACCTTCCAGTACAGTCAACTCGTTCAACAGATTTTAAAAGACATAGTTAACTGACCTCTCCCACCCTCTCTCTACCCTCCCCTTCTCTCATTGACCCACAGGCTTATTGGTATCCTAACTAAACTGCTGAAATGGGAATGCACACTCCCTGGCTGCCCAAACAGTGCAGGTGAGACCTCTCCGCCATAATGAGTGGGGAAATATGATGGCTGGTCAGTTGAGCCCAAATACTGTATCAATATAGTGTGAGAGCTAAGACAACACCTATTACAAATTATAAATCTGTGCTTTTGAAAAATGTTACTGGACACCCTGTTTCAAAAGGGCAGATGAAACCATCAATGAAGTTGGCATTGAAGTCATTCCCTTCACAGGTATATTTTAAGTATAATCAAAGCCACCAACCCTTTACAGATGTGGTAAAATACCTGAACAAATTGCAACGTAATGACCGAGGGAGCCCTCCAAGAGTGCTGACGTAACCACAGACCAGACCCAAGAATGCTTCTGGAATGTGAGTCGGTTAGCATATACCAGTATTAAAATTCTACACGAGGCCAACAAATCAGTTCCTGGGAAAATTTCAATCAAACCTGTATCTTGGCAGTCCTGTATGTGAAATCAACCAAATTAACCCATTGATTTTTTTTTTTTTTTTTTTTTGCATTGTTGAACCAGCCACTATGACTTAGAATTCCAGTTTGTATAGCATGTGGACATTCATGTTGACATTTGTAAGGGGGACTTTTCTGAAGATGGGCATGTAATGGTAACACCAAAACCATGTGTTTCGTTTCTTGATTAAGAGGGTATTTTAAATCACCCATATAGATAGCTTAAAAAACAAAAAATGAAACTTAGTGAATTGTGTTGGCAACAGAATTATAACTCTAGCTGTCTGTTTCTTAGAAGCAAATGAAAACTTTAAACAACAGGCCCATGGGAATCAAATATCACTGGGTGTTTAGCTTCATTTTATCTTTTGATGATGAATCAAGAAAGCAGAGGTAGGCGGGGTTACAAGAGCGTGTGTGTGCACATTTGTGTGTTTTTCCTATCACATGAGCAATTGCATTTTCTCCATGCGACTGCAAGCCTCATTAACTCTGATTTTCTCATTCATCTCAAATTGCTATATTTATTATAATGGCTTCACCCAGCTGAGGTATTCTCCTTATGGGGAAAAATTCCCTGATCTTTGTCAATGCCATGTGGCAAAGTAGAAGATGAAAGCTGTAAAATCCAATCCCTGAGTCAGGGCCCGTCATCAGCTGGCTCAGCCACATAAACAAAGCTGATTGGGACAACACTAGTCATGCACCCAAACTGTTTATTTAGACAGGATCAGAACAGACGCATTTCCTATTCAGAATATTTCCACAAGTGTGCTTCTCCAAAGTCTCTATTTAGCAACAAAAGAATCACCCGGGTTAGGCTAGAGAATATTTCTCATCACCAAACCTTATCACTGTATGTTAGCAGTATACCACAGCTGAGCAGTGAGTTCCGTCTTCTGCCACGGCTGAATTAATTTTTTTTTATATTTAAATTTGATTTTTCATTACACAGAGCCGGGCTTCACAATAGAGAATGTGCCCTCTCTAACACGGGCCTCCCGATTCCTTTCAAATAGCTTAAACACCAGTACCTTCAGAGAGACTGTTTCAAGTTTAATAGCCTTGGAAAATTACCAGAATGAACAAGACCAGACATTAATTTCTCCGTTAAAGTGTTGAATTTTGGAACCAACCTTTAGCCTATAAATATTTACATACTTGTTTCATGAAACACATAAAAAATACAAGGCTGAAACAAAAATCTAACTCCCCTGCTCCATTCTGTTATATATCCTGAATACAGATGCCTACACAGAAAACAGGTCTGTCAGGAAGTCTCTAAAAGGCAAGGTGAAAATTACACTATTTTAAAAGATCTTCTATCATAAGAGACCTGAACATTATATATAAATGGGGCAGGGGTGGGGCTGCAGTCATCTTGTCAAACCCCATCTGCATGGTTGCTTCTAGATCTCAAAGCAGTGATGCTACCAGCTGTCAGTCAACAGGTATTTATCAAGTCCCTGATGTGCTCTTAAAAGCTGCACGGTTCTATGGAAAATTCCGGAACAATAAAAATACAGCATTTACTCACGGTGAGTTGGCCGGTTGGTTATGAGAGAGAAGGCATATAAAATCATCAGTAAATAAAACTGCATTTTCAGGTTATCAGAGCCATAGCTCATTACCCTGGTTGCTATGGCTCATGGGGGTCCTGAAATAACACAGAATATATGGAGGCGGCAAGAACCCGGGGAGATTCTATCAACAATTTGGCATCAACCAAATCATGCGATTAGGTAGCACCTCCTGCCTGGTTCAAACCTGAGTCAACAGAGCAATTCGCTGGAATTGTCCAGGCCTCAATACGCCAATATTTGATCCCGTCTTCCCCCAGCCCAACTTCTTTCCACGACAAGAGAAGGGGCCACAGCCATCTCCTCCAGGACCTCATTCCTTTCTCATCTCGTAAGTCCACAACGCATCCTGAGATTCTACATTTTCTAAACTTTGCATAGAATTAGGACTGAAGTCTTAGAGCAGGGATTAGAAGGCACGGGGAGAAATTTGAAACCTATTAGTTGAAGTGACAGATATGACAGAAGATAAAACAGGGAAGTCATTACCAATCATATGGCCATCAGAAGCTATGGAAGGGAGATGGCAAGATAATAAGGAAAGACGCAGACTCCAAAGTGCTCTGCCCTTCACTCCAAATCTCTCTGAAGCTAGGACCCTTTTAAGACTGATATTAAGCTTTGGTGACATTAGCCCCCCTGCAGCTTTAAAGCGTTAAAATCCCACAACCATGCTAAATATTCCAGAGCAGATACAGGAGGGAGGACTATGGGTAACGAGGAGAGGTGGGTGAGATGGAGAAAGAAACCAACATGCACGCGGAGTGATTTCTCTAGATAGAAAGCCGTGGGCCAGCCACAGTCAATACTCGACCTACCTCATCCAATCCGGGACGTGGGGTACCAGTGTCTTCCCGTTAGCAGATGACAGAGCAACTCCCAGCACCGAAGTCACAAGGCGCGCGTCTGAGTCACGTGCCAAAGCGCAGCCAGTGAGGACTCCCAATCTGGTTGCTATCAGACACAAGACGAAGGAAGTTAAGTCCAGTCCTGGGAAATGAGAGACGAGAGGGGGGCGCTGGAAGGCTGGGGGCGGGGGTGCAGACCGCCAGCCTCTGAAGCTGGGCAGCCCCCTCAAGCCTCCACGGGCACCTGTCCCTGCAAGAAAAACCCAGGCGCCCTCGTGTGTGTCTTGTCAGATAACACGCACTCAGAGGCGGGCCGGAGGAGACCGGGTTTTTGCACGGTTTTGGTTTTGTTTTTGGATGCACGGCTGGGTTCACTGCCTTCTGAAGGGGGCGTGGCAGAGGCTTTCTCAAGGCCCAGTGGCCTCCAAAAAAGTTCCTCTTTTCTCTTTGGGTCTGTTCGTCTCCCTCTCTGTGTCCTTGTCCGGTTCGTGTTCTTTCTGCTCTACTGGGAGCACTCCCCTTTCTCCTTCCTTCTCCCACCTCCCCCCATCCTTCCTTCTCCTTCCTTCTCCCACCTCCCCCCATCCTTCCTTCTTCTTCTCTTTGTCTTTCCTTGACCACCCCCACCACCATTTCTGTCTGGTTTTTTTTTTCCTGTTGCCCTATTCTACCTGTGTGTGTGTGTGTGTGTGTGTGAGTCTGTCTGCCAGCTTCCTTTTTCCCTCTTTTTTTAAATGTCTATTTATTTTGATAGAGAGAGAGAGAGAGAGAGAGCATGAGCAGGGGGAGGGGCAGGAAGAGAGGGAAAGAGAGAAAATCTCAAGCAGGCTTCACGCCATCAGCACAGAGCCGGATGCAGGGCTTGATCCCATGAACCCTGAGATCACAACCTGAGCTGAAAGCAAGAGGTGGATGCTTAACCAACTGAGCCGCCCAGGCACCCCTCTTCCTCCCTCTGTTGAAGTAAGCCAGAATTCTCTCCTTCCTGGCATTGTCAGATACAGAAGATAAGTACAGAAGAAGGAGGCCCAAGTGTCCGAAGTGATTTACCATTCACCTAGAACCAAGGATACATCCCTGGAAGAAAAGCAGAATTTGTCACCCCAAAATATGCCTCTCTGGCATAAGGATTATTTTAGGCTGATTGGTTTTAAGAAACTTAAGACATCAGAGAAGCTCTGGAAAAGCAAATAGAAGTTACCGTTTGTAAGAGAGATTTACATGAATAAGGGAAATCTCCCTTTGTGAGGGTGTCTCCCAGCTCAATACCCAGAAGGACAGGATGACGCTAAATCCCTAGAAACTCTTAACTGATGAAGGAGACAACTTAAATCTGTCTAACAGCCATACCCTTGTTGACTGTGCTTTTCCTGGTCACCTCCCATATCTGGCCTGTACCCCACCCCCAAACACCGTTGTTTGTCTTTAGCAGGAGAAGGTATTTGAGGTGGTGAGTTGGGTCTCTTTGGGGAGCCTATTTTCCCAGGTCTCTCCCATGTATACAGGGGGCATTCATGTTATTAAACTTCTGTTTGTCTTTCTCCTGTTAATCTTTTTTTAAGTTTATTTATTCAGAGAAAGAGAGACAAAGCATGAGTGGGGGAGAGGCAGGGGGGAAAGAGAATCCCAAACAGGCTCCAAGATGTCAGCGCAGAGCCCAATGTGGGGCTCGATCCCATGAATGGTGACATATGACCTGAGCCAAAATCAAGGGTCAGAAGCTTAACTGAGTCATAGAGGAAAAAGTATTTTTCCTCCCCTACCCCCTACTGTGGCTACTGCCTTGAGCCATCCTCTCATCCCCAATATCACAGAGGGGAAAAAAGAATAATTCCAAAGAAAAATGCCAACATGGATATCATCAGAATATAAATGAAGTTTATATGTCGACCACGTCCCAGATAAAAGGAGTAATTAATACAACAAAGCACAAATCTCAACCAAGGTTCCACCTCTTTCCTGTGTGTGCTGTGAGAACCTTCACTTGAACTTTAACAAAACAAAAACAAAAAAAATAAAATTGTACAAGTCTTATTTTAAACTTTTCAGGCCAAACACCCCAAGCAAATACACGTGTCTGCAATTCATTAAGAGGAAACAATTTGGAGAGACAGGCTCCTTTTACATAATGTGTTTAATTACACACGCAAGTTTTATTTGTTTGTGCCATGATAAAAATCTTTTTTTTTCAAAGAAACAAATTAAAAAGGAACCATCATTTGCATTTTATCTGATTTCTGATTTTTAATCTACTGTTATCTAAGAGCTAATATTTCCATTTCTCGTATTTAATCCAAACAGACAGGCAGAGCCCTTGCTACAAAGCATCCTTAAAGATGAAGAAACATCCCTGAAAATATCAGATCAATTATGAGAAGAATAGTCTGATTAGATGTCATTTGAATTGCATTACTATTCACCAAAGGGTATTCTGGGCACGTATTTGCAGGAGGGTAAGAAACGGAGTGGCTAAAGATTAGACACCATTAGAAAACCAGCTCTTTATGGTCTGTGGAGCCGAGGGAGAGAACTTCTTCCCCCTCTGGGAACATGGTCTCAGATGTTACCCTGTTTGCATGAGTATAATCTAAACAGAAATCGGGGCTTCAGACTAGAGATGAGATAGATGCAAAACGAGTCCTATAATATCAACATGACAACCAATTTCTAAAAAAAAAAAGTCAACACTTTTTTAGATTATAGTCACTATACGTTTCTAACGAGGGTACCAATGAACAGTCCTTGTGAAAAAGTTCTACCTGTAGCCCAAGTCTTTGAAAAACTCAAACAAAACCAAACAGGCTTCTTTGCAGTTGTTTGAAGTCTGCAACAAGGACTGTGGGCAGTTTTACACGGAAGTACATTTCCAGAGTATTCTGCACCTGCTGGAGAATTTAACGGGGGCCTCTTCTCCCTCACTTCCTTCCCTACTTACTCACCCTTCCTCTCTTCCACAAAAGCCTACCGAGCTCCAAATAGGAAAACAGGAGGAGTATATTGTTTACATATTTTCAATTTTTCTGTGTATTAGGATGTTTTGATGTGTTTGTCTGTCTTCCAGCTTTTGACACGTGGGGGAAAAAAAAGAACCTTTCCAGCTGGAGAGCGACTGTCCTCCCAGAGCCAGACAATTCTTAGAGATAGCAAGGGGCCAGCCTGGAGCATGCCTTTGATATGTAAACCAATCCAGAACCAGACCTCCTCTGTGTGGCTTGAACACCCAAGGAGGCAGTACTGTTCTGCCTTAATCATCCAGGGCCAGGTGCCAGGCAACTGGGGACCAGCATCGTAGCCCAAAGCTCCACTGAAACATCCAAACCAGCCAGTCCTAAACTGTTGACTTTTCCCTGCTTTGGCTTTGCTGCAGAAATCCCAAGATGAGCACCAGCCTTGGCTTTCTCCTCCCTCTTGTCTTCTGAAACCTGACCCACACCTGCTGTTTCCCCCGTGGCCTGTATGGCATGCGGTAACCCCTTCTCTGGGACCTGTGAGTATAATAAACTTTGTCTTCCCGAGCCTCTCCCATGTCTCCTCTTGTGGCTGCACCTAAGAGACTGTCATGGAAAAAGCAGCCATGAATAAAGCCCAAGTTTTGGGGACAGGACAACCACCCCACGGGCACAGAGAGTAAACCTACTTGGTAATGAAATTGTCAAAGAAAGAAGAGTAGGAAGAGACAAAATTGTGGAGAGAGAGGCAGGGAGATTCAACGGAGATGAAATGACGTGAGCTCCAGAAGAGAAGCAGGTCTGGATTTCTTCAAGTCTTGGTTGACAGAGATGCTCTCCATGACCAACTCTACTTAGGCTCTTCTGAGCTTTTTCCAATGCGGCCTGACTTTCAGGCTTTCATGTTCCTCTCTGCATTTTCCAATTTCAGCAAGAATCGTGCGAAGTCAGTTTATCCAGAACCCCCCATCCTTCCTAATCAGGGTGTCGTCCTCGCCGTCCCCCAGGGGATGCATGGTCACCCCAGCCTGCAGTCAGCAGGAATCCTGTCAGCTCAGATTATCCACAATCCCCTTTTACCCCAAACGTTGCTCTTAGTGACTTCCATCCTCGGACCCCAACAATGATGCGGGGCTCAAACCAAACCGTGAGATCATGACCTGAGCCGAAGTCAGACGCTCAACTGACTGAGGCACTCAGGTGCCCCTTAAATGGTAAACACATTTTAAGTTGTGTTTATAGTACCTGAGTCCTAATTAGTAAAGCATGTTGCTTTTAGCAGATTTTTTAAAAAAAAATTTTAATATTTATTTTTGAGAGAGAGAGAGAGAGAGAGGGAGCAGGGGAGGGGCAGAGAGAAAGCGGAACAGAGGCTCTGTGCTGACAGCAGAAAGTGACGCAGGGCTTGAACTCGCAAACAGTGAGATCATGACCTGAGCTGAAGTCAGACGTTTAGCCGGCTGAGCCACCCAGGTGTCCCAGCTTTTAGCAGATTTTACTATGAGTATTTCATCATTTATTAAGGGAAGATCTACTGTATGCTAATGTGTTTTTGGTCTTTTGCGACAAAGAATGACAATGAGATGGGGACACAGACAAACACTAGCCGTGCTCAGTGCTCTGAAGTAAAAAGGTAAGAAAAAAATTCCAGTAACTCTGATCCACTGGGTGATCTCCTCAGTGGAGCACACTCATCAACACCAGGCAGAGTGATTCCTTAAACTCACATTTTATTTCCATCCATGTAAGGACTTGCCAAGTCTCGTCCCCGTGAATCTACACAACCATACTCTGAGGAAGGATTTATGCCCACTTCATGGATAAAGAAACAAAGGCTTCAGAAAGCTCAAGGTCACATCGTTACTGAGAGTCCGTCTTAGGAGCTGAACTCAGAACCCCACCATACTTGTCTGAAATTAGCTAGCATACGTTGTAGAGGCGAGAGGGCATTTTGTGAGGACTCCCACTGTGCTTAGAAGATAATGTCACTTTGTAACTGAGCATCTATTTTCTTTTCTCTTACTGCTTTACTATGTTAGCTGCAGGCTCTCCTGAAAATGTTGGAATTTGTGATTCCAACCT
The DNA here is from genome assembly GCF_018350215.1 of Panthera leo. NCBI lineage: Eukaryota > Metazoa > Chordata > Mammalia > Carnivora > Felidae > Panthera > Panthera leo. The sequence goes on from NC_056681.1 coordinate 7,736,907, forward strand.
CCACTACCATTCCAGCATATACTCACCACCTATCAGGTGAAAAATTTCAAAATTTGTAAAAGCCTAGAGTCATGGGGAGGGGGCATGCTGGTTGAACAATGAGTTCTGAAGACCAAAAGTAGAATTATCCTTGGTTTTTCTCTTTCCCTAACTCCGTATCCAATGAATACCACCGCTCTACATCATGGTATGAAAATAGCAATGATCTAAACCAAATTAAAACCCAGGCGGCTGCACTTCTTCAGGCCTTTGTCACAGTCAAATTCCTGTGGAACCAAAGAATTCATGCCCTTCCTTACAGCAGATTGCAGGGGCAGCCGACTTCCATTTGGCTTTGACTATGAGAAAACCTTTGGGAGCAGACACACTTCATTTCCCTAAGCAGGCACAGAAAGGTAGCTTAGCAAACTAAAGACTGGATTTAATGGATTAAGCACCTGGCTTAAGGAGATTTCAATCTGACTTAATGATATTGCCAGTCCCAGGAGTCCCTGGTTCAAATCCTGACTAAAGCTTTTATTCTTCATCAGAAAGTGCCATAAATTTGCTATATTCTGGAGACGAGGAGCCAACCTCCTAGAAACTTTTTTCCATGTCTATTCTTCACAAGATAAACTGAATTCTCTAATGGTAAACGCCACTTCTCCACAGAGGATCTTGTTCAGTCTACCCACGCCAGATGCTAACTGAAAGTCCATCCTGTCCCCAAGGGACAATTCCAGTACAACTGGACTAGGAGTTCTGTCTTTCCCAGCCTGACACGGGGCTCGAACCCACAAACTGCAAGATCATGACCTGAGCTGAAGTTGGAGGCTTACCTGACTGAGCCATCCAGGCACCCATTTAACGCCATTCTTAAAAACCTGCCACCACCTCCATTTCCCTACCTTCCCTCCCTGTTGCATTGTCTTCCTTGGTCTTACTACCATCTAGCATGTCACATATTTTACATGTTTCCCCAACTAGAATTAAAACTCAGTGAGGATCAGGACTGCAACGTTTAGCTCGCAGCTATCTAACCAGAGCCCAGAACAAGGGCTGGCATGTAGAGAAAGTTCAATATATTCTTGCCGAATCAATGGATGAATCTCAGTGAATCGTTTCTTCTTTTGAGGTGCACGTCTTCTCTCTCACATCTATTCCATCCCTGACTCTCCACCTGGTCTGTGGTCCTCCATGGCCCCAAGGGCATGCCAATGCCTCTTGGCAATCCTCTTCCCTCCCGCTTCCTGATTACTCAGTTTCTCTTGGTTCAAATTCTCAAGCAGGGGAATCTGATTGGCCACTGACCATCCAATGGGTTGGCTAGCTTTGGGTCATGTGTCTATTTCCTATATGTCTAAACTTATGGCACAGATGCCATGGCTATATATATCAGTTCGAAGGGAACTGCAGGACTCTCACCACTCTTTACATGTACACAGAGTTTCGTTGACTAGTCCACCAGCCAGCCAGAGTTTCCCCCAGTGAGTGGCCTTCTATCAACAACACCTATTGTTTTACCCACTTGTTTAGATTTTCTCATCATGTTCATTCATACATTTACTATATAAATAATGATTGAGGGTCAACTATCTGCTAAACCCCCTGTGAGCTGCTGGGAATGTGGTAGCATCTACCCTTATGAAGCTCACTGCCTAGTGAAAGACAAATAAGTATCCTTCCCTTTGTATCCCAGAAATAAATCAGTGAGCTATGGAAACACCTAAGTTAATTTAAACTTGGCTGAGGGGCATGGGCCCTGGGGAATTTGAGATAGAGGTCTTACCCAGAGAAAATGAAATCTAATTGGAGACCTGAATAATACACACACACACACACACACACACACACACACACACACAGGAGTTAGCTAGGCAAAGAAGAATTGGACAGGGGAGACGTTTCAGACAATGAGAACAGCAGGGCCAAAGTCCAGAGGTGAAATGTGCACTGTGCCTTTTGGAGAACTAAAAGAATTTCACTTTGGCTGCCATGAAGACAGTATGGAATAAAGTGTTGAAGAAGTACAGAGATGTCAGATGTCAGCAAGACTTAGGAACCAACTTAAGAAACCTGGATTGTGTTGTGAGGGAAATGAAGGGCTACGAGGGCTTTATTCAGGTTAGGAACACCACCTCACCTCTGAATTCACCACCAACTCTGAGTTCTGATCTGTTCTTAGTGCCAGAGAATGCTTGGTGTCCTCCAGTGAAATCAAACACTTTCTGAGGTCTTCGTTCTCCCAGGATTCCAAGCCCTAACACTTTAGCTGAAGGAGCACAGGCTTGACTTATGGGCAAAAATGAATCTGATTTCTACTTTGAGCATGAACTTAGAAACATTACCCTACCTCTTTCTGAGCTTCATTTTCTTCCTTGGTAAAATGAGGATAAATAAACTTTCCTCTATAGGTTGCCATGGTAATTAAATTAGGAAACATATGTCTAGAACAGTACGTGACACATAGGAGATCCTCAATCCGTGGCAATTAACAGCCAGCCTACGTAATTTCTGATGGCTGTTACTGTTGTTTTCACAAACTAAGAGAACCAAAATAACTCTTAAAATCATCGGTTTAGTTCTGGGAGCAGAAAGAAATAAATGAGGTTGAAGTTTCTCAGCAACAATAAGTGTATAAAATCAATAATCAATAACATACAATCAATAATCGATTAACCCACTTGGCCTTAGTCCAAAATACAAAATCAAAAAGTAATTGGTGAATACATGTTCTTCATTAAACAATCCTGGAGTCATTTTTCAATATAACTCAAAGGAATCAAAAATAATCTTCCCAATTATTGTGTTTAGTTTTCTCTCAATTGTCTGTCATTTCATACAAAAGCCTTCCTTTGTCTTGAATAATTATCTCAATGCTTGCTAATATGAATGGACAGAAAAATGAGGTTGGGCGATAATGGCTAGCCAATGTTCAGCAGCAGTTCAATAGTACTCAAATTTTGTTAAATGAACCCAGGTTCTTCCAATGATTTTTTGCAATCAGTTAGCTTATTCCTTCCTGTGTCTCTACTTAAGCATAATTCCCTACTGCTTCATTAACAACTGCAGCTGTATTATTACTACCCGAGTACATTACCTTAATGGAATAATCTATGGAAAACGGGACACTTTCTGGTTGGCCTGGGAAAGTTAGGTACCTCTGAAATTCACTCATTCATTTGTTCGTTCATGACACAAACACTTTAAAAGCAAGAGTGTCTAACCTTGGTGCTTCCAAAAGTAGACCCTAAAATAACAAGGATTTGAAAAATCCACCTACTTGCAGGTAGATTATTTGGGAGGAGATCCCAGGAAGTACAGTGAGAACGTGGAGGAAATAAAGGGTGCAAATCAGGGAAAGGGAAAAAAAATCAATACAACACGAGGCAATGAGCAAGTTCCAGCTGTAGGCATTCGGGCTGAACTTCCGGGAGACCCTCTGAGAAATCACGTAAAACACACCTTAGAATCTGCTAGCCCCACTGGGGCCTGGGAGGCTATGCCATCTATTCACTATTTTCCATCACCCGCTGGTCGGGAGTGGAGCATGTTCCTGGTCCCGCAAACTCCCAGGGTACTGGAGAAAACAGAGAGATAGGGAGAGTTGCAGGTACCAGGAGTTAAGATCGAAGCTGTCTGTGGTAGCCTACAGTGAATTCAGGTGGGCAGCTGGGGGGTAGGGCATCTGCAGCAAAGAAGTGATTCTTCCAACGAGTGAATTAATTCATATATACACATAAGGGCTTTACACAATGCGTGACACAGAGTAAGCGCTACACAATCTTGGTTCCCGTTACCTTGCTAGTGTGCTAGTCCCTATTCTAGGCACTTAGGATGTAGAGAAGAATGTGGCCTTTTTCCTACCTTCAGATAAGCACGTCGCTATACTCACTCCCAAAAGCAAAGACTGCCTCTCAGAGAACAGAGCCCACATATTTGTATTTCATTGTCATTTTAGAACCATACTGCTATAATTGAGGATTCCTTGGCTGTCCAGTTAATTTCTGATCTTTATCATATTCTTGTTGCACAACAGAGACCAAGTTCAAACGAAGAAAAAGGACCAGAAGTTGCATATTATTCCTTCTTGTGCATCAAGAACAAAATGAAGAAAAACCTTCTGAACATTCAGACCCCCGTGCTCCCCACGTGCAGGGTTTCAGAATACAAAAGTTATATCTTTAGGCCTCAGACGTGAGTGAATCTGAATTCCTTAAAATAGGCTCTAAATCAGGGCACCTGGGAGGCTCAGTCGGTTGAGTGTCCGACTTCGGCTCAGGTCATGATCTCACGGTTCGTGGGTTCGAGCCCCGCGTTGGGCTCTGGGCCGACAGCTCGAAGCCTGGAGCCTGCTTGGGATTCTGTGTCTCCCTCTCGCTCTCTCTACCCCTCCCCCCACTCATGCTGTGTCTCTCTCTGCCTCTCAAAAATAAAGAAACATAATAAAAAATTTTTTTTTAATATGCTCTAAATCTCTCCTATAGGAACACATTTCTGTAATTCCACTGTGCATTATCTTCAGACTCATAACCCCGGAAATATGATGGGGAAGAGAAAAGCAAAACAAACACACAAAACATTCACTTCTATCTGACACCTGCTGTCTATTCAGGGGGTTTGAATCTGACCAGAATTAATGTGGCAGATGGAGCCAATTGAATAGTGACTGGCACCTTCCTGAATTATTTCAGGTTATTCTGTATCTCCGTCCACATATCAGGAAGAATAAAATCACATGCGCGCGCGCGCGCACACACACACACACACACACACACACACACACACACAGTAATCATTTATGAGAAAAGACAAGTTAGGGAAGTCGTGACTGCAGATCGCGCAGACTCAAAATCCTTAGTCGTATTTGACTCTAGTTTCTTGTTAAAACGTAAGTGGCAAGTCTCTATAAAGTCCCCAGTATAACTGCCCATGTGTCTTAGCCTTCAATGGCCTTCCTAGTCAGTTTTTCCAAGAAATTTGAAGCAACCCCTTCTAGTCTCAGAGACATACTTAAGGGCCCTCTCTTATCAAGAAAACCATGTCTGTGTATCAGGAGTAAGCCATGCATCACAGGCATTATTCAAACACATCAATAAGGGCCTAAAAAATGGAGAAGCTAGGTTTCTTCATCCTCTGGAAGATCTTTCAATAGACATCACATTTTTTATTTTCAGACAGTTGTCAGGTTTTCTTGATTTCTAAGACTTTGCCTGGGCGGCTCAGTCGGGTAAGCATCTGACTTCAGCTCAGGTCATGATCTCAAGGGTCGTGGGTTCGAGCCCCAGGTTGGGCTTTGTGCTGACAGCTCAGAGCCTGGAGCCTGCTTAGTATTCTGTGTCTCCCTCTCTCTTTGCTCCTCCCCCGCTCACTCTCTGTCTCTCAAAAATAAATAAATGTTAAAAAAAAAAAAGACTTTGCTGATCTCGAGGTATCTGAAGGAGCACCCTGTAAAATTTCTGATTATAATCAAAGCACATTTTTTGAATAATCAATCTCTGGTGAAATTGGCTGTTAATAAACACCCATTAACTTTTTTGAAATAGCTGAAAAGGATGAAGTGGCCAATGAGTGAAAAAATGGAAGCTTCTAAGATTATAGGACTTGTTAATGTCCTAAATGGTTCAAGTGCTTTCCTTGAAATAAGGCTAATGTTAAGGTTTCGCAGGAAGTCCTGGACGCATGAGTTAAATCTCAATTTTTATGCTAGGAATGTTCTGGTTTAAAATTAAAGAAAATGCTCTCCATATACCTTTGCCAATCTGAAACAGGGACGCGTCCTTTAGAGTTTATGATGAGCCCTCTTCACAGTTTTCTTCACAAGTGTTTCATGTTTCTTTGTTTTACATTAAAAAAACACCAAACCTAAACACAAACTAGCCCCAGTGCTTTTCCATTAACATTAGAATTGCTTGTCATTTATCTATTCCAGACAGACATTCTCAGAGAATATCCACCTCTCCCTCCGCTCCCCACTCTAGCTAGCCCTTGGCAAGATCCAATTCAAGTAGGAGAAAAAGAGGCCTCATGTTTGGGAGAAGTGGGCCTTCTTGGTTCAACAATTACTGTCATTTGGACTAACTTTCCTTAACAAGGCCATTGTAATACAGCTTACTGGGATCTCTTTTTATTTTTTATTTTAAGATTTTATTTTTAAGTAATCTCTATACCCAACATGGGGCTTGAACTCACAATCCCGAGATCAAGAGTCCCATGCTCTTCTAACCGAGCCAGCCAGGTGCCCTGAGATCTCTCTTTACATTTGAGCAACCAAAAGAGTATACATTAGCTACCTCCATGCCATGATCCTTCATCTTGTATAACTACTTTACAGCACTTATCTCTGCAAATTATATAGCCACAGTTGAGACAGAGGATATATGCTGAGATATAAGATGTCTCTGATTCCAGCCCTACACTGCATATACCACGAAGATATGAACAGTATTTTCTCACTTCCCAATAACCGGAAAAGCTGATATTGAACAGGTATTGCAATGAGTGCTAGTTGAAAGATTATACACTTAGGGGGTAAAAAAAAGATGTGCTTGGCTTCTAAATCATAACCAAGATACCTCCTATATCTGTGACTAAGCTTCTCCTGTAAAATGAAAAGTACTATTTCCTACTATTGAGGTTTTGAAAATTAGAGGAGTTAGTGGATATTAAATGCTTAGAAAAGTATTTGGCAACAGTACTTGAAGTCTTGAAGTAAGACTTCAAGACCTGTGGTATCAATGTGATTATTACTATTAGTAGTTTCTTCTAAGCATCCATCCCCTAGTTCCAGTAAGTTCCTCCCCACCCCTCTAAATATACATGCTCTGTTCCTGGTGAGGTTGGGTCAATGTGACCCAAGTTATCCTAATTTAAGTGAAGCCAACAGAGAGTAAAGCGGAAATTAAGATGGCTAAATAATACTCAGGGAAAGAAAGAAAAAGAAAGAAAGAAAGAAAGAAAGAAAGAAAGAAAGAAAGAAAGAAAGAAAGAAGTTAAGAAAGAAGGAAGGAAGGAAAGGAAACAGAAAAGAAAGGGAGGGAGAAAGGAAGGAAGAAAAAAGGAAGAAAGGAAGAAAGGGAGAGAGGAGAGAGGGAGGAAGGAAGGAAAGGAGGAAGGAAGGAGGAAAGGAGAGAGAAGAGGAAGGGAGAAGTAGAGGAGGGAGGGAGGGGAGAGGAGAGGAGACAAATGACATCATCCATGCCCTTGAATCTATCATCTATCATCTGGATTTACTTGTACCAATACATTTCTTAAACTTCTTGTTTTTGTGTTTATGGGAACCAATAAAAATAAATACAACCATCGATTCTTTGTCTGCCAAAAGAAGGAGTTAGACAGAAGTATCTCCACTGAAATTCTACTATCCTGCGTTTATACGGCAGTACCCTCATCCTTCACTCAGTAACCCAGTAAAGTCTATTTGGATGGTCACGCGACTAGCTTGTTCGCTAGGTCACAACTGTTTGCCCGCCCTTACCCAAGGGTGGCTGGGGTCGTAGGCGATTTTCCTACAGCGAGACTGACACTGACCTGGGAAGTTTTTTTCAAATGCCGTCTTCTTCCCAAGGAGAAAGGGAAAAATTGGATAAAGTGCCTTCGTTTCCATTGAAAAAGAAGTAAGCTTTACAGCAAATGCAGCAGGAAGGCAAGAGGTCCGGAAGAAAATGCAGAAGGCCTAATATGCCACAATGTTTCAGAATGGGAAGGCTTTTTCATGGGTTCACAGTGGGTTTTCAAAACAATGGAGGACAAGTAGACATTTGTGAACCGGAGGTACAGCGAGCTGTCAAGCAATTTCTTTTTTAATTTTCCGAACGTAGAAAAAGAGCCTATCAGCTCTGTGGTAGCCAGAGGATGGCAGTTAAATCGCCTGAGTTTCTAAACCTGACACAATTGCTTAGAAGTGAAGAGGAAGTTAGAGGGAAGCACTTTAAGCTTGAACTCCAGTCTCCTCACCTGGACTCAGGAGGGTAGGACAAGGTGACATCGGAGATCCATCCTGGCTCTTAAATTCCCTGATTCTAGGAGATCCTCGAGGAACCCAAGCATTTGCAGAACCTCGCCATGAAGAGGAAATCTGGTCAGGTGGGAGCTGTAAGAAGGGAAAAAGCCATCATTTCCCACGTTCACACTAGCAACAACATACGACATGTAATCATGGATTGGGAAACTGGAACCGTCAAAGACAGACAGCTGAGAAGTTTCAGTGAGGAGTGATTTAAAGACCTTTCTAGAAAAATGCCCCCTAAGAGAGCTTCAAAGCCTGGAGACTGAAAATTACAATATTCCTTGGGAGAGTGTCGTATTTTCTTAAGCGTCTTAAAGAGTTTTTTTTTCCCTTCTCATTTTTTAGAGACGCATATTAGCAAAAGACAATGTTCGTGTAAGAGGCTTAGAAAGAAACAAAGGTAAAACAGTTTTCTCTTGTGCTCCCATCTCTTCTGGCCTCAGGTTTGGTTTGGGTTTATTTTCTCCTCTGTGAAACTAAGATAAAGGTTGAGAAGGGTGTAGAGAAAAGGGACGAGGTGCTGGAAAAGTTCCTCTTTCAATTAGAATCTTTATCAAGAACTCTGGCCACATTGAACGTGGTAATGTTCTTTGACGCTAATGGAGCAGACACAGCAGGGGGCACATTTCAAGTTAATGATTCCCAGGCTTGCCCCGCCATTCCCAGTCTTAGAGATTCAAACATCCAGCCTCAGTATTTGCTCTTTTGCGGGTGCTGATGTTAATCCGCAAACAGTTTTTAAATTTTATTCACTCCATATTTTGCAAGAGGCCCTCCCCAGGGTGCACATGGTTGGGGAAGTTATTTATTGAGCAAGCCCCATGGAAACAGGGACTTGGAAATGTGATTTCTATTGACTGGAAAAGCCAAGAATGTCAATATTCATTATCCTGGCTTAGCAGGAAGCTATTTTTTCTCAATCACCCCAACGATCCACCTTAACAAATGCACAACATCACAAGAGAAATTTAAGTAGAGTAATTAACATATTTAATCGATTAAGTCCAGAGAAATTAAATGGAAGGTCCTTTTTCTGTCTTAGCATAAATCAATTGCCCTGGAGAGGTAGATGAAATGATTTTGAGTAGTTACCAAACCTCTCTTGTCAAGGACTCTAAAGAGCACTGGAAGAAATTAAACCAGCCCATTTCTAAGTTAGTAAGTGCTCTTTTATTTAAGCCGAAAAACAAATACAGCTTTGTCTTCCCTCTGTGTCTTGAATGAATGTTTCCATGAACTTCGGCATATAATTTGCGCAATCCAACTCTGTTTTACTTAACAACAGTTACTTGGATACTTCTCATCATTTCAGAACCTGGCACCTCAGGAAAGGTAGGATTCCTAGGCACCCCGTGGGATCCCATGAAGATTCACTGCAACCGAAATCAAGTTCGTCATCTGCAAAACCTCCTAAAAGTGATTCCAATGCTGTAGTGGGAGGTGATTAGGTTGCAATAAGAATATTAACCATTTGTCCCTTCTACCTGAACATGATCTTATCATTTTGAGGGTGGAGAAAACATTTTGCAGTATCTTTAAATCTGACACCCAGAGTTATTTTTTAGAAGTGCCAGTAGCTTCGCTGATTGAAATATCAGCTCTCAATAGATCCTTTCAATGTGGGAAACAAAGGCAGAAGAAGAAAAATTAAATTCCTTTACAACTTACAGCCCATTGACAAATCCTTGCTGCAGGCACAGTGACACCCTTCTGGGAGCGCCAGGATGACAGTTTGGTAAGGGCAAAGGGCAATCTTATCCCAATCCCCCAGGATCCTATAAGTCTACTTTAACATATAAAAATTCCTTTGGAGACTTTTTTTATCTCTACCCCCAAGATACATGTTGGCAATCACAGTCGCAGCTTCTGGCCCACTGATACACATCTGAAGGGTCTCATGACTGAGTTTTTACTAAACAGCAATAAATGACCTTTTCCTAACAGCAGCTAGCCCCTCAAAATCCTAGAAACCGAGCTTCCAAAATACCTTAACACGATCCCTGACCCCCTCCCAACTTGAAGATATACAGTCACTCTTTACAACCCCAGTGCAGTTCTTTCTGCCCACAGGTCCTGTCCCATGCTTTAATAAAACCACCTTTTTGCACTGAAGATGTCCCAAGAAGCATTCCTTCTTGGCTGTTGGCTCTGAACCCCAACACTCCAAACTGTGAGACTTAACGGAGATGATTCATTTTCAGAAATAGCATAGAAACGCTGTGCTGTCTAGTTAACAGTAGGTTGACAAGCTGTTGGAAATATATATATGAACTCCCCCATAATGGGGTCCCAAACCCTTGGAAATTTCACTTCCGCGTTCTTCTTTCCTTTCTCCCTTTCAGGGGCTTTCTTTCACAGGCTTTGTGATGAGCATGAGCCAAAGAACAAAGCGGGGAGGGACTGAAAGTCTCTGCATCAAATCAGGAAATGAACATGGGTTCCAGTCAGACTACTTTTTGCCTTCCACAGGCATAGGCGACCTCCAGGTAAGACGGTAACCTCTGTAGTGTTCAGCCAATGAGGAACCAGGGAAGGAACTTACCTCTGTAGTGCTCAGCCAATGAGGAACCAGGGGAGAGACTTACATGCTAGGAGATAAATTGTCTGCTGTAACTGCCCGAAGTGTGCCTGTCCATCAGACACCCGCAGTTGCAAGAACATTGATTAAAGCCTCCCTTCTCTGCGCTCCAAGTCTCCACATCCCTTTGACGGGGTCAGTGGGCTCGTTTCTCACAAAACCACATCACTTCCACTTCAAATATGCACCCAGGACCTATATCATAGGATGGACATGCCTGGACCCTTTACTCCTATATAGGCTTTTATTTTTCAGCTAAGAGTACAAGTAACCCCCCCATATAGCCATCATTTCTAATAAAGGGAAGAATACTTATACACAAAACGTAGGTAGTACCTAGTGGCCAAATGTAAGTAGCAAATTGTCCTTGAATAGCTGACAGTCTGGAATGAATCGATAAAATAATGGTTACTAGCAGCTAAAAACCCTTAACTATTTATAAATTTTTTTTTAACATTTATTCATTTTTTGAGAGACAGAGAGAGAGCACAAGCAGGGGAGGGGCAGAGAGAGGGGGAGACACAGAATCCGAAGCAGGCTCCAGGCTCTGAGCTGTCAGCATAGAGCCTAACGCAGGATTCAAACCCACGAGCTATGAGATCATGACCTGAGCCGAAGTCAGAAGCTCAACCGACTGAGCCACCCAGGCGCCCCAATCCTTAACTATTTATAGATAACAGTTTCCATCTTTTTTGATGACTATAACTAAGTCATGGTTTGCCATCACAATACTAACCAGTACTAGTAATAACAGCTGCAAGACAAGCATAAGTTGAATATTTAAATTCATAAGGTACTTTCCTACATCATCTCATTTGATTTTTTTTTCAACATTTATTCATTTTTCTTGACAGAGAGAGACAGAGCACAAGCAAGGGAGGGGCAGAGAGAGAGGGGGACACAAAATCTGAAACAGGCTCCAGGCTCCTGCTGTCACCAGAAAGCCCAACGTGGGGCTCGAACTCACAAACCGCAAGATCATGACCTGAGCCGAAGTCGGCCCCTTAACTGACTAAGCCACCCAGCACCCTTCATTTGACCTTTACAATGACCCTTAGAAGCTATTACTGTTTCTGTAGTTTTACAAATGCAGAAATTGAGATTCAGAAGGCCTGGGGGAACTGCCTAAAGATGTTCATATAAACCTGTGTTTTCTGATCCCTAAGTTCACGTCCTGTCTTCAAGATCACGTGGCCACTCAAACTGAGACTGAGTCACAGTCACTTGCTAGAAGCACAGGGCAGGAGTTACATACCACACAGGATGCCCATCAAAGCAGGGCTTGGGAGTCTCGAAGATCAGGGTTGAGGCTTCGTTCTGCCATTGACTGGCTGAGAGGCCTTGAGAAGTACTTAACTGCTCTGCGCCTCCATCATGAAAATGGCCTTGTCAGATTAAATAAGATAATTCATGCGACGATCTTGGACTAGCAATCGGCCAATAACTGGTAACTGCTCCAAAACAGTCATATATCATTCATTAGAGGCACGCAGTCTTATAGTTATTACCATCACTCATAGATACGGTGATAAAAGAAGGATGAGGTCAATTTTAGGGAAAAAACTTGAACGGAAGGCAAAGAAGTGTGCGCATTAATTCACCTTCAAGGTCCATCCCTTGGTCCATCCCCGTTCAATCCCATTAGTGATTCTGCGAAACCACCCTTCCTTGACCACAGCCAGTGGAGCTGGTTGGCCTGTCCCCTAATACACCACAGTTCCTCTTTCTTCTCTTATCACCTTCTATATGTTCTATTAAGTCTCCTGCTAATCCTCCTTTACACTAAGACTTTCCATAGGTAGGGATTCTCCCAAATTCTAGCACAGTGTCTGGCATAGAATGGACACTCAGCTAAGGAATATCTGTCAAATTGAATTCATGAGAGACAGCTGCATGGTGCCTACTGCAATGGCCATTCATGGGGATGACCTAATAATGGCTTTAGCATTAGGAAGATTTTCAACCAAGTACTTTACAGGGTGGTTGATAGGAGAGGAGGGTCCAGAGGAGCACCAAGCATAGACTGGAAGAAGGATGCTACAACTGGCAAAGGGATAATGGAACTCAAAGCTAGCACTGCGGGCAATGGATTTAACAGGCCAAAAGTGAAGACAGACTTGAGGAGCGTGGGCTTGGAGAATGAGGAAGAGGCAGATTATGTCATGAGGACTGGGGTAACAAGGATACCGGTGATGTTATCATCACCACTAGGGGTCAAGACAAGTTTGCAATGGGTAATTGATTATTGCAATTTTAACGCCATTATTTCTTTAATGATATTAATAATTCTATACCTTTTTTTTTTTTGCAGAATCACTATGCAAATTCACATCGGCTTAAACGTAGCCAATAATATCAGAAAGGCAAATGCTTATCTTGTCTAAAAACATACTGTGTACAGGAAGCTGGTTTTCAACCTCTTAGATTATCTTCAAAATCCACACGTATTCTCACTCACTGTGTCCTGAAAGTTGAAATGTTATTTAAAGCCTTCAACAGTTTCTCCATTAAAAATTACACTCCTCAGGGGCACCTGGGGGGGGCTCAGTTGGTTGAGCGTCTGACTTCAGCTCGGGTCATGATCTCACGGTCCGTGAGTTCAGGCCCCACGTCGGGCTCTGGTGCTGACAGCTCAGAGCCTGGAGGCTGCTTCGGATTCTGTGTCTCCCTCTCTCTCTCTGCCCGTAATCCATTCGCATTCTGTCTCTGTCTCTCTCAAAGATAAATAAACATTTAAAAAAATTAAAAAAAAAATTACACTCCTCTTGAACTAAGCTCCAGAGAGGTAACACAAGAGTGGGAGGATTCTTTCCGTACTATCTAACGAAACAGTAAAACTATTACCTAGACGTTTTAGATTTCACTTTCTGACTCAGTTCTCCACCCCTCAGGTTTTATTGCTCAAAACAATAAAGAATTGATTGAAGGGCTTTATTTGGAAATACGAGTATATAAGTTTTTACTATAGCTTAAGGGAGATGAAAGACCTTTAAAACACTGTCTATCTGTGATCAACTACACAGAAAAAAAACTAAGTTTAACATCGCCCAAAACTAACACCCTTGAAAAAAGAGAAGTATTCCCACCCAGCCTACAGAGGGCTTATTAAAAATGTCATGAATAACTTATCAAGCTATTAGACAAAGTCATTCACAGTTAAATGGTTGAAGATAGACCTGTCATTAAACAACAGGGAAATCATCCACTGCATACTCAGTGTGTGGAGTGAAAAGGAAAACATTTGTAGTCACACTGAAAAAAAACGGGAGGCATTGGAAAATGTTATCCAGAGATGTAGAAAACTGACCAGTCTCTTTTATCCGCATCCATGAGCCACTCGGCAGGGAAAGAGGGTTTTCATTGCATTTCCTTTCTGCTCTCAACCAAAGCAGCACATGTCACAGCTACTTAATAACATGCTTCCTCAAAGTTTCTGAGTAATGAGATTGTCTGGGCAAGGAAAATAGAACATCATGCTCTCGCAAGGGCAACTGATCAGATGAAGGGAAACTGACCAGATGAAGCCACCGTGAGTCCTGCCTGCCCTGCCCACAGCAGGTCCCAGCCAAAGGGAGGCGGGACCTTCATAAGGGAACACTGGCCTCCGTGAAAACAGTCCCGACACTTACAATATAGAATACTCAGGAAAATGTCACGTGACCTCTACCCCCTTGACTGGGAGACGCCCAAGAAACTTCAGTCTTAGGGGAGCCAGAAGCTACAGGGCAGAATTGGTCGAAGGTGCCTCCGTGTACTCTTCTCTCAGTCTTGCTCAGGAGAAAAGGCACCGTCCTCCAAACAGCACTGGGAGTCCCTTTTGATCCCTGAACAATGACTTAGATATTCAATTCATGACTGCAAGGTTTGGGCTTGAAAGAGAATAATAAGCACATATCCATACATGACTACAGAGATAGAAACAAATATACTGCATATATGAACATCTATACACATATACACATATGTATAGGTGCACACAAACATGCACACACAGATGTACACACATGGGTACACACATATACTATATATACATATATGCAACTGCATATACATACGTATAGATGTATATAGAGAGAGTTATAGAAACACATATGTATGCATATTTGCATCTGTAGATAAGCATGCATATACATACAAATAAATACATATACACACATGCATGGATTTACATATATACTGCCTGCATACAAATGTACACATACATACTTAAATACACAAAGCAGCTATGTGTACTCATGCATTTACATACATACATGTTTTGTGTGTATATCATGTATATGCAAATGTATAGTATGTAAGCAATACAAAGCTCATAATAACCAGTATGTTTGATAAAACCCACGAAGGAGAACAGTTTCTCTTCTCCTGGAAGCACAAATCTATATACCCCTGTATTAAGCGGGTACTATCCTGGCTGGAGCAAAGAATGAAATTGGAAATTGGAAAACTGTCATGGAAACCATGATTGTGTATGGTACCCAAATACTTTAAATTTGTTTAAGTTTATTTATATATATTGAGAGAGAGAAGGCACAGGTG
This sequence comes from Panthera leo, assembly GCF_018350215.1. NCBI lineage: Eukaryota > Metazoa > Chordata > Mammalia > Carnivora > Felidae > Panthera > Panthera leo. Next base: position 7,752,011 of record NC_056681.1, read on the forward strand.
GGGCAGAAAGAGAGAGAGGGAGAGAATCCCAGGCAGGCTCCACACTGTCAGTAAAGAACCCGATGCAGGGCTCTAACCCATGATCCGTGAAATCATGACCTGAGCCAATATCATGAGGCAGACACTTAACCGACTGAGCCACCAGGAGCTTGGGTACCCAAATATTTTAAAGAAAATGAGAAGTAGAGATTTATGAGTTGCAAAATGATTTGAGCAACAAACCTTATTTTTTTAACAGGGACCCCTTTGCAAGTCAATGAAAGTATGGGCCTTTTGTCTAAAATCTAAAATAAAATAAAATAAAAATGATACACACATAAGTATGTATATGAAGTCAGTCAGTCCCAGATCCCCCACAGTTAAGAAAACTTTCCCTAAGGATTTTGTAAGTAGATTCTTCTAACCTCAAATTCCATCCCCCCAAAAGCACAAATTCATCAGGAAAATCTTGATCAAAGTACAAACCCTCCCCTCATTTGCATGATTCCAAGTCTCTGAATGTTATTTGTTATAACTCTCTAGGACTAAAATATATTAAATATACTCAGAAATAAACACGTGAGCAATTTTTTAAAAAAAAATATCAGGAACCAGAGACCATGGTAAAATTTCTAACTCGAATTTGTAACATTTCTTATGGACTTGAAAAAGAGAAGAGTTAAATGTTACATAAGAAAAGCTTACATAGGATCTGTATGGTAGGAGGCATTTTATAACCTCAATATTAAATTACAGCCACAGAACACACGTTTAGACTCATCTACGTGGTCAAACCTTACATGGTGGAAAGGGCGCTAGGCAAATATTAGCATTTGCAAATGCAATTCCTTTCTTAGATCAGTAAAACACATCTCTTTCCTTTTTGAAATTTGGATCTGATTGCACTTCAAAGCCTTTCTCTGGGAGACCTCTAACTTGAAAGAAAAAATCAAACCATTCAAGGCAGAGGAGAAAAAGATTTTGTGCTGAGATTTGAAAAGAGCCACGAGGCAGAACTGCACTTATGCAGAGAGAAAGAACCACAGGGTACCCAATTCTGATGTTAGCGCTCACATCATCCAGGGTTTGCCCGTTTTAGAGGGCTACAACAGCAATCTCTAACCTTCAGAGCAACCGGCACTAACCTTGTCTGGCTACCCAGTAAACTACGTAAGTAACAGGAACAGCAAAGAAACAGTCTTGGACTTGAGGACGGAGGTGCATATAGACAGGGGGAGATGATTTTGTCCTAGTGACTGAGGATAGATTCTCCGGCGCCAGCTGGATAGGTGGCCAGCTCTGGAATTTGTTAGCTGGAAGTTACCATATCACTCAATACCCCATTCTCCTCTACTCCTGCCAGACAGGTATCTAGAAAGCAAATGGCATCCGCTACCCAGATGTAGTGCAATGCAATTAAGAATTTATCTTTCTCTGACAATTATAAGAGCAATCTTCAGAGGAAACCATCTCAACTTATAAAGATCCTACTTTATCTTAGAATTCCATTTTAACTAATGGTTTCTAAATTACTTGAGTGGAAAATTAAGAATGCAAAACTTCACTTAAGGATGCATTAGGAACAAAGTGCTTTTGCAGTAAAACTTTCATTAAGGAAGCTATGTACACATGCATTTAAAAATACACATCTATTTCTTCAGAATACAGGTAAAGAGATAAAGTAATCTGTTTGAATTATGATGTCTGGGACCATGCTGTGCTTAGACTTCGAAAATGGATAAATTTAGGATTTTTAAAAATCAGAGTTATCCAACAGTGAGTTCCGAATGCAACCATTTTCTCTCCCACCTTCCCATTTAAGGTCTAAATGACTTCTGTTTCAAAACATTTTGATTTGGTGGGGGTGAGGGTGGGGAGAGGAGGGAGATACTACTTTGTCAAAAACAGCATTGGAGAATTACTAAACAAAAGGCAAAATTTTTTAAATACCAAATGCCTTCTAGACCAGCACTGCTTAAACTTGAATGTCTGATGTACCTACGGATCACCTGAAGATCTTGTTAAGATGTGGATTCTGATTCAGTAGGTTTCGGGAGTGGCTCAAAAATCTTCATTTGTAACCAGTTCCCTGGGGACATCAATACTAACCAAGCTCCCAGGGCCACACTTGCAGGGTCAATGAACCAGAACAGTATCTCTCAGCCTGCCTTCTGTCACCTAACACATAAAGAACATGTCTAAGTGCACAGGAAGTACTTTCTGGAGGAGGGCCGGGGGCTCTCCAAATTCCCAGGAGGTGTGGTAAAATTTCACCCCGGTGCACTCAAGAAAACATAGTAGGCAAGACTTGTGACAATTATGTAGTTATAAGAAAATTTTCAGTTGGTGCTGATTTGAGACAGAAGTAAATCATTTGCAAAACTTACTACTTTATTACCATCAAACTGGTTAGCCTCCTGGCTATTACTGTTCCTTGGGAAAATTAAGAACCCTGATTAAATAAGTAAATACATTCCTGCCACCATTTATCCTTGAGCAACTCCACAACGTTGCTCACAGGAGAAGCACTTCATTGATAAATCAGTCTTTGAAAATGGGGGCAAATACCAGGCGACGATTAATTTAAGTCTCGTATAAATGTTAGAGATTCTTTTCCATTTCTAGGACACTTAATAAGCATGGCCTGCCTTTTCTGACTGGAAGACATGTAGTCCTTTCCCACCTTGGTTTCAGCTCTTCTGGAGGATGCCAGCTTCATTAAGGAAGGGGAACCATCCAAGAACACACAACTCACAACAAATTGTGTTTATACCACTCAGACCACTTTAAAAATGATCCATCCTAAATGTTCTCCAAAATTGGTGAAAACTTCTCCATTTATATGGAAACAGACACAGACATTTAATTTCACGTATTCCTCAACTCAACTCCCCCATTATTATTCAACGATTGTTGTGATGCTGTGCTGAGCACCCCCATTCTAAATTAGAGAATAAGATATATCCCATCACAATTGCGTTTACAGGATTAAGCTCGACAATGTCGGTCCCATATTAATATGCCTGTGTTTGGCACACAGTAGGCACACACAGAAAACTTTAATGGTGACATAAATCCAGAGACCCAATAAACAGTACTGCCTTAGAAAGTCCCAGCATGCTGAAACACATTCTCATCCCCGTGACAGGTACATGTCAGCTGTAACTCATTGAATTAATCGGGTTTTTCACTTAGATTCATCATTCTTAATGCAAAAGGCTGGAAGCGGGAAATTAAAACAGCCTCCTCCAGATCCTTTGTTCCAACAGTCCATAACTAACAAAATGACAACAATTCACTTAAGATCTATTTATCTACATCACAACACCGCTTACCACGGCGCGTGTCAGTGGGCACATTCCGTTCCTTATTTAAAATCCATCACTGGATCACCTTGTATTTAAATTTAGAATAAGACAGAGTATAATTTGAGAAAATAAGGATGCCCTAACAAATCTTCCTGTTGGTTCCCAAACTGGCCCCTGTACCCAGAGGTACAGGAGAAAGAGGAAGACAGAGGCAGGTCACTATGGATGGACAGGTGGACGTTTTTAGCCAGCTAAGGAACTTGACGCCTGAGGCTTGTCATGGGGGTCCCAATGGAGGCGATCTCCCCACCACCTGCCAGAATCTTACAGTTTCTAGAGAGGCGTCAATGGGGTTTAGTCAAATCTACGGTCCGGTCCAGAGCAGTGCTCACTACTGCTCTCTCAAGGCTGAGAACTTAAAAATGGCTCCAGGGCTAGGAAGCAGGAAAGGGTGGGCTTAGCGCACAACCCCAGGACAGGGGAGGGGCCAGCTTTCAGATCAGCCAGCAGGTGAGGAGTTCCCCTCTATGACCTCCTCTAACACTCCCTTCATCCGGCACCAGGATACAGTGCTAAAAAATGTTACAGCAAAGGGTCTTCTGGGGTATAATCAACTGAGAGTCCCAGAGTTTCCATGAGGTCACCCAAGGGCCACTAAAGGGTTGGAAACCATGTTGGAGAAAAGTAAAAGAAGTGAGATAGATAGATAGATAGATAGATAGATAGATAGATAGATAGATAGATAAAATCCAGAAAGGGCAATTTTTAGAAGAACAAGGCAATTTTAGATAGAGGAAGCTAGGCTATGATATTTGATCACGCTGAGCATTTTTTGTTCTGAGTCCATGTGAAGCCAAAATGGCTAGTCAGTTGCAAGTGTCACCTATAACAATAACAAAACAGGAGCAGTCATGACCTTCTCCTCAGCTTCTTGTTCCCACTAGTCCTGTGGACACAGTGTGGGCACTGTATGTGCTACCCATTCAAACAAGCATACACATAAAATGAAAACAGGTGAAGGCACTTGACACGAGAACGACCCTGAAACACCTCTCCTTCTGTCTAGTGCTTTCCATTTCCATTTTGACACACTCTCAAATAGTTTCTCCCGCTGCTTTCCTTCTTCTAGAAGGAAGGAGAATTCTGACCTATGCTTCTCCCTGAAGAATCCAGGTGGCTCTCAAGGGAAAACCATCACAGCTTTCTCAACTCCATTTTCTGAAAGGATCAACACTCAATCTAGGTCAGCAATGACACAAGGAGGGGAAAAAGTGTTTATTTGCTACTTTGTCAGCTTGGCCTCTTGTCCTTGAAGAAATAAAAGCCCACTCTGGAGAAACACTTCAGAAAACCTCTATTCAAGGAACAATCGTGTACTCTTTTTCTTCTTCTTTCTTTTTTGAATTTTGTTTGTGCTTTGGTACTTGTCCACATATGTATTACTGTTGTTGTTGTTGTTGTTGTTGTTGTTGTTGTTGTTGTTTTAATATATGTGGAAAACAAAATAATGGAGCAAAGTTTTGAGATCTGGGCCGGACAAGAATTGGGATTAAAGCTTTGAGAAACAGATGCTAATGTTGTGTGAACACTGATCTGTTGAGGAATTTTATTTAATTAAATGGTTGGATTGGTTACAACTCGGGGCTTTTTAAATGTTTAGTAGTCAGATAGTTTTCCCCTTTCTCTAAATGCCTGCGATGGAGAAGAATGGTATGGAGCAGACAAAGGAGAGCCCATATGGCAAGACAAGCAGGTAGTTGGCAGAAGAGGAGGGGGCCATTGGTATACAGCCTTTCCTACCTCCACCTGCCCTCCCTAGGGTGAAGAGCCAACCCACAGAGGAAATTTCTCGGAGCACCTAACATCCCTGGTGTGATGCTGTCTGGGATGAAATTGCCTTTTCTGGATTAGCTCATATTCCACATGCAGTTCAGCCAAGGGAAGAGAGAATCTAAGGGCTGTGGACCCTGGCACAAAGCCATCCATGAACTGGGGCAGCATAAAGGGCTCAGAAAAATATGCGCCTGTGGCTTTCCAGAAAGAAAATCCCTCATCATCAAAAAAGAGGGGGAAAAAAAATCAGAGAAAGTTGACTCTGGCTTTGTTTGAGGAGTGTGGAAGCAATAATTTGGGATGTATTGAAAATGTCCCCATAGGTAATCAGAATCAATAATCATTAGGGGTGCCTGGGTAGCTCAGTCTCTGCTCTCAGCACAGAGCCCGCTTCAGATCCTGTCCCCCTCTCTCTCTGCCCCTCCCTCCCTCTCTCTCTCTCTCAAAAATAATTAAACATTTTTTAAAAGACCATATTTTCCATTAAAAAAAAAAAAGAATCAATAATCATTCAACAACATGCATGTGTCTTGGTCCATACTTTAAACCAGAGGTTGGGGCGCCCAGGTGGCTCTGTCGGTTGAGCAGCCGACTTCGGCTCAGGTCACGATCTCGCAGGCCGTGAGTTCGAGCCCCACGTCGGGCTCTGTGCTGACTGCTCGGAGCCTGGAGCCTGTTTCAGACTCTGTGTCTCCCTCTCTCTGACCCTCCCCAGTTCATGCTCCTTCTCTCCCTGTCTCAAAAATAAATAAACGTTAAAAAAAATTTTTTTTTAAAAAACCAGAGGTTACATCGTTGCACTATACGCTAACTCACTTGGATGTAAATTAAAAAAGTAAATTAAATACAAAATTAATTTTAAAAAAACAAAAAATATATATGCTATGTTAAATGTTAACATTAATACGGTCTCATACAGACATATTTCTTATGTGCCATCTTGAGACCACTCAGTCAGCTACTGAGGCATCGACCTCAGTGTCCTTCTTTCTCTTAACCCTCCTACATTCACTCAAGTCCACAGCCCACTGATGTTGCCAAATCTGTCTTTTGCTTCTCTATCTCCCGCCGCCTGCGTTCCGCGTATCATCACGCCTTGTCTAGGACGAAAGCATGAGCCTCCTGCCTGCATCCCCCATTCTACCCTTTAGGACGAGCCACTGTGTGGGTTTGATGTGAAGGGGGAGCAGGGGTTGCTACCCCGCAATGCTTTTACTCCCCCAAAATAACGAACCCAGGCACCACGCTTTGTCCTCTCCCTAAAGGACATGTTTTTCAAATTTTGTCAATCACTCACCGTGTGCTAGCATTAGCCTTACCATCTTTTCTAAGATGATCATCGGGGGTTAACCCCCTACTTAAAACCTTTCATTTCAAAGGCTTTGAGACCATTGCTCTTAAGATAAAGGGAATCAAGTCCACACGACTTTTTATGTGGGCTATAGAGCTTTTACTGACGTTGGCCAACCACCTCTTCTTGCACTCACTGACTACATTCCTCTAAAATGTAGTCTAGCTCTAGGCACCCGATTTAGCCCTGTTCCGTGACTCAGCTGTACAGCTCTTTTCCGCAAACTTGCACCTCAAATATGCGTTCCTGAATGCATTCGCCAGATGGGCACAACGCTTGTTAAATTTTCATTAGGGACCCCGTTGTCTGCTATGGACCGTGGTGCACAGGAAACATTCGACTAATAGTCACTGAGTCGTTTGAGTTGGACCTCAAAAGTTACAAATGCATTCCTCTGCTGACGTTCCCGATGCCTCTGAAGTGTTGGGAGTAGAGAGCATGGACGGGAGAAGAGGTAGAATGGATTCTGAAGATTCATGCTCTGACATTTATATTAAGAATCCGTCAGGGAGAGGGAACGAGCAGCGTATTGTGGCATTTACTCCACTGTGACTTTAAATGATATCCTTGTCAAGGAAAAGCATGTGGAGAATTACTTAGAATAAAATTATTAAAAAAAAAAAAACAGATGCAACCATTAGCAAGAAGTTAATTTTGCTTTCAAATACTTGGTTAACTTCGGAGTTCGTGCGGATATGTTCATATGTATCTCTCTTTCAGAGTCAGATGGCAAAAGAAATATGAAAGGTGTGGAAATCATAAAGCTCTCTGTGGTAGAATACGATCGTTCTTGTGTGACAGGCTTGTGCCCCCCCCACACACACACACAGAGTACACAAAACTTCACTGTAAGTTTATTTTGCTTTTCTAGATCTTCTAAATTAGCGTTCGCATTACCTACCTAGTACACTGTGGGCACACATACGGTTAAAAAAAATCACGTTACACTTGGGGTGTCTGGGTGGCTCAGTCGGTTAAACGTCCAGTTCTCATTTTCGACTCAGGTCATGACCTCGTGGTTCGTGAGTTCGAGCCCCACATGAGCTCTGCTCTGACAGCACAGAGCCTGCCTGGGCTTCTCTCTCTCCCTCTCTCTCTGCCCCTCCCCTGCTTGTACCTCCCCCCTCAAAATAAATAAATAAGCATCAAAAATATATTTAAAAATCATGTTCTTCGCATGCATACAATCTTCTGGTGGCTGCCCACTGAATCCAGAGCATGGGTCACCACGTCATTCACCATCACGGTCATTGTCATCTCTCCAGTCCCACCAACCACCACCCTTTACTCTACGACAAGAGGCTCCCTGCAATCCCCAGACCGCCTATGATCTTTTTAACCTCCTTGACATGATGCCTATTTCTTCCTCCACTTCCTCTTTCAGTATGCCTGCCTATTTAAAATGCTTCCTGTCTCTCAAAATGCCACTCCAACATCACTCCTCCTGTAAAACCTCACCACCGTAAACATCTCTTTTATCGGTTTGCCCCAGCCCTCTTCTTCCTTCTTACTTTGGGAAAACCCATTCCCTGTGGCTTAGTTGGATACTGCTCCCACACCCCACGGACAGAGCCCAGGCTGGAAAATCAGAGACCTCAGTCCCCCCACTTTGCCCTGGTTCACCAGTCTCGGGCAGAAACTAGCAAGAGTTATAAAGGACCCTTTTTTTTTGCAGAGGAACTGGACCAACGGTGTGCAAAATGGAAAGCAAAGAATATAAAACAAGGTGACTCTCAAGGTGACTTGAGAAGCAGGATTTTTGTTTTAAAGAACAAGACAAAGATACTGCTTCTGGAACCAGAGCTGGAAGTCAAAGAAAAGCCCTCAAGGCTGGTTTTGAAAGGCAACGATGAAGTGAAAGATCTGGAGGTCCTTCTGCTGTCTTACACCGTACATAAAAATCAACGAAAAATGGATTAAAGACCTGAAACAGTAAAACTCCTAGAAGAAAACACAGGCAGTGCGCTCCTTGACACGGGTCTTGGCAATGATTTTTTTGGATTTGACAACAAAAGCAGAGGCAATAAAAGCAAAAGTAAACAAGTTGGAAGTACATCAAATTAAAAGGCTTCGACACAGCAAAGAAAACCATCAAGGAAACGAAAAGGTGGCATACAGAATGGGAGAAAATATTAGCTAATCATATATATAATAAGGGGTTAATATCCAAAATATATGAAGAACTTCACAACTCGATACAAAAAAAAAATTTTTTTAATGGGCAGAGGAACTAAAAAGACATTTTTCCAAAACAGACATCCAACCGCCAACAGGTGCATGAAAGGTGCTCAGCACCACTAATCATCAGGGGAATGCGAATTAAAAGCACAATGAGATGTCACCTCGTTGAGAATGGCTATCATCAACAAGAAAAGAAATGCATGTTGGCCAGAATGTGGAGAGAAGGGAACCCTCGTGCCCTGTTGGTGGGGCGCCTGGGTGGCTCAGTCGGTTAAGCGTCTGACTTCAGCCCACGTCATGATCTCACGGTCCGTGAGTTTGAGCCCCACGTCGGGCTCTGTGCTGACAGCTCAGAACCTGGAGCCTGCTTCGGATTCTGTGTCTCCCTCTCTCTTTGCCCCTCTCCTGCTCATGCTCTGTCTCTCAAAAAGAAATAAATGTTAAAAAACTTTTTTAAAAAAAGGGAATCTAAACTGGTTCAAACACTATGGAAAACAGTATGGAGGTTCCTCAAAAAATTAAAAATAGAATTACCACATGATGCAGCAACCCCACACCTGGTACACATCCAAAGTAAACGAAAATAGGGCATCAAAGAGATAGCTGCGTGTCCATATTTATCACAGCATTATTCACAACAACCAAGTTGTGTGGTTTGGACACAACCCAAGTGTCTGTCATCGGATGAATGGATTAAAACAAGAGGTGGCAGGGGCACCTGGCTGGCTCAGTCGGTCGAGTATGCGAGTTCGAACCCCATGCTGAGCACAGATCTACCTCTAAAAAATATAGTATATATACACGATAGATTGTTATTAAATCTATCTATAGATTTAGTTTCTATATTATTAAAATATTATTCAGAAATACAATAAGAAAAAGACATCCTGCCATTTTTGACAATGTGAATGCACCTTGAAGGCATTATGCTAAGTGAAATAAGTCAGACAGAGAAAGGCAAATACTGCACGATACCATTTATATGCACAATCTAAAAAAGCCAAACTCATAGAAACAGAGACTAGAATGATGGTCACCAGAGGCTGGAGCATAGGGGCAAAGGGAACATGCTGGTCAAAGAGAATAAACTTCTAGCTATTAGATGGAAAAGTTCTGGGGATCTAATGTTCGGCATAGTGACTATAGTTAATACAATATAATACTGTCAATACAATAATACAATATATAGTCAATGAAATCATAATATTGTATCATATACTTGAAGGTTTCTAAGAAAGTAGATATTAAATGTTCTCACCACAAAAAGAAATGGTAATTATGTGATGTGATGATGCAGGTGTTAGCTAATTAGCTAATGCTATGGTGTAATATATAAATATATCAGCTCAACACATTGTACATTGTAAGCTTAACAATGTTGTATGTCGATTATATCTCAGTAAAGCTGGAAAAAAATTTTTTTAAAAAACATGCTTTATTTCCCAGCCAAAAAAAAAAGGTCTGAAGGTCTTTGTGCTAAATGACCTGGCACTGGGGATCGACAAAAGTCCAGATGACCCTTGGGGCACCTGGGTGGCTCAGTCGGTTAAGTGTCCAACTTAGGCTCAGGTCATGATTTCACGGTTCATGAGTTCAAGCCGCGTGTCGGGCTCTGTGCTGACAGCTCAGAGCCTGGAGCCTGCTTCCGATTCTGTGTCTCCCTCTCTCACCATCCCTCCCCTGCTCATGAGTGTGCTTTCTCTCTCTCTCTCAAAAAATAAATAAACATAAAAAAAAAGTACAGTTGACCCTTGACCAACATGAGTTTGAATTGTGCGGGTCCACTTATACGTGGAGTTATTCAATAAACACAGTACAACACTGTAAATGTATGTTCTCCTCTTTATGATTTCCCTAACAATATTTTATTTTGTCTAGTTTAATGTATTATAAGAATATAGCATATCATATATATAGCACACAAAATATGTTGACCAACTGTTGATGTTATATTTAAGGCTTCCAGTCAACTGTAGGCTATTAGCAATTGGGAAGCTATACACAGATTCTTGACTATGAGGGGATCGGCATCCCTAACCCCCACATTGTAATCAAGCAGGCCTTCATACATAATGGCACAGCAGCATAGTGGGAAAGAGACAAGCTATAGAATACACAGACTCTGGAACTTTCCAGCTTCATTACTTTGAGTAAGACGTCTGAATTTTCTGAGCTTTAGTTTGCTCCATATTAAATGGGGATAATAATGTGACAAAAGCAGACTTTTGTAAGGATTATGAATGATAGACACAAACCACTTAGTTCCATGTCTGAAGCAAAGTAGTGTCTCCATAAATCCTAGGTTTCGTGACCATAATCTTTAAGGCAGGAAGGGCACATGGGTAATTAAGGCCGGTTAAGCGTCCAGTTCTTGATTTGGGCTCAGGTCATGATCTCAAAGTCCGTGGGTTCAAGCCCCGTGTTGGACTCTGAACTGATAGCATGAAGCCTGCTTGGGATTCTCTCTCTCTCTCTCTCTCTTTCTCTTCCCCTCCCCTGTGTTTCAAAATAAATAAGTAAACTTTTTAAAAACTACTTAAAAAACAGGGGCGTCTGATTGCCTCAGTCAGTTAAGTGTCTAACTTCCCCTCAGGTTCGAGCCTCGCATCGGGCTCTGTGCTGACAGCTCGGAGCCTGGAGCCTGCTTCAGATTCTGCGTCTCCCTCTCTCTCTGCCCCTCCCCCGCTCACACTCTGTCTCTCTCTCTCTCAAAAACAAATAAACATTTAAAAAGGTTTTTTTTTAATTATTAAACAAATAAAAATACAAATGCCAATTCCTGAGCCCACAACCAACTACTGAGCCCACTGAACCAAAAATGGGGCCTCCAAATCTGCATTTAAACACCTTTCCCGGATTCTTCTTAGATAAGAATCATAAACCTGAAAAAGGTCTAAACTATGGCAGGGATCAAAGAAATTAAGACAAAGGTGAAAGGTAAGGGGCGAGGCAGATGGGAAGGACAGGGGGCTCCCTACTATGCAGAAGCAACAGCAGCACTAATATCAATATGTTATTTGCCAGATTGTTCTACTTCCCACATAACAATTTTTAATCCTCACAACAGCCCTAGGAAATATGTCCTATTGTCATTCTCACATTTCAGATGCAGAAACTCAAGTTCAGAGAGATCACGTAACACAGCTAAGAACACCCAGCGATTCAAGGGTGAAGTTACAATTCAAACCCAGGCAGGTGATTTCCGTCGGACAAGCCCTCAGCCACTGTGGCCCGGGAAGAGACGCCTCAGCATTGTCCCAAATGCTACCGTCAGCCCCACCAAGTATGTCACTATGAACACAAGCCTGGGAACCGCCTCGTGTTTGCTTTCTGTCTCCCCAGTACAAACACAACCACACACCCATGTCTGTCCCAACATGGCCGCACTCCCAGCCCACATGAATCCGCGGTCCGCGAGCCCCACGGGAGCAGGGCCTTGACTCCGTTTTCACCCAGCTATCCCCAGGGTCCATGGAACAGCATGCCATCAATAGGAAGGCACCTAATAAATAGAGCTGAGTAGTGGATACCCCAGGGCAGGCGCAGAATCCAACTTCCGTAGGTTCTTCAAACTACAGGAATAAACATTTGCAACTCCATTGCTCACTCACGGAAGTTCTTTCAAGTTCCGTACATATAAATGTCATCTAACCCATAAACATAGCTTCTCCTGCTTCTGAAGATCTTCAGAGGCTCCCCTTTAAAACATAATCATTGCCGTAAAGCCAGAGTCAGGTTCAGCTGGTGTTTATTGCATACCTACTGTGTGCCCAGAACTATGTGGGCAGTGTGACTAGTGCTTTTCAGCCTCACACTGCAGGCGCTTAATCAATATTTGACAAACTCTCTGACTTTCACATGAGGATGCCCTTGAAAAAGAAACGATACAGTCCCAGATGATTTAAGAATTTACAAGACCCAGACCCAGGACTTCTGGGTGTCAGGTCAATGTCCTCTCCACCAGGAAACATAGAGACGGTTTAGTAAGCAAAGAGTATAACACAAAGGCACCGCAAGCTTTAGGCTGATCATCTAACTGCAACGGTCTCCATTTTAATTCAATCCTACGCAACACGGAAAATTAATTTAAAGCTTAGAGTGCCTTATATTCCGGTAGTACTTATTTTCTCTTGACTGGATTCATCTGAATTAATTTTCAAAGGGCATTTTTTTAGAAAGGTGTCAAGTCATTTATTCAAATGCTCTCTCCATACATCCTACTCTACCTTAAATTTGCATTCGTTTCAAATACGGGAAAAGCACATCTAAAATTTGACAGGGAAAACACCAAAACAACATTTGATACAATGGCTTATCATGACAATGATTCATGGACAATTTATCGAATGCTGCTAATGGATCGCAGAGATGACTACACAGATGGGGGATGATGAATCCTACCTTCCCAAGTGTAGGCTGGACCCAGTGACTCACACTTCATGAACAGAACACGGCGGAAGTGAAAGGGATGTCACTTGTGAGATTAGGGTACAAAGGACTGAAAGCTATCTTGCCGGCACCCACCTGGCCTTGGGTTTGCCACCCTGATGAAGCCGGCTGCCGTGCTGTGAAAAATTCTATAAGCAAGCCCCCATGACAAGGGTCCCAGGGCCCCTCTGACCAGCAGCCAGAGAGGGACTGAGGGCCTCGATCCAGTCAGTCATGAGCTAAATCCTGCCTACCACCTTGTGAGTGAGCCGGAAAGCACGTCCTTTCTAGTCAAGTGCTCAGATGACTTCAAGCTTGTAGGAGTCCCACCTGGATTTCTGAGCCACAGAAACTGTGACGTAATACATGAGATGCATGTCGTTATAGCCATGATTCATCACCGTTACACAACACCAGAAGACTAATACGGCATGCCTTTGTCGCCTGGTCCCATCCGTGGGACCTCCGCTGGCATCAGCTGCAGCTGCAGCGAACACTTCCATGGGAACTCAGACCCACCTCCAGCTGGCAGAATCCTGCCCAGAGCACACACAGCACTTCCTCCCCCCTTCTGCCCCAGGGCCCGCTGCGGTGCCACAGGATCCCTCTGCCGAAAGAGCAAGGAATTTAATGCCTCTGGTGCCACCACACAGAGGGGGGGACCCAAGCAGGTGGATAAATGCCCCAAACTTCCACCCTTCAGATGGACAGTTTTAGAAGGCCCTCTGCGCATTTCTTAGGAAGCTGCCAATGAGTCAGCGGAACTGAGCCATCATTGCCAACAGCAGTAAGGCTGATCAAAATCCTCGTGGGGTCCTTCTTCCCCTCCCCGGAATGCTTCTCATATCCCCTTGGTCACGTTTTGCATGATCGCCTCTCAAATAAACCACCAGCATCTGAAGTCTTGTCTTAGGCTCTAATTTTGGAAAAACCATACTGAGGCCATGCTGATTCAACTGTCCACCGTGGTAGGACTCCCATAAGAAAAATGGCTTATGGAAAGCCAAGGGTGTGGGTGAGGGGAAGGAGTATGGGGCATATTTAGGGGATGGCAAAAGGGACAGTTTGCTTAGGACACAGTTTACAAACTTGTCCAAGAGACGTGGGTCGCTTGTTAATGCAGATGCCATACCCCTTATCAATTCTTAGAGAACCCAATTCCTGGGAATAGGCTGGGGGTATATGTTTGGGCGACAGTGGGTCTGCGAAGTCTGGGCCTGTCGGGGGTAGGGGAGGAAAGAATACAGCAGATCTGGTCAAAGCCATAATTACGAAGAACCTCAAAATCGTCCTTAAAATACTGGAATGTATTCTGAAAGCAACAGAGAGCCATTGAGGGTTTCTGAGCAGAGGACTATGACGATTTAGGCATTACGAAAGGGAGCAGTAAACCATAAACAGATTTCCTAAGGCAAGAGTTTGGAGAGCTATATCGGGGATATGAAGGCCAATGTAGAAGTTATTGCAGTAGTTCAGGTGATGTGGAATAGAAATTCAACTGAGATAATTGACCAAAAAAAAAAAAAAAAAAAAGAATAGCATTTTATAAAATCGGCCTGAAATTTAAATTAAATAGGCTTGCTTCACAACATTTTCCTCCCTGTGCTGCCTGCAGACTACGTTTGTAGGGCCTCTGTGCATTTCTTTATCATTCTTGGCATGCAGTATTAATCTCTTTCTGGTAATTAATTACTATTACATTACTCTCCAAGTTATAGAATTTTCTCAGGGGAAAACTCTACTGCGCACTTAAAAAAAAATGGATGGTTATTTATGTAGCTGGACCGCTTGGAAACATTTACATTTTTCCTTTACGATGATTAAAGCCTAATGCAAATAGAGTTTTTAACATGGGTTCCAAACATATTTTTTTTATGTGTATAATTGGAAGTTTGACACTTACCTGAGTGTTAGTTTGGAAGTGAGGCAGATTTTCTAATTAAGTCAAAGAAGAAATTCATTACCGCTTTAAAACAAAATGTTAAAACAAAAAGGAAGAAAGAAAAAAATCCCAGCACAGCCTTTTCGTCTGGGCTGTATTTTGCTCACATATTTGTTTGTTTGGTGGGCGAAAGGATTGAACAGTAAACTATCAAGAGAGATTGCCCGCATTCTTAAAGACAAATTTTATTATTGTTGCTATTTTATTTTTAATGTTTATTTACTTATTGTGTGTGTGTGTGTGAGAGACAGAGAGAGAGAGAGAGAGAGAGAGATAGCATGCGCATGCAGGGGAGGGGCAGAGAAAGAGGGAGAGGGAGAATCCCAAGCAGGCTTCACATTGTCAGTGCAGAGCCCAACGTGGGGCTCAAACTCATGAACTGAGAGATCATGACTTGAGCCAAAATCAAGAGCGGGACGCTTAACCAGCTGAGCCACCCAGGCACCCCTACTGCTACTATTCTAATAACAAAGCCATCCTCTCTCTCTCCCCCCTCTCCTCTCATTGCCCTTCCTCTTTTCCCTTTCTCTCGTTTTAGAACACTTGGAAGTACGAGACACAAAAATATCAATTAACCTCCACTGAGACGCAGCCCCTCCCTTAGGCACATCCGAGTACAATGTAAGAATGAAGACTGTAGAGGAGTGGGGTAGGCCCTATTAGCTTTCATGCCAGCCACGATGTTTGCATGCTGTGTGCCCATGGACAAGCATAGCTCATTTCAACTTCATGGGATATCTATACAGATCGAATTCAACAACACGGCCGAGACTCTTGGAAGAAAGCCTGATGTCCGGGGAGCACTCCGCCCGTATCACACCTCACACCATGCCACAGAGGCAGCTTGCCACCATCTCGGCTGCAGGCAGTAGCAGAAGGGGTTCCGGGGCGCATGGGCTCTTCCACGTTCTATTACGGTCACCTTGTTCATAGATTCCTCTCCACCACCCTCACGGATAACGTTGAGTCCCCACGGTCAAGCATCCATGGTCTGTCAGGATAAACGGAAGTGTGTGTATTTACTGCAGAATGAGGGAGCTGAGGTCCTGCATGAATCCTTACACTTTTATCAGCATGGAAATAGGCTGTGCTTCTGTTTCTCACCTGATGCAGAAGTTATTCTTTCCTCATTATTTCTGTTGTAATAGACACTGAAATTAAGCAGCATATTATTGGACTTTTCAAAGTGGTCTAATTGGGGGTAAGAGGAATAAGACACTGCTATTCTTGTAGTCAAACTGGATTATCCTCAGAACAGAGCTAACTCAGGGGGATCCACACCCTCTCCTGTTGCCCTAAATCATCCAACTATGTATGTGCACAATCCCACAAACCCTCCGCTTGTCGCGAGGAGGCCAACTGGTCAATCAATCTATGAATGCGCTATTATTAAGCATTTAGTGTGATTCATGGAAACAGAAAACCTAATGGAGACCAGAAGGTATTCCAAAAATGAGGAGACAAGCCAGAGAATTAAGAAAGAAAGAGGCAGAGACAGAGGGACAGAGAGAGAGAGAGAGAGAGAGAGAGAGAGAAGGGTTGAAAGAGAGAGAGAGAAAGAAGTTGACAGTGTTCAGTAGAGAAAAGATCAGCAGAATAATTAGCTTTGGACACAGCATACCAGGTTTAATTAACAGCAAGGGAAAGCATTAAGCTAGTGAATTCAGGCAAATATACATTTAGGAAAACAGCCAAAGAAACAAGTAGGTCTTCGTGACGTTTATATTCTTGCAACCAGAGACGCTGGATGAGCCATGAGCACGATTAGAATTCCATCAAATGAAGTGGGGAACATAACTGAGTCTAAAGGCACCCACCCCAGTCCTGGTGGCCTTCACAACCAGACATCCTTTTCACGCAAATAACATGGAAATATGAAAAGGCATATGTTAAAAAAATAAATAATTAAGCATTATTCACAGAAAGAGCGACACGTGGTGCAACCAGAGCCATATGAGGAATAGTCCAGAGAGGAATTTGGGAAGTGTGTCTGCAGTAGGCAGGGAATGAAATCTTGAGGGGTTTAGAAATGCAAACAGTTGGATGAACCCCCAGACTTGAGATTTTTTGTGTTGCGAATGCATATTAACTTCCTTTTAGTCCGTGTGCATAAAATAAGTGTGTGCAAATCGGTGTCCATTGCTTCCAAGAAGCAAAGTCCCAGTTCTGGGGAACACGTGGGCTCATTTTCCTAGGGTCAAAAATTTGCCTGAATAGCTAGAAATCTTGCCACTGTCCTGTACTGAATAACTTCCCTAGTCCTTCCTCCAGCTATGGACCAGGGTAGATGGACAGGGGCATTAGTAAGAACAGAGGAGAGAGACAGGATTTCCATCTGTCTTCTCTCCAAAACCGCCTGTTGGGCAAGGACTGTGTCGTTTCCCAAGGTGAGCCAACAGTGAGTGTGGCTGTGAACAGAGACAGGCTTGAAAAGTGAGTAAGATGAAGAGAAAAAGCACCTAATGGCCATCCTCGTGCGTTTGGAAAGGTAGCTGTGGAAGGGAAGAGGCCAGAATGAAAACGCACCAATGCTTTTAGCTGTGGTGGTCATGGCCAGCCTGTGAACTTGGTGGCAAAGGTGAAAGGGAATTTGCCACTGTCACATAAGAAACAATACAGGCATATGGGTGCTGCTGTTGTTTGCTAACTTTGAGGCTTACTATCTGTCCAACGCTGTGCCAAAGAGTTATATGCACAATCTTATTCAGTCCTTAAAAGTCCGAGCTTTTAAGATAGATACTGTAATTATTATTCCAGTTTTACAGGTGAGGAAAACTTGAGCCCAGGAAATCTTAGAAACTTGGTCATAATGGGAAAAGTCATAATGGGATTCCCAAATGGCAGCACCGAATGCGAATCAAGACGATCTTAGTCACTCTTTTTCTTCCCTGATATACCCCCTTCTAATTTAATCCTGCTAAGTGAACGTATTAATGTAATCTGTAGTGAGATCCTAAACTTGTTATCAGATTCATCTACGATAAGAAATCCCAAAAGATTTAGGGGTAAAATATTATGACACTCAGGGCACCTGGGTGGCTCAGTCAGTTAAGCCTCCGACTCTTAGTTTCGGCCCAGGTCATGATCTCACGGTTTCGGGAGTTCGAGCCCCATGTTGGGTTCTGTGCTGACAGTGTAGAGCCTGCTTGGGATTCTCGTTTTCCCTCCCTCTCTGTCCCTCCCCCACTTGCACTGTCTGTCTCCTTCAAAATAAATAAATAAACTTAAAAAAAATTTTTTTAAGTATTACGACACTCACATTTCATAAAACTAATTACCTGGAGACACATGCTTTAGAAAGCAAACAAAGAAGAAAAGAGGAAGCAGTGACAAAGGATCATTTATTTGTGGAACTTCTCAATCTCCAGGAGCATGTAAAAGAATCCCACGTTTGTTACCATGGCTTTCCTTAAGTTATCTCCCTTTGGAGACTTTCTCCAAGCACGTATCTTTTATTTTACAAGGGAAGGAGAACAGTAGGGCCTCGGTACAGAGATTAAAAAGAGAGCCCGCTGAAGGGACATACAAGAGAAAAGCAAAAGGAATCTTATTTTAAATTACATTTTCTTTTAATATTGAGCCCACTACCAAGATAAACCAGATTCTACTTCCAAAGAATAAATTTAATCTAAAGAAATCCAGGTTGGTTTTGTTTTTTTTTTTTTTTTCCTTTTTGAAGCCATTGAGTTCAAGACAGCTTTATGAGAGCTATGCCAAGTGCAGAGTAGACACTGGGCTATGATAACACAAAGGTGTGGTTTTCTCTTATAATCATGTAAACCACAGGACTATATGCATATATATACATATATATATCATATAGTATATATATATAGTATATAGTGTATATATATTTATGTGTGTGTATATAAATATATATATATAGAGAGAGAGAGCGAGCGAGCACAATACTGGTGCAGGCTTTGCTGTCATCAGGAAATAGAGAGAAAGGAACAACCGTGGTATTTAAAGAGAAATGACATAGTATGTTTCTAGTTCTAAGCAGCAACATGAGTTTATCCACTTACCTACACGCCTAACTCAAATTCCCAAAATCTTCTATTTCATAACAGAAACCATAAGGGAATCAGCCAAGTATTTGCAATTTTCTATCACCATAAATTGAAGTTAACATGAAGTTAACATACAAAAGAGATCTACAAATTCAGTAATCTCAAAGCAAAGTTCTCCAAATGAAAGCAACTATGGAAAAAAAGAAAAAACCAAAAAACCACATAAAGGCACTATTGGAAAAAGCCAAGTGGTGGGAACCAGGGAAAACCGAGTCATGCTATCTGGGGGTGGAATGGGAACAAATTTTAATCTTTGTGCACAAGTCAAGGGAAGTGTTGGCTCATTCTTCAAGGTTACATTTCGGTGGTATGATCAGTAAAAAAATAACGGAAAATATTTGAGTGAACAAATAAACATATACACACCCCCTCAAAACACAGATAAAAACTAAACCCAAGTACCTTGTGAGTAATAAATATGAAAACATACAGCCTTACTTAAAAGACAAAAGATCTTACATTATAATTAAAAAATTAACTTGGGGTGCCTGAGTGGCTCAGTCGGTTGAGCGTCTGACTTCAGCTCAGGTCATGATCTCACAGCTCGTGAGTTCGAGCCCCGCATCAGGCTCTGTGCTGACAGCTCGGAGCCTAGAGCTTGCTTCAGATCTGTGTCCCTCTCTCTCTCTCTGCTCCTCCCCTGCTCACGTTCCATCTCTCTCTCTCAAAAATAAATAAATGTTTAGAAAAATTAACTAAATGCTCATTACAGGAAACACAAGTAAAAGATATGGTACAGGAGAAAAAGAAGAGTAAAAAAACATTTACGGAGCATTTAATGCTTGTCAGTCATGTTCCAAGCCCTATAAAGATTTTTATTTTATGTTATACTAATACCAACTACACAAGGTAAGTACTATTTTATTACTGTGTTGCAAATGGGAAAACAGAATCACAAGGTCACTAAATAACTTTCTCAAAGCCACACAGGTCACTCAGCAGGTGATCCATGAGGTTTCTGCCTTAGGTACAAAAAGAAAAAAGAAAAAGGTAAAACATAGCTGATGAATTCAAGCAAAAAAGGAAAGATGTGCAATATTAACATAAACACTACCATTTCTCCATTGTTTGGTGCTGAAATATTTGACCAGGAAATTGTACACACGTTCCCATAAAACAAAGCAAAAAAAAGAAACAAACACAGAAGAGACATGACAAATAAACATTTATAACAAAATTCAAGCGACTGAAATATCCTTATTAAAATATACAGAATACAAGGTAATTCAACCAGATCATCAACAGTATCTACAGAATTTTAAATTGACAAAAGGTCATATATGTAAATGCTATCAGTTTTTATAGGAGGAATAGCCCCAATCTTCCCAGAGAGAGTAAGGACCAACCATTATAATTTTCCATATATAAATGAAAGAATACACAAATGAACGGATAGCTCTTTCAGTTTTTGACAGTTCAAGTTGATTAAAAAAAATTATTTTGTAAACGTAATACATACTTTGTTATTTAAGAAACCACATGCACAATTAAATTCAAAAGGCAGAAATTTCCTGACTATAATGTAATAAATAGTTTTAACTAGAAATAAGTGAAGTAAACCACTTGGTTTAAGGATGTATAATATGATATCCTATGAGGTAGGTAAAAAAAGCACATGTGTATGGTGGCGCCTGGGTGGTTCAGTTGGTTAAGCGTCCAACCTCAGCCTAGGTCACGATCTCGTGATTCGTGAGTTCAAGCTCTGCGTCAGGCTCTGTGCTGACCGCTCAGAGCCTGGAGCCTGCTTCTGATTCTGTGTCTCCCTCTTTCTCTCTGCCCCTCCCCTGCTCGCTCTCTCTCGCTCGCTCTCTCTCTCTCTCTCAAAAAACAAATAAATAAACATTAAAAAAAAAAAAAAGCACATGTGTGTGTCCACATATAAATGCAATGAGAAAAAGATGTGGGAACTGATGAATGTTAAGAACACATGAGTGAGAGACACCGGGTGGCTCAGTCAGTAAAGCGTCTGACTCTTGGTTTCAGCTCAGGTCGTGATCTCATGGTTCGTGAGTTCAAGTCCCAAGTTGGGCTCTGTGCTGACAGCATGGAGCCTGCTTGGGATTCTCCGTCTCCCTCTCTCTCTGCCTATCACCTGCTTGTGCTCTCTCTCTCTCTCTCTCTCTCTCAAAATAAATAAATTAGTTTTAAAAAAAAAAAGAACACGAGTGAGCTTTTATTTTCACCAATGTTTCCACGTGTGTGTATGTTTATGTATACACATTATACAGTTGGAAAAATGCATTAAATGTATCAATGTCTGTATTTCCTGGAGGGCATATCATGTCTACCTAGCAATCTGTACACTATTTCTTTGTAAAGTCTTCAAATTATTCTCAGAAGTAAAAGATAATTTTGTCATATAAATAATCTTTCGCTCCCCCCACCCCTAAAAAAAAGCCTCACTGCATTATGATTTTTCAAGGAACGTAAAAGTAGTGAAATTAATTTGATAAGTAGAATGTGAGCCTTTTAACTAGGAGTTACTGAAATGAAATGAATAGCCATGTCTCTATGACTGCCTTTACGAGATTCGTTTAAAAAAATGAAATATTACAGATACATTCATTTTTATATCCCAACATATTCCTTTAAAGAAAAAAAATATAGCATCTTTTTTCCCTAATTTAAAAGTTAATTACCATGCTGTAATTGTGAAGTTTGCTTTAGAAAAAAAAAAAAGGAATCTATCTCTTATCATCTTTAAATTTAAAATAACTTGATGACAGTAGAAGTAATCATTACATCCTTCCAGTGTCAGAGTCCCAGATGGCGTGGTAAAAAAATGAATAATCAATAACAATTTAGCACTCATTATGTTTATAGAAAATTATAATGATTAGATTCAACTTGTGCACATATTTTCCAAAAATGCATTTATGCATAAAATTATATTTTGTTTAATTTTAATTACACGTTACATTCTTTTAAAATGTAATTATCAAGGTATATTCTCCAGTTCCATAAATTACCCCATGAATAAAACAACAACAATTCAAACTACCATCAAAAAGGTACAAATGAAGGCATGTATGATCCGAAAAGAGAACGTCTCTTAAAGCTCTCGTGCATATGGTTGCAATTATTTATGCATGATGAATGGCAGACAGGGCTTCCAAGAATAAAGACAAAAGTTGTGACATAACGATCCTGGGGTGGGGGCAGGACGGGGAATGTCTTCTGTCCGCGTAAGTTGGTACTTTTACCAGGATCATGTGATTTGAAAAGAAAATTGAAAATAGAAGAAAAATTTTAATGAAGAACATGGCCAAGCCAATATTTTCAACAGCTACGAATAACTGACTCAGATGCTTTTACTTGGTTCAATAAGCAATGGGGAGTCATAACAGAAAAGGAACAGTGTGTATATACAGTGCTTCATTTGAGGGAAATTTATTTGATAATGTACTATTAAAAGGTCAAGGAGGGGCGCCTGGGTGGCTCAGTTGGTTAAGCCTCTGACTTCCGCTCAGGTCATGGTCTCATGGTTCATGGATTCAAGCCCCACGTTGGGCTCTGTGCTGACAGCTCAGAGCCTGGATCCTGCTTCAGATTCTGTCTCCCTCTCTGCCCCTCCCCAACTCACATCCTCCCCCCCTCTCTCAAAAATAAATAAACATAAAAAAAAATTTTAAGGGCACCTGGGTGGCTCAGTTGGTTGAGTGCCTGACTTCAGCTCAGGTCGTGATCTCACTGTTTATGGGTTCGAGTCCTGCATCGGGTTCTGTACTGGTAGTGCAGAGCCTGCTTGGTATTCTCTCTCTCCCTCTCTCTCTCTGCCTCTCCCCGACTTACTTTCTCTCTCTCTCTCTCTCAAAAATACATAAATAAACTTAAAACATTTTTTTCAAGGAAAGGAAGCCTAAATTCAAGGCAGTCAATTGAATCACGACTATTCTGGTGGTTCTCAAACTTTAGTTTGTGCGTCGGAATCACCCGGACCATTGTCAGAACAGAGATTGTTGGCACCCATCCCTAGAGTAGGTCTTGCATTTCTAGAAATTCCTAAGTGCTGCCGATGCCTCTGAGACCACACCTGGAGAGCCACTTATCCGGTAGTTCACCGAAAGCATAAGGAACACCTGCACTAGTATGGTTCATTAAGATCATATTGAACTAGAAATGACAGAAAATCTAACACGGTCTAGATTAGAGTGTATTTATTTTTCTCCCTTACAAATTCAGGAGGAATGTCTTCATGGCTCACACAGTTGCTCAAGAACATCACTAAAAAGCCAAACTCTTTCGCGCTTCAGATCTGTATGGTATGTGACTTTTATCCTCATGGTTGCAGGACAGCTGCTGCACCTCCAGTCATTGTATCCCTGTTCTGCGCAATAGCAAAGCAAAGCAAACCTCTCTCCTAGATGGGCTTTTTGTTTTTTGTTTAGAAGGATTATCTTCCCCGGGGGGATTTATACCAACATCTCAATAATAAAGTGCGCTTACAGGACTTTCTCTCTCCAACTCTAAAGGTGATTGGATAGAAAGCAAAGCAAATTATTGGCTGTCAGACCTGTCCTTTTGAACAAAATTAGGATTCGGCTAATAAAAAAGTAGTCATGACGGGCACCTGGGTGGTTCCGTCGGTTAAGCGTCCGACTTCAGCTCAGGTCATGATCTCACGGTTCCTGAGTTCCAGCCGAGCATCAAGCTCTGTGCTGACAGCTCGGAGCC
This sequence comes from Panthera leo, assembly GCF_018350215.1. Lineage (NCBI taxonomy): Eukaryota > Metazoa > Chordata > Mammalia > Carnivora > Felidae > Panthera > Panthera leo. The sequence goes on from NC_056681.1 coordinate 7,775,780, forward strand.
TGGAGCCTGCTTCCGATTCCGTGTCTCCCTCTCTCTCAGCCTCTCCCCTGCTCGCATTCTGTCTCTCACTCTCTCAAAAATAAAAAAAAAACATTAAAATTTCTTTTAAAAAGTAGTCATGGGCATTGGGTAGGGGATTAGCAATGTCTGCCACACAGAAGAGTGACTGTAGACACGAGAGGCTAGAACAAGAATGCATAGATCTGCAACACTGATTCCTAAATTCCTCACATCTTTCCAACCCCAGCTTAAACAGAATTCCTTGATGAAGCCTTACGGGACCCACAACTTTCAGATTCAGGGCTCCTGGTATTTAGCCCTATGGCAACTAGAATAATGAGGCACCAGGAAGTTGATTGAAGACCAGAACATCCAGGGCAGATGGGGCTCCTATCCACAGACAGGAGGTTTATAGCAGCAGCTTTCAGCCTTAGTGGACCTGCTTTCCAAGGAGTCAAGAAGGCTGCTAGTATGAGTGTTGGAGCCCAGGAGACAGGCGGTAGATGGGCTCTGAAGCCAGGGGTGGAGGGAAAAGCATGACGAAGGAGTCTCTGCTCTGTTTGTCTTTGGGAGAAATATTATAGCCCTTAAAAAAGAACAGGATACTATTAAAAAGGAACGATGAGAACATCTTTGAAGAGAGAGTTTGGAAATTGAGAATATGACACAGAAACCAACAGTTCTATGGAGAGACTGAGAAAAAGGTAGAGCTCAGAGTCATGGTAACGTACTAGATGAAGGTGAGCACGTTTTCTACATGAGAAAGCCAAGGGAGAAAACAAGATAGGAACTAAAGAGTTGAAGACATGAATAAAAAGATCCAAGAGGCCCAGCATTTGGCTAACAGGAGTTGGAAAAAGGTAGGGAACAGAAATAACAAGAGAGAGATGATAACCAAAGAATAATAGAATACCACTTCCCTCGGTGAAGAAAAGCATCCGTCCTCAGACTGGACGAATGTTTTGAAGTACCAGGTAGAAAAAATAAGATACAATCAGCATGCTAACGATGAAGAAGAATTAAAAATACTTACAGAAAAGGGGCGCCTAGGTGGCTCAGTCGGTTAAGAGTCTGACTCTTGATCTCAGCTCAGGTCTTAATCTCAGGGTCCTGAGTTCAAGCCCCACATTGGGCTCCATGCTGGGTGTGTGTGTGTGTGTGTGTGTGTGTGTGTGTGTGTGTACGTACACACACACACACACACACACACACACACACCACAGTTACAATTATATATATTTATATATACACACCTCACATAGTTGTAATTACATATTTATTATAAATATCCTATATATATATATATATATATATATATATATATATATATATATATTTACAGAAAAGGGAAAACAAAAGACATTCTTCCTACCGAGGAACAAAGAAGACAGTATCAGAATTCACTAGAAACTTAGATAGTAGAAGACAACAGAGTTCAATGCCTCCAAGTTGTGAGAGGAAAAGTTGCTGAACTCAGAATTCCATAATCTTCAAACTGATAATAGCAATTTATAACCAATTAAATTTCCAACCAGGAGTAAGGGCAAAGGAAAGACGATATTAGACATGTAGGAATTTTTTAAAGTACTGTCAATGTACCCTATACATTTCTTCCAGTTTTATTGAGATGTAATTGCCTTCTAACGCTGAATTAGTCCAAGGCATACAAGATAATGATTTGGTATATGTATATAGCGTGAAATGGTTACCACAATAAGTTAACATCAGTCACTCACATATAGTTGCAATTTTCTTTTCCTTAATAAGTACTTTCGAGATTTACCCTCTTGGCAACTTTCAAATATGCATATGGTGGTACCGTGAACTCTAGTCAGCAAAGCTACACATTACACTCCCATAACTTATTTACCTGATAACCAGAAGTTTTTATCCTTTGAATGCATCCTACATTTAAAAAAAGAAAGGGGTGTCTGGGCGGCCCAGTCGGTTGAGCGTCCGACTTCGGCTCAGGTCATGATCTCACAGTTCATGGGTTCGAGCCCCGCGTCGGGCTCTGTGCTGACAGCTCGGAGCCTGGAGCCCGCTTCTGGATTCTGTCTCCTTCTCTCTCTGCCCCTCCCCTGCTCATGCTTTGTCTTACTCTGTTTCTCAAAAATAAATAAATGTAAAAAGAAAAAAAAATTTATAAAAAAATAAAAAGAAAAGAAAGAAAGAAAGAAAGAAAGAAAGAAAGAAAAGACTCAAAGAGATGCCCCAGAAAATTTAAAGGAATACCACCCAAAAAGAAATACCACAGGAGAACCTGTTGTATGTTTTTTTTTTCTTTTACTACATACATTGCTTACTTTCATTTCTTTTTTTTCAAAAAAAAAAAAAAAACAACTCTGAACATAGGAGTTGACAGAGGTGTTAAAAGAACCAAGGGAATACACAGAGAAACAAGAAAAGGAGATGATTTCGGAAGTGGTGAGGAAAAGCCAACGTAAAAATTAGTGCAGACATTTTTAGCAGTTGTGTTCAGAAAAGTTCATGGGATTGGACCAATATGCCACTGTCATCACCAGAAGGCTGAAGATCTCTTTAGGGGTGGAGAGGAGCAGCAGAAACAAAACCAGATAAGAGGCGAAAGTGATAGGGGTGAGCAAAGAGGGAAAGGCATGAAGCCACTGAACTCTGAGGAATTTTTTGATGTTTTTAGGGGGGACAGACGTAGGGAAGGGCAATGGTAAGGTGAAAACAAGCCCATGCTTGACTAAGGAAAAGATTTGCTCTTTTTTAAAATTATTTTTTAATATTTATTTATTTTTGAGAGAGAGACAGAGGAGGGGAAGACCAGAGACCAGAGAGAAGGAGACAATCTCTCCTCCAAGAGGGAGAACCGATTCTTTGGGGAGGTTAAAAAAAAAAGTGTTATTTCTCTCATGCATGAAGCACAGGTCTACATATAGTTCAAAACCAGGGGTGCCAAATATTTTGTGGTGTTAAAACTTTCATGGGGCAGGAAGATAGGAAAAAAAAAAGTGTCCAAAAAGCCTCCTTAGGTAGATGGTAATGAAAACAAAACAGAAACCTGAGAAACCCTACTGTCGTTCAACACCCAGACATAGCTCGTGCTGAAGAATATAAATATTGAGTGCAAAAAGTCAAGTCAGACAGAAATCACCAGCTGAGGTGTGCGCCAGAAGGCAGACTAACCTTGCACCCCCTCTCATGGACCCCGATGGAGCATTCTCACTTTGCTATCCTCGCCAGACCTGGAGCAGGAAGAAGGACCGACTGAAAGGCAAGACAGGATCTGTTGGGAGAGCTCAGTGTTGCCTTTCTTCTCTTAAATTCATATCCTTTTAGATGTTGCTTTCTAAACAGCAAACACTATCAACAGTGCAAAGAAGGGAATTCCCAAAACGTATGTAGCTTGCGGTGTAGCTCAGGCTTGTAAATGCAGCCGATGCCCAGGGTTGTATTTCCGGTAACTTTCTGGTTTGGATCCGACCATGACCTTGCTGAATGCCCACAGCGCCGTACTTTCCTTTCACGAAATTTCCAAGCTTAATGTTGCTACTGCTTGTGTCCCACTAAATGGAAACCTTCATGTGAGCAGGGCCCTGCTAATTATACAAGATGAAGCGTGTTCAGACAGAGCCCAGCATGTCTGAAACCCTCGGGAATTATTAGCCATTGATATTTTTCTAACAGTAGTGGTAGCAATGCTGTTAGTGTCCCTGTGACCAACCCCCTCACCATAGTATCGGCATATAAGTAAGCACTTGATTAATACCTGACAAATACATGAAATAAAATTCAAGCCAGGGATTCCCCGTTTTCTCCATTTTGACCCTTTCGCTTTTTTGAAACCGACATCGGACACAAACAAAACACCCCCGCGCCTTCATTTAACATATTTGAAACCCAGGGACGCACCTGGGATGGAGTCTCAGCTGGCTCTCACTTGATCTCAGGTTACACGGGGTATGTTTACGACTCTCAAAATTAATGCAAAACTTATTATCTCATTTTTTTGTTTTCCCAACGAGCATGTCTCCCTAAATCACAGCCTTCCGATTCAGACACAGCAGCCGATAAAGTCCACACCTGACCCGGCATAATCGTCCCCACTTACTCACGATGAGGCTGTCATCATAAATGCCACCAAATATTAATGAGAAGGGACTCAGGCTTGTGGCTGCCTCAGAGAGCACTCAGGATGGAAAATCAATCTTGGGGCCAGCATCAGAGGGAGACGGTCCCTCTCAGCAGCGCGCCGTGCTGGATACATTGCGAACACGCAGTACCTTTTACTTATCGGAGAAGACAAATGAGCCTTGGATGAAATATGTCTGTCAGGTTTCAGCAGCTCGACCGTGAGCACCCAACTCTGAAATATGATAATTATCAATCAATGTTAAATGCAATCTGGAATCCCAAAAACAGATTGTCATTTGCAGATGATAGTCGACATAAGAAATTCATGGGCGTCGGCTGTTGGGGCATGTATGCAACATACATATGTCCTTTCCTTAGAAGATGTGTGGGAGTGTTACTGATAGCAAGGTCAGGCATCCAGACAGAAGACCTGTGTGCCCCTTGCCCTGCACCCTCATAAAAATCGTGACTCCTTCTAATGGTGTCTGTTTGCATGGATTATAGCAGGAAAATCGAAAAAACAACGACAACACAGAAATACTCATTGAGCATTCACTGTGTGTCAAATGCTCCATCAATCGAATTCACATTTCATCCTTCCAACAGTCCTATGAGGTAGGAACGTCTACCTCCATTTAGGAGATGGGCAGACAACCAAGGCCCTGGAAGACTGAAGGCTGGCCACACAAGCAGACCCGGGCCTATCTCAAAGCTTATGGTTTCCATCACCGCATTACATGGAATCATTCGGGGATATCCTAGAACAAAAAGCCATTTTTCCATGGTAATAACCAATCACAAAGTAAAGAACATGGTGAATTACCTGGCTATATATCTGTATCCCTGTCTTTCTATCTTTCTATATCTCTATCTCTCTCTCCTTATATGTAGCAATATAATCTGAAACAATTTAAATGTGTTTCACCGTTGCAACTGTAATATATTGCCACACACTATTAAATGGTTGCAAAGCTTGTAAATAATACATTGGGGCCAAGAATACAGCTTGAAATGAGATGGTTTCCTGGCAACACAGGGATCCAGGTGGGACTCCACACGGAAAGACACTGGGCGTTGATGCAATAATGCCAAGATTCTGCATCTGGCATAACCATTCTCGGAGGTGACCAGGTGAGGATCATTTATAACAAGTAAAAATCCATAGTACCGTTGTTCCCACCCCATTTGACCCACCCTTGGATAACCTAGTGGGATTAAAAACATACAAATATCTGAACCCCACTCCTAGGAATTCGGATGTGGTTGATCTGAGGTGGGATCCAGGTATTTGTATGTTTTTTTTTTTAAGTTCCCCCAAGTGATTCTAAGCCGCATCCTCAGTTGCCATCTACAGATATTAAATGAGATAAAAGGACCAAGATGAAATTTAAATAATGGGCAGAATAGGAGAAAATATTCTTGCTGTTATCTCTGGGTATGAGGACCATGTTCTTGAAATATTAACCATGTACTTTCCCCTACTATTTCTCTTTTCTCCTTTGTCCTTAATCGCTGGGCCCTACTATACTTCTCTGTGCCAAATGAGAGAAGGAATGTAATGGCAGAAAGCAAGAATAAAAGGAGCCTCCCCTGGATTTTCTCTTTTTATAAAAATTGGGGAGCAAACCTTGTCCAACTCTCTCTGGTAGAGAAATTTCCCAGCACAGACAGAAGGGTGAAAGTTGGAGGTTGATAATTTAAGTATATGCATCTGTAGTATAGACTTGGTATATACATCTTAGTATAGATTGAGTATAGTATAGATTGAGTATAAACATAGTTCAGAGAAAAGAGCTATGGACTATATTCTTGAAGAACGAAGATTGGCCAACTCCCCAAAGTATCCAAGTACAGAGGTATCCAAGGACAGAGGTGTCTTAGACCTCATTTCTTAGATGGGATCCCAGGGAGGCAGATGATGCCAGAGGTAGGTAAAGACAGCATTTACCTCTAGACAGTGGATTTAAACAACTTCCTGTAAGTGTTTTATACAAACAGTATGGACTAGAACAGAGAGACTCTATCACCCAAGAGGTACTGAAATAGCAGAGGATCCCTGACTCTGGAAAACTGGGGCATCTCCATGGTTATCCGTGCAGATGGGCGATAGATAACTAGATTACCTGGGGGGGGGGGGGGTCTCAGCAGACACTAAGAACAAGATGTCCATCCCTCCTCCCAAGGCCTTGGCATTTTACAATCCAAATTTTAGACATAATCCCCAAAAGAAGGTTAGGAGTCTACAGATTGCTGTATTAAATGTCTGCTACCAGGACAAAATGAGGAATTTCAATAAAAATTAAAATTTTAGGAAGAAAAGGATTTCGCTCTGCATCTATGGGCTGACACTGGTACCCACCATACTTCAACTCCAGTAAGCTTGCTTTTCTGCACTCACGTTCCCTGATTCATTCACCACACCGGCCCAGCTTCGGTGTGCTTCTGCCTACAAAGGCCACCCTTGTGTTTCTCTTCAGAAAACTGCCCTTGCACTGTGCCCACTGAAAAGCAGGCCAGGAGCGTTGGGTCTTTCCGAGGGCAGCCTTGAACCAATGACTGACCGATGCAGGAGTATAAGAGCCCAGCATCCCCGCCTGAGGCTAGCGTGACTCCCTGACTCCCAGATGGGCCTGCCCCTCATGGGATTTAATTTCTCCTCCTCTGCTATTCTGTTTCTGTCACTTCCTTCCCCCTTTCTCCCAGGAGCACATCCTCCAAATGACTTTCTCAAATGACTTTCTCATGGAGCCTCATCTCAGGACCTGCTTCTGAGGAGCCTGCCATGAGGGGAAGCCACAGCACAGCCCCGTGCAGGACTCCTGTCTCCTCATGCCTCCTCTCCTGCCATGTTTCCTTTCCACACGCCAACCTCTTTCTGTGACATAAGGCCTTTATTAACCAGATTGGTACCCATCACTCTGGTTTCTTTCCTTTTTTTTAAGTTTACTTATTTTAAAAAGAAAATTTTAAATGTTTTTTGAGAGAGAGAGAGAGAGAGAGCATGCACACGCACACACATACACACACAAGAGCACGAGTGGGGGAGGGGCAGAGAGAGAAGAAGACACGGAATCTGAAGCAGGTTCCAGGTTCTGAGCTGTCAGCACAGAGCCCGACGGAAGGCTGGAACTCACAAACTATGAGATCATGACCTGAGCTGAAGTCGGTCGCTTAACCAACTGAGCCACCCAGGCTCCCCTCTCTTCTTTTCAGTCTTTGCCTCACCCTTGAGATTCGAGCAACACCAAACTATAGTCCCTGAAGGCACAGACGACTTCACATGTCCCTGTGTTGATTACTCTGCACAGACTACCTCTTCCTCCCTGTCCTCCTGGAAACTCCTACGTCAACCACAACAACACACAGCCTTCTCAGAAAACCTGCTTGGAGTTCCGTAAGTCACCAGCCTCAGCCAAAAAAGAAATCCCCCACTTTCACAAAGATTTAATCCCTCCGCCTTTGGCTTTACCTCCACCTTGTTCACAGTTCTACTTGATATTTAGCACACTTGATTTAAAAAAATTTTTTAACGTTTATTTATTTTTGAGACAGAGAGAGACAGAGCATGAACGGGGGAGGGTCAGAGAGAGGGAGACAAAGAATCTGAAACAGGCTCCAGGCTCCGAGCGATCAGCACAGAGCCCAACGTGGGGCTCGAACCCACGGACCGCGAGATCATGACCTGAGCCGAAGTCGGCCGCTTAACCGACTGAGCCACCCAGCGCCCCTAGCACACTTGATTTTAATTTGTTTATCTGCCTTTGCTACTCGATAGGAATTCTTTGTTGGCAAAAACTGTACTTGCCCCACACTGTCCTCAGTACATAGAGCAAACAGCCGATAGCACTGGAAATGCTGTATTATTTCTCTCTTCAAGAATGTTTTCCATCATCTCCCAACATGAATAAACCCCAGCAATTTACCCATAAGTCCACCCCCTGCTAGCAAAATCATTTCCTAAAACATGCAAATATATGCAAATTTTTTGTATACATTTGAAATTCTGCCATTCTTGTAATCTATAACACTTACTCTACCATTTCCCTCATGCTTTTCCATGCCACCTAACAGTTTTGTAAAATCTAGGTTTACCCCCTCTCTGATGAGGTCAGGGATTATATCATATTCAACCTTGCTCCCTCTAGCATGCACTTGGCAAGAATGTGTCAAATGAGTAATGAATGAACGAGACACATAAACGAATGTAACTCTTGCTTTCCTGATATTTCAAAAAACTTCAGATGCAGACTTATGACTCAAACTTTCTCATGCCCCCACTAGGGAATAGCGCCTTGTAGATGCTCAATAAATAGTCGTTGAATGGAAATATTAAGTGTTTTAACAGTCAATTTCCACATGAGTTAATTCCACACTACCTAATTTTACAGGAAGGGGAATGTAAGTTACGGAGAGCCGTCCGGAATTTCAAAAAGCGCCCGTGAAAAACTAAAGATTAGAGATCACAGCTTTTGATTCATGACCAAGAATTTACTCCAGAAAGTCACTGGGTCTCTTTAAATTATATATCGTCAGCTTCTCATTACACCTTACAATATTAACCTCATGAATTATTCACGAACCTTGATTTACTCTCCATCACTGATTCCCAGCTGGTTATCATATTGCCAACATCAAGGCCACTACTAAAGAGCCTGCATTCAGAAAGAGTAGGACAGTGTCTGAGCTCTTATCCTCAAAAAGAACAATATACTTAACACCTACTCTATGCTAGGCATTGTGTTGGGTGGTTTATTTACATAAGCTTGTTTCATCTCCAACAAGCCCTTGGGGAAAGATTCTAGTATAATAATTAAGGTGTAGGTCTTTAGATAACTAGACTTCATAGGAGTAGAACAACGGCAGTCTTGTCCATTTAATCCTTAGCGCCTGCAAATACTATACTACAAGACAGTGTGCAGTAAATATGCACTGAATGAATGAATTTGCCTGAGGCTCCCAAGTTCATAACCTAGGAGCCAGGACTAGACTGAGGTTCCCCTCTTCTTCCCATCATGCCACGCTGTGTCTTCTGTAGTTGGCACCTCGGGGCACCGTGATCAGCATTCCCCGGGGAGCTTTAGAGAAACACAAGATCTCATTCCCTCCACCTTCAGAACCACTGAATCAGAATCTGCATTTCACAAGAATTCCAGGGGATCCTTGTAGAGAGGGAAGTTTGAGAAGCGCTGTTGAAGGACGCGTTTTATGGGAAGCATCCAAGATCTGTAATAACTCTCATGCTTCATCGACACCTTATCATTTTCCAACAGAAGTGGAAGACCCACTGCTAATAATCAAAAATGTAAATGGCCAAAATAGCCAATTATGGGGCACCTCCCCTGTGCCAGATGGTGTATCAGGGACCAGAATTACGAATATCAATAAGGACGGTGCCTGCCTTTAAGGGGCTCAGAGGTCAGTGCAGTTCTCAACCTGGGACCCATGCATTTTGCTTCCCCCGCCATGGGCAATCTGACCTGTCACACACACCACATTTTGCACTATGCACGTGAGTGAACTGAGGTACATTTTTCATCTGTAAAGGCCCAAAACTTTCATCGGACTTACAAGGGTAACTAAAAGTCATTTCCTTAATATCAAAAATAAAAATAAAAAATGGACCACTAATGCTAGCATAGAGGAAAATCATTTAAAAATTTTCGCTTGAGTTTAACAGAATTCTATATATACCTATCTAAATATATATCCCCACACATAGATATGCTTCATGTATACACATATTATACCTACGTATCTGAAACACATCTCCATTATGGATACATACGCATGAACACTGAACTCTGTGTTCTATTTCTCTCTAGCCATTTGTCCTTACAAATAACAACAAAGCAGTGATAACAGCTGATACTTTTGAGACTCTACCGAGTGATTTTAAGCACTGCGTCAAGTTCATGACAATTAGAATTGACATGACAACTGGACATCATTCCCATTTTACAAATTGGTCCGCTGAGGCTGTGGAGGTAAGCTAACTGCCCAAGGCCACACAGCTGGAAAGCGCGAGTACCAGGACTCAAGGGGGGGGGACAGTCTGGCTCCCGCCAGGCCGTTAGCCACCACCCAGCCTGTTAATAAATGGAAATGTGCTGAGGACCGTCAGCGGGGTTAACAGTGATGCTGCTGCTGGAACCAGAGAAGGAAGAAGAAGTTAGACGTGGAGCCAACCTAGTCCCCACAGGGCCATTAGAAGACCAGCTTAGGTTCTAGAAATCTGTCGCTTCGCTGTGTCAGACACGTGTGCGTGCACCAGAACAGACCGTGTATGTGTGTGCACGCATCACGCAACTCTAACTGGATACACGCAGATGTGTGCAAACGTGCACATGTGCAGACACAGACGCGCACACTGCCGCACATTAGTGGTCCTGACTCAGGGGTGGAAATCGTTTCAGCCTCTCTTTCCGTTTCTTTGGCGAAACCTGTCTGCATATTCCATGGTAACCAGATCACTGGTTCTGCAGGGGTTCTTAACCACATGCATCTGAATTACTGGAGGGGCTTGTTAATAATTCAAGTGCCTGATTCACTCTTATGTGGATCCTGAGAAACTTGGCGGAAACCCATGGGGGAGGGGAAGGAAAAAAAAAAAAAAAGAGGTTAGAGTGGGAGAGAGCCAAAGCATAAGAGACTGTTAAAAACTGAGAACAAACTGAGGGTTGATGGGGGGTGGGAGGGAGGGGAGGGTGGGTGATGGGTATTGAGGAGGGCACCTTTTGGGATGAGCACTGGGTGTTGTATGGAAACCAGTTTGACAATAAATTTCATATATTGAAAAAAAATTAAAAAAATAAAAAAATTTAAAAAAATTAATTAATTAAAAAATAATAATAATAATAATTCAAGTACCTGAAACGCAACCTAACCCACTGAAAAAACTATCTTCAGGGTTGGGCCCACGCAACTATAATTTTTAACAAGCTTTGGGAATGAATATATATATATATATATATATATATATATATATATATTTTTTTTTTTTTTTTTTTTTTTTTTTTTTTTTTTTTTTAATGAGCTCTTCAAGCGTTTGTAAGGCTCAGCTAAGTTTGGGAACAAATGCTCTCTACTGACCCTTAAAGGTACCTTCAGACTTCCTGGCCATCTTATTAAGATGTGGCTTCCAGTCCAGCAAACCTGGGCTCAGGCCTGTGAGTCTACATTTCGAGCCAGCTGCCGCCGGTCTGTGCAACACGCTGTGAGTGGCGAGGCTGAGTATCATTTTAATATTTATTTGCAGCATACGCGGTGGCCCCAGTTTTAGCACCCTGCAAAACTAGAAATGATGCCCTTTACCAGTCTGAGGACCAAAAGCACTCCGGAGGGTAAGAGCACCCTGGACTTCTCAGGAACCAAATGGAGAAATTTTTTTTTTTTTTTTGCTTTGGGGGGTGTCTGATGTGAACCAACTGAAAACAGGTTATTCACTGCAGACAGGAGGGCTGTTCCATGTCTTTCATACCAAAGTTCCCTCTGTAGCTTGCCAGCGTGGTTACTTGCCAGGACACAAAATGACAATCTAAATGTTAACAAGTTGTCATCAAAGAGTGATGACCACTTTCAAAGAACAAGTAATCCCCGACATCCTATAACGAGGTGATGGAAGACGTGATATTTTATTCATCCCGAGGCTTCATTAAGAAATCTTCTTTAAGGCAGCTGGGACTCTAGCACCTTATCTGGAGAGCTTTGCCGCTGACTGGTGTAGTGATGGGTCAAACCTAAAAATTGCGAAGATGTATTGGCAAGAGGTAGATTTCGTGGGAAGAAGGGAAGCACCTTTTGAATGGAAGCATGCAAAATTTCTCTTGCCCACTGTACTCACAGAGGTCTGATTTCGCGTTGCCGGAGGCATGCTGACCTAAGATCCTGCCCGTTCATTGTGCAGCGGTTAGAGAAGCGGGGTGCGGGAAAGGGCGCTAATTCCCACCTGTGCCGCCCACGTTTCCACGTCCACATTTTCCAGGGACATGGAAAATGTCACAGCAGCAATTGTCACACACACAGCACATTGTCATAGCAGCAATAATAGAAATAACAGCAATCATCATCATCACTGTCATTATCACCATCATCCTCACCAGGCATGGAAGTTATAAGTGATAAAACCCAACTCAAATCGGCTTAAGAAAAAAAAACGAATAATTTATCGGCTTATAGAATTTTAAAATGCCTAAGTGGAATGAGGGGCCTTGATGACTGACACGGTATTTTGCTTTCTCTCTTCCTACTGTTCAGTTTTGTTGTCTTCCTTCTTGGGGTTGGAATCTCTCACAGGCAGACCCTCTCCAACGGAGACTTCTAGAAACTTTATGTTTACTAGCAGTACTCCCAAACGAATTCTTAACAACTAGGGCAACATTCCTGGGCATCGGGTCTCATTGGGCCAATCTGGCACCATATATTCGTTCGTCCATGAACCAGTCAGTTTGGCTGGGGGATGGAATGTACCCAGGGGCCTGGATCACAAGACCAATTCATGACTCTTAGGTGGGAGTCAGGGTAGCAGTTCTAAATCAACTAAATGACAGAAAGCAAAAGAAAGAACTGCTATCAGAAAACACTGGGGCGCCTGGGTGGCTCAGTCGGTTAAGCAACTGATTTCGGCTCAGGTCTTGATCTCAGAGTTCGTGGGTTCAAGCCCCGCATCGGGCTCTGTGCTGACAGCTTGGAGCCTGGAGCCTATTTTGGATTCTGTCTCCCTCTCTCTGCCCCTCCCCCACTTGTGCTTTGTCTCTCTCTCTCGCTCTCTCAAAAATAAATAAAATGTGGGGTGCCTGGGTGGCGCAGTCGGTTAAGCGTCCGACTTCAGCCAGGTCACGATCTCGCGGTCCGTGAGTTCGAGCCCCGCGTCGGGCTCTGGGCTGATGGCTCGGAGCCTGGAGCCTGTTTCCGATTCTGTGTCTCCCTCTCTCTCTGCCCCTCCCCCGTTCATGCTCTGTCTCTCTCTGTCCCAAAAATAAATAAAAAACGTTGGAAAAAAAAAATTTTTTTTTAAATAAATAAAATGTAAGAAAAAAAATTTTTTTAAAGAAAACACTGTCTAGAGCAGACTACAATTCCATTTGATCCTCATAACACTAGGAGATAGATCGATGCACAATAGATATGTTCTATATACAAAGACAGACATATTCTGTTCCTAAAATGTGAAAAACGAAGCATAGAGGGATGTATTAGCAGGACTCCTTTGGTTTCAAGACATGGAATCTTCATTCAAAACAAGAGTGGAAGAAAAAAAAAACAACAACCCAGAATCATAGGAGAGAAGTATGTATTGGTTCACATAATGGAAAAGCGGAAAGTGCTGTTTCCTGTTACAGCTGAGGCCATAAGGCAGTCTCCCCCCCTTGTGCTCAGGCACTGTCTTCCCTCACGGTGGTAAAGTTAATGCCGGTAACCCTACGACAGTATTGTCTTCGTGGTGACACCGGAGATAAACTGAGTGGTTTTTAACAACACCTTAGCAATTTTTCCTAGAATGACTAGGATTTGGGTAGTGTGTAATCTAGACCCATCTTTACCCCAGCCACGGTGGACGGGGGTTATACCGACCAGCCAGTCTGAGTCACATCATTTTGTCACAAAAAACATAGGGATGCGATTGTCAGTTCCATCAGGTAAGCAAGAGGCAGTTATGGAAAAAAAAATAAATAACCAAAAAAAACCTTTTAAGAGCCTGCTGTCTACTCCAAGAGATTAAGTAATTTATCCAAAGTCAAACCACAAGAAAGGACTTTCCATCTGGTTAAAATGGAGCAACAGGGACCAGGCTGACCGTCCCACCTACAGCCACAACCAGAACGATAAAAATAAAACTGATCATATGTATGAAACAACAGTTTGCAAGACACTGGATTTCAACAACAGAGGACACTGATTCCCTGAAAACATGGGAAGCAAATGAAGTAACCCCTAGGACGTCCCCAGTTTACGAGATTGAGAGTTTTCCAGCCACAGAAAAGGGAGAGAGCTTGGTGGAAGCCCATGGACTCCCTGAGTTGAGGAATCAGAGAGGAGACAAGGAGACAAGGGGCCAGAGTTCACAAGATAGAACACTGGAGAGGAGAGAGATGCACACAGAGAGAATCCCAGAGATCTGCAGAGATCTACTGAGTACTTACACAGGATCAGACACAGTGCCCTCTCTATGAGCCAGACTGAAAATCCCTCCTCATTTATGGGGTCTTTGGTAGGGCACTCAGAAGGGTCTTGATTCAGGAGTTGTAAATAATTGACTAGCCCGAGGCAAAAAGCTACTTAGGTCCAACCTTACAAATATTAAAGACAAGACGTGAAAGGATCAAACTATCTCCAAGTAATTTAACTTAATTCTAGAACAGTGCTCAAGAATATATCAGGAAATAGGTAGTACCCAACAAGACCAAGTCCATTTCACACCATTTTTTTCTCTCTTAGGGGCACATAAACTAAGGTGGCATATTTTAATAAGTGGTACCTTAGAGTTGCTGAAATATGGTTTTATTATAAGTTGGTCTTTCCCTGCTTTTCCCATTTTCTGAATCGCGTTGCCCCACTGCGTCTTTCATAACATCCAAAAAACCCCGTGATGTGTCAGTTCACCGTTCTCCTGCCTCGACTTACCAGCTCTGTATCTGACATTCAACCAGGGCACCTTGACACGACAGAATGCTCGAACTCATTCTTTTATTAGCCACTTCCTGACCCCAGCTCACATGCCCAGAGATAACATATCTTAAAAGCAAAAGGAAAATTTTATTGAGAGAAATAAATGGATTGGAAAAAATGAATATAGAAAAATTAATTTAGAGGAAAAGAGAGTGATAGATACCACTTCTGCTGGCTCGGCATGCGGTCCAGATCTCCTCTACTGAAAAACAGTAAATCCCAAAACACATTCTACAGACAGCTTCTCAAGTGGCCTTTAAAGTAATTAGTAAGTCTAACGAATTCCATACAAAAAAATGGGTGAAAGCTCTTCTAATTTGGACATTTCTATAGTGTGTGTGTGTGTGTGTGTGTGTGTGTGTGTGTGTGTGTGTGTGTGTAAAAACCACTTCGTACCCTGAAAAATGTCGACAATCTCCGGTTCTTGTTGTTGTTGCTGTTTTTATTTCTTTTTAATGCTCATTTATTTATATATTTGGGAGAGAGAGAGAAAGAGAGAGGGAAAGAGAGAGAGGGAGAGAGACAATCCCAAGCAGGCTCCACGCTGCCAGCACAGAGCCCTATGCGGGGCTTGAACTCACCAACTGTGAGCTCATGACCTGAGCCGAAATCGAGAGTCGGACACTTAACTGACCGAGCCACCCAGGCGCCCCACTGTTGCTGTTTTTAATGTAGACTCTTCCTGCACCCTTTCCTTCCACATTTCCTTAAGTGACTCGTCGTCTCAGTGCCTGACCAAAGGGCCATAAACTCACAAGTGCTAAGTTTAAAACAGTTACAGTTGAAACTCAAACATTTTCTTGGGGACCATGTAACTAAGCTTCAAGTACTGTCTCTCAGACAAGTGTTGGCAGAATATTCCAGCCAGAATTAGATTTATGAAGAGTACAGGATGAAGTGACTCATTAGCAAAATAATGAAGATGGGGAGGCAGGTGGAGGGGAGGGACTGGTGGTGCTTTGCTTATAGAGTTAAGGTTCTGGAAATAACTGAGGATACGATATGTTCCTCAGACATAAATACTTATAATGATCATAATAACACATAAAGAAGAACCTACTGAAACACATACTGCCTGTCGAAGAAAATGAACAGATCAGGACTCCTAGGACTAAACCATTGCTTCTGAGGTAGCAAATTTTGTGCTTCCCAGAGACCCCTTCTAAGAGATGTCACTTAATTAGCATTCCACTAAGTCTACTCCATCACAGGTGAATTTGACCCCTTTCTCCTCCAAATTATGAAGCGGACCAGGAGGAAAAAAGTTTGCTGCCCCCAGAAAACGGTTTGCAAAAGACGACTTCGGTTGTCCATATAACACAAATCATTCCAGGCTTCACTGGCATTGAGAAATAATTAAGATTTCATGTATTTCCTTTTAAAAAAAATTACAGCGCTTTCTAGGTACTAAAACTCATATAGGTACTTAACAAATGTTTAATCCTGTGAAATACATACTATTATTTTCCACGTTTTTCTGATGAGGATATACTGAGCTGTGAAGGACAAAAGTGATTTATAGCTGGACTGGGAAAGCTCTGTCTTTTTTTTGCCTGGGTGCCTGGGTGTCTGGGTGCGACTCTTGGCCAAAATAAGGGTAGTGGGCTTTGTGAATACTATTCAGAGTCCAGTGTCAGAGTCCTCGAGTCAGAGTCTCAAGGGCCAGTTTCCTCACTGATGGCTCTGTGACTAGCCGAACTCAGCCGAACTCATTCAATCAGCTTGGCTAACACCTGGGAACTTTGCCTTGAACTTTCCCGAAGCCAAGATTTTTTTTTTAATTTTTTTACTGTTTATTTATTTTTGAGACAGAGAAAGAGACAGAGCACGAGTGGGGAAAGGGCAGAGAGAGAGGGAGACACAGAATCCAAAGCAGGCTCCAGGCTCCGAGCTGCCAGCACAGAGGCTGATGCGGGGCTCGAACTCATGAACCTCGAGATCATGCGCTCCGCCGAACTCGAATGCTTAACTGACTGAGCCACCCAGGCGCCCCCAAGATTCTTCACACTGATCTTGCTGGTCTCACCTGGAGAGAGAGAGAGAGAGCAGCCAGCTTCCCCCGTACAAGTGAGGACCAGGGGAGTACATGCCAAGACGATGTCTCCTGAACCCTCGATGCTTGGCTGGACTTTCTTTCTCTTGCTGCACCATATCCTGTGCCTTGAAGTACAAGATTTACAAGGGGCGCCTGGGTGGCTCAGTCGGTGAAGCGACCGACTTTGGCTCAGGTCACGATCTCATTTGTGGGTTCGTGGGTTCGAGCCCTGCGTCGGGCTCTGTGCTGACGGCTCGGAGCCTGGAGCCCACTTCGGATTCTGGGTCTCCCTCTCTCTCTGCCCCTCCCCTGCTCACCCTCATCTCTCTCTACCTCTCAAAAATAAATAAACATGATAAAAAAATTTAAAAAAAAAGATTTATGTGAGGGGGCTCTGTGGAACTGGGCAAATCTTTTCAAACACCCAAACTCAGGAATCTCTACAGGAGACACAGAAGTTAGCCACTGGCCGGAGTTCTGAGGGCTCCTTAATGACAGAGCCAGGCTTTGAAGTTCATCAGTCTGGCCCCATAACCACAATGCGATGCTGCTTGTTACGCACATCAGTACCTAAAATATAATGGTACGTGGACCTCCGGAGATGTCTACCTCTGCCCTTTCTCAAGTATCCACAAGTATTTTTTTAAGTTTATTTATTTATTTTGAGAGAGGGAGAGAGAGAGAGCGAGCGAGCACAAGCAGGGGAGGGGCAGAGTGAGAGGCAGAGAGAGAACCCCCCGAACTCATGAACCATCAGATCACGCCCTGAGCCAAAATCAAGAGTCCGACTCAATCTACTGTGCCCCTACAGGTGTTTTAGTGAGACCCTAGGCTTGTTCCATACGGGCTTCGTGCCTGTCCTCCAAGGTTCTTCTAGATGAGACTCCTTGTTGATCTCCCTGCGGTAGGCAGAATTCCAAAACATCCCCTGAGATTTCTCAACCCCCTGGTATACAAGCCTCATACAATCCCTTGGCTGAATATGGTAGATTTTACCCTGTGGTGACGTTACATTATACACATGCTATATGGAACAGCTGACTTCAACGTATGGAGATGATCCAGGTGGGCCTGACCTAATCAGGTAAGTCCTTTAAAAGCAGGGAGTTTCTCTAGGTAGGTGGCAGGTGAATGCTCAGAGATGAAAAGGGTCACAGGGATAGGAAATGAGGACAGCCTCTCAGAAGTTTAGACTGACCCCCACAGACCAAAAAAAAAAAAAAGGGGGGGGGGACCTCAGCTCAGTCCTCCAGCTGCAAAGACCTGAGTTCTTACAGCCAACTGAGTGATCCTGAAAATAGATGCTCCTCCCACCCAGTAATCTGGCCTCCAGATCAAAGCCAGCCTGGCCAGTCTTGAGTTCAGCCTGGTGAGATCCTAAGCTCAGAACTCAGTTAAGCGCACCCAGACTTCTGCCCTACAGAACTGAGAGATCATAAATGCGTGTTACGTTAAGCTGCTAAATTTGTGGCCACTTAGCATGCACCACAGAAGATGAATACAGTCCCCGAGCCATAGTCACTTGAGGGAGGGGCCCAGCATGGCCACTCCTGAAAGCACCTTCCTTGATAACATCTCTGTGTTCCGGTAGCTGCCATGCCACAGAAACTTCAAGGTGGCAATCCAGGAGGACTTCCTGCAGTGCTCCCTGGGGCAGTCTCTGCCTCTCACAGAACTGGGGAGAAACTTCCCACAGGAATCTATGAATCCCTCTGCCCCCGGGGCCTCGAGCAATACTGTCTAGGCCTGAAAGCAGTCCATCTCCTGAGGCAAACAGCCCGGCCACCTTAACTTTCAGCTGTCTTTCCACAGACATTCCCAGGCTTGACTGAGAGAGCCTGAGTGAGTATCGCCTTCTGCTTCTTCTCTCCTCTCTCTCATCCCGGCCACAGCCTCAGGGCATCAGAGTCAGACATCCATCCAGTTCCCAGATTT
Organism: Panthera leo; assembly: GCF_018350215.1. Classification (NCBI taxonomy): domain Eukaryota; kingdom Metazoa; phylum Chordata; class Mammalia; order Carnivora; family Felidae; genus Panthera; species Panthera leo. The sequence continues at coordinate 7,794,519 of NC_056681.1, forward strand.
TTGCGGAACAATGTGAGCAAGGGAATGTTATAGACAGCAGGCTCCTGTCCTCAGAAGTTCATATAGGGAAGCCCTAACCCCCAGGGTGATGGTATTTGGAGGTGGGTCTTTGGGAAGGGTTAGGTTTAGATGAGGTCCTGAGGGTGGGGCCCCACGATGGGATTAGTGCCCTCCTAAGAGAGGGAGAAGCCAGAGCTGGCTCTCCCTTGTGAGCACACAGCAAGAAGGCAGCCGCCATTCACAGAACAGGAAACGGGTTCTTACCAGACACCGAATGTGCTGGGACCTTGACCTTGGACTTCCCAGCCTCCAGAACTGTGAGAAATAAATCGTTTAAGCCACCCAGTCTGTGGTATATTTCTTACAACAGCCTGAACTGAAAAAGACAAAGAATCTCTTCGGTTTTTTTCCCTCCCTGGGGCTCCATGAGAGCCTGAGCAGTTTACAGTTCCCAGTTCCCACCTCCAGGAGACCCTGCCTGAGAAGGAAACCAGCCCCGGAAAAGAAGAGCCAGAGTGGGTGATGGGGGAGGGAGGCTGTGGGGGAGACGGCGGGGGGTCTAGGACTTAGATCCCATCGTTTAAGGTAAGAGTCTGTGCATGTTCTTTTTTTCTTTTCTCTATCCTCTTTGGCTTGGGTTTTTGTCATTTACACCGAAAAACTCCCCACAAAATGTGGTTCATTCCTGTAGAATTCCTGCTGGCCTCCTCCCCAAGCTCAGTTAGGTCACACCCACCCTCCCCCTTCACTACCCTTATCCCATCTCACTTGCCAAAAGGGTTGGATCCTGAAAGGGACACTGCTTTCAGTCCCTGCTGAATGTTTGCTTTCTGGCTGACGGAGCTCTTTGCATTTTTTTTTTTATTCTTTTACTTACTTTTAATGCTTCGTAATCTTGCATATGTCATCTCTCCATTGTCCTGGACAAATGCCACCCACATAAAAGTTTCCCAGTGTGCCTTTAATTAAACTTCATGAACTACTTCTTCTTAGAGAACTTCAGCCAGCTACCACGGTCAAAGGTTTTATGATCTTTCCAGGCAAGAAGTGAAGGAGAAAGGAAGATGGAGAGGCACTGTAAACCAACAATCGCCCAAGGTACTCGGTTTGGGAGATGAGACTGTCAAGGGAGAAATAGTACATATAAAAGTAAAAAACGACCTTGGTGCCTGGGCAAACCTGTTCGTGTTGCACTTACACTGGAGGTTCAGAGAAGCTCTACGAAAGCTTTCGGCGGAGAAGAAATGCCACCGTGTCCGAGAAATTACCTCTGCAGACGTGCGTCTTGCACCCAACGAAGAGAGCCGCGCGCTGGGTGACCGAGAGAGTGGCCGTGAACCTTAACTCATGATTTGATTCACTCCGCTGCGGCAAAGTCAAACCTATTCTACAGGTGTGTGCGTGGCCGTTGGAAAATTCAAGAAGGAGCGTAATCCTGATGACGTAATCTCAGCGCCCCGTCCGCATTCACCGTCACTTACTGGGCACTTTGTAGGCAGCAGGCATCACCAAGCGTCACAAAAATCTGCAAGGTGAGTCTTAGACCTCTGGTGCGTTTCAGGCAGGGTAGACCACTTACATCAGTTAGCTAATCTGTGTGTGAGGCATGCTTTGAAACTAAGTCTCTGATTCCAAAATCCTTTTTTTGGGGGGGACCCCTCCACACGTGAAATGTCGGGTATACAACTGCTGTTTTCCTAACCCACACCACCATCTTCTACACACACCCACATACACCCAACATGTGCACACACATTTCCCTGCACCAAGGGCTCTTTTTGCTTACAGATTTTTGTGTTCTAAGAGGAAGACCCCAGACACAGCCTGAAGGGTTACGTATCGATCCATGTGAGAAAATCATGGCAGTTTAATCTCCCTTAATTCGCTTAGAAAGTAGTCTAGGACCCAATTCTATCAAAGGAGATACAGTGAGAATACACTGCCAGAACTTCAGGAAAATGTTTCTTAGCTCTTCAAAAAAGAAGAGATGCAAGGAAGAGACAGGCCCTTTTTCCTACTTCTGAACAGCGATGTGTGCTCAGGAGCTACTGCAGCCATTGTGTGATCCTGAGGAAGTGAGACGGCATGCCGAGGATGACCAGGTAGAAATTTAAAAAAAAAAAAAAAAAAAATCTGGGCTTCTATTAGCATCATTAAAACTCTGAACTGGCCAAGCTAAAAGCTATTCCAACTTGAGATTTAATATCTGAAAAATAAATCCCTTTATTTATTTTATCATTGCGACTTAGATCTGGTGGCTCTTAAAAGTCAGACACTTTAAGATACTCAGAACATTTCACTGCACACTTGTGAGAACTGGAATAAATAAGATGCCCGCTGATTTACATTCTATTCCTCTAATCCTCACATTTGACTCCTCCCATCCTGTGGGCCTAAAATAATTTTTTTTTTCCTACAAAAATAAAAGAATGCAGCAACCCCACCCACCACGTGATTATTTGATTAGGTTGCATAAAATTGTAGCATCACCTTGCTGGACTCCTTTATTCCCATGACGGCTTTGAGCAAGCAAGCACAGTGTTACGGAACCCCAAAAAACAGGGAATGTTAAGAGGCGTCTAGAAGCACAGGGTGACCTCCAGCAGACAACCAACAAGAAACGGAAACCCTCAGTCCCGCAGCTGCAAGAAAGTGAATTCTGCCAAAGGGGTGGTTTTGGAAGTAGATTCTTCTATAGACAAACTTCTGGATAAGTCCTCAGCCCTGGCTGGCACTATAAAGACAGTCTTACAGAGGACCCAGCTAAGTCATGCCGAGACTTCTAACCCCCAGAAACTTTGGGGAAAGGAATATATGTTATTTAAACCACTGTACTTGTAGTCATTTGTCAGGCAGCGATGAAAACTACCACAGAAGGTGGCTTGCACAGGCCTAAGAAGAAGCACTTCCAGCAGCTTCCTTACCCCCCCCCCCCGCCCCCACCCAGTTCCCTCCTTGACACAACATATTTTGGCAGCTACAGAGTTTGGGAGAAGGATTTGACAGAAGTGAGTCATATCTCAGCTGTTCAATTAAACTAGCATTACCGTTTGCCCCTCTTTATAAAATGTTAAATACAAAATGGTTAAGAATATTTAGCACTTGGTCGTATTGAACTAATTACTTTTTACAAAAAGCACAGGTTCCCCCACCCCCGAAAAATACCAGTAATTCCTGGGTTTGGTCTATATCCGTTTTTACAACCACTCATATACACAGCCTAAGAAAAGACACAGCCTAAGAAAAGAAAGTGCTTTATTTCTTGCCATCTCTGCCCGGTCACCGTAAAAACCCAGTGTTTGAGAAAAGAATTCAACAGTGATCACGATGCAAGCCACAACAGTCGGAATTTCCAAGTTTTCTTTTTAATATAAAAATTCCAGAAGATCCGCAGTCAGAAAAATGTGGGTTTAATTCTGGCTGCTCTATAATTCACAAGGTGTATGACTTGAGAAAATTATTTTTCTCCCAGCTTCCTGTCCCTTATCTGAAACACGCAGAGACTAATAATGCCCGCCACATCAGAAGACTTTCACGAAATCATACCAATAAAGTTCTCAGCATGGTTCCAGGCACAGAACATGCAGTCGATAAATAACAATGATTGAAAACATTTAATAAATACCAATTATGTGTTAGCTCCTGAACCAAAGCTTTACTTCCATTAGTCCATAAAACTTTTATTACAAACATGTAGTTGCATTATACCCATTTTACAGATGGCACCCTAGAAGTGTCACCTTACAGTGAGCCCTAGAAGGAGCAAGTAACTTACCCAGAGTTCTATCGATCATTAATGAATCAAAAGAAGGCAATTCAGTATCCAAGCCGTCCCCACCATGCTCCTCTCTCCTGCCCGCTGCCCCACTGTTAACTGTTACTTTTTAGTAAGATGTGATTTCCCTGCACTTTTTTTTTTTTTTTTTTTTTTTTAAGAACGGGCCTCTCTGCTAACATTAGGTCCCCTGTATTATCAGGTAATGATACAAGGAGATGTGTCGCAAATTGTCTCGAGATTGCTTTGCTGTAAGTAACTTAGGTCTCCTTAGCTTTTTTACTTTTCTTTTAAAGGGACAGATCTGGGCTTCTTCTCAATTTTAATCACTGTTCTTCTCATCAGACATAACCTTCAAATGGAAGTTACAAAATATCCAAATATAAATTAGTGGAGTCATTGGGCACTCCAGCTGAATGGTCATTTTCCTTCACACTTGCCCCGAAGGAGACTCCCTCCTCTTTCTCCACCCACTCCCACCCACCCTAATTCACTCACACAGAGTAGGAAGAAGAATTTTGTGGATCTCACCCCACCCTCTATCTGCATCTGAATAAACAGATTCCTCCTGAGTGAACTTTAAAGAACCAAAAAAAAAAAAAAAAAAAAAAAAAAAAAAAAAAAAAAAATGCAAAACACAGAAGCCAGAAAGACTAAAATACAATGATTTTGAACGGGAGGAGAGGGAGAGTCTGGTCCAGATAAATGTATATTAGTCATGAGTTTCATATATATCATAAATATTTCCTTCTGCTTTCGCCCACCGAGGTGGAAAATTGATTGACCTGCTCTGCCAAGGAGCATTGTGTCTGTTCTCTGTAATCCACTGGCGATCTTAATTGATGGAGAACTGACTGTCTCTGGCTGGACACATAATCAGAACCCTAGTCCTATTAAGTATTTTCTGCTGCAGGAGGATGAGGAAAACAATCTTCAGGTGTTACACTGAAGAATTTCATTAAATTATCTCTCCAACCTGCCCTCAAACCAATCCAGCAGTTTATTAATTTTGTAAACCTAGATGTCGTTCATTTAAGGTAGGACACTCAGGTATTAAATTCTACTGATCATACAGGACGGACCAGTTTAAAAAGAATCTACTTTTTCACAGAACTTCAATTTAGAATTTGCCATGAATATTTGCATCTTGCCTCCTCAGCATTTATTTACCACCTACCCTCCCCCATTTTTTCCAACCATCTATGGATTTTAAAGGGAATCTTCCCACTTTCCATTCTCAACATCCATGACCAATCCCCAGAACTGGATCAAACAGCAGAACAGCTTGTCCTGAGCAGACTCGGATTTGGGCATCATGTTGTCTAAGCCCAATGAAAGTGACCAATGAAAGTGATCATGATCTAAGACCAATGAAAGTGAAGAGTGGGGCTTTGCCTAGAAACAATGGGGAGAAAGGGCTCATGTTTCTTTACTAGATTTGACCTTGGAAGGATAAGGGCTCACGTTTCTTTGCTGGATTTGACCTTAGAAGTATTTTAGCCTCGGGTTGTTATGGCAACCATGCTGCAAATAAAAAAGAAAGGTTGTCTGGGAATGGAATCAACAGAGAAGACCCAGACTTGAGTGATGAAGAAAGAGAAGGGCGCAACTTTTGTCAGTTTGAGTACCTGCATCCAGCCTGACCCGAACTGGATTTTGCCCTGTTCTGTTCAACTGTGCGAGCCAGCAAATTTAATTTCTCTGCCTAGGACAACTGGAATAGATATTTTGACACTTGCCACTAAAGGAGAGCTAAAAGGCATAATTTCCTTGTTCATTTAGATTAAAGCAAACAAACAAAAAGATGCCCCAATGCACATCTGATAGGCATGGCTGGAAGCACTTGTTTAAAAAAAATATTTATTTTTGAGGCGGGGAGAGAGAGAGAGTTGGGGGGGGGGCGGGGCACAGAAAAAGGGGGAGAGAGAATCCCATGCTATCAGCGCAGAGCCTGATACAGGGCTCGAACCCGTGAACTGTGAGATCATGACCTGAGCCAAAAACAAGAGTCAGACACTTGACCGACTGAACCACCCAGGTGCCCCCGGAAAGCACTCTCTGTCAGAAGCTCCCTACCCTAAGTTCTGACTGTTTCGTCCATCTGATTCATATGACCCATAGAGCGTGAGCTACAAGCTCAATCTATGCAGCTAGACCAGCTGACTCAAATCCCGTTTCACCAACAAGCCCTTTCACCCCGCTGTGCTCCAGTCTCCCATCTATAATACAAGTATATTCCTCCTAAGGGTGTTATAAGGCGAGAATGGGCTAATTTATGAGAACCATAGAACAGTGTCTGGCATGCTCTTAATGTAAATGAATAAAATGTCAGTCTTAAAATCTCATTCACCTGAGAGTTGTCATATTTATAATAAATGTTCTATACCAACTGACATGAATATATATCGACCATGGATACCAAATTTTGTAAATTTTTAAACATGTACTTCCTTGTCTAATATCACCTCTTCCTTGCTAGGTACCCACTGCCATTTTGCTCCCCATGGTCCCCCATACCAAATTTACATCTAAAAGAAACTCATAGAAATTGTTTCCCCACTTCTTCCCATTCTGTCCCAAACAAATTAAACTTAGAAAGGCACTTATAAAGGGAGTCACACGCATACAAAAACAGGTGGTTATAATTAATGCATTGATCTTACTCTCTACGTATATATCCATGTGTTTAACAATTAAGAACGTACCCTAACACAGAGGACTAGGTCAACAATATTAGAGGCTGAGGGACCCGAAATGGATTCGTGGAACAGTTTTTTGTGACTGAGGGAAATTACCAGGATACAAGAAATAATTCTGCTTCAGTGGTGTCCTTTTTAGGACCTACTTGGATCCATGATCCCAAATGAGACATTTCTAGTTAAGGGGCTTAATTAGCAGAGCCCATCATTAATCATCCTATACCCCCACACTTATTGGCATCTACTTGTGTGACAGGCACTCTGAGGGGGGAGGTACAAAAAAGAATAGTGTATTATCCTTATCATGAAGTTGCTCCCACTCTAGTGGAGAAGACAAACCCCAAATAATATGAAAGCAATGTGATAAGATGTTTCAATAAATACATTCCGATTCTCTCCTAGGAGCTGTATTAAACACTAGTGATCCTACGACGAACTTTCACATAAATCGCATCCTTGAAGAACTCACGGCCACAGGTCTGCGACCTATGCAATATGGTAAAGCCACTTAAAGCACACTACGGTGGCACAGAGGAAGCAGTCAGTGAGGTCTCTAAAGAGGAGACTGGCTCGAAGGATTGGCCAAATTCTGTAATAGATTTTTAATGGGATGCTCTCTGGCGACAGGTGGTTTAAGAAGGTTTTGAGTGTTCTCAGACTAATGGGAAAACTAATCATGGCTGGGATCCCCCATGTTTAGGATGGTCCTTAATAAATAAATCTCAGCTTAACATGAAAAACACAACTGCATGTCTTCCTATCCCTGTGAGCATAAATTTTACTGGCTGAGAAGCCATCTTTACAGAACTTGGTGAAAAGACCCACTCATGCAAATAGATGTCAGCTTCCCTTCACATAAGGCAGCCTCACTGAGCAGAAAGGAAAGACCACAAGACTTCACAGGCTGAAAATCACATGAAAACCAAGAAGTCTGTAGAGTCTATGGTCCATAAACAAAATTAAAGGTTTATCACAAGACAGGGTTACATGTTTGCAGAAAAGGGCTTGGCATCCTTATAAATCAATGAGCAGAAAAGGAACACTCCCAGAATAGAAACTCCAGAACAGGGCCTGAGTCTGTCCGATGTGCTTACGTCCTTGGTGCTGAACCAAATGACCAGCACAGACTAGGTGTAGTCCCTGCACAGAGCCCTGATTTTTAATCCAAATTATTGATGATTTACAGACTATCATTTCCAGAATGAAGAGGGAAAAATGATCTCTCAAATGCCATGGTGGAAATGCAATTTGATATGAACGGTAGAGCTTTACAGAGAGCAATTTGGCAATATGTATCAAAAGCTTTGCACATGTGCTTCGTCATCATTTCCATCATCGTCATCATCATTAAAGCTCAATACCTTTGAGCTGACAAGACAGGCACTGTGCCGCCACATACTTCATATGCACGAGTTCATTTGATCCTCATCACGGCCTAAGGTGCTACATACTCATGTTAACTCCAGGCTTACATGCAAGAAAGCATTCTTGGAAACACACATGTGCAAGCAAGTGGTAAAACCAAAACTCTAACACGTCCACTTCCGATTTGAGACTGAAGCATCTCACCGCTATGGTACATTGTCCCCAGACAGATAACATAATGCATTTTTTTCATGGTGTGGTACCATTTCTACTAACTAGATGAGAATAATTAAGTCTGTGCTTCAAAATCCAGTCAAAGTGTAAGTTTTGCTTAACATTCTTGCCTCGTCCTTCTGTGTCTTGCTAAAATTATATTACGTGAGCCTTTTTTTTTTTTTTTTGCAAAAATGTTATTTCCCACTCAACATTTGGAGAATTTGGGGGGGGGGGGGCAAGAAACAGCTTAAAATTAAATATCAGGCACCCTATCTGTTAAAATGTATTGGTGCTCCACACTGTAGACCCCCTACCGGCTGTCTCTCTTCTTGGATCACCATGCCATTATTTTCTTTTTTTTTTTTTTTAATTTTTTTTTTTAATGTTTATTTATTTTTGAGACAGAGAGAGACACAGCATGAACAGGGGAGGGGCAGAGAGAGAGGGAGACACAGAATCGGAAGCAGGCTCCAGGCTCTGAGCCATCAGCACAGAGCCCGACGCGGGGCTCGAACTCGCAGACCACGAGATCGTGACCTGAGCTGAAGTCGGACGCTTAACCGACTGAGCCACCCAGGCGCCCCCATGCCATTATTTTCTAGAATGAGCTTCTTCCATACCTAGTGACTCCTCTCATTTGTTCTTATATTCACATCTGCAGACCCCTACTTTTGGTAAATAGACCATTCAGTGAACTGGCTTTCAGCGAACTAGCCCATATTTTCTCCTCTAGGGCCACCAAGGGAAAACATACTGAGTTACTTCATTATGCAGAACAATTGACCTCCTTCAACTCAGTCACTCCGTTTTAGATCAGACTCTGAGATTGGCTAAATAATTTATGGTATAGTAATACAACAGAATATTGCAGAGCAAATAAAAATTATATTGTACAAAAACAGTTAATAATCTGGCAAGACATTTCAAATATACTAAGTGAATAAATATACTAAGGTTACAAAAAGGAGCAAATATATTACAACATTTCAAAGGAAAAATTTAAGTGGCATTTGTGTTTCTAATGATATACAGCACAGTTTTTAATAATAGCTTTTTCTGCATTGTGGGATTATAGGCTTTTGTTAAAACCTATATAAATACACACATAGATATGTACAACTGCATACCTTGATGAAACCTGGAAGAAAATTCAAAATACTTACCTGTATTGTCTAATTATTCTAAAATAAATGCTTTAGGATGTGAGTCCACCAGGACAGGAATTTTTGTCTGTATCCCCATTCTCTAGAATTGTCCCTGAAATGTCATAGGCACTTAACCATTTTTGAGTGAATAAACATATATTCTTTTATAATATCTATTTTTTCATTAAATGATGCTGAGACAATTAATCATCTGTCAAGTAAAGGAACTGGGCGCCTACAGTGTGCCATGTGCCAAAAATTAATTGCAAATAGATACAAGGCTTGAACGTAAACTACGAGTCTCTTGTCCTAACTCCAATCTATTCCTGACACGGTCCGTGTGATCTTTCTGCGACACACTCTTGGTCGTATCACTGCTCTATGTAAAAACTTGGAAGGCTTTCCCACTGCATTGGTGTCAAAGTTCAAAATGTACAGTAAACTCAGCACAGCCTCGAGGCTCTGCATGGTATGCTACCCGTCCACCACCCCAGTGGATCTTGTTGATGAACCCAACTGCATATTTGAATGGGATTTTTCTCTCCTTCTCTGACAGCCCAAGACCCTTGGCCTTAGGGACTTCCCATGTGCCATTTCCTCTGGAAGCGCCTCCCAACAGAAGCCTCGTACCTAACCAATCACTCCTCATTTCTCAAATGGGACTTCCTGGATATTTGCATGGTTTCAAAGTATCACCCCACAAAACACACAGTTCTTAAAGAGGGGAAAACAGTAACTCGTCAGACACCTCCTTAATCAAGTGGGCAAATCTTCCTGAGGGTACAGACGGAAAAGAACACGACGTTACTCCTATAGTGTGCCCCCCACAAATGTATAACGTGAAGCTAATCACGAGAAAGCATCATCAAACCCAAACAGAGATATTCTATGTACAGCCAGTGCTGTTCGAGAACAGCGAGGTCATGAGGTGCCTGGGTGGCTCAGTCGGTTGAGCATCCGACTTCGGCTCAGGTCATGATCTCATGGTTCGTGGGTTCGGGCCCCGTGTCGGGCTCTGTGCTGACAACATAGAGCCTGGATCCTGCTTCGAATTGTGTCTCCCTCTCTCTCTTCTCCTCCCCGCTCATGCTCGCTCTCTCTCTCTCTCTCTCTCCTTCAAAAACTAAATAAAATAAAACATTAAAATTAAAAAAAAAAAAGAACGAGGTCGTGAAATAAAAATACTGAGGAACTCTTCCAGATTAAAGGAAATTAAAGAGACTTGACAAATAAATGGAATGCAGAATTCTAGACTGAATCCCAGACCACGGAAAGGACAATGGTGGGACAACTGGGAAAATCTGAAAAGGTATGTTGACTGAGCTACACAGTTACTGCTGTTGTTAATTTCCTGGTTTTGTAATTTGTACTCTGCTTATAGGAGAGAATATCCTTGTTTTCTAGAAAACACACATTGAAATCTTTATAAGTGAAATGGCATCATTTCTTCAACTCACTCTCAAACATTTGAGAAAATAAAATATATAGATAAATACGTGTATACACACACACACACGAGTGCATGCACACACAAACACACACACACCCAGGGGCAGGTCTAGATTATAAGGCAATGTACTAAAATGTTAATATTTGGGGAATCTAGACAAAGGGGATATGAAAACTCCTTATTCCATTTTGGCAGGATTTTAAGTTAACCCTTCTATTTTCAGATAATTATAGATGTAAATTTAGTTATAAGAAATAATATGGAGAGATGTCTCACACACTTTATCCAGTTTCCCCTAATGGTAATATCTTGTAAAACCGTATCACAGGGGCGCCTCGGTGATTCAGTCAGTTAAGCGACTGGGTCCTGATTTTGGCTCAGGTCGTGAGCTCATGGTTGTGAGATCGAGCCCTGAGTCAGGCTCCGTGCTGGGGGTGGAGCCTGCTTGGGATTTTTTTCTCTCTCTCCCTCCCTCTGCTCCTCCCCTGCTCATGAGTGTATGTACTTTCTCTATTTCTCTCATAAATAAATAAATAAATAAATAAATAAATAAATAAATAGATAGATAAATAAATAAATAAAAGTAGAATAGCACAGCCAGCCTATTGATACTGATGCAGTTGAGACACAGAACTTTATCAGCATCATGTTCCTCATTGACCTTTGATAGCCATACCCCTTCCCACTCACTGGCACTCTCTGACCCCCATTAACCACTAATCTTTTCTCCATCTCTACAATGTGCTCCTTCTAAGAATCTTTAAAAAAAAAAAAAACCAGAATCATACAGTCTGCATGCTTTTGGATTGACTTTTCATAATTCCCTCAGCATAATTCCCTGGCGATTCATCCAGGCTGTGGTTGATATCAACAGTATGTTACTTTTCATTGCTGAGTAGTATTCCATGGTATAGACATATTAGTTTGCTTAAGGTAACTGAATATTTGGGGTTTTCTTTTCAACTTTGTGCTGCTATGAATAAAGCTGCCATAAACATAAATGTACAGATTTTTTAATTGAGCATAGGTCTTCATTTATTTCAGATAAATGCCCAGGAGAGTAATTGCTGGGTCATAGGATGGTCACATGTTTGTTTGTTTGAAGTTTTTTGTTATTTGTTTTTTTTTTTTAAGAAAGCATGAGTGTGAGCAGGGGAGAGAGACAGACAGAGGGAGAGAGAGAATCTCAAGCAGGCTCTCACTGTCAGCACAGAGCCCTATGTGGAGCTCGAACCCATGAACCCTGAGATCAGGACCTGAGCCAAAATCAAGAGTCAGACACTTAACTGACTGAGCCACCCAAGCACCCCCTCACACGTTTTGTTTTTTGGTTCTTTAAGAAACTGCCACTTTGTTTTCCAGAGTGGCTATACCACTCAGCAATGTATAAGTAATCCAGATTCTCCCCATCCTTGCCTCTATTTGGTACTGCCACTTTTTTTTTAATTATAGCCATTGTAATAGATATATAGTAGCTTACTGTGGTTCTAATCTGCATGTCCTTAAGAGCTAATGTTGAATATTTCTTCATATGGTTATTTTCCATCTACATATCTTCTTTCCCTCTCAGACTATTATAAACAATGCTTCTAAAAATGTCCATGTTAAAGGCTCTGTGTAGACATTTTTCTTAATTCTCTTGGGTATAAACCTAAGAGCAGAATTATGGGGTCATAGGGTAACCCTATTTTTAACATTTTCAGAAACTACTAAACTGTTCTCAAAAGTGAACTGTACCAATTTCACGTTCCCACCAGCAGGTATTAAGGTTTCCCCAAACCCTCACCAAATCTTTTTGTCGGTCTTTTGGTTTTATCTCTTCTAGTGACTATGAAGCAGCATCTCACCACAGTTTTAATTTGCATTTTCCTTAGGATCAATGAAGCTGAGCAGATTGTCATACGTTGACTGGTTATTCAGACATCTTCCTTGGAAAAACAGCCAGTCAAATCATTTGCCCACTTTTTTTAAGTGTTTTTTTTTAATGTTTATTAATTTTTGAGAGAGAGAGAGACTGTGCACAAGCAAGGGGGGGGGGGGGGACACACAAAATCCGAACAGGCTCCAGGCTCTGAGCTGTCAGCACAGAGCATGACACAGGGATGAAACTCACCAACCCTGAGATCATGACCTGAGCCCAGGTCAGACACTTAACCGACTGAGCCACCTAGGCACCCCTCATTTGCCCACTTTTTATTTAATATAAATTATATTAAATAATTTATATTATTTATATTATTTATTTGTATTATTATATTTATATTATATTATTATATTAATTTATATTATAACTATCAAGTTAGCTAACATACAGTATACACATAGTGTGTCCTTGGTTTTTGGGGTAGATTCCCGGGGTTCATTGCTTCCATATACTACCCAGTGCTCATTCCAACAAGTGCCCTCCTCCATGCCCATCACCCATTTCCCCCCTCCCCTGCCCCAACCAACCCTCAGTTCTCTGTATTTAAGAGTTTCTTATGATTTGCCTCCCTCTCTGTTTGAAACTATTTTAACCCTTCCCCTCCCCCATGGTCTTCTGTTAAGTTTCTCAAGTTCCACGTGAGTGAAAACATATGTTTTTCTCTGACTGACTTATTTCACTTAGCGTAATACCTTCCAGTTCCATCCGCACTGCTGCAAATGGCAGGATTCCATGCTTTCTCATTGCCAAGTAGTATTCCATCGTATATATAAACCACATCTTCTTTATCCATTCATCAGTTGATGGACATTTAGGCTCTTTCCATAATTTGGCTGTTGTTAAGCGCTGCTGTAAACATTGGGGTACATGTGCCCCTATGAATCAGCACTCCTGTATCCCTTGGATAAATTCCTAGTAGTGCTATTGCTGGGTCACAGGGTAGTTCTAATTTTTTGAGGAACCTCCACACTGTCTTCCAGGGTGGCTGCCCTAGTTTGCATTCCCACCAACAATGCAGGAGGGTTCCCGTTTCTCCACACCCTCACCAACATCTGTTGTTGCCGGAGTTGTTAATTTTAGCCACTCTGACTGGTGTGAGGTGGTATCTCAGTGTGGTTTTGATTTGTATTTCCTTGATGGTGAGTGATGTTGAGCATCTTTTCATGTGTCTGTTGATCATCTGGATGTCTTCTTTGGAAAAGTGTCTATTCACGTCTTTTGCCCATTTCTTCACTGGATTACTTGTTTTTCTGGTGTTGAGTTTGGTAAGTTCTTTATACATTTTGGATACTAACCTTTTATCCAATATGTCATTTGCAAATATTTTTTTCCCATTCCATCAGTTGTCTTTTAGTTTTGCTGATTGTGTCCTTTGCAGTGCAGAAGCTTTCTATCTTGATGAGTTCACAATAGTTCATTTTTGCTTTTAATTCCCTTGCCTTTGGAGATGTGTCAAGTAAGAAATTGCTGCAGCTGAGGCCAAAGGGGTTGTTGCCTGTTTTCTCCTCTAGGGTTTTGATGGTTTCCTGTCTCACATTTAGGTTTTTCATCCATTTCAAGTTTATTTTTGTGAATGGTGTAAGAAAGTGGTCCAGGTTCATTCTTCTGCATGTCGCTGTCCAGTTTTCCCAGCACCATTTGTTAAAGAGACTGTCTTTTTTCCATTGGATACCCTTTCCTGTTTTGTCAAAGATTAGTTGGCCCTATGTTTCTGGGTCCAATTCTGGGCTGTCTATTCTATTCCATTGGTCTATGTGTCTATTTTTTGTGCCAATACCATACTGTCTTGATGATTACAGCCTTGTAGTAGAGGCTAAAGTCCAGGATTGTGATGCCTCCCACTTTGGTTTTCTTTTTCAACATAACTTTGGCTATTCAGGGTCTTTTGTGGTTCCATACACATCTTAGGATTTTTGTTCTAGCTTTGAGAAGAATGACGGTGCAATTTTGATTTGGATTGCATTGAATGTGTAGATTGTTTTGGGTAGTGTTGACATTTTAACAATATTTTTTCTTCCCAACTATGGGTACACCCACTTTTTAAATGGGTTACCCTGTCTTTTTATTACTGAGTTGTAGGAGTTCACTATATATTCTGGATTCAAGTCCCTTAGTTATTTGATTTGCAAATATTTTCTTCTAGCCTATGATTTATTTTACTTCACTTTCTTGGTTTTTGTCTTTTGAAGGACAAACATTTTGAATTTTTACAAAATTCACAGGTATTGTTTTTATGTATTTTTAAAATTTATTTATTTAAATTCAGGTTAGTTAACAACACAGTGTAGTGTTGGTTTCAGGAATAGAACCCAGTGATTCATCACTTACATATAATACCCAGTGCCCATCTGAACAAGTACTCTCCTTAATGCCCATCACACATTTAGCCTATCCCCCCACCCATCTCTCCTGCAGCAATCCTCAGTTTGTTCTCTGTATTTAAGAGTCTCTTAATGGTTTGCCTTCCTCTGTTTTTATCTTATTTTTCCTTCCCTTCCCTTATGGTCATCTGTTGTGTTTATTAAATTCCACATATTTGTGAAATCATATGATATTTGTCTTTCTCTGCCTGACTTATTTCACTTAGCATAATACACTCTTCTTCTATCCATGTTGTTGCAAATGGCAAGATTTCATTTTTTTTAATCTCCAAGTAGTATTCCATTGTAGGATAGGTAGGTAGATAGATAGATACACATCAGAGGTATTTTTAATTTATATATATAAGAAAAAATACGTATAATTTATATTTGTATATATATATATATGTGAAAATAACTATTTGGAAAAGACAAACTGAAATATAAACGTGTATTTGTGACAAAGTTGGCTTAAGATCACAGAGCTCAAGTAAACATAACATACAGTTAGTTATAAGGGAAGCAGTCATAAAGAGTATCCATATCAATGTATCCATTCGAAGCCTCATTATGAAATATGTGGCATTTTTATATACACAAATCCCTGAGCCTGACATAATATCACTATCCTACCAGTTAACATGAGCTTTCACCCAGTTTAAAAGTCAATCTTCTATGTGAACCATAAGGAATGACACTAATGAGGACCACATAGGATACTAAGAAGCCAATAGTAAGTAGAGATATTTTTGTTATAATTGAAGTCCACTGAGATATTCTTATTAAAACCTGAAACTTTTCACACCAGGAATCTTTTTACTATTTATTAGGTCATCTTTTGAAAAAGGTGTGTATGAAGTGAAAAACAAAATAACATTTCTCCTATAAAAAACATTATCCTGAAATGGACAAACACCTATCACAAATGAAACCTAATAAAAAATTGTATTTCAAGTCCAATTTATGAAAGTCTCTAGAGAAACAATATTCTTTAAGTTTTTTTAAATGAGTAGCAAACTGATGTTACCAATACCACACCTGTTTTCAGCAATGAATAAATATTTAAGAATTTGAACACTGAAAATAATGGCAAATGGATATTCAAAAAACACATTTAGAAAATTAGCCTTTAAAATTGTTTTTCCTCAGAAAAAAAAAATCATCTTGAATCATCAACGAAGAATAATATCGCAGCCCATCTTTTCTCAGTACCTACGAAATGGAGAACTAAGCCAATGTTAGTTCCATTCAAGAAATGTAAAAAGCCAATAGTTAGATGAGAAATTGCGTGCAGATGGTCTTATCTAGAAGAAGGATACTGTGCCCTAAAAATGAAAACCAGACTATAATTCCACTAGGAAACTGTTCAAATGACCCTATCAATAATTTATACACTGTGAGGTTGAATGAAATACTTTATTTTAACAAAGAACACTTGGTGTTGCATGTTTAATAAGGAACGAGCATATTTGGATATGTTATAAAATGTTATCCTACATTGCCTTGCTTTTCTCTCTTCAAATAGTCATTAATAAATTATCACACTCACTTAAACTGAACATCAGTTTATAAAGTTCCAATTATTAGCGTAATTATTTGGGGATGATCCCTGGATATTTGCTGACCTGGAGATACAATATTTGTTCAGTGAGGCAAAGTGGCATTGTCCTAGGATATGTCTTTTAAACATCTACAATTTGAGATGAAGTCTTTCCCCTGTCAAATATTATTGGCTATTTGATGAGCAAATTCCATATGAAGCATTAGTCTTGACTGCCCCCTTTTCGATCCTATATTCAACAGATTTGTGAAACACTAAGAGCCTGGAGGTGGGTATGTTACCAAAGCTTGTAGAAGACTTACTAATGCAACATTTTAAGCACTATGTATATATTGATAGAATAACTCTGTCTGAATGAAAATTAGTTACTTCATTTTAAGAAGCATAAAGAGAATCAGTAGCTTTCTCAAGGGGTCATACCTAGTAAATGGTGAAGTAGGCTTTTTGTCTTCAGAGCTCAACTCGTAACAACCACACCATACCATCTCCTTATTAAAAATGTAAGTGTCTGGCAAGTAAATGCAAGTCTACAGTCCTTGATCGGAAACCCAAGGGGCAGAATTTGATTCCATGTTGAGAACTTGTCAATTCCAGAAGAGTAACAGAGTTGCCCAGTAACCAATCACCTTACTGTTTCTGCAGTCAAATGTATGAATGAAGGGTACTCTTGCTTCAAATCAACTTAGGTTATGTTTTACCACCAATGGTGAATTTTGGCTACAATTTCACCAAAAACACAAAGGTTGACCTTCAGAGCCTTTTGGACTTGAGAATTACAAATAAGGGATAAGTGGGCCCATTTTTCAAGTCAGAAGTGCCAACTTAGTGTTTCATAGAGTTCGTCTAGAAGCACGTGACACATTCCCTGATCCTGTCTGCCTTTCTGAGTTGACTCTCCCGCAAACCACAGCCTTTTCTGGACAGGTTGCTGCCACACACACTCAGATTCTGAGTTTCCACAGCCTGTTGACACAAGCCCTCATCTAACAACCTCACACTGGAAGCATCCGTGGTAACCTGAATTCAGTGGGGAAAAGATTCTCATTATCAAATGATGTTTTTTTTAAGTAAAAACTTCAAAACTTGTTTTTTAAAAAGTAAAGGAAAATGCTTATACTTCTACATATAAAGAACTAATCTCACCTTAGTCTAAAAGTATCCATCTTTTTTTCAGTTTTCTATGCACATTTTCACTCACTCAATAAACATTTTGGAGCACCCATCTGTTACTTGCTGCTCAGTGAAGGAATGAATGAATACTGGGTGCTTGGAATACAACAAAAAGTTACTGATCTCCTAATGTCCACAGCCTAGTAGAAAACTAAGAATGAATTTCATTAAAAAAATATATAGGAGGGGCGCCTGGGTGACTCAGTCGGTTAAGCGACCAACTTCACCTCAAGTCATGATCTCACAGTTCATGAGTTTGAGCCCCGGGTAGAGCTCTGTGCTGACAGCTGGGAGCCTGGAGCCTGCTTGGGATTCTGTGTCTCCCTCTCTCTCTCTGCCCCTCCCCCACTTGCATTTTCTCTCTCTCTCTCTCTCTCCCTCTCTCCCTCCCTCTCTCAAAAATAAACATTAACAAAAAAAGAACATGGGGCACGTGGCTGTGAGTGTCTGACTTTCACTCAGGTCATGATCTCGCGGTCCGTGAGTTCGAGCCCCGCGTCGGGCTCTGTGCTGACAGCTCAGAGCCTGGAGCCTGCTTCAGATTCTGTGTCTCCCTCTCTCTCTGACCTTCCCCCATTCATGCTCTGTCTCTCTCTGTCTCAAAAATAAATAAACGTTAAAAAAAAAAAAAAAGAAAGCATAGGAAAAAATGCGAAAGTATTTTATTTTTATTTTTTTAAGATTTTTATTTTTAAGTGATCTCTACACCCAACACGGGGCTCAAACTCACAACCCTGAGATCAAGAGTTGCATTGCTCCACACACCGAGCCAGCCAGGCATACCCCACAAATAGAATTTTAACATCAGTACACCTGGGTGGCTCAGTTGGCTAATCATCCAACTTCAGTGGAGATCATGATCTCACAGTTTGTGAGCTCGAGCTCTGCATTGGGCTTGGCACTGAGGGTGTAGAGCATGCTTGGGATTTTCTCTCTCTCTCTCTCTCTCTCTCTGCCCTCCCCCACTCACACTTTCTCTCTCAAAATAAATAAATAAATCTTGTTTAATAATAAAAAAAAAAAGATATACCAAAGTCTCACTCAATTACTTAATATTAGTAGGTAAAGACAAATGTGAATTAATTTAAATGTATGTTTCTTATAACTTAGAAAATGTTTATAGTTTTATAACTTTCAACAGTCTCTACTAATATACTCAGGGCATGGAACTTAAAAAGCTAAGACTTTAAGTGAAACTGGAAAGTTTTAGCACATTCCAGGAATATAAAAGCTATTGCATTGGAAAGTTGATTAAAATTTACTTTTAGTTATTTATCTTATTTCATTACTAATTTCCTTTACAAACTCCTTTTAAAAGTTGTGCAAAGATATATTTACCACAGAGGCCTGAAATATGGCAATTTTCAAAAGAATGAATTCCGGGGCGTGTAGGTGGCTCAGTGGGTTAAGCATCCAACTTCAGCTCAGGTCATGATCACGTGGTTTGTGAGTTCGAGCCCCGCATCAGGCTCTGTGCTGACAGCTCAGAGCTTGGAGCCTGCTTCCGATTCTGTGTCTCCCTCTCTCTCTGCCCCTCCCCTGCTTGTGTTTTGTCTATCTCAAAAATAAATAAACATTAAAAAAAAAAGAATTAATTCCAAATTAATATGGAACCCAGTATCATCTGATTAACACCTCGCAAGTGATCAATACCCACTGAATAAACCAAAGTATAGCTACAGTATACCATATACAGTTGACCTTTGAACAGCACAAGGGTTAGACGCTTTGACCCTCCATGCAGTGGAAAATCTGCATTTAACTTCTGACTGCTCCAAAACTGTACTAATCAACTAATCATCTACTGTTGACTGGAAGCCTTACTGATGACATAAACACTAGATCAACACACACTTTGCACATTATACATATTATATACTGTATTCTTAAAGTAAGCCAGAGAAAAGAATGTCATTAAGAAAATCATTAGGAAGGGCGCCTGGGTGGCTCAGTCGGTTAAGCGTCCGACTTCGGCTCAGGTCATGATCTCGCGGTCCGTGAGTTCGAGCCCCGCATCGGGCTCTGTGCTGACAGCTCAGAATCTGGAGCCTGTTTCAGATTCTGTGTCTCCCTCTCTCTCTCTGACCCTCCCCCGTTCATGCTCTGTCTCTCTCTGTCTCAAAAATAAATAAATGTTAAAAAAAAATTTTTTTTTAAAAAGAAAAAAAGAAAATCATTAGGAAGAGAAAATACATTTATAGTACTGTACTGTATTTATCGAAAAAAATCTGCACGTAAATGGACCCACACAGTTCAAACCCATGTTGTTGGAAGGTCAACTATATAGTGTATATAGTCAGACAGCATGTATCACATCTAGCTACAGAATACTTCAGTGCAGCTAAAATGACATCTTGAACAAAGTCAGTAACAGTTCCCTGGCCCTAACCTAAAATGCAGTTTCTCTGTTTATAGTTTTACAATACTCGATAGAAAAATGCAGTCAAAACGCCATCTTTGATCTTAAACAACAAAAACACAAATATATATATATATATATATATATATATATATATATATATATGTGTGTGTGTGTGTGTGTGTATTAATTTATTCATTTACGTACTTATTTATTTATTTTGAGTGAGAGAGAGAGAGAGAGCAAGAGAGAGAGAGGAAGCCGGGGAGGGGCAGAGAGAGAATCCCAAGCAGGCTCTGAGCTGTGAGTGCAGAGCCCAGCTTGGGGCTTGAACTCACGAACCAGGAGATCATGACCTGACCTGACACCAAGAGTAGGATGCTTAGCCAACTGAGCCACCCAGGTGCCCCCACCAAAAAAATATTTAGAGTGATTGACCATTTTCTTATTGAACTGATCATTTGTTTACCCATTTGTGGTCAACTGCACAACAGGAACAATTGTTTTAAATGATGAATTAACTGGACATGTAGATACTATTTCTTTTTTCCTGAGCAATTACGATGTGCCAGGAAGTATTCTAATATTACAGAGGACTGTTTCATTTAACCTACAATGTAACCCTATCATAGAGCAACACTTTTATAGAACCTATTTTATAGTCAAGGAAACTGACATACAGAGAGCTTAAATAATTTGCCCAAATTATACCACTAATAAACTGTGGAGCTGGGATTAGATTCTAAACAGAATTATTCCAAGTAAATTACTTAGTTAATTTGTAAATCGGCCAAGAAGAGCTGAAAACAGAAAATTAAAATGAGTTTAGTGTAATCACTTTAGAGGACTGTCCAGACATCCTCCCTACAATTCTTCCAGAGATCTGCTTTTCTTGCTTCTGAAAATAATCAGACCTTTAGAAAAATTGAACACTGTTCTACTCTCCCCAAAACAAAACAAAACAACAACAACAAAAAAAAACGAGGTAGATATATGCCAATTTATTAATTTGACAGAAAAGTCCAACTGTCAAATGAATGATAAATGGGTTGACAAGATTGTTTCCTTTGTTGCCAAATAAAAATCAAGCTTCATGTAAAATCAAGTCATAATCAGAAGACATTTGAAGAATATGCCAAGAAAAATTATTCTCCTATAGACTGAAATTATTCAAAGTCCATATGTTGAAACCTTCAACAGATTACATAGAAATCATACTATTGTTGATAAAAATGCAACAAACGAGTAGTGTGCTAGCTGAACCAAAAATGCGTTGGCATCAGTTAAGATTTACTTAATTCCACAAGCATCGACTTAAGTCCAGCAATATGACAGAGACTGGGACTATGACAGTGAACAGGACATACAAAATCTGATAAAGATTTAACCTGGTGTCTAACAAAGACATAATGAATTCCTTCCACCCAACAGAGTATTTTACTTACTTAATAACCACTTACGTAAAAGACATTGTAACTAAATGTTTTACAAGTATTAACTTGGTTATTACAACCATCCCATAAGGTGGTGTTAAAGAAAAAATTATTCATGATACTTGTTAAAAGGGTAAGGCCCACTTTATTCGGGAGATTAGTATACTGTGGTTTTGCAGCAGAGGAGAGAGATTAGGTTCAGTTTTGAATACAACAAAGGAAAATGGGGGTTTACAGTCAGGGACCAGAGTGGGAAGGGGTAGTTGGCAGATGGAAAGTTAGTAAGGGATTAGGGTAAGCCTTGCTAAGTAACCTAACAGGTGAAGACAAGTCAGGGTGATAAGATACTAAGATAATACCTGGGGATGAGGAATGTGGTCAGATATCAGGGAGATCATGCATCAGGGATGGGAGATTCTGGCTAAACTTACTTAGCAGGATTCTTGCCAAGGGTAGAAACATAAGATCAAGGTCAGGCAGAGGGCTCAAAGGAGCCCTACTAAAGTTTGGTCAAGGAGAGAATCTCTATCGGTAGGTATTATTATAATCCCATTTTACAAACCAAGGCAAAATGTGGTTAAGTAACTAGGTTAATATCATCAGCCGGTAGCTAAGGGAGCCAGGAAATCACTCCCAATGTTGCTTTAAGAATAGAATTATATTGGTGGAGCCTCCAGCTCTTGATTTCAGCTCAGGTCATGATTTCACAGCCGTGGGATTGAGCCCTGCATCAGGCTCTGTGCGGATCATGGAGCTGCTTGGGATTCTCTCTCGCCTTCTCTCTCTGCCCCTCCCTGCTCACACGTGCTTGTGTGCTCGCTCTCTCTCTCTCTTAAAATAAATAAACTTAAAAAAAAAAGAATAGAATTGTATATTCTTTTGCTTTCTTTCCCCACACCATGCACGCGCATGTCCCTCCCCCTCCCCCAACACCCAACACACACACACACACACACACACACACACACACACACTGCATTATCTTCATTCTTCATATAAATGCATGAAGCCCTTTCATTCAGATTTCCTCTCCAGGGCAGTTCTTGGGGTGGGAACTGCCAACATTTCTCCTCAACAATACTTTTACTATGTTCCTTCTGCTTGCTGGCATTTTCTTTATTAAATAAAGTAAATCAGGTACCTAATCTGAAATGAGTTGGCATTATTTTCCGGCCTGTCCAACAACATGTCGATTTTCTATGCTAAGAAAGGCACTGTTAGTCGTACACAAGTATCTTTCCACTGAATTTGTTGATAAAAGGGGCCACCTCCCCAAACTTTCTTGTAGCAGCGGTGGACATGGGACAGCAGTTCTCATCTGTAAGACTTAAGGGGGAATCTACGGCACGGGAAGTGATTACGTTCCCGAAAGGGGCTGGAGACGTGCGTGGCACTTGCCTTGTGGCCTCTGCCCTTCCCCTCTCTTTGCCTGGAATGCACATGGCATGGCCATGGCTTCAGCAGCCATGCTGAGACCATGGGTGGAGGCCACACGGCCGAGAAAAGCACAGCAGAACTACAAATGTCAGCTGGATCCCGGCCAGCATCACAGAGCCACCATTTCACCCTCGGGTTTCTTCTTCAACCCACTTCCTGTGTGAGAAAAATCAATGCTCATGTGCTTAATCCAGGACAGTAGAGTCTGCATCTCACGCACCCGGAAATAAGCAAAAGTAAAACACACGCCACCTCTGAAATGGAAATCACTGATGTGATTTTCTCCTTCTTGGTGAACATCTCGGTATCGCCATTAAGTGCTTACGGTAAATATTATCACTGACAAAATTGTATCCGATAAAATGAGGTACATATTTTAAGCAATAATATGCAAAAAAAAAACCCACATTACTTAGATATTGTTTTCCCTGTTGTTTCTAGCACTCTTTCTCCTTCTAGTTATTTTCGTTATTGTACCAGATGACTTTCTAGAGAAATAAAAGTTGCATTTTGTATTTAAGCCCTTTGGTGTTGATCGGTTACTTGGAAAGATGGTGACCCTAGAAAAATAAAAATGGAGGTGGTAGAGATTAGTATTCTGAAATATCTTTGGAATAAACTGTAAATTGTGCAGCCTCAATCTCAGATATGATCTGATCTGAATTCAAAGAACTTGAATGTTCGGCCACTTAAGTTAATTCTCAATGAAAAGGAGTATGAGACTTTCAAAAGATAACACAATCAAGTATATGCTCACTTTTCTAAAGGCCCACTCATTATTTTGCAAGCACCTTTGCTTCAAAACCAGCCTTTTCCAGAAATGCAGTCTTCATTTGTGAGTGATTTGATAGCCACGATTAAGGAAGGGAGTTCAGAAAAATCCAGTGGTCCAGATTATCTGGGGAGACAGTTGGCATGAAAAATGGTCCCTGGCATAAAATTTCACTTTTGAGAAACAGAAAACCTAGGGGGAAGAAAAAAAATACAGACGCTAAGGTCTCTGAACTGCCTCAGAAAAACATTTTAGATTGCTCTGCTGCTGTAGCAAGCAGCAGAGTTTATTGTTTTGTTTGCAGACTGAGGTCTGCAGAAAATAAATATCTGTAGCAGAGGAAATCCAGAGATAATGAACATCCGGAAGTACGACTACACCCCAAGGTATTTTGGGAATCGCCTTACTGACAGAGAAAAAAGGAGATAAAGTAGCAGAGGAGAAATCTTCTCGGTGGTAAAACAAAGAAGGAGAGGTTCCGAGAGAGCAGTTGGTGGGGGAAGGAACAGAGTTCCATCCCCAATCAGCAGCCACAGCCACTCAAGGTTTATTAAAGAACACGATTCACTCAAGTTCTGCTGTATGGCTTTCAGCATCCGGCATGGTAATCAACCAGAGAAACAGTTACAATTCCACCAAGCTGAACTGCGACCTGTTTCATTCTCTTTCATCGGCTACATCCCCTTGCAGAGAGCCCAGTAAGACCATCACACCCAGGAAGGTGCCATTCATATTCATTTTTTAAAAATGCTTCTAAGTGAAAGGTGGAAAAGAGTTGGTGGTACTAGAAAACTCAAGCCACTTGAGCTGGTTCCTCTACTATTTTTATAAATTATGTATCACTCTACAACACGATTTTTAAAAATGCTGTGTGGGAGTTTTTGTTTCTAATTTGTGTCTCAGGTCCCAGATTATTTCCCATACCTTGGCGATTAACGTGAAACATCTGGGTTACTGGGTGTTCTAGAAAGCAAAATTTTAATATTCTAAGGTGAGGCCGAGTCATTGCAAATTGGCGAAGGGTCTGATGAATCACGTACCTATTCAAATTGCCTTTATTCATTCACATATGACTTTATTGATTCCACAAATGTCTACCTTGTACCTCCTATACCCAAAGCATTCTCCCAGGTACTGATCCACACAGGCAAGTGTACTAAACACGGGATGTGTAAGGTATGATAGGAGGGGGAAATAAGCTTATTTGTAAGGAAGTAAAAACTAGATGACTTCGATGACAGAAAACAACCTGGGAATTCAGTATGGGAACATTCACAGCTATGCAATCAAGGAAAGCTTTACGGACACAGTGCATGAACTTGACCTTTGTGACTATTTGGAATTTAGTTACGATGAGATAGGAGCAAGAGAGAAGAAACAGTAAGCTATTGTAATTGGAAAATGTATTGTTCATAGAGAAAGGTAAGCCTATGTCTGGAGAGCAGCATTCATCAAAAGTCACAAAGTGAAATCATGTCCTATGATTATCTTTGTTATTATCCAGTTATACGGGTATTGCCGATAGGAAGTTTGCGTATCAACTCACTTTCACGGACTTATATTTTGTTATTAAATTGATTCACTTTTCTAACCAACGCTTTATATTTTACTTAGGAATATTATAAACGAGTAAAAAAAATCAGTATCACTTGACACAAACAGAAAGTAGACATACATAAAATTTAACTGAAAATAAAGCAAAACGTCTCCAGGCCTTATCGGTTGCTTGAGGTCTGTTGTCAATGTTAAAAATGGAGATTAAAGAGAGTTAGGGAGGACTTAGTACCTCCTAGGACCAAACCGGGAGTTTCTCCTTGACACGGTGCAGAAGGAACCAATGTCTCATCGTTGAATGCTGTTCAACGTTATGTCTGAATTCCATAAAAATACAGCTTATATGTGCCAAAGATATAAGTGGCACACTTTGGGAAAATCGACCTATAGGAAGGCTTGGATTCAAATTACAGCTGTACAGTAAAATAACTAACAATTCTATGTGTCAAACTTTCCTGAAAAGGTGTCTGTTTCTCTCTCTCTCTCTCTCTCTCTCCATCTCTCTCTCTGTCACCATAGATAGGGGTGTGTGTATAACATATATAACATATACCATTACATTCAATCATATATGGCATTATATATATATACTAGATTTATAAATAATCGGTATCATATGTGTGAGTATATAAATATTGATGTGTACAGAGATAGCTACACTTAGCCCTGTAACAACACAGGTTGAACTAGGAAGATCTACTTACATATGAATTTTTTTCAAAAAAAAAAAAAAAAAAAAAAAACAGGACAGTAAAGTATTTTCTCTTCCTTTTGATTTTAACATTTGATTTTCTCTAGCTTACTTTATGGTGAGAATACAGTATGTAATACATATAACATACAAAATGTGTTAATTGTCTGTTTATGTTATCAGTAAGGCTTCCAATCAACAGTTGGCTGTTAATAGCTGAGTTTAGGGGAAGTCAAGTTATATATGGATTTTTGACTATGGGTGTGGGGGGGAGGTAAGGAAGAGGGGAACTCACCGTCTTTAACCTTTGTGTTGTTCAAGGATCAACCGTACATATAAAAAGAAAAAGTGACAGAGACACAGAGACATGTAAATGTACATTTGGATCTATATCATTTAATGTCAATGTATACATATATACAGATATTGTGTGTGTGTGTGTACATGAGACATATAGAGAGAGACAGACAGGTAGAGAGACATGTGAATGTACAGCTGTCTATCTGTCGGAGAGAGAGAGAGAGAGAGAGAGAGAGAGAGAGAGAGAGAGGGAGGGGGGTATATACCAAGTCTTCAATATAGTATTACAATCCTAAAAATAAAGTTAGGTAAAAATTTGGGATCAAATCATGGAGCTTCAGACCAGACATCACTAAAAGTACATATTTCAGAAAAACAAAAGCACATCAGAATGTTAGTACATTGTCATAAACAAGAAAAAATGGACTTGGTTAGTGCTCAAGGGGACACAAAATGTCAACTGAATTCCAAATTTACAAAATTCAAATTTAAGTGCTAGTGAATATTCATGTATTGTTTGCGGGTATATGTGTGTGTGTGTGTATTCAGGTATTGTTTATATACACAAACATACATAAATTTGTTTTCATTTCAGAAAAGTTTGAAATAGGTTACATATATTTATCTTATCCAAAATCGAAGTGACGCTCTAAGATCTTCCAAACAAAAAGAGAACGATTCAAATAACCATCTACATACCTCATCAAGCAATAATTTGTCCTTTTGGTGGGGGATGGGATTTCCCCAGAGATTTTACTGATCTCTTTTTTGTTCGGTAAAATGACTAACTATTTGAGTATTCCAGCAAAAGAACATAAATGACTGTTGCTTACAGTCAAGACTCAATTATCCATATGCAAATAATTTCCTATGTGTTCGTTATCCCAGTCTGCCGTTATCCTTCTGCCAAGAAGAGTTTTCTAGGCCAATTTTCCCCACTGCTGATTGGGATATACTTAGAAAATTCACAGAGGTTTCAGCATGAGCCTCAGCAAACCATAATTAGGTGAGACTGCTAAAACAAAACACAGCCAAACTAAATAATGCATTCCAAGACCAAGTATCAATTACAGTAGATGATACAAGTCTCTGAGCTGCCATCCATTGGCACGGATAAATGAAACTCACATTTTATCTTCATTTTATACTTGAGTCTCTATGAAAATTGGGGAATAAAGTGCTTGATTCTCACATCTGCCCTTCACACCCTAGGTATTCATTCAAAAAAGAGAGGTGAGAAACTATGTGTCCAGAGGAAATCTCTCTGTGATTTGATACACCTGACTTGTCATTCTATCTTTCTTTACTTTCTAATTAGAGAAATCATACTTTTTGACTTCCATTTCCCCCCCTTACCTCTTTCCCAGGGGAAATAAAAACAAAAGACGATGCATCGCACTTGATGATACGAGTTTATAGGTTCACAAGTCAATCCGTAGTTGGCTTGTCCCTGTAGTAATTCTAATTGAAGACAAACTGATGATGCCCTTTAATTGGAAGAACACACTGTATGCAAATTATAGCATCTTTCATTTTCTGACTGTTGTCTGAGCATTTACTATGTGCCAGACACTTTGCTAAACCTTAGTAAAATGAACTGTGCTACATAACACAGCACTCTAAGGTAGGAACTGTAGGTATCCTGCAGTTGAAACATATTCAAAAATATTAAGTTTCTTGTCCAAAGACATAGGGACAAGTGGTAGAGACAGGGCTTTGAGCCCTAGGACGCCTGACTCCAATGCCTACGTTCTTCTACCTCCTTGCTTGTTTCCAGATCCACAGACAGGATGGCACTAACCGATCCACAAGCCAGAAAAGTTCACTCTGATCAGTTAACAGTGAAACCTAAGAGTTTACATCCTCAAATGTGACTTAAGCTTGCAGTGCTGACAAAGCAGAGAAAAAGCCTTTGGAAAATAGCTGGTGGCTGGAGGGCAATGAAAGAAAGTCCAGAAGCCTGAAGGCCGTGTCCTCCCCCAACGCAGATTTCAGCTGTTTCAAAGTTGCTGCTTAATGTTGTTGTCTTTTCTAATCTATTTATTCAAAAAAAGGTCATTTCAAACTCCATGTCTTCTTGATGGTGACACACTGATCTTTATCAGAATTTCCAACTGGATTTACTAAAGCCTGAGAAGGTCAAAGGCACTGAGTCACAGTCTCTGACCACCCTGGAGTTGAGACTACTTGGCCCACTGCTCTTTGCTCTTTGCTAATCACTCCCACTATTTGCTTAACACTGTGGTTCATCAGACAAAATTCCTCGTGTTACACTGAAGGACTCAAAGATCCAATGCTATTTCCCGTCTGATGTCTGCTATAATCAAGTTTCGATGAAATAAAATGCACTGGGAAAGTAAGAAATTGTATTTTATGTAAGAAGAATCTCATGTATTAAATTTATGTTAAAAGAGTGCCAAAGAGTGTGCCAGGTGGTACGGAAGGAAGAGCCGGAGTGATAAGTTTTCTGTTCACATGGAGATTACACGCTAGAGGGCATCTCGTAGGTCTACCCAGTGCCCCCTACTCCTTCTCATTACTGAAAACTGATTACTCCTTCTCATTACTGAAAACTGATTGTTCTCTCAGGAACCACTGCTCTGCCTCTCTGAGTCCATGTGGTTTGGGTAAAATCTGGCCCAAACCTGGCTGCTGAAGAAGGGTGGTGGATGAAAAACGATGAAGCACATGACCCGGCCCTGGCCAGTCAGCACTGTCCACTCCGTTAGTCATACTGATGGGTTCCAAGACTGGTGTATGACCCAAGTGGGGCAAATGAGACTTATTTTAGAACTTCCGGAAGTTTGAAAACACCTCCGCTGCTGAATAGGGTGGCAGAATGTAATCCTGGAACGGCTGGTAGCCATCCTGCCACACCACGAGGAAAGAGACCGCCTGAGGGAGAAGAATCCAACACACACACACACAACGGTAAAGAGAAGGAGAAAAATTCCTAGGATGCTATATGAGCCCATACGTCCAACTGAAGTTGTGTCTACCTCTGTGCCTCTTAAGTTACAAGAGAACGAATTTTCCTTTTTTCTTCTCGGGCTAGGTTAAGGAGGGATTCTGTTCACTTATAAGCATAAGAGTTCTGATTAATAACTCTAAGAATAATTTAGGCTTTATCTTTTTAAAGGTTATTTCTAAAATGAAGAGTTCTACCTTCCCGCCATAAGAAATATAGGCATCATAAGCTTTGCTTGCTAAGTTAGGGTCTTATGCAGAACATCAAGTCTCAAACTTACAGATGGAGGAGGAGAAGGAGGTTGGCTACAATCATTTTCGGCTCTGAAGCCACCCTTGGAGTAAGGGATTATTCAACAAGTAGCTGATACCCATTTATTTCTAGTCATTTTCCTTTTCCTTCTCTAAAAATCAAAGGGAGTAATAAAAAAATGTTTATATATGTATGTATTTTATTGTATTATATGTAATATATACTTTGGCAAAGCTGGCTTACACCTAATCTGATTTGTCCTCTCAGTAGCATGTTTTCTTCCATGTCCCAACTTCCTAAAAGTTGGAGTGGCCAGTGTCATATTTAGTTTGGTGAAAAAGAAACTGGAAGAAGACAGAGCACCATCCAATTACCTGAGGTCCTAGAAAAAGATCTGTAATTGTTTTTCTCTAGTCAACCAAATCAGCCATTGAAAGCCAAATGATGGGAAAAGGAAAGAATGAAAAAGAATGAGAGGGAAGGAGGGAAGGAGGGAAGGAGGGAAGGAAGGAAGGAAGGAAGGAGGGAAGGAAGGAAGGAAGGAGGGAAACCAGCTATGTGGGGTAAGCCTATAGATGTTTGATAACATAAATGTTACAAAGTCAGACTGTCTAAGCCTCAATGGCCTCAGGGACCATCTAGTTCAATGGCTACATTCCACCACCTTGGCTCCAGACAGCCCATTTTTCACTCATCAGCAGAATATCTGAAGTGAAATGAAGGAATACAATAGAAGAGAATACAGTAATAAAACAAAATCTTGAGATGTCCTATTGAAAAACCTCCAATACTTCCCCACCATGTTTAGGATAACATAAAATCCCTTAACCTGGTCTATCAGATGGCCCACATTCTGACTCATTTCTACCTGTTCTCTTCATCTCTCCAGACTGTCCTTACTGCCTCACTCTCTGGTTTTTCTCATTTTTGCACTAGAGTTCCTTCCAGACTCAGGCCTGTTTGTTTTATTCTCTTTAATCCCTTTCACTGGACAATTCCAATTCCTCCCACAATCTCGGCTTATAATTAATTTATTTAGAAATTTTCTTTGGCATTACTAAAACAATTAAGACCTCTCGTTTAAATGTTAATTGAGCATGCTATATATTCTTTTGTTTCTTGTTTTTGTTTCTTCTCATTGAAGATTTTATTTATTTATTTATTTTGAATGTAAAGTTTACTTAACGTCCAGTGCAATATTGGTTTCAGGAGTAAAATTCAGGGATTCGTCACTTACATCCAACACCCAGTGCTCATCCCAACAAGCGCCCTCCTTGATGACCATCCCCCATTTAGCCCATCCCCCCACCCGCCTCCCCTTCACCAACCCTCAGTGTGTTCTGTATAGTTAAGAGTCTGTTAGGTTTGCCTCCCTCTCTGTTTGAGCACACAATAGATTCTTTATGTTTCCCATAATCCCTCATTATAAACTAATGTATACGTCTTCCCACGTCTGTTTGCCCACTGGTCTTTAAGCTATGAGCTCAGGGAACGTGTTTGTTTTACAACAAGCTAATGGCCCCAGCATATAGCAGATATTCAACAAGCTTCTTCAAAGAATTAGTAAAATAAGTGGGAATGTCTAGAGAAGTGAAATAACTCGCCCTTAGATGTTTCCATATTTTTGAGCCATAGAGTCCAATGATTCTTTAGCATTTGTTTTTAGTGGTAATGAGATGTTGGCATACATGTGTAAATCAACAGATATTTATATACACCGTAATTCTCTTCAATTTTCTGCTAGTTATATTAACATGCAACTGTAGGTTGTAACAATACCATGTTATGAATTAAAATATAAAAAACATAATTGAAAGTATCAGAATGCACTGTACGTAGTAAGGTGGGGGTTATCTCATATACTAATGTTTTATACAGAATAGACATGTATCTCCTCCACATATACCCACATGCATATATATATATATATATATATATATATATATATATATATATATATATATACACACATACACACATGCACATATACACATGCACACCCGCACCTACACACATACATCTATACACACACATATGGGTACACTAAGTCACAATACAAAATGTGTTCTCATTATGAATTGCAGAGTGCTTGAAAACCACTAAATTTGTCTTTCAATGATAAACCCTCATTAGCTTCTAACTCTTAAAAAGCATTTTTTTCTCTAGCCTACCACCACACTTAACAAAGTCACTGTTGGCATCCTGTCTTGTATTTTGTGTCATTTATAACCCAAAAGGGTACAATGAACTTGAGATTCACAGCCAACTAATATTCATGGAGAAAAAGCAAGCATCCTCATTGTCTGAAAGTACCTTTCAGTATCACGAAACCACAGCAGGATCAATAATTCAAAGCGCACATTCCCAAATCCACCCAAAGGCTTAGAAGTCCTAAGGTTTCTAAAAGAAATAGTGTGTGTGGGGGCGCCTGGGTGGCGCAGTCCGTTGAGCGTCCGACTTCAGCCAGGTCACGATCTCGCGGTCCGTGAGTTCGAGCCCCGCGTCAGGCTCTGGGCTGATGGCTCAGAGCCTGGAGCCTGTTTCCGATTCTGTGTCTCCCTCTCTCTCTGCCCCTCCCCCATTCATGCTCTGTCTCTCTCTGTCCCAAAAATAAATAAAAAAAAGTTGAAAAAAAAAATTAAAAAAAAAAAAGAAATAGTGTGTATGTATATATATATATATATGTATATATATATGCATATGTGTATATATACATATACACATGTACATGTATATATACATATACACATGTACATGTGTGTATATACATGTGTATATGTACATGAGTATATATACATGTGTATATATATGTACATGTGTATATATACATATGTATATGTATGTGTGTATATATACATACACACATGTATACACATACATATATACGTATATATACATATGTATATACATATATATAGGTATATGTATATATATGTACATATATATACGTATATTATATACACACACATATATACACACACACACAATGTCTTCCAGAAATATATGTGTATACATACATACATACACATACACACACACACACACACACACACACCACTAAATATTTCTTCTCCCTCAGTCCCTCAGGGAGTGCCTGCCCACAGAGAAACTAGTTCATTGCTCTACTGAAAAAAAAAACAGACCTGTAAGCCCAGGAAACAAGTACTTCTTAGGTGAGGTTTGGGGGAACTCAACAAGGAATTCTAAATGAAAGAAGAACAAAAGTCCTGTGCTTGAAAATCCTTCAGGAATCTGGCTCCTATTTCCAATTAGTCTTATTGTCTCTATGGTCTTTAGAAGCCAGGCTTATACTCTGTCAGATCTTAGTTAATGAATTGTAACCGGACCCTTAGCAGAGAATATATGATGGGAAGAAAGAAAATTAACAATGGCAAAGAAGGTACTTTCTAAAACCAAACAGCCTGAATTTAAATTCCAATTCTGACACTTCCCACAAGGGAGATCTTCAGCGAAGTGCTTAGGCTCACCTGGTCTCAGATCTCTCATCTGTACAGGGGACATCACCAGTGCCTTGCCATAAGGACAAAATGAGGGCATCCAAGTAAAATTATAAGCTTAGCAGCTGGCATGTAGAAAGATCTAGTGTGTATTTGCTACTGTTATCTTTTGTATTTATGAATATAAATATAAAAGTCTTCCCTGACTAAAATATAACTCCTCTAACTTGTTATTGGATCTGCATATTTAAATTCAATGTTTATGTTTCAGTATATTGTTAGATCTAAGTTCCAATTCCAGTCAATACCAATATTCAATATTTGTTAGGATCTACTATGTATAAGGCAATACACTATGTAATAGCGATACAGACATGAAGAAGACACAATGCCTGTTGCTTTTTTTTTAATTTTTTAAAGTCTATTTAGTTTCCAGAGAGCGTGAGCAGGGGAGGGGCAGAGAGAGAGGGAGACACAAAATCTGAGCTGTCAGCCCAGAGCCTGACGCGGGGCTCGAACTCACAAACTGTGAGATCATGACCTGAGCCGATGTTGGACACTTAATTGACTGAACCACCCAGGCGCCCCAATGCCTATTTTCTTAAAGACTCCCTTTAACACTGTATTCTTAAAAACCTTTTGGTATGATGGGTGATGGTACATTCTGTGTCCACAGTTTCTTCTCTTTCAGAAAGGCTGACTCTCACTAAATACCACTACAATATATTAGCCACATAACAACAGTACAATAACATTGATCAATTCAAAAAGTCAACAGTTGATTACTACATTTTAAGCAAAGCTTTACTAACCACAAAATTAAACATACTCTATTATCAAAGCCTATCTTCTCAAAATCATTAAACCCAAATGAACAAAAACATTTTTAGGTGATTATGTGTTTGCTTTCATCAGATTAAAAAATAATAATAAAATTTGTACTTGAATTAAATTTTACCAAGAGAAAGGACATCTGAAGGTGACTTTGCCCATTATGTGATTTCACAGAAATAATCCAGAGTTTATTTCTACAACTAGTTAAGAAAAATTTTAAGTACTTATTTGAAAATAAAACCAGGGCGCCTGGATGGCCCAGTCGGTTAAGCGTCCGACTTCAGCTCATGTCATGATCTCATAGTTCGTGAGTTCGAGGCCTGCATCAAGCTCTGTGCTGACAGCTTAGAGCCTGGAGCCTGCTTCAAATTCTATGTCTCCCTCTCTGCTCCTCCCCAGCTCACGCTCAGTCTCTCTCTCCTTCAAAAATAAATTTAAAAAAAATTTTTTTTAATTTTTAAAAAATAAATAAATAAATAAATAACAAAAATAAAACCTACACAGCTACTTTCCAGTGAGTCCTTTGAACTGACTGAGGGTTTCAATATCGTGGGGTCAATCCACAATGTTGCAAGAATAAAAATAACTGAGGATGGTCAAAAAGTATATGATTAAATACATCACTTACTTCTAGAAGGGTCAGAAATCAGTTCATCTTCAATATTTCAATTCTTTTTTTTTTTTTTTTTTCAAATTGGAGAAGTCGAAAGGGGGAAACATGGCATGGTCTGCTCACATTCAAAACAGAGATGCTCACATTTCAAATACTTCACCTTGATCCCCATACTGAGTGTGGTATAACTGGGCTGGGTGTTCTTGAGAGGGAGAATGGGAAGACCAACAGCTTGGAAACACCTCAGGCTCAACAGCTGTGACCTCACCTTACCACTGAAACTGCCTCCCAGGTCAAACATGTTGGCTGTCTCTTTGCAGAGAAAATGCCTAACATGTTTAGGCTACATCTTTACTTAAAACGATCCACTGTTTTTGCAGTTCCTACAGCTGGATTTTCTATATTCCTTAGCAAGGCTTGACCTCCTTGGGAGTAGCCAATTGCTGAAGAAAGAAAGGGGCAATGAGTTAAGTTAGAAGTGGCCACAGTGCAAGGGGCCCAGG
The DNA here is from genome assembly GCF_018350215.1 of Panthera leo. Classification (NCBI taxonomy): domain Eukaryota; kingdom Metazoa; phylum Chordata; class Mammalia; order Carnivora; family Felidae; genus Panthera; species Panthera leo. The sequence continues at coordinate 7,829,358 of NC_056681.1, forward strand.
CCAGGCTGAAAAGCCACTAAGATACAGATCCACACCACCTTCCGCATCAGGATTTCCCCCACGTGGGAAAGCCCCCAGCTGGAATAGATGAACAAACCCTTCTATTGCCAACTAAACCCATTCCCTCGGGATCTCGTTCTGTGTCCTCGCCCAAACTTCTCCCAAACTTCCTCCCACACGGTGTTAGCCAGAATGCTCGTTGCTCTACCCAATTACAATTCACTTAAATTGCATGTGGCTCTTCTCCTGACAATATTGGTGTGAAGGGATGGGGGGAGGGGCGTCCCTTAACAGAGAAAAACAAGGAACGGGCCACACGGTCTCCGCTTAACTGGACCATTTCTTCCACCTGATAGAACCACTCCTTTGCCATCACGAGACTGTAATGACTTTCCGGTCTCTATCATCTGGCTCATTTTTCTCTCAGTGTTTACGTTCTCTTTCACTCCCTTTTATTTCAATGAATTAATGTGTAAAAATCCCAGAGCATATTTAATTAATCTCATAATCACAAAATCTCATAATGGACAAAATCTCTCACCCAACAAGAGCTCTACAGAGAAACCTACATGACAAGAACTGTTTTAAGAGCACCCCTGTATTCGAACCGTCACTCCTTACCAAAGTCTCATAGGGAGTTACGAATATTACTCTTGTTGTATGAAATAGAACAAAGACGCACAGAGAGGTTCAGTCACTCCCTCAAGGTCACGCAGCTAGTAAGCTTAGGTGGTTGGGATGAAAATGTGGGCATTTTGAATGTACCACGTTTACCTTCCATGTATTAAATTCCTTAATCCAAATGCATAGGAAAATTCCAAACAGCATTACTCATCAGACAACAGGGAAACATATGGAAGGTGAGCCCTGGGAGTACACAGGGTGACTGAAAACCAATTGCATGCGAAATAAAAGTACAGGCGGGTGGACGAAAGGCTGCCATAATGTCCTGCACTAATCACTGCCCCTACTGCCCCGCTCCTCCCCAGGGAGAACCTTCCTCCTCCTCTCAAAGTCTTACTCCCGCCAGGCATGGACAAGCAGGTGGAACCCCATCTGACCTCACTGCCCCAGGATTACCAAGGATTCAAGTTAGACCCTTCAGATTCTCTACCCCAGAGATTTTGGAATTGGGTTTAAGAGACTCACGTGAGCTCTGAACTTGAACAGGGATGTAGAGGCACACTGGGGTGGCCTGGCTACAGAGAGCAAATTATATCTTTTTTGTTTTAATTTTTTAAAAATGTTTATTTATTTTTGAGAGAGAGACAGAGTGTGAGTGGGGGAGGGGCAGACAGAGAGAGGGAGACACAGAATACGAAGCAGGCTCCAGGCTCTGAGCTGTCAGCACAGAGCCTGGCACAGGGTTTGAACTCACGGACCGTGAGATCATGACCTAAGCCCAAGTAGGCCGCTCAACTGACTGAGCCCCCCAGGAGCCCCTGGCCACCGGCTTTCTTAATGTTTATTTATTTTGGGGAGAGAGAGAGACAGAGACAGAGCATGAACATGGGAGGGGCAAAGAGAGAGGGAGACACAGAATCCGAAGCAGGCTCCAGGCTCTGAGCTGTCAGCCCAGAGCCCGATGCGGGACTCGAACCCATGAACCGTGAGATCATTACCTGAGCTGAAATCGGATGCCTAACCGACTGAGCCACCCAGGTGCCCCAAGAGAACAAATTATATCTACACAGACAAGGAGAAATGGATTCCATTCGAACCATAAAAGGTAAAGAGAATAACTTTATAGTTTCTGGCCCCGTTCCCTCAAATCTGTGTAGATTTCTCCTGCCTGAGTTCTTAAGACACCCTGGTCCTCCCGACATGGTCACACATACACACACGTACATATATATTTTTTTTTCTAAAACTTAATTGAGTTGCATTAGGTTTCTGTTACTCGGAACCAAAAAATTACTGAAAACAAGAATCAAATTATTATAACAAAAAATAGCAACGAAGCGAATCGCTCAGTTGAGTCTACTCATCATAAATAAAATGCTAACATTCCTATACTATCAATTCAGTCAACAAAGATAACACATAAAAAAAATCAAACACCCTGGGGTGCCAGGGTGGCTCAGTCTATTAAGCATCTGACTCTTAGTTTCACCTCGGGTCATGATCTCACATTCACGGGTTTGAGCCCTGCATCAGGCTCTGTGCTGACAGTGCACAGCCTGCTTGGGATTCTCTCTCTCCCTCTTGTGCTGTCTCTGTCTCTCTCAAAATAAATAAATAAACTTAAAAAAAAATTTTTTAATTAAAAAGAAATCAAATACCCTACAATATTCTTTGGTATCTAAATTGGCCACATCTATTAATGCCCCTTATTTCATAAAATAGATAAATTTTATGTTTTTCTTGCATTAGTCCACCGGGGAAGAAGTCTTTGGGTAGCTTCGGAGTCACAGATTAGGATTAGGTGGTGACACTGGGTCTAGGAGACCATGTATGAGTCCTAAAATACTAAGGGCCAAGAACCAGTAAGACAGACATCTGATGTCACGGATCCACAAGAGTCCTGTGGCCCGATGCCCTTGAGACCTGGTAGGTGTCAGGTTCCCAAGATGTTACTCTCAGATCACAAAGGGACGGCTCAGGAGAGACATGGTTTCCCCAGCTAAAAATGCAAAGTTTAGGTGCCTATGCTGCTCCGTCAGCCATCAAATGGATCAGATCCTTGAGTGAATATTTACTTCCAAATCAGATAATGTGCTAATAAAATGTAAGGTAACCACAACCACGGTGAAGGTAAGAACAGAGCTCTCCAGCACCAGACTGATGAGCGATTGATAACACTGCCCCTTGGAAGCTGCAGGAACTTCAGCAAGTTGCTGAACTACTCTGAGCATCAGTCTCATGGCAGCAAAATGAACAGATGGACAATTCGCCTTTCATAAGGTTCTTGTAAAGATTAAATATGATGATGCTTTGAAAGTTCCGGGAACAGCCCCCCAGCACGGAGTAAGTGCTCATAAATGTGAGTCATCATCACCACCTGCCCTGTTAGGAAACACACCCCCCCAACTCTTCTTTGGAGCTTAGATTCAGGTAGTAAAGAGTGTCCCTCTCCTGCTGTTAATGCACTTGGATCCACTTATCTATGTTGCTTATGATTAATTTCAGACTTATAATCATGCTTTGTTTGCAGTCTAAACATTTAAGACCCAAGGCTCTCCTTTTTGAGCTTCCTGTTCATATACACCCTATTTCTCGCCCCCTCAAATCCGAGATTCCTAGCAATTTGAGTCTCGTAATGCCAAGAAATCCTCGAGGACTGATGTGGAATTAACTGGGGCTTTCTTGTGTCTCTTTTTGAGAATGCCTCCTGTCATTAAAGTTACTGATGGGCTGTCGTTTATTTCTTAAGCAAGTGTTGTCTGATTACACACACACACACACACACACACACACTGACTTTATGGGGTGTGATGTTTGAGACCTGAAAGCAGGAAGCCTAAAGCCACTTAGCTGTATAAAAGGCAGTATTGACACTTGGTTCAGGTTGCCCTTGGGACCTACAAAACTGACCTCAGGGCGGAAACTCCCAGAGCAGAGAAAATACATAATTTTAGAGACTGTACCCTCCAGACGCCCCCGACCAGGTTCAAACCTTACATTACAGAATAGCTTTCCTGCATTTCCCTGTGTGATTCATTCATGTCTTGTGGTGAATACTTGTATAGCTTCTGTTATTATTCTGAAAACCAGGTGTGAGGTCGTGAGGCACTAACACAATGACATTTTGCCACTTTAATCTCCGGCATATTCCCCAATTAGTGTGAAATGTTTGGTAGGTGAGAAGACATTTTCTAAAGGGAACCAGGGATAATCATTTCAGAGATCTAGTTTGAAGCTCATCTGCTTTGTCTCTTTCGAATTAACTGTTTGCTTTTCCTTCTCAGATTGTTGCAAAACAAAATTCCTGTCTTGAGTTGGACGCAGTTGAGTATGCATTCTCAATGTGACAACTCCACTGCTATAAACCACATAAATAGGATTACCATCTCCCTCCTCGCCGCCCCCCACCCCAGGTTCAGTATGCATGTGCCTACAATTGTTTATTCACAGGGGGCCTTCCGTGAGGTGGGAAACTAAACAGGGAAGCAAATGGACCACTAGGAGCAGGGTAGGGCTCCAGGGGAAGAATTCCATTTCTTTATTTTTTTTAATGCTTATTTATTTTTGAGAGAGAGAGAGAGAGAGAGAGAGAGGAAGAGGAAGAGACAGAGTGAGAGGGAGAGAGAATCCCAAGCACCTCTGTGCAGAGCCCAACACAAGGCTTGATCATGAGATCGTGAGATCATGACCTGAACCAAAATCAAGAGCCAGACACTCAATAGACTGAGCCACCCAAGGGCCCCAGAATTCCAGTCCTGAAAAACAAATGACCCAGGGACTTAACTTACCCCACCCCCACCTCCATGTCTACTGGGATACCAACAGGAAACAGAAGTTCTCCTTCCAATCAGAGTAGCTTATGTTTATGCAGAAAAAGGGGACAAATGGCAGAGTTACATCAAGGAACCAGAATATGCTATACCCTCCACTAAGGTACATCTTTAGAAAATATTAGTACGTTCGACATCTTATCTGATTAGACAAAGTGAGTCCCATGTGCCACTCAGAGGATTCACTGAAGGTCAGGACTGAGGATTGGGGACAAGCTCCAAGAGGAATAGGAGCTAGAAGCTAGAACTGCATCTTGCCTGGAAATGTTAAAGAGGAACAGACATCTGATAGCAACCATGAAGAGAATGAAAGTATGTACCAAGGATGATCACCACTAACTTTATTGTTGTTGCTACTGAACCCATCTGCCAAGACTTTTAAGTGGCTTTAGCCGTGGACCCCTGGTTATTTCACGGTTATTGGCAAGCGTTCGCAGCACAGCAACCCTGCAATCTTTTCTCCCTTTTTGTTGTGGATGCCTCAGAAAAGAAAGGAAAGTAAACCAATCAAATGTCCTCGAAAACATGCTGAAGACGGATCCACCCACATATTTGGGATATTCACGAGTCGGAGAATCCTTACCTATGACATGTTTTCAGTAGAATAAACCTGGTCTGTCTGGGGTTGTTAGTGGTAGACAAATCTGGACTCTGGATCTCTGGGACATGGCTCCCCGAAAATTGCTGCATGAGCTACGTAGCTACCAGAGAGTATAAAACAGAGGTGTTTGTGTCAGTCATGTACCGGCAGACATTTCTGAGACACCCTGCATGTTAAATTTGCCTAGAGCACGTCCAAATACAGCAAGAACAGACCTGGGGAGCTCCCCGGACAGTCCTTGGCTTCTCTTTGCTTTGCCTACACTTGGTGATCACTTGTATCCTTGAAGTAATTAGGAAAGTTTGATGCCGAGTGAGAACTTAGTCTCTGGGCTCACTTCACAATTTAATCAATGCCTCGATATGCAAAAAAATAAATGTAATTACTGTAGTTTACTTATGTTATTATTTTACATATAAATTGAAATGCAGGTTCAAATCATTACATTACAGAATCGGATATATACTAAAATGCCATTTATTAGAACGTACACATGCACCCCCATACACACACTCTTGTAAGTACTTAGGAAATAATCTGAAAGATTGTTTACATATATCAAACTGTTATAAGTAGTGGCTGTTGTAGATTAAAATTGAGTAGAGGAGATTTAAAAGTCTTCCCCTTCTTCCTTTATACACTTTTCGGGTATAATCACGTATTATCAAAATAAAAATCTAATAGAGACACATTTAAAGTCAAAGACTTCAGTATTTTACACGTAATGCAACGTCTTTGAAAAGCACACCACAGTCACATTGGTGACTAGACACGGTAGCTCCAGTGTCCCGCGATTCTCATCATCCAATAGATTTGGGGGTTGTTTTTTTCGTTTTTTGTTTTGGTGTTTGTTTTTTTCGTTTTGGTTTGGTTTGGGGTTTTTTGGTTTTTTGGCATTGCATACCCTACACGATCATGTCAATCCTGTCTAATACAGATAAGCAAATCCAAATGCCAAGCATTTCTCCATTTCCTTTCAAACTTTAGTATTCAACTGACTCATTCAAAAGCCTAAGAATGAGGTAGTACTCATAGTTGTTTCAAGGTGGAGAATAAAGACTCTCTAACAAATGCTTGATGTTTTACAAATAAATATAAAAGTAAGACAGGGAAGTCCAGCCCGGCAGTTCCATTCTTACGTGTGCATCCTGGAGAAGCTTCCCCACCATTTGTCTAAGGAGATTCGCACGTCGATGCGGCGCACCAATGTTTGTAAGAATGAAAGACTAAACAACTTACACATCAGTTGAGAGAGGGATCGGTTCATCGCGATATATTCTTACAACAGTATCACCGCACAGCAATTAAATAAATGAAATAGGGATGATTTATCAGCCTGAATACATCTCAAAAAAAAAAAAAAAAAGCAGAGTGAATAAAGGAAATGGACTGAGATGCCACAGAAAGATACAGCTAACGAAGTATTACTTACCTTGCTTAACAACAAAAATACGATACTGCATTTTAAATATCGGCCTGTGGACCATCCGTTTATGTTAAAATACTAAAACCAGGGATGCAGAGGATACGCAGCAGCTTCAGAACAGCATTAACTGGAGGCAGGAAGAAGCGGAACAGGGAAGGAAATAGAGCACAGTAGGGCTTATCGTATCCACTGTTTTCTTTCTTTCTTTCTTCCTTTCTTTCTTCCTCTCTCTCTCTCTCTCTTTCAAGTTTATTTATTTATTTTGAGACAGAGAGAGTGTGAGCAGGGGAGGAGCAGAGAGAAAGGGGGGGAGAGAGAATCCCAAGCAGGCTCCACGTTTTCAGCACAGATCCCGAAGCAGGGCTCAAGCTTACCAACCATGAGATCATAACCTGAGCCAAAATCAAGAGTCGGACCCTTAATGAGCCACCCAGGTGCCCCCACAGTATTTTGTTTCTATAAAAAATTAAATAAAATTGGGGTGCCTGGGTGGCTCGGTATGTTAAGCATCTGACTCTTGATTTCGGCTCAGGTCATGATCTCACAGGTGGTGAGCTAGAGCCTCATGTCGGGCTGTGCTGACAGCATGAAGCCTGCTTGGGATTCTCTCTCCCTCTCTCTCTGCCCATTCCCCGCTCATGCTTCCATGTGTGCTCTCTCTCTCCTCTCTCTCAAAATAAATAAACTTGTACAAAGATCAAATAAAATTTTAAAAGTTAATATTATTATATCTGGGTAATACATGCATAGGTGTTGATTACACTATTGTCTGAATCTTTCTCTAGTTTTTGAGATACTATGACATCTCAAATGATATAAAAATGGTATAAAATACACATAAAATATATGTATTTCTAATGAGATGTACATATTTATATATTATACAACTATTAACATATTATAAATGTTCATACAACTTTACATATAAAATACTTATAAAAATACTTTCAGTATAAAAGATATATAAAGTATACAACGTATTCAATAAATATATATCATTCAAAAAGAAAATTACAGTGCTTGCTTCAGTAGGACATATACTAAAACTGAAATGATACAGAGCAGATTAGCATGGCCCCTTGTGGCAAGGATGACGTACAAATTCATGAAGCGTTCCATATTTTTTGGTACACTTATCGCGATGAGCACTGAGTAATGTACAGAATTGTTGAATTACTATATTATGCCCCTGAAACTAATATAACACTATGTTAATTACACTGGAATTAAAAAAAAATTAAATGAGAGAGAAAATCACAGAATATAGTACATAATATAGGTTAGGATCAAATGAGAAACAGTAGGAAACACCCCCAAAGTGATACAGTAGCATCCTGGTAGATGTTATACCTTTCCTTGTTATTGCCTGTCCTTCCGCCAATAGCTAATAATACACGCAGTATCCTACGTATACGTGGCGAGGGCAGAGCCTCAAACTTTCCAAATCAATGATGCACTCACAGAAAGTTCACACGGGTGAATGAGGCAGGGTGATGCTGAGCACAGCAGCGGACACATTAACAAATAAGACCCGACATTCATCTTGTGCTTCCAGGCACCAGCCTGTTCTAAGGGCTTTATAGTCCATTCACTTCTTACGTAGCTCCATGAGTTAGGTATTATGACTGTGCCCATTTCTCAGATGAGGAAGTGCATCACAAACAACGCAAGCCACGTGCCAGATCACATGTGAGGAAGCACCCAGGCAGCATCTGAACCAGGCCCTCTGGCTCCAAAGTCTGCATTCCAAACTAAAGAGCTCATTCGGCCGCAGAAGCAAACATCTCAGTATTGCCCAATGCGAAAGCTTCCGCCTAAAACACACTCGGGTATACTCACTTTCATTTGGTGTTTTCAAACTACCTTATGCAAGTTAAAAATTAAATATAGGGGCTGGGGCACCTGGATGGCTCAGACGGTTAAGCATCCGACTTTAGCTCAGGTCATGATCTCACAGTTTGTGAGTTCGAGCCCTGCATCAGGCTCTGTGCTGACAGCTCCGGGCCTGGAGCCTGCTTGGGATTCTGAGTCCCCTCCTCTCTCTGCCCCTCCCCTCAGGCTCTGTCTCTGTCTCTCAATAATAAATAAACGTTAAAAAATTAAAAAAATAAATATAGGGGGCACCTGGCTGTCTCAGTTGGAAAAGCTGGCGACTCCTGGTCTCAGAATTAAGTTCCAGCCCCACTCTGGGTGTAGACATTCCTTAAAAATAAAATCTTAAAAAAAATACATATGTGCGTACACACACACACACACACACAGCATGGCATGTTTTCAGTCTCCCTTAAGCAACGGCATAGAACAGAAAAATATTACAACTCATGGCGGGAATCTTTGCTATGGGGAGGTAAACCCCGAGACCTTCTCGAACCCCACCCTCAAGAACAGCAACTAGCACGGAGCACCCCCCCCCCCCCCCCCAGACACACACACACACACACCCTGGGCAAAGACTAATTTAGAGCACAGGAATGTGCCTCGACTTGAACACGGCTGGCCAAGTCCCAGAAGGGCAGGGCTGTGGCGCACTGGGCCTCCGTAACCGGATGACCCTGGCAGACAGAGGCCAGCCCCGCATGGCCCGGGGACGCGCAGGTGCTCACCGGGCGCTGGGCTCGCTCCCTCCCCACCGCAGGCCGCGGTCTTCCAAGTTCAATTCCAGCCCCGGAGTGGCAGCCAGGCGAGGTGCGTGCGGCGGCTCACAGGGCCCTTCGGAACCGCTCGGGGTGTCGGGAAAGCGTAGGGCCCGGGAGGGGGTGGGGGCTGGGAGGTCACGACCCCTCCGTGACCTCCGTGACCTCCGCTGACCCGCCCCCGCCCGGCACTGGAGGCTCCCGGCCCCGCCCAGTCGGGGGTGCGGTGTGCGCGCTCCTGTGGTTTCCCCCTCTGCAGACGTGTTCAAGGTCGCAGGCCTGAGTGAGCCCGCGGGGTGCAGGCCCTCTGGACGGTGGGCGCCCCTTGGGAGGCCTCTATAAACTTTAAGATGCTGGAGGGCAGGGCGGCGCTGACATCTCCCGGTCTCTGACCCAAGAGGGGCCTTGTCTGCAGGTTCCCCTGCGGCGCATACGGAGTGACTCCTCTGGGGCAGGAGGAGCCCCTGCCTCCCACCTCGCCCTCCCACCCCACCCCCACCCCCCCCACCCCCCCCACCTCCCCACCCCCACCCACCCCCACCAGGGCGCGACCGGTTTCCCACTTGTCCCCCTCCTGCTGTGGGAACCAACATCGGGTTAGGCCAGGTGGAGCAGAGGCTCCGAGGGAGCAAGGCCGGTGGGCACAGAGCTCGGGGACACCAGGACCGCCGCTGCTCCCCCTGCCTGAGAAGATGCTCCTGTCGCTGTTTAGTCCTCCTGTGTCATCTTCTCTATCCTTTTCTACACCCTCCTCCCTTCCAAGTGCCTTCTGGCCCTGTGCTTCAACTTTGATTCTTCCCCACCTATATTCTCTGTGTCCTCTCTGCCATGCCAAACCCAAAGAATCTGATGGGACCGGTCACTCACTCCCCAGCGCAGAGCATCCTTCTTGGCGGGACCCCTCCAGACAGGTGGTCCAGGAGGCTCCTGGCCTGTCTCCTGACTTAGCCACTTCTGGGTTTGTATCAATTTAGGAACTTACTTAACCTCCCTGTGCCTCAGTTTCCGTGGATGTAAAAGGATTATCACAGCATATTTTGTCAAGGAAATGATCCGTGGGGAGGTATTTAGAAGTGTGTTCAGGGGGCATGGGCTGCTGTGTCTTATGCCCGAACGAGGTTGTCCAGGCCTGTCCCAGTTCACACTGACTGCTCCAGCATTGTATTAATAAAGCCCCTTTCCCTCTCACTATTGGCCTCATTTTGAGCGTAATGTATTTGGACAACCTACCTATACCCGTCCTATACTTACTCTTGGGTCAGACATTAACCTCTCATCTAAGTTGAGAGGGCTGGGTGTCAGGGTCCCATGGCTCAAAACCTGGCTGGCTGTGACCTAGGAACCCTGCCAGCTATTTCGTGGATAAGGACCATGTAAATATAATGGATTCTCAACATGTCACAGACTCCCTTCTGTGACACCCATGGGTAGAACAAAGCACTAATACCAATCCTCAAAGAACAAGCGTTTTCTATAGAGAAGAAACAAAACTGCATTTATCCCATAGGACATACCCTTCCGGACCTTTTATTTTTTTAACCCCCTTAAACTTTTGTGTTAATACCAAAAAGAGGGGGCCTTGGTTCCTCTTGGTTGAGCTGAAAAATCATAAACCGTGCCTGGATTGTCTTCCTTTCTGATAGATTAGCTCTGGCCCTTCCTAAGGGAAAGCCAGGTCCAGACGACCTTTCTCCTAGCCCTGGGCTTCTCCGGGCCACGCATGGGAGAAATCAAATGCAGACGAGAAAATGTAGCTCAACAGTGTCTCCGTGCAGAATGCTGAGAGGGGCTCCAAACTGCTCTTCAACTGTTAAAGGCTTCAGGATTCCAAATGGCCAGATCTGTGCAAGGCAGTCTTGTTTGGTACTTAGCTTGCCGTGGTCCTTTGGGTCAGAGGAAGTTTCCAGAGAAAGATCGACAAAGTCAGTGCCTTCGTGCCGAGGTTCAAGACCCCGGAGTGAAAACAACCCTCTGCACTTCTTTATTGAACTGGGGAAAGTGGCAGAAGGAGAAAGTGGCAGCTACATTTGTTGTCTAGAATTTATTAAGCTGGTGAACACACATATGGCCTTGAAGTTAATTTTTTTCCTTATGACTGACACATGCTATAATGATATCCTACATTTACTAGAACACGAGAGCAATGTTCACACACACCAGGAATGGATTGCACATACCAGACAAATTTCTAAGTTTTGGGAGGCTGGTGGGTGGGAACAGGGAAATCCTGGGAGCAAGTATTCAGCAGCTAAAAGAGCTGCTCAAATAATTGAAATGGGGGTGTTTGTATGCATCTGGAAAGAAGTATGGAAAACACTATGCATTATTTATTTTTTAAATGATGTATTTTTTATTGTGTCAGCTAAAAAATTTTTCTTCGTACGGCAGATGAAACAACAAACACTACAACAGAAATGATCCTTCACGGAGTCAAAGATGTAAGGAACAGAGAAATGTGATTATGGTGTCGAGCTTTCAAATTCTCGCTTCAAGATTGCGCTCCGCGCTCCATTTGCATGATCTAAGCTCAGGTGATGAGAAGGCGAATAAGGAGAATCGGAAAAACTGACTTTTGTCCATTTGTTTTGTGACTTCGAGATGCATCCCTCCTCTGTTAATTCTCTAGGCCTTGAAGAACGCAAACTAATCATATCCTTTAGGGGGAAATTGAAGGGGATGACAGAATCTTAATATGGAAGTCAAGATGCTTGAAGAGGTTAGGAGTGCCTCACTGTTTGAGATATTAAATTCCGGGGGGGGGGGGGGGGTGGAATACCCAAAACGTCAGTGTCTTAACCACTTACTTATTTCTCTCTTTGTGCATCCAAATTTCCTCTTCTTAGAAGGATACCAGTCAGACTGGATCAGGACCCACCTGTGATGTCATTTTAACTTAATCCCTGTCTCAAATACAGTCACATTCTGATGTGCTGGGAGTGAGGGATGCAACATATGAATTTAGGAGCAGGGGAGAGAGATGCAATTCAGCCCATACCGGGTATACAATATAAGCACCAAACACGTATTGTTGGTGTCCTGTTCCTCAGCAAAAGAACAGATTCTTGTTGGGAATCCACTTTCTCCCCTCTGGGTCCACCTAGGTTCAGGAGAGGTCCAACACTGGCTTCAGCACACACCAGTCTCCAGGCCACAGTACTGGGTTCAGGCATGGATCCAATCAGAGTTGATCTCGAGAATTCTGGAGGGGAGGGGCTTGCTGTTTCTGGCTAGGCTTTAGAACCTAGGAGGATTTACAGCAGCCAACTTGCCATCACTGAGGGAGAGCCTGGAACGGGGTGGTGGGAGGCATGGCACACACGTGGACATTGACCACAGTGTCAGTCCTACTGAATGAAGCGCTGAGAGTTGGAGAGAAAGTTCTATTGACCACACGTGACTCCAGAATCCAGCCACATGTCTAAAAGCAGCATGACCCTCAACTTTTCAGCTATGTTTTCTAAAGTGACTTTGGGTTGTTGTTTTGTTTGTTTGTTTGTTTGTTTGTTTTTCCTCTGGGAGCTGAGAAAGCCCTAACCAACCTAACAGGTTCCCTACATTATGGAGATGTTAAACATTGAGTTGTTGCCCTGACATTCCCATTCTTAAAAATAAGAGGGAAAAAATTAAGGCTCTATCCATATGGCGTAGAACAAGTTTAGGCATTAGAAGAGCTGCTGAAGTTCATTGCAAAGTCACCTTGAATTCTTGGAAGCCATGTAAGATCAAAATCCCCACCTTTCTAGTAAGCAGCGAGCATTGCACTCGCCAAACTTTAAGACATCCTTGCCTCATGACATGAAGACATTCTGAGGACTATTTTTGCCCCCTTCCTCAAATGGTCGATGATTCTGTAATTCTCCCCGGAGTGTTCGTAGTAGGCTACAATTCTCTACAAAGCATAGCATCACGTTATCCTTTCATCCAAGGTCAACATTTTGGGCAAAAGTCTCCAGACACATTGAAGCTACCATTCCAGGAACTTCAGAATCAAAGATACCTGCCTTAAAAATGAATATGCAGTATTGTGCACACACATCTAGCCTGTTGATCTGGAAACTTAATGAAGATAAATGTCATTGTTAGCAACTCAGTGTTGCACTCAACTACAGGACAAGGCATTCTTGTATAAGTCAAGTCCTGAGTGTACATTATGGGAGGATGTTTCTTTATGATGCACTTCAACCCTGCCAGAATGCCGCCTTGGCATTGCCAGTCCCTAGAAGAAGGAGACCTCAAAGCAGTGGCCTTTACAGACTTAAAGAATAAAATAAAAATGAAATCCCAGAGTCTCTGCATAATATATGTGTGTGAGAGAAAAAACACACCCATTAAACTGCAGCCTTTCAGAACATGATGTCACAAGTCAGCTCCTATTAAAGGAAACAGAAGATGAATGTTTGCTCTAAGCAGCTGGAAGGAGTCAAAAAGAAAATACATTGTAAATCTTTCCACTGCGTGCCTAAATTGTAAAAGATGATTTTCAGCATCGCACAGACTTCTCCCAATGAATAACTTCTTCCCAAGGAAGAAATTCCAAACAGTCGGTAAATATATGGCTAGTCTGATTAGCAGAGGGGGACTTGTATGTGATACAGTTTATTGCCCCAAGTCAAAACCTGACTGAATTTTGAGGATGCGGAAGATGATATCCCAGGCAGGAACAGGGAGGTGTTAGAATCCACACCAGGCAAAGTGGATGGGTAGAGCATTCAGAGTAACTTGATTCATATAGACACCCCAGCTGAACACAACATTTTATCTTTAAAAGTGGGGATGGACTTCTGATATTTCCCTCCAGTCGGACTATATGTACGATTGCCCCATTTCTCCACTTCATGCATCACCTCTGTGAACCTAGAGAATTGGTCTCCTTATCAGTCAATGACGTTAATCATGTTGTATCTGGGAAAGCTTTAAACATTAAAATTAAAAATGACATCAAGCTTGCCCTCCAGCACAATTTTGTAGCCCATATGGAGACAGGTATGTATCCGATACCACTAGTGTGTTGCAAGAGAAAAAAGACTGCTGGGAAGCAAAGAAGGGCCTCTAGGTAGCCCAATATATGGAGGAGGGAAGCCTTCTTTGGAACTGGACCAAGAACCAAAAATCAAAGCTACTGTATAATTTCAAAATATCGCTAAATGTCTCTCGTATATTATACACACAGACATCTGCACGCATCTGGGCAGACAGCCACAGCATATGTCTTTACTTCCACAAGTGCACCACAGTGCACTTGCCACTGTGATATATGCCACAGAGCGGCTTACGTGAATGCAAAACAAAGGGAACACAAAAAGACTGGGGACAGGAAGAAAAGAAACACAAAAGAACAAGGTAAAGAGGAAGTATGTGGAGAACGGAAGGATTGAGAAAAGGATATGGGTGGACAATAGCAGCATTTCCAGTTTGTTTTAAGTGTTGTTTGGCATGTCTCCAGATAAGAAATCCACACTCTACTGAGTTGAAATTAATGAATGACTGCCATATTGAATTGCAGAGGTATTGAATATTGGACAGAAAGTTAGTTTGAATTTAGAGTGGGAAATTAATGGTCCAATTTATCATTCTAGGATAACAGAATTACCTTCATCCCCTAGACCTATTGATTGACCTTAACATCTTTTGGGAGGAGGAATTCTGCGTTATAGATTTGCATACAACATTGATTACAACTTTCTAGATATCAGCCTTTAGATTTTAGAATATAGCTGTTACAAGATAGAATTTAAAGGGAATAATTTTTGCAAAACTCTCAAAGTTTATGCTAGCAAGTCTAGAAGTATTTTTTTAAGTTTATTTATTTATCTTGAGGGTGGAAGGGAGAGAGAGGAGGAGAGAATCCCAAGCAGGCTCTGCGCTGTCAATGAAGAGCCCAATGCAGGGCTCAAACTCACAAAACATGAGATCATGACCTGAGCCAAAGTCGGATGCTTATCACTAGAAGTATCTTTTTAAACTAATAATAATATTAAAACATTGATAGAGTGTAAGGATATATATAATATTCGATATAATATATAATATTTGGTTATATATAATATTTGATACAATATATAATATATATTTGATAATATATAATATATAATATAATATTTGATAAAAGAGTGACATGTGGGCAGATATCAAGAAACAAAAGAATCAAACCCTGGAATTTGGAAATTATCATGTGGGTAGGAACACTACAAATCATCTCACCCAAGCGTGACAAATAGTCTTCACATTCTGTGTCAAATCTAATTCCAAGTCATTACCTGTGTTGATGTATTTATTCTGAGGCTAAATGGAAAAACAGCTGGTTTTCCTTTCCCCACACCACTTATGACATCAAATGTATGGTTTGGTTTTTGGGGTTTTTTTTCCCCCTCACACTGACCAATTTTTGAACACCAGCTGGGTGTCCTACAATTCAATTCAATTCTGACATTACCTACCTGGAGTTAGCATCAGATCCTACAGGCTAACAGCTTAATTGTAGAAGACTGTCTCTGCTTCAGATGTTAATCAAAAGTTAGAGCCTCCCATATTTCTGACCAACTGGCTATAAATTGCAAGTTCTCAGGATCCCCTCCTCGGGTTGTTATAATGGCTCAAAAAAAAAACCTCAGAGAAACACTTACTAACATTTATCAGCTTATATGTAATACAGGAAATCCTAAAGGTTACAGATGAACAGACAAAGGGGTATAGAGGGTGGGGTCCAGAAGGGTGCCCAGCTCAAAAGCTTCTGTCCCTGTGGAGTTGGGGTACATCACCTTCCCAGCACTTGGATGTGTTTGCCAACCTGGAAACTCTCTGAACTCTGCACTTCAGGGATTTTCACAGAGGCATGATTGATTATTAACTCAGTCTCTAGCTCCTCTTCCCTCCCTGGAGGATGGAGGGGGGGGGGGAAGCTGAAGTTCCAAGCTTCTAATCATGCTTGGCCTTTCTAATGAATAGCTCCATCATGAAGCTATCTAGGAATCACCTAATGAAAACAAAAGACACTCCTATCACCTAAGAAATTACAAGAGTTTTAGGAGCTCTGTGTCAAGAACCATGGTCAAAAAATAATAATAAAACGAAAGATGCTTCTAGCACTCGTATCACTCATATTATAAGGATTTAAGAAACTGTGTCAGGGACTGAGGATAGATTATATAGATATCTAGATATAGATATCCATCCTTATTTCACAGAGGCGCAAGAGGAAAGAATATAGGCATGAATATAGGGAAGAGACATCTCCACCTCATTCCCAATTACACAGATATTTCTGCTAAAGATATAGAAACTGAAGCCCTGGTCTTCAAAAAGTTTAAATATTTCACATAATGCTTGAATGCAAATTACTAGAAACTCTATTACAAGATCCTAAGTTCCTTCAGATTCTTACCATCACCAGTATAGCAGTTGTCGCCAAGCTGTGTTACCTCCTACGTTGATGGTCTGGTACGTTAAAATACAGTTGGATCAAAAAATGAAATCAACCAAACACTTAAGAATGCAGATGGCCCATTATGAGCAACCAAGTTATGAAAATTTAACCCAGCCAAGCTGTCCAAATCATGACCTCACTAGACAAAATGGCAACCAAGAACGTTTCCAAGTTACCATCTTGATGAGGAAAATTCCCAAACTACAAATGAGCTCCAATTCTTTCTTTTCTTGGCAGTTCCCTAAATTGTAGTACAAGGAATTGGAAAGAGAAAAGGAGACATACCCACACATCTTCAAGCAGAAATGTCAACCTGTTGACTAATTGTGAGTTTGTGATCAACCAAAACTTCCTCACCATTTTTGGAAACATAACACACACGTACACATACACACACGTGCACACACACAAAAGAGGGGGGAAAAGGCAGTTGTGCTAAGAACTTCGCCATCTATATGTGTCAATAAAGGGATTTGTTTTAACCTAATTGAACTTTTGCTTTTTTGCCTATTCCATGGTGTCCTTTTGGTTTGGATCTATTGTTTTATAATCTGAGGTATTCTTCAATGTGATTCTATTGGAAGTCCTTGCTAAACTTGGGTCATTTAAAAATTTGAGAAGCATGGCTTTGGAATTCAAGTTGACATTTGGGTAAAAACGCAATTTAGAAGGCTGATCTGGCATATAAGTATCTAATTTAGCATTTAGACTCATAAGATAAAAGAAGTTATCTTACACCATCAACCCACTATGGACTCACCAGTTAATGCACAGTGACCATTGTTAAGATAATCATATACTTCATAATTATGCTATTATTTAGCCAATTTCTTCCTTTTGTCCAGTAGTGTATGTTGAAAATTTTGGGCCAAGCATTTCCTGCAGTCTCAATATATCTTCTATCTATGCCTCTCATCTGTTTTAATAATTTGATTTACCTTTTTTTTTTCAAGTTTGACATTTATTTTTGTTAACTCACACTAGGGAGTAATCAATTTTTAGTGTGCCTGCTTGTTTAATAATGTGTTCTAATATATTCCAGTGATTGATCTCAAAATTCTGGTCTCTGGTTCCCAGAAGTGACAATTTACCACCTTTTAGAAAATTACTACACATGTCAGTCTCCAAATTTGATCCTTCACTCAGCCAATACCATCTGTTGTGGACTGATGGCAGAATGGTTCCTTAGCCACATGTCCAAGTTTCTCAATACTTAATAGTAAATATTACAATTGTACAATGTCACAATACTTAATAGTAAAGAATGTCATCTCACATTGAAAGTGACTGAGTGATCTCTTATTTCAGGGTCAGGAAACTATGGCCCACAGGTCAACTCTGGCCCAGCACATTCTTACAGGGCTCAACAACTAAACATACATATATATATATATATATATATATATATATATATATATATATATATATATATATATATATATATATTTTTTTTTTTTTTTTTAATTTCTAAAAGGTTGAAAAAAATTAAGAATAGAATAACACTGAAACATGTAACATGTGAAGATAACATAAAATTCAAATTTCCGTTTCCTAAATTAAGTTCTACTAGAACACAGCCACACATTTATATATTATATAGGCAGCTTTTGTGCTGTAACAGCAGAGCTGAGTAGTCAGAGACGAGACCCCCAAAGCTAAAACTACTTAGAGGTCCTAGGCCTTTATAGAAAAACTTTGCCAACCGCTGACTTATTTTAATGTTGTACTATGTCTTTAATGCTCCCCTTAATGATGCTTGCTTGACACTTAGATTGAAGATCAGATTTCTTGGTAAAGAAGATTGAGACAGAATGAGGATTGAATGGCTGTGCCATTCTCACTGTGCCCCAAGCAAATGTGCCACTTCCAATTTGTCTTCTTGCCTGACAGATCACTAAGAAGCATTGTTCCCTTTTGATAATATTTCCACAAGGTTTAATGCATCATGACCTTTACTCTTCCTAAACCTATTCCTATAGATCTGTGATGATGTCCCTCCTCTGCTCCTGTTCCTGAATATCTCAGAAATCTACCTGCCCACACACATTGGCTTCTTCAGATCTTTCTTTCCCATCTGACCAAATAATCACATATTCAGTTTCAAGAACCAGAACTGGCGATCTTCTTTTGGTGACAGTGTTTTTGAATCTCTTTTCAAGTGATTTTACGATTTCTACCCTTTTAATCTGATTTTGTAAAGGCAAGTATGGGGATTGAACTTACTTGACCTGAGCCCTATACTCTATAATTCTTCATATGTCATCAACATTGCTGAAAGTTGAACGTGTGGGGCGCCTGGGTGGCTTAGTCGGTTAAGCATCTGACTTTGGCTCAGGTCATGATTTCATGGTTTGTGGGTTCAAGCCCTGCATCAGGCTCTGTGCTGACAGCTCAGAGCCTGGAGCCTGCTTCAGATTCTCTGTGTCTCCCTCTCTGCCCCTCCCTTGCTCACTGTCTGCCCTTCTTTCAAAAATAAATAAACATTAAAAAATTTTTTAAATAAACAAAAGTTGAACACCCTATTCACTTAACCCCCAGCCAAAAGTTGAACATCCTATTCACTTAACCCCCAGCCCCAATGTGATCTTAGACCTCTGACTGAGTAGGAGATTAAGAGACCAGTTGGAGTCTGGAAATTCTGGGTTAATCTCACAGTCTGAGAAGCAGAAATCCCTCATTCAAAACTGGAATTTGGCGCTTTTCTTCTGTGAAGGGACAGATAGTATTTACTGAAAGTTACAAAGTTTTTGAATTACACGTCTGGTTCACTACATTTCTATGCCCTCGAGATATTAAAAAAAAATACAGGGAAAATGCCCGCTCAGGATTTGCTATGTAGTCAGTGGAAATTTTAAAAGTCAAAACGTATTTTTTAGGAATATAATCTTTATCTCTTAGTGTAAGAACATGAGAAAATGCATTCTGATAAGAGACTGCTTCCAAATTGCATATATATTTTCTGGTGAAGAAAAAAAGAAGGTATTTGAAGAGAAATCGATCCAGATTTTCAAGTCGTTCCCAAGAAAAGGAGACACCTAGCTGCCCATCTGAGGAGTGTACCATCTGTCTTATACAACATTCTGGAAAGAATGAATGACAAAGCTTCCTTTTTTCCTTTTTAAAAATGTATCTCTTATAAGCAGATGTGTGATACGTTCACTAAAAGGTATACAGAGCAAAAATCTCACCTATTCATTGAGCATATGAAATTATGGATATTTGACAATTTTTAATCATCACGAACTATAATTTCATGTTTAAACCTAATGTTTTGGAATGACCCAAGTATGAGATACAATCAAACCTAAAATCATTAATGAATGCAGCTCAAAGTGAAAAATCCTAATGCCAGCAAAATGTAAATAGATATTTTTAACCAAGGAATAACTTTAGAATCCCTGCTTACTACCAGTTTTGAAAAAATCCCATTTTCATTTGTTAGTATTAAACAGATCCCTATCGGTTCAATTATTCCATATAATAGTTAAAAAAAAAAAAAGAAAGATTGAAGTTTATTTGGGGGCCCCTGTTTTAGTTTCTTGGAAACAGATCCTAAAAATGTGATAACAGGCCTTCATGTAAGGATGTATCCTAATGACAAGCACCAACCATCCACCAAGATCAGCATAGAAATAGCCTGTGAAACAGCAGGCAGCTTCCGAATTGGAAATGAAAATGGTTGTCATCCGAATACCCAGAATCTCCAAAAATTACTGGGAGAGAGCTTGGAGTAAAGCAGAGAAGGGTCAGAAAACCATTCCCCTTCTGTGAAATAATATATTGCCTGGGATATACTAGGAGGAGATCCTGGGGAAACCCCACTAACATGAAGTCATGTGACGTGCTCTCTGAGCTTTACAACTTAAATATATTCGCTGGATGGAAGATGGAGAGGAGGGGAGAAAGAGAGAAAGGTAGGAAGAGAGAACGAGAAGGAAAGGAGGAGAGCGTTAGATGAATTATAACATCAAAAGGAACTGAAATCAAGGAGGGGAGTAAAATAATGTAACACGGCTACATTAAAAATGACAAAAGATGACTGAGAGAAATCAAAGAACTAGGTAAATGGGTATATAGACTGCTATTTATGGGTAGAATCACTCAACAGTATTACAACAACCCCAATCATAATTCTATTGGTTTGGGGGTTTTGTAGAGTTTGGGGCTTTGTTGTGGGTTTTTGTTTTTTGTTTTTTCGTAGACATTGAACTGAGTCTAAAACTTAGGTGGAAATGCAAAAACCTTAGGCTATCCAAAGAAATCTTAAAAAGTAACAAAGTGAGAGAACTTCTGTTACTTGACTTTAAGGCTTACTATAAAGCTGGAGTACTCAAGACCGTGCCATACTGTCAAACTTGATTACAATTCACTTGGTCAATGACCCATCTGTCCACCCATTCATCATCTATTATAATGGATGCACTGAATGGGGCATCAGATACACAAAGAAGAATTATACATGATCCAATTGTCAAAGAGTTCTCAGTTTAGTGGGTGCTTTAAATATGGACAGAATAATTAAAATACAAATATATATACGTATGTAGATAAATTTATATGCATGGTATTGTTGGAATATAGAGGAAGTAATACAAATGCCTTGAAGCGTATCCAGGAAATGGACGAGGCATGGAAGATATGGATGATGGAGAGAAGGTACCTCTGAAAGAGGAATTCACATGGCAAAATGACATCGCCTATGTTCATGGAGCAATGAGGAGCCTGAAAAACCATACAGTAGACAGAAGAAAGACAAGGCGAGTAGTAAGATGGGGCCAAGATACAAACGGCTGTGTAAGGGCCTCGAAGACGTGTCATCCAATGTTTAGTCTAATTTTTGTTTGTTTGGTATCATACGCAGAGGACATATTACAGTTGGTTTTGTACAAAGATAACTTTGTAAGATGAATCAGCACATTTGCATGGAATGGTCAGAAGCAGGAAACCAATTACTCCAGTTAGCCTGGAAAAACATCCTCTAGATAGATTTTCCCCGCTTGAACACTGGCAAGACAGTGGATAACCACTTAGCACTTGGGAAGAAGTTTATGTCCCTAACATGTGTTAATGGGCATTGCCATCAGTAAGTGGAATATGGAATGATCGATGATATTTATAAATTATTCTGTCACCGTGCAGCCATCAGAAGACAGCTCGGAAGCACATTCCCATTTGGAGGCTCATAACGAACCATTACTGTGTCAGCATATGCTGTGGTAGCCACTTCTTCCCCACGATCCAGCAAAATTCATGTGAGCAGCATTCGTGCGTACTCTACCAATGATGCTTAGAGACAAATACCAGGGAAGAAATGCAATATGAAAATAAGTTCAAACTTATTCAAGTAGCATTTTCCATTTGCCTTCTAGACCCAGATTCCCCTTTTTTTTTTTTTTTTGCATATGAAAACTTGCATAATAAGCAATGAAAACATCACAAATGACTTAGATCTATCAGTCCCCATATGGACACTAGAGCAAGGAATTCTATCTCGGGGCCACCTCAGTCCTGCTAGACTATAACCAACATAGGCTGTGATATGGAAACAGAATGCATGCTATCTAATGCAGCCAGTCTTGAAGTATCTGCTCTACTGGAGAGGACAATCAGCTTTTGTGTTACCTTGTAATTTATATCTTTACGTTCTGTCCCAGCTAGGCTGTGGGGAGCTCATGAGATGGGAAGAACGTTTTCAGGAAGTAAAAAGAGCATGCATTTTGAAGACAGTATTGAGAGACTTCCTTTACCACTGTAAAGGGTATCTGTTGTTGTGTCTGTTAATTCTCATCATCCCCCTTCTGGCTGTTTCACCCGGTTTTTATGTGATAAGCCACCCCCCTTTACTTTCTGCCCCGTAAGATGGTTCATTGTCCCCCTTCACTTTTCCAACTCCAGTTGTAGTCATACAACTCAGATATGATCATTGTTCCTGTTACCATGGTTGTATAACAAATCTCCCCCAAATTTAGTGGCTTAAGGCACTAACAAGCATCCCTTTTTGCCCACAAATATGCAATTTGGGCAGGGTCCAGTGAGGATAGTTCGTCTCTGCTCCACTCAATGTCAGCTGCAAGGAAGGAACTGGAATTGTCTGAAGTCTTACTCATGTAAGCCTGGTACTTGATGCTTGCTATCAACTGGGACCTTAACTTTGTTGCCCAGAATTCCTGCATGTAGGCCCTGCATGTGGCTTGGGCTCCCTCATCACATAGTAATCTTGCAAAGATGAGTATCTTTAAGGACAGAAATCAGGGTGAAAGCATGCTCCTTTTTCCGATCTAGCCTTGGATGTCCTGGGCTAGCCTTGGGTGTCACCTCCACCATTGTCTTCACTGAGGCAATCACAAAGACTCACCCCATTTCTAGAAAAGGGAGAGACTACATTTCAACGGGCAGTAGCAAGGTTCTTGAAAAGAGCCTACCCCAACAGATGATTGTTTTCGACATTTCTGGAAGATACCATTTGCCACAGCAGCAAGTTGAATTTCTCTGGCCTTGGTTCAGAAATCCCACTCCAGCAAAACTCAGTCCTGTGACTTTCTGTGGGACTATTATAAAATATATGGCCTTCCTCTATGCTACATATGCAGAGAAGCTGGAAAGGATGGACTTTCTGATGAAATGTGCATGCTGAATCAAGCTAACCCAGAAGAACCAAGAAATATGGAAAGATGGAGATCCGGAAGCATGACCCCTGGGTCTATTCCTAAGCTTCTCAGTTTCACACGGTAACATATTCCTTTTATTTTCTCAATCCAAAGGTTTTTTTTCCCCCCTATTTGCTTCTAAAACTTCTTGATTAATAAAGCCATTGCTAGGGGAGTAACTTTAAACAAGATATTTAGCTTCAGTTTTTATTACTTTCCTGCAGATGGAGGGCACAAATCTCCATCACACACAGTGTTTTTGAGGATATAATGGGAAAATAAACATAACTTATGTAAATTAGTCATAGGAAATGGCTATTCACTTGTGGATACAGCCACAAGAAGCACCTTTTCTCTGTTCGATTCAGGGCACTTTGTCAGAAATACATGGAAATCCAAAAGGATATTATGATTGAGATGGGAACTCCTCCCCATATCCATAAAACCTCAATTAATCTGCATACTACAAATGGAACCTAGGTGTAAGAGGCACGGTGATCAGGAAACTAGGCGTGTTTCTTTTCCTTGCTAGACCATCAGCTCCATGAGTGGATATCGACTTTCCTTGTTCATGCCCATATCACCAGCCCCTGGGTATACTTTTTTCATATCACTACTTACACGCCACTAGAATGAGCTAATGATGGGCTAAACACTCAGCGAACTCATGAAAAGAACATTTTAGGGGCACCTGGGCAGTTCAGGTGGTTGAACATCTGACTCTCAATTTCGGCTCAGGTCATAATCTCAGGGTTGTAGGATCGAGCCCTGCGTTGGGCTCGGTGATGGGCAGGGAGCCTACTTGGGATTCTCTTTCTCTCTCTCTCTCTCTGCCCTTCCCCCCATTTGTGCTCTGTCTCTAAAATTTTAAAAATATATAATAATAATAATAAAGCTTAAAAAAAGATTTTAGAAGACTAACAGACACAAAAATCAAGATGCGTTTGGTCAGCAATTTACTCAAAATATAACTTCTAATGGAGCTACTGAACTCAGCATAGTTTTATTACTGTGTCTTCTGTCTACCTGTGGTCCTGTTCAGTGAATGTTCTATTCTTCATTGATTGGACATCTGCCAATATCCAATCCAATTGATTGGATATTGCCAGGCTCTGCAAAGGACTCTGCCAGCGTAATCCTTTAAAGGAAACCAGGTTGACTGACGTTTCACAAACTCACGGATCGGCTGAACAGACTAGTTCTGTGATTGGGGGATATGTTATGAACTCCACTGGTGCTCAGGCCCCCCACCCTGGACCTTGGAACAAGAACCACAGTGTTCCAGATGTTACAAACTGGCTTCCATCTTGAAGTCATGTTGGTTTGACCTGCACCATGATAAGTAATAGATACCTTTACTGTACGTCCATTATAATAGGTAGCTCTTACTGTTAGAAAACCCCACACAAAAATCCAAATTTTCAGCTTCTCTTGACAAATTAAAAGATAGGACAAATTGGCTCCCACACTCCCAAAAAGCAATAATCAGCTAGATTCTGGGGGTGGCTTCCCCTAGTTAGAGGTACAGCCCAGTTTGCCACCAGCTGACTTCACACACTAAGTTAGCAGCCTAGCCCTGGAGGTATCTCAGTCCACAGCCACTCCATACAGGAGAAGGGACGTATAACAGTTAAGTACATGGTTTCTGGTCTCCAGCGACCCACACTTGCTTCCCAACTGTGCATCACACCATATTGTCTCCCCTCTCTAAGCCTCGGCCAACCTGTCTCTAAAGTGGCAGTAACAGAAACCCCTTCGAGGATGCTGGGAAGATTAAATGAGCTAAACCATAAAAATGTGCTCATTAGGGGCTGCATTAGTCGGCGAGGGCTGTCGTAACAAAATATCACAGACAGGTGACTTAAATAACAGAAATCTATTTTCTCACAGTTCAGGAAGCTGGAAGTCCAGGGTCAGGGTGCTAATACTGTTTCAGATGAGGCCTCTCTCCTTGGCTCGGATGCTATCTGTTCACATGGCCTTTGCTCTGAGCGCGTGCACTCCTGGTGTCTCTTCCTCTTCTCGTAAGGACACCAGTCCTACTGGATGTGGGCCCCACTTTATGACTTCATTAACATTGGAGTTCAGGGCTTCCACCCATGAATTTTGGGGGCTGTCTGGTGGGGGGGGGGAGGGAAACAACTCAGTTCTTAACAGGCACTTTACACAAATGAGCTTAAAACAAGATGGAAAACATTCTACAGAGAAAGAAACAAAGACATAGGCAATGAGGTTGTTTGCCTAATGTTGTATCGCTAGCAAGTGGGGGAATGGGGTTAAAACTAGGTCAGTTGGGTTCCATATTCTTCCACCCTTCCTTTCCATGGGGCTATCCAACCTGCTCTCTTTTTTGTTTCCATTATCTCCATTTCCTCTTTCTGTATTTACAAGAATGTGCATGAACATGTCTACGCTCCTATTTGGAAAATCATTTCTTTTCAGTGTCCTTTAAAAGGGAGAGGAGGGGGGCACCTGGGTGGCTCAGTCAGCTGGGCATCTGACTCTTGATTTCGGCTTGGGTCATGATCACAAGTTCGTGGGATGGAGATCCACGTCAGGCTCCATGCTGAGCATGGAACCTGCTTAAGATTCTCTCCCTCTCTCTCCCTCTCTCTCCCTCTCTGCCCCTCCCCCATTTGTGTGCATTCTCTTTCTAACTAACTAAATTAATTAAAATAAATTAAAAAAATAAAAAAGGAAAACAGGATAAGAAAACTAGCAGCTCAGGCCAACCAAGAGAGACACAGGCACTGTCCCTTTTACAGCACACTTTTCAGGCCCCACTGGCTTCACTAAAGATGTTAAGTGACCAGTCCGGCGTGGGAATGACACATTCAGTTGGAAAGACAAGGAAAATGCGTAAATATTATAGTTACTCAGAGTCATGAGTAAAAGCAAGTGCTTATTCCCTTCAAATATCCACCCTCCATAATCCCATATCAATTTGGGATTTCTATTGTTAACAAATTACCACAAACTCAGAGGCCTAAAACAACTCACATTATCATTCCGCAGTTTTGCAAGTCAGAGAAGTCTGTCTGGGCAGCCTCAACTGGCTTCCCTGCTCAGGGTTCCACAAGGATGAAGTCAAGGTTTGGCCAGCTGGGGATCTTATCTGGCGGTTCTGGGGGACAATCCACCTCCAGAATTATTCAGAATTGCTGGCAGAACTCAGTCCCATGCGTTTGTATGACTGAGGCCCCTGTTTCCTGGTGGACTGGTGGCCGGCTTCTGGAAGCTTCTGTCCACATTCCTGGACTCATAGCCTCCTCCATCTGCCAAGCCAGCAAGAGTGTATCCAGTCCTTGTCTTGCTTCCAATCTCTGTTTCTGCTTCTACTTTAAAGACCCATGTGATTATACAGGGCTCCCTCTGATAATCCAAGGTAATCTTCCTGTTGTTAAGGTCAACTGATTAGCAATCTTAACTCTATCTGCAAAGTCCCTTTTACCATGTTACATGACATGTTCATAGGTGTGAAACTAGAGAGATCCTGGGGGCCAAAATTCTGCCTACCACACCCACCTGACACACAAACATACAGGAGTATGGGTCTTTACCAGTCATGCTAATTCCCAACTCATGGAGTTGATGATAAACTTTGAAATGCATGTAAAACTGGAGGGGAATGTATCACCTCTTTTCCAGAATTACTTTTGTTTTTTTAATGCATCAGAGATCTGATTCCTGGTATGAAGGGAATGCAGGGGGTTGTGTGAGGGTGGGAAAGGCTAAAAGGACATTGTGCAGTAATCACTCACTCCAAGAGGGAGGCAGATGGGCTCTGCAGCGGTTAGAATCATCCACCTGAACCAAGGAGAATCTTGTACATACACAGTTCTAGAAATTTCCACAGTTTGTGGACCACAGGCCCTTCTGTCCAAATATATCCGCAAGAACAGGGCTGGTTTCTTCTCCTAACCCTAATTGCTATAGCCCAGCTATTATGGTAAGCTAAACAGTGACCCCCTAGAAGTGTCCAGGTCCCAGTCCCTAGAACCTGTGAATTTTTTACCTTATGTGACAAAAGGGACTTTGCAGGTGTGATTAAGTTAATGATCCTGAGAAGGGGAGACTTTCCTGAATTATCCAGTTGGGTCCAACGGAGGGTCAGAGACCATGCTGAGCAACAGAAGCAGAGATAGAAAGATTTGAAGATTCTGGGCTGCTCGCTTTGCAGATGGAGGAAGTGGCTTTGAGCCAAGGAAAGCAGGTGGCCTCTAGAAACTAGAAAAGGCAAGGAAACAGATTCTCCCCTAGGGCCTCCAGAAGGAACAAAGCCCTGTTGACACCTTGATTTTCGAATGTCTGACTTCCCAGACTTAAGATAACAAACCTGTGTTGTTTTAAGTCACCTCATTGGCGGTGATTTGCTATAGTATCATGAGGAAATGAATCCTTCTGGCTCAGGTTTGAGCTGTGCAAGCTCCTTAGTCTCTCACCCCCCACGTCTTCATCTGTTACAACAGGGAGATCATCTCCCCTCTCAGGACAATGGTGAAAATGAAGCATTTCAAGGTAGACATCGGATAAAAGTCTATTCCCTTGCCTGACAGATAGCACTCAGTCAAAAAAAGGTCACCTGCCTCTCCAGGCCACATTTCTTTTTTCTTTGCAACTGCATTTGTAGGGAAGATACAAGGAGCAAGAGGGGAGATAACAGACTCCAGAATTTTGTCTCATTGATGGAAACCACTTTGATGGAGTCTAGCCCTTTCTTTTTTAGTGGACACCCCTAAATCTGTATCGACATGAATAAGTGAAGATAGGTTGCTGCAAATAAAATAATGGGAAATTAACATCTTATTCCACATACGAGCACACGAATGCCACATAAAAACTGTCATTCGAGGGGCACCCGGGTGGCTCAGTTGGCTGAGCATCCAACTTCGGTTCAGGTCATGATCTCATGGTTCGTGAGTTTGAGCCCCGCATCAGGCTCTGTGGCTGACAGCTCAGAGACCGGAACCTGCTTTGGATTCTGTCTCTCTCTGTCTCTCTCTGCCCCTCCCCTGCTTGTGCTCTGTCTTTCTCTCTCTCAAAAATAAATAAACGTTAAAAAAAAAACCTGTCACTTGAGCATTAAATATCTGTGCAAAGCACAGAATGTAACTGGGAAGGTGGGCACCAGGCAGCTTACATGGGAACACAATGGCCACTGTGGAAGCTGAAGCCAGAAAAAGAAACAATTCTGGAAGCTGAAGCCAGAAAAAGAAACAATTCTGCCACAGTTATACTATCGTAGCCTTTGCTGAAATCTCTTCCTGGGCCCTCTGGTCCTAAAAAGTCTTTGCTGAATCTTGAAGACTCATTTAGATTTCATCGCTTTTTGTCCCTGCCTCCGATTTATGGTCCCCTCGTAGCAGAAGCTGGAGTGACAAACTCAGCTCTTGCTGCCGCACCTTCTCGTCCGGTGACAGCTGACAAACAACCGCGGAAACTTTCTTACCGCGAAGTTTATTCTCTCCTGATGGCTCCATTGTGCCTTAATGCACACCAAGCTGAAATTACAAATAGAAATGAAGCCCAGGTTCGGTGAAATGACATTTTATTCTTTGGCTCTTCTTTCTGATAACTGTTTTTGTTATCCTATTAGCCAGATGCAGACAGACTCTGAAGTCATCTACACAATGCTTATATTCTCGTATCTCCTTTGGAGGAAAACAGTTTTCGCTCCCTTTCTTTGTGTGAGGGGGAAAAGATTGTATTAGCGGTTTCAGACACCTCTGCGGCAAAAATGCAGAGAGGCCACAATTAAACTTGAGTCAAGGATGATAATCTGGAAGTTTCAAATAAAAAGCACCCCATGCCATCACGGATAAGGAAGTGGGGTTGCAAATAATCTTCAGAAAGTTGCATTCTCTGTAACTTGGGCTGGACCAAAGCTATGACTCAATCTTCCTCATCCAGGAGCGTTTCTTTTTTGCTTTGATTTTGGCTGTCTGGTTCACAGTTGTACTGATAACAAAAGCCTTGCAATTTAAAAGCAATGAAATTCTCAGTTGATAGGGCCTGGGAAGCTATAACTGGCAAATCTGATTGTGTTACAAACAAGTTCACTCTCAAAAAAGGCAGCAGGAAACCCAGACGCTGCAGCTGTCCCCCGACCAACCCCATCCCCACTGAACTCCACATCTACAAACATAATTAAACTGTAATTAAATGCTCTGTCCCCTTTTAAGCAATGGGTCATGCAATTTAAGTACTCTTCTGCTGGGATGGGACCGTCACGTGTCCTGGGGGGAAACCAACCAACAAACAAACAAACGACTTTGGATTGATTTTGTTTCACTGCGCAAACAAGTAAATGAAATAATCCATTTGAGAAGCAAACGGCGAGAATAACAGGCTTGTTCCACCCCAAACCTGGTCTAGATGAAATCTGCATTGCATGTGGTTAAGATCATTTGCAAAAATAAAGGATGGGGCATAGCAGAGGGAATCACCGGGGAGGTGCTTCGCCCTGAGAACAGAATCTCAGAGTCTCAAGACATTGACGATAAAGGAAAGAATACTTCAAAAGTAGAGACTTAGGGCTATAACAACTTTCCCGTCTGCCAATGCATGTTCACACACCTCTTCCCTTTGGTCCAGTGAGAGTGGAAGATGCTGTGATTCGCCTGGAATCACACTGCCCAGTTATGGAAATCTAGCCTCCCATCCTTGACCTCTACAACTCTGGCTCACATGTTCATATCTCAATGTCTGTAAGCCTGCTTCTTCCAGCTCCAACATTTGGGTGTTTGTGGAAAGACAGTGAACAGACTTGTGTCATTAATTATGAAAACGGATAGAAAAACTAGGAGAGATTATTTCAAGCATTTCTGTCAGGTTTTTTTTTTAAATATTTCAACTTTTTATTTAAATTCTAGTTAATATGTATGGTAAACTTGGTTTCAGGTGTAGGATTTAGTGATTCATCACTTAATGTATAACACCCAGTGCTCATCCCAACAAGTGCCCTCCTTAATGCCCATCCCCCATTTAGCCAACCCCTCCACCAACCTCCCCTCCAGCAACCTTCAGTTTGTTCTCTGTAGTTAAGAGTCCCTCATGATTGGCTTCCCTTTCTCTCTTTTGCCCCTTCCCCTATGTTCATCTGTTTTGTTTCTGAAATTCCACATATGACCAACTGATGAATGGAGAAAGAAGATGTAGGTTCTATTCTGAAGACTCGGTATGCTCAGCCAATCCTTGTAACAACCTTACAAGCTGGTTCTGCCTCTGATATTTACCTCCTCAAGCCTCCTCCAACTATCCTTTCTAAAATACTTCCATTCTACCTGTCTTTCCTCCCCTTGTCACTGTCACTGTGTCACAAGAGTATTTGTCATTTCTTTATTGTCTCTGCCAGTGACAGCTAAGTTCCTTAGTCATGGACTTATTTTATTCTCTGAATATTTGTCAAATCTTCCAATGAATTATGGTCTTTTGCTCAAAAATGTATAGTGCCAAATTTAATAGAGCTCATAGTGGATCTAGGATTCGAATTTGAGTTCATCTGAATCTTCAGCCAATGTTTTAAATTACAAACCAGTCTTCTCTCCCTACACATGGCCCTGCCACTGCTCTGTGTAGATAATACTTTCTACCACTATGGTTAGAAAAGAAGCAAGAAGCAACATTTCAAAAGGCCAGAGATCCAAATTCTACACTGAACTCACGGTCCTTTTAATCTCTCAGATAGATAGGTAGATGATAGATAGCTAGGTCCATATATAAAGAAATATATATTTACTTCCCCAACTACGTTAGTCCTACTTCTCCTCAGATTTAGTCATTTATTCCAAATGTTAATAAGTATGAAGTTTCTACAAACTCACAGAATAATCCCTTCTGGGACTCTAATGGATTATTGGGATAGAGGGGGGAAACTAAGTTTAAAAAATGGAAATAGAGAAAGAGTTCTTAATTTGTGCTCAGAAGTTCAAGACCCTTTGATGGAAAGAAGGGCTTCTCAATATCACCAAGTACAAAAATAGTTCAAAACCAGTCATGAAAGCCACATAAGTCTTCAATGGTAGTTTGCACTTAAGAAAGATGTGATAACATAGATAATGGTACCTGTCAGCACACAGACACTATCATGAGATATTTGAGGCCCGAGAGAAGCAAAATGATGACACAGAATATTGGTCAAGAAGATGATCCCTAATGGTTGTGACGATGCTGAAGTTACTGTCGCCGATGGTAATGCTGGGCCCACATCATAACCATTCGGTACATTCAGAGCCATTTACCAGGTATCAGGTTAAGGAACTTACATTTATTACTCCATTAAATAATCACAAATACTAAATAAGATGGGTGTTATCGTTATCTCCTTTTACAGAGAAAAAAAACAGAGGTTTAGAGATGCCGAAAAACTCTTCCAAGGTCTCAGAGCAAATCAGTTGTAGAGCTTAAATCAAACCAAGTCTGTCACTTGACTTTCTTTTAAGAAAAAAAATTTTTAATGCTTAGTTTTGAGAGAGAGAGAGAGAGCATGAGCAGGGAGGGGCAGAGAGAGGGAAACACAGAATCTGAAGCAGGCTCCAGGCTCTGAGCTGTCAACACAGAGCCAGACATGGGGCTTGAACTCACGAACCGTGAGATCATGACCTGAGCTGATGTCGCATGCTTAACCAACTGAGCCACCCAGACACCCTATACCTTTTCAAGCACTAGTCTGTGCCATAATCCATTTACCTGTGGCTCTTAAGCAAACACATGATTCTATATAAAGTAAGTGAAACCCAACAATTAAAACTCTTAACTATCTCCAGATAAATGAGACAGATAAATTAGAAAAATAGTAACCAAGGACATTGGGGAACAGATAGTCTCATATACTGTCAGGAGAAAGAGGAAATCTATAGCCCTTGGGCTGTATAACTTGACCACATCTTGTAATATTGAATTATACTTATGATTTAACCTAGCAAGCCTGTGGTGGACATACCCTAAGTGACCCCCAGTGAGTCATGTCCTTATATAATTTCTGCCTCTTGATGGCAGGCAGATCCTATGGCATGCTTCTAATCAGGAAAGTACAGAAAATGTGGTGGATTATCACACCAATGATTAGGTTATGTTATGAAGCACTCCATCGTAACACGCTAGAGTGAGAGAAATTCACCTGCTCACCTTGAAGGACAAGTAGCCATGTTGTGAACTCTGTGTGGAGAGGGCCACATGACAGGAACTGTGGGCACCTCTAGGAGCTGAGAGGGGCCCTAGACCAATAGCCAACCAGAAAATGGGACCTCAGTTCTGTGGCTGTGAGAAAATGAATTCTGCCAACATTTTGAGTGAGCTTGAAGGTGGATCTTTCCCCAGTTGAGTCTCCAGATAAGACCATATCCCAGAAAATACCTTCACTGCAGTCTTATGATACCTGAGCAAAGGACCCAGCTGAGCCACAGAAAGTGTGAGATAATAAATGTATATTGCCTCAAGTGGCTATAGTTGTGGTCACTTGTCTGCAGCAAAAGAAAACTAACACAAATTCACTCTGGGGGCTCTAACCTGTAGGAATGAAGTAGAATCACATAAGGATATACGTTCAAGGGTATTTCTGGCAACGTTATTTATAATGGGAAAAGTGAAAATAATCTGAATACACAGATTAGTAGTGGAATGGTTGAATGACTTGTGGTTTCTTCATATTATGCATTATTACAAAGATTAAAATTAATAAGTTATCACTATCTATTGACCTGGAGGAATTTCCATGATTAGTTTTAAAAGATTTTTAATAACATTAATAATAAAATAGTTATGAAAAAGTGAATATTCTTTTTTTTTCAATACATGAAATTTATTGTCAAATTGGTTTCAATACAACACCCAGTGCTCATCCCAAAAGGTGCCCTCTTCAATAAAAAAGTGAATATCCTTATTTGTTTATATTGATAAATATTTGAATGGATACACTCTTTGCCATAAATATTGGTTATCTAGCTGAGACAGAGGGAGGCTAGTGGAAGGTTAGGGGAGGCAGACTATGGAAGTATATTTCACTTATATGACTCATTCATTATTACAACTGATGATAATTGAGTATCCATTAAGAGCATTGTTCTAGCCACAAAGGCAACTTTAATCATCTCGCTGTAGAAGGAGCCAGACAACTCAATAACCAAATGGATAAGCAAGATCATATCAGGTAAGAATAGTTGCTATAGAGACAATAAAACAGGGTGACATAATAACATACGATCTTGACAGGGTGGTCTCACTCACCTTACTGAATTCCTGGAGTTCTATACCAGAACTCGTTCAAGGTATCTTATGATGCTAAGCTTCATGGGGATGCCATTCAGTTTCGAGGCTCTATTTGTGGTCAACCTTTGGATCACAATTTAGGGCTGCCGAAGTGTCAACGTATAGACCCCAGAGTTGAAGACAAAATCTCATTCTTGTCCAATGTTGCCTGTGCATTTACTGATGTGTTACTGCATCTTTGATTCTGAGCGGCAGGCCACCTGGAGGTGTTGCCTTATGGCACCATTTGTGATAAACATACTTTATTCATAGGATTTTTAAGAGCAGTGTTTTTAAATTAAGAAAAAAAAAAACCCACAGGAATGACGAGAAATGCCAACCTTGAGAACAGTAGCTAGAACGCTTCCTCATCCACAGAGCTTACCAGGACGGCCACATACCTGCCTTCCTTGCTCCCATGCAACAGGTTGGGTGACCCACTCACATGCTGTTCCAGTTTGTCAGTTAGACAGATGGTAGAGCTGTTTCTCTTTTACCTCCCACACCTTTGCACACTTTGGGAAGGACCCAGACTACTGGGAACGTTTCCTCACAAATACCTTTCCTTCTTTCCTAAATTTGTCTCTCCCTTTTTCACCCCCAAAACGTAGGCATATAAATTCCATGTATGCAGGGATGTGACATGGTTTTGATGTAGAGATTGAGAGCCAGAAAGGACATCAGAGGTCATCACTGATAAAGGTACCATTCTCCAGAGGAAGGAAACAAGACCTCAACTAGCAGAATAAAAAGGTTAACTGTATGGCCTTTGGATTCAGACACTCAGCATTCCCATCTGAGTCGATCTACTGGCTGCATGACCTTGGGTCGAGTATTAGGTACCATTTGGCGTCTCATTTTCATCTACGTAAAGGGGAGTCATGGATTCAATTCCAATCAACAAATATTCGTTAAGCGCTGTGTCACAGAAGGTACCTGTGCATTTCCTGATGTGTTACTGCATCACTGAGGAATAGCAAGTGGGCTCCTGTGTGTGGAACTTCATGGAACTTTCATGGAACTTTAAAGGAACGTTCATGGAACGTTCATGGAACTTAAAATCTAGTAGACATACTAGTTCTTACCTCCTAGTGTTGCTGTGCAAATTAAGTGAGGATATCAATAGAATGCTTAGAGCAGTCTAATGGCATATGATAATAATTAAAACGATTGTAATCATACCATCATTATAATAACAATCATAATGTTGTAACAATTATTATTGCTGTTATGCTATTATTTGATAATAATAATGTATATAATCACATCATAGGATTAGTGTGGAGATCAAATAAATAATTTATGTAAAATTCTTGGTAAAAACACGTAGAAAATCATTCTATGCATATTATCTATTATAATTATTGCTGTGTCAAGTGGTTTTGCCAAAGGCACAGAGTCAGTTACTGGCAGAGCTGAGCTGAGAATTTCTGTCACATGTTCAAGCCATTTTGCATACCTAACAGACTGTACCCATTATTTCAACCCCTGCCTGTCTCCCCCAGTCAACCTTGAACCTGCATTCTCTCTGGCTCAGACTCGTTGTGCCCGACTCCATGTGGGTTCTCCTCTCCCCACAGCCTCAGCACCCAAGGCAACTAAGGATAGTGACACTCATCAGTGAACAAACATGATAATTTTAGAGACCTTCTGGCACCTTTTTATCACCATTCACTTATTCAACATCCACTTAATATTTTGTGAAGTCCACCAAAACTTGCAGTTATCTTAATGTTTGTCCATGTACGTGTTTTTGTCTGTCTCCCAACAGGAATCTATCACTCACAGAGTGATGAGTATCACTCCTTCATAGACATGTCTTGGGCATGTGGCATGTGATAGGTGTGCCACGTGATCCGTATTCCTAAACTGGACAAACATGCCAGGTCCCTGCCCTCGAAAAGATTAAATTCTGGTGGAGGGAACACTGCTGGTGCATGCCGAAACGTGGAAGCACCTCAAGGTTTGTGCCTGGACAGGAGCCAGGCACAAACCACCACCTACTGTGTGATCTCTCGTGTGCAATGCCCAGAATAAGCAAATCCAGAAAGACACAAAGTAGATTGACGGTTCCCTGGAGTCAGGAGTGGGAATGGGGTTGCCCTGCAAATGGCTCAAGAGATCTTTTGAGAGTAAAGGAAATGTTCTAAAAACGGAGTATGGCGATGGCAGCACAACTCTATAGGTTTACTAAAATGGGCAAATTTACAATATATAAATGATACCACAATAAAGCAGTTTCAAAGCAAAATATTCCAGTGGAGGAACAGACCTTCAACAAGTAATGACTCTCAATAACTTACAGTAAAACCTTGGTTTGCAAGCATAATTCATTCCAAAAACACACTGGAATCCAAAGCACTTGTGTATCAAAGCAAATTTCCCCATAAGAAATAATGGAAACTCAGATGATTCATTCCACAACCCCAAAACTGTCATATAAAAATGATTACAATACTGTAATATAATACAAAATAATAAAGGCAACACAAAATATAAGGAAAAATAAACAAATTAACCTGCACTTACCTTTGAAAACCTTCGTGGCTGGTGTGAGGGAGACGAGAGAGAGGAGGGTTATTGTGTAGGACGACTTTCACTATCACTAATGGAATCACTGTATCTATTGGCTCAGTTGAAACTTGTTGGGTGTTTTCTTCATGCAACTTTAACAAGGAGCCTATCCAATGACCTAGAATGAAGCAAAGCATTCCTAGGCTCACTCTTGTCTGGAAAAGCAAAGGACTGTCCATAGGTGCTTGGAAGTGACAAAAAATATATTAGTGCCAGTTGTGGGCACCTTCCAATGTCCTGAAAAATCACTGATTTCTGCCAAACACCATGACCTGAGACTGAGCATCCAAGTGTGGGAGATGATGACCCACAATCTCACAGCAAGAGAGAGAGAGAGAGAGAGAAACATTGGCTCAGTTGTGATCATGTGACATTTGGCATCATGTACTACTCGTATTGCCAGACATCACTTGTTTATCAAGTTAAAATTTATTAGAAATGTTTGCTCATCTTGCAGAACACTCACAGAACAAGTTACTTGCAATCCAATTTTTTACTGTATTAGATTCTAGCTGTGAGAAGTTCTGTGAGGGATAAGTTCTGTCCAGGGTCCTGATTGCCTATGGCATCCTGCATCTGGGGGCGGGTACTCAGGAAAAGTATCTCTGGAAAGGAGGGTTGAAGTGGAGTTTGGATGCATGGCAGAGGGATTATGAGGAGAAGGGTAGGAGACACAGGTTGTGAGGAACTCAGATGTGAGAATGAGCATAGCACTGGTGGCTGTTTGAGGAAATGAGGGAGGAAGGGGGGACATTTGTGTGGCTGCAACACAGACTTCACAGAGGAGAGGAGCTCCAGGTGAGGCTGAAGAGGGCCTGTGGTGATAGCCACAAGGGTTTTTTTAAGGACTTAATCATGGAAGCCATTTTGGAACACCACGAATGGCTGCTATATGAACGATGAGATTAGATCAGGCAGCTGGGCAAGAATCTCTGTAAAGATTCATGAGGGAGCTCTTCTCAACTTTTAGATTGCCTTGGCTTCTTCTCCCAGTTAGCCACAGGATGGGTTTCTGCATATTATCCCCATAGAGACTCTGTTTGACCAATGTCGTGGTCATTGCTTGTTCAGATCTCATTAGGAAGAAATCTGGAATGTAATGCCATGCAAATCAGATTTATAAAACATTTAAATCCAGATGAATTTGAGAACCCCAAGTTCATCCACCAATTGAAAGACTTCAAAGAAAGATTCCTAAAATTTCCCCCCACACCTCAGATAACTCCACCCTCACTAGTAAACTGCAGTCGACTTTCAGGAGATGGCCTATTAAGAGCAGAAGAAAAGGAGAGAAGCCGGGTTTGCAGCCAAGCTTTAGAACTTTGGTCAAAGATACCAGGCAGATCCTTGATTTAGACAAAATACGCTCCACACAGACTTTCACTCAGATACAAAACCAGATTACTTTAGTTGTAGGAGAATCAGAATATCTATTTTCAATAAAAGTCATTTTTGAGGAAATCTCCATTTAAAAAACATTACACACACGTGCACACACACAGATGCACACATCCTATCTGAAACATCCTGTGGTCTCATTGTGAATTATTTCTTTTATTCTCTTGCATTCTTCTAAAAATACACACAGTACTTCATTAACACCAGAAGGCTCTCTCTTGAGTCATTTTACATTTGTGGAGAGACAAGCATTCTGTGTAATGAGAACACCAGTTTTTCCCAGTGCATTCTTACAAAGCCATACAATGATCAAGGACATCTTATAAATCATTGTCCCTTGCCTATGTTTCATGTTCCTTACCCAGCCTTTCCCAACCTTTCTCAAACATCCCCCGCTTCTAGCTACTTCTTAAGAAAAGGGAGGGCATGGGTCATCACTCTCTGCTCAGACGTCCCCAGGGAGGATATGGAGTGTGTCAGAACCTCAGAGGGGCTTGACAACAGCTTTCTCACTTCAAAGGTAAATGATTCGTGCACAGGAGAGATTTAGACAAAGGGGTTTATAGACATAGACTACAGTTATTTTCAAATTATATGTGTAACATATATGACTTTGTATACATGTGTCTACAAACACATACATTCATTTACATATAACCTTATACACATACATACATACACACACCATATTCCCCTTTAGAAAAATGAGGAAAACACATGAGCCTCTTAAAATGTTGGAGTCACATTAGATAACACCTCTGCTCAAAACCCTCCAGAAACATCATCTTACACGCAGAATGAAACTCAAAAGACAGGGTCTGTAAAGCTCTTTATAACCTTCGTGATGCCTGCTCTTATCTCACCAACCTCCTTTTCTACTACTTTCTTCTTACTCACTTCATCAAAGCTACACTGGATTCCATGCTTTTCTTCCAATACATTCCTCCCACTTCTACCTCAGGGCCTTGGCATGTGCTGTTCTCACTCTCTGGAACATTCTTTCCCCCAGATAACTACTTTTCTCCCTCTTTCAGCTCCCCACCAAATATTTCTATCACACAGCCTTCCCTGACGACCCCTTGTCACTCCTTTAATCTTCCCCTCTAGCCTTATTGCCACCTGCCATACTGTGTTGGTCTCACGTAGAGCCTGTATCTACTCCACTCTAAAGAATTTTCCATGGCAGCAAGACATTTTTCAAACTCATCTTAGAGCCCCCATGCCCAGAACAGTGTTGGGAGGCTGTCTAATGTTTGCTGAATAAATGAAGCCGGTCTGATCCCATTGGACCAGACTGCTACCCTTCACAAAACTTAGAGCTGGGAGGGATTTGGAAACAGCAACTGATCCATCCTGCCTGCCAAGATGGCAAGACCACCCTGATTCACCCCACACAGGTGAACCTGTGCCCTGAAATCAAAGCCCTGAAAAACATCACGGTCCGGAATGGGCAGCTCAAAATGTTGGCCGCAAAGGGCCCTTTCAGCACAGACTCTGGGAAAGGTTCTAGATGCCAGATCCTTACCAAGCAGGTCAATGAGGTTCTCAGAGCTTGGGGTAAGCCTGTGGTGCCCAGTGAGAAGGCGCATGCAGGGCGAGGTGGCCGATTGCTTCTTTGTCATGGGAAATCTATCCCTGTTTTTCAGGCTTGGTGTCTCTCTGGGAAGTTTGGCTGAAACTTCCAGAAGCTGGGCCCGCTAATAAAAAACCTGTAGTGTAAAAATCAATTTTAGCCAGCTACCTGCAGACCACACGGATGGAGTCTTGCACACGAAGTCCATTGCAAAATGATCCAGTCTCCTGGCCACACTGGGCAGGATGTGGCCAGGAGGAGGATGTGGCCAGGAGGAGGCCAGAATGTGGCCAGGAAGAGGATGGCCTGGGCACCTGGGCTCCACCTGTGATGCCCAGCAGGGCCTCTTGGGGAGGCCAGTAGCAGGCAGGCCATGAGTGCTGCCTCTGTGGAGCCCGATGTTGAAAGCTTTCTAGTCTGTATCTCTTGCTCTCTCTCCCTATTCTTCTACCCATCTCAGCCCAGCCAGGCTGCAGTCCACCTCGAAGCGATGTTCTTTAATGTAGAAAAGGACAGGTCTTTTTTAGTTAATGTTTCTTTTTGAGAGAGAGATTCAGCAAGGGAGAGGCAGATACGGAGACACAGAATCTGCAGCAGGCTCCAGGCTCTGTACTGTCAGTACAGGGCCCGACGCGAGGCTCGAACCCACAAACTGAGATCATGGCCTGAGCAAGGTCAGACGTTTAACCAACCGAGCTACCCGGGTGCCCCGAAAAGGATCAGTCTTTACTCCTGTTTTTCGTGGTGGGAAATCCAAGAGGTCTGCAGGCAACAAATGCACATGAGCAATCACCTTCCCATCAATGAGAGGCGGAAAGGAGAGGTGGGGAGAGGATGGCCAGCAGGGGGCCAACGAGAAGGGAGAGAAATATGCCACACACACACACACACACACACACACACACACACACACACACGTTTATTCCCCTTAGAGCAAGAGAGGCAGACTGAGAACATACAGGTATGAGAAACAGAACTGCACAGCAGAGAGGAAGAAGGCGCTAGAATTGGGGGAGGGGGAGATCTCAGTAGAATAAATAGATTAAATCTATTAACACACCTTCTTGACCTCCAAGGAGACATTAATTACTAACACTTGCTGAGCCCTTCCTGCCTGCCGGCCTCAGACAAACACTTCACAGGTATTTCCTCTTTCACTGGCTTGCGAACCGGCTCCTACTGTCCTCTCGACATGGACCCATGTAACTTTCTTGCAGCCAGAGCTGACAGTGAACTCCTGATGAAGTGTCCTGATTCAACACTGTCCTTTGGGGGCTGAGGAAATCTACATGGGGCCACCATCTATTGGGTCAGAGAAATAAGTGAACATTTTAAAGGCTGCCTGTTGGGAGCTCTCTCTCTCTCTCTCTCTCTCTGTCATTTCCCACCTCGTGCCCTCACAGCTCTGGTATTCACACCTTGCAGACGGTGGTGCAGAAACAGCCATTCATTTCTGATTGGGTGCTCTTGTGCTGAGCTCCTCCAAATGGACAGGCTGAAAAATAAACTCTTAAAAATGGTTCCATATCCTCTCGCTTGGAACAGGTCTTTTGGAAGCAGACCTTCTGTCGAAATCAACAAGTCTCAGAAAGCTGGAAGGGAGGCCACCGCTTATTTATTTTTTTTACGCCTATCCTGGAGACAGCTCTCCAACCATCTATGCACACGTACTTTTATTCTGTTCTTTCACGTCTGCCGTTACGCTTCTAGAGAGGATGCCTGGAATAATACAGATGTGCCCCTCGCATACAGTTTGCATAGCAATCGCTACAGAATAAATATTATGGTCTTGGTGTGGCGGGATCTAAGGAAAGTGCTGTAAGATAAATAAAAAAGGAAAAGCGGGTAAGCTATTTTTACTTTATTAGCTATAAACCCTGGCTTAGGCAGGAATCAGAGAACCCAGCAGACATCATTAAACAAAGAGTTGCTCATTCGTTGGTCCCTTTTCCTTTTTTCAAATGAGAACATCGCCACCTGCTGGGGAATTTCTAAATCGCCACCAGCGAGCTGGGAAACAACCAGGAGACGGAATTTAAACCCAAACCTGACCTCAGAGGTCAGCGGCTGACAGAAAGAAGGGACTGCAGATAATAGAAGGAGCACAGATTTCAAATTGCTTGCTGACCTCTTAGAGTCCCTAATATATGACTTATTCTCAGGAGACCAAATGTCTTACAAATCCTTCTTTGTTCTTCCACAACTCTTACCTTCCCCGCCCGTGCTTTTCCAGGTCTTACAGCTCTCCTCGCTTCTATTCCTCAGATTTTCCCCATTATTGAATGTCTGCTGCGTTACCCATCATCCCAAAGAGTGCAGAGGCTACCTTGGATGGTCACATTGGATTCTCCCTCCTTGGGCTCCCCAGTGCAGCTTGTGACCGTGAGACATACAACTTGACCCAAAAAATCTGCCCATGGCTCCTGGGCTGTTCGAACTCTGTCCTCGACTAAGGTAGGAGACCCTGGGTCTTTTAAATGCCTATACCGAGGTCTCTAACTGGGGGCCACAGAGACAATCCTGCCTGCAGCTAAGTTGGGTTTTGACAAGCACGTTGTGAAAACAAAACAAAATCCATTGTGGCAACACTAAGAGAGTTCCCACAAAAATTTGGATTTCCAGGATTTCTAACAAGAATCTTAATAGCTGCCAGAGCTGGGTTCACAAGGAACAGGCATGTTCCTGTTTTTCCACAATCCCCACCCCACCCTATTGTCCCATTAATACGAGGTCTGAATTTTAGTTGCCACTTTTATAGCTGTTGTGAGTTTTTCCTTAGGTTTAAGAAATGTTTCTGTAACAATGTCTCTACTAAAGTGGGGAAATAAATATATAGCCCAAGCAGAGCATATATTCAAAAAACAATGGTGGAAAGCATATTTCTCTGGGATCTTACCCATGCAATACACTTCTTTTATTTCTGTTACTTGTCTGGCCTCTGTG
The DNA here is from genome assembly GCF_018350215.1 of Panthera leo. NCBI lineage: Eukaryota > Metazoa > Chordata > Mammalia > Carnivora > Felidae > Panthera > Panthera leo. The sequence continues at coordinate 7,871,275 of NC_056681.1, forward strand.
AGCCTTGACTTTCCAATCCCTGGTTTGCCGTAAGCAGCTAGGTTTTCGCTCAACTCAAAATTCTCTCCTCCACCTGGCCCACCCATGCCCTTATCTCCTTTTGCACTTAGAACAGAGGCTGGAAAATCTTTTTCCTTAAAGAACCAGACAGGAAGTATTTTTGGTTTTGCGAGCCATACGGTTTCTTTCACAACTACTCCACTCTGCTGTTGTAGCACAAAAGCAGCCCCAGATAATATGGGAACGAGTAGGCATGGCTGTGTGCCAATAAAATTTTATTTACATAAACGGACAACAGGCTGCCAGTCACTGCAAGAGCATGTTGGAGTCGATCCATCTATCCATCGTTGGAGTCTCCTTCTGACATGATTTTCTCCAGCCTAGGTCAGGCCTCGCCTGTGGTACATTCTGAATTCAATAATTCCTTATTTAAAATCTGTTCTTCTCAGGACGCCTGGGAGACCCAGTCGGCTGACCGTCCGACTTCGGCTCAGGTCGTGACCTCACTGCTCAGGAGTTCGAGCCCCGCGTCGGGCTCTGTGCGGACAGCTCGGAGCCTGGATGGAGCCTGCTTCGGATTCTGTGTCTCCCTCGCTCTCTGCCCCTCCCCCGCTCATGCTCTGTCTCTTTGTCTCAAAACTAAAGAAACATTAAAAACTTTTATTCTTACTAAAATAAAATCTGTTCTTCCCCACTGGGCTGAAAGCACTAAACTCCAAGGCCAGGGGCTCCCATTTCTCCAGGGCCAAGGGCAGTCACATGATACGTGTGGGCAGAGCTGAAGGCATAACTGTGAAGGACGCCAGGCGAGGGCTGTAGCCAAGTTCAAAACCACGCTTTGGCTGCAATGAGATCGGAATCGGCTGCTTCTCTGTCCGGTAACGGCTGAGCAGAAGCACCTCACGACTGGTATGGAATCCCGCCGCATCGGGGACCCCGGTTCCTCCCAACGTGTAGTTCTGTCCCCTAAGCTGCAGCACCCCAGGGTCTCGTCCGGGTGGCTGCACCAGCTCCCAGCACCTCGCCGGTGTGACACAGCTTCAGCTCCACGGTGCGCTTCCCAAAGCACAGGTGAGTGTCAGGGACAGCACACGGAAGACGTCACGAGACTCTGCCGCAACACTTCTTATTTACTCGCTTGTTTATTAAATACCTTCTCAATGGGAATTGCTCATCGTCACAATTCGAAGCATGCGCCTGCTTCAGACTTCCGCACTGTTGCTGCCTGGAATGTGCCTCAAGGTTTCCTGGGATTCCCCTCCCCCAACACCCAGAGACCCCCCGCCCCCCCCCCACACACCCCCTACCCCCACCCTCGCTATCCATTTGCTGCAGGGTTTTTTTCGCAGACCCTGTTACCCCGTGATATTTCTATTGGCTTATTTGCTTACCATCTGGCTTGCATACAAGAGCATTGGCTCCACGAGGGCAGGAAGGGCCCAACACTTAGTAGGCCTTCAGCAAATACTGGCCAATAAATGAATCACTGTTGTCATTATTTCGCAGTGAGGAAGACAGGGAAAAGACAACTCCTATTTCTATACAACCTACGCAGTGAACCTAACAACCCAGGCCCAAGCTCATGCTGATAGTCTCCTGGTTTGCGATGATTCCGGCAGGAGGAGAAATGCCCTCACTCAAGTCACAGCCGCTGCCCACACGTTTTTGCCCACTGATCGCGCATTAGAGCTTTGCTTCTTATGACTGCCTCCTTTGCTAATGTGTGTGTGGCTGGAGTACAGATCGATGTCTTCATCGTCGCTGTATGCGCGAGAGAACCATGAGCTCCATGTTTAATGAAGACAAATGTATTTGCTTATATATATGCTGTCTTTCTAAAGAGGACATTAGCAGAATGTTGACTGCATAAAAGTGAAAAAGTTCACAGTTAGAGATTAATTTCTTTGACTGGAATGCAGCCCCTTTTTAATGAGTGCCACCTCCCTGTCATCTGTCTCAAGCAGGGACTTCCAGCCTTGCCAAAATTTTCTACTTCCCAGATGTAGCAGAGAATCAATAGAACCGCTGGACCTCAGAGGACAACAAGAAGTGAAGCAGAAAGCAGCCTCTTCTTGGTGATTCAGCAAAAGACCCCAGGGCCTTTGTACAACCCAGGTGAGTCGTGAGCCTCAGCAGTAGCAGAGGTATATTCGCCCATGAATCCAGCTGGATGGGGAGCCAGAGAGAAATTTAACTGGGAGGAAATTTAGAAGTGTCATATCTAGCCTTCTTGAAGTTCAGGGACCCAGACCTGTGTCTACGACCCAGTCTGGCCAGGGAAGGGGGTACATGGAAACCTACTCCCGACCCGGCACCAGACTCATTCCTGTGTCATGCCAACAGAAAGCAGGGCACCAAGAGCAGGGGTATCTGCATCTCCCTTGGGGGCAAGTACATCTCTCCATCTGAGAGGGACGGAGCTGTGAGCGGGGCTGGCTGAAGGACAGTGTGCTCAAGCAACCCCCCAGCTGGAGGACCACACTTACGTCCTCACTGATCTCCACATCGCCATCCTTCTGCCCGGGAGTCTCCTCTCCATAAAACGGGGATCTTTTTAAAATGGGACCACTTCGCTCCCCTTGTTAAGCCCCCCAAAGGCTTCCCATCAAACATGGGAAAAGTTACGTCCTTATGGTAACCTTCAAGGCCTAAGGCAGCCGCCCTGGCCTTCCTGCCCCAGGGCCTTTGCTCTCACTGTTCCTTCCACCCGCAAAGCCCGTTGCCTCAAAATTTCTCATGGCTCTCTTTTTCTTTTTATTCGGGTGCCAGGAAGATCTTTTTTGCCTAGTCTATTTAAAATAGCCTTTCTTTCCCATCCCTGCCCTGCTTCACTGTCCCCATAGCAATAATCATACCTGACATGTAACTAGTCCTTTTAATGTTGTCTGCCTTCTCCCTTAGAATACAGCTCTTGGGGGCGCCTGGGTGGCGCAGTCGGTTAAGCGTCCGACTTCAGCCAGGTCAGATCTCGCGGTCCGTGAGTTCGAGCCCCGCGTCAGGCTCTGGGCTGATGGCTCGGAGCCTGGAGCCTGTTTCAGATTCTGTGTCTCCCTCTCTCTCTGCCCCTCCCCCGTTCATGCTCTGTCTCTCTCTGTCCCAAAAATAAATAAAAAACGTTGAAAAAAAAATTAAAAAAAAAAAAAATACAGCTCTTGGAGAACAGGAGCTTGGTTTTGTCTACCCTTGTTTCCCTAGAAAATGACCTGACATAGAGAAGGCCCCCGATAAAATCTAGTCAGTGAGTGAATCTATCCATTCAAACGCCCACCCACCTACTTTCTAATACGTTGTTTCCTTAATGGAATGTTCAAGAATGTAGTGAGCTCACCATCCCTGGAGATACCCAGATGGTGTCTGAACTACTCTTGACAGATTTTTTGTAGTGGAGATTGTGGTATTTGAAATGCTAGAGCACGGAAAGGAGGGCTTATGTCCTAAGATGCATGGACGTCCATCTGCATGAAGAACCTCAGGGAGTGATATCTTGTAGACTGTATCTCAAAGTTTCCTATGCATGGCTGGATTTTTCCAAAGAGAGAACTCTAGAAATGTTTGCTGGCTATTCGTCAGACATTGTTGGAAATGCAGAAGATTCAGGATGGATCAAGGCAGACCTGGTCCCTGACCTTATGAAGGTTCAGGTCTAATGGGGACGTCAGAGGATGAAGAGTCCAAAAAGAACGCATGGGGTCGCTAACTGAGGAGTTCAGGGGGCCACGGCAAGGGCCCCAGAATCTGTCTTGGGAGTGGAGGAAGCGACTTTTGCCTGGAAACATGAGAAACGATCTGGACGAGGTCAGGTAAGGTTGGAGACCAAAGAGGTCTAGAACCAGCGGCTTAACCTGGAAGGTCCCTTCCCCAAAATGGCAGAAACGCGGGCCCAGAATGGCCCCCTTGGGCAGACGATACCCACGCTCTTAGGACCAAACTCTCCCCGCTCTGAAAAACCAGAATAGTCATTTTCCCATAAGCCAAAGTCTGCCAACAGTCAAGACGCCAAACAGGGCCCACGGAAACGCATCATTAGCGCTCAGTGCCCATCTGCCCTTGTGAAAGTTAATGAGGACAGAAGACATCACGGGGAGGCCCGTGCTTGGAGCGCCTGCAGCAGTCGCATTATTATGCACCGTTCAGAGCGCCCCAGAAACAAAGCAGAGACCACGCTTTCCTATTCCATGTGAGTGCAGGGGGTTTGTTTGTATAAAGTCTTCGGAGCCCCAGACGCGGAGGGCTTACCGTTTGCTTAATGGGCCCTCCAGCCCACAGGAAAGGCTTTGCACCAAGACTCCCTTCCTCCCTTCCTCCGGTGGGAGCAGAGAGGACCCACTGAGAAGAGGCGTCACGGGGGGACCTGCCAGAGCCCGAGGGCCCTGAAAGCCCACCCCGAGCGGCCTAGCATAGTGCTCACCAGCCCAGCGGTTGCAGAAAGTTGAAATTCTACGTCCCTCAAGTTTCTAACCGATAGAATGGATATGCGGGTTTCCTCCCCCATTGACTTGTAGAGAAGAAATCTGAGGGTTTGCGTGGATGTGAAGCGTTGCCGTTTCTTCCCCTTTCGGCTTCTGCTTGAGCTCTTAAAGCTGCAAATCTAGGCTCTCGGTAAAACAGGTCTCTTTTTAGGTAAAATAGGCCTCATTTACGAGGCACCCCTTAGACTGGAATGAGAACTGGCCACCTACTTGGTGGTGCCCAGACCAAAATCAACCAGCCAAATCAAACCCCTGTTCAGGAATTCCCAGGGATTTCAGGATAATGACAGCAGAGCACTAAGCCAAGCGTGGTGTCCTTCTGAGTGGGGGTCGTGCATCCAGGAAGCCAGCCCTGACCGGAACAGCATGTTCATAATATTGATGGGGGCGCCCGGGGGGCTCAGTTGGGTAAGCGTCTGACTTTGGCTCGGGTCGTGATCCCACGGTTTGTGAGTTCGAGCCCCGCGTCGGGCTCTCTGCTGACAGCTCAGAGCCTGATTTGCATCCTTCGTTTCCCCTCTCTCTCTGCCCCTTCCCCGCCCACCCTCTTTCTCTGAAAAATAAATGTAAAAAAAAAATTAGTACGAGTGTTCACTTTTGTACGATGACTACAGTTACTACTACCATTATTTATTGACTTCTTAATTTGTGTTCAGATCCTCTTTTGTTGCGTGTGGTCTCATTCCATCTTAATAATACCCAGGAGATGCGCACGATTACCCTTCCTGTTTTCCGAACAAGGAAACCAGGTTTTGAGGCTTTGTGTGCGGTCGAGTGACAGATCCCAGGCTTGGGATTCCGGTCCGTATTTGTCTGTAACAGACACACAAGGTTCCCGACGAGCACACCCAGCCCGCAGGCAGTCCGGGAAAGCCAGCAAGCGGGGCACGAGGGAGGTCTCTTCGGCGGGAGGAGAGGGTCCATGTGAGGAAGGTACCCAGTGACAAGAGTCATCCCCCAAAGGGGAATTCAACGCTGTGCTTCTTGTCACGTCATTGTAGCTCACTTGTGGCTGTTCACAGGCCCGCGCGCTAACCGCTCTACTCGGCGGTGGTCATTTTAACCCTGACCAGTGTTTCCTGCTGACACAGCCGGCCTGCCATCTTGATCAGGCTCCCAAGGGAACACAGGGGGCAAGGGAGTCCAAGGTCAAGTTCGTCCCCTACAGAAGAACAAAGCAATTCCTTAATATGCAAAGGAAAGCTCCCTAGTCCAAGGGCAACAGGAGAGCAAATTCTAGGAGGGACGTGGCCTGGTGCCTTCCACTCTACCCTCCTCCCTCCGAGGGGGTGTGCCATCATTAATTGCGTCCGCCAAAAAAAAATTTTTTTTTTGATTAATAGTAGTATTTGTTTGTAGCAAGGAGAAAGACATAGCAAAAAAAAAAAAAAAAAAAAAAAAAGGAAAAGGCGTAAATTTGTTTAACCGCCTTTGAAAACGACCAGAGGAATGTGCACCTTGACTCAGTGGTACCGTTTCTAGGATTCACAGCTAAAATTGAACAGTCACGGGTGCTCACCGCAACACCATTGACGGCTGCAGACATTTTGGAAACAACTGGAATGTTCAAGTGTAGAGCCATAACTCATTCATGGAAACTTCATAAACTGAAATATGAAACCAATAAGAAGCATGTGTTTTAAATTTCTGGAGTGATCTAAAAGCTCCTATGATTAGGGTGCCTGGGTGGCTCAGGCAGTTAACCATCCGACTCTTGCTTTCAGCTCAGGTCATGATCTCACGGTTGGGGAGTTCAAGCCCCGCAGGGGGCTCTGTGCTGACAGCTCGGAGCCTGGAGCCTGCTTGGGATTCTCTGTCTCCCTCTCTGCTCTCTGTCCCTCCCTGCTCGCTCTCTAGCTCTCTCTCAAAATAAATAAACTTTTTTAAAAAAAAGCTCATATTATCATTTTGAATGAGAAAAGCAATGATTCATAAGGTATAATTATGATTTTTGAAATAATCTCGGACCACACATATATGCACAGAATTGGCAAAGGAAAACCACAAAATGCTGACAGTGGACAGACCAGTAGGTAAGACGACAGCTTGTTTTATTTTTACTCTTACTCGTTTCTGTATTTTCCAAAAGGTACTCGTTTGAATGCTTAAATAAGAAAAAGGAAGCTTATATAAACAACAACACAAACATGAGAGTTTAATAATTCCAGGGAAGCTGAATGGTAATAGGGAGTCAGGAGCAAACCGTAATTATTTAGTCTGGTGCTCCGGGGTCTCCACTGTTGAGCGCTCTGCTGTTGCTGCTGAAAAGGGCTTCTGCCCCTCGCAGACAGACACATCCTCCGCTGGAGGCCGTCCCGGGCCCTGCACACCCGCCCTCCAAGATTTCAACACGGGGCCGCCCAACAAAAAGCAGTTGACGGTCTCAAGGAAACCAAACGCTTTTAGTTTCAACCATCGTACCTGATAAACTCAAAGTCAGAATAAACACCCTAGGGGAAAAAACCCGAGAATCTATATTTTATAAATTTTACGTTTTCCAGAGTATAAAGTGTTATTTATTCCCTGCAGGAATCAGATAATATAAACTGACATTCATAAAAATGAGTTTAAATTTACCCTAAACTCCTCAACCTCGATATTAACATGTAGGCTGTGTGGTCTGCTTACGCCCTCTGAGCTGTGTGTGTGTGTGTGTGTGTGTGTGTGCACATGCGTGCACATGTACTCATTACATGCACACACACACCTTCACTAGTCACACATGTGCACGTCTATCCATGTAAACATATGCACATGTATAAACCCACTACTTATCACAGAAACGGGGTTTTTTCATGTGCGCTGTTTTCTGTCTTTCTCCCCCAGGAACCTACCAGTCATTCAACAAATCTCTGCGGAGCACCTACTATGTGCCAGATACTCTCCTGGGTGCTTAAAACAGATCAGTGAGCACAACCAACATCTTTGCCCTCACATGACTTACTTTCTGAGGAGGCGACACGACATAAATGACAAGTCATAGAATAAGAGGGAAGGTGAAAAAAAGACCCACTGAGCAGAGCACTGGGGATCTGAGGTACAGTCAGAGGCGGGCAGCAGGCATTTCTAAAGAGAGCCGTCAGGTTAGGACCTTGAGAAGGATTCACTCGACCAAAGATCCTGACAGATGTAAGGGCATCAGAGACGGGAGTCGCCGGTGGAAGGCGGTCAAGTGGGGGACAGACAGGGCAAGGGCCCTCAGTGAGATGCGGCCGGGGGGCTCAGAAGACCAGGGGCCAAGGTGGGAGACAGAGAGTGACCCAGGGCCGGGGGGAGGGGGTTGGGGGGACGTCGGAGAGAAGCACTGTGTGGACTTTATGAAAGCCATCGTTAAGGACCTTGGCCTTTCTGCTCCGCGTGGCAGGAAAGAACGCGGTGATTGACTGGGGACGGCGGCCGTGGGTGCAGAAGTGAAGGCAATCGCACGTCGCGGTCCTCACCAACAATGACGGTGGCATCCTTGGGCCCATCATCAGACAATTCTTGTCAGCCCACTGATTTATGGAAAGGCAGGCACGGAGGATGAGTTCTACCACGCGGGCCTTATATTTCAAACTTGGACGGAACAGCGGACGCTCCCACAGTTCATCCAAACACGCCAGTAAAAGGCAGATTTCACCTTTTCCTGCAGTGACGGAAGGGGCGCAGCAGCGAGGACAAGGGGGAGAAGGCGCCTCTGGAAGGGACATGGGGGTTGGGGACCAGAGGACTGGCACACGTGTGTTTACGGGGGAGTACAAATCCTTCCGCAGTTCGGGGCTAGAGATGGACACCTTCCCCGGCTGCCACCTGCCCGGCAGTTCGACCCGGTCAAGGACGAGCAAAATGCCAGCTGGACTCACAGCCCTTCCGGCTTCCCAGTGCGGTTCCTCGCACCTGGACGGTCCCTGCACCCGCACCTGCTCTCCACGCCCCGCCCCCCACCAGCTCCCTTCTCTCCCCCCACCCTTCTTCCTTGACTTCTGCCCTCCCTGTGCCCTTCTCAGAATGCCCTTCCTCTAGACCCTGAGGTTGACCCACTTCAGGTCTTCGCTCAACATCACCTCATGGTGACGCTCCGTGACCACCCTACTTAGAATTCCAACAGGTGGCCCCGAACTCCCCACACCGTCCCTGCTTGGTTTTCTTGGTAGCACCTATCAACAGCTGCCATAGCGCAGATACTACCTATGTCCTCGACTAGAAGCACCACGAGGGCAGAGAACTTGCTCTATTTTATTCACGGTGGCAGCTCCAATGTCTAAAGCACATAGCATGTCCTCAAGAAACACTTGCTGGATGGGTGGATGAGTGAATGGCTGTAAGGAGCCACGCATCGCACGGCTTTGCCTCTCTTGTGCCATCACAGAATCTGCGCTCTAGCAAGAATCCACAGGGGCCTTTTCCATAGTTCCCTGAAATGGGGGAGAAAGGGCTTCTGCGCGAGGCAATGAGATGGGCGGGTTTCCCACATGCCGCTCCAGAGGGGGGACAGTCGGGGACCAGACACCAAATGTTGCTACCATGCTGGGCTCTCTCACCCCATGGCCAGTCAGCTGAATCTACCAAATGGTCTTAATTACCAGCTTTCTCCAACATTATGCTTCTCTTCCACCACCTCATCCTCCTCCGAGGCTCCCCAAATCCTCTAGAGTGTTCCCCTGTCCTCCTTGCACTACACCTACCCGCCCAGGGGGCAACGCTTGTTTGGGCTTCAGCACTCTTCTTCATTCTTCAGGCATCACCTCCTCCAGGCAGCCCTCCATGACCATTCCAGTTAGGATTAGGTCCCCCTCTTCTGGACTTCCAAAACACTCAGGACTCGCCTACCATCAGCGCTCCACCACCAGGCTGAACTTGTATCTCTGTCCCCTCAAGCTCGCTCGCATGGTACCAAGCGACTTGAGAAAAATCACTTCAACGTGTGGTTCTTCTTATTCCCTAGAGCCTAGCATGATGCCTGGCACATATCAAGGGTACTAGTCACATTTAGGGAATGAACAGATAAACGAAGGAGTGTACGTGTAGGTGTTACTCTGGGCTTCTTTGACGAAGAGAATACGGTCACTCAAGAAATTATTACTCCCTGCTCCCCTGGGTACGCTCAGCTTTAAGCAAAACCTTGTGTTGAGAAAAGATTAAATGGAAGACACAACAGGGGACATATCTGGGGGATTCCAACATTCCTCAAATTATTTTACAGAGTTAAATCATGTGTTGAATATGTTTGGAACTTCAGACTATCAGATTTCCTAAAGCAATTGCCCTGTGCGCTGCTAGGCACATCGCGGGCGTCATCCTCGCGGGTCGAATAAGGAAAGGACTATCTAGCCACTAGGATGGCCCCATATGGATATATCCCAGGCCACTGCCTTCCCACACAACAGGAGAGTGGGGGAGAACTGGCAATGACTGAGTTAACTCACTCCACATCAACAAGGCTTCAGTGGGACTACTCCTGTCCCCCGATGGAATCCATTGGCCAACACTTCTCTCTGGTGCCTCCTTGGAATTCCTGAACCAGGCAGGGGACAGGCAGGTTGAAAACGGGCACATTTAGATAGCAGAAGGAAGGTGATCTTGAGTCTCTGTTTCCTGGAGACAAGAAGTCCTGCTATTTCTTATAGAGAATCTGAATGAGTGGATACAAAGGAAATTTCCTCTTCTTCTCTACAGGCAACTTTGCATTAGGAGGTTTTCTTATCACAGCGGGATCTATCATGTGTTTGTCTCAAATTCACTTGGTGTGGCTTCCTGCATGCAATTGGAAAAATAAATAAAAGTAATCTTTTGCATAAGATATTTGCATACAAATTATATTTGGCACTTTTATAACCTACTAGAGAATCTTCGAGGCTCTCTGATGTGGCACAGTGTAATCTTATAATGGAGAACAACGCAGTTTTCTAATAACCAATTGCTTTTTTCACAGATGGATCTGTAAGGGAGTTCTAAGAAGGCAAAAAAAGAAAAGAAAAAAAACACGACAAAAAAAATAAACCGGGTCTGAAACTCTGACAGCTTCTTCCAATGAAAGGTAGTTAAATAGGCCTTTGAATTACCGGATCTTACACTGCTGATTGTTTTGCTTCAAGAATGAGTTTTACAAACATTTCTACAGAACAACATTATTAGAGAAGCAATGCTGAGACACCTCAGTAATGATTGTGGAAGGAGCCCTGGGCCTTCACTAAATTCAAGGCAAAAGCATTGCTCTTCTGCAAAACTAGGCGGATCCCATCTTGAAAAGATGCCACTTTCGAATTCTGATGCTAAGTACACTGAGAGAGAAGGAACGTGGACAGAGCGATGGGCTTGGAGCTCACAGCCACATAGAAGGAAATTAGAAGCAGGACTGAGTGCCAGATACTGAGTTTTCTGCAGATCAATCCGCACAAGCTCAAAAGGTCTCCATCCTGGGGCGCCTGAATGGCTCAGTTGGTTGAGCCTCCAACTTTGGCTCAGGTCATAATCTCGAGGATCGTGGGTTCAAGCCCCTCGTTGGGCTCTGTGCTGTCAGTGCAGAGCCTGCTTTGGATCCCAGGTATCTCTCTCTCTCTCTTTCTCTCTCTCTCCTCTCTTTCTTCTTTCTCTCTCTCTCACAAATAAAAAATAAAATAAAATAATCAGTACCCTGCCCACAGTGCCTGCTGCATCGCGGGCCTTCAAGTCACTGGGGAATAAACAAGTGAATCAATCAATGCATTTTAGAAAACTGATGCCAGGAGAACAAACTTGACAAAAAAAGTCATGCTGGGCACAGTTCTGCTAACACGGAAGGTTTTCCAGTGCCCCTGGCTTCCTCTGTTGATGGAGGCGTGTTCTCGTAGCCACAGAAGGAAGAATGGGAACGGAAAATGAACAGTAAAGGAGACCAGTTCTTTCTTGAAGTGAAGACATAGGATGACGTTCATGGGCCATAAATACTTCTGCCTTCATGGCCCCTTCTTCCATAAAATACTATTGAAAATTATATTATACAACTGAGTGTTTAAAAAAAGACCAATATACCTCAAGTTGGATTTTTTTTCCCTCTGATTTTAAGAGAAAGTAAAAGGTTTTTATGGGCCTTTAAAGGTCCTGCGGGTCCCAGGCATCCCAGGCCCCATACCCGCTGTGCCTGACAGAGAAGGCGGCCAGGGCAGTGTCACGTGAAGATGTCATCAACTGGAAAAACCACACACCGAAATGCTAACCTCAGTCCACATGCCTGCAAGGCTGGGATCCTTACAACACCGGCCAAACACTACAGAGATAAATACCCAACAGTTCAGTTAGGATTATGCTTGGTTTCAGATACTAGAGACCCATCTATAGTGGCTTGCCCAAATCGAAACTTTTCACATGAAATAACTCCAGACGAGGGCAGTCCAGGATTGCAGAGCTACTCGTGGTGGGGGGGGGGGGGGGGGGGGGGGGCGGGGTGCATAGAGAACCCATGCTTCTTTGACTTTCCTCTCTGGTGTCCTTACCACGGGTCTTTGCTCCTCATGGAGGGGGAGGCATCCCATCTTTTTTCCAAGCAAGATTAAGAGGAAAGGGCCAAGGCTCAGGGATAAAAGCCTTCACCTCCAGAACCTTTGTTTTGCTGGAGAAGGAAACCTGCGGGCCTGAACTGGGTTTCATGGCATCCCAGAGAATCTGGAAAAGTAAGTCCAGAAAAACCTTGGATGGTGAGTAACTTGTCCTGTGAGGGTTCTGCAAGATGAGTAAACATTTCTAATACATTTTAACTTGATAAACGAGTGATGTCTGGAAACACAAGTGTATAGGATACCGAACGTCACCTGATCACAACTGAGCCAACGGTTCTCTCTGTGTCTCTCTCTCTCGGTCTCCGGGATTGTGGGTGGTCACCTCCCATGCTTGGATACTTGGTCCCAGGCCACGGTGTTTGGCAGAAATCAGTAAATTTTCAGGACATTGGAAGGTGCCCACAGCTGGCACTGTTGTATTTTTTGTCACTTCCAAGCACCTGTGGACAGTCCTTTGCTTTTCCAGACAAGAGTGAGCTTAGGAACGCTTGCGTCATTCTAGGTCACTGGACAGGCTCCTCGTTAAAGTTGCATGAAAAGAAAAAGATTCCATTGAGCCAATAGATAGCAGTGATTTGGTTAGTGATTGTGAAAGTCACAACAGCCCTCCTCTCGCCTCCCTCACACCAGCCACGAAGGCTTTCAAAAGGAAGCACAGGTTAATTTGCTTATTTTTCTTTATATTTTGTGTTTTCTTTATAATTTTGTATTATATTACAGTATTAAGCCTTTTTATATGTGTAGTTTAGGGTCGTGGAACAAGTCATCTGAGTTTCCATTATTTCTTACGGGGAAATTTGCTTCGATATGCAAGTGCTTTGGATTACCATCGTGTTTCTGGAACGAATTATGCTTGCACACCAAGGTTTTACTTTACTTTCAAGTGGGATCATTGCTTCCCCCAAACAAAACCAGGTTCGTAGGAAAAACGTTAAGTATAAGGGAGAAAGGTGGGGACTGAGTAGGCAGTCAGCAGTGTTGGCTTCAACAGCCATACTTCCTATAAAACAAAACTCTTCAGTCCTAGTGAATGATCAAATCTTTTAATTGTTTTATGTTTTTTATATTTTGAGAGAGAGAGAGAGAGAGAGAGAGAACAGGGGAGGGGCAGAGAGAGAGGGAGACACAGAATGTGAAGCAGGTTCCAGGCTCCAAGCTGTCAGCACAGAGCCCCACGCAGGGCTCGAACTCACGAACCATGAGATGAGGACCTGAGCCAAAGTCGGACGCGTAACCAACTGAGCCACCCACCCGGGCGCCCCTGAAGGATCAAATCTTTGGAAACACAGCTCAGTTCAGGAAAGTTTGAGTCTAACAGAAAACGGGGAGGGAGTTTGCAGGTTTCCACCACGAGGAGAAAATCTGGGCCAGCTGCCCTCTGTCAGTACCTGGGCGAAGTAAGAAAATGACGTGATGTCATGCCGTCTATTTGCTAACATTTCTGCAGCAACCACTTCCCCAGGCTGTATTTATTTTTACGAATCACTTTTTGCTAGTACAAGACACTGGCCTTGTCTTTCTAGGCCAGTAAAAATAGGCCTGGCTAAATCTTACCAACTTGCTAATTTTTACCTCAAGTGCTATTCCCTCGACAAGAACACTGCTGGACGCACAGCCCAGCAGGCAGAAGATGCCTCGGGGTGCTCTCCTGACCCGGCTGCTCGAAGCTCAGCTCATCGGGGCCTCTTCCAGCGGACGGCAAGATACGCTTGAACCCTCGCTCCTGAGCGCCATTCTCGGTCATTAAAGCACGCAGCCTGTGTTTGTGAGTTGAACTTGGAACGTGGCTCAGCAACGTATTCAAGCTGTTCTGATCTGGTTTGCTTTCTTTTCGTGCTTCCAAAACGGGGGCAAATTTGCCCCTCCCCCTCCCCCAGGGAACTCTGGCAACAACCGGGCGTATTTTTGGTGGTGGCGGCTGCGACTGGAATCTAGGAAGCAGCGGTCAGGGATGATGCGACATACGCATCCGACAGTGCACAGAACTGCCCCCCACGACGAAGAACGATGCAGCCCCAAATATCCACAGTGCCAAAGTTGGGAAACCCTACTTTACCTGAATCGGCACAAAATCTTGTGAGGTAGGAGCCCAGACCTCAGAGGGACCAACCGTCCTATTAGGGGTCAAGGACCCCATCAGTGGCACAGCAGGGACTAGAATCTGGGTGTGAGGCCAGAGTCCATGGTCTCAGCCACCCAATTTCGGGCACCTTCACACCTTAACTGTAGGCAGGGCGCTCATATGCTTCTGCCTTCTCTGACTCGTGCAGCCGCACCGGGCTTGGCAACTCCTACTTGGGATTTGTCCGGTAGCAGTTTGATAATCTAGTAGCAGCCAGAAATTGGGATTTATTTTAAGTTATATCTTTACTCCTATTCTTTTCCTTCTTTAGTCCTCTCAGCTGTCTAACCACATGCCCGGTGGTTAATCTTAATCTCCCACATTTTGAATTTTAGCCGCTGGTCGTGAGGACTTGAACTTAGCCTCACCGTCCTCACCTGTAAAAGGCTTCTGGAATTTCAGGCTTACAGGGGGGATTAAATGAGATAAGGTGTGAGCACTGTGCCTGGGCCAATGGTGAAGAGCCGGTAACACATCAGCTGTCTGTCCGATCCCTAGTCTTCTGGCCCCAAACTGGCTCAGGTGACAGGTGAAATGGAAGTTATTCCCATGTGTCAGAGATCATTTTAAGGCTATTAGATTAGGATTGTGTTTTTTTTTTTTTGCTTTTGCTTTAACTTTGTTGATTCTGGCACACTGTGAGAAAGGCAGCTTATGTTATGCCACAAGATACACACACACACACACACACACACACACACACACCAAAAATGTGACATCCTATACTTATCATTACTAAGCAGGTTTCATTCTGATATTTTCTAGCTCAGTTTTCTAAATACTGGTTGTAACACACTGCATTTATTTTACCCACAGGTTAAGAATACTAGATGTTGTAGGATTCCATTTATATCTTAGAGATAAAACTATGTGGGAGAAAGCAGATAAATCATTTCGCAGGACCACAGGGGGAATGGATAGCAAAGGGGCTGGAGGGAAATTTGGGGGTGATGGAATGTTCTAGATCTTGATTGTGGTGGTGGTTACAGGGCAGTGTACGTTTGTCAAAACTGATCAAACTTTACAAATAAAGAGTGGATATTATGTTAATTGAAATGCCATAAATGCTGATTGTTTAAGAGTATGGTGACGGTTAGTGAAAGGTCAGTGTTGTACTTGATTTGGAATTTCCTCACATTCAAATGACCTAGGAATACACAAATTAACCATCAAAGAAGCCAAGCACCATATGCCTTTATTGGCCAGCCATCAAAATAGATACCCATCACCATCAGAACATATACCAGGGCCTCAGAACCTCACTCAGCAATCACAACCATACTCTGAATTAGAAATTATTTTAGGAATTTTAGAGATGAGGAAACGGAGGCACACACAGGTAACGTTACTTGTCCAAGTTTATGTAGCTAATAAGTGGTTAGAAGGGGGGAATCGATCTCCGGTCAACTGTGACATAATAATACCTATTCCGTCTGTATCGAAACACTCGGAATCCCTGAGTGGGAGAGGTCAGGTGGGGATTGGCTGCCAGAAAGACCAAGAGATGAGTAGAAGATTGGAACTTTCCCACCTCTGACCTCTGGGAGGGGAGAGAGTGGAAATGGAGTTCAATCACCAATGGCCAATAACTTAATCAACCAAAGTTAGGCAATGAAACCTACATAGACGCCCCTCCGTGACAGGATTTGGAAAGGGATTAGTGAATACCTTGTGCTCCTGGGAGGGTGATGTGCCCTGCGTTCCTCCCTCACACTCTGCCCTACGTATCTCTTCCATTTGGCCGCTTCCGAGTTGCTGCCTTTATGATAAACTGGTAACAGTAGGCAAAGGGCCTTCCCGAGTTGTGGGAGTTGACCTAGCAGATCAGGGGTCTTGGGAATCTCCAACGCATAGCCAGTTGGTCAGAAGTGTAGGCAGCAACCAGACACGGGGCACTCGTGTGGGACTGAACCTTCCACCCGAGGGGTCTGTACTGACTCTAGGGACTTAGCTTCCGAATGGAGTTGTAAGATGCCCAGTTGGTGCCAGAAGTGGTTGCTGGGATGGAAACTACATATACACACTTTTTGTGTCAGAAGTGTTGTGAGTGAAAATGAAGCAGACGGGTTCCATGGCCCACTGTTTAACCCTGGGGGGCAGGACCTCCCGGGCAGAGGAGAGCCTTTATTTTCTATTCCCTCTAAGCACTCTCAGTCTCTTAGCTGCAATGACTATTCGTCATTCTTAAATGTTGGATCCAATCTGCTGCTGCCACTCGAAGAAATAGATCTTAGATGTTTTGACAGATGTTAGATGTTACATATCAAATAACAAACACGGCAGCACCAAAGCAATATCATATCAGTTTGATTTTCCATAAGAAGGCTGATGAATAACCACAAACAAAAATCTTTTTTCAACAAATTTAAGGGACCTTCAAGCAAAGACCAAGGTCTCAGCATTTCCAGGCTTTCTAGAAAACTCTGGTTTCACCCCACCTGCTAGTTGATAAATAACACCTAGACAAAGGCATTTACTGAACCATCATGTCTCTGACAAAATTTCCCATGCTGCCATTGCTAAAGAAGACAAATTAAGGGATCGGGGCTTTAAAGGCGCACCGTGGCTCAGGAGGGGGAAAAGAACGAAGATATTATACAATTAGAAGAACAAGATTAAAAGAAGAAAAATCCCCTCGTCTTACCCCGAGAATCATGGTGCCGCCTCCTGATGCATTTCACCACTTGGTCTCTTTCCCCGCTTGTAAGATTATATCAGCAATAGCTAATAACCATAGTTAATATCAGTGCAAACCCAGTTTAATTTAGGGGTTTAAATGGAAGGCCTACTATAGATTTTAGCTCACAGACATTTATTTTTCCTTCTACCCTTGGACGTATGAAGCATTAGCCAGCACAGATTCAGCACTAATGATTTATATTAGTTTCTAATGTTTAAAAACCGGAAATTTCACAAATCCAGAGTTCCAGCTTTTCACTAACTGAACACACAAAACCCAAAACCCTGGCAGTTTAGCAACTCTTGGCTTCACATTTCTGCATGGCGACACTTGGCTGCCCCATGAACTGGGGTTCCTGGCCTCCACTACTGCCAAAGCTGGCCCAACCTCTCTTATTGACATTACTTGTGTGGCCCCTGGAGGCATTTGAATTAGGCCTTCAGTTTAAATGTGGCCATTACTAATTATCTTAGTAAAACCCCCCCCCAAATTCATGCTGTCTCTTATCACTGACAGAATGTCCAATGATATAGTGAGAAAGCCCACCTGTTACTCTCACTGGCACACTATGGAAATGCAGCCAACATTGTCCCGTTGCACAGCAAGGAACACCAAGGCCAATGAGAGCAATGTAATTACTCAGTGTGGTAGAAATAATGCCCGTTTTA
Source organism: Panthera leo (assembly GCF_018350215.1). Lineage (NCBI taxonomy): Eukaryota > Metazoa > Chordata > Mammalia > Carnivora > Felidae > Panthera > Panthera leo. The sequence goes on from NC_056681.1 coordinate 7,888,728, forward strand.
GAATTCTGACCAGCTCAATTCAAGGCCATTCCTACTTACTGGCTGTGAGAATTCGAGTAATTATTCTCCCTGTTCTGTATTTCAGCTTCCTCTTCCTAAAATAATACCCACTCGTGTGTAGGTGAAAGTCAAATGAGATAATTTATTAAAAATCTCTGGAAAATAGCAATTTCTCATTAAGTATTAATTCCCTTTGTCTCTCTTCTATAACATGGACACTATGGTAATCTCATAAAATAAGACCAGAAGCATCTTTCATTTTAAACATAGTCTCTCATTTCAAGCCATCACGGAGGAGAGGCGCTTGATATGGGAAGAACTCCAAAGCTGAAGTATTTTTACAGTTGTCAAAGAACTTTCATACCTACGACTTCATGTGGTCTTGGCCAAATGCACAAGAGAATCGCTGCTGTTATTTTGTAGATGGGGACACTGGGTCAAGAGTCTGTATTTCAGCCATCTCCGAAACTTTTCCAGTTCTTACTCTCTTTTAGAGCAGGCTACAGGGCATTTAAAAAAATATATTTATTATTATCCCATTTCATTGAGACAAGAACCCAAGAATCCACAGAGAGGTTAAGTGAGTTGCATGCAGTAGCACAACCACGCAGTAACTGAGAGGCTCCCAGATGGAAATTCTTTAATCCCACCCATCAGTTCCTAAAGTGGGATCCTTAGAACCCCAATCCCAAAAGATGCTCCAGGGAAAAGAGCTCTCCTACATTTCAGAAACTATTGTAGTATCTACAATAAACTGGAAAATAGTAGAGACAATGAAGAGTGTGATATTGGAGGATGCTTGGTTTGATCTACACATTTAACACTTGCAACACCCTAATTGGAAACCTGCCTTCCAGAATTTGTGAGTTGGGATCTGCAAAAAACAAAACACACACACACACACACACACACACACACACACACACACACACACACAAATACTCATCAACTCCCTCACTCCAACAGTGGTGTCTACTGTCTTTTTGACTAGTCAACACCAGAAGTTTTGCTAATTAGCATAATGGATGTTAGAAGTGGTTCTTCTTGCTGAACAAGGGGGTGTCCAAGAATACGGCTAGAAACAGAATAGCCAGAAATGCTGTAGACATTCTGATCCCTTTCAGGATTAGGGAGTAAGACTCCCGCAGACCCAAAGCACCTCCACCTGGCAAAATGGCGGCCTTGCAGGCTTAGGATTCCCCACTGGTCCTCTTTCCAGTTGCTAGCTGGGAGACTCTCCCATCTCCCACTAGAACCTTAGCTCAGTCTTGCTGCTAGGATGCTGCCCCGTGTGTCTCAGTAAAATCTGTACTACGCAAAGCAATCAGAGCATCTGAACGTATCAGGAGCTCATCACTCGGGCCACATCACTGTTTCCGCCCCTGATGGCGAGGTACTGTTAGCAGGTGCCTGAAAATTTGATGCAACTGCATTGTAAGCAACTGTCCAATGGCCACGTGTGACAGCCAGGAGACCTGCCTTCACCTACCTTTAGTCACTGAAGGCTACTGATGCCAGCCAAACTGGTGTAAGTCCAGTTACAACAAAAATTCTGCATCTTGTGGCCTCCTCTAGACTATTACATCATGTTTACTCTGCTGGGCTCCAAGAAGTTTGCAAAGTAAAGACACTGGTTTGACTCTCCATTTACCAACGATTCACTTAAGGACAAAACTCCCCCGTCCCCGCCCACCCCTCCGCCTACCCACCCCCCCCCCCACCTGAACTGGCACCCCCTGGAATGCACTTGAGGAAATCCTGGTCTAGCCCTGTCTGACCCCTTCACTATTAACTGACATTTCCTCCAGGCAAGGAGAGGACCAGAATTAGACACTGGGCTTTTATGACTTCAAGAGCTGAGTTCTTCCCATTGTTCTCTGCTCTTTTCTTCCTTCTCTGAGTAAATCACAGGATCATCAGAAACCCTATTGAAGCCTCTCTAGGACCGCACTGTGATCTCTATCTTCAAAGCCATCCTGCTAGGCCTCTGGCTCACAATTTGCATGACAGCTGAAGGAAAGTAAATTTGGGGGCTGGCTTCCTTTGATAACCAAATGCGTCTCTTTCTTTCTTTGTTAGGAAGGTACAACTTTAAAAGGAATTCAGTGATGAGGAAAATAATTCTACAGTATTTAGCGCGGTGCAGTCACCGTGACATTTGCTCAAAATAGGAACTGCGCCCAGTGTCTTCAATAGAGGTCAATTATTGAATGACTGGACTGGAGGGTTTAAGAGGCGAGCAACGGTTCTGGGTGGGAGCCCCACGTGGAAGCAGGCAAGAGGCAGAAAAGACACCTGAAGCATAATCCTCTGTCCTGCTCACCCTGCCCTTTCTTCCAGGGGCATCTTCGGCACGGGACCGGCCACAGCATTTGTGAGACCAAGTGCAAAACAAAAAATGCACTTGTTCAAAAAGCAGGAAAGACCTGCCACTTAAGGAGCGGAAATGTAAAGTGTTTTCCTTTCTTCCTTCCTCGCTCTCGACCTGTCACTGTGTTTGTCACTTGCTATTAATGTGATCGTAGGAAAAATTAACATTCCGAGTGAGTAGCAGGGGTTTTACTGGTCCCCTTCATAATGTGCCGTCTCCATCTGAAACGTTAATACAAGAACATCTAATTCACACGCTGAATCACCAAAATCGCACGGCTCCCATTTTGTGGCTCCAACGGGCTCATCTCTTTTGTTCTTGCCCCGAACAGGGGAAACACTGCACAAAGTGAACATGGTGATTTTTATTTCATTTTATGATCACATCTTATGCATGTACCTTCTAGCAACAATACCGTAGCTTAGGTTTAATGATGGATAAGGAAGGACTGAAGGCAAAAGCCACTATGGGTTGCCCTATCTTTCCTTTTCCTTCTAGATCATACAGGAAAGCAGCAGGAGCGAGAAATACGACGTACCTTCTTTGGTTGTCCATGTTTCTTAGAATAACATTGTTTTCTTTCTGCGTTTGAAGCAAGTTCAGGTTCAGAGGGAAAGGCTCCCTGGTTCACAGGGAAAGGGCCCTGCTTACTCGGTGATGGATGTAACACACTTATCTTGAACTTGCTTTGGGTCTCACTGAACTCCCACACATCGGGGGGCCTCTGGAATTGTGTGTTCATGGGGCATCATGAGTGCTACTCGCACACAAGGCATCGAGGGCCAGCGAGTGGACACTCATACCTCAGCTACCTTCCCTGCCGATAGGCATGCTCCACTGTCCCACTGGACTTTACTTACAAACACATGTTCAAAGATTAAAGAAAAGGACAAGAATATCAAGATGGCTACAGTCAAGCAATACACCGAGTACAGGGCCCTTCGGAGCATGGATCCCCGTGTGACTGCATGGGTTGTACCCGTAAAACTGTCCTGCTGTGGGTACTAAATACAGACCTGGGGGCTTACACCCTAGAGCCTACATCTGGGGCTGTGGCCAAGGCAGAGACAGAATATGGGACAGAGGGTCTCACATTTTCTCTGTCCACAGTGCTCTAAAGGTCTCAGGAATTTCTTCCTAGCGCTCTTAGACCAAAAGAAATACTCAGTGGTTCCATTTATCAAGTTGCTAGGTTCATCCGAAGAATTTCAGTATTTGTGTCCTGACAACTTAGTAGCCATTTAAAAAAATACTCCGAAATCGAAAGAAAAAAATATTTGTATTTTATTCTTAACTACTCACAATTCCTTGCTAAGGGGATGTGTGTGTCTGCCAGGCCCTCGGGAATAAGACTGGATTCCCACCGCCACCCTCCCGTCCTTGTCCACATGGATTTTCACGAAGTGCTTCTCCTTTTTTATCAGAGCAGCTACCCAAAACCCAGCTTCACAACAATGGCGTCACAGAAGTGAATTCGGTGTGATCTGATGTTGAAATTGAACAGCCTCTAGCCAGGAGTCACTCCCGCGGGTCCAATACATGCGGAGTATCACCTTCTCCTGCAGAAACTTGATATATCCCACAGCACCTCTGTGAGTTCCCTGTGGCACCCCACGGCACCTTAGCACACAGAGCGGGAAATGCGCGCAGAATGTGGGCGCTAGAGCTAGACTGTTCTGGAGACCAGTCGCTCTAAGTCTCAGCGCTTTAGGCCCTACGTCATGAGGGGGAGGCTAGCCACCTCACAGGCACGATGTAAGGATTATGTTCAGCACACAGGAGTTCCAGAAACGTTAGGGCTTACCTCTCTATAAGAGAGGTAGCTTAGGCTTAATGATGGATGAGGTAGGACTGAAGGCAAAAGCCACTATGGGTTGCCCTATGTTTCCTTTCCCTTCTAGGTCATATAGGAAATCAACATGAGAAATGATACAATGCACTTCTTTGGTTGTCTGCGTTTCTTAGAATAATATTGCCTGCTTTCTGCGTTTGAAGCAAGTTCAAATATTAGGGCCGACCTCTCTGTAGGAAAGAGGTTACTCATCCGAGGTAGAACCCAGATCACGTACACCATGATTTAACGATGCACCTGCTGTGGTCTCACTTTCCATTTCTTTATTTACAAAGTGAGTATTTATTGAGCACGCACGAAATTCACTAGGAATTTTGTTTGGTGCTGAGGGTACAAAGCTAAGCCCAAGAGACGGAACATTTTCTCTCAGGGAGCTTGAGAAGCATGGAAAAGGCAGACGATTTACTAACCACATGGAAATGTTCATGCACAGCACCCATTAATGTTTAGAATGGGGCTTCCTAAAAGCTTATGACTGGTGACTTTGTCCGGTCTGGGGGTCTCAGGAAGGAACTTCGACAGGCTGGTGTTTAAGTTGAAGTCTGAAGGGTCAGTTTTGCAAGAGTGGAGGAAGGTAAGATTTTTCTGGGCCAAAGGGACAGACAGCAGAAACAATGACCTCTGCGGCGAGAGGGCCCAGGTCCTGCTGAGCGTCCCGTTCATGGAGAACATTGATCTCACAGGTAACACAGAAGATGGGAGACACGTGCAGTAGCGGGGAACCTAAGCCATCAGCTGGTTGAGGGCACAGGTCATACAGCGCAGGACCCGACAAGCCCTTCCCGCAGAGGGCGTATGGCCCTGCCACAACCACTCAGCTCTGTGGGTGTCACGAAAAAACAGCCACGGCTAATATAGAAACAAATGGGCACGGCTCTGTGCCAATAAAGCTTTATTTACAAAAGCAGGAAGGAGGTCGACTCTGGCCAGATGCAGACCCTTTCTAGAGAGGGCTCCCGCGTGTGCTGCATTGGTGGTGCCTACAGAGGGTAACTACCTACCGAAAAAACAAACAATCAAAGCTGATTCTTCGCCTCTTGGGGTTTCCAGGGTAAACAAGCAAACGAACACAACACGTAAGCAACCTAGAGCCATACAGAGGCGCCCTCGTGGTCCGGCAAAACTCAGAGCAAAAAATACCAGTCTTTGCCCACCTCCAACATCTTAAATCCCCCCCAAGAAACTCCTGCCTTTCAGCGGAGGGAAATGCAACGGTACCAAAGGCCAAGGAAGAGACGGTTGCTCAACAGTAAGGATGAGAGGACGCCGGGGCAGGCGGGAGGCCAGAGGGCTGGTGGCTCGGTGCTGATTCATTAACAACACCAGCTGGACTCTGGCTCCGTCCTCGCCCTGCCTGACTTCTGCAGACTGTGCTCTGCTTTCACAAGTAGCTCCTGGCTGGCGGTTTCCTATTAAAAAAGAGCAGCACAGGAGGCCCCGGGACTTCAGGCATCTTAGAGAAACAAAGAAGGTCAAACTGAGTCCCTTCCTAGTCGTCATGGCAACAAAGAGACTATCGCAGAGGCACCTAAGCGGCCACGCAGGAGCTCACTTCCAAGCCACAATCACGACACATGTCCCCTTCCTGTGTGCGACCCACGTGCAGACTCGCCCTCCTACCTGTGTGCCCGAATCCCTGCATCTCCCGGCGTCCCGACTCCTCCTCCTGACTTCCTGGGGGTGTCTTGGTTAAGAACACCTTGCTGATGGCCGCCAGGTGCCAAATCTCACCTGATGGGAACTCTCCGTTTCTATCGCCGCGGGGGTGGGGACGGGGGAATTTTAAAGAATTTAAATTTTAAAGAATTCCATCCTTAAAATGGAATTTTATACCGCCTGCATCGGAATTACCTAGAGGTGCTGATTGAAAATGCACAATCGTGGGCTCCACCCCAGACCTACAGAATGATCATCTTCCGCCAACATTTGATAACTACAAGTTCAGTGGGTAGAATGCACGTGGCAGCATCCTATTCAGCACAGCTGTAGGCAAATGCTTAGCGCGGGTCCTGCCTTGGCTGAGTCAAATCATCACAGATTGAGCCAATGAGCTCACTCTGAACTCAGCCAACTGTTGACTTTCATCAGAAGATGGGCAGTCTTACCTCTGATGTTTAAACAAAAGAACTCAAGACCTTAACACGAATGGAAAGGATTGAGTTGGCTGGAAATCTGAAAATGGGTGTATTTTTCCTGGGACTACAGGGAAGAAGAGACTGTTAGTACAGTTGACCCTTGCACAACTCAGGAGGAAGGGAGACTGACCCCCACTCAGTTGAAAATCTGAGTACAAATTTTGGCTCCCCCAAAACTTAACGCCTAACAGCCTACTGTTGACTAGAAGTCTTACCAATAACATAGTCAATTAACCTATACTTTGTGTGAGAAAATACACGGTATTCTTACAATAAAGCAAGGTAATAAAGCAAGAAATGGTAAGAAAATTGTAAGAGAAAATACATTTACAGTGCTGTACTGGATTTATATTAAAGAATCCACATATAAGTGGACCCACATGGTTCAAATCTATGTTGTTCAAGGGTTAGTAGTAGTCTGTACAGTATTCCCCCCTCAAAAGTTAAGACTGTCCCCAAATGGAATTGTAAAATGTCACTGAATACAAATCTACACTGTCTTTGGCTTTGTTCTGTTTGCTGAGCCACTGGTGAAATATTTTGAGCTCATCAGACCAGGTACACTGCTCTGGTTTCATTCACGCTATTTCCAGCAACTACAACAGACCGGTCGCCTGGCACGCCCAGGGACGATTTTGAATAAACACTTGGTAAATGAATGAATGAATTTCAGAAACCCAGGCTTAGTCTAGCAAGCATTCGAGTAACTACTACATTATTCTGCCTCAATCTGAGTAAAAGATCTTTATAGCATTGGCCCCCCGCATGCAAAGGGGAATATGCAATTTACTCTCTGATCCCCCCCATCACCTCCCACCCCAAAAATGTTGCTTTTCTTAGTATGTAATTAAAGCAGAAAGCAACAACTGTGTCTAAGAAGAATTCTGTGGCTTCATCTCCAGATTTAGTTCACGTCCAATGTTGGCAAGAGTGCTTTAGAATATAGTTTGAATCATGGACAAATCCACCACAGTTTTGAAAAGCTCCCGGTATGTTCACCACCTGGGTTAGAGATTAGGCAAAGAAAAATCATTTCAAATAATTATTTCCCTTATTAAGGCCTGAGATTAAAGTGTTTAAATCTCTCATGTTCTGTTCTAAACTTGAAACTAATAAAAGGGAGTATTTGAGGTTCTTAGGACCCGGAGTAAGGGTTGGTAACCACAGTGTGGGCGAATCCAGCCTGCCGTTTGTTTGGCTTTTGTAAATAAAGTTTTATTGGCACACAGCCATGCCTATCTGCTTAGGTATTCTCTGTGGTTGCTTTTGCAATACAGCAAAAACAGAGACCATATGCCTAAAATATTTATATTCTGGCCCAGTAGGGGTGCCTGGGTGGCTCAGTCGGTTAAAGCTCCAACTTCAGCTCAGGTCATGATCTCACAGTTCATGAGTTCGAGCCCCACATCGGGCTCTGTGCTGACAGCTCAGAGCCTGGAGCCTGTTTTGGATTCTGTGTCTCCCTCTGTGTCTCTCTCTCTGCCCCTCCCTGGTTCTGTCTCTCGCAAAAATAAACAAACACTAAAAAAAAAAAAAAAAAAAAAAAAATTATCTTCTGGCCCCTTAAAGAAAAGTGTGCAGCCTGTGTTAGGGATTGATACAGCTGGCTCAGGAATCAGAATATCTGGGTTCCAATGCGAGTCGACCATTTAGTGGCTATTAAAGTAATTAAACAAGGAGGGCACTAGGGCCCTGGTAGCCTCCGTAAGCAAACCAAAACATAAGCAAACCAAATGTAAGTCAGAGTCAATGCATGGGACTCCGAGAAAATGAAATGTTTAAGAACAGCCAATCACAAGCAGCTTTCTCAAATAAAACAACCACTTAAGCTAGAGTCAATCAGATAATTTCCTTGCTTTGCTTCCACATCTTGTCTATAAAAACCTCTTGCCAGGTCCTATGTCTGGAGCACCTCTGATCACCTTTGGCTTGGTGCCACCCAATTCCAACAAATTTTGCTCAAATAAACTTGAAAAGATTTTTTGTTCTGTTTTGCAAGTAAACTTGAAAATTTTAACATGCCTCTTCACCTCCTAGCAAAGCTAAGAGATCTTGGGCATATTATTTAGATGACTCAGGCTCCTTAAGACTCAGTTTCCCCATCTATAAAATGGGGACAAAAATTATACTTACCTCATGGACCTGTCGTGGAGATTAAATAAGAGAAGACAAGTAAAGCACTTAGAATAATAGTGCTTGACAATAAATAAGAAGCATTAGGATCACCTAACAGAACTCTCCTCTCTCTCTTTTTTTCTTTTTGTCAATATGTTTCATTTTCCAAAAGTCCTAGGGGCTCCTGGCTGGCTCAGTCAGTTGAATGTTCGTCTCTCGATTTTGGCTCACGTCATGGTCCCAGGGTCGTGGGATCGAGTCCCACTTGGGGGGCTCCACAGGAGCCTATTTAAGATTCTCTCTCTCCCTCTGCCCCTCTCTCCACTTGCACTCTTTCTCTAAAAAAAGAAAAACAAATTAAGTCCTAAAGGAGGTTTTGATGTTTAGTTAACTACATTCAGCAACATTTCTTTACACACTCATTAGCTTTAGACGTGCTCCAGGAACTCTGACTTCATTAAAATTATAATTATTTAACTCTGTTCCTTTTATCTCCTTCTTCCACTTAAGCCCCCATGTTGGCAGCCGAGACCTTGGGAACCAGGGAGAACTTCTTACGAGACAGTTTTGGGAGAAAAGGAAAATAAAACAAAAGCCAGCTAGAGTAAGGACAACAAAGGGTGAGGGAATGCTCCAATGTGTGTGGCGAACCAAATTTTAAAAAGATGACTATGAATCTACCTGGGAGAAGGCAGATGAGCTAACGTAATGGGAAAAGCAGCCACACACAACACAGAACACACACGTACCCCAACAAAGCACTAAATCACTTACGTGTCCCTAACCCACTAATTAATCCTCGGCTGAATTTAACCCTCCTCCCCCTCCCAGTGTTTCCCCACCTCTGAGACAAACACATCCTAACCAGCAGTGTCCTTGGAGATCCCAACTAACTCAGATCCAACTGGGAATTTAGCTCGGCAAACTTGGATTTTAGCAGGGCCTTTGGGGTTTCACTGGTCAATCTCCATTTTGGGAAATTATGCACGTTTCGGAGGAAGCACAAATGAAAGTGAATCTTTTTCTGGCCCTTGCTTGGTGTTGAGTAAAATTCACACCTTTCCCTAGAAAATACAGGATAGGATTTTCCAGGGAAAATAATAATTTTAGCAGGGCCTACCTCAGTACCTGGCACTGAGAAAGTATACAATCGATAATAACTTGCCTCCCCTCGTAGAAAGAATCCTATCCCCAGGATAGGAGTTTATTCAACCACCCAGTCAATCATCACATATTTTTCAAGCATGAGCTACGTGTAAGGCACAGTTCTCGTGCCTGGGAAACAGGATTGCCAGATTTAGCACAGAAAAATTCGGACCATCCCAACAAATTTCAGTCTAAGATATGCAATGAGCCATTTTTAGTGTAATTACATCTCATGCAATGTTTTGGATATACTTACACTAAAAGAACAGTCATTGTGTATCAAACTTAATCGACGCCCTACACTCTATCAGGGAACACTAATGACGACAGAGTGGTGACCGAGATACACAGAACCCTGCTTCCCATGCAGTCATAGCCATTCCAGCCTCGGGAGCTCCCGGGGTTTAATTCCCACCTGGAAGCTCCCAGGGGGAAAGCCTGGGGAATAGAATGACCGTCTCTTCAGAGGCACATGGCCCACTGGGGACCCATTTAGCAGATGTCACTCTGTGTTACAACTGCAACTTTATTTCCTTGTCATGCTCCTATGCACTTGAAGTCCTTGGTGACAGGGCCCGCATATCTCTTTATCCCTGTACCCCTGGATTCTATCTAGCACAGCATCTGGAACTGGAAGATGCTCAGTGCAGACCAGCTTCGTGAATGAGTGGGCAAACGCGTAAACGGTTGCACAGACGTCAAATGCAATGCCAGGCCACGGTCATGGCTCGTAAGGAAGATATTCACATACCTTCATAAACACTGGAAACATAAGAGAAAACCAAGTAGCCAGAATCCAAAGAACATAGGGGGTGAAGAATGTTCTTTTATTTTGAAATGTTTTATGAAGGTACTCCAAGTAAAACAAAGGCTTTTAAAAAACGGAGGTGGGTGATTGGAGGAAGATCACGCGAGAGCAACATTATAACCCCGTGGAGAATACTAAAGGGCCCTTTGAAGATATTTCTTAACCTCACCGGTAAGAGTCAGGTCAAAGCGCTGATTTCACGTGTCGGTAATATAATAAAAAATAACTTCCAGTAGTTAACCAGAGCCGTAGCATTAATAATTGAGGGATACGGTATCAGCAAATAACAAATAATGAAGAGCCATTTTATTGTCAGTACTGACTGTCATACAACTGAAACACTCAGAAGGGAAATCACAAGAATCCACAAAAGGGCAGATTCAGAGGAAGTGGAAGGGACACAGTATCTACGATAGAAAATCATTTTGCGGCATTGACTCCTTTCTGTCCAGCTGTAAAAGGGGGAACGAGAAGTCGAAATCTATAGAGCATGTTTCAATCACGCTAAGATTTTTTAAAAAAAGAAAAAAAAAAAGAAAGAAAAAGACAAATATTGCATTGCCGTTTCCCAATGACCACACGATCAGCCGGGGACTTTCAGATTCTTTCCTTCGTGGTTTCCCTCGCTGTCATCTTGCCGCCTCGAGGGTCCGCGGTGGCTGACGCATCCCAGGTGCGTCCCACAACCACTCTGGGCAGCTCGTGTCAGTGCTCAGATCGGTAGGCAGGAAAAGTCTCTGTTCGATGAAGCTTCAGAGGGCTGGCAACATCTTTTCCAAAAAAAAAAAAAAAAAAAAAGAATTTAAAAACGGCAGTTACATTTCAAGAAAGCCCCCGATCAAATTAGCTAGCGACAAGTTTCTATATAACAGAAGCCAAGTGATACGCAACATAGGACTTTTTTCTCCAGAGGCCACTCACAGTGATATGCAAATAAGAGTCAGGAGAGACTTCACGATTACCATATCATTTGCATGTGGTCTTTGCACTGAGCTGTGATCAGACCGCTAGCGGTGACATTCCTCCTTAATCTTTAAAATTTTTCATCAACCCCTATATTCGGGGTATTTCAAGGAAATGAGAAGAATCATAGGACTAGGAAATCTTTTGTGTAGGCACTCTTTGGAAACCTGATCAGAAATAAGGCAATTATATTTATACTTAGGGAATTTTTTTAGCAGGAGGACTCCCTAAAATCCACACAGGCTTTATTATTTCAGGTGTAGGTTCCAAACCAAGAAAAGTGAAGAAGCCAGGAAGGCAGCTCCAAGGGCTACTGTCAGCAGCCTTTGTGACCTACGACAGGGGCTGGCCAACCTTCTCTATAAAGGGCCAGATACTAGGTATTTCAGATTTTGCAGACCGTATGGTCTCACTGCAGCTACTCAACAAAAGCGACCCGGTGAATACGTGACAAATGGGCACGGGTGTCCCGCAAAACTTCGTTAACGACAACAGACAGCAGACCTGGTGGTTTGGCCTGCAGGCCACCCGTCTGCCAGTCCCCTTGGCGCTTGATTTTATACAAACAAGAGGTTTCACCGCCACCTGCTGGCTAGAGGTTTTACCACAAGCTGCGAAATTCACGCTGCTGGCTATGGAGCAGCTCTGAGCAGGAGCAGAGCCCGGGTCCGGCCCGGGCCACACAGCAACAGGGCTGCAGCTACATGGAGCACCCATGCCCCGCTGGAGAGGGAGACGCAGGACCCGAAGCGGGCTCCAGGCTCCGAGCTGTCAGCACAGAGCCCGACGCGGGGCTCGAACTCACCGACCGCGAGATCCTGACCTGAGCTAAAGTCACACGCTTCACTGACTGAGCCATCCCGGCGCCCCTAAAACAATGCTGTTTTCAAATACTGTGCCGAGCAGAAAGGTTTACGTGGCACATGGCTGAGTGCACCGTCCAGCACATTGTCACAATGGCCCCGACCTCCGTCAGACCTAGTCAGAACCTTTTGGACATAAGTCATGGACTCAGATATTTGCAAGCCTCAAATCAGGACCGTAAGGAAATCTATAGTCATACAGTCACTGGTACACAACAGCAGTGGTTGTTATTAGAGCAGCTTGAATACTAAAACATCCCAAACCCAAGAGATCGTTTCTTCCAACCTCCTGACCATTTTGAACACAGATTCTATTTTCTTTCCAGTACACACGTGTGCACACGCTGTCACATAGGGAAACTGTGCTGATGAGTTTGGATGCTACGGGCTCACCTCGCTGGCTCGGCCGGTGGAATATCTGACTCTTGATCTCAGGGTCATGAGTTCAAGCCCCATGTCGGGTGCAGAGATCACTCAGTGAGTTGGAGTGCGACAGGTGAACGTCCTGGCACGTCTTTGTCACAGTTTGATAAAAATTCCCAAGGGAAGCAGACAGTGCACAAACAGTATCAATGCAAAACCCAAATCAAGTACAAAGCCCTTCCGGAACCTTCATCTGTGGCTCCGTAGGCTCTAAAAGTTTGAATAAAGGGGCTCAGAGTGTTCACCTGGGGTCAGATTGTAGTGAAACCCCTACAGCTTCTATCATGCTGGCTAACTGAACGCTGGTTTTAAAGACAGGTGGTGGAGTCACCTGTCCCACAATTTTGCAGTTCACACGAAGATCATGAGCTGGTACCGGCCTGCAGACCCCATCTGGGCCCATGTTCTCTGGCCTGCACAGGTCATAACACATTGGGAATTGACTGTCACTATTCAAATAACCTCAAAAGTTCTGTAAAGGTGCCGATTTCTCTGTTCTCCTGTAAAACTGGAAAACACACCGGGCCTATCTTCTGCCCCAGGGTCCCTGTGATTCACCAGAGACCAACCCACACCCACCTGTGCCCTGTCCCGCTGTTTGCGCGTCCTCCCTGGTCCAGAGAGACATGAGAGTTCGAGACCTTCATTTATTTGTTGCCTTTTGACACGTGTTCAGATATTAATCTCCCTTTTCTTAACCGATGCACATACCACGTATGTGACGTTAGAACTAAGATGGAAAAAATCAATGCCGACTTGCCACTTGCTCTGGGAACCTACATCCTTAACTAGGCAAATCGCACGGGCTGGAATCAATCCTCTGGAGGACCTGTTTCCATCGTACGGTATGTGCCTTGGAAACAGTCATGGCGGCAGGATTTCGTCTCCCGGGTAAGAATATACGAAAAAAGAAAGGAGCTTTAATGCCAGTCCCTCCCTCCACTAGCCACGCGGTCTTAAGCAAGTACTTGGCCTCTAAGGGTCTCGGGTTCCGCGGTGACTGAAATGGAGAACACAGTCCTCCGTTTGGCTCTTGCCAAATCAAACTGCTGCCGGGAGAACCAGATGAGGCAACATGCCGGATGCCGGTAGAGTGCGACGCAAACATTTGGTGCCAATCTGTGACTTCCTGAAATAACCGAAAGTCAAATCTGATAAATGAGTTGCATGCCTATTTTTTTCTTGGTTTTAAACAAGTGATGCTATCGTTCAAGGCAATTGCAGCAAAAGGATTCGGGAGATATTGAGTAATGGAGCCCCTCTGGAGTGAGGCTAACGATTCCCAGGCGGGTAACTTTGAGGTGAAGGGCACCCACGGAAGCTGATTCACCTGCTGTCTCCTACCGCCCCTTAGGCACCAGCCACGCCGCTTCCATTTTGGTCTTTGCCCCGGCTCATTTCTGTCTCAGGACCTTTGCACTTGCTGAACTCCCTATGGAGAATCTTTTCCCTGGATTGCAGAATGGCTGCTTTTCCTCAGACTGCAGGTCTCGAGGTAATGCTACAGGCCCCTGTGACGGATGCCCTACCTAAAGAAGCCCCTCTTGTCTTCTGATCGTTCCCAGACCAACAACTCCGCTTCACCACCCTCCATGACAGATAACATTTCTTTTCAATGTGACCAAATTTGATATTAAATACATTTGTGTAATTATTGCCCGTGACTCCGTTAGGCTTTCGGCTTTAGGAGGGCAGAAGCATGCCTGTCTAGCAGCCTGTGTGTCCCCGTCACCTAGCACAGTGCTTGGCATAGAGCCAATGCTCCAAGAACACTCACCGACTGAACGAGAGAGTGAGTGGGTGAATGAATAGAGAAACAAAGACCTCACTTACCAGTTGGGTGACCTTGGACCCCACTACTAACCCTTCAAATTCTTAGTTGCTTAGTTGCAGACGAGAATAATATACTCTCGCATGGCTGTTTTAAGGACTGAGATCGTGTATGATAAGAACTCAGTGCAAAGCCTTCAATACAGCAGGCCTTCAAGAAAGGGTATCTGTATAAAAAAATACTCATTCAATATGTCGCGTCTGCCTTGTGAGGAACAAATCTAGCACTTGACTGGTGGTATGTTAATGTTTGCTTACATAAAAAAGGAGAGAAGAGGTTTCACGTTCAAATAAGTTTGCCGAGCCCTGGTTTCAACAAGATTAAACAGACTCTTCATGGCAGGACATCTCAAAATCTTGAAAATAGTGACTGGCATTCTTAATCTCTAAAAAAGGAGAATGTCCCTGAACATGTAGCATTTTCCCCAAACTTACTGGACCACAGCACTAGTTTGGGAAAGGGCCATCTCTACCCGGGTGAGTACTCCACAGACCACAATTGGGAAAACACCACTCTGTGGTTCTGTTATACGACGCGCTCCTGAAAGAATCCTGTGCATACAGTGTTCAACTTGCCAAACGCTTCTTTCTTAAATTTCTTCCAGTGTTCATGATAAACCTCTTTTACGTGTTGATTTTGTACATGCTCAACCCTAGAAGGGAATTTCTATGTGAAAATTAGAAATGGGGCAGGAGAAGCAGTGATAGTGGATTAAATATGGCTTCATATGCCCAGCATGGGTCAAAGCACCTCTTCCCCACCTAAGACAGCAAGGATAAGAGAACAATTCCAAAACCAACCAGCAGGTGGCTCTGTAGGACTAAGTTCGGAGAGGAAATGGCAAATTCTCCAACCTGACGGGCAAATTCTCCCATAAGGGTCTAGGTGCTTTCCAAGACTGACCTCCAGACCACAGGAAAAGTCATCCTGACATATGTCCAGGCAAATGAGCTGGCCAGAGGAATCACGGCTCATAAGAACCATCAAAACAAGAAGAAATGATGTGCCATGTAACCTCAGGCAACAGGGTAATGGTGTCATGATTTTTTCCCCCAGTTTCAGCTTTAATCCAGTGGTGGGAGAAAGGGAAGGAGGAAGATGGGAGGAAGAGGTGAAACGACAGATGCACGCATCCTATTTTTCACGTAACTGACCACCTTGGAGAAGCAAGATCAATTTTAGGCAGTCTGAGAGAAAAAACAATTTAAGGTAACACATTACTGGTAAACTGAGTCCCACACTACACACACAGACCATATGTTGGCACTGTATCTCAGAGAGTAGTGGTGACTCAAAGATAAAATAAATCGACACAGAACCCGCGGGCGAAGCAATCTCTCAGCGAACATCGGTACAAACGAAGTATCAAAACAAAACACGTGTAACGGAAGTATGTGAACGCAAACAGGCTGCTCGAGTAACTGTTACAAACACACAAAGCCAAAAAACCCCAAATAATTCTGAAGCAGTTGCAATGCCACTTTCACCCACACGGATAGTATAAGACAGCAGGATACTTCACCAAGTACGCCACACAGGAAAACTGCAAGAACTCAAACGGAAATGTGTGTGTTCAGTGAAGATCATACTATGTGACAAAAAGCGGACAACGGAAGTTTTAACTCTCATCTTCAAAACCCTATAGGTTATTGATACAAAGCTGGATAATCCGCTCTGTGTGCAGAAAATCTGCGGTATTCATTCTCATGACTGGCATCAATTTCATTAGAAGCCACACCATCACTATCTTCAGATTGCTGTTTTGTAACTACGATTCCTGGGTTCCCTCGAAAAATCTATACCAAGAAATTTGAACCTAATTTTACAGTAATACCTCCTTACTTTTGAGTGATGGAGGATGGGGATAATTAATAATAAACCTAATAATAAAGGGAATAAACCCAAGTTTAATTGTGACGAGTTGTTGGATTTGCGGCATGCTGGTTTTGATACAAAATAACGGGAACTTCTCAAAGAACGCAAACTTCTTTCTTTGCTGTGATGCCTTGTATTGCTCTGCTCTGCTTCCAGAGGTAGCATTATCACTATTATCTATTAATTTGGAATTAGTGGATTACTCGTCTTTGACAATCATCCCAGACCCATGAGCGGAGCATGGCCCTCCAACCATAATACGGGCTTTTTGCACGCAAGTAAATTTGCAAATTTTGTTGCCGCTGTATCCTGTAAATAAAGCCATTTTCTTCATAGTAACCAGATGCAGACATTGTCGGAATACTCGTGTATACTCTAAGAGCATACTAACAGTGTGTAACAGCATCTACAACATCCTCTTTTAACCTAAAAAGGTGTTTTAAAGTATTATTACACAGTCAGGGTCCTGAAAAGACCCTTGGGCTTTATCCTTTCTGATGAATGACTATTCATTTCGGTCAAGGATAGTTAGATTAGTTAAAGATAGAAAGGTGAGTATGTTCTATGTCCCGAGGATTCTTAAGCTCTGGGATGTTCACTAATAAATACTAAAACTTCCAACACATCCCAAGTGTTCAGGACGTCCTCACTCTCAGAGCATCTTTGCAAACACACTAATCTAGGGAAACCCCGAGATACATCAACTTTGATGCAAACTGAGTTCTCAAATTACCACACTGTATCGCAAGAACTAAGATCACCTACCAATTTCCTCCCTATGAAGCCTACATCACTTTGGTTCTCGACTCTACTTTACATTCCAGGCACATAGAATCTAAAAAGACATACTTTTTTGGGTAAAGATCCTCCTGGCAAGGGTAGGAAAAGTCAAGTTCCAAAGCAATTCAATAGCTCTGTGTACATGTACGTTATGCATACTTGTTTCAAACTTTCAATAATTGCTATTTATCTATCATATTTTAAAAATACATATAGCCAGTTGCTATAATAGTATGAAGGAAGTAAAATACAATTTTCTTTACAAAAACAAATTTATTTAAGTAGAAGGGATGGCACAAAATTGAGCGATAGTATAAGAGGTATGATAGGAGAAAAATGCTCATGATGTAATTCCAATATTGCAGAAATTTCTGAACATGATATGGGAACAATGGTCTTTCTGACAACCTGATCTAACCCAACCCTCTCTCTGTGGGTATGTTCTGGAAAGTAAGCACATTTATCAGTTACTTACGGGGCAGTCACTCACACAGGCACTCGGGATATGGCCACTGAGAAGGGCTAAAAGGAAGGCTGAGTGATGACGAAACAGACAGCGCCATTTACGGCCGAGGCCACTGTCTTCTGTGGTCATTCATTCGTCCTTACATTCATTTATTCAGCCCATTTCTGCACATGAACTAGGTGCCGTCGAGCACACGCCCTTCAATGTTCTGGGATCTTCTAGCTCATCATGGAAAGTTCTTCAGCAGGGACCCCTCCACATAGACCTATTTACTTTTTAGAAGTATGCAGGGGCACCTGGGTGGCTCAGTCGTTAAGCGTCTGACTTCAGCTTAGGTCATGATCCCATGATTCATGGGTTCGACCCCGTGTCGGGCTCTCTGCTGTCAGCACAGAGTCTCTTTGGATCCTCTGCCTCCTCCTCTTTCTGCCCCTCCCCTACTGGTTCTCTCTCTCTCTCTCTCTCAAAGTAAATAAAATAAACCTAAAAAGCTCCATATGCACCAGGTATTCTTATATACTATAAAACATAAAAACTACATTTGAAAAGATAAGAAATGTCTGATTTTTTTTTCCCCTAATTGCTCCCATTGTCCCCTCCCTGGATTATTCTGTATCCTGCTTCTAAGACCACTTTCCGGAAGACAGACTTCCTAGGATGTGCTGAGCGTGCCGGCAGAACTAGAACCCAGGACCCGGACCCCGGTGCGTCCCTTTCCAGCAGCACATGGTTGCAAAGCTCGGGCCCTCATGAGAGTCGCCTGGAGGGCTTGATGACACACAGACGGCTGGGCCCTGACCTCACAGCTCCCGATTCTGCAGGTCCCGGGAGCAGCCTGCAAATCTGCACGCTAGCAAGCTCCTGAGGGATGCTGATGCCGTTCGCGCTAAGCGCCCTAGACCACCTCTTGCAGCGTGGACACCAGCCCTCTTGCCCACACGGACCTCTGGGGTCGAGGGCCCAAGAGTCTGCGCGGTGGCAGTGCACGCGCCCGGCAGTGAGGCCTCGACGGGGGCCCCGGCTCGGGCAGGAAGCGGGCAGCCGGCCCGGCCGAGCCCCCTGCGCAGAGGCCAGACGCACCGCCTGCCCCCGGCCCCGCGCTTACCTTGCAGGCGGCAGAGCTGCCCCGCGCTGTGCTGACGCGTGATGTGCTGCCAGTAGGCGCTGCGGGGCAGAGGCGCCATGGTGCTCAGCGAGGCAGCCCGCTGGCTCATCTTCATCTGGAGCTGCAGCGAAGAGAAGAAAACGGAGCGTCAGCGACCCCGGGGCTGGAAACCACCTGGCAGAGAGCCGGAGGGCTAGCGGTCAGGACCATGGACAGCTGGCGGGCAAATCAGCGAGGGCTTCCCGGTGGGGGCCACGGCTACCGTTTTTGCCTACTCAACAGCATCGCTTCTTCACCCTGCTGGCAACGGTGTGTCCCTTTTCCTCTGGGGAACCTCCCTCCGCCTCAGCTCAATCCATCTAGTTACACGGCGGAGACCTCACCATTGATTCTCGGGGTGGTCTGGTGACCCAAGCCAGGACAAGAAGACACAACCCCTGGGAACATTTATCAGCACTTTTGCAAAGAGAGCATCAGTAGAGGTGAAGCCAAGCGTTTTTGCCTGTTTTGTTCACAGCTTTCTCCCCCAGGTCTAGAATGTTTCCTGGCAGATGGTAGGTTCACGATAATGCGTGTTGCGTTGAATGAATGGCTTCCTTGGGAGGTTGCTGAGGACAGGAGACAGGACAGAAAGAAGCCTGTCTTGGAATAACGAAGAGAGAGTGTGCCAGCCAATGAGCTGATTGAGAGGAAGACAGCCAAGAAAAGGGGGTGACCTTGGACCCCACGTGAACCTGGAAACTAACCCTGGACTTCTCAGTGATAGGAACCAATGATCTCTTCTCAGTTCAAGCTGATTTGAATTCGGTATTCTGTCCCCAGCATCAGAACAAAACGCTGTCTGCTTCCAGGCACCTGATACCTTGTTCCAGATACCAAGGGAGGAAAAGGGGAAGCCAGGGCTCTTGGTCCAGGTCCTGGGGAGTCATCAGTGGCCCGTCTGACACACTGCGGGAACTGACCTTACAAGGGAAGTTTCAGAGAGAAGGTGGCCCAGAGGGACGGGTAGGAGTGGAGTAGGAGGACAGGTGCACGGGGACAACAAGCTGGAAGGGCAGGAGCGGGATGGGAGGCAGTCCTCAGCCACCCTCTCATCTCAGCCCAGGTCTCAATGCAATCACGCATAGTTTTACTACACATTAATAGAAGTGACTATTCGAATGTTTGATTTCCTGGAATGGCCTGGCTATCAAATAACCCACCTCAGTTTCATAAGTGTGCCCAGAAACACACAGATTTGCACAAGGGTACGCGGCAGGACATGATTTGCAAGCATGCAGAACTGGAGGCAGCTGGAGCCTCCACCACTGAAGACCTGGTTAACTGAGCTGAGACACGACGGCATCCTGGACAACTGGGAGCCAGAGGAAGGGAGATCAACTCAAAGGGGAACGTTTATACATCGTGTCATGAAGGAACCGGTGAGTTGCAGACCACTGTCTTCTAGCGGCATGTCATTTTAACTGCTCCTATGAGAGGCAGTTACATTAAATGCCTGCCCATTGGACCTGCTCGGCACTTGCCTAGCACAAGCCAGGTACAGGAAAACATGGAGGGTAGTATTATCATTATGAATTACAAGGTCCATTTAAAGACTTCAAAAAAAATTTTAAGTTTATCTATTTAGTTTGAGAGAGAGAGACACAGACAGGGAGGGGCAGAGAGAGAGAGGGAGAGCGAAAGCATCCCGAGCAGGCTCTGCGCTCTCAGCGCACAGCCCAACGTGGGCCTTGCCCTCGCGAACTGTGAGATCATGACCTGAGCCGAAATCAAGAGTCAGACGCTTAACTGATCGAACCACTCAGGCAGCCCCTAGGGATTATTATTTTTTTTTTTTTAAAGAAAACTCTCCACTCTGCACACCTCATCAGCATGCGACATCCAGCCCTAACATCTGTCCGTCCATACAGTGAAGCCAAAACAAGAGGAGGCTTCATACTCTGGAGACCAAAACTCATTGTGGCCAATGAGACTGAACTTGAGAAGAGATTATCATCACTTCTTCCGAAGGTAATTTAATTTATACGTGCTGCATTTACATGCCATGGATTGAATTCTCAGTCCTATCACAACAGGACAATTACCAAAATGTGTCCCCTGGTAGAATCTGACCGCACCAGGTTTCATGGGTACGTTTTTTCCTAAACATATCCTGTTAGACCAAAAGGGCAAAGAGCCGAGAAAAAAGCTGATAGAAAAGTTCTAGTGTGGTGGTTTCTCTATTTCTGTACACGTGGACGTCTCAAAGCTTACGAGCAAGAGCCAAAAGCAAGCAGAAACCTATTGATGAGTGACTGCTGGTGACACTCAACCTCATTTACACGGAATGAAAAAAATACATAAATAAAGGGAGGAAAAGACCTGGATTTCCAAGGTACTGATTACTGGATTTTTCCTAATAAAAAGAGATCACAGTTGATATTATAAAAAATGTAATATAAAGGAAACATATGGGAAAATTCTGTCGCTTCAAATTATTCACTACAGTACTGTGAATATACTTCTGCAGGCAGCATGATTTGACTATATTTTTAGAAAGCTTATCTAGGAACAAGAATGCAATGACACCAACATCATGTTTCATGGAGAACATTACAAAGCCTGGCTTTCTATTCTTCCTCAACCCTCTGAAAGATTACCATGGTTTATGAAAGGGGCATTTTCATGGTCTCCGGAGAAAAAAGATGAAAAAAAAAGTGTTATTTAACAATGCAATTCTTTAAGGGGGAGAAGTCATTCGGTGATATGTCTATCAGGAAAGTTCCTGCCCTCATTCTTTACTGCTGCAAGGTATGCTGAGCCTTGATCTCAACACCCAGTGCAGGGGGCATGAATGGATGCTCATATGTACGGCAGGCGGAAGCGGAAAGTAGCACTACATTTTTGGAGGAGTTAAAATTGGGTCGTTTCGAGTGTCTGGAGAGAATGATTGTATTCGTTCCCTTTTTTTTTTTCAAACTTTTATACAGTGTGATGTTTTCCTTTTACAAAAATCATAGTAGTTTCACAGTAAGAAGTAAAAAATAAAAATTACCCCGAGCCATAAAAATTTAAAGTATAGCTATTTCTTCTATAGCGTAACATGGATGTTTCTGGAAAAACCTCCCCATCTGCAAAACTGCTAGGAAAATCGGTTTATGCGAAGATCCCTCAAAACGTCCTGCCGTTTTCGAACCAGAGTCCTCGCTACTCCGAGAGGCAGCTTGGAGGCTGGAGGCCACGCAAGGGTTATTAAAGAAACACGGAAAAACATTTGGTTAGAAATGTTGTATTCAGAAGGCTGGGCTATAGAGATGGAACGCAGGCTCTACCCAAAAGGTGGACGTGGCTGGACGTGTGGCCACGTGAACAAGACATATGGCAAGGTGGGGACGCACCTCTCTGCCTGGAGCCTTCGGTGCCTCTGCTCGTTTCTTTTCTTTCTTTCTTTTCTTTTATGTTTATTTACTTTGAGAGAGAGAGAGCGAGAGAGAGCAAGAGAGCAAGAGTGCATGAGCAGGGGAGGGAGGGAGGGAGTGAGAGGGAAGGGGAGAGAGAGAGAATCCCAAGCAGGCTCCACACTGACAGCGCAGAGCCTGATGCAGGACTCAAACCCAGGTACCGCGAGATCATGACCTGAGCCCAAATCAAGAGTCGGATGCTTAACCGACTGAGCCACCCAGGTGCCCCCCACCTCTGCTCATTTCTTATCTTCTTACATTGTAGCTGGAAGAGGCTGTGTCTGTGCAGTAGTTTATTGAGGGCTCTCACCCTTTCCTGTTGAAGGTTACAATACCACTCCTGCTATTCTGGGCTTTCCTTGCCTAGAAAAAAAGTGTTTTTTGTACCAACACACTTTGATATTAGAATGAATCATTCTCCAGTTTATCAAATGCATCTGAGCTCACCGTGGATACAGAAATGGTGCTTTAAGAAGAACCAGATACCGTATCTGACGGTCTTGTTCCCATTTTTCCATTAAATAGGTATCCTTGAACTCTTTATTAAAAAAAATTATCCAAATCATCCATTTTGCATCCTGCAACCATTAGGAAAATTTAATACAGTTGAGGAATCTCAAAGGACAGGAATATCCAGCCCAGTCTGTGTTCACAAGCCAAAACACTAAGACCCGGGCTCACACAGCAAGGTAGCAGCCAGTACCTGCTTCCCAGGACCTGAATCTCCGTCTCTCAGGGCCTTCTGACAGGCGCCTATTTGTTCTTTATTCAAGTTCAAGGTTAGTTAAATTCCAACTGCCTCTTAAAACCACGGCTGCCAAAATGGGGAACAGTCTTTACATGTGCTCATAAACGTTTGTCTGATTTTTCCAGAGCTTATGAGGTTTGGCCGCCTGATCAATAAATGGAAAGTACATTTATTCGGCTTGTCAACAAATACTTGTTGATTTTAAGGCACAGTTTATAATCTCAAGGAATTTTTGTCCAAGACATTACAAAAGGGCTAAGACGGAGGACGTCTGAGAAAGGAAAGAAAGGGGCATAAAAATCTGAGCAGCAGGTAGGGGTGCCTGGGTGGCTCAGGTGGTTAAGCATTTGACTTTGGCTCAGGTCATGATCTCATGGTTCGTGGGTTCGAGCCCCACGTCAGGCTCAATGCGGACAGCTCAGAGCCTGGAGCCTGCTTGGGATTCTGTGTCTCCCTCTCTCTCTGCCCCTCCCCTGCTCATGCTCTGTCTCTCTCTCTCTCTCAAAAATAAATAAACATAAAAAAATTTTAGGGGTACCTGGGTGGCTCGGTCGGTCAAGCGTCCGACTTTGGCTCAGGTCATGATCTCGTGGTCCGTGGGTTCGAGCCCCACGTCAGGCTCTGTGCTGACAGCTCAGAGCCTGGAGCCTGCTTCGGATTCTGTGTGTCCCTCTCTCTCTGCCCCTCCCCCACTTGTGCTCGGTCTCTCTCTCTCTCTAAAATAAATAAAAATTAAAAAAAAAATTCTGAGCAGCGGGAGTGCCCACAGGAAGCAGTCAGAGAGGAATTCCTCTGGGAGCTACCACCCACACAATCTAATCCCCAGTAATCTCCCCCGGGTCACTGAGATTCACTGCACTCTTAGTACATCTCCCAGACTACCTCAGCCCACAGAAGGGCTGCAGGATGTCTGAGGTCACACTAGGCATCCTTAGCTGCTGCTTCTAAATGTTAGGCTCTTGAGAGGCCTGGATGTCTGCCACACTAGCAGATCTGGGGATGATACGCCCCATGCACAGGGAACAATGCATGTGGTCAGTGCAAGGCAGTCATGCGTACAGCTTGAAGAAGGCAGGGTGCATATATACCCAAGACTCGTTAGAAGATCAGTGGCTAGGGGCGCCTGGGGGGACTCAGCCAGTTAAGCATCTTACTCTTGATTCTGGCTCAGGTCAGGATCTCACGGTCGTGGGACTGAGCCCCACAACGGACTCTGTGCAGACAGTGTGGAGCCTGCTTGGGATTCTCTCTCTCCTTCTCTCTCTGCTCCTCCCCCACGCTCTCTCTCTCAAAATAAATAAACTTAATAAAAAAAAAGATCAGCGGCTAAAAACCAGAATTTTAGAACCAGGAGAGAATTTTGTCATTTGTTTTGTTCACTGATGTACTCTCAGCTCTCAGAACAGCGCCTGGTAAACACAGTTAACAGCGGATGCTGGGTAAACACTTGCGGACGGAAAGAATGGGTCCAATCCAGGATGCAGTAGGGCTGGCTCGAACCAGCTTGCAAAAGCCAACTCGTGCATTTTCAGGCATTTTGAGAGCTGGCCGTTAAATACAGCCATCAGTAAGAATTACATTACATAACCTTACAGTGAAATAAATTAGATATAAATCACATCTATAAGCGTATGCACGTTATTCGAGTCGTAACACAGGTGTGACTGAAAACCCACCAGTTCCTGATTATTTTACTGTCATCTGTGATCCGAGGTTATCTGAGACTGTTACATCCACTTGGGAGACACGCTGAAATAGTACCCTTCTGTGTATCACTTCCCAATTCTGTGCACCCACGCGTGCACGTGTTACTAAACGTTTGCCCGCACGTGAGCGAGTCCAACCCCAAGCGTGAAAGGAGGGCCCGAGGACAAACGGCTGCGTGTGGTGTGTGTGTGCCTCATCTCCTCACTTCTCTCACCTGGTTCGTGCCTACCTTGCCTTCAGGAGTCAGCTCAGGGACCCTCAACATTTTCCTGACATCTCTTCTCCCTTAACGGCATCAAGTGCTCCTTCCAGACATCTCATGATCTGCTCTGATTTCCAGCATTTCATTGTTTTGTTGATAGCTGCTCGACTACCCCACCTCTACTGTAGACCGTAAACTCCTGGAAGGTGGTGAGTAAGTATTTCAGCTCCGTACCCCCAGCATCTCACGGAGGCCTCCAGCAGCTTCACAAATACAGAATGGATGAATGAGTGGATGAACGAGTGGGTGGACGGACGGATGGATGGATGGACGCACGAACCCCGCTTTTGCCCAGGAAGCAGGGACTAGTTCTCCGAAAGCAATCCGAATCAACCCAGGATATGAGAAGCACTGTTAGCCCAAGGCTGCCTGCTGAAGCCCCAGGTCCAGGTTAAATTAACACGGCTTTCACTGGCTGTGGGGGACGTGGTAATAAGACTCTGCTTCCTGCCACTTTGCTATTCAAGTGACGAGCAGAAGCAAGGCCTCGGGGAAAGACCTGCCTATGTGCAGATGCACAATTGGCCAGGACAGTCCAGCAGCAGGGGAGTTCAGCTCTACACATTTATTCATTCTGTTAGCAGTGTTAGCTCAAGATCCCACCAGGGAAGAAAGTCAGGCTTCGGGAAAGTCAAGCAAATGCCCTCTTATACTTTAACAACTCGAACTTTCTCCCTCAACAGCAGGGATGCACAGGGGTCTCTCCTGCCCCAGCCTAAGAGTGCTGATGCTGTCCAGTGGCCGGAAATACTCAACCAATCAACAGTGGTAACCGATCGGCTTTCGAAGGCACAAAAGCACTGTGTTGCCGGGAACAGAGAAGGGCCGTGGAGTCAGAGACGGTGCTCCAGTTCAGGCTGTGCTCTGCAGGGACCCTGTGATATGGGACACATCCTCCTCTTGTGTGAGCCTCAGGGTGTCCTTTCTCATAGAACTTTCCTTTTAATGAGACGAAGAAACGGAACACAAAAAACACCATCAGACTGCCGCGAAAAAGAACGAGGTCCTGGTACCTGCTACCACGTGGATGAACCTGAAAACAGGAAGCCGGGGGAATAAAGCCAGTTGCAAAAGGCCATATGTTCATTTACATGAAATGTCCAGAACAGGCAAATCCAGAGAGAAAGAGAAAATAAATTAGTGGTTGCCTACAGCTGTGCAGGGGATGGCTAAAGGTGGTGGGTGTGGCTCGACTGTGACAGACACAACTCCGTGAATATATTGGGACCACGAAATTGCGTAGTTTAAAGGGGGTATTGTATGGTATGTGAATTGTATCTCTGTAAGCTGTCATCACAACAATAAAATCAGATAGTAGTATGTGCTATGTAGATTATTAAAAAAAAATGCATGGTTGGGGCATCTGGGTAGCTCAGTTGGTTGAACATCTGACTCTCAATTTCAGCTCAGGTCGTGATCTCTCAGGTTGTGGGATCGAGCCCCGTGTCAGGCTCTGATCTCCGCGTGGAGCCTGCTTGTGATTCTCTCCCTCTCTCTCTGCCCCTCTCCTCTGCTTGTGCTCGCTCTCTCTCTCTCTTGCTCTAAAAAAAATGCATGATATCATAAGTTAGTGGGTGGCTACTTCTGGCCAATCAGTCCCAGGGGAAGCGATATTTAAACTTGAGTGACAGACAGCCCAAGCACGGTCCCCCATCATTATCATGGTCAACAACCCAGACAGGTCCTTTTAAAATCCCCCCGCGATGCTCACAGTGAGGGAAATGCTGACGGCCAAGGCCCTTCCCTCATAATGATGGGCAAATCATATCAACCCTCTCGGGAGAGCAACAATTCTAATGATCGCTATTTATAGCTTCCCAGTGAGAAAAACAAACACCCCCCCCCAAAAAAAAAACCTGTCCTCCACGCCATCAACCCCAGTTTTGGTTTCCGTATTCTTCATGTGGTTTGGCCCAAGACCTGTTGCTCTGTGCACCTCTTTTCCGAGGGTGAGAACCACAGCACAGAGCAGCGGTGGGTGTCAGCTGAGACGCTCCGCCGTATCGCCCTTCTCTGGGGTCCACCCGTCTTACAGCAGAGCACCGTGTGGCTCGAAATGGAACAGCATGACGGGACGTATCTACGTGCTCCGGGGTGGACCATAAGCACCAGATGCCGCGTCCGTGACATCTGTCTGGAGCCGTCCGCAAACAGCCTGCGTCATCACAACGGCAGGCTGGCGCTTCGAGGACTCCTCCCAACCTCCCCGGGCTCTTCAACCTGCACCGGGTTGCTCCTGACAGTAACTGGAGCAGGGGTTTTCCACTAGCAACGCTGCAGATGCAAATCATTTCGTCATTCTCCACCTACCGAACCCGGGCCCCGAAGGGACGGAACCGGGACACCGGTCTTGACAATGAGATTCGGCTGTGAGTCAGAGCTACCTCTGCGCCAGACCGTCTGCTCGACCTGACAGCCTCCCAAAGCTCACGCGGTTCTGATAACACCCTGAGTTCAAGTATACACAAACCGACTTACTTTCTACGGGTATTTTAAGCACAAAGTGTGGGCAAAGTTGAGTCAGAGGGACAACTCGAGAGAGAAAAAGTAAAACTGAACCTCAGTGTCTCTTTTACCCCGCTCAGTGCTCAGCCCTGTTCACGCTACCCTCCGTGTTCATTGACTTTCTCCGCCTTCCCGAACTACGACGCCTTCTTCTTCTGCCTACTTGCTCTCCTGTGAAAAGGATATTTGAAAATATGCTCTACCTAGGCTTTCCTGGCCCTGGGGCAGCAGTTCTCCCACCTTAGCAAGCCAAAAAATCATCTGAGGGTTCGTTCAAAGGCAGATTCCTGGGCCCCCCTGACCAGGAATTTGCATTTCTACCAAGTTTCCAGATGGTTCTGATCTTACTGGTCCAGGGACCTCACTTTGAGAACCATTGCTCTGCGTCCTTTGGACCAATCATTCAGGGAAAAAGACATAAATAAAATTTTTTTTTCTACCGCGGTTAAGAACCCAAACCTGGCCAAAACCAGGGTTAAAGTCTGGAATCTGCCACTAATAACTGCATGACTATAGGCGAGTTATTTAACCTCCTTTATTCCTTAATATCTCATGAGTAAAGAAGAGAGAAAAACAGCTTCTACCTTACAGGTAATTTTAAGAACATACATGACTTAACGGCGGGGTTCCCTAAATTTAGCAATACTGTCATTAACCCTGTGTCAATCAAAATCCTGTCTTTAGCAAGAGTTTCTAAAAAAGGTCCTAGGAGGAACAGTCACATCTTCTTTTTAAACCTAAACATTTGATATTGGATTGTTCCTGGCTTGAGGACAGAAGCTTTAAGAAGTTTTCGGGAAACAACAGTAAAAGGCCACCCAATTAAATAAAAAAATATGCTTAGAGAACATATTTAATCACCTGGTCCCAGTTGGTATACAATGAATTCAGTGAATGTGAGTATGAAGGAGCTCTTAGCATAGGCACTGAATAACTGTAGGAAAAGGAGAAAATCCAGAGCTCTAGAGCCCCCCTAAAACCAAAGTCTGCCCCTCCCCCACCTTGGGGAGCACACACTCTCCTGGCCAGCTCTCCCTTTAGATTCGGTAGGATTTTGCTTATTAGCACCTAAAAGGGGGTGGAAGGGAGGTCCACAGTTTCGTGATGTTTATGGTCTTGTGATAAACTGTATTTACAAGTCACTTTAAACTTGTAATAAAATTGTATTCTTTCTCTCCTAGTACTGATATATTTTTATTATGTTCAGGAACTACACAAAAGAATATAAGGTAGATTTGAAATAAGCCCTATACACATTTCCTAGAAAAAACAAAGGCAAAGAAATAGAACTTTCAACACGTTAATAATTTCCTTCCAGTCTTTTTTTTAACGTGCATACATAATGTGTATTTAACACAAATTGCGTGATTGTTTATATGTTGTGAAGTCATCCTCTTTCACATTTAACATATTGTGAACATACCTTAATGTTCCTACACCCTACTATCTTGCACACGCCATTTAATGTCTATGTCACAGCCCATTCTTTGCGTGTGCCATTCTTTATTTGTTCATTTCCCTAACCATTTTTAAAAACGTTTATTTATTTTGAGAGAGACAGCGAGCAGGGGAGGGGCAGAGAGAGGGAGAGAGAGAAACCCGAGCAGGCTCCACACTCAGCACAGAGCCCAACTCGGGGCTCGATCTCACGACCGTGGGATCATATCTCAGCTAAAATCAAGATACTCAACCGACTGAGCCACCCAGGTGCCCCCTCCCTGACCATTTTTTAAGTTACCAGATGAGACCATGGAATTAAATTCTGACCGCTCTCCTTCATGACGTTTCTTTTTTTCCTGCTAACCACAATTTTTATTCTGGGACCCGCTTTAATCAACACCTTTTCTGATAGCCACTATTTAAATGAATTTTAAAATTTAATTTAAATTTACATGTCAAATTGGATCTTAGAATGACTCAAAAATTACTTTCAAATTGTACAACATCAGAAACGTAGATGAGTTGGTAATTTTGTTTTTACTTAGAATAAAAAACAAAAAGCAGTCTTATCTTCACATTACTGTGCATCTACACAACAGACAAATCTGTAGCCATTAAAAAGAAAAAGGTAGACAGATCTTTGTGAAGCTGTTTTGAAACAATCCTAAGAACAAGGGGCCACAATTACTCATCTACACACGCACACAGGGACAGCTCATCGCTGGGGTGGGTTTAAGTATCACCTATCCACACTCTGATGCTTTTCAAATGGATACCTGTAACTCCAATCTGTCCCCTAAACCTCAGGCTTGTGTGTTGAACATCCCACCTCTACCTACATGCTAGGTAGGCATCCCTCACTGAACACGTACAAACCTCAACTACCGCTTTTGACTGTTCGCTCCCTCCAATCTCTTCCCCTTCCACATAAATGGCTCATTCTACCTGTTGCTTTGGTTAAAGAAGAAGGTGAAAAAACCTGTGAGACTACCTTCTTCACTCTGTCCTATAGGATTGCTCATCCATCAGCAAATCTTGTTTTTACAATCTTCAAACTGTGCTGAGAATCCCTACTTTTCACCACGTTCAGCCCGCCATGTTGGTCCACGTCATGGCACTCACCTGAACACCAAGATGGCTGAAATAGCTCCCTAATGTGTCCTCCTGCTGGCACCCTTATCCCATCTACCACGAATCTTTTCCAAATAGCAGCCAGGGAGGTCCTTTCAAAAGTGAAGTCAGCATATCTCACCTTTCTCCAAACCTTCCAATGACTTCCCAAACCATCGCAAGAAAAATCCAAAGTCTTTATCATAGCTATAAGGTCACATAGTGCCTTGCTTCTAGTTACTTCTAGACCACACCTCCTACTCTTCTCCTCCTCACTTTATTTGCTTCAGAATCACAGCCTCCTTGACCTTGAACATGCAAAGCATGAAATGGCCTCAGGACCTTTGCACTTAAAGTCCCCTCTGCCTGGAACAGCTGGCCCTCAGAAATATTCAAGGCTTACACCTGACTTCCCTCAGTTCTCTGCCAGAGTATCAACCCATCAGAGCAACAAACCCCCATCATTCTCTCCTGCTGTACACTGCAGTGTTCCTCACAGCATTCACCGACTCGTGTTATGGATTTATATGCCTATTGTTGATTGTCTATCCCCCACAACAATGTAGCAAATTCTTTGAAGACTGAGGACTGATTCTTGTTCTCTGCTATACTCCTGCTTCCTAGAATAGGGCCTGCCACAAAGTAGATACTCATATTTGTAGAATGAATGAATGTATTACTAAACAGACATGTTTTATATCTAATGAGCGATACGCGTTCTGGAAGGATACAAAAGAATCCGGCAAAGTGCTTTTGAGAACGTAAACTGGGGATACAGTTTACAGGGTCTGGGGTGATAATGCACAGGTGAGAGACTTATTTTACACTCCAGGTACCTCATGCAAGATTTGCAATTTTACATCATGTGCAAATCAAATCCTCAATCGGAAAATCTCCTTTTGATACTAACGCATCTCAAAATAAATCACAGCTTCCTCCCTCAACCGCACACCATCCCATTCACTAGTTTCAAGAACTCTGCAGCTGGGAATGGGGCACTGAGGACTACGTGTAAGGACCCCACTCCTCTACGAACAGGCTTGCACAGAGCAAACATCTCTCTACTTCCTACACTGGAGTTTCCTTTTTTAATGTTTATTTATTTTGAGAGGGAGAGAGGAAGAGAGCGAGAGCACAAGCAGGAAAGGGGCAGAGAGAGAGGGAGAGAGAGAATCCCCATCCTGACATGAAGCGCGAACCCACAAACTGTGAGGTCATGACCTGAGCAGACACCAAGAGTCGGGCCTCTTAAGGGACCAAGCCACCCAGGCACCTCCCTAGCCTGTAGCTTTACAGGCCCTCCCCGTCCCCAGCCCTCACTCCTTTGGGTCTTCTCCAAATGAGACGTAGGAAAAAATGAAAGCCAGGAGCAGTTACAAGGAGACTAGAGAAGAGCTGTCAAAGAAGCTAAAACATAATTTCAAATCTCTAGCCAGAGACAAGCACTTCGTCTATCTCATGAATAGTAAATCTGTGTTGAACTGAATCTTAAAATGTTAGGTTTTTTCTTAAAAATCCAGACCAAATGTCTCCCTTCAAAGAGACCAGTGGTCTTTGACAATACTTAAAAAAAGAAAAAAGGCATCAAAACGAGCACGTGTTCGTGGAGCGTGCAGTCTGTTTGCCGAGTCTGACAGATTTCTGAGGTTTATCAAATACACTGTAAAGTTCCAGCAAATAGATCTTGTACGGGTTAGTGTCCAATAACTAGACACCCGCCAGAGCGGTCTCCTCAACCGACGGTGTATGTCTTCCTATGCATCTTTGTATGTGTGCATGCAGGACGGCAGGGCATGCGGCCCCATGCTGTGCTGTCTCTGGCTCTTGTTCCAGGGATCAAGGAGCCAGCTCCTCAGAGCCACTGGAGGCGTTGAGAGCCACTTTGAGAGCAGTGAGCAACTCGCTTGAGAACTTACTAGACATTCTGCAGACCTGCGGAAACACGGGAGGTAGAGCCCCGTGACCTGTGGCTCACTGAGCCTTCCAGGTGACTGCGATGCACTCTGAAGGTGGAGAACCAGTGCCCCCGGTCTCCCTTCCCCAATCTCTTCCCCTCTCCCCTGCGCCCAGCCCACAAACACACTAGGGCCCTAGAAGGCAGTCCTGTGCTTTCTGCCTGCAGAAAAGTCCCCACGATTGGTCCTCCCTTTCAGTGGCCACGGAATACATCCTGAACCTTCCACTCCTGTCCTGACTCCTCACTTACTAATTCTGAGCTACCAAGTCTCAGTTTCTCCCTCTATGAAACTGACCTAATAATGCTACCAACGAAATCCAAAATACTCCAGTATTTTGGAAGGCAGTATAGCGATACCTATTTAAGTTCTAAAAGACTTAACAACCTTTACTTCAGCAATCCCGCTCCTGGGTTTAGAAAATTCAGCTAAATACATTATAGCTCAGACACTCAGTTAAAGTTATCATATATAAGAGCATGTATATAAGGATGTGTGATGTGGTATTATCAGTGGCCCCCAAAATCTGATATTCCCAGAGACAGGCTTAATAAGGCGGTATTATATCGAGACCCTGAAATATCAAGCATTCCATTAAAAGGAATGAGCAAGAGCAAGGCTGGCAAACTCTTCTGTCAAGGGCCATATAACAAGTGGCTTTGCAGGCCAGACAGTCTCCATCATGCCAACGAATCAATTCTTCTGTTTCAGTGTGAAAGCAGCCATAACAACACAGCAATGGATGGGCAGAGCTGTGTTCCAGTAAAACTTTACTTACAAAAACAGGCATAAGCCAGATTTTGCACGTGGACCACAGATGGCTCACCCTTGAATCAGACCTATGCTATGTGACTTTTAAGTATGGTATTTCTCAAATCGAAAGCACAATGAGATACCACCTCACAAATGGCCAGAATGGCCAAATTTAACAAGTCGGGAAAGGATAGGTATTGGCGAGGCTGTGAAGAAATGCGAACCCTCTTGCACTGTTGGTGGGAATGCAAACTGGTGTGGCCGCTCTGGAAAACAGTGTGGAGGTTCCTCAAAAAATTAAAAATTGAACTACCTGATGATCCAGCAATTGCCCCACTAGGAATTTGTCCAAAGGATACAGGATTGCTGACTCAAAGGGGTACCTGCACCCCAATGTTTTATAGCAGCACTATCAACAAGAGCCAAATTATGGGAAGAGCCCAAATGTCCATAGACTGATGAAGGATAAAGAAGATATATATAGGGGCGCCTGGGTGGCGCAGTCGGTTAAGCGTCCGACTTCAGCCAGGTCACGATCTCACGGTCCGTGAGTTCGAGCCCCGCGTCAGGCTCTGGGCTGATGGCTCGGAGCCTGGAGCCTGTTTCCGATTCTGTGTCTCCCTCTCTCTCTGCCCCTCCCCCGTTCATGCTCTGTCTCTCTCTGTCCCAACAATAAATAAAAAACGTTGAAAAAAAAATTTTTTAAAAAAGAAGATATATATATGTATAGATAGATAAATATAGATATAGATATAGGTATAGATATATAGATATAATGAAACGCCACTCGGCGATGAAAAAGAATGAAATCTTGCTATTTGCAACGTGGATGGAACTGGAGGGTATTATGTTAAAGCAAAAGAAATCAGTCAGGGAAAGACAGATATCACATGATTTCACTCATATAGGGAATTTAAGAAATAAAACAGATGAACACAAGGGAAGGGAAGGAAAAATAAGATAAAAACAGAGAGGGAGGCAAGCCATAAGAGACTCCTAAATACAGAGAACAAACCGAGGGTTGATGGGGGGAGGGCGGGGAAGTGGGGGATGGGCCAAATGGGTGATGGACATTCAGGAGGGCACTTGGGATGAGCACTGGGTGTGGTACGGAAGTGACGAATCACTGGGTTCTCCTCCTGAAGCTAAGACTACACTGTGTGTTAGCTAACTTGAGAATAAAAATAATAAGTACGGTATTTCTATTAGGGATTTACCATTAAGTGGGAAAAACAAGGGGGCATTTTAAGAAATCTGTAACAGCACCACAATTTTATAATAGAAACGACTCTCAAACACCCGCCTTCTACATGTACCTGTGCGTGTCAATCCACATGTGTCTGTAGATAGGGATTTCCATATGGGATTATACGGATACAGACAAAAACATGGAGAGAGGAGTACAAACTTCTAACCAGATTTAGGAGATCCTAAGGAGGGCAGAGGAGGAATAGACACAAATAAATCACCAAGAGAGAAACTACTATAGTGCTTAACCATCCCTATCATCATAGTTTTGCAGTTAGTTAAATTCTACATACATGTGTTTCTGTAAAAATAAATCAAATGGGATCCAAAAACCAATCCCTATCTCCTAGGCTAGCTGTGAAAATTAAATGAAATACAGCATGCAGACCCTCAGCACGGAGCCAGATGGGGCCACTCATTCCAACTCGAATTATCCCTCTGTTAGACGAAGCTCCTTTGCTGGGTTTGCCGCTAACACACTGCCCGGCTCCCAGTCCTGCCTCTCCCCTTACCCCTTTTGGTGAATTCTGTACTGGATGTTCTTTAGTTCACTCATTCATTGCATCCGTTTACATGCTCTGGGCATCACCTGTAAGTCATGCACTCATGCTAGGGGCTGGGAACTTAAAAATGAATGAAACTCAGTTCCTCCGCTCCCCAGGATTTTAGAGTAAATGGCCAGAGAGCTAAGGCCAGCTTTGGTCACATGGCCCACCGTCTGCCTCCACAATGGCGCTCCTTCCTCCACCAAAGGGAATAGACTCTCTCATAAGCAAAGCTCTCCCTTTCCGCAGGTGGGGAGGTCAGAGGGTTGGGGGGCAGTGGTGGAGAAGATTCCTTGTATGTGCTCACAGGCCTAGTGCCTGGCATGATTCCTGGCATACAGGAGGTATACAGTCAGATGTGGTTCGGTGACCGCATCGCTAGGTGAATGAGAAACCTCTACAGTCTAACACTCCCTTTGCCATTTTATCCTTTCTCACGACAAGTCAATGATAAGAACAGCTCAGGCTGATTTGTATTAAGTAGGTGCCAGGCACTTTGGCAAGATATCACCTGCCCCAGCCTACCTGGCAAGGTGTGTACTAAGGGTCACTTGCGCAAAGACACCGAGCTGGCATTTAAGACCCGGCCTCTTTATTACTCCACAGCTAAAGTTCATATTACAATCCTGTGTGTTCCTCTAGAAAGCACCGAGGATATTATGAAGGCCTTAAAGCCTTAAAGGATGGGCTCAAATCCTGTACTTAAAGGTAGAAGGCACCTGAATTCTATTCCCGAAGCTTAGGGAAATGGCAACTGGCTGAAAGCCTAGGCTGCCAGGAGAGGGGAGTGCCCCTGCCATCTTGAGCCACAGAATGTACAGTGACTCTACCAGGCCCTCAGACCCCCACCGTCCCAGGGGCCTTCTCTCAAGTGAAAATCAGCAATCTGCCAAACATGTGGTCTTCCTCGGCTTCCTAATGAAACCCATTCCCATGGCTGCCTGATCCTGATTCCAGCTCTGACAGATGTTTGGCAGAAATCACCCAAAGGGCTGTCTTTCCTTCCTCTGACTCCTCTCCCTAGTTCTGGCATCTGTGGGGAAAGTGATGGGTATTCCTATCATCCAAATGCTACCGAGACATCACAGATTACTGAAGTGTCAGGGAAAGTGGAGACTTACCTAGTGAAGGTTAGAAAGAGAAGGAGAGACAGAGACACAGAGAAAACAAAAGAAAGTGAGGAGGAGAGCAAGACTGCTTTCCTGCTAAGGAAAAACACCGCAGAGACACCTACTTGGTGAACAGAACTCGCTAAAACAATGCCTCCATTGTCACCCACAGCCTGATAAAGCAGACTGTTAGTGAAATCAACCACTTGGGGTCACATTTCCCAGTGAAGCATTTTGCTGAACACCAGATGCACTCAAATGGTTATTTTCATGGGGAATGAAAGTGACATGCATCAATTTATTCAGAGTCATCTGAATTCTCAGCCACGTGCATAAAAGAAAATCACTGCTCCCTTTGCTTCTGGTAACTTTTTATGCCTCCTTCCTAAGGAAATCCTCTCCCCACCCATACATCTGTCCTACCTTTAGAGTAAATTCCTGGAAGTCCTATTGCTGCATAAAGAGACATGCGAGTTTAATTTTGATAAATAAGGACAAATTGTCCTCCAACGACATTGTAGCAAACTGAGCTCACAGAGCTCAATGCTGCATGCATCAAGGGGTAGAAATCATAACTCCTTATCTAAACTTTAAGCTCCTTTAAGAGGCAAAAGGCTTTAGGGGCACCCGGGTGGCTCAGTCGGTTGAGCGTCCGACTTCGGCTCAGGTCATGATCTCACAGTTCGTGAGTTCGAGCCCCACGTCGGGCTCTGTGCTGACAGCTCGGAGCCTGGAGCCTGCTTCGGATTCTGGGTCTCCCTCTCTCTCTGCCCCTCCCCTGCTCATGCTCTGTCTCTCTCTCTCCCCTTCAAAAAAATAAATAATAAAAACATTAAAAAATTTTAAATAAAAAAAAGACGCAAAACGTTTTCCTTTTAACACTTATGTTCTCCATAAGACTTACTACAATGCTTTCTTTGCAAGAAATAGATAGGTGTTTCCATAAAAGCTTTTGAATCATAACTTTTAGGCCAGGATGTAACAAGGGTTTACATTTAGGAAGGTAAAAAAAGCTGATGATTGCTTTAAGCAATACACAATAAACAAAGAAACAATAAATAAAAGAATGAATACATAAAGAAATCCACAAGTTAACCAAATTAACCAGAGCCCACAAAGAGGAAAAGAAATAAAACCTGATTTTTCTGGGGCGCCTGGGTGGCGCAGTCAGTTAAGCGTCCGACTTCAGCCAGGTCACGATCTCGCGGTCCGTGAGTTCGAGCCCCGCGTCAGGCTCTGGGCTGATGGCTTGGAGCCTGGAGCCTGTTTCCAATTCTGTGTGTCCCTCTCTCTCTGCCCCTCCCCCATTCATGCTCTGTCTCTCTCTGTCCCAAAAATAAATAAAAAACGTTGAAAAAAAAAATTAAAAAAAAAAACAAAACCTGATTTTTCTGAGGGGTAGGGATGGGGACAGAGGGCAGGTTGAGCTGGGGGAAGGGTGTTTATACAAATGAAACCGCAGCAGAGAAGAGTTTATTTCAGTGTCCAAATAGTAATGAAATTGATTCTATAATTTACCTGATGCTCTCTCTGTTGAAAAAAAAAAAAAAAAAGAAATAGTTTATGGCTTTTTAAAATTTCTTCTAATGTTCATTTTTTTTTTTGAGAGAGAGAGTGTGAGCAGGGGAGGGGCAGAGAGAGAGGAAGACACAGAATCCAAAGCAGGCTCCAGGCTCCGAGCGGTCAGCACAGAGCCTGACACGGGGCTCGAACACACGAACGGTGAGGTCATGACCTGAGCCGAAGTCAGATGCTTAACCAACTGAGCCACCCAGACGCCCCCATGGCTTTTTAAATTAGACTACGAATTACTTTGGTTTCCAGACTTGTGGAAGAGGGTCACTTGCATTCTCCAAATTCATTACACTTCATTTGCAGAACCAGGTTTGGAAGTCAATCTATCAATTAGGCAATCAAAAAAAGAGGTGGCAGGGAATAGTTCAGAATAACTCTCAAACCTGGGTCCAGTCCAGGGCTCTGGAACACGGGGGAGAAATTGCACCCTGGGGCCTCGACGATGTCACTACGACCGGGGGCCAGGATGTCACCCCCGGTGGAGCCCCACCTACAGCCCCCCGGGGACAGCCTACTAACTTAGTCTTTCTCCACCTTGTCACTCGATTTGCCTTGAAGGAAATTCTAAAAATGACAGGCCCCAGCGAGGAATGAGGAACATCCCACACACCGCCACTCCTTGTTCCAAAATTAGACTTTGTCACAGACACTGATCTCCAAGGTGGCAAAAATAGCAAGCTGCTCGAGGGAGTCCCGAGCTGTCCCGGCAGAGTCCCCGGCAACTACTCCCGCAGGGGCAGCGGGCAGCTGGTGAGCAGACAAGTTCTTGCTGCTGAGTCTCATTCCACAGTGGGTCGTTCCCCTGATACTCCAGCCACCCCCCGCCAGCACTCCCTTGTTGTTCTCCCTGCAGAACAGCAACACACTGCGTTTAAAGCGCGAGAACTGGAGCGAGGAATTTGGAGACAGGATATTGCCATTTGGGGCCAAAACTACCCCAAAAAACGGGATTTCTTGTAACAGTCACAGCGATTTCCAAAAGGCACACTCTAAGTTGATCGACATTTCTGAAAGGCACTCTGATATTCAGGGTAATTTGAAAGCACGAAGACAGCTCTTGGTGGGGACATTCAAGGGACAGAAAAGCTTTCCAACGCTCCAAGGGAGTGAGGCGCTGTGGCCAGAGGCAGCGGGTCAGGAACTAGACAAAAGGGTCTTGGATCCCTGGCTCCCGTAGAAATGAGCTCAGTGACGGCAGGCAGGTGCCTGAGCCACTCCGTGAGGGGTCTCATCTCTCTGAGAAGGACGGTGATTCCTTCCAGGGCAAGGGTCACAGATAATACTCTCGTACTGCGAGCCCTGGGGGGGATGAGCCTCACGTCTGTTCACACTACCTCCTGGAGCACAGAACAGAGCGCGTCGGGCCCCCAGTAAACATTCTTGAATGAACAAATGAATAGGAATGAATGAATGAATGAGTTTACCTTCCAGTCAAGGTGGCGATGAGGGAAAAATGCAAGTGAAGTACCTGGCATATCGTCGGAGGCTTGGTGAATGGTGCTGGCCGCTACGACCAGAGACCCCAAAGGCAGATAGCAGATGGCCAGTAAGCGCCCGGCATTATTAGCCAAACACCCTACAGTGGGAAAGCATTTCAAAGGGTGAAATCAAAGCACTAAATAAATATTATCCCAGAAGGCTGTGTGGTGTGGGGACAGACGCCGTGATGGTGGCCTCCACGGTCTACCCCCCCCCCCCCCGCTGTGTTCACACTCTGTGTGGACCCCTCCCCTGACTATGGGAAGGACTTGACAGCTGATAGGATGTCACTTGCGTGGTTATGATGCCTAGGATTGTGGCCTCCGGCCTGCAAGGAGACTCTCCCTCTTGCTGGCTTTGGTGAAGACAGGCTGTGTTGGGGAGGCCCGTGCAGTAAAGAGCTGAGGGTGGCCCCCAAGCCACCGCCAGCAACAGACTGAGGCCCTCCGTCCTACCGTCACGCAAAACCAAATCCCCCCGTAACCACGTGAGCTCGTGAGTGGATCCTTCCCCATTCTAATGAGCCTGAAGCATCTCAGCCTTGTGAGAAACTGAAGCTGGGGGCCCAGCTAAGCCACGCCAACACTCTTGACCCACAGCAACTATGAGATAACAAATGTGTGTTGTGTTACGGTGCATTGTTGGTGGTACTTTGCCGCACAGCAGTTGAAAACGA
The DNA here is from genome assembly GCF_018350215.1 of Panthera leo. NCBI lineage: Eukaryota > Metazoa > Chordata > Mammalia > Carnivora > Felidae > Panthera > Panthera leo. The sequence continues at coordinate 7,928,013 of NC_056681.1, forward strand.
ACACATGGAGTAATCCAGGCAAGACATCGATTGGCCACAGCGCGGGCAGCCGGTGCTCAGAGAAGGACCACTTGCTGAGAGGAACCACAGGAGAGCTAGGGACCGTGGGGAAGTGAAGACGCCCAATCTGCCCAGGGACGGCGGAGAGTACTGGGCGCATCTGATTGTTACTGCTGCGTGGGGACGTAACATGGGTGCTGTCAGACCTCCTCACTCTTCAAGATGACACAGAAAGCTGAGTTTTATTTGAAACCTCTCCGTTTTTTAAAGGTTGGCCACGAAGTTGGGATTTTGAGAACAGCGGTAAGTTAATCTCATGCAGGACAAAGAAAATAGGTCTGGGGGCTTCGTTGGGAGATGCAGAGAAGAGTGGGGGCTATACCAGGATACTGGTTCCAAATTCCAGCTTCCAAGCTGGTGGCCTTGGCCTTCCATACAGCAGTGGTCGTAGGGTTAGGAAGTCCTTAAAATACTGCTTGTTACACAGTAGAGCCAGGATATATTTTTATTATTATTGATATCATCACTTACTAGTTTCCTATGGCTGTTGTAACAAGTTACCATGACTCAGTGGCTTAAAACAACATAAATCTGTCTTCTTACAGCTCTGGAAACCAAATGTCCGAAGTCAGTTCACCGAGCTAAACTCCAGGTGTTGGCCAATCTGGGTCCTTCTGGAGGTTCCGGGGCAGAATCTGTCTCTTTGTCTTTGCAGCCTCCAAGGGCACCCACATCCTTTGGGTCACCTATGTCTCTCCTCCATCTTCAAAGCCATCAGCACACAAACCAAATCTCTCTCTCCCTCTGCTCCCACTATCACATCACCTTCCGACTCTATTTCCTCCTGTTTCCCTCCCACGAGGACCCTTGGGATGACACCGGGTCTACCTGGATGATCTCGGGTAATCTCCCCATCTCAAGAACCTTAACTTGATCACATCTGCAAAGTCCCTTTTGCCACGTACAATCACATTCACAGGTTCCAGGGATTAGGATGTGACATCTTTGGAGCCATTATTCAGCCTATCCCTACTGCTATGATTGCTGCTGTCGTTGCTGTTATTGGGCCCACAAGCTTCCTCTTGGTGACCTGCTGGGATTCAGGTCCCAAGTCTGGCCCAAACCAATTGACCTAAGGCTACAACTTGAAACTGGCACAGGTCCCGTGGTAAAGCATCTGTCTGTGGAGGCAGTCTTGGGAGTTTTACACCGGAAGCAGCCAACGGTGGGTTTGGGCGAACTAATAATGAGACTAAGCCCAGCAGTTAGCATCACCCCCTTCTCCATTTATGACCTTGACTATCTCAGAGAAGCCAGCCAGCCAGTAGTGGTACGCATGCAATTCCTCGTTGACAATATGTGGATCCAGATGTATGTGGATCCATCACCAGTTACCAGGAAGGGCAGAAATGGAACGCGGGGAGGGTGGGCAGGCAGCGTTGTCTTTATTTGCTTCGTTGTCCTGTGGCATCTCTTTTCTCCCCAAATCAGGGATTGATTTAAGTACACAGATTCTAAGCATTTCTTAATCCCCGTTTAACTTCCTTGAGATTCAGATCCCATTGTGAAGCTTACTCATTTTCATCGAAAACAGGATGCTGTTGCTTAAAAATCACACTCGTTTTATGGCACTCTTTAAGCAGGCAGCAAATTAAGAGCAAACAACATTATTTGCCAGTTAAATTTGTAAAGGGGTGATCTGAACGGATTACTCATATTCCTGATTAATTTTTAGTGGAAGTAATGAGGAGGTTGTAAATGGAAAAACATATGCAGGAAGAACCTGCCTTTCAAGCACAAAACAATTTATGCTAATTGATGGCTTTACCAATAAGGTAATCTTGGAAAAATTTCTTCGGATGTTTAAAGGCATCTAATGGGATAGCTATACAACTTTAAAGCAATGACATGTTGCCCTATAAAGTTCCAAGTGACTTGAATTCCACTTTATTTTTTTTTTAATGTTTTTATTTATTTTTGAGAGAGAGGGAGAGAGAGTGCATGAGCTGGGGAGGGGCAGAGAGGGAGGGAGACACAGAATCTGAAGAGGCTCCAGGCTGCAAGCTGGCAGCACAGAGCCCGACGTGGGGCTCGAACTCATGAACTGCGAGATCCTGACCTGGGCTGAAGTCAGACGCTCAACTGACTGAGCCACCCAGGCGTCCCAAATACTACTTTACAACTATCCATCCATTCATCCATCCTTCCATTTACCTATCTTTATTGCAATATCCAGAATTGGTAAGCATATGGGGAAATGGATACCGAGACTGTATTAGTTCAAAAAGAATATTTTGAAATAGGGAAAAAAATCAAGAGAAGAGTATTTCATGATTTGTGAAAATTACATGAAATGTGAATTTCGGTGTCCATTAATAAAGTTTCTTTGCGACAGACCTACGCCCCTTGAGAATGTTTTTACCTATGGCCGCTTCTAAACTACAATGACAGAATTAAGTAGTTGCAACAGAGACCATCTTGGTTCACAAAGCCCCAAGTATTACCAGCTGTCCCCTTACCGAAAGTTTTGCTGATCTCTGCTCTAAAATCCCAGACCACTGCATGAACAAGTCATTTGGGAATGATCTGAGGCTGCTTTGGGAAAGATCATCTTACTGGTATGCTTTCCCCCCTCTTTAAATCCAACCACCTCACATGTTTAAATCATAAATTTTGCAACTACCCTAATCCTACCACACTAACCCAGTTCCTTTTGGTTTTGCAGATTTCCTTCCAGATGTGAAGCTCTAGGCATGTGTTTGCAGCCACGATGTATGATGTGTATTATTTAACTCTTGTGCATTAAGATTTTGTGAATTTCTTCTCTCAAAGAAGAAATTCATGAACCATAATTCTCTGTACGAGTCACAGTTCCTAACACGATGCAATGAACAGAGCAGGTGTTTCCACACACACTCTACGTGTATTCGTGTTTGTGGTATCTTAATATATCAACGTCTATGAAGGCTAATCAACCAGGCATGGTGGATGCATGGCTCTGGGAAGAATGGAGTCTCCGGAGAGGTTTCCTGTGGCCCACAAAGAATTACCGTTTCGTTGTTGGTTTCAACTGGAATCAATTTCCAACAGTTACAAACAACAAGATATTACATACACACTCAAATCCTAGATTTGACTCCTAGTCTGGAAAAAAACAAGAGATGTCCTACATGGAGCCCACAGTCACACGTCAACGGTCTTCTGGTTTGGGGCTTTTGATGTTTCACCCCCCATTTCCCTTCAGCCCTCTTCTCTCTGGCCCCTGTTGAAATTATACCATCTGGTACTGCTATAAATATATACCTACAGCCAGATAATCTACATAGATGTGTCTGTAGATGTCCATATGCATCCAAATTGATTCTGATGAACATACTCACCGCAACAGACTAATGATTATATCCCCTCCCCAAATTCATATATTGGAATCTTAACCCCCCAGGTGATGGTGTTAGGAGGTAGGGCCTTTGGGAGGCGATCAGGGCATGAGGGGCGAGGCCTCACAATTGGGATTATAAAAGAGACCCCAGAGAGATCCCTCGCTCCTTCCATCAGTGAGACACAGAAAAGACCATCGCCTACGGATCAGGAAGTCAGTGCCACTGGACACAGATAGGCTGGCACCTTGATCAAGCTATCAGTGAGAAATAAATTAATTTCTGTTGTTTATAAGCCACCCGGTCCTATGGTATTTGCCGTAGGAGCCCAAACTGATTAGGACACACACATGTAATACTAACTGAGGCACAAAGCAGACACGTGGGGATGCACGGTTACTATGTTACCAGCTGGCTCTTCAGGCTTTGCAAGGATGGCATTTAATCCAAGTAATACACGGGTGAGTACAGGAGTAAGCCACCTGCTCAGACAGTGCTGGCCATGTTTTTCAGCATAAATATTCTAAGATTGCACTCCACAGGAGTATACATACCATCGAATTTTTCACGCTCTGTAGCAAGCGCTCGTGCTGTTCAGCTATCGCCAAGGCAGCAGAGTGGACTTTCTGGTAGATGGCCTCCCCATCTCGCGTTTGAAAGATAAACAGCCCTTCCCCAGTTTCACACATCCTGTGGAAACAAAAACAGAGGGCTCCTGAAAATCCAGTTCCACGAAGTCCGAGGCACCAAGGGCCTAGAAAACGCCATGAAACCAGAGCTGTTTATTTCACATGAGGTCGGGACTCTTGTTCACGTTCGCTAAGCAAAGTTGGCTAGAATCAGAATTTCCAATTCACTGTTGTTAATATTGGGCAGGACACCGTTCATTCTAGGCTAACTCGGTGCTGAATTTTTTTCCCCCCCAAAAAAGCGTAAGTGTAATCCCAGTACATTGCCTCTCAAAGACAGCTGTGCAAATGGGTTCTCGTTACTGTCCGTGCATCATAAGTTCATCAGGAGCTCCACCATCCAGGGGCGCCTGGGCGGCTCAGAGGGTTCAGCGTCCAACTTCGGCTCAGGTCATGATCTCATGGTTCATGAGTTCGAGCCCAGTGTTGGGCTCTGTGCTGATAGTTCGGAACCTGGAGCCCGCTTAGGATTCTGTGTCTCCCTCTCTCTCTGCCCCTCCCCGACTCGCACTCTGTCTCTCAAAAATAAAAACGTTAAAAAAAATTTAAATACAAGAAAAGAAACTGCCATCCAGCTCAGCGGTGGAAGAAGGCTTCCATGACTCCAGGTTCTGTTCTTTCCTTATAGTCGATGGCTTTAAGGATTCTTTCATCTCCAAAATCAATCTGGATTCCTTTTTTTTCACTTTACCCACTGGCTTTTACCTTGGACATTTTGTCCGGCTTCCAAAGGAGTCCCAAAAGCCCCAACAGTCTTTCTTATGGCCTGACACTATCAGAAACAGTGGATGAAAACCCAGAGAAGGTAAAACAGTTTAAAAGTTGGGCCTTTGCCATGTTCTTTGTGAAGATAAGGATTCAGACATAAGAACACGGTGGCCATACAGAGATACAACAGTTGTGAATTTCCCAAGAATTACTTTGCCTAAATGATGAACCTGTCACTCTGGGCCATGAATTATGCAGTCGGTCAAGAATCTAGAAGAAAGTCGGGAGCTCAGAAAGCACCTGGGAAATTCACTCACTGGTGCCCAAAGCAAATATGTATCAAGGCAGAGTGCAGTAAGCAGAGAATGTGGGCTCCAGATTGCCTGGCCGTGCTCGCCCCCTGCCAGCTTTGTGAGCCACAACGCACTACTCAGCCTAAGCCTGCATTTCTGCTCGTGAAATAAACAGGAGGATAACAGCCATCACGTAAGCGTGCTGAAGGTGTTAGGCATGATACATAACGTGCACAAAGGAGGTCTTTCACTCAACGCGCACCTCCACTCTTCTGCTGGAAGGTAAGCTCCAGGTAGACCAGATCTGTTCCTGATTTGTTCACAGATCTTCCGCCAGTGCCTACAACAGGGCGTGGCCTATATCTGGCGCTCCGTAAATAACTACAGAATGGACTGTGACATAGGAGGCGGTGCCCGGCAAACGTGTAATTAAGAACTGGACCCCGGCTTCCTTGAGGAAGTTTTATTGAAACTGAGGTTTCTAGAAGAGAAGGGAGGAACAACAGTCTGACAACTGCACAGAGAATGTCCTGATTTGGTCAAAGGCAAGTGACACACTAGGGGCCGGGGGGCCGGAGGGGGCAGCCTATGTTCCAGGAGCTCCGGGAATGGGCAGGAGCTCCCAGAGATGACAGGCTTCGCTCTGCGAAGTCACCACCCGACTGTAACCACTCCCAAAGGCACAGATGCCCAACATCGGAAACTGTCCCTCTCTGTGCTAGTGACATGTCACACAGACATACCACATTGGAACAATACTAATGGGACCGAATTTAAGAAAACCAGAATAAATGACCCCACAGTGGCCAGTATAAATCAGCAAACTTGTGAGATGGGAGTGCCAGTGGGTTCCGCATTCCCTCACTTGCAACATGTGTTCTGCGCATGTGCGTGTGTCCCTGTGTGTTTAGAATATTTGAACATTGTTACAAGCAGGATGCATCTCATACTCCACACGTATATTTATGGTACTCTTCTCTCTACTCCTGCAAAGCACTTATTAAATCAATGTTACATTTCACATTTGCAATTACATATTCTATATGAAAGAGTAAGGTACCTGTCAGAAAACAGAAGGCAAATCATAAGGGCTCCGGCAATGGATGTAATGGTAAAGAAACGGGCTTTTTCCCTGAGAAGTTTATAATTTATTCGGCTAAACAAGATCTATGTAAGTGAACAGGTTCAAGACTAACATGGTGGTGCAGTGAGCTGGTGAACGGTACTGGTCAGAGGTGCACTGATAAAGGAAAGCAGAGCTGGGGAAAGGGGTGGGTGTCGATGTTACATAGTAACAAGGAAAATCCAGGAAGGCAAACACCAGAGGGGAACAGATCAGAGGCACTTTCCAGGAGAGACACAAAATTAGGAGCAAAACATTGCAGAAGTGAGGTGAACCGTGGGACTCCTGTCCTACCTGTGGCTGCAGCCGCCAGGGACACTATGGTTAAGAAAATACGGAAAAAAAAAAGAAAATACGCACAGAGAAACACAACACGAAGTCAAAAAGAGGCTTAACCACATGGGTTCTGGCAGCCCCATCTTGGAAGAAAAACCCGGGGAAGCGTCTGTTAGGAACTCGTAATACAGAACAGGGGCTCTCTACACTGGCGCATTCGACATGAGCAACATCGTACGGCCAGGTCGTTCTTTGTTGTGGGGACCGTCCTGTGTGTTGTAAGGTGTTTAGCAGCATCTCTGGTCTCTACCCACTGCATGACAGTAGAATCCCCTAGCTGTGGCAACCCAAAACGTCTCCAGACATTGATAAATGTCCCCAAGGGGGCAAAACGCCCCCAGCTGAAAACCACTGAAATAGACCAAAAATAAGGGGTTTAGGGAGCACCTAAGTCAAGGTTCAGCGGTGGAGAGGCTGTGCACACGAGGCGGCTTCCGCGTTAGGGGAGCTGTGGATTCACCGCAGACGGTGTTCACGATGAAGCACAGAGGACGTCCTGCATCTGCGGTCTGTGGGGTCTTGCCTGTTCCAGTCATGGGCATCATCGCCTGGTGGTCTCAGCTTGAGACAAGGTAGCAGTTGACTGCTGGTGCCGTGTGTAGGTGTGTTTACGTGTGTGCGTGTGTTGGCTGGAGGTCAGCTAATCTAGGCTGCCTGCTAATGTGGTGGTTTCCCTGTCCTTCGCTGAGACCACTGGGGTGAGAAACAGAAATCAACGTAAGACACCACGTGACGTACCACAGTACCACTGAGGCTTCCGAGCCCGGGACGGCTCTTGAGAACGTCAGCCAATCTCCTACGACTTGCACTGGTTTGTCAAATCTTTGCGCCGCCTTATTTAATGCTTGTTTAATCAGCTCAGTTTTCCTTTCCCTTAAACAAATGTATTGTAAACGAATCGCCAAATCAACAGCAGAAGCCAGTATGCCTGACTACAAGTTGGAGGCAGATGTGAAAGTAAATACAGGGAAAACAATATGTTATTAAACTCTGATCAGATCCTCTTGTCAAAGATCTAAGCGGGACGTTTGCTCACGTGTTAGTGACACAGGTAAAGTAGAAAGTGTTAGAAGATGTGTTTAAAATGTGCCAAAACCTCACTGAAATGTTTCTCTGTAATTTAATCAGGAGGATCAAAAAGGTAATTAAGAGGAAAATGACTTGGGGCGCCTGCGTGGCTCAGTCAGTTAAGCATCCGACTCTTGGTTTTGGGTCGGGTCATGATCTCCTGTTTCGTGAGTTCGAGCCCTGCGTCCAGCTCTGAGCTGACAGTGCAGAGCCTGCTTGGGATTCTTTCTCTCCCTCTCTCTCTGCCCCTCTCCTGATGATGCACTCTCTCTCTCTCTCTCAAAACAAATAAGTAAAACTTAAAAGAAAAATCTAAAAAAGAAGAAAATGTCACTGTGAGATTACATTCATTTCATGTTATGCCTCTATCACTAAAACCATCCCACATCTGGGGAAACGCGGCTGTGTTTCCCGGGGCCCTGCTCTAGTTGGTGTGGGACAGAAAGCCTCATATGCTGGAATCATGGTCAAGTTTCCTGACCTCTCGAAGTTTCCACGGACAAACCTTTGAGAGCGGGGAAACTGTGTTTTATCTTTAGGAAAGGATCTCAAGTCAAGGTAAGCATCTAACGAGGATTTGTTGTTATTTTAACCCTTTAAAATGTCAAAGCCAAGGAGAGGCGGTCCTCGGGGAAAACTTCAGGAAAGAGGCACAACCACATCTCTGCCTGGATGGAAACTGGGTAATCACAGCCCGGAGCAGCGGGAAAGCGAAAAACAGCTGCACGGCGGCGGGAGGCGTGTGGCTGGGGAAGAAAGTCTGTGTTTGAGGCTCACGGGCTGTGAACACAGAATAATACAAACCTCTTCTCTGAGAAGGGAGATATGAATTTGGGAATGTGATTCTCCCTTTAAGAAAAGCAGCTTTCATTAAACAAAGATTGTAATGCAAATGACCGGGGGGATTTGTTTCTCTGGCTGCAGGAGGTATACTGTGTCTGAGTGCTAGCAGCACCTTAAATAAAGCCCGTCAAGGGGCGCCTGGGTGGCTCAGTTGGTTGGGCGGCCGACTTCGGCTCAGGTCATGATCTCGCGGTCCGTGGGTTCGAGCCCCGCGTTGGGCTCTGTGCTGACCGCTCGGAGCCTGGAGCCTGTTTCAGATTCCGTGTCTCCCTCTCTCTGACCCTCCCCTGTTCATGCTCTGTCTCTCTCTGTCTCAAAAATAAACGTTAAAAAAAAAAAAAAAAAAAAAAAAAAAAAAGCCCGTCAGCCCAGTGGACGAGAGGAAGAGAAGGTTCCAGTTCAGAGGGTGCTCGGCCACATGCTGTCCCTTCTGTGGCTCCACCATCCATGTCACCAGGCTTCCTAACGGTTCCCTTAAATGTGTACAGACGCTGCCATCATCAGTTTTTAACTTTTTAAAAAAGGTGTTTTTAAAAAATGTTTATTTATTTAATTTTGAGAAAGAGAGAGAGAGGGGGAAACATGAGCAGGGGAGGGGCAGGGAGAGAGGGAGAGAGAGAATCCCAAGCAGGCGCCCATCGATCGGCACAAAGCCCAGCCCGATGCGGGGCTCGATCTCATGACCCCTGAGATCATGGCCTGAGCCGAAACCGAGAGTCAGACTCTTGACTGACGGAGCCACACGGGCACCCCTGCCATTATCACTTTTTAGACTTGAGTTTATGAAAACAAAACAAAACCCAAACAATCCAAAGTCATAAAATGTGGCCAGTGTAAAAGACAGTGGGTTGTTTATTAATACGTCTGTTCATCATGTTCTATGAACACGTAAAGTCAAAGAAACACTTTTCCCCCGTTTTTCCCCATGCTATGCCCTGACCTAGATCTTAGGGAGCACTGCCCCCCGTTCTTCCCACTGTAGTGCTCTACAAGCAGCAGGATGAAAGGGAGGGCTATTTCACAGTTTCTGAACCCAAACGCGAAGTGTGGCTTTACTGACCCCCAAGAGAATGAAAAGCCAGGTGAGCAACAGAGGGAAACTTCGGAACGAACCTTGAAGTTCGCATGCCCCAGACTGAAGTCGGATCACCCCCACCCCACACTGGCCCCCCAGGCGTGCCTGTGCCGTTCCAACGGCTCCCGGAGGATCCCGATTCCCCTCTGTCTCCTTACCCACGTCCAGTCAGTCAGCTTTGGGCACTAGCTTCAAAACATGTCAGTATCCAAACATCTAAGTCCACGTTCCTTGTTCCCAGCGTGCCAGGAGCCACCCTCGTCCTCACCGTGAGCACTACAATGCCCCCTCCCCACTGCTTTTAGCCTGAGTTAAAGAAAAAAAAAAAAAACGTCAGACCGTGTCACCTCTTGGCTAATCACTTCCTGTGTAGGGAAAAATTTAATCTTGTCCAAACAATCCGGTCTGGCCTTTGCCAACATGGGAGGTGATTTTTGTTTGCCTGGGTTCTTGGGTTAGACGAAAAGTAACAAGGGGGTTTAGGGTGAGGCTTTGGGTCACGTGCTATCAGCCGACCTGGAGGCTGAGATGAGCCAGGCGGGCAATCGATGAATCAACCAAGCAAGCGTGGGGTGGAGCCTCAATCAAAACTCTAAACGCTGTGGCTGGGAAGCGTCCCCGGTTGACAACACTCCGTGGGGACCGTCACATACCGGTATGAGAAAAGTACAGTGTTCTGACTCCACAGGGAGAAGACACAGAATCTCTATGCCGGGCGCTTCCCACAGCTCCTCCCTTATCCGATGGTAGTTACTCTGTATCCTTCAGTGGTACAAGCCTTGACCAACTTCATAGATGTCAGTGAACTCCAAGTCATTCTAGCAAATTCTGAAACGTTTGGTGGTTGTGGGAGCCCCCGAACTTGTAACTGGGGCCAGAAGTGAGGAAGGTCTTGGGGACCGTTCCTTCGAACCTTGCAGTGGTCTCTCCCCACCCACACTGGCTGCCCAACTAAGATGAAAAGCCAAATTCTTTACAGTGCCTCCAAGCCCCACACGGCCTGACACTGTTCTGCTTCTTCCTTTACATACGTTGTGGCCCCCCTCCCTCATTCTGCTTCTTCCTTTACATACGTTGTGGCCCCCTCCCTCATTCTGCTCCTGCCACGTCAGCCTCCTGGATCTTCTCTGCACACTCCATGTATAGCCCCCTTGGCACCTTTTCCCAACGTCCTTCTGGCTGGAATGCTCCCCCCCCCCCCACCGCCGCCTCCATGATTCCTCCTGGGTCTTCTGTCGGCATCACTGACTCAGTCAGCAAAGCCAGTCCTGCTCACCCTACTTAAAATTGCACCCCCTCTTTGGGCACTTGCTATTGAATGATTTTATTGTTTGCCGTGAACTTACACAATCTAACATCTATTTTACTTTTTCAAATGTCATTATTGTCTATATCCCCTCTTCTCTACAGAGCGAACTTCATGACAGAACACGTGAGAACCTCCTGTCCGTATGCTTTATTCACTGCTACGTCCACAATGCTCGGAACCACATGGGGCTCCTAGGGGGAACTCAACAAACATTGGATGAAAGAAGGAAATGGCTCATTTTTATTTACTAGACCCTTCTAGAAAGTGAGGTACCATCACATGTAAAGTGGTCACATACACCAGTGGATCATCACCCGCAGGTGATGGCTGCACTGTACAGATGACCAACAGGTACGTGAAAAAGTGCCCAGTGTCACTAACCATCAGGGAAACCAAAACCAGAATAAGATACCATCTCACACCTGTTAGAATGTCTACTAGGAAAAAGACAAGCGATAACAAGGGTCCGTGAGAATGCGCGGGAAAGTCTAGAGACCCTTGTGCACTGTTGGTAGGAATATAAACTGGTACAGGCTTCTGGAAAACAGTATGGCCGTTCTTCAAAAAATTAAAAATAGAACTACCATATCATCCAGCTATTCTAGTTCTGGGGATCTATCCAAAGGAAATGAAGTCACTATCCCAAAGAGATATGTGAACCTCATGTTCACTGTAGTATTGGTTACAATGGCCAAGACGTGGAAATGGCCAAGTGTCTACCAACGGATGAAATGCATAAAGAGAACGTGCCATGTACACACACACACACACACACACACACACACACACACACACACACACAATGTGATCTTAGCCATAAAAAAGAAGGAAATCCTGCTGTTTGCAACAACATGGATGGACTTTGAGAGCATTATGGTAAGGGAAGTAAGTCAGATGGAAAAAGGCCAATTCCTTATGATCTCACTTGTGTGTGTAATACAACTAAGCTGAACTCACAGAAACAGATGAGTGGATACCAGCAGCTAGGGGTGGGGATGGGGAAAATGAGGAGCCGATGGCCAAAGGGTACAAACTTCCAGTTAGAAGAGGAAGAAGTTCTGGGGAGCTAACGTCCAGCGTGGCGACAGTGAGCAATACTTTACTGTGTCCTTGAAGGTTGCTCAGAGAAGAGATCTAAAATGTTCTCACCACACACACATCGTGTGGGGCGATGGAGGTCTTAACAAACCTTAAGGTTGTTATCACTTCGCAATATATACATCGTACACTTTAAACTTAAACAGTGTTATATGTCAATCGGATCTCAAGAAAACTTGAAAAATAAGTAAATAAAATTTAAAAATACACCCCAAAATTTTTCCTTCAAAAGATGGCCACAGGGGCGCCTGGGTGGCTCTGTCACTTAAGCATCTGACCCTTGATTTCGTTTGAGTTTGAGATCCAGCCCCTGTGGATTCAAGTACAGGAAGAACGGAGCACATTTTATCTGTTAATTTGTTTTAAACTCTTTAATAAGAATGAGTGTATGCTCTATAAAATACTCAGAAATGAGAAATTACTAAGTAGCTTAGAATCGAGAAGAGAAATAGAGAATATTCAAAGATTTATATTAGAATAGGGGTCCTTTGACCTGTAAACTCATCTGCTAGAGGGAAAAACAATTTTCTTCTCCGATGCAAAGCCATTTCACTAAGTACTTGTTTTCAGAGTGATACACACTAGAAATGAACAATTGCTTTGCCAAGACTGCGCAGAGGCCTTTAATCAAAAAAAAAAAAAAAACAAAAAAAAACCCAAACACCTTTCACAAATTTGTGCACTCCATTTAAGAAAAAGAATTTGTACGTGCAATGTCGATTTTCACATGTTCTTGGCATACCTAAAAGTTTCTCCTAAAATGATGTCAAAAGCACAGCAGAGACTCTCTCTGGCTGGTAAAGAGGAGTGCTCTCGTGTGGTAATTATTCAGGACGTGCTGCAAAATGTCACCTGAGCTGCTTTCACTCCTGCAGGTGCTAAACCCAGGGTATTAATCTAAATCAGTCAGGAGGTGAGGCGGAGCCTGACGCTGAAGCATGCTAACTCAGCAGTCAGCTGTAAAACTAACAGGGGAGCCTACTGGACACCGGCCACCTTTCCTTAAACAATAACGTTTCAAGAACGGTTCCAAGGGAGGTGTTGACGCAGTGAGATCCTCCTGTCCGTTGGATCATCCCATAAAAAAAAACAGAGCCCCTGCCAGCCTGATGTGCTTGGCTGAAGTTTCAGAGCTTCGAGGTGGAAAGAAACAAACAGAAGACTAGAAAAACCTCAAACAAAATAAGCAATATGTCTCTCGGCCCACCAGATAAACTAACTGTTCTTCTTGGTCTCCAGGGGCAAGAAGTGGCAATCCATGGTGCAATTGCGTTTTATTAAAGAGCTTGTATTTCAACCCTGGATTTCTTCAAGGAAAGAAGAAAACAAAACAGAAGTATGATCGGATTTGCTTATGTTGGGTGGAAAGGAGGAGAAACAGCATCCAGAAGATCCTGACGACCTACGATCATCACACTGCTGCCCAGGAGAGATGAACAACCCTGGCTATATGTGCCTGTCCTCCAGACTAAAAAAAAAAAAAAAAAAAAAAAAGAAGGTTCCAGCAATTAGGCGAATTCATACATTAATGCATATCCAAATGGTTTTCCTCTGGTGATGTAAGAACGCCGTCTCTTCCCTAGCTCTGTGGAAGTATGGAATATGATAACTGATGGAGGTGATAGACTAACCTGATGAAATACGATAGACTTTCTAGATATCTACAAGGTTTGGAAGTAAGAAGACCTGAGTGTGAATAAATCTACCACTTACTAGTCTAATGCCTTCGGACCAGTCACCCAGGTGCCCAAGCCTCCCTTGAAGATGAAAATAGTAATATTCCCTACTTTGTACGATAAGTGAATGGCATGACCGTATGAATGAGACACTGCATGTAAAATGCTTCGTATAGTGACCTTCATGTAGTAACTTGCTCCATAAATATTAGTGATTACTCTTCGTGGCCAGTATGCCGGCTGGAACAGAATTTTTCAACTGGGTAACTGGACCAGATACCTATTTGCTGTGGGAGATTGTTCTGTGTATGTTTAGTAGCACCTCTGGCCTCTCTACGCATTAGATGCCAACGGTATCCCTGACCAACTGTGACAATCAAAAATGTCTCCAGACATTGCCAAATGCCCCCTGGGAACAAACGCATCCTTCGTTGAGAACCACGGTTCTGCATCTCAGCACCATGATGCGTGATGTTGCTAATTAGTCAAATAACTGCTTTACCCTATTTGCTTTGAGCAGCTATTAAATGCTATGTTGGACACGTTTTGTTAGGGTTCTTTTTTTCTTTTTAAACCTTACACCCATTCCCCTTTGGATGGCATGAGTGCACCCTTCCTGCTTTGGGAGAACCACCCATTCTATTGGTACCCTGTGTGCCTTGTGTAATAAAGTTCTCAGTATAGTACCTGACACACAGTGAATGTAACGGTCGATATATGGTAGTAATTTCTCTCTCTTCTATTTGCCTGATGGTGTGAGAGGATCCCAAAGCGTCTAGAAGCCACCATGTGAAGCCAGAGCAAAGCCATCCTAGAAGCAACAGGACTGAGAGATGAAACCTAGGGTCATGTACACTCTGAATCAAGTCAAGCCTGAAGCCATCCCTACCTCCTGGACTTGTGGTTATGTGAGCCAATGAATTTCTTCCCTGCTGTTTCAGTTTGGTTGATACAACTGCCTACTATGTGCCAAGCATTATGCCAGGCATTCACACATACACCTTATTTAATCTTCATGGCAATCTTGCGACGTATGTCATATATTGTACCCATTTTACGGGCAGCCAACGGAGCTCAGAGAGTTAGGTCATTCACTCAAGGCCCACAGCCAGTATGTGGTACAGCTGTAATTTCATTTCATTCCCTCCAATTTCTAGTTCAGTCTGTTACACATGCCCTGGTGTCAGTCTTGGTGGGGTAAAGGGGGGCCCTTTGAGCAGAAGTAACACCCCATCCCAACTCTAACAGAAGCTGAAAGTGAGCAGAACTTTGCCCAAAGTCCTTGGGGAGATTCTTTGTGTTCTGGAAGGCAATACTGCAACATCTTTGCAGATGCATGTTGGATACCTGAAAACTATCTGCCTGGAGACACTTAACTCCTCTTCATTTATCGATAGGAGACAGGGAGAAAATCCTATTAGTTAACAGGAAACTGCTTTGTTTTGAACACATCCAAAAATAGCCAAGGAAAAAATTGTCTTCACTAATAAAGCAAGGCAGATATGAAACCTTCATGCTTGGGGGAACACAAATGATCTTATTATCCTGAGCATCTTGACGGTAACCATAAAAATTCATCTTTATTTGAGTTTCAGGCAAAATATAAACTAGGAACATTACCTTGTGTTTAACACTGTCTGTATCCTGCAGACCCAAGCCCTGCTCCAAAAGTCATCACAATAAAACATCAAAGACACTGCTGAGGAGAAGCGGCGCTATTCTAGGCCATCCGTGTGCGTTACTGCTGTTCCCCACAACAGTCCTGCAAGGAAGTTATGACTTGGACAAACATACAAGGGAAGCGAACCCCTCTGTCCAAGGTCAACAGCTAATACAGAATAGAGATGAGAGCCCAGGGTGTCCCCCTGACTGCTTCTTCCACCACCTCGTGCTGTTTGACAAATGAGCAAGACCCTAAGAACACATTCCCGAAACTCTCCCTTCTGTGACTCACTGCAAGTTAGCATCATCCACAGAGCACGACCACTGAATAAGAACACGGTTCAAAAGCAGCTGAGTGTTCTGAGTCCCTGCAATCCTTGAGGCACAGCATGCTGTGGTACGGGTTGTAGGTGTTCTCATCATCTAATGGCTTCGACGAGATACCCTGAAGGTCAGACCATAAAGAGACTAAAGTCATAGAACAAAATGCTTTCGTTTTACAAGTTAGCACTTTTATGCTTTCGGGTCAAAGGCCATTGGAATATTTCTGAAATTTACGTCTCCAATAGATCTGTAATTTCCATCCGCCATTTCTTCTACCTGAGCTACTTTGGTATCTCCCCATATATCCACTTGCCACCTCTATCTCACTGCCTACAAAATATAAACACCATTCTCTCTCTCTCTCTCTCTCTCTCTCTCGTACACACACACACACACACACACACACACACACACACACACACACACCTGCTTAAAAAATCTCTATGGTTTCCTATTACACTTAGAAGAAATATCAGTCTTTAAAATAATGTCCTAGATCCTTAGCAATTCTACTAGATTAATATGAATAAGTTGAACTTTTGCAATATATGAGTAATATGAAAACTTGAAAGACTGAGATAATTTCAAAAAAAGTTTAATATTCATCATGAGATACTATAAAAGTTTACTAAGGTTTTAGCTTTCAGATATTATGACAGAAAGCCATACTCTTCCTATTACAATTCCCATAAATTCAAGGAACTGAAAAATTTTCATGCTTGAATAAGTGCTACCCGAAATAGGCCCAAGACACCCTGATCAATGCAGAATTCTACTGTCCATTGATATGAAATACAAGTGGGAGACGATATGAGGCATACAATCAATAGAAAAGCCTACTTCTATCGTAAAACATTTTTCATACATAGATTTCACTGGTTATGGTTAATACATAAATAATTCTGGAGACCCAAACAGGAAAATATAGCCACTTTCCCCAACAAATTCTGATTTTTCTACAGAGATTTTCCCATAAGGATAATAAATAAGTAATTCTGACAAAAGAACATCGCTCTGAAGATTACAGTTTTATTTTCTAATGTGAAGACCTTTGCCATCTCTGGGAGATTCAGAGACTCATTTATAGCATTTCAATTTCCAGGTACTTAAAAAGCAAATTTTAAATAATTGGGATTTGCTTATAAGGGAATGAGCAGATTAAGTTGAGCGGAGCATTGCTGTCATATGTTCACACAAGTTAGGGTCTTATGTGTTTGCAACTTCTGTTTTTACTCTTGTATCAAGTATTGTATTCCTATTGGGAAGAACCATCCACTTTTACAAACAAACAAACAAAAATGTTTAAAACCACAAGCTGATTGCCTTCAACTTTAATGTGAATTTTACAGAAGGACTTGTATCTTGAAATTTAGTCATTTAAAATTCCAAGATATAAAATTTATCTGCAATGTCTCAAAAGAAGAGCCTAAATTCTGAGGGAGCAAGAATGGTGAGGGGGTGGGGAGAAGGATGAGATGCTGATTAGACTAAAATCTCTTTCTGGTTAATGATAGACCCAAATTTTTTGGCACCATTGGCACTACCTTCTCTTTCCAAAATTGACTTCTAAAAGGAAAAAGGGAAAGCCCTAGAAGTGCTTATTGGGTATGGATTGCAATAAGCCAGTTCTAGAATCAACCTCCTACCGTCAGTGTGGTTCATTACATCATGGATGGAACCCAATCAATGGCACCTTCAGAAATGAATGGTGCCTCATATTGATAATCTACCATAGTCAGCCAAGGAGAAAACATAAGCAGATTAACACTATGGATGTTTCCCAAAACCCAAGAAGCTGGCCTGTGTTCAGCATGACCCAGTAGATGGTACCTTTCTGGCATTTTCACCTAATTCTACGTCAGTTTGTGATATGGAATCAAACTGCGCAATGCAAGTTTATATCACATTGTTGAGAACTCTCCATGGGAAATAAAGCCATATGGAATATCTGACTACTTTACAATACGCCTGGCATTACAGGGCTGGAGCTCTACGCATTTGTAGAAGCACACTTCAGCGTGGATCTCATAGGCCAACCTGGGAAAAGGAAAAAATAAGTAGGAGAACAGTCATGAAACTCACCTCCCTGCCTCAAAAGTGAACCAAGCAGCATCTCGCCCGTACCGCCGCAGGGCACTTAGCGGCCAAGAGATGAGTTTGACTCTGGGATTCTGGACGTCCCAAAGACAGATGTGCTCATATGTAATCTGCAAGGCACATTCGCCATGTACATCTAAGTTAGGGGATGGCATCAAATACACATTGAATCTCTCTGGGAGAAAAACAAAAGGTTAGTCTAAAATCCCGGGAATGAAACATCAAAGACAACGTAGGAACAAAGAGGCATTTCAAAATAATGCTAGCTCACATTCTAGGTGCACGTTGAATATTCAGGAAGATAAACCTTTCTCATGAATTCACAGTGCCAGAAAATGATTTTTTTAAATTAAGACCATATTAAATAACATGATAATGACACAGTCTGGCGGTCGACATACACTAAACACTATTTGCATGAGCAAAGACCATGTTTAGAATTTTTTAATTTGCATAATAAAAAAACGTGTATGCCAGTAGAAGACTAGAGCAATGAAACCATTAAAAACGTTTTTTTTCCTGCCAAGTACACATTAATTCCACCCACACTTTGATGTTCACAAAAGGTGCAGGTGCAAATAACTGTCGCATGATTTAATGATATTAAAGTTACACTGATCAACATATAATTTTCATAACCAAATGAGTAAAACTATATCCCAAATCATTTAAATAAAACTCCATGCGAATACCGTGCACTTAACTGACCCAACAGTCTGTGAAAAATCCAATAGATATATTTGAACTCGTTTTAGCAAGAACGCTACAAATTTCCATTTGCTTATTTGGATGACTGTTAAAATTTAACCAAGATTACTCTACATAAACGACTTGGTTTATGACTGCAACCACATTGTCATCCCCACAGATTCAGTCATGGCATTTCTGCTCTACTTCTATAAAATTCATTAATTTAGGAAGCTATAGAGTCAAAAATCTTTAAGTGAAATATGAACACAAATATTACTGGAGTCAACATTTTCACCCATCCATCATGAAGGTGGATTGCCTAAATCTGACAAGATAGTGCGGCACTAATCATTAACAGCGGTATTTTAAATTAATCATTTTATAATAAGGAAGTCACTAGAATTCTTATAGATTTTAGTTGAGTTTAGTAAATAGGAGTGTCATGACTGCTTTCATGGATTTATTCTTCAAATTTTCTGTTATTTCCAACTCCCAATCACCAATTATTTGCTGCTTTCTAGCAACTATTATTTTAAAAGTATATTCTAATGGAGTAAAATTTCTCCCTGGGGAGTTCTGGAGCAAGTCAGAAAGAGTTCATCCTTAAGTAAAAAGGTAAGAGAGACCATTACCAATTTGTTCACTTGAAGTTCTATAACTTTACTTCACTCGAGAATAACAGCAAGTGTAAGAGTGACTGCTTTAGTTACAATTACTTGAAGTCATGCAAATTAATATCGTGAAGTGCCTTCAAAGAGGTAGCTGAGTTTTGTAGTAATCCCTGGTAGTTATGTACCAGGGGTATTCTTATTCCTATTTGACAGAAGAGGAAACTGAGGCCTGGTTGTGGTATAGTAAAGGGAATTCCTAGGCACAGCCCATCCTTGGACTCTGTAGTGTTATCAGGACAGAGCTTCACAAATATAAATTTGTGAAAAAAAAGTGCTGAGCGGAGCACTCTAGATTAAAAAAAGAAATCAGATCCTGTCCTATCTTCCTCTCTAGGTCTGGCTTCACATGCAAATATCTGTGAGGCATCCGCTCAGGTCCATACAGGTGCATCCTCAGGCTACAACAGAACGGGATTCTGGGATCCAATCCGCCCTGTCACAAGGCTCGGTCACCTGGAAACAAAGAAATCATTCCTCACCTCCAGGCTCATACTGTAAACCAACAGTGAGTTTTGCTGAAATGATCACGGGTATTCTGGTCATTATTACCTCGAATGATTTATTCCCAGGTTGAGTGTTGAGCTCAAGGAGTTGGCTCAAGTGTTTTAGTGGGGAAAAAAAAAAAGTCACAGAATTAGGAGGGTTTAAACATGATGAAACATTCGTGATGTCCGGATTCTATTAAAAATGTTGGAAAACTCTCAATGAAATACTTTCAGTGAAAAATGCAAGACCAAAAAGAACAAAACAAAACAAAACACTATGCCTTAAAATCAGCATATTATGAATACAGGCTCAGGAGTGTGGTCTTGTATCAAACACCAGCTGTTGGAGTTGGAACAAAAGCTTCAGTTTCCTCATCTGTAAAACAGGGGGACGGAACAGTGCGCCCGTCACGGAGCTGCTGGGAACATTAAATGACCTGATGCATCTGCCACAGAAACTGGTGCATGGCAGGTCCCCCCCCCCCGCCCCGATTTCTAGCTGATGCTATTAATGCAGATACATTCATATTTATGCATCGAAAACATATTAGGAAAAGAAATACACTGAAATATGAACACAGGATTTAGGTGCAATAAAAGGTTCTTTTTCCTTTTCCTTTCCTTTTTCTTGTAACTTCAAAAATCTGACATGACGAAGATGTCTGACGGTGTACTGGATGGGGATTAAAAACAATGTCAAATAGAGCGAAGGAGAGAATTTTCTTTACATACCACTCTGTTCTCTCTCGACCCCAGTAGCCAGTAAGTCAGGCTCTCCGAGGCTGATGTCATTGATCCGTGCGCCCACACACTCCGTCTGGAGCAGTTTGCACCATTCATCGGCCTCCAGATCTGTGGGAATGTCCAGAAACATCACCATGCGTGCCCAGCACCCACTTAAAAGCTACAGGCAAAAGCCCTCCCCGCCTCGGACGAACCTGATTCACAAGCAAAGGTCTTGGAGGTGTCGTCATTGAAATAGATTCCTATGGCGTGCTTCTTGGTGCTCTTCGGCAACCGGGCTACGTTCTTCACGTTGTTGAGCTCTGTCACCTGAAAAACGGACAACTGCAAGTCTGATCACACTCCCTGCGTGAACGCGCCCGGTCCACACCACCACACTCGGGGGAGGCACGTTCAGTGGAAGGCACGCCACAGATGAACAGCCCTCGACAAAAGGCGCGTTTTGGAAAGCTGCGGATTATTTCGGTGTGGGATCCTCAATATGCAGCAAGAAAAATTAACGAATGACCTTCCTTTTTCAATTTCCTGAATATTAAGTGGCACGGACTCAAAACTTCCCAGAGGGAGAATTATCTCCCCAAAGAGTCTACCTAATCAGCAGTTCTCAGGTCTGTATCCCATCGCTGGGAAGGCCTTTCCAATACTCCAACCCCTCGAGGTACTTCCCCTGAAGGCAACTTACACGTACTGACCACAAGGGAGGGAGGGAGTGGTGACCCAATTCATAACTCAGTCACCTCCCTCTTTGATAATCAGAAATGGAGTGTCAGAAGTCCCCCAAATGCCCCTCTACTCGGGGTTCAAGTCATATATTCCAAGACAGTGGTTTTGTACCACACTTCCCTACTCTCTCTGACTTACTCCTAGCTTCTCAATGCTTATAGGGCCTCTGTTTAGATTCTTCGTGGTATCACCTTTTTCCTATCAGTAGAGAAGGTTTTTCTCCATCAGACATTCTCTCTTTCCTTCTTCTCTCCCACAGTCTTGGTCCCTCTTATAAACTTTCATAAAATTAACACTTATAAACCACTACCCTCTCCCTCCCCTCCCCCGCACTCAGGGTATTGGCTTATTGTGTTTCCAAAATGGCTGCCTCTCCTCCAGTTCCATCCAGAAGATCTGCTGCGTTGGGGCTGTGATGACTGGCTCCTGCAGGAGAGAAGGCTTAGGTGGCTTCAGGGTCTTGACAAGATAAATAACTCTTTCTGACAAGTCTCACTTCCCCTTAGGATATCTCTTTTGTGTTATCTAAAAGAATATATCTCCTATCAATCTCTGCCTAGATAACCATCTCTTATCTATTATTCTAAATTCAAGGAGTGCCTAGCTCCAGAAGTAGGGGAGGTAAAAAGTCAATACCCTCCACACATAAAGTAACCTGATTATTTCATTCCCCTACTTCTTAACCTCCATTGGCTCTCTTTATAGTATAAATGCAAATTTCTTGCATAAAATATCATCATAGTTGCTACAGACCCAATATCTGTGGCCTCCCAAATGTACATGTTGAAATCCTACCCTTCAAGGTGATGGTATTAAGAAGCAGGGCCTTTGGAGGCTGATAGGTCTTGAGGGTGGAGCCCTACTGAACAGGATTCGTGCCCTCATAAAAGAGACCCCAGAGAGCCCCCTCGTCCCTTTCACCACGTAAGGACACAGAAAGAAGATGCCTTCTATGAACCAGACGGCACGTTCTCACCAGACCCCGAATCTGCCAGTGCCTTGACCTTGGACTTCCCGGACTCCAGAATTGTGAGAATTAAATTTCTGTCGTTTATAAGCTACCAGTCTATGGGATTCTTTTTTCATGGCAGCCCAAATGGACGAACACATCAGTGCTCCCTCAAAGCTGGCCACAGTACTCTCTACCTGAGCAGGTAGTTTCAGTAACTCAATGTTACCAACTTTATTCTCCAGCTACTCCACGTCCCTCGGAGTCTACCAGACACATCTGTCTACTTTTGGTTTTAATTTTTTTTTAACTTTATATTTATTTTGAGACAGAGACAGAGGCAGAGAGGGGCAGAGAGAGAGGGAGAGAGAATCCAAGCAGGCTCCACACGGTCAGCACAGAGCCTGGTGCAGGGCTCAAGCTCACGAACTGTGACAGCATGACCCGAGTTGAAACCGAGAGTCGGCCTCTTAACTGACTGAGCCATCCAGGGCCCCTGTTTATTTTTCGTTTGTGTATTTTTGTGCCAGTGCCCCAGTACAAACACTACCGTCTTGCCACACCTACTTATCGGTCTCTCCACGTCCATGGTAACCCCATTTATTCACTGTTAACACAGCATCCAAATGATCTTTTCAAACACAAGCCTGATTCCAGCACTTTCGTGCATAAAACAGAATACTTCAGTGACTTCCCACTGCACTTGGGACAAGCAGCCAAGTCCTTGGAGTGACCCTCAGGCCCCTCTGTGGTCTTCCCTGGAGCGATCTTACCAGCCTCCTCTCTCATACCTTCCCCTTAAGTCCCAGCCATACTGGCTTTTAGTTCAGGCTCCAGAAAGCACCATGATTCTCCCGGCACAGAGCCTTCCCCACTCTCTCCTTACTTCACTTGAACCCACCTTATGGGTCTCAGTTTAAATCTTGGTCACCTGCAGGGCCCTACTGGACGCCCCTTATCCCTCCTCTAATCAGAGCCTCCAGGGTCTATCATTCAATGACATCTTTGCCCTCAGAGACCTTTTATGGCCATATGGGCTGTGGTTTGGCACCCATCTTGCCTGTAGGGTGAAAGTTTTTTGCTCACCACTGTGTCCCCCGAACCTAATACAGAGTCTATCACCATCCTCAATGAATGCATACTCAATACATATCCATATACTCAATGAATATGTGTGGATTTGATGAACAAAACACCAAACACACCTGCAGATTTGCTTGCATGGTGCGTCTCCGAGGTGAATGCTTCTTTCTCCAGGGAAATTTCACTTTTCCTGAAAGGCCCACTTCCTCTTGGAAACTTGCCCTGACTTCAGGGTGAATTAATGGTCGCCTTCTCTCTGTTCCTGTGTGTGCTGCATGAAGCTTCCTTCTATTACCTGTTGTTGTAATTAATCCATCTATCTCTCCAGCACCTAGCTAGACGTGAGTCACCTATCAATGACTTATTGACAGAATGAATCGATGACAAACAATCATCTGAGAGTCAACATTTATTGAGTCTGCACCACATGCCACACACTGGGCTTACACTGTCCTCACATAATATGTTTCATTTCATCTTCGTGAACACCCGAGGACACAGATATTATCAGTATTTTCCAGCCGAAGAAGCTGTGGATGAGAAAGGTCAAAGTCATGTGCTCAAGTTCCCAGCTAAAACGTGGCAGAACCACGTTTTAAATGGGGGCAAACTGACCCCAAAGCCTGTCTGTGCTCTTCACCCATCTGAAATCCTAAGGACTAATTCTAAATACTTTCAGCACAGACAATCTTTAGCTCAGAAAGTCATCTCATATGCGAGGACTTCTTTCTTTTCACTGGTGTATAAGGTGGGGAGGACAGGAGGGGGTGTAGGAGTAGGGCTTAGGTGCCCAGGCTTTATGATGACCCCCTACTGAAACATTATATAAGCCTAGTCCGCCCTAACCTGAGGCACAGCAATGACTTTGAAATATGTCATTTCATTACACATCCATTAAAGGTAAAGAGGAAGGAAAGTCACCTGAAAGAGTCAGGAAATGTAGGGAGAATTGCATGAGTCAGAACACAATTACCCATTTGGGAAATTGGTTTAAATAATAAGCAACCCAACACCTCCAGCTCGGGGGTGGTGACTGAGTGCTCACAGAGTAGGCAGGGTGATGTTTTTCATGTGTCAAAGGACTATCGGGTTCCAACGCAAAAGTCTCTGCCCCCAATTCAGAACCACCTCTCAATGAGCACATGCCTGCACACTTACCCACCCCCAGCACCCCCACATACACAGTTCTTTTGAAAGAATCGCAATCTACACAAATCCGTAACAGAGCCCTTCTCAAAATACATGCTACCATGAAAATCATGAGGACATTTGCAGATATATTTGTAAGTCACTTTAAAACTTGTATAAGACATATTTATTTCCACCATCACTCCATTTTGTAAATGAGAAAAATCAAAGCAGGATGTATTTTTTAATACCTTTTAAAAAGAAATAATTTGCCCCTAATGAATCTCTGGAAGCAAGCATAGATTTTGATAAGGTCTCAGGTTATTTTTTGATAGGAATGTTATCTTATTTTTTTAATATTTTATTTTTTAAATGTTCATTTATTTTTGAGAGAGAGAGAGAGAGAGAGAGAGAGGGAGAGAGAGAAAGTGAGCACATGAAGGGGAGGGGCAGAGAGAGTGGGAGGGAGGCACAGAATCCAGAGCAGGCTCCAGGCTCTGAGCTGTCAGCACAGAGCATGATGCAGGGCTTGAACTCACTAACTGTGAGATCATGACCCGAGATGAAGTCAGACGCTTAACCAACTGAACCACCCAGGTGCCCCGATATGAATGCTGTTTTAAATAAGGGCTAATAAGTGTCACTCACCATCAAAAGTGACTGCACTGGGGCACCTCTGGGTGGCTCATGATCTCATGGCTCATGGGATCGAGTCCCACGAGGAGCTCTGCACTGACAGTGTGGAGCCTGCTTGGGATTCTCTCTCTCTCTCTCTCTCTCTCTCTCTCTCTCTGCTCCTTCCTGCTCATGCTCTCTCTCTTTCTAAATAAATAAATGACTGCATTGGATTCTCAATATGACCTCAGAGAGAATGAGCACTCAAGACCATGTGTGTGCAATACCTTCAGTCCACCTCTAGTCTGAATATCTTGTCTTCACCTTATGTCTCAGATCAATCAAAAGTTATTTCCTACCACGTTCAAAACTTTTTAGGAAAACTCCCTCCTGAGCCTCTGTGGTCAGAGATATTATTTTTCCTGCACTGTGCAAGAGAAAAGACACACCCTAAGGTCTACATGAATTACACCAGCTCTTTATACAGATTCACAAATAAAATGTAAAAACTTCTTCAAGGTGTAACAGCATCAAGGAGGGAGCTACTGTAATACAATTATAGTAGAGCCGGCATTCCCTCGTCAAGAATCTTCCTTGAATCCATTCATTCATCAAAACTTTTAACTCATTGTTTGTTCATATTTAAAGGGAGAAAATAAAGAACCATTTTTCCAGGCAGGGATAAAGAAGGTGCTATGAGGACAAAGCTGTGAAAAAGGATCTAGTGTGGGCTCAGGAGAATTTTGCTCTTTTACCTAAGGGGGAAGGATGCCCTTTCAGAGAAGGGAGCAGTTGAGCAGAGGCTCCTAAGATGTGAAAAAGTGAATCCTATGAATCACTGGGCCCAGCCATTCAAGGCACAGGTAAAGTTAAGTGCAAAGGCTCTGAGGCAGGAATTAACTTATTTGGCAAGGACTAAGTTTGCTTATAGGTTTTAACATTTGACCTCCTGCCCTTGATATCTGCACTCAAGAATGAGCCTTTTCAGCAGTCCCCCTCACAGCCCCCAGGCATCTCCCCACCCACTTTCCCCATGAGGCTGTGCTGCTCATGAAAACCAGTGGACCTAAGGAGATCAATATCTCCATGTTTTTGCATTTTCCCCCCTTTAACCTGGCCAAAATGTGCTTTCTGAGCACACTGAGCATCGTTATGACGGTTATTTCTAATTCTTTCTCAGGTAGTTCATATACTTCCATTTCTTTAGGGTCAGTTTCTAAAGATTTAGTTACTTTGATTGAGCCATGTTTCCTGTTTCTTCATTGTCCCTTGTAAGCTTGCGCTGGGATCCACACATTTGAAAATACAGCCACCTCTCTCAGACTTTACGGACTGATTTTGCACAGGGGAAGAACCAAACAGAAGTCTCGAGCCGAAGAAGACAATAATCGAGGTGAAAATTCAACTCGGGGTTCACAACAGATGAGATCAAGCTGAAGAAAGAATCAGAAAACCTGAAGACAAGTCCTTTGAAATTATCCAGTCAGAGGAAAACAATGCATGAACAAGAGAATTGGGTGTTTGGGATTAGAGCATTATCTCAGTACTCAGTTACCTGGAATTACTCCCTGCATATCTCACCAAAGCAAGGGCGTAATTCATTATTGGGATTTATAAATTACTTTGAGAGCCACACGCACTGTTGGAGCGTCACAAGCTAAATCCATATGGCACACTGTGCTTCAACTGAAGAAATACAATTTAAAATATAAAATGTTTAAACACTGTATTTGAAACCCAAATGGTTCTATTAAATCTATACATAGACACATAAATCTATGTACAGATTTAATAAAACTATAGTCAGTTTTATATACTATGTATACAGTAGTTGGTTCCCACTTCTATAAAAGATAATGTTTATACATGCATGCTTGCACACATATATATTCTTATATGTATATGTAGCGAGAAGGATTAAGGGTCTGGGTAGGCTTATATCTTTTTGTATTATTGTTTTTCTTTTTTACTGTATGACATAATCTTACATGTGGAAAACCTTAAAGATCTCTCTCTTGCACATATAGGCACGTGAGCACGCGTGCGCACACACACACACACACACACACACACCTGTTAGAATAAATGAATTCAGTAAAGTTGCAGGATAGAAAATAAACACACAAAAATCAATTGTATTTCTAGGTACTGACAGTGAACAATCCTATTTATTTATTTATTTATTTATTTTTTAACGTTTATTTATTTTTGAGACAGAGAGAGACAGAGCATGAATGGGGGGAGGGTCAGAGAGAGAGGGAGACACAGAATCTGAAACAGGCTCCAGGTTCTGAGCTGTCAGCACAGAGCCCGACGCGGGGCTCGAACTCACGGACCACGAGATCATGACCTGAGCTTAAGTCGGCCACTTAATCAACTGAGCCACCCAGGTGCCCCTGAACAATCCTATTTAAAACAATATTAAAAAGAATAAAATACTGGGGCACCTGGGTGGCCCAGTCGGTTGAGTGTCCAACTTTGGCTCAGGTCATGATCTCACGGTCTGTGAGTTCGAGCCCCACGTCAGGCTCTGGCCTGACAGCTCAGAGCCTGGAGCCCGCTTCGGATTCTGTGTCTCCCTCTGTCTGCCCCTCTGCTGATTGCACTCTGTCCCTCGCATTGTCTCAAAAGTAAATAAACATTAAAAAAAATTATAAAAAGAATAAAATACGTAGGACTAAATTTAACCAAGGAAGAAAAGGATTTATGCACTGAAAACTACAAAACACTGCTGAAAATAATTAAATAAGGTACAAATAAATGGGAAGACATCCCCTGCTCATGCATTGAAAGACTTAATATTGTTAAAATGTCCTACTTCAAGTTATCTACAGACTCAATGTAATCTGTTTCAAAATCCCACTGCACTATTTGCAAATATAAAAAGGCCACCCTAAAATTCACATGGAACCACAAAGCACCCTGAATATCAAATATCGAAAGTAGTCAAAATGATCTCGAGAAAGAATGAAACTGGAGGTTTCACACTTTCTAACTTCTAAACATATTACAAAGCAGCAGTAATCAAAACAGGATGAGACCAATGGGATAAAATAAAGAGCTCAGAAATAAACGGCTGCACAAATGCCCAGAATACACAATGGGTAAAAGAGAGTTTCTTCAACAAATTCAGTTAGCAAACTGGATATCCACATGCAAAAGTGTGCAGCTGGACCCTCATCTTACACAAAAATCAACTCAAAATTGATTAAAGACTTAAGTGTATGTCCTTAAGTCTAAGAAAACATGACAGAAAAAAATTTCAAAACATTGGTTTTGGCAAAGATTTATTGGATATGGCACCTAAAGCACAGGCAGTAACACTGAAAAACACAAAAAACATCAAACAAACAAACTCTGGCACAGCAAGGAAAACAACAGAGTGAAAAGGCAACCTAAAGAATGGGTGAAAATATCTACAAACCATATATCTGATAAGGGCTTAATATCCAAAATCTGTTAAGGAACCCCTACAACTCAATAACTAAAAAGCAACCCAATTAAAAAATGAGCCAATGACTTTCTCAGACATTTTTCCGAAGACCTAGAAATTGCCAACGGGTGTATGGAAAATTGCTAAACATCACTAATCTTTAAGGAAATGCACATCAAAACCACAACGAGACATCACCTCTCACATGTTAGGATGTCCATTATTTAAAGAAAGAAAGAAACAAACAGAAAGGAAATTGGAAGCTTTATGAAGTGTAGGTGGGGATGTAAAATGTCAATGTTAGGACCTTTGCAATGCTTGATTTTTCTCTAGAAATTGTATGTTTACTTTCAAAAGCCCTGGTTAGGGTCAGGCTTACTCTGATTTTGCACATCCTGGGGCTATTTCTTTCTGACGGAAATTATCACAGACTAATTAAAAATTCACAGAAGATAGTGGCTCCTCAAAAATTCTGCTGGTAAAAGATAATGAACACTAAATAGGAAGCTCTCTGATGCATAACGTACGCTTCTAAGCATGGAGGCTGGAAAAGATTAGGTAATGATAAGATTTGGCAAAATGATTCCGTCTCTAGGATTTGGAGGAATTTAAAATAAGACCAAAGGTAAATTCTGCCCCTCAGAGTCATCTTCATTTTCTATCATTTATTTGTTCACCATCATCCATTCTCTCCCAGCCCTTCTGATTCTTTACCAATGAGTTTGGTTGCGGCCGTGCAATTGGCTTTGGCCAACAGACTGTGACCTGATGTGCCACATCCAAGAAGATGCCTCAAAAGTGTGCATAATTAGGTCAGTTTTGTCCTCCTTGAGCTTCAACCTTCCACTATGAGAATAACGTTCCCCACCTTCCTGGATCTCTGAGTACAGCCAGATGGCTCTCAACTGAGTGAAATTAATCCAGCTGTGCTCCATACATCCACAGGCAACCCAGACCCCTCACGTAACAAAGGCAGGAGATAAATATACGTCTCCATAGAGTACTAAGATTTTGGAACCGTTCCCACAGCAGAAGTTGGTTAATACACCCTCTGTTTGATTATCTTCTGGCCAAGAATTTTCAGACAGATTTTCTCTCAAATCTCGCTGTATAATAGTATTGTTTTTTGTACAAAGGAGACCAGATTTCCTAGTCAAATACATAATGATCGACTAGGACATCAGTTATCAGTTTTACTTAGTAACTGAATCATTTGCTCTTTACAGTTTTTCAAAAGAATCTTACAACATGGTGTCCCATTATACAGAAGTAGAGCCAGTCTAATTAAATGAGGGAAGAAATCCCACCTCCCTTAGAGTAAAAATATAAATTTATTATAAATCCACTTCTCAAGTTATATATCTACTTCTCACAAAGACTACTCACTTCAGTCAATCACAGAATGCTGAATGGCTACAACGTAATACTAAATCCTCAGGATAACATAACATGTTTGTTACTATTATTAAAACCCATACAAGGGGAGCCTGGGTGGCTCAGTCCGTTGAACATCTGACTTTGGCTCAGGTCATGATCTCATGGTCCATGAATCCGAGCCCTTCGTTGGGCTCTGTGCTGACAGCCCAGAGCCTGGAGCCTGCTTGGGATTCTGTGTCTCCCTCTCTCTCTGCCCCTCCCCTGCTGACGCACTGTCTCCCTTTCAAAAATAAATAAAGATTTAAACAAGTAATAAATAAAACCCGTACAAGAAGGAATAGTGAGTATCAGAGAAGTAACTTAATTATGGTTTCACAGACAGAATGGAAAAGTAAAGCCACACTCAGAGCTAGAACTTGTGGCTTCCACATACACCTGTTATACCTAGTACTACGCTCCATAACATGCGCTCCTTAAAAAATACAAGAATAAGTGAACGAATAAATGAACAGGCAGATAAAACTAAAGATGCAAACAGTTTTGGAGACAAATATAGTAAAAGATGCTTCTGCAAATTTTAAGTCATATCTTTAAAGTCTTAATTCCTAAGTAATAATAAGGTATTTGTTAAATTAAAAGACGACAGTCTAAACTCATCTTTGGTACTTGGACTTAAAATGTTGAAGAAGGGGCACCTGGGTGGCTCAGCTGGTTAAGCGTCTTGACTCCTGGTTTCAGCCCAGGTCACGATCTCATGCATGGTGAGATCGAGCCCCACGTCCAGCTCTGTGTTGACAGCGTGGAGCCTGCTTGGAATTCTCTCCCTCCCCTTCTGCCCCTCCCCTGCTCGCTCTCTGTCGCGGTCTTTCAAAATAAATAAATAAACTCTTAAAAAGTTAAGCAATAAATAAAATATTGAAGAAAACTCAGCTTTTCAAAAGCCATTTGCTTTCATGTGGGTACATTTGGCACCGTGGTTTTTAACCTGGGTTCCTGCCCTGTGAAATTCGGCTGGAGACACCCAGAGCAGGAATATACACAGCAGGTCCCATGGATCACACCCGCTCACACACACATGCACACACACGCATCTTTACGCGACACACACCTGTGTAACCATTATGCACGGTTACACACTGACTCATAAAAACCATTTTAGTCACAATCGCGACTTCCTGGGCCAATGCTGCCTCCAGATACGACCACTACTCTGATCTCTATCATGGTGGGTTAGTTCTGTCTTCTAAAAAAACTTTATATAAATGGAATAACACCGTCTGTATTTTTCTGGGTCTGGATTCTTTCACCTAACCCCACGTCTGCAAGATTCTCTCTCTGCGTCTCCCCTCGTCTCTCAAAAATAAACAAACTTAAAAAAGCAAAATAATCTGGAAACACAGATCACAAATACTACGAGAATCGCTATACTACTCGTTTATGATTTCAAAATCGTGTAACTACTGCGTTTACTCAAGGGGGCAACTGCGCCCATCTAGAATTGACTCTGTCCATCTAGCTGACTGGCATGCCAACTCCCTCCCATGCTGCTCGTGACATGATACCGCCATCAGGCTCTTCCCAGGCATTTCGGTGGGGACAGCCAGCTAACTGTTCGAACAAGTGCACGTTCTAACGGGGGCACGGATCCGAAGAAGACCACGTACACGTGAATACGGGGGTCCACCTAGGTGACGCTTCCGAAGCCTGCTGAGAAGAGGTATTGGTGCTTCTTTGCTTCTCAAGACTTTCAGTGGCATCTGCCTCCCATCTTATCTGGGACTTCCAATCTTCCGCCCACAGTGAGGCAACCTTCCTTCATCAGAGACTCCAGGCAGATGGTGAAGGCGGTCCAACTCACCTTTCCTGGGCCAACGCAGGACGTGACAGAAGGCTCCCTTGTTGGGGGTGTGCTTTCTGGCTCCAGCTTGTGATTCTGTTGGATGGCACGGCCTGAAAATCAGTCCGAACTAGCTCTGATTCCCTTTTTCAAGATATATTCCGACCACGTGTCTTCCTCCCACACATTCGGAGCTCCTCTACGAGAAACGGACTTCTTTCCCCAGTTGGAAGAGAGACAGAGGTGCACACTGAAGTGTCCACACAGGTCCCGCTCATCTAGTGGATAGTTCTTCGGTGCTTTCAGAGTGCTCCCACACATCTCAAGGCAAAAACAGTCTATTGTAATGCCAAAGGTCGTCGGACTGAAAGGACACAACTCTGCCGAAATAGAGGCAGGCCACGATTTATTGTTGTCCTTATCCTGAAAGCCCAACTGAAGACCATTTCATTTATATGGACTCTTCAAGTCCCTTCAGGCAGGAACACTTGGCAATTGCTTTCCTTTAGACTCCTCCATGGCTCACTCCTGCCCCAGATCTCCAGCCACTTCCATAGCATCTTCTTAATAACACCGTTTCTGATTTCTCTTTTGGAATTGCAGACTCTTATTCCACATTTCCTATTCCTTTTCCCGGCTTTGGTTTCTTCCTTGGCATTTATCAGTCACACCAACATACTCTGTATTTCACCTGTATATTTTCCCTCGTGTCTGTCTCTTCCCCATTTAAGTAGAGGCAGAGAGCCATTCACGTGGAATCGATGAGAATGGCACCTCGTGGAGGTGAGCTGTGTGTAGCTGGCTTGCCCATACATAGCGGCCTTAACCACGGGAAGAATGAGCGTGAAGACGAGGTCTGGAGAGCCCAACAGACAAACCTGGCATTAAGTGACCACAACTTCAGAACAGGAGTGATGAGAAGACAAGGAGAGATTTGTGGGCTTCTTGGCCACTATGTAGGTCCTGATTTCTAGTTTTCTGAATACCAAAAACACAAAGTACTAGGACTCCATCAAAGCAAGGAAGTAGTCAACACTTCTAAATTTCTGGTAAATCTTCAAGTAGGCCATCCAATGAGGAATTTCCCCCAAAAAAAGACCGCCAAATTAACTTCGCCGTTTAAAGCCATGCCCCAGACGTGCTATTCATCATAAACGATAGTATTCATTGAAATAAATGTTTAGCAGCCAGCAATTAACAAAGTGGGCACACTTTAAAAGTTTAATTTGCTACTGATACAGTTTTGCATTAACAACTTAGAAAACAATTACAAATTGCACAATTCAATTTTCCAAACGGATTATTTTGTACTAGATGGAGAAACTGTTGAAATATCTTCTGGTGTCCCAAAGGACGATTAATACAACCGGGTTTTTTAAAGCACATACATTCCCTTAAGGAACTGGTACATTCCTGTCAAAATTACACAATTAGCATTATGTGGGAATATTAAGTATATTTCTGGCGTGCTACAAAGTCACAAGCCATTTAGGAAAACAAGGATTCGATTTCCCATTTTTCTCCTTCTTTGCTGAAGGTAATTTACAGATGATGATTTATTTCTGTTTACGGAGTAAAAACAAGACCACTACCTAAAAGGCAATTTTCCACCTTGCTTTGGTAGGCTGTATCCTGATTATTTTTCCCCTTGTGGGACTGAATGAATTAAGTCAGCGATTCACTTTGTATATGCAAATGGAAAAACTCTGCAGAAGCTTCAAATTGCTTCATTCTCAAAAAAAAAAAAAAAAAAAAAAAAAAATCAAGGCCATTATCTTCCTGAAAATGAAGAGGCAAAAGCCCCTTTAACTTCTGTGGATTGTCTTAAAAAATAAAAGCAACGTGAACACGATCCATTTCTGGATCCACAATGTTTTCTCAAGTATTAATAAAAGAACTATTATTATTGTTGTGCTTATTACATTACTGTTATCTGTTGCAAATTTTCAGAGTACTCGAAAATACCCTAGTGAACACTTCCTGTTAAACATTTCCAAAATATTTCTCATGACGTGTTACAAACCTTTTACCTTTTTTTAATATGGTCTTTCCTAAAAAGGCACCAATGGTTTGAAGTTACAATGCCAGGGCCGGCAAAACAGAAGGGACATGTTCGGTTCTAATCAAAAGTCACCACCCGAAACATCTCTGCTCACTTCCCC
Source organism: Panthera leo (assembly GCF_018350215.1). Classification (NCBI taxonomy): domain Eukaryota; kingdom Metazoa; phylum Chordata; class Mammalia; order Carnivora; family Felidae; genus Panthera; species Panthera leo. Next base: position 7,961,588 of record NC_056681.1, read on the forward strand.
CAGGACCTTGAACAGGGCTGTTTAACAAACGTTTCATAAAAGATCTCTTACGAAGGGTGCCTGGGTGGCTCAGTTGGTCAAGCGTCCTCTTGATTTCAGCTCAAGTCATGATCTCATGGTTCATGAGTTCGAGCCCAGCGTCAGGCTCTAAGCTGACAGTGCGGAGCCTGCTTGGGGTTCTGTTTCTCTCTCCCTCTCTCTGCCCCTTCCTCTCTCTGTCTCTCCCTCTCAACATAAATAAATAAACTAAAAAAAAATTTTTTTTAAAGATTTCCTAAGAAAGAACCAGTCTAGACAGTTATATCCCAGTCCCCATACAGAAGGTTTCATTCTTTCCAAAAATACCTACATGCCCTTGGTCACTTAAAATAAACTGGACTAGCGTCTGTCTGAGTTGTAAATTTGGACTGTCGCCCCAAGGAAGGGATCTTTATTTGTATATGCGAAATAACTGAACTGATGCATCTGTTGGGGCTTCCTTAAAAATAAACGGCCACACTCAGCCTAAAAGGTACTTCACCCGAAACGTACGCATCTGCAATCTGTAGAGAGAATGGAATTTGGAGACAAGGACGCTTCTCCTACACTCTGCCAGTGGTGTCCGATTCTGTGTAATCCATCTGGAGACCCGCTGGCAGAAGAGCCCCGAACATTTTAAAGGTGCAAGATGTTATCTGAGACCTCACTTCTAAGACCTCTCTTCCAAAAAGATGAGCAGGAGCTCATCAAAACAGACACAGATGTTTTTCCACCGTAATGGAATTCTGTACTAGCAAAACAATCGGAAGCTCTTTTGTCCGTCAATGTGGGTATTTTCAAACAGGTTAGGGTCAATTATCAGTTCAATATATACTAGGCGCTAATAACGCTATCAATATTAAAGCGTACTCTAGAGCTTTTAAGTTAATGAGGTGTAACCACTAACTACCGACTTGGAATAACAGTCAAAACGTGAGGGAAAGGAGACTAGTGTAATTCATGTGACCATTTGATTTTACCTCATAAACCAGAACATTCTGAATGGGAACAGAAGTTCTGCTACAACTTCTGCAAGGATGGGAGGCTCACTAAGGGTGAGTGTCCTGGGGAAATCTGTGTTTACAGTCGCCTGAAATACAATATGTAGCGCATATAATGAATTACTCCATTTTTGCTTATCTCAAAATATCATCTGGACGCACGTGAGAATATGTTTCTGTTTGTACGCATAGAGAAAAGAGTCTGAAAAGTACATAATCTGTTAGTATTTTTTTTTTCTGAGGTCTGGGACTAGGGTCCAAGATATGGTTATTTTATTTTATCGTATTCCATGCACTTCAGAATTGTTTAAATTTGTTCCTAGGAACATGTGTGATGTTTATAACTTAAAGTTTAACAATGAAGAGGGGCTTCTGGGTGGGTCAGTTGATTGAGCATCTGACTCCTGATTTTGGCTCGGGTCATGATCACAGGGTCACGGGATGAAGCCACATGTCAGGCGGAGACTGGTTGGGATTTTCTTTCTCTCTCTCTCTTTCTCTCTCTCTCTTTCTCTCTCCCCTCTTGCTCATGCTCTCTCTCAGAAAGAAAGAAAGAAAGAAAGAAAGACAAGGAAAGGAAAGAAGAGAAGAAAAGAAAAGAAAAGAAAAGAAAAGAAAAGAAAAGAAAAATGAAGAGAAAAACCAGAGGGAGAAATTTGCCAAAAATTTGTAAATGAAGGAAGTGGATCTCTATCCTTTGCCAACACATCTCCTTCACCAGTGACTCATTTGGCCAACAACATTCTGTGATTTCATCCACATCCAAAAAACATTGACTAATTTTTCACCAACTTCAGAAAACCCACCTTTTTCTTTGGACATCGTTTACAGAAAGCTTTTGTGTGCACTTGAATTATAGTCAAGTGTTTCCACCGATGCGCAAACGTGAAATCACACAGATCAAGTCCTAAAGATACATGCTTTTAAGAAATTCGTGTAAAAATGCATACGCAGGAAGGGAAAAAGACATTTATAGTCAATGAACTGTTTAGCTAATTTTCTATTTGTATTGTTCTTATGTTGATATGTGTATATGTGTGTTTCTTAACCATATTAACTAAGTCAAACAATAGATGGTGATAACGTAAGCAGATTAAATTTTCATAAACCCTCAAAAACTGGGGACTCTTTCTAAAACACAAGGTCAACTAATCATTTCAAATGATAAGTCAAATAACTGTGGGATAAGAAAAAAGTCATTTAAACTACATGATTGTTTTATAGGATTATAAAATCCAAAATCGAGGATTTGGGCCTGGATTATAGGCCAAAAATGACTGCTTTTTTTTTTTTTTTATATATAACTTTATTTATTTATTTTGAGAGGGGGGTAGGGGCAAAGACAGAGGGGGAGAGAGAGAGAGAATCCCAAGCAGACTCTGCACTGTTAGCACAGAGCCTGAGGCGGGGCTCGATTTCAGGAACTGCGAGATCCTGACCAGAGCCAAAACCAAGAGTAAGACGCTTAACTGACAGAGCCACCCAGGCACCCCTAAAAATGACTGGTTTACATAAGTTAAGTATTTAAATCAAAGGGGCTTTAAATCAAAATGCAAATTGAATGAAATCATCAGGTATAAACTTAACAAAACATGTACAGGCTATGAAGGCTGAACATTACAAATGCCGATAGAAGAAACTTTAAAAGATTCAAATAAATGGAGTGACATACCATGTTCATGAACTGAAAGACTTGACATAGAAAAGACGTCAATTCTCCCACAATTTGATCTATAGGTTTAACATAATTCTTCTCAAAAGCCTAGCATGGGTTTTCCATACACATAGACCAGCTCCATTTAAAATTTTATGACAAGGCAAGAGAATAGCTAAAATAATCTTAGAAAAGAGAGTAAGTGGCATCAGTCATTGTACCCAACATGAAAGATTATTACGCATCTACAGTAATCAAGAGAGTGTGATATTGGCAGAGAGACAGATACATGGCTTAACGGCGAAGAACACAGAACCCAGGAACAGAGCCATGCTGATATGTCCGAATGATTTCTGACAAATGTGAAAAGCAATTCAATGGAAAAAGAATAACTTTTTCCCCCCAACAAATGGTACTGGAGTGATTGAACATCCACAGGTAAAAAGAATGAAACTCAATCTACCTCTGACACCGTATAAAACCTAAACTCAAAATGAATCATGGCCTTAAATATGTAACATAAAACTGTAAAATGTTTGGGACAAAACAAACAAACACACAGAGCAAATGTTCAACATGCAAAGCTATACAAAGAGTTCTTGCATTTGGCACCAAGAGCATATTCCAGAAAAGTAAAAACTCAAATACTGGACATCACCCAAATTAAAACTTTTTTCTGCAAAAGACCCTGTTAAGAGGAAGAAAAGATAAGCTGTGGAATGAGCAAAATTATTTGCAACCACATACATGACAAAGAACTCATATCTAGACTATATATATATATATATATATATATACACACACATAATTTTATATATATAAATTAAATATTAAATATATAATATATATTAATATGATATATTATAATTCTATTATATATAATTCTTTTATTATACATTATATATATTATATTATAATTATAATTATAATATATAATTATATTATTTTTTATATATTTTTTATATATTATATTTTTATATAATATAATATATAAAAAGATAACATGTTATATTATTATATATGTTATTGTAATATAATATTAATATATATTAAATATATAGAATATATATATATATAAACTTTCAAAGCTTAAACATTGGCAAAACATGTAAAGAGATACTTCACGGAAAAAAACACAGATGGCAAATTAAGTGTATAAAAATATGTTCAACATCATTAGCCACTAGAGAACACAAATTAAAGCCTCCTGAGATACCACTATCAGAAAGAAAAATATAAAAATAGTGACAACACCAAATGCTGATGAAGGTGGAGAGTCGCTGGGACACTCACACGCCGCTGGGGAGAATGTGAAATCGCACAGCCGTTCTGTAACCCAGTTGGGAAGTTTCTGACACAACTAAAGACGCAACCCCATATGATCTAGCGGTGGCACTCTTGGGAATTTAGCCTCCAGAAATGAAACCTTTATTTGTAACAACCACAAACGAGAAAGAACCTAGATGCTCTTCAGTGGGCGAGGGCAAACAACCAGTGGTAATCCTTCTGAAGGAATACTGCTTAGCGATAAAAAGGAAGGGGCTACTAATACAACTTGGATCAATCTCAAGGAAATTACGGTGAGTGAAGAAAGCCCATCTCAAAAGGTCATATTCTGCAGGATTCTGGAAAAGAAAACATTATAGGGGCGCCTGGGTGGCTCAGTGGGTTAAGCGTCCGACTTCAGCTCAGGTCATGATCTCGCGGTCTGTGAGTTTGAGCCCCGTGACGGGCTCTGTGCCCACAGCTCGGAGCCTGGAGCCTGCTTCCGATTCTGTGTCTCCCCCCCTCTCTGCCCCTCCCCCACTCGTACTCTGTCTCTCTCTCAAAGACAAATAAAACATTAAAAAAATTTTTTTAAAAAGAAAACATTGTAAAAAACACATTATGGGACTGGAAGATGTAATTATAAAAGGAAACACAAGGGACCCTTTGGTGATGGCATCGTTCTGTATCTTAACTAAGGTGGGTGGGTACAGAAACCCACAGGTGATCAAATTGCATAGAAATAAACACATGCCCACACACATGAGTACAAGTAAAACCGGGCAAATCTGAGTGAAAGCAGTGCATTGTGTTAATTTCAGTATCCTGGCTGGGATAGTGTATTACAGATTTGCAAAACGTTACCACCAGGGACAACTGGATAAAGGGGACACATTTTTCTCTGTGTTATTTCTTACAAAGGCATAGAAGTCTATAATTACCTCCAAATAAAGTGTAACTTTGAAAAATGTAAACAAAGAGTTTTCAAATGTGCTCCAAGGAATATCTCTGTAAGTCTCTGGGAATGTGAGGAAGAGGGGGGTAGAAATGAATGTCTGGGGACGCCTCAGTCGGTTAAGCATCTGACTCTTGATTTCAGCTCAGGTCGTGATCGCACAGTTTGTGGGATCGAGCCCCACATCGGGCTCTGGGCGGACAGTGTGGAGCCTGCTTGGGATTCTGTCTCCCTCTCTCTCTGCCCCTTCCCGCTTGTACGCTCTCTCTCTCTCTCTCTCTCTCAAAATAAATTAAAAATAAAACAAACAAAAAAAAAGAATGACCGTCTGGATCTCTCTTCCCCACGCCAGCCTCCACTCTGGCTTCACTGGAAACAGCTCTTTCTTTTATCTACTTAAATGCTGGGCCATCTAAATAAGGCAACATATGAACTAAAGAGTCTATGTCAGGGAGGCAGTGAAGCATGGTTATTAAGGATGTGGGTGTCAGAGCCAGACTGCCTAGGCTCCAGCTCTAATTCTGTCACCTCCCAGCTGCATAATCTTGGTCATGTTCCTCAACTTCATTCATCCTGAGCTCCTTCATCTGTAAAATAGGAATAATAAAAGTATCTGTCTCATGAAACTCCTGTAGAATTGAACTAACAGCTCTGAGTATGTTCAATGCCTATTGGGACAAAGTACACCCTCAGTAAATATCAACTACTACAAATACCAAAGGAAAACCTCTAGCTTAAATGGTATTGTCCAGAAGCACACCTATTTTTTATTTTATTTATAATTTATCCCAAAGGGTTTAGAGAGGGTCGAGCAAAGTATAAAGGGCCTGCCTTACATTATTTTTTTACATCTTCACACAACCTTGTGAGGCCAGTCTTATTAACATTAATCCCCCTTTGTAGAATTGAAATGTAGTAGATGGCCTTTCTGTCCCCAAATCCATGGTGTACTATTCTCCCTGCCACCACAAATTCAACCAACATTTAATGAGTGTGTATTATATTCCTTATGTTGATAAAGATGCTGAGGGCACAGAGTCGAACACACAATACAGGATCGCTGGCCTCCTGGGGTTTATTGTTAACTAGCAGTAAACCAACGAAGAAATAAATGTGTAACGTAACTTTCAACAGTGGCAAGTGTTAGGAATTTAGTAAGAAATGTCATTCAGACTTGCACGGAGGGTTCACGTTAGGCCTTTTTGAGGCAATGAGTTAACATCTAAAGTAAGAGGAGAAACCACGGGGCAAGGCTGGGCAGACCGAAGGAACGGCAGGTGCAAAGGTCCTGAGGTGGGTGAACAAGGTGAAAGGAGGCCAGTGTAGCAAGGTGGCAAGTGGCACGGGGCGGTCTGAGATGTGTGCTAGAGCAGAATCACTCGAGGCCTTAATTTGTGGTAATGGCCGTGAGTTTTGATACAATTTGAAGGGTGATGGGGAGCCTCGGAAAAAAAAATTACCCTCAGAGGCATAGTTTTGAAACCAGCTTATACTTACATCTCACAGATGGCACATGACCCAATGCCACGGCAGGTGTTACTATACAGACTGATACCACCTTCCGTCTCGGGTCAGGCGTGGTTGACTACCTGACAGGCTTGCCCTTTCTCTCTGATTTGGGTCTGTGTCGTCCTCGGCCCTTGCAGAGCAGGCACACGGAATAAATCCACCTTTGACAATTTCAGTGAGTGCTTTTGATGAAAATGGTATTTCAGGATGGGTATGTGTGGCTCGGATGAAAATCTCACTGCAGGTGAAGCGTTGGTGACGTTTTTTCAGTCACGACACATGCATGTACATAAGCTAAAATAAATAACTGAAAGAAAACAAGACGTTGGGGCCCCTGGGTAAGTCCGCTGGTGAAGGACCCAAGTCTTGATCTCAGCTCAGGTCATGATCTCATGGTTCATGAGTGTAAGCCCCGTGTCTGGCTCCATGCTGCCAGTAAGACACCTGTTTAGGGTTCTCTCTGTCTCCCTCTCTCTCTCTGCCCTCTCCCCTGCTCTCTCTCAAAATACATAAACATTAAAAAAAAAAAAAAAAGAAGATGTTCGTTTCATTACAAATCAAGTATTATAACAGTTTTACTTGTTGTGTATCCACGCTAAAATAACAGACCTACTAAGTACAGTGTCACATGTGGATTCGTGCAAGATCATCACTTTCTCTTTCTACTGTTGTTCAAGAGGTAACTCAGGGAGGGGGCACCTGGGTGGCTCGGTCGGTTAAGCATCCGACTTCGGCTCAGGTCATGATCTCGCGGTTTGTGAGTTCGAGCCCCGCGTCGGGCTCTGTGCCGACAGCTCAGAGCCTGGAGCCTGCTTCCGATTCTGTGTCTCCCCGTCTCCTGGCCCCTCCCCTGCTCGTGCTCTGTCTCTCTCTGTCTTTCAATAATAAATAAGTGTTAAAGAAAGTTTAAAAAAAAAAAAGAGGTAACTCAGACATTACAAAAAGTTGCGGTGGGAGCCTACAAGCCAGGGCAACCCAGAGAAATGTTTGATTTGATCTGTATTGCATTTTACAAATACACTTAAACATTAGAAGTTCTCACACACACACAAAAAAACCAAAAAACCTGCATTTCCCATTTCTCTTGAAAGCGTGGAATACCTAACAACAGTGGGCTCACATTTCTGTAGTGCAAAAGTAATCTGGAACTGGACAATATGAAAGCAGAGAAAATCCCACAAGTTGCAGCAGAGACAAGGATAGAGGCAACAGTGTCTTCATCTTGGACGCTGTGTGCTAAGAAATCCCTTCTAACATTAATGGGGAAAGGCAGAGACGTTTCAGTAGTTATCGAATGTTACTTACAATTGGTAGAACAGGCCTTTAGAATAATGTAGTCATCAGAATTCATAAGGAAAAGGAAAGAGTTGGTGAGAGACTGTATCACAGTGAGCCACGTCGTTAACTTCCTAAAGTGGGGGATCTGTTCATCATGTTGGAGGTTGATAAGACAGGTATAAACATATAATTTAGAGTTACAGAAACAACTAACAGGAAAATGAAAGCAAGTCATGGAGGCAGGTCTGGGGAGGTGTGTTACTTTCCTAGGGCGGCACTAACAAAGTATCAGAAACTGGGCGCCTTATGAAAAGATGCTCAACGTCGCTCCTCATCAGGGAAATACAAATCAAAACCACACTCAGATATCACCTCACGCCAGTCAGAGTGGCTAAAATGAACAAATCAGGAGACTATAGATGCTGGAGAGGATGTGGAGAAACGGGAACCCTCTGGCACTGTAGGTGGGAATGCAAATTGGTGCAGCCGCTCTGGAAAACAGTGTGGAGGTGCCTCAAAAAATTAAAAATAGATCTACCCTATGACCCAGCAGTAGCACTGCTAGGAAATAACCCAAGGGATACAGGAGTACTGATGCATTGGGGCCCTTGTACCCCAATGTTTATAGCAGCACTCTCAACAATAGCCAAATTATGGAAAGAGCCTAAATGTCCATCAATTGATGAATGGATAAAGAAATTGTGGTTTCTATACACAATGGAGTACTACGTGGCAATGAGAAAGAACGAAATATGGCCCTTTGTAGCAACGTGGATGGAACTGGAGAGTGTGATGCTAAGTGAAATAAGCCATACAGAGAAAGACAGATACCATATGTTTTCACTCTTATGTGGATCCTGAGAAACTTAACAGAAACCCATGGGGGAGGGGAAGAAAAAAAAAAAAAAGAGGTTAGAGTGGGAGAGAGCCAAAGCACAAGAGACTCTTAAAAACTGAGAACAAACTGAGGGTTGATGGGGGGTGGGAGGGAGGAGAGGGTGGGTGATGGGTAGTGAGGAGGGCACCTTTTGGGATGAGCACTGGGTGTTGTATGGAAACCAATTTGACAATAAATTTCATATACTGGAAAAAAAAAAAAGAAAAAAAGAAACTGGGTGCCTTGAGCAACAATAATGTCTTCTCTCTACAGGCCTAAGTTCAAAATCAGTGTGTCAGTTGAGTTGCCTCCTATTGAGGACTGAGGGCGAATGTGTTCCAGGCCTCTCCCCGAGCTTCTGGCAGGGACCCATAATCTCCGGCGTCCCTTCGTTCAGCCCTGTGTCTGTAGCGTTTCCAATCTCTGCCCCAATCCTCACCCAGCTTTCCCCTGGGCGTTGTGTCTTTTCTTACCAGAACAGCAGCCACTGAATCAGGGTCCACCCAAACCCAGTAGCCTCATCCTAAATTGATTCCATCTACAAAGACCCTACTTCCCGAGGCCATACTCACAGGTACCGAGGGTTAGGACTTGAACATATCTTTTTTTGGGAGACACCATTCAGCCCACAATAGGAGGCGAGAGGTGAAGTAAGCAAAAGTTAATTTTCATCATAAGCCCTTCGAGATCATTTGATTGTTTAAACCTTGTGTATATTTTGTGCGGCTTTTTAAAACTTTAAATATCTGTACAACTGTGACAGGGCTGTCTTTATGATTTGACAGTCTCCTCTAGAAGACAAAACCATGCAGTAAATTCCAGTGAGTGAGAATGTGGCCTGATTCACACAGCTCCTTTTATTCTCAATATACCAAAGGGTCTCCTAATGCTTCCACTATGCAGTACTGGTATAAGTAGGCCACAAATCATTTTCTAGGCACCCTAAGCGTCCTTGGGATCCAAAGCAGCCACTGTGCCAGACATTATGCTGGGCCCCGAGGACACAGAAAGCTGAAGAAAGTGCAGTTCCCACGTACAAGGAAATCAGAGTCCAACATAGCAAGTGATCACAGCAAGATACTCTTGGTTGTAACAGAGTTCCCTACCTAGAGTGTGCTGGAAAATGAGGAACATATATTCAATTGTCCCTATCACTTAGGGTAAACTCTATCAGCTCTCTGCTGCACATGAGAGAAAATCTAAGATCATGAGGTTTGAACACGATAAAAGTTATTCCTCTCACATGAGAGAAACAGAGTCTAGGGTTGGCCTGTGGTGCAGTAGGCTGAATATTTGTGTCCTTCCAAAATTCGTACGTTGATGGGGTGCCTGGGTGGCTCAGTCGGTTAAGCATCTGACTTCGGCTCAGGTCATAATCTCGTGGTTCATGAGTTCGAGCCCCGTGTTGGTCTCTGTGCCGACACTCAGAGCCTGGAGCCTGCTTCAGATTCTGTGTCTCCCTGGCTCTCTGCCCCTCCCCCACTCTCCTTCTCTCTCTCAAAACTAAATAAATATTTTTAAAAAATTAAAAACAACAACAAAATTGGTATGTTGAAACCCAATGCCCAATGTGATGATATTAGAAGTACGTCTGGCATGAAGGTGGAGGCCTCGTGAAGGGAATCGTTGCTCTTATAAAAGAGACTCCAGAGAGCTCCCTCACCCATCTACCACATGCAGGCACACCAAGAAGTCAACAGTCTAAATCCTGGACGAGGGTCTTCACCAGAATCTGGCCATGCTGGCTCCTGATCTTGGACTTACAACCTCCAGAACCGTGAGAAGTGAATTCCTATTGAACGAGCCACCTGTCTATGACATTTTGTCCCTGTTGCCTGAACCAGACTAGGACATATGGTGTCGGGGAGCACAAACCAGACCCAGACATCTCCCTCTACACTTTTATGGGACGTGTCCTGCTGCTTCACCATCCTCAACCCATGGGCTTTTCTGTATCGTGGGCCAAGATGGCCAACGTCCATTTTCTAATCAGCAGGAAAGAGAAGGAGATGAAGGCCAAGGCATTCTTCCCTGTTACACCCCTTCTGGCCAGGATTTAGTCATACAGCCACACCTCACTACATAGGGGTCTTTTCCTTGGGCAGCCTTGTGTTCAGCTGAAACCCAGCTGGCCACCACCGATGAAGAAAGCGTGTGATTAAGGGTCCGCAGCAACCAGACAGACTCTGCCACCAGCATCCACCCACTGCTTGCAGCATGACCAGTGCATCCAGGCAGAAGGGGCCCAGAAGACAGGCTAACTTGGGGTGCATCGGGAGGAATTACAGGGAGGTGAAGACACAGAAGAGACTCTGCGGGACCATTCACATCTGCCACGTGGACAGGGAAAGAAGGGTATCTGTGCAGGGGAAGGAGCATGAGCAAATGTGGTGACGGACTGGACAGGAGACAGGAGAGGGGATGAGGAAGAGGGTGAATCCAGGACAATCCTTTGGCTTCTGCCTTGAATAACAGAATAGGTATCAGTGCCTTACCCTGAGACACGGAACTCCAGAAAAGAACCAACCTTGGGTAGGAAAGATAGCTAATTCAATTGTGAACGCATTTCAGGAGCCTTTGGCACACTGGTGCATACTTTTACCTCCTTGAGTATTTGAAAAAGCAAAATGTGGTTCAGGTACTACAGTTACCCCCCTTCTACCCATCCTACTTCTGCCTACGAAATGTGGGTATGGAAGCATTTACCAATGGGGAAAAACATCCAAGTAATAAGCTATAATTTAACCTGTGGAGATGTCAACAGGCATATTCTCACTGGCATAAGTGAAGGAAGTTTCCAGAACAGAGTCTGGTGGGTAGTTTCCTGCACAAAGAGGGAATGACTCCAAAGCACTGTATTGAAAAAAGGGGCTATGATATATTTTAAGATTTTGAAAAGGTGTATTACAGACAGCTACATCACAAGAGAACGTTTTAGAAGAACGAGAAGCTGGGTAAACAAGAATAGGTCATTAGTACAGAAAAAGTTCTGATACACACACAAACACACACACACGAGGGATAAGCTGGTAGAAATTCCAGAGAAATACTTTTGGGGATGCTAGCTTACCGTGAGGAGCCTGGAATCCTATTTTCACAAAAACCAACAACAAGGTCTGGCAATGGGTTTGGGAGACAGAAAGTGACCTACTCACTAAGGAAGGACAGAATGAGAGAACAAATAACTCTGGCAAAAAAAAAATAATGGTGATTACCCTTTGCATTGAGAGGGTCTCCCATTTTATGGACACATTCATAAACACTTACTCATTTGATACCTAAGTTAACCCTATGATTTTGGTGAAATGTGAATGGCCACCCCCAGTTGCTCACTGTTGGAATAACAGGCTAAACGGACCTTTAATAAACAAGGTAACACACATAAGCAGCATATCCAAAACCGTGTTCCTTGGAATTGTATTTATTTGTTCCATGGAACACGTGAATTAAAAAAAAAGGTTGCTCCCTGGTTTGGGAAAAGCTGACTCAAAGCTACTCAGGTGTCCTAACCTTTGGCCTCCTCAGGTCTTGTGATAAGCTACCATGGAGTATGAATCTCAGGAATGGATGGAAATGTTGCAGTTCCCCCATTTCTTTGACCACAGAACCCTGGTCCTCCTGGAAGTCTCCTCCGCCAGAGTGACCGGCACACGTTCCGGGAAACACTCTATCAGAGAATCTGTCGGAACTGCCTTCTGGCCCAAAGTGAATTGAATCCTGCAGGCTTAGCGATGATGAGGAAGCCATGATGTGACCTGCCTCGGAGGTGTTAAATTAATTAAACAAGGAGGCCATTAGGCTGATGTGGCTGTAATGCCCTGAGAGAATAGAGAAGCAAACCAAATCTTGAGGCCATAAATGCCTCAAGGTAATGAAGTCAAACACTAAGGACAACCAGTCATAGCCAACTAGGCTTTAAGCTACAGCCAATCAATAACTGCCTTACTCTGCTTCCCCCTTTTCACTACAGAAGTCCGTCCCCAACTCCCATTAGTGGGGGTCTCCCACCCCTTCCAGTTTGGTGCTACACAATCCGAACTGATTTCTTCTCAAACTCTTACAACATTCAACATGCCCCAGTTTATCTTTTAGCAGAGGTCACCTCTACACAGACGTTAAGCAACCTACCATACACACACAGTGGCAAAGCCGGGATTAGAAAGCAAGTCTCCCAAATGTCTACGTTTGCCTTGGTCTCAAAAACAATAGATGGTCTTCCTTCCACTTAGATTGCCTCCCAATTGTTATTCATCTTGAAAAAGTAAAACTGTTCATAGAAACGCTCAACCCCTTCTGGCTGGGGTGAGCAACTCTGATTTCCTGAATGAAAACAGTGAACTTGCCTCTAACAAGAAGGTCGGGAACTATATTTAAAGTCACTGGAGTATTAATATTGTTGCAATTACAGTTAATCAATTTCACGGCCATCTCTGACAGCTGTGGTGCTAGAGGGGAACTTCACGCAAGAGGAAAAGAAAGGAAAAAGGAATTGCCCTGTATGCGCATTATTCATGTATTTATTTTCCAGTTTTTTTCATGAGATCATCTTTAGCTACATTTTCAGTGAGGAAGGCACCAACTTTTAAAATTATGCAGTCAACTTCCTATTTTAAGACTTTTAGTAAGGATCAGGTACGCAGAAAGTGGCATTTTTTCCCCTTCATAATGTCTCTAAGAATGAAATGAGAGAGGCACTGTGCTTTCGTAAATGCTACGGATTTCCTCCAGGAGGGCTGTGGCTCCACCATCTCTGTACTGACCAAATAGCATCATGGACAGTTCCTCATTTCCTTCAGAGATTGTTTTATTTATATTCCGGTAAATTCTAACCTCTGGTCACGGTGCGCTCCTCACAGCCTCAGTATTTTATTATCAAGATCCATACATTACACAGCATTTGGATAAAAAATGCGTATCGCAGAGTTATTCTGCCCCCAAGAGATTAATATTAAGTGTATCAGATCTGAGAGAGTAAGGAGAATGAATGGCTACAGGAACTCATCAAGGTCTTGGAGGCTTAATGTAGATCATCCTTCCATTCTAATGCTTTGAACTTTGGTTAATGATTATTACAGATGAAAGAGAACGTAGCTTACCACCGTCCCCAAAGATTTGCGTATTAAATTGCAAAGCCAGCAGGTAGAAGTCTAAACTAGGGCAAGTTGGTCCTCAATCTTCCCATACTGGGTTCACATTTAGGGAGGATCTTTCCAGCCACTTTGGTTTTACATTTGAGTCTGTCCTCCTAAAACTTCCCAACCCTGGCTTTTTCTGCCTCCGTCACTAACTCAAGATTCCCTTTCCTGGCTTCAAGGTGTCTCAGGCACAGATTTCTTTTGGTAAACTAAATAAAAGTATGACACAAAGACATCTGTAGGTACTCTATCTCATCTGTTTATAGTGTGCATCGTTGGGGCACCTGGGTGGCTCAGTCGGTTAAGCGTCCGACTTCGGCCCAGGTCAGGATCTCACAGTTCGTGAGTTCGAGCCCCGCGGTGGGCTCTGTGCGGACAGCTCGGTGCCTGGAGCCTGCTTCGGATTCTGTGTCTCCCTCTCTCTCTGCCCCTCCCCCGCTTCGGATTCTGTGTCTCCCTCTCTCTCTCTCTGCCCCTTCCCTGCTTGGGACTCTGTGTCTCCCTCTCTCTCTCTGCACCTCTCCAGCTCATGCTTGCACTCTGTCTCCGTCAAAAATAAATAAACTTAAAAATGAATTTTATAATGTGCATTGCCTCTCAACCAATAGTTTAAAAAAAAAAGTCTACTATGTATTAGGCAATGATAACTAATAGTGAACCATGCCTCCCCCCCAGCCACCAAACAAATAAACACAAAACCTGCCCTTGTGGACCTTAACTTATGGTGGCAGTATAAAGAAGACAATAAGAAATAACCAAATAAATATACATGTAGTGGTAAGTACTGAAGAGAAAAATAAAGAGAGATGGGCAGGGTGTGTCAAAGGGTTCTATTTTATTATTTTTTTAAAGAGTTTATTTATTTATTTTGAGAGAGAGACAGAGCAAGAGAGAGCAGGGGAGGGAGAGGGAGAGACAAAATCCCAAGCAGGCTCCACGCTATCAGTGAGGAGCCCGATGTGGGGCTTGAACTCACGCCCTGTGAGATCACAACCTGAGCTGAGATCAAGAGTTAGACATTTAACCGACTGAGCCACCCAGGTGCCCCAGGATTCTATTTTAAATAAGAGATCAAGGAACAGCCTCCTTTAGGGGAAGAATTTGAGCAATGACCTGAACAATGTAAGGAAATGAGCGATGTGGATACTTGCAGGGAGAGCATTCCAAGGAAAGGAAAGAACAAGTTCAAAGGTGGAGTGGGTGGCATGCACTCAGGAAAGCAAAGAGCCCAGGGTGCCCGTAGCAGAACGGAGGGGGATGGGGGAACTGAGCAGATGAAGTGAAATAGGGGGCAGGGCGTCAAATCTTACGATGGTTTAGACTTGCCTGGAGGGGCACCTGGGTGGCTCAGTGGGTTGAGCATCCAACTTCGGTTCAGGTCATGATCTCATGGTTCACGAGTTAGAGCCCCACGTCAGACTTTGCACTCGTGGTACAGAGCCTGCTTCAGATTCTGTGTCTTTCTCTCTTCCTGCCCCTCCCCCACCCATGATCTCTTTCTCCCTCCCTCAAAAATAAATAAACATTAAAAAAATTTTTTTTTAAACAAAAACAAAAATGAAGACTTGGCTGAGGGTTTTGCCTGGAGTACCGTGATGTGATATTTTGAATAGACTCTAGAGGGCCGGGCATTAGGGAGCCCATGGCTTAGACCACAGTGGTAGCAACAGGGTTGTAAGAACGTCTGGAGTCTATGCATGTTGAACACAGAGCCAACACCACTTGCTGACCAATTGGATTTGGGGAGTTCCTAGAAAGTATTCCTCACTCGTCCTCTTTCTTCTCTTAGGCATGGGAAGGTCTGTAAGCAAAGCATAGCCTATTTCTTTATTTTTCTACATTAAGCATGGGGGATGGTGAGGAATCAGGTATTTCTGGCTGTATCTGGAACTCTACCAAAACAAGAAAGGACTGATCAACATTAGCGGTCACACACAATAACTAGACAGGACAAGAGTCGGATGGTGTCTTAGTCCTTCTGGGCTGCTGTAACAAATTCCTACAGATGGAGTGGCTTGTGAACAACAGAAACTTGTTTCTCACAGCTCTGGAGGCTGGGAAGCCCAATGGAGAGGCACCGGCAGATTCAGTGTCTGATGAGAC
Source organism: Panthera leo (assembly GCF_018350215.1). NCBI lineage: Eukaryota > Metazoa > Chordata > Mammalia > Carnivora > Felidae > Panthera > Panthera leo. Next base: position 7,977,384 of record NC_056681.1, read on the forward strand.
CCCACTTTCTGGTTCACGGATGGCTGTGTCCTCACATGGAAGAAGGAAGGAGGCAACTCCTTGGGGTCACTTTTATAAGAGCACTAATTCAAATCATGAGGGCTCTACCCTCATGAGCTAACCACCTCCCAAAGGCCCCATCTCCAAACATCATCACATTGGGGGCTAGGCTTCAACACATGAATTTTGGGGCAACATAAACATTCTACCATACGCTGGCAGATGGTGAACTGTAAAGTTACAGACAGGCTGAGGTTCTCAAGAGAAGGCTGAGGCATAACCACAACTTCTGGCCAGCTAGGAGATGAGGCCTTTAGATAATCTTGTTAATTATAATGAAGAATGATAAAGAAAACAGTCAACCATGGTAGGGCATCAGGTCACCAGGGTTTGATGATCTGAAAGGTAGAGAGAAGGCATCAGTGCCAGTTAAGGAAGGGAAAAAATGGAAAAGACTCTGCTTTTGTCCTATAGCTAAACCAAACCCCGCCTTGGGCATTCTGAGTTTCCTTTAAGGCAAGGCCTCTCAAGTGGAAATGAAGCAATCCATTTCTGTATCATTGTTCGCCATCTTGTTTTTAGGTAGACAATGGATACATGTGGAATAACTGGGACCTAACACATCTGGTCCAAAATGTCTGGACACCAGTAGCTTCTGGCGTTCCAGAAATTGTGAGACTGGCTCAAGATTATTTGCCTGCATTCAAAGGTATGCTACCAATGGCTTCAAGGATCACTGCTCCTAACTAATAGATTTGCAACTCAACAACTCTTGCCTAAGGACAAAAACCATTATCCGAAATAGTGGAAATATCTGGCATATGGAACATAAATGGTGGGGGAAATTCCAGGTTCATCAAGAGGTTTCCTTCTGTTCTCCCTTATAGAGAATGTAGGCTGGGAATGAAGTTGACCTTGGAATACGGAACTCTGTAATGAGATGGTGAGGAAATGGAACACATGGAAAATGCTACTGTTGACTCCTTTCCCTACTTATCCCAAAGTCTTGCTCTGTGCTTTTTCTTTCCTTATGTATGTACAGATGTGCCTATAAAGCATATGCTTTATTTCTCTAAATTGAGAAGGAATACAGCTTGCCCTATGGCTTTTCATTATTGGATAAACCAAGGTGTCAACATAGGCCCCTCACAAGATCTTGTAAAGTCATCACCTGTGGAGAATTTGCATAAAAAAGGGAAGATTATCCACTCTCCTTCACTTAACCAAATTTCTGTGCTAATGAATCTACTGGTTGCACATAAAATTTTAAATGGCAAGTAGACTCACTCCTGATAAAAGCTCACCAAAAAAGGAAAAGAATTTCGAGATAGAAAACTAAAACAATTAAAATGCTCTATCATAACAATAAACATAATTCCTCTGTAGGCAAGAATAGTATTTTCCTAACATGGAAATAACCAGCCCCTTGGGGAAAAAGAAGTTAACCATGCATTTTTTTTTTACATATTTTCATGAAAAGAGAAAATACAGAGGCTGCCCATTAACAAGGGCCATGAAGAACATTGCACTGCGGAGGGAAAGACAGGCCTAATTTATAAATCCAAGTATGCCTTGTATTTTCCTTTACTTCCTACTTCTGAAGTATGTATTTTAATACACAATTACTATTTTTAGTGAGGAGACCTCACTACCACTATTTAAACTGCAGATCTGGGGGTTCCCGGGTGGCTCAGTTGGTTGAGCATCCAACTCTTGGTTTCGGCTCAGGTCATGATCTCATAGTTTGTGAATTCGAGTCCTGCATCGGGCTCTGCGCTGACAGTGTCGAGCCTGCTTGGGATTCTCTCCCTCTCTCTCTGCCCTTCCCCTGCTCACTCTCCCTCTCAAAATAAATAAATAAACTTAAAAAAAGTAAGAACGAACGAAAGATAAACTGCAAGTCTGAATTAAATTTAGTCATCAAGCTTAAAAAAATAAACCAATGAGTAGAACTTCCTCTTCCTTCACCAACCCATTTTCCAGGTTCCTCTCCTCCCTCCACATCACTGAATGAGGATCTAATCTGCATCGGGGCCCTAGATGTGCTAAAAGCACAGAGACCTTGTCTTTACCCTAAAGGGGCTTCAACATTGGGAGTTGAGTTTACTATGCAAATCGAGCATTTACAAAAGAACTTGGTAAATTCTACAGTAGGGATTGGAAAACAACAACAAATAGTAGGAAACCAGAAGAGTGACTTTACATTAGTCAATTACTTTAAACAATTAACAAGTAGATAGTAACTTAAAGATGTTTTGTCCTTGGGAAAAGCCTTATTTGCACCTCTGTTAAATAATCTCGACAAGTTTTCAGATCCAATGAACTCAAGTTTACCTACTTCTGAACAGATTTCTAGAAAGTTACAACAATCAAGTTTTACCTTATGGTAACACCTAAAATATGCAGCACGTTCATCAGAAAATTTCTCCAGTCTTTTTGGACCTTTGCTTGAAGCTTTCTTGAATACTAGCCAGCATCGCTGATATATCTGGAAGGAAATGCAAAGAGTTCAGCATCAGTGACTCAGATATCACTTACATTTGCATTTAAATGTTTTCTCTTTGATGTTTTCACCTGTAAAGTATTCATAAGCCGTAAGTGTGATGCTACTTTGGGAAAATAAAAATTTTAAACCCAAAATTGTTTCCACAACAGGTGTATTATGTCATTCATTTACTGGAATCAAATGAAAATGAGTATTTGAAAGCAAATTTCTTAACATTTCAATAACAGTCTCAGTAGAAACATTTCAGGAAAAGTCCCAGAGATAAAAATCTCAAATCAGCGCAAATAGCATAGGTATTCATGGCACATGCTCTCATTTCAAATGCAATTAAATATGGAACTCATAGGCCCAATATATGCTGAAGGTTTCGCTGACAGTCCAACAGAAAGCCCTTATATGTCATATGACAATCCTCACAACTGATGCTCAGGAGTGGGCCAGACACTGGACTAACTAATAAATGACTGATTAACACCAACCAGATTCTCCCTCAGAAAATCCAACCCAGGGGCTCAAAGATTACTCAGACCGAAGAGCAGTCTGAGTTAAGAGGTCAATACTGGTAGCTTATAAACTGAGGTTGGTGACCATGATGGATCATGTGCCTAACAGGTAGGCAGTGGGACCTGGTCCAGAGAACTAGGTGATTTCTACTCCAGGCAGAAGAGACATTTTAGTTCTCTGTCATCTTTCTGCTGCTGACTTTGTGATCTAGCCCTTCCCTTGATTTTCTTAGAAATCATCTTCCCCACCATCAACAGCACTCTTAATTGACAGAGGCTGAATGGAGTTCTGATTCTAGCAACCAAAGCTTCTCTGATTAAAATAACCAGTATATACTAAACGAGGCACCAAAATATTAGTCATGCCAGAGAGAGGAAAGTGCAAAGAGCTAATGAGTCTACGAACAACGTTCTCCAAAAGCAAAATAAAATGAGATGTTTTAACCTAAAAATTAATAAGGATTCATATTCATCGTAATATTCACTGATGGAAGAGACCTGAGTGGCACTCTTCTACTCCGCTGGTGACCTCTAAAGGCAATTTGACAACAGATATAAAGAACCTGAAAAGAGTAAGAATCCATCCTAACGAAAGAGCCCAAATGCAGGCCAACACTGAAGGAGGAATTCTGCATTCCAGTGCAGACAGGTGGGTAACTATTCAATCACAGTTATCTCCCTGATCCTTAAATCATCTTCTAAGTATGGACCATATTTAGGTGGTTTTGTATAGTCAACCCATAAATGAATTTTATGCACTATGAAGTTTAAGAACCTTGGAGCTAGTAAGAAGAAAAAAAGTCCACATAAAACATTTGGTCATTCAAACCATACTCCATTGAAAATGCCTTCTACTATTTTATTAGTAACTGGCAGATGGATGAAGAATTCAGGTTTGCTACTATTTATCCTCAATGCTGAACAGATTCCATTTCTCTCTGCTCACTGGGTGAACTAAACATTCATTAATGGTTTTGTTTGGGATAGTAAAAAGAACATGAAATCCACTCCATTTTGAAGTTTTGCTCTGAACACAGAGGGTAAGATGTGTGCCTCAGCCTGCTGAATGTATAATATAATCCTAGCATTATTATTTATAATAACAATAAATAGAAACCACTAACTCCTCAACAATAACGAAAGGCAAGGTTAATTATAGTACTTCTATTACATATAATAAGTATGGAGTACCTAATATTATATAAGATATAATATCGAGGTATGCATCTTTAAGATAACATAGTCATTATATTTAAAATGTCATAATATGAATAATACACATAATATATATAATACACTATGTACCACCAATAATGTGTATGTTATCTATCTATAAGGATAACATAGATATTTCATTTGAAACAAATTTCAGAAGGAATTTCCAATGACATGGGAAAGTGCATAAAAGTGGGGTTTTTTGGCTTGTTTTTGTTGTGTTTAATAAAAATTAATATTGCAAATTAAGTGAAAGAGAACTGTTATTTCCTAAATATCCAGAGGTATCAGTAAAATAGTGCAATTAAAATCAGTTATTGGCTTTCATCTTGCACAGTCACTGAACTTATCAAGAGATGTAAAAACATGGAGACAGAAGTGGAAAAGCAATTTAGTGGAGAAAGGTATACTTTCAAACAAATGGCACTGGAATAATTGAACATCCATAGGAATAAAAAAAAAAAGTACACACACACACACACACACACACACACACACACCTTAACCTAAAACAATCACCTTAAACAAAAATAAACTCAAATGGACTTAAATATAAAACAAAACTATAAAACCTTAGGGGAAAAAAGTGTTTGGGATCATCATCTGGACAAAGAATTCTTAGACTGCATACCAAAAGCACAATCCATAAAAGAAAAGCTTGCCAATTTGTACTTCCTCAAAACTTAAAATTTTTGCTCTGTGAAAAACTGTTAAGAGGATGAAAAGACAAGTTACAGAATGGGAGGAAATATTTGCAAACTGCATATCTGACAAAGGATTAGTATCTAGATATATAAAGAACTCTTAAAATTCAATAGTAAAGAATCAAACAATCCAATTACAAAACAGAAGTTAAAAAAATGTTTATAAACATACATTTCACCAATAAGGAAGCAGATGATGAAAAAGCACATGAAAAAATGTTCAATATCATTAGTCATCAGGTAAATGTAAATTAAAACCACAGTGAAACATCACTACACATCTCTCAGATTGGCTGAAATTAAAAAAAAATGATAATACCACCAACCAAATGCTGAAAAGGATATAAAGAAATTAGGTGTCTCATACCTTCCTGGTGAGAATGTAGAATGATACAGGAACTTTGAAACACAGCTGGGTAGTTTCTTTAAAAACTAAACAAGCAACATGGCCCACAGTTGCTTTCTTAAGAATCCATCCCAGGGAAATGCAAACATCCCCCCCCCGCCCACACACACACACACAATTTGAACATAAATGTTCATAGTAGCTTGATCTGTATCAGCGCAAAACTGGAAGCACCCATATATTCTTCAATGAGCTAAGGTGGTACATCCATATCATGGAGCACTTCTTAGCTATAAAAACAATTTAACTAGCAATATTGCAACAATTTGAATGAGTCTTCAGATAATGATGCTGAGCAGGTCCGGGGCGGGGGGTGGGGGGGGGAGGGGAGTGAAATCCAAAAGGTTACGTACTGTAGGACCACATTTATAGCATTTTTTAATGACAAAATGACAGAAATGGAAAACAGATCCATGATTGTCAGGGGTTGGGGACGGGAAGTAGCTCTGTCGACAAAAGGGGAACATAAGGGATCCCTGCAGCAATGGAATTGTCCTGCATCTTGACTGTGTTAATGTCAATATCTTGGTTATGATGTTGCACGATAGCTTTGAAGATGTTATCAATCAGTAAAACTGGGGAAAAGGTACGGGATCTTTGCGTAATATTTCTTACAACTGGACGCAAATCTATAATTATCTCAAAATGAAACACTTAAAGTTTTTTCAATGGAAAAATGTAGAGATATTTAAGCAAAATCTTAAAATGACAACCTAATCTAATAGCATTTATCTACATTTGCCAGTTTTCTTTCTGTTGCTATCTGACCACAGTCTATTAACCAATGGAAGAAGCCAAGTTGTAAGAGCCATTGATTGGTAAGAGTTCAAACACAAAATCCTTTTCAGGGTAAAGACCCCCACCATGAAAATTAACATTTCCAGTAGTGTGGTTGACATATAGAAGTCTTACCAACATCTCACTCATGTCTGAAGAATGGATGAGACAACCGTCTCCCTTAAAATTTGGCCACCACCAGAAGACTGTAACTACAGTGGGGATAAATGTCACTCCGTCCAAATATAGGGTGTGGAAAACAGGCTGTTATTCTACTATTGGCAACCCCTTTCTTTTGTACGTACCTCTGAAGATGTTTTAGAAATCGAGCATGCCTTAGGTATGCAAGAAATACGTCCACTGTATCAAAACTGTTTTCACCAAGAAAGATAGGTAAATACATTTCCTAATTATGCCTCAACTTTCAGACTCACTCTTGAATGACTCCACTTCTAAGATTCTTTTATACTTGACCATCTCCTTCACAATTGTACCAGTAGTTTCCTGGCTTATGTCCAGAGGTTGTTGAATGCGAGCTAAAGACTCCTCAATTTCAGCATGCCTAAATCCCTCAGGGGATTTTTGTTTTTTTCATTTTTTGTTTTTCTTCTGTTTTATTAAGAAGTAAGGACAATGTTACGAATAACTGCGAAAATACTATTCTCTAAATTCACAAGCAACTATTGGTTGGGGCATTGCCATTGGAATAGATTACATCATGGTTCATCGGGAGAGAAGGAAAATCTGAATTTGGCTTATGAAAAGGAAGGTCGGGATGTTTGCAACATGCAAGCACATGGTACAAAACGAATGCGAAAGTTGAGAATAATGGTGCAATCAAGGCCATTTGCTAATCCGCTCTCCATCACACACCAGTGATTCTCAGAGCTGGTCCAGCATCACTCAAGATAATTGTTAATTATGTAGATTCCTAGACATTAGCCAAGGTCTACTGACTCAGAACCTCCTGGGGTGGGGCTAGACAAATTTGCTCTTTCACATGTTCCCCAGGTATTTTATTTGTAATTTGCAAACCAAGGCCATAAATATTCATAAAGGCTCAGACAACACAATGCTTCCCACTTGGGATTGCCAACCAAGAGCTCTCCAACAAATGCTCCGCGATGAGGGCCTCGGAGATGTGTACTTTCCCACAAGTGGCGCTGAGGCCTTTGAAGTGGCCTCAGACAGCAGAGCGAGATGCTGTCTGGAGGAGAAGAGAGACACAGAAGCAGAAACAATTCTGTTAAGCTTTGGTGAACTCTCAACTTCACCGCCAAACACTCTCAGTCCTAAGAGCCCTGGAAAAGCCCCTGGTACCTGAGGATTGAAAGCTTACCCTAAATGGGGTGCCTGGGTGGCGCAGTCGGTTAAGCGTCCAACTTTGGCTCAGGTCACAGTCTCACGGTTCACGGGGTGGGACACCGCACTGTCCTCTCTCTCCCTCGTTCTCTGCCCCTTCCTTGCTTGTGCTCTCTCACTCTCGCCCTCACTCTCTCTTTCTCAAAATAAAGTAATAAACTTAAAAAAAAATTTTAAAACCTTACCCTAAATATCTCAGCATTGTTTAAAGGGAATGGAATAGGCCTCACCACACGTGGTAACATGTGACTAGTTGGAGTAACACACAGACATTGTGAAAAAGATGACAATTTGAGAACAACCCCACGCAGGTTTCATTTTTCCGTAAAATTAATTCATTCAGCCATCTCCTTCGTATTTTATATAACACATCTACTTACCATCTGTGGTACTTTTTTTACTTAACATTTTTCTTTCAACTGGTTTTTAACTAAATTTTTTTTTATTTAAAAGAGGAAACTTTTATCCCAACAATAATAGCTACGTGTAGTTCTCACTACCCATAAAGAGCAGATAATGCTAACGATAAACACACTGTTAGAAAAACGGATGACGGAATAAGTTCCACGGTGAAGTATCTTGCCTCCTGTGCATCAAGGATTCATAATCTCAGCACTAGTGACATTTTAGGCAAGGGGATATTTTTTTAAGTTTATTTATTTATTTTGAGAGAGACAGAGACAGCGCGAGTGGGGGAGGGGCAGAGAGAGAGAGGGAGACAGAGGATCCCAAGCAGGCTCTGCACTGCCAGCGTGGAGTCCGACGCAGGACTCAAACCCACAAAACCGTGAGATGGTGACCTGAGCCAAAACCAAGTGTCGGACACTTAACCGACTGAGCCACCCAAGCGCCCCGGCAAGGTGACTTTTTATAGTGGGCTGGGGGTGGGGAATCCTGCACACTTAGGATGTGGCTGTTTAGCAGCATCTCTGGCCTCTGTCAAACTCCCCCCATCCAGTTGGCAACCAAAATTATCTCCAGAAATTTCCAAATGTCCCCTGGGGAGCAAAGTCAGATCCACTCCTACAGATGAATGTACACTGATCTATGATTGCACTCTTGAAAAATATGAGGCTTTGTGAATATCTTCCAAGTCCCGGATTTGGACCAGTTAATCCGCACAAGCCACTGCTGAACCTAAAAAGATAAGTACATCACACAGTTCTGACAACCTGGGTGGACAGACACCAGATTTAGCAGTTATGTGACAATTTCCTTAGTGTGCACTTGCTAGCTGTTGGTGGTGGTTTTAGGACACCTAATTTTCAGCCTTAATTGTCACCAGCCCATATATGATTTGTGCTATTTTTTTCCCATTGTCTTTCCTTTCTTTAAAACTGGATATCCTTAATAATTGCTAAGCCCTGGTTTCAAATCTCTGACCCTTTTACCAGCTTCTTCCCCTAACAAAGAACAGTCTGGCAAATTCACCGAGATTTCCAGTGCCAAAAAGCAGGTGAAACAATTAAGAATTTGAGTTCCTAATTCTTTTTTTTTAATTTTTTTTTAACGTTTATTTATTTTTGAGACAAAGACAGACAGCATGAACGGGGGAGGGTCAGAGAGAGAGGGAGACACAGAATCTGAAACAGGCTCCAGGCTCTGAGCTGTCAGCACAGAGCCTGACGTGGGGCTCGAACTCACGGACCGCGAGATCATGACCCGAGCCAAAGTTGGAGGCCTAACCGACTGAGCCGCCCAGGTGCCCCGAGTTCCTAATTCTATTAGCAGTCCAACACAATGAGCTGAACAACAGCGTCACAAATTAAACTTCTGGAGGATGCATGGACAGTTATAAAGGTAAGAGAAAGCAAATTTTGGTCCCAACAGTTCTGTGAAATGGAAATTATATACTGCCTCCGTGTATACTCAAGAAGAAGCAGAAGGCCTAAGTAAGATGTGACCGTTTAGGTCTCTGTGGTCTATTCCAAGCGTTAACAAACTTTTTCTGTAAAGGGCCAGGGAGAGTAAATATTTTAGTCTTTGATGATCACAGATATTTGTTGGAGCTACCGAACTCTGTAATTACAGCATCAAAGTAGCCATAGGATATGTGTAAGTGAATGGTGTGGATGTCTTCCAATAAAACTTTCTTTAAAAAGCCAGGAAGCAGGTGAGGCTGCAGTCTGCCGACCTCCATATTTCTCAACTGTTTAAGCTCATGTTACTCTTTGATGAACATTAAAATCTGTTTGGCACGTCCCTGTTGAGTGAAAGAGAGGAGGGAGTATACCCCAGGCGAGAATCTCTGTATAATCCACATCTCCCCATCGGCCCAAATTTTACTTCCATAAAATTATGTTACAATGTTGACCTGCTGCTTTTTCTACGCCCTCCACCACACTTCGTGTCCTGTCCACTGTCCAAGATTCGCTACTCTACAACGAATTCGGATGCTGTCCTGAAGAGAGCTCTCACGTGCACAGACACAGTGTCCCATCTCTAGCCTTGGCACATAGTTAGCTTTTGCCAATTATCTTTTCCTCTGATGTCAAGGAACCCTTTGGGAAGAAAAGGTCGGTTTTCCATTTTGTCAACACCCCGTTTCTATAATCCTGTCGACTCTTCTCCAGCCCCACTCTTTACTCTCCAAGCCACATGCCAGCCTTCCTGCCACCCGTAACTACGTGGCTTGCACCAAGTGGAAAATAAACTCCAAGCAGCCAGGACAACAAAAAATCTACCCCCAGCCATACAATGCTAAATCAGCCTCACTTCTCACATACTAACCCAAGTTTTCCCTACTCTCCCAAACAAATCAAATACTCTGCTCATCCGGGATGTCAATATTAACACCTCAAACCAGCTAAACTTTCCCCCCACGCATTGCAGTGTGCCGACCCCTTTTTGTGTGTTCTTTCAATTAGCTGTCCCCGACAGCCCTTAGGAAGCTATACCAGAAAAAAGCCAGGATTTCAACCTTGGCTCGCCCGGCTCTGGAGAACGAGCGCCTAACCACTCCCCCGGCCGTCTCCCAGAGAAGTTGGACTTCTAGAGAGGCACAGACTTATGCTGAGGGTTGAGCCGTCTGTAAGAAATTTACTTTCAAGCTTCTCACAATCTAAAAAGAGAAACTGAGTTGTAACCATATGTTCTTTCATCTGGATGATGACTTTATTGCTTAGCTATTTCAGAGTGACATCTGCATTTGTGGTGTTAAGGTCCCCGGCACCAAGGGCTCATCTCCAGTGATAATTTTTCATGGAGTGTGTTTGCAGCTGGAATCTTAACATCCTAGTCTAGGATGCGAAGGTATCCTAGCAGTTTGTAAGAAGTGTTTGCTTTTAAAAGAATTCCACACGCTCTCGCCTTAAGTGTCTAAGTATTCGGCATCCTTGACTGAAGTCCAGAAATCCAAATGTGCAAAGTATTTCTAACTACATTAGAAGTATCTCAGTTTTTCTCGGCCTTCCCTGCCTTGCTAACCTTCGGCCTCTTGTTCTGAGTTAGTTATGGCTGCAGTAAATGAACATGTTGGCTAAGTGGCTTCCCGCTGGCATGTGCAGTCGCCTACCTGGGGCTAACCAGTCACTTCTCCAGAAGCCCCCGGCCCTCCACTTTGGCCGATGACACATGGCCAGAGTAACCGGCTGCCCTCCTACAGTCTTGGGCTCCCCTTTGACTTCGAGGTCAAGGAAATGCCACTATCCAAGGACAGCTCGACAGTCACAGGAAGTGGTACCAGATAATGCAGTCTGGAGGTCGAGAGGAAGAGCCTTTAAATAAGACCAAACGGGGTGGGAATCAGCCAAGCAGACAATTCCCCTTCTGTCCTGTCTGCCAGCGTCTGCAAAATTCTTCCACCCCGAGAACTTTGACCTGGATGGTCTCCGAGACCCAGGAGGTTGCAACTTTCCAGTCCTACAAAGGACCCTATCATCATGGGATTTCAGAAGGTGACAGATGAAGTGTATAAAAGGAGTTCTTTCGCATCTTTCATAACTTGTAGGCTGCTACCTACAAGATAGCTTACTAAAAATAATGAGCTGGTTCGGAATTATGTATTTTATAAAGGGAAAAACATTTTAATGAGTAAACAACCTGATTCCGTGCCTATCATTTACATATACCTTTACTTGTAAGGAAAGAAATGCTAATTGGGAGAAGACTTCACGGTGGGTAGCAAGGTACATTTTAAATTCATTGCAGAGAGAAGTACCAGCAAGAACAGGATAATTAATCATAAAATAAAATTTGTACAAAGAGGATTAAAAATACTTAAAAAGCACCCACAGGCAATAAATTAGCTATGTCAATCCTTTGCTGATGGTGAGGTAAATTAGCACAATCTTTCTAGAGGCAGAATTATGCCTACCCTTTGACCTGGAAACATTACTTCCAGGAACTTTCCCCCTAAGGGAATAATTAAGGAAATATGCCAACATAGGGGAAAAAGGTTCTTCCACATAAAAACTGAAACACTCTGAATGTTCCAGGGGACTGATTTAATTCATTATGGCATATCTGTAAACTGGAAATTGCTATCATTAAAAATGATATTGTAACAGTATGTATACCATAGAAAATGCTATTAGTAAATTATTAAGTTTCAAAAGTAGGTTATTCCTGGTTTTTAATCTGTTTCTACTCCAGTATATATATATTCACTCAACAGATAGGGCCCAGGGGCTCAAGCAAGAAGATTGTGGGCTAGACTTGACCCTTCTATTTCTCATTCTCTCTCTCTCTCTCTCTCTCTCTCTCTCACACACACACACACACACACACACACACACACACACACACAAACTATTGGGAAAAATGTCTGTTTAATGGAAAACTGTGCATTCTATAGCATACACACCACTAGGGTTATCTGCCTCTGATTCTGTGGGCGCTATTCTACATCTAAATTGTAGATAACTCATAGAAATGCAACATAATTCTAGTCCATGAAGAGGCATTTGTCCCGTTCATAATTGGTTCAACCGACTTCCCTCCCCCACTGCCAACAACCCTGATCTCACGCTGCCAGATATAGAAATGTGTGGGTCTTCAGGTTACCCTTTAAACTACTCATAATATTCTGCATTATTCCTTCATTTAACTAATGAGTTAAAGCAGAATTTGTAACATGTTCACTCCTCATCTGTATGAGAGTCGTGATATTACCTGTTTTGGAAAGCCATCTTTGAACACAATCCAGCAACCCGAGCCCTGTGTACTTTCCTTCTAGCAAAGCCTGGAATGTCCTGAGTGCTCTGCTGGGGACCGCCACCCTAACCTAAGTCACCATCATCCGAGTTCTGAGATTCCCTGCTTCCATTTTGGCTGCACCTCATTCCGTTTCCTACACTGCTTCTGGGGTGATCTTTAAAACCCTAATCTGACCACATCAAGCCACTGTTTAAAGCATTCTGTGGCTGCCTGTTGCCTGTGGGTAAAAACCAAAGAAAGTCTTAAGACATTCCAGAACCTGCAAGACCCAGAGCCTCCCTACTGCCTTAGCCTTATTTTGAGGCTTTCTTCCTTTATACAACCTTCACTTGTCAATATGCGGATATGCATATTTTAGTAAGCACCGAACAAGTAATATGTGACTTAAATAACTTCTCCTGGAATCAATATCCGCCACAAATGTTCTCGTCACCAAGGAACCCCTCCGGTTGTCAGTACAAAACCAGCCGGTGTCGGGGGAACCAACGCTGAGAGAGTTATGTGCCCCTTGACTTTCCCCTCCAATTCTTCTCTGTTCTCCAGATCTACCAGGTGGGAGGGAGACGAGGAGTGAGGAAGAGGAAGAGGAAGATGAACAAAAGAACTGTCTGAAGAAGCCATAAGCACTTCAAATCATTTATTTGGCTTTTATTTGTTTATTTTTTTTTATCAATGCATGCTAATACTTATCGGAACCACTAAAAGAAAACTGAAGGATAAGTTTTCCAAACCGATCTTAAAAGCCGTAATGAAAAGACAAAGTAAAACAACACAGAAAAGGAGATCAAAAGGAGTAATATGGATAAAACAAAAAGCACAAGGTAAGATAATGGAAATAAACACAAATACAGCAACCGTATATTTAGCTTTTATTTTTAACTAACCTTTTAGGGAAAAAAGCCAAACTATTCTAAAGAAATGCTGTGGGCGCCTGGGTGGCTCAGTCGGCTAAGCGTCCGACTTCAGCTCAGATCACGATCCCGCGGTTTGTGGGTTCGAGCCCCAAGTCTGTGCTGTCGTGCAGAGCCAGAGAGACTGCTTCGGATCCTGTAGCCCCCTCTCTCCCTGCCCTTCCCTGCGCTCTCTCTCTCTCTCCTTCGCTCTCAAAAAATTAAATAAAACATTTTTTAAAAATTTTTTAAAAAATGACAGAAAATCTTAGCTGCTGTATGGGCATCACTGGGTGCTGAAATCAATCATTAATTCACTGGACAAATATTTACTGGGCCCCTACCCCTGCCAGGCACTGACTGGAGGTTGCAGCTGTAAACAAACGGGAAAGTAATCACTGCCTTCACTGGGCTTACAGATCATGGATAAGACAACAGGATACATGCACATGTACACATGCGTCTTACAGGACACCGATCACATGTCATAAGGAATTACACACCGGAAAAGTGGACAGAAATGGCCAGTGGTGAGCATTTTCAGGGGGATAATCAGGGGAATTCTCAGAGAAACTGTCACCTGAACGAACACCTAGAAGGGGCTGGAGGAGAAGAGGGAGTGAACTGAGCAGATACGTTTTGCCCGTTTCTCCAGGCCAAAGAACCAAGTGGGTGTTGAGCAGAGACACCCGCAGGCAGAAGGAAGAACAAGGGAGCCAGTGGAAGTCCAGACAATTCAGGGACAGTGGCGGTGAGAGTAGGTCGGACTGTACAGGTCCCGTGATCTTCTGGGAGAGACTTTGGCTTTGTCCCCTGAGTGATGAGAAGTGGGACGGGAAGGGATATGACCTGAGGTACGGTAGACAGACTGCAGGGGTCTGAAGGCAGAAGTAGGGAAACCACTTCGGGGCTGTCACCCAGTAAGCCATGCAGAAGGGGGTGGGGACCGGGGCCAGGACGGAAGTGAGGAAGGCAAGAGAAGTGGTCAGAATCAGGTCTGGATCTGTTTGGAAAGCAGAAACAGCGAGATTCACGGGCAGCACTGGGTGTAGGGACAGGAAGGCAAGAGTCGAGGACGATTCCAAGGTTTTTAGTTTGAGCAAGTGGGAAGTAGGGAGCTCCCCCGACCCAGCTCAACAAGCCTGCAAGGCCACCAGGGTTTGTAGAGACAATGTGGAATTTGATGATGCAGTGAGTTTGTTATGCCTGTTCAACATCTAGGTTTATATAAACATTACGTTATCAAACATAACGAATAGGAAGTTATGTATACAATGTAGATATGAGCCTTTTAGATAAGATTTTATTCTATTTTTAAATGAAAAATACCATCCTTCCCATAGGGCTGCTCTCAGAACTGAATAAATCAGTGCATTTATTTTTGAAAGAGAGAGCATTAGTGGGGGAGGGGGACAGAGGATCGGAAGATGCAGGCTCCGCGCTAATAGCACAAGCCGGACGCAGGGCTTGAACTCACAAACCGCGAGACCATGACCTGAGCTTGGCTCAGTCTGACCCTCAGCCAACCGAGCTACCCAGGTGGCACTTCAAACTAGTGTATTTAAAGTGTTTCCATTGCTTGGGGAGCCCTCTAGAGCAGTCAGTGGCTCACTATATCTAGGTCTGCATGCAAACAAGGACAACACACATTTTGGTTCTTCATTTACTCATTAATTTTGCAATTATTGGGGTGCCTGGGTGGCTCAGTCGGTTGAGCCTCTGACATCGGCTCAGGTCATGATCTCATGGTTTGTGAGTTCGAGCCCCACGTTGGGCTTTGTGCTGACAGGTCAGAGCCTGGAGTCTCCCTCTTTCTCTGCCCTCTCCTGTTTGCACTCTGTCTCTCTCCCTCTCTCCCAAAAAATAAAAAAAATTGGCGATTATTAACTGAGCATGTACTACATGCTAGGCCCTACCCCAACACTGGAGAAACGGCAGTGCACAGAGCACAGTCCACAAAGCATACTTTGTAGTGTGAAGAGACAGATCATTAGGTCTCCCAGCCCACAGCACAATGCCTGGCACGCGGTGATAATGATCACGGACAACGTTTATGGAACAAAGTCACTTGGTAGCACGTCCCCACTAAGTATTTGGTGGAGTTAAAAAAGAAATGATCTCATTGTGGCTTCCAAAGCCACTTCCGGAGCAGTCTTCGAGTGATCGCCAAACCCAAATCACCAACACTAAGTTCCAGTTTCATAGCCTGGTCCTACAGAGTCTAACCGCGGCCACCTGGTTAGACCTCACCTGCCACCACTTCCTGCTTCACTCATGACACGCCCCCAAAATGTTACATGCCCTTCTGACAAAGGACGGGAGAACCTGCCACAACTTTCTTCCCCTTGCTGTTCACCTGGCTGCCTCCTTTCAACCTTCGGGTCTTCGGTGAAATGTCTCTGTCACTTAACTATTACTGCAGAAGACTCACAACAGAGCTTAGCAGCTTCAAACGATAACCATGAATCATTCCTTATGGATACAATGGCCGATCTGACCTGGCTTTGTCTGTTCATCATGGATGGTCTCACTCACACACGAGCAGTCAAGTCTCGGATTTTCTTGACTTTGCGAGGGGTGACTCAGCTCTGTACCACGTGGTCTTGGATTCTCCAAATGGTAGGCTGGGGCTGATTCTCCCGGAGCAAGCAAAAAGTCCAAGAGAAAGGGCAGAAAAATGTAAAAGCTTCTCATTTTTAACCCATGTCTTTATGTGGAGATAACAGTAGAGTCACATTCCGTGGCAGCAGATACTACAGAGAAATCCTCTATGTTTCTGATCAGTTTCCCCCAAAGGTAACATCTTGAGAACGTTTAGTACTGTATCACAGCCAGGAGGTTGACATTGATACAGTCCAGGCACAGAACATTTCCTTCAAGACGAGGATCTTCATGTTGCTCTTTGATGGCCACACCTACTTCCTTCCTGTACGACCTCCTCCTTAAGCCTCATCTAATCCGCTCACCATCTCTATCGTGTTGGCATTGCAAGAATGTTCTACAAATTCAGTCATTCAGCGTGTATCCTTTTGGGCTGGGCTTCTTTTACTCTCCACGCTTCTCTGAAGATTCATCTAGGTGGTAATATCCCACAGTATTGACATACCACAGCTGGTTGAGCCATTTAGTCAATGGCTTCCTCTTTTGAGGAAGAGCTGGGTCTTTTTTAGCCTCGGGGTCTTTCTAAGAAAGCTGCTATAAACACTCACACACAGAGTTCTGAGGGAAGGGAAGTCGTCATTTCTTTGGGATAAACCTTATCACCCTTTACTCACGTTGACTTCTCTGGCTTATAATTATCTAAAAAAAAAAAAAAAAAAACTCTATGTACATCGAGAACTACACCAGAACAGTGTTATAATTTTGGCTTCAATCATAAAATATGATTTAGGAAACAAGAGGGGAAGGAAAGCCTACTATATTCACCCACATGTGTGCGTACAAGAAGAGTTCCTTCTTGCGTACAAGAAGAGTTCCTCAAGAAGAGTTCCTTCTTCTTTCCCAATGTTCCACCATTCCTTTTCTTATCCTTTCTTCTCTGTTTAGAAATCTTCCTTTAATTTAGAGTAGATATGCTGGTGACAAATTCTCTTAGTCTCCCTTCATCTGAGAAGGTTTTGTTTCCCATTCATTCTTGAAGGATACTTCGTAGGTGTAAGTTTCTGAGTTGATGGCTCTTTCTTCAGCATTTGACAAGTGAACGTCCTTGTGCCATATTTCCTGTCAGCCATGATTTCTTTTGAGTACTTTTTTGGTCCTACCTTCTTTCTCCTCTCCTGGGCTCAGATGCCACGACTGTTAGATCTTTTGTAATATTTCCACGGGTTCCTGAAACTGTGAATTTTTTTTTTCACAGTTGTTCAAACTGGGGACTTCCTATTGTTCTATCTTTCCTCTCTCCCCTCCATAGTGCTGTTGAGTCCATCCGCCAGATACTTTAATTACTGCATCTTCTGTTCTAAAATTTCTACTTGGTTCTCCTCTCTATCTTATTTCTTTCGGGGAAGCTCTTTACTGAGACATTCTATTATTTTGTGTGTGTGTTTCAAGCATGTTTGTAATTACTCATTGGAGAATTTTCATTACGGTTCTTTAAATATCGTTGCCACATAAACCTAGCATGCCTGTCATCTCAGTGTCGACAACTACGCTTTGAAGTCTTCTTCATTCCTGGTACACCACATACGTGTTGTTGTGGCAATGTGGACGTTTTGGGTGTTTTGAGTTTCTGGATCTTAATTAAACCTTCTATTTTAGCTGGCTTCCTCCAACCCTACTCTGATACGGGAAGGGGTGGGAGGTAGAGTGTGCTTCCTTGTTACTGCTGTAGAAATCCAGCTTCCCTATTTGGGGTTGTTGATGCCTGAGGGGGCCCTTCATTACACTTGGGTCGGTGAGAGTTCTGTGTCCTCACACGATCTTCACGGACACTGCACCGGGAGTGGTCTCATTACTACTGGACGACAGTCAAAGTCCTGACTCTCTCACGGGCCTCCACTGACACCACGATGGGGGGGGGGGGGGGGTACTAATTACCGATGGATGGGGAAGAAGTCCTGGCTCCCGACTTGGCCTTCACAGACACCACTCATAGAGCCCCATGTTACAGCTGAAGGGGATCGCAATATATGACTTTAAAATACGCCACTTTGGCATAGGATTATTTTGAGCGGAAGGCAAGTGGAAAACAATAGAGACAGCAAAAGCTGTCTGCCCTACCTCTTTCTGCCTAAGAGCAAGGCGTAAATTTCCCTTTAAAGGTGACATCAACCTGTATTTTAAAGGTGTTTCTGCATCTTGTCCCAGGAAGACCAGATGGCACTGAGATGAGTCTGAGCTGAGTCAAACCTTACTACACAGCCCTAATCTACTCTACGTTTCCTAGTCACCTCTCCCCAAATTGTTACTCTCTGTTAAAATGGCATATAAGACTGCAGACTAACCACTTCTTTGGATCTTTACTTTTTCTGTGAAGTCCCCATGCATGTAAAAATAGCAATGACATTGGTATGTCGTTTCTCCCATAAGTCTTTTGTCAGCTTAATTCACAGTTCTCAAGTACCGCACTTAAGAGGGTATCGGAAAAGTTTGTACTCCTCTACCCAGTGTCACAAGGGCTTAAGTCTAGGATCCTTACTTAGCCTTTGCTGACACGGGTTGGCAAGTGGCCACAGTCTATTCCGTGGTGTCTAACGTAGAGTAGTTACTTTCTAAAGGTTTTCTGCATTGCTAGGCTGCCTCATTTTCTGATCCTTTGGCCAGAAAAGAAAGGTTTTGCGTTGGGGCATTTTTGCTTCGCCTGTACCTACGGGCATTTCTGGGTTACTGGCGAGCTATGCCAGCTCCAAGTCTGGCAAGAAGAAAACCCAGGAAACTCACCGCGGTGCTGTCCCCGCGTCCTGAGGTCCCAGCCTGTCTGGCTTTCTCCATCTTTCAGGTCCTTAGGTTTGATTGACACGTAATGTCCAGGGGTTTTAGTGGCACTTAGCAGGAGAAGAGGAAAAGGCATGTGTGTTCGTCTGTCCCAGAGCAGAAGGTAAATGCTTTTTACGGCCTCTGTATAAAATGCTTTAAATAAGCCTCTGCTCGTGTCGAGTTTGCTAATATTTCATCTCACGTGGTCAAAGAGGACAGACGGGACAATAAAGGTTCAGAGTAAAGGTCAGGGGAACAACTGAGACCAACGGTGCACACACAATCGACCAGAACGTCACCTCCTCAGAGCCACCTTCCCACCACCCAAATCTACAGCACCCCCCCTGTCCCCCGCGCACGCTCACTTCAAATCAGTATCTGAAATAATCCCCCTCATCGATCTGTCTGCATATTTACGGTCTGCCTTCCTCCCTGGAATGTAAGAAAAAAATCATATTTTATATTAATTACTTTGAATCCTCAGGGCCTAGAGGAGCATTGGGTTCTCATTTCTTTATTTTGAATGACTGAGTGAATAAATGAATGGGGAAAAGCCACACTCAGAACTCAAAGAGACTTCCAGAATTTCGTAATGGACCTGACATTTCCAGACAAGCCTTAACATCTATATGCAAGAGACCGTTAAAAAAAAAAAAAAGCCCAAGTTATTTAGCATACAAACATGAAAACGATATTGAGAGGCAGTCTTTTAAAAGAAACAATGACAAAATCATATTTTTTCCTTAAACAGTGCATTCCACAAAATGTTACCTTGTATGCCATGGAGAAAGACTCTAGTGGTTATCTGTCACATCAGTGTTCTCAAACATCAAGGGTTTTGTCCTAAACCACAGAACCTCAAGACGGTTCCACTTCCCTTATAGACTAAAGCAAATATATTCCTATAATTAGAAACAGGCTCTAACCAAACTGGAAAAAGATCTATCCACTATGGAAAAAAAAAAAAAAAGTAGGGGTTTTCACTAAAAAATGCCTATTATGAAGTGAAGTTACTGTAATGATTTTCAGAAGGAAACATTTCGGCAACACTCACTCCTCCACATTATTGGGACAACAGTGAGTAGAAGTCATTCTGTGAGAGGGCTGAGTACAGAAAATTAGAGTATCACGCTCAAAGAAAGGAAGGGAAATGAATTCCATGGTTGAGAAGGCACTCTTAAAAAAACAACAACAAAAAAACACAAGGAACAGATGTTGCCAGAAAAGGGCAGAATGGTGAGGAGTGATAGTCATGTGGTAAAAAATTCTGAGCCTAGAATTCAAGAGAAGGAACCCTTGATGGCCAGGGAGAAATTGGTTATAGATTTTCATGGGCAATTTACAACAAAAAAACCACAGTTTCAAAACTATTCTTGATGTGAAACGATGTGAAACTGACAGCATCTGCAAAGTTGGTTGGTTTGATTGGGTTTTTGTTTTTGAGTTTTGGTGTTGGTTTTTTGGGGGTTTTTTTGTTTGTTTGTTTTTTTGGTTTTGGTTTTGGTTTGGTTTATGCATGAGTGGTATTAAACACTGCCAACACATTATTGTGACACATTATCCCCCTCAACTTCGATGAGTGCTGGCTTCATGTAGGGCACCTAATTATCTTACAAGAACTTTATCGTGTGTCACTCACACTGTGTGAGCTACGACCTACTAACGTTCCCTTTATATGGGTGAAAACTCTAAGTCTCAGAGACTTAATATGAATATTAATATATTATGTGTCATACTAAGACTTCCATTTATTACGGAGTCAACACTTGAAATCAGGTCTGTCCGCCTCCCAGACCACGATCTACACTCTGACCTCAAATCCACAACATCTGAACAAAACAAAAATTCAGAACCGTCCATTTTTTATAACTGGTAGTCCCACCATACCGGCCATTTTCTTTGTGGAGTCATTCTTCAGGGAATGAAGTTACTCTTGACAATAATGTAACACTTAACTAAGTCGTTATCAGAATAGCAAAAACTGACATGATTATCAAAGAAGTCGTTATATGTAATGCAGTTGTTGTCCAAACACAATGCTGCTTGAAAACAGCATCGGAGGGACTTACTGTCTCTAAAATTATAAAACTCAGTAAAAAATATAATTTACATCTTTTGGGGTGCTTGGGTGGCTCAGTCAGTCGAGCATCCAACTCTTGATTTCAGCTCGGGTGCTGATTCCGTGCTTGTAGGACTGACCCCCCCTTGTCAGCCTCCGCACTGAGTATGGAGCCTGCTTAAGATTCTCTCTCTCTCTCTCTCTCTCTCTCTCTCTGCCTTTCCCCCAAGCTTGCAAACGAACACTCTCCTTCTCTCTCAGGAAAAAAAAATTATATATATATACATATACACACACACACACACACACACACACACACACACAATTTTCATCTTTTAATTTTGACCTTTCTTTAGAAAAAATAACAATTTATCTTGAGGAATAAATCAGATAATAAATAATGATCAAAAATAAAAAGATTGTTTGTTATATCACAAATTTAATATGAAGAGAGGTACAACTGAAGCTGTAAAAATAGAAAGCCTGGTATAAATC
Source organism: Panthera leo (assembly GCF_018350215.1). NCBI lineage: Eukaryota > Metazoa > Chordata > Mammalia > Carnivora > Felidae > Panthera > Panthera leo. The sequence continues at coordinate 7,998,873 of NC_056681.1, forward strand.
AAGGTTAATAAAAATACCGTCAGCTTGACTTTGAGCAAATACCCTTTTGAGCTTAAGGGTTTCCGTCTGTTAAACAGTGATACTAGCACTTACTGCACAGGTCTGTGCAAGTTCAATAAACATTATTATTATTTTGTTCTTTATAAGTTCTTTTCCTAATTTTGTGCTTTATTATTTTATTACCACCATTCATATTAATTTAATTGTAACAGGTTAGAAAAAGATGTTTAAATCTCTGATTATTACAATTCTGTGAAATGGCCTTTTACTATATATCACCCAGATTTTAAAAAATATCTATATCTGGGGGCACACGAGTGGCTCAATCAGCTAAGTATCTGACTCTCGGTTTAGGCTCAGGTCATGATCTCGCCATTTCCGTGGGTTCGAGCCCCACACAGGGCTCTGTGCTGACAGCATGGAGCCTGGTTGGGATTCTCTCTCTCTCTCTGCTCCTATCCCCACCCATTGCTCATATTCTCTCTCTCTCTCTCTCTTTCTCTGTCTCTCTCCCTCTCAAAATAAATAAAGTGTAAAATATCTATATCTATATCTATGTCTATGTCTATATCTATATCTAAATGACAGAAGACTGTAGATGATAATCAAGAGTCCGGTACGGTTAGATCAGTGGTTCTCAACCGGGGACAAGAGATTGCCCTCCAGGGGACACTTGACAACGTCTGGGACATACTTACTTGTCACACCTGGGGAGGTGTTACCAGTATCTTGTAGGCAGAGGCTGTTAAACATCCTCCAGTGCATAGGATAGGTCCCTAAGACAAATAATTATCTCACCCAACATGTCAACAGTGTCCAAGTTGAGAAAAAGATGACATCAGCTAAAGAAAAGCATTCTCAAAACTGAAGCCTGTATCCCAGATTTAAGAGGATGAATTGATCAAAATCAGGTCTGTTTGATACGGCAACATACATACCCAAAGAATTTTAAAATGCAGTGAAAGCAAGTATTTGTCACGTTGGAAACCAAGCATCACAATGACCAAACATTCCTGCTGTTCGTGTGATAGGATCCTTTGGAGTCAGGTAGACACAGATCCCGACAAGCCGAGACGTGCCCGCAGTCCCAGGGCGAGACACTCAAAAACTTCCAAGTATTTTCTAAGTCAGGCGGCAGCAATTAGTTCTGGAAATTGAGAAAATGTCACCAGACTTCAGTCCCCCAAGTCCGCTGGCATCTTGCCTAAATGGGAGCCTGGCTAGAAAAGTCACCGGCAACCGCGACAAGGAAAACAAGAGAAAAAAGTGGCACAGTCAGGATTCATCAGCAGGAAAAGAAACACAACTGAGGCTGTGGACAGCAACCGTCCCGGCGCCGAAGTCTCAAGGGAGCACATGACGTCGACGTTTTCTGCCAGGAGAGGTATATCCCCACCTGCAGCCTTCCCCACCACCAGGCTCCCTTCTTTGCTGGAACCGTCCCCCCTTCTTTCTTACGCCTGGTGTCAAGCCTCCATGGGGAACGAGGTTCCCATTTCGCACCCTTCAAACTGGCTGATCTGCCCCAGGTCACGTCACCTCCTCTAGGAAACCTTCGTCACACCCAGGCCAATATCCACACAGACCACGCACAGAAGCATGTATGACAGAAGTCAGGAGCGCAGCCTCCAAAACCAACTTGCCTAGGCTCCGATGTTGATTCCAAAACGTACACACTGTGTGGCCTGGGGCAAGTGATCAACCTCTCTGAACTTCATGCAGTAACTGTAATAGTACCTCCCTCGTTGGGCTTTTAAGATGACATTTAAAGCATCTCGGGACAATGCCTGGCACATAATGAACCTTTAATAAGTGACAGGCACTCTTATTAGAATGCGACCTCCAAGCATTGAAAAATTTTTTTTAAAAAGGGAGTGGGAGGCGCCTGGGTGGCTCAGTCGGTTAACCATCGGACTTCAGCTCAGATCATGATCTCACAGTTACCAAGGTCGAGCCCCACGTTGGGCTCTGTGCTGAAGGCTCAGAGCCTGGAGCCTGCTTCGGATTCTATGTCTCCCTCTCTCTGCCCCTCCCCTGCTCGCACTCTGTCTCTCTCAAAAATAAATAAGTATTAAAAACAAAGTTTTTAGATAAAAAAAAAGAAGGCAACCTCCACTAGCAGAAAGTAAATTTGTCTATGTTCTTCATTGTTTTCTCCTCAAGTCCAGCGCAGTGCTTGCCACATTGAAGGGACTCAGTAAGTAATTGCTGAATAAATGAATTGTCAGAGGCTAGGCCCAAAGCACCTTGACTTGCCATGATACTGAACGGTTATTTTTTTTTATTTTAGAGAGAAAGAGAGCAGGAATAGGGGAGAGGGGCAGAGACGGGGGAGAGAAGGAGAGAGAAAGAGAGCGAGAGCGAGAGAGAGAGAGAGAGAATCCCAAGCTGAGTGTGGAGCCTGACGCCCTGACACAGGGGCTATATCCCACACCACACTGGGATCATGACCTGAGCCGAAATCAAGAGTCAGACGCTCAATCAACTGAGCCCCCCAGGGAACCCCTGAAAGGTAATTTTTTTTTTTAATTCTCTCTTCTAGACTGTAAGTTCTGTGAAGGGCAGTGCCTACTTTATGCATCACTCAAATTCCTGAATCATGGTGAGCACACAAGAAAATAGTTCCCCAACGGAATAAAGAAATAAATGAATGCCTAACAAATAAATACGACTGTCAGTAGAGCCAGTGGCTTTCATATAAATTCCTCCTTTTTGCTTTCTTGGAAACTTGTCTCTACAAAGTTTGGTAGAAATGCCTTTGCCTTTACAAAGAATAGGAAGAAAATGAGAGCTTCGGCACTAAAAGCTAATTGGAACCAATTTCCCCAAGACTCTGTCTCCAACAGTGACATGTAGAGGCAAGGGCTCAACTCTCATCTCCCTTGTATTCCAGACCAAAGAGAAGCTGTGTAGGAAGCTGTTGAATATTACAAGACTGTGGAAAGGCATTCCCACTCTGGAATGTTAAGAAATGAAGCAGACTTGGCAACTTCTCTCTCTTATTTTATTAGTTTATCCTTAGGTGTCCTATCTGTAGCGGACAGGACTCAAACTCACCCAAAATTTAAAGCTTCCCTGGCCTATCATGTAGCTTCTGTGGCAAGTTTCAGTTTTCTAAAGCTCTGAGGTCCAAAGATAGGACTGAAGTTGACTCACGACCCATCTGAATGAGAGTTCTAATATCCAACGTAATGCTGTTGCAATATCATGAGATGAACAAAAATGAAACACTGACATAAAAACCCACAACCCCATTCCATATACTTAATAACGGTGGTAACGTAGTACAGACTTGATGAGCTATGAGTCAATTCTCCATAAAATGAAAACAAACCAATCACTGAGGAAAGTCACAACTATCCTTTATACCAGATCCAGATGGAAATGTTTCCTCAGGGTCTTCCTAACAGATGGAAATGCAATGAGGTCAACTTCCATGAAGGTAATTTGGCAAGATATTCCCCCAAATGCTTTGACCCAGCAATTCCACTTGTAGAAATTGAGCTTACCTTTAAACTGTTATATGTGTGAAATACTGGGTGTGCAAGAGTGTTCAAGTAGCATTATTCGTGATAGCAAAGGATTGGAAACAACTAGAATATCCATCATCAGGGCACCGGTAAGCAAAACAAGGATGTTACGGACGACCACACAGTTGCGAAGAAGACCGTGGCCACCCTGAATCTGTCAAAACGGTCTCCTTCAAGACAGAACGCTAGGTGAAAAAGCAAAGTCAATGCCCGGAAGAAATTAAAACATATGTCTACACGAGAGCTTGCACGCAAATGTTCACAAATAGCCCAAAGGTAGAAACGACATGAATGTCCGTCGACTGATAAACAAAAGGTGGTCTAGCCATACGATGGAATATTATTCGGCCGTCAAAAGGAATAAAGTTTCTACAACGTGGATGAAAGTTGAAAACATTATAGTAAGTTAGAAGAATCCCGATGCAAAAGATCACATACTGTATGATTCCACTTCCATGAAATGTCCCAGAGAAGCAAATCCAGACACAGAAAGCAGATTCACGGTTGCCAGGGGACTGAGGAGAAGGGAAAATTGGGGTGACTGGTAATGGGTACGAGATTTCTTTCTGGACCATACAGAGGAGTATACACAACAGAGGCTGCAGGTGCCATCGTAACACATGGTTCTATAAAAGGAAGGGACCTGACAGCTTGGGACAACCAGGTATTTGTAAATGGGAAGAAGTTTCACGAAATTCTTAAAAAAATTTTTTAATGTTTATTCATTTTTGAGAGAGAGAAACAGAGTGTGAATGGGGGAGGGGTAGAGAGAGAGGGAGACACAGAATCCGAAGCAGGCCCCAGGCTCTGAGCTGTCAGCACGGAGCCGGACGTGGGGCTTGAACCCATGAACCGGGAGATCCTGACCTGAGCTAAAGTCACACGCTTAACTGACTGAGCCACCCAGGTGCCCCAGAAGTTTCATGAAATTCTAAGCATAGGAATATACACTTAAGATGTATCTTCACTTGCCAAACCATAAAACACCTATTAAAATAAAATAAAAACTTTGAAAGCCGTCATTCCCAGAGAGGAGGCAAATTCAGAAACACTGCTCCTCAAGTTTGCCACTGGACTTTGAATTACAGCTGCCAAAGTAAAAGACATCTATATCGTCCGGAGACCAAATCCGCGTTTTTAGGCACGTTGCTCAAACTGTCCGTTTTGCAGAGAAATATTAATGAAAGAAAGCCTCTAGATTGCCCTTTCTGCTCCAAGTACGATTATGTCAGCATCCTTATCAGACCTGTACAGAAACCACAAGGATTTTGAATCGCTCTGCAGCAGGATGAAAGATCAGGCAAACTGTGCCTTAATAAAATCTCATTATTTCACAGACATTACCTGTTTGCGGTAAGCAACTGACTTTAAAACGTCTCTCCCTCTGAATAAGGAACCGTACCGGTCTTTCACACTGGTGTTTAGAAAGAAAGAAAGAAAGGCCGCTCTCTGCACCAGGCGGCTGTCCCGTCTTCTCGGAGTTCAGACCGAGCGTGTGTACGAGGAGATACCTATTATTGGAAGATGGAACCGCTCCGGGTATTTCTGAAATAACACAGTCTAATTTAATTACATGGCTCGAGGAGGCATGCGACAATTGGACATCTTTTCTTGTGTTTTCAAGTTGTTTTTTTTTTTTAACCAACTGTGCTTGGTTTCTGCCAAATACTCACTTGGTTTATAACTAGGAGTCGACAGCAAGAAAGTTCATTCCTAAGGAGACAATCATTATTTCTAACGTGCTTAATAACACCCAGGTTGTCAAGCCCCACATTTTCTTTCACTTTCCCGCAGCACCCTTGGCAGCCGGCTCTGGATCAAAGGGAACAAATCCATTTCTTTCCTGAATATTCACCAGTCAGAACTCCGTGAATCCCGGTGCCAGACTGTCGGGGTCCCAGCTCTGGGGCCTCGCCCCTCACCATGCAGAGAAAGGACATCCCTCAGACGGAAGCAAAAATGCCCTTGAAACAGCATGGCTTTATCCAATACCATCAACAGAAGAAGGAGAAAACTGTCGAGCCGGCCATTCTGAAACCTGACCTCATCAAACCTAGAAGGGAGGAATGAAGAGCCATGGTCAAAAGACTCCTGGTGGCTTTTGTGCAGACTTCTCGGACAGAGATCAATAAGAGAAGGGGAGGCTTGAATCAGGAGAGGCAGCCAGGTTTCCAGTAAAACTCAGAACAAGTGGTTAGAACAGAAAGGAAACGACGTAGCCTGTAGCAGGGAACCAGCGCCCCCAAATCCCACACTGTGGCGCACACATTTAGAATTTCTTAAAAAGCAATTAATTTCTTAGTGTTTAGCCCCACATCTGCAGGCAAATCTTCGAAACAAACTGACCCGCCAAATGGGAAGCATGAGAAGACCTGAACGCAACTTCTAACAAACCCCTCTATGATCTCACTTAAGATGAAAGGGTTGCCCACATTATTATAATAATAAATTCTAAGCTGTAAAAATAGGCAGCATGAGTTTCAAGTGGTTTAATTTCAAATGTGTAATAATGGCCAATATTTAATGAGAGCCTCAGCTCTGGGTTTCTGCAGAAACGGAGCCTATTTAACTCTGTCAACGACGGTACTCTGATCACCGTCTCCACCTTAATAACGAAGAAACTCCCAAAAGGTTACGTAACAGGTACTGATACCTCAAAACCAGAGCTGCATCTAGATTTTTCTTTATTCCACCCCCACCTCACACTCAGAAACGTGTCCCACAATTATTACAAGCCCTGAAGAAATAAACTAATAAAAACTGACCAAAATATGGGTTACCTACTCGTTGGGGCACTTCAATGAATATTTTCTCTGATCGTCATTGCTCCCTGCATAAATGTGTTCAAAGGGTGCACGAGAATCAAATAAGAATTTTTTAAAAAAAATTTTAACCTTTATTTATTTGAGAGAGAGAGAGAGACAGTGTGTGAGCAGGGGAGGATCAGAGAGAGAGGGAGACACAGAATCTGAAGCAGGCTCCAGGCTCTGAGCTGTCAGCACAGAGCCCGACGCGGGGCTCGGACTCACAAACTGTGAGATCATGACCTGAGCCGAAGTCGGACACTCAACCGACTGAGGCACCCAGGCGCCCCTGAAATAAGAATTTTAATGCTTGAGTCCAAAAACAGTAATTTGGGCCCATTCAGTGAAACTCCCTATGTCCAGGTAATATTCCTTTGTGCCCCACAGTCAACCAGAAGACTAAAGATTTTTCCACCCAACTGAGAGGAACAGGCATCTCCCTTCCACTGTCGGAGCTCAGGAGTTTGTTAGCCAGTCCCCCACCCTTGGAGAAAACGCTTCCTTCCAGGGCAAGGACATTCATAATTAGACCCACTATAAATAACCCCAGGAGTTCAGAGCAGTGCCACTTGGAATATTTAACACAACAGTGTGGCCGTGCTCTCTCACCAGACGGTGACCATCTCCCACTCATGAACATCCTCGAATAATGTTCTTCTCCAAAGAGCTGTCCGCTGGCTGAAAGCAAACTACAACCAGGAACCACAAATGAAAAGTTACAAAAACCCAACCTTTTTCGTGTTCTTGTGAAGGTCTGGTTTTTAATCTGATAGAGATGTCAGCTACAAGCGAGAGCATGCTAATTATCTTAATAAAAATTAAGTTATGAAGAAAGATAAAGTAAGGCAGCAGAGGAGACATAGCAAAACCCCAAGAAATGATGTGAATTTGCTTTCAGAATCGCCGAAAGCTGAGTTTGAAACTCTCACCCTCCTTCCACCGTGTGGCCTTGGGCATAAAAATTCCCCAGCTCGTCTGCATCTCAGTTTTCCCCAGTGAATCATGAAGAAAATGCAACCAACACTGTCCTCGCTGCTCCCTAGCAGTTACGAAAGGAGGGAAACATACAACGATCTGTTTCAATATCTGTCACCAGAATAGATATACCTAAAATCAGGTCATTCGAGGAGAGTATGTGGTCAGAGAAGAAAAGTCTGGGGTTTCTGGGAGCTACAGGGGTTTCAAGGGCAAGCCCTGTTAATTTCCACTGCATCCAAATGAGGACATTTATCAGCAAATATCTGCTTAATGTTGGTAAGTGGACCAGACCGATATATGAGGACAAACGGACAAAACGCCATCTTTACCTACAGCACAGCTACCCCCTCACTTCTTGCTTCAGCATTAATGCCCTGCCTCTCCTCTAGTCCCAGACTTCCTTATACAACTTTTTCTCCTCCCTTCCCACAACTTATGTTCCTCTCCTCAGCCCTCCTTACAATGGGAAGACATTGAACTTGGTTTGATCTAAGCAGTGCAGGGGGCATGCTTGGGTATTTTCCTTCGTTAGAAAACATTTACCGAGCACCGATCATGGGCCGGGCACATTTCTTTTGCTTTTCGAGGCTTATTAGGGTTGCACTAACCAAGGTACTTCGGCTTACAACAAATGGAAAGCCCATTCAACCTTGCCTAAGAAAAGAGGGATTATTTTCAGGAGACAGGAGGAACTCAGAGAACTCGCTAAGTTAAAGAAATAAAAGAGTGTCGCAAAGGACTGACACTCAACCTAGAAAGCTCTTCAGAAAACCTCTTGTCTTCCCTCTCATGGTTCTGACTCTCATGGAGCACGAGTTTACTCGTCTCTGCCTTGATCTGTGATCTTTCTCCATTAACTACTGACTGTTAATTAACATTCAATTTAATTCAATTAAGTAACTCATTCGACGTGTTTACTGAGTAATGACTGAGTGTGTGGTGCACCAGGCACTGTTCTGGGTGACGACTAAGACCAGAAGCAAAACTGGGAAAAGTCACCTGCTGCTGCGGAGTTTCATTCCAGCAGACGTAGACCATCAACACCCAAGTGCAAGATGAAGTCGGCTGGTGGGTGTGGCACAAGAAACAGAGATTTCATTTTTGTCCCCAGTTCTTGGCACAGAGCTTTCAGAGGCCTTGGAAATTCCCGAGTTTTAGGAGCCTCTTCTATTATCCATAAGCAGCTCCTAAATTTATGCTAATGAGGTGACTCTTGATGGGTCAGAGGAAGCAACCACGTGATCAGAGGCTTGGAACCCTGTGCTTGGAACACTCTCTCTCCACCTCTGGGGGCGGGGGTGGGTTCAATCACGAACGGCCAACGGTTTAATCAACCACGCGTATGTAACGAATGTTCCCTAGACGCCCCTGAGGGACGGGGTTTGGGAAGCTTTGGGATTGGTCAACACATCAAGGTGCTGGGAGTGTGGCGGGCTCGGAGAGCACATGGAATTTCCACACATTCCTTGTTCTCGGTATCTCTTCAATTTGGCTGTTCTGGAGTTACATCTTTTACGATAATCTGGTAAATGCAAGCAAAGTGCTTCTCTGAGTTCTCTGAGCTGTTCTAGCAAATTACTAGCCCTGTAGAGGGGGCTGGGGGAGCCCCAAATTCGTAGTCAGCAGGCAGAAGTGTGGGTAGCCCAAGCATCCCATCTGCAGTCGGCACGTGCGGTCGGTTGGTCTTGTTGGGTAGAGCCCTTGCTTAGCCTGCGGGGTCTGTGCTAACTCCAGGAGTCAGCATCAGAATTGAATGGGATTGAATACCCCACTGGTGTTGGAAAATTGGAGAACCAGTGTGGAAAAACACGTGGACCAGGAAATGGAGCATGAGGCCAATGGGAGAAGACACGCTACTTCAGAGGGTGCTCACAGGGCTCTCTGCCAGGAGTCACTCAACCAGGGGGCCAGATGATGTAAGGGAGCAGGCGGAGGCATATACAGAGAAAGAACATTCCAAGTGGACAGGCAGTGCAAAGGTCCCGAGGCAGTGTGCCCGCCTGCCATAATTAAGGAAAAGTAACGCTGCTCGTGCAGCGAATGGACCAGTGGTAGAGGAAACCAGAGAAGGAGCCAGAGCCACAATTATGTGCAACTTCAGAGGCCAGAGATGGACTCTGGATTTTGTTCTTTGTAAGATTTGGGGCTGGTGGAATTTTGAGCAGAGTCGTGGCATGCTCTGACTTTCAGTCTCAAGTGTCATCTCAACTAAGGAAGCAAGCAAGGATAGAAGCAAGAAAGCAAGGTAGGAAGCTGCCGTCCTCGCCCAGGTGATAATATATGGAGTTCTGACCTACACGGTAACAGTGAGGGTGCTAAGAACTAAATCCTAGATACAGTTTGAACACAGAGCTAATAGAATTTGCTAAGGAGGTACTAATGAAATGTGGGACAAAGGCAGGAGTCAGGGATGACTTAAAGTCCACGGTCCAAGCAACTGGAAGGATGGAGGTACAGCTGACTGCGAAGGACACACGAGGGGCGTATCTGGGGAGTGAGGCCAGGAGTTTGACTGAGATGTCTTGGTCCAACGGCCCGGAAGAGGAAGGACCCAATGGCATGAGCACTGCTACAGGAGTGTGATGTTCAGCAGAAGCTGTAGGTCAAGGAGCATCAGGAGGCATTTCGTAGCGCACCACGAACGCTAGGACACACGTGATTTTCAAAGGCAGACGTGTCAAAAGAAAAAACCCACCAGAATTCTCTCTCTTAACAATTTGAAGTCGGGTGGTAACTAAAAGCCTACAAGTCACATTTGCCACAGGTAATATGCAATTTCCAATGCGTCACATCTCCCTGAAGCCAAAACAAGTATTAATTCAAAGATAAAATCGGACAAATTGGTTACTTCACAGCATACCGCCAAACTCACAAATAGTTACTGGATGCATCCTTCAGTCTCAAATGAACTGGTACAGCATCATGTTTCAACAACCCATTTCTCTTTCCTAACTGAACCTCCAGAGGACGGTGTTACAGACTTCATGGTATGTGTTCAAGATACAAGCTAGGTGGGGCGCCGAGGGGCCCTGACTTCGGCTCAGGTCGTGATCTTGCGGCCCATGAGTTCGAGCCCCGCGTCGGGCTCCGTGCTGACAGCTCGGAGACCGGAGCCTGCTTCGGATTCTGTGTCCCTCTCTCGCTCTGCCCTTCCCCCTGCTCGCGCTCTAAGAATAAATGAAACATCAAAAAAAAAAAAAAAATACAAGCTAGTTATTTGAAAAAAACTGACTGCAAGTCCTAATTCCACTTCAAACTTAGACCTAAATGAAGAATGCGTTTTTGCCTTTTAGTAGATACTATAGCAATCTGGTCATCCCTCATCATTTCTGGTATGGGCCCTGCTCACTTTTGTGTCTCTGTAGAGGAGAATAAATAATTTAGTCATTTCCCGATGGTTCTTAATGTTAAAGGGAATAGCAGTAATGGGATAAAGATTATAATTGACAGATAGGAGCAAAATAAGTGTAATGCCAATTAAACAGTATTTATGTACTAGCATTTACTCTGGACAAATGCCGAACATTTAATACGTACTACATCTCTTTTAATCTTCATACAAGAGAATGCTGTTCAAGTCACCAGAGGGCAATAAACACAGAGAATGAGACACAGTACATGTTACAAGTCCATCAAGACAACACTGAAGTCCAAGGTGTGCGAATTCCTACCGAGGTGCACTTGGACTTGTTAATTAATGCCAATACACCTCGTTTTCCTTCCCTTCCGTTAAAACAAATGAGATTGTAATTGTCCCTGCCATAGGGGGTCACAGAGAACACTAGAAGGTGATGCGTGTAGAGTGCGCAGCATGGTACCCGCCAAAAAACGACAGTGAGTCATTACCATCAACATCAGCATGTTACCATCCCAACCAGCACCCTTACCATAATCATTCCTACAAGGGAAAAGGCTAGTCCCATACCCGTTGCACCAAGAGGGAAACCAAAGCTCACAGCTGTTAAATAAATCACCGCCCAAAGCCACACAGCTTGTGAAAGTCAAAGCCAGGATTTACTTCAAAGACTCATTCAAAGTCAAGGTGTGTGAATGACTCCAGCGTGCGTGGAGGTTAGGCTGCTTTGGTATCACGTGTTGCCAAAATCATGATGCTTCTCATTTATTTCAGAATTTAAACCTGTTATGGCATTACTTTGTTTCACGGAACTTCTACAAGATAGCACTTGATCCTTGCAAGAATCCATAGCTATGCCCGTTATTCAGGTGAAGAAACAGAGGCCAGTTAACCCAAGTGGGTTAACCAAATGCTAATGAAACCGTGACTGGAGACACAGAAGGGGTTACCACTCAAATCTCTCAAACTCAGTGGTTTAACATTGCGCAATGCATGGGAAGTCACATTGGAATCATGTCAGCCCTGCTAATTCTTTAGGAATTTTGCAACATATATTTTCAAATTCTCAAACAGAACAATTGGAAAAATATTATAAAATAAAAAATATGAATCCTGATATATCTTGTATTTAAACGTGAACGCATGGCTTTCAAGAAACTTGACAATATGAGGAATTTTGAGCATGGGAACAGTTTGTAAAAACAGAACTGCTTCTGTGAAAAACCTGTTTTAAATTCAGTGTTGCAGAATTTAATGCAAAGATGTTAAAGACTTAATTGCTGGTTCAGAAGTGGGTCCCCCTACTCTGTAAATTCTTTGAGGGCAGGAACTAAATCTAACTTCTGTGTTTCCCAGTCCAGCAAAAATTTGTATCTTTTGTATTGTGATACTGTGACACAGTAAGAAATAAATATTGGGTCTTCATCCCTATTTCCTAATACATACTTCTTAAAACCCTTCCTGAGTGAAAGAGGTAAGTAGCATCTTTTGTTATTTATATTATGTCCCTTTCAACCACACCTTAGTTTAGCCTAATGAGATGACTCCTTAGGTTGGGAGAAACCAGGTTGGTTTCTCTGGAAACCACGCTAATCGCTCTGTGATTAGAGTTGGAATTTCAGCCCTATCCCCTCACGTCCAGGGTGGGGAGAGAGGCTGGGGATTGAGACAGTCACCAATGACCAATGTTGACCAATGTTAACCAATAATGCCTGTGTATGGAGACCCCCACAAACCCCCAAAACAATGGGATTCCAGGAAGCTCCAGCTTGTGGATGCACCCATGTCCCAGAAGGGTTGCACACCTCAAACCCACGGGCACAGAGGCTCCTGGACTCAGGACCCATCAGGACCTTGCCCCATGTACCTTTTCATCTGGGTGTTCATTTATATTCTTCATAATAAACCAGTAACAGAATAAAGTGCTTCCCTGAGTTCCATGAGCCGTTTTAGCAAATGATCAAACCCGAAGAGGGGTTCATGGGAACCCCTAATTTGAGGTCAAATTAGACAAAATTATGGGTAACGTTGGGGACCCACTAGCACGATTGGCATCTAAAGTGGGAGGCAGTCTTGTGCGTGAGCTCTTAACCTGCATGGTCTGCACAAACTCTGGGTAGTTAGTGTCAGAACTGAACTGAATTCTAGGAAACCAGCTGGTGTCCAGAGGGTTGGAGAACTGGCCGGTGGGGGGAAACCACACACGTATTAGTTGTCAGAAGTGCTCTGTGAGTAGAAACTGATCATAGTCAGGAGTAAGTGCCTACTTAGTAATCGAATGAATGAATACCTGTGTTAAATGTTTCCTCACTCACTGCTAGGCTAGATCTTGGGTCCGTGTAGAGCACAGACCTGGGGTCAAACCATCTCGGTTGGGTTCCCTTCTCTATCACTTGGAGGGACCTGAGTTTTGTGAGACTAAAGCTCTTCGCACAAGACCCCAGACGGAGAAGACAGAGCTCAGGCACCATAGCACGCTCTACCAGACCCAAAGAAGACAACAGAATGTCCCTAAAGTTACAGTATTTCTAAAGGGTTAAATTTAAATTACTTTCTTCTCTCACTGATGTCTTCCCATCTGCTCTAAAAGCCTCTTTAAATAAAGCAGGGCTATATATACATATACGCATACTGTCTCTCCTATGAGGCAATCATTTAAACAACACTGCTCAGTTCTTTTTAGACTGAATTAGAACCCTAATTTGAATAAAATCAACCCCCACCTCATACTCAAATTTGTGAGTTTTTTTCTTACAGTAATTAAATATGTATCTGTAGCTGACAATGGGTTCTCCACATGCATATTTAAACAGAGCTTCTCTCTCCACTATAACAGGGTTATATAACCAGACACACTTCTGCCCACTTAGGGAATTACACGCAGGGCAAGGAGAACGTGGGGCATGGATTTCGAGACGCTGTCTATCTTTAGCCTGAGGGGGCATGACACATTGCAAGTGAACGTTTTACTCTCATACACACCTTTCTTTTTTGTTTCCCTGTCCACTTTAAGGGTCAGAAGTAAGTACAGCTGGAAACAGAAGGGCTGTGTCAAGGATGGCTGTGGGCTATTGCACTACCCAATTACTGCAGCACCACGGGACTGCATAAAAGCATACTCTAGACATTTATGCCATCGCCTGACACGGCTGGCTCATCGCCAGCAATCTGACCTCTCGGTATTACTAGCAGGCATTTCTGGGTAGCTAGCATCTCCTCAGGAGGCACGGAACCCACCGTGGCATGCTCCCTTCGGTGGAACCGCGACTCTCTTCATTGGCAACCGATACGAGGAATGATTTGTCTGCTTGGCACATGAGTTAACTTCCTGAAGTGGATTAAAAGTAGAGAGCACACAAGCTCAAAACTACAAATTTGCACCTGAAGTGACTGACGTTGGTTAGGACAGTCCCCCTTAGAAGATCTCACAGTAAGATTTTAGTAACCAACAGCGACAAGGCATAGTACGGTAGACAAAAAAGTATCCCTCAAAGATGCCCACGTCCTAACGCCCAGAACCTGTGAAGATGTTGCCTTACACGGCAGAAGATACTCTGTAGATGCGATTAAGATAAGGATTTTACTATGGGGAACGCATCCTGGATTCTCGGGGTGGGCACAATGCAATAACACATTTCCTTATAAGAGACAGGCAGGAGGGCAGAGTCAGAAAAAGGAGACGTCATGCCAATGGAAACAGAGGTTGGAGAGAGGTGCTCTGAAGATGAAGAAAGGGGCCACGAGGCAAGGAGCGCAAGCGGCCTCTGGAATCTGGAAAATGCAGGAAACCCTTTTCTTAAAAGCATCCAGGAGAAATGCAGCTCTCCTGACCTCTTGACGTGAGCCCCAAAAGGCTCAATTCAAACTTCTGACCTCTGGAATTGTAGGATAATAAATCTGTGTGTGTTTGTATAATGAATTAATTTAAGTATTAATTAATTAATTAATTTGAGGGGTTAGGGGCAGAGGGAGAGAGAGACAGAGAGACAGAGAGAATCCCAAGCAGTCTCCATGACCAGCATGAAGCCCCAACGTGAGGCTCCATCTCAGGACTGTGAGATCATAACCTGAGCCGAAATCAAGAGTCAGGATGCTTAACCAACTGAGCCACCCAGGTGTCCCAACAATTTGTGGTCTTTTAAGTCACTAAGTTTGCAATAATTTGTTACAACAGCAATAGGAAAATAATACATAGTTTTTTTTAAAAAAATGTACAATTGCAGGCAAATAACTTTAGAATTAATTTCCACTTCTGGAAATCAAATCCATATAGAACTATTTTGAACACTGAACCAGAATTATGGTAACTTAACAAAATTCCTTCCAATTCTGAAAAATGTATCTATGTATTTGTCCCTGTATAACACATTTATTTATCCAGGCAATATTTTCTTTTTCAGTTGTTCAACAGCCCTTAATGAAAGCTCGCTCTGAGCCAAGGTAGATTAGAAAGACCAAAATGAAAATTTCAGCTCCTACCCTCTCATTGCTGCCAATCTAATATAAGAAAAACGTGTCAAAAATTTTAGTACTGTGTCATAAATAATTTGAGGAAAACATAGATATGATGCACAGTGTACAAAGATCTTCCCATGTCATTATATATGTATATACATACACACACATATATATGTTATATATATACATACAATCCTAAAATAAATAAATAATGCATAAACACATATGTATACGTTTCATTCTATAACTCCTTCATTCTTTTTTAAACTATATACAATTCCATAGTATGCATAATTAACATCATGTGGCTGGTCCCTGTTAATGGACAGAGATACTGTTCTTAATTTATACCACCATACAAACTATGATGGAGTAGTCATCCTATTGAATCTCTGCTTATGCACATATGTTTCCCTTTAGGTAAGTAAATAAAACATCCTGCAGAACATGGCATACAAGATATCATTTACATAAAAGAACACACATACCAAATAACTCTATTTCTAGGGCTACATATACATTTATGCATATGCCTAGAAACCATCTGTAATTACATTATGCAAATTAATAACAATGGTTACCCCTGGTAAGAAATTAAAGGCAGGGATGATATTGCCAAGGGACACTAGCCTTGGCATTTATTTGTAATGTTTTAACTTCCTATAATGAGAATGTGCTTTGCATTATTCATGTAAAGTTAGTAACAAAATATTACAGCAGCATATGTTCCTGAAGGAGAGCAAGGGGGCATCAATGGGTAGAAATCGAGGAAGAGTCAGTCAGACATGGAAAAGAGAAGGATGGGGTAGCAGAGCATGGGGCTTCAAGGGAACACAAGAAAAAAAATCAGAAGAAAAGACAGAAAAGTCCGGCTAACAATTCATCCGATGCAGAGGCTCCAAGGAACACTTGGTGAAAGAACAAGGTCACCGTCTCTGAAAGGGTAGATGCTAGCTGGCTTTCCCTAAAACAAACCGTGCCCACAGCAAACGTAAAACCAATGTGAATCAACCCAGCCCTCTGGAAAACTGTCAATCCATTTTCCCTTCCCTAAAAGAACACTTCTTTCAGAGTTCAGTGCCCTTCCACTTCTAGAAGACCGAGATTTAATAAAGTGGAAAGGCATGTTCTAGGGGCACGTTCCTTGCTCATCTCCTTCATCATGCTGTGTGGAGTACATGTTCCTGGCTCAGGGATGGCAACTAATTAACATTTTTTGGATGATTCTGGTCTAGGTTTCCTGCATCCCACACTACAGTGGTTCCCTTCAGTTAAACTGCATTTTCCCTCAGGCTTCTTCCTTATAGGTCAAGAGCGTTAAAAGAGAGGGAGAGAGGGAACACACACCCTGGCCCGGAATACAGGAAGGTGCAGAGACGACTGTAGGTTCATAAAACCCCCGTGATCCCCATACGACTCTGCAAAGTCCGGTGTTCCCACTCCCCGGCAAGTCAGTTACAAATCTGCACCGAGTGCTGTAAAGACAGGTGATGGCACCAACTACGCTTCATCTTGATCATTCTGTTATCTCCCACCAGGTTAAAAGAAGCAGAATTAAGACAAGAAGTCAAGTCACTTATGAAATCAGTCATAACTAACCCAGATCTCAGAGCCTGAAGTCAGGTGAACAGAACACTTCCAGTTTCCATGCTCTTTCTTACGAACTGAATTGTGTCCGCCTCCCGGCCCCCATTCACAGGTTGAAGCCTCAACCCCCAACGTGACTGTATTTGGAAATAAGGACTTTACGGTGGTGATAAAGGTTCAATGAGGTCACAAGGGTGGGCCCCTAATCCTATAGAACTGATGTCTTTGGGGCACCTGGGTGGCTCAGTAGGTTAAGCGTCTGACTGCAGCTCAGGTCACGATCTCGCAGTTTGTGAGTTCAAGCCTCGCGTCAGGCTCTGTGCTGACAGCTCGGAGTCTGGAGCCCGCTTCCGATTCTGTGTCTCCCTCTCTCTCTGCCCCTCCCCCACTCATTCTCTCTCTCTCTCTCTCTCTCTCTCTCTCTGTCTCAAAAATGAATAAACATTAAAAAAAAATTTTTAAAGAACTAATAGCTTTTGTAAGACAAAGAAGAGACACCAGAGAGCTCTCTTTTCCCACGCACACAGAGGAAGAGCCACGTAAGGACAGCTGTCTACAAGCAAGCAAGGAATCTCTCCCCAAATAACAACCTCTTTGGTACCTTGATCTTGGACTTCCAGCTTCTAGAACTGTGAGAAAATAAATTTCTATTGTTTAGGGCCCCCCCTCTCCATTTATGGTATTCTATTATGGCAGCTCAAACAGATTAATACACTTTTTGAAAAAAAAGGAAGGACAGAAGGAGGAGGGAAGGACAGAAGGAAGGACAGAAGGAAGGAAGGAGGAAGGAAGGAAGGAAGGAAGGAAGGAAGGAAGGAAGGAGAGGGCAAGGGAAGAGGGGAGGGCAGGGGAGGGAGAGTAGGGGAGGGGAGGGGGAGGAATAGAGAAGGACAGATGGAGAGAAAAAGGAAGAAACAGAACATTTTCGTAATTCCACTCCCTGTGATACACTTCACTCAAACTACTCAGCATAAACAAAGATATAGAAAAAGATTTCCCTGGACTTGCTCCTAATTACCACAGACAGGAACCCGGTGTCCCATGCTCCCTCTAACATCAGTTTCGCATGACCTCTAAGCCCCAAAGAGACACCTTATCTTCCTTAATTGCTCAATAAACCCTGTCTCCTGCTACTCTTGCCAAGTCTGTCGGTGCAAAAAAAAAAAAAAAAAAAAAGAGCAAACTTCTCTCCCACAGCTAGTGAAATTGTAGTTACTAGGCAACCCTCCGTATATTTTAAAATAACTTGAGGTTCTTCAGCAAAAGGAAAGAGAATATTGAAGGTCCCGTTCAGCTTCAAATGTTTCAAGCACACCTGAACCAAAGCTAGTAAGGGATCTACCGCCACTTCTGGAATCCTTGGAATGCCTCTGCCCTTTGAAAACCAAAGACCGACCGACCGTGGACTCCTAAAAACTCTTGACATCTTTTGACGAGTGGAAAAGGCCAATGCTCCGGCTCAACGCAGTGCTGGATTGAGGAGGGCTTCACGGAGTTAAGTCAGAATAACCAGAGAGGACCAAAGTGTCAGGGTGGCATCCGTCAAGCTGGAAGACGTGACGTCCCCAGGGGAAACTTCTTTTCTGTATTTCCAAAAGGAGCCCTGTGTTCAAAGCGGGTGTCCATTGGCCAGAGAAGTTATGGCATGTGGGGGGCAGAGACCCTCTCGAGTAATCAGAATCCAAGATCACTCAAGACTTTGCAGCCCTTCCCTTGGATTGCACCCTGCAAGGAACAGTGAGTATGAACACGTTGGGTGCGGCTAGGGAACCCCTTCAGAAAAGGGAGTCACAGCCTCACAATTCCAGATGGAAGATGAGTCCAAAGCCATTCAACCCATACAAACACAATTCCAGATGGAAGATGAGTCCAAAGCCATTCAACCCATACAAACCAACCCCTCTGATAACCTGTCTTATTTTTTAAAAACCTTCACCAAATAAGCCTTTTCTCCTGTTTTATCTAAAATGCAGGAACTCCCAGCATCCAGGAAATTTTTCTCACATTCATTCATAATTATTCTCCTCCACAATGGATCCATTTTCCTTTTTGTACTATCCTCTAGAAAATAAAGGATAATTAGTCATATCAACTGTTTCAAATTCCTACATATTAATCAGCCCACTCCTCTGACTTGAATAATCTCAGTGTCTTTTATCTTCCTTTGAAAGTCCTATTCTCTGGCCCTTTTGTGACTCACTTCTGAATTACCTTCAACCTCCCACACTTTGCCGAAGGAATAAGAGGAATGAGCCAGTGATGGGGAGTGACAAAACGGCAGCCAGCACATGGGTGCGGAGAACTTCTTTGCCCACAGAGCGGTAACAAAAACAGGAAACGAAGAAGAACTAATATTTTATAATCAAGTTCCACATAAAATTGAGATTCCAGTTTTGCCTCAAAAATTGGAAGAGCTGACAAAGCTAGAGCCCAGATGATGAGCAGTTTTAAATCTGGGACAAAGGAATTTAAACAGCTTCCCTGCTCTTTCCCGGCTCACATGGAATTCTGATTTCCGTACTCTTCTGAAATTAAGTAGAGTTATGAACATTTCCTAGGGGGTAGAGTTTTTACTTATTTATTTAGCTTGTATTTCATTCAATTTTGCCTACCAGTGCAACCACAGGCCCACCATAAAAAGCCAACTTTTGCTGAAGAGAGAAGCTTTGCGGGGCGCCCAGGTGGCTCAGTCGGTTAAGCGTTCGACTTCAGCTCAGGTCATGATCTCGCGGTTCGTGAGTTCGAGCCCCGAGTCGGGCTCTGTGCCGACAGCTCGGAGCCTGGGGCCCGCTTCTGATTCTGTGTCTCCCTCTCTCTCTCTGCCCCTCCCCCACACTGATCTCTCTTTCTCTCTCAAAAAGAAGTAAGCATTAAAAAAAAAAGAACTAAATGAAATAATGAATTTAAAACATTTGGCACTCTGCTTGGAAGACAGCACACTCTGAATTAAAGCTCAATAAACCACCAATGGTATTATTTTACTTATTAGGAACTGAGTAACAGAAAACCACTCACTGTGGCTTCTTAGCCCGTGTCCCAGGATGGCTGCTCGACCTCAGGCAATGCTTCCCGTGATGCTCCGAGCAAAGAGCAAGACGAATTGCCAAAGGGTTCTGCCCGATACGAAAAGGTTTTACCAGAAGCCCTACTGAGTGACTGCACCCACCCTGAGAAATGTAGGAATTTTAGCCGGGCATACCACGACCCCAAATAAGCCAGGGATCTGTCTGCTGGTAGATGGATAAGGAGGAAAGAGATACCAATTAGATGTCCCGCAGGTGTCTACCAAACAAACCTACATTGTGGGCCTGATATGAAACAGTCAGTGGAAAAGTTCTGGAACAGGCTTAACACTGCTGCCCGTTCCTTTATACCTTCCATTCCTGTCCTTCCACTCCCAGCTGCCACGTGCTCTTGTGACTGTCTTCCTCAGGACCATGTGGCAGTAAATACACAGAGACCAAGGCCAAAATCTTGTAATCATCACTAAAATAGAACTGGTCTTTCATAGCAAATTTCTTTTTTAAAAAAGTGTGTATTTTGGGGCACCTGGGTGGCTCAGTTGGTGAAGTGTCCGACTTCGGCTCAGGTCATGATCTCATGGCTCATGAGTTTAAGCCCCGCGTCGGGCTCTGTGCTGACAGCTCGGAGCCTGGAGCCTACTTCCGATTCTGTGTCTCCTCTCTCTGCCCCTCCCCTGCTTGTGCTCTGTCTCTTTCTGTCTCTGTCTCTCAAAAATAAACATTAAAAAAAATTTTTTTAATGTGTATTTTGGAATGGTAAAGCAAAGTGCAGGATTTCAATATGAAAGATTGCTTTTAGAAATGCCACACTTTTGGGGTGCCTGGGTGGCTCAGCCAGCTAAGCATCCTGACTCGATTTTGGCTCAGGTCATGAGATCGAGCCCTGCATCAGGGTCTGCACTGGGCATAGAACCAACTTAGGATTCTGTCTCTCCCACTCTCTCTGCCCCTTCCGCTCATGTGTGCTCTTTCTCAAAAAAAAAAAAAAAAAAAAAAAAAAAGAAAGAAAGAAAGAAAGAAAAAAGCCACGCTTTCTTTCTCACCAACCACTTTTATACCCTCGCTGTCCAAAGGTAGAGAATTGGTGAGCCTATAATTAAACCACTGGCTGCTGTTACCGCTGTTAAGTAAACAGGGTATAAATGGCAGAATCAGCTTCCCAAATTGACCTAAGTAATGGTGAAATTCAGAATTCATATTTCTTACAAAGTGTAACTGTCCAGGTGAGTCACTCCCTTAGCATTTCTGCTAATTACCATTAAATGTCACGATGGTCTAAGGATAACTGATGTGCCACAATATTCAGGGGACCCACAGAAAATATACAATGCCGCAGTACAGTTGGCTGGTTTCCCTGGAGAATGATAAACCTTTCCTTTTTCCTTCATTTTCTGAATAAGCAATAATCTGCAGAAAGAAAAGTTGACGGGAACAGAGGAAGAAAAAGTAAGGCAATAGGTTTCTCTGAAGGTTCATAGACAGTGTCCTCACTATTGATTTCATTTGTCTTGTGGATTTCTATATTTTTAAAAAAATGTTTAATGTTTATTTATTTTTGAGAGAGAGAGAGAGAGAGAGAGAGAGAGAGAGAGAGCAGGAGGGGCAGAGAGACAGGAAGACACAGAATCCAAAGCAGGCTCCAGGCGCTGAGCTGCCAGCACAGAGCCCGATGCCACGTGATCATGACCTCAGCCGACGTCGGATGCCCAACCGACTGAGCCACCCAGGTGCCCCTGGTGGATTTCTATATTTATGTCACTTGGCATCTATCCACTCCCTCTGGTAAGCAGCACTCAATTCCCCCTTGAACCACCTCTGCTCTGTTGGTTGCTGTTAAGGTCGACTGTGCTCAGGTTCAAGGGAGGAACCTGATTAGCCATAGGCAAGTCTTGTACCCCATCACCTGAACAACATGATTGGTTCAGTGACAGATTTAAGAGTAATTGTGGCCATTGAGTGCCATGCTCAGGATGTTTCTTCAACTGTTAGGAGGGCGAAAAGATACTCTCTGTCCCACTGGATCAGAATCTGAAAGGATACGAGCTTTGGAAGTGCCACAGCTGTCCTACAACCTCATGAAGAATCACTCCTCATCAACATCATCTCCTCCTGACAAGCCACGCCCCCAGCTAGATGCACCCTGGCCTTTGAATCTCGTGAGTCAATCCCTCCCTTCGAATTGGATTTTCTGCCTCTTGGCATCATAACTAATAAAAACTCCAGCTACGACCCTTCACCTAGTGTGGTCAACAGTTGATCAAGACCAAGGCAAAGGCTGTCGAATGCCCCCAGGGGACTATGGATAACCCACTAGAGTACTGGAAAAACTTTTTTTTTTTTTAAAGTTATCAGCTACCTGGCACCTTTTCTACCCCACTTTCTTTGACTTCATCTTTTGGTAAAACCAGAGGCAATTATTGGTTGCGTGAGGATGAGCAAGTTAAATAGGCTGCTTCACGTGAACTCCCTAAGCCTAAACGTTCTTATTAGCAAACAACTAACTTTACTGAGCACCTACTATGTACCAGGCACTATAGTATCCTGCTCAATACAGCAGTTCTAGAGTGCCCTTACTATTGTTATCCTCCTTTTAAAGATGGGGAACCACGTCCTTCCAGGGGTTAGGTCATTCCCACAGGGTCACATGACAAGGAAATGGTCAACACAGCATTCAGACCCAGGATGAGCACACTCATCCTCAAAAATTTTGCTGCGTATGGGGCACCTGGGTGGCTCAGCTGGTTAAGCGTCCGACTTTGGCTCAGGTCATGATCTCACGGTCCGCGGGTTCAAGCCCTGAGTCGGGCTCTGCGCTGACAGCTCAGACCCGGGAGCCTGTTCCAGATTCTGTGTCTCCCTCTCTCTGCCCCTCCCCTGCTCGTGCTCGTGCACGCGCACTCTCTCTGTCTCAAAATAATAAACATTAAGAAATCTTTTTAAAAAGTTATGCTGCATAGCTCACAAAGTCATGGTAAAGCTTCATAAAGAAGTACACGCAAATGTTTAGCTTCGCCCTGCGTACATCACAGAGAATACCCAATAGATGGTAACTATTACCGTCGTTGTTGTTGTTGTAACTGTTGGAGTCTGGTGGCCCTGACTGTCCTCACACACAAATGCTATTTTGCACTGTCATGCGCAGCACAACGGGCAGGCAATGTCGATCAAGCCGGTCTTGCTGAGCCCTCTGGCTCATTCCCATTCTAATGGGCTGCTCTTTCAACACTCCAGAAGCCCAGAAGTGAAATCAAGTGGATGCATTTGCAGACAGGGTGTGCTCCCAATAGCGACACAGGGAGAGTCGTTTCGGCCCAGTGAGCACACAAAGCCAGGCAGCCTTCCAATGCAGCCCAACCTGGGGCAATGTAAGTGAACTCAGGCGAGGCAGGAAAAGGATGAGCTGACTGGATTCTGGCAGATCGGGAAGGAGAAATGTTCCCTCTCAAACCAGGTCATGGGATCCCATGCCGAATCCGTTTAGAAAGCCTACGTGATGTTTCTCTCAACATTCTAACAATATTGTCCATTTTCCCAATTAGTCATTATTACAAAGTGGTTTTCTGAGTAGACATCTCTGGCCGTGGTTTAGAGAGATTAGCAACAAAACACCGCACTTAACCGTGACCAGAAGTTTAACATGAAAAGGTTTATTCTCTCTTTTAATTTGAGTAAGAAGCTAAAAATCATGCAACTATAAAGTGTAGAATAGACTGCTCTAAATGTTACGATATTTCAAGTACATATATCTTAGGATTAAGTATAAAGAGTAAGGGTTAATTACTGAGGATTTGTGGACAGGGAAACAGCTGCTTCCACAGTCACTCTGCCTAATCAAGGAGGGGAGAAAAGAGAACCCACAGCAAAGAAAAAGTGTAACGGCTTTGTCTCTCAGAGCGGCATCATTTTCGGGCCACAGCATGTAAACAAACAAAGACTGCAAAGAAAAGGAAAGGTAAACTGGTATTTTTAAAAGTGTCCGGAACTCTCGCCGAAAGCTTCCGGTGGTCATCTCTAGGTCTCCAGGATAAGTGGATGGTTTTTACTGGATCGGCCCTTAGGCAGGGTTTTTCTCCTGGAGCTGCGGAGGCAGGGGTCAGGGTGAGCCGGCACGCAGGCTGTCCTGGAATGAAATCTCTCTGGGATCAAAACTATAGTCTTTACCAGCAAGAGTTAGTTTCCCACCTGTAGAATTGAGAGAAGTGGAGAAGAGGCAAAGGAGAATATTCTAGTCCGTAATAAATAATCTTGTCATCACCTTGCCTTAAACCTTTCCATTCGCTCTGGCTCCGTGTGTGTGACAGACGAATAACATAGGAACGTGAATGTAAAGAACTTACCTCCCCAGCTTCCAGCCCGCCAGTGGCCTCCCTTCATACAGGGAAATATGTCAAAACCTTTCCAAGAGCATATACGCCCTGCATGCTCTAGGCCTTGAAGTGCTTTGCAGAAACAACCTTGAACACTTCCTCACC
The DNA here is from genome assembly GCF_018350215.1 of Panthera leo. Classification (NCBI taxonomy): domain Eukaryota; kingdom Metazoa; phylum Chordata; class Mammalia; order Carnivora; family Felidae; genus Panthera; species Panthera leo. Next base: position 8,023,080 of record NC_056681.1, read on the forward strand.
ATCGCCCCCTTGCCCACCCACCTCCCTCTCAACACTCTCCCCCCACCCAGAGTTGAACTGCTGCTACTCTCAACGTGGCTCACGCTTGGTTACAGCTTCAGGCCTTCGCCTGAATTCCCTCTGCCCACAAGACTCACTTCCAAATCGGGGTGCAGCGAAGTGAAGGGAAACAGTAGTAAAACTTTGTGCTTGTGTGCGGGTGTCTGGGATAAGTCAGAAAACAGGCTTTACTAAAATATAACAATGTAATGTATGGATTGATCGCAGAGGCCATGAATAATGAAGTATAAAGACATCAGGAGTTTTTTTTTTTTCTAATTGAATGAATCACGTGGTCAAAAACGTTTGAAGCCTGGGAGGCTAAGACACGCTCTGTGTCTTACAATCCCATCTCAACCCGACGGCGCCTGGAGAAGCCCTCTCTAGGACAGCCTTCCTCCAAGCCATCCTTGACGTTCCAAAGCTGGACTGGAGGTATCTCCGAGGGGGCTGGCTCCTCCCATTCCTGTCTCTCACATCCCTCTCTGCTCACAGCGGCTAGTGACAGCTTAGTCATTTCACCTCCTACACAGATCCTTCCACTGCTTCTCAACCCACTCCTCACTGTGGACTCTAAATTCGACAAGATTTGGCCCCACGTAGATCCTCAGTCTCATACAACTGGTCCCTCCGTCCTCTGGGCTCTGGCCCCACTGTCCTTAATGATTTGTTCTGTGACCACAGGAAGCCCGTTTTGGTCCGAGGCTCTTTGCCTACTTCTTTCTTCTACCCAGAGGGCTTTTCCCAATTCCAAATCTTTGCGTGGCCGGGTCCTTCTGGTCACAAGGGCTCAGCTTTCCCTGACCACTCAATCTAAAGCAGACACCCACTCACTGTAGCTCTGTACTGTCCAATATGGCAGCCGTTAGCCATGTGCGGTTTTCGAGCACCTGAGATATGGCTAGACCAAGTGAAACGTGCTGTAGTGACTAAAATTTCAGATTTTGAAGACTCAGTAGAAAAAAGAAAGTAAAAATGTCTCATTAACAATTTTTTATGCTTTTATATGCTTTAAAAATTTTTTAATGTTTTATTTATTTATTTTTTAATGTTTTATTTATTTTTGAGATAGAGACAGAGCGTGAGCAGGGGAAGGGCAGAGAGAGAGCAAGACACAGAATCCGAAGCAGGCTCCAGGCTCTGAGCTGTTAGCACAGAGTCTGATGCGGGGCTTGAACTCACAAACCATGAGATCATGACCTGAGCCGAAGTCGGACGCTGAACCAACTGAGCCACCCAGGCGCCCCTATGCTTTTACATGTTAAACTGATAGTTTTGGATATATTAGACTAAATAAAATATATTATTAAAGTAAATTTCACCTGCTGCATTTTTTTAAATGTGCCATCTAGAAAATTTTAAATTGCATACACACAGCTCACACTATCTTCCTGTTGGACAGCATAGCTCTAGAATATATTTAATTTTTCACGTAATTCTTAGCTCCACCTACCGGTCTCATTTATTTACCATGTGTTCCCCACCCCTGCGCCCTAGGATCTCCCTGAAGGTATAGTGTCTTGCTCACACTATACACATCCATGCCATCCAAGTTCCTGGCACACAGCAGACCCTCAAAAACGATTTTCAAAACAAATGAGTGATTTTACAGCATCGTTTACACCAAGCTAATTTTATTGAGCACTTAGATGCATTATAAAAAGAAGGTGGATATCTCTACTTTACAGATGAGGCAGCGATATAAAAAGACTAAGTACGCTGCAAAGTACTAATTTCATAGAAATCATGATTTGGACCCAGGCAGGGTCAGTGATACCCCCAAAGCAGCACTGCCCCACACAGTGATCTCATATATAATTTCTGAGTATTTATGTGTCTTCCCAGCAGCACAACGAGGACAGGGACAGGAACCCATCCACTGTTGTTTACTGCTGACACAGAGTATAAATACACACACACACACACACACACACACACACACACACACACACACACACAGTTCTCAGTAATAACATCAGTCAGGGCAATAGTAACAGTGAACGTTTACTAAGTGGCAGGCATTGTTCTAAGCACTCCCACCTGGAGGCCTAATAGTCCTCTCAAAATTAACTTGCTCGATGCTGAATTCTTAATCTTTGCTCCCAAACCCGCTGTAGCTCCCGTTTCCCCACATTTCAGTTAATATTAATCTTATTCTTCCAGTTGACCAAGTCAAAATATTGAAGTCACCCCTAAATTTTCTTCTTTCTTTCCCAGGGCATTTGGAGCCTGTTCGGAAATCCTCCTGCTCTTATATTTACAACATATCCAGAACCTGACTACTGCTCACCGCGCCCACGTCCACAGCTATAACCACGGTCCCAGCTGCCCAGAGCACAGGAATCGCTGCCTCATGAACTCCCAGCCCTTGCCTGTGGCGTCTGCAGGCGGCCAGAGCGATGCTTTTGAAACGTAATCCAAAGCACACGCCATTCCCCAGGGCGTTCCCCAGACCGTTCAATGTCTTCCCTCTTGCTCAGAACAAGATGCAACGTCCTTGCCTGTGGCCAAGGAAGTCCTACCCCCACTGATGGCATCTTCTCCTCTCCCACTGCTCGCACCACTTCGGGTACACTGGCCTCCCTGCGGGTCCTCGAACACCCCTCCCTGGTGTCCACACACCTCCACTCCCCTCCCTCAAGTCTAAATTCGGAAGTCACGAAACAACGTATACATCCCCCTTTTTTTTTTTTAATTTTTATTTTAACTCCAGTTAGTTAACATAGTGTTCTATTAGTTTCGGGTGTACGATCCAGTGATTCAACAATTCCTTCACTACTCAGCGCTCATCGCGAGAAGGGTCCTTCTTCCCCATCCCTCTTCCCTCTGGTAACCATCAGTGTGCTCTCTCTCGTTAAAGGTCGGTTTCTTGGTTTGTCTCTTTTCTTCCCCCTTTGTTCATCTGTTCTGTTTCTTAAATTCCACATCTGAATGAAATCACGTGTTATTTTTCTTTCTCTGACTTATTTCGCTTAGCATTACACTCTCTAGCTCCGTGTTGTCGCAAATGGCAAGACTTCATTCTTTTTATGGCAGAAGAATATTCCATTGTGTGTATATTCCATTCCAATCATATCCCAATAATAGTCCATCATATATATGTGTACAAACACACATACGAATATGCCACCTCTGCTTTATCCATTCATCAATCAATGGACACCCGGGCTGCTTCCATAATTTGGCTCTTGTAAATAATGCTGCTATAAACATACGGGTCCATGTCTCTATTTGAATTAGAGTTTCTTGTATTCTTTGGGGAAATACCCAGTACTGAAATTGCTAGGGCATAGGATAGTTCTGTTTTAAACTTTTTGGGGAGCCCCCATACTGTTTTCATAGTGGCTGCACCAGTTTGCATTTGCATCAACAGTGCACGAGGGCTCCTTTGTCGTCACATCCTCACCAACCCCTGTGGATACCTGTGTTGTTGATATTAGCCATTCTAATATCGGGTGTGAGGTGATATCTCACTGTAGTTTTGATTTGCATTTCCGTGACAGTAACGGATGATGGAAATCTTTTCATTTGTTGGCCATCTGCGTCTCTTCTTTGGAGAAATGCCTGTTCATGTCTTCTGCCCATTTTTAATCAGGTTATTTGTTTTTGGGGTGTTGAGTTTTATAAGCTCTTTATATATTTTGGATACTAACCCTTTATCGACGTGTCATTTGCAAATAATCTTCTCCCATTCAGTAGGCTGTCTTTTACTTTTGTTGTAGGTTTCCTTCACTGTGCAGAAGCTTTTCATTTTGATACAGTCCCAACAGTTTATTTTTGCTTTGGTTTCCCTAAAACACTGTATATAGTCTTATGTTAAGAGCCGAACCATGTACTGAGGACTGTAGGTGTGACTTTGTTTTGTTTCTTACCTTGGGATTCTCAGCCGATCCCTATAACCAGTGAATGGATGGACGACTGCAAAGCGAACAGAATGTCAGCTCCATCTGTGGCACGCTGGCAGATTTCTAGTCTGAAAAACTGGTTTTTGTCCCACCAGACATTGCTGACGATGGTGTAAGTTGGTGGGGCCCTTAGGGAAGCTAATTCTCAATGTGTATCAAGGGTCATAAAATTACACAAACTTCTTAGCCTCCTAATCACCTCCATTGCAAGGGAACAATCCAAAACATGGTCCAAGTTTTTATAAGCCTGAGTGTTATTTGAATTAGAGACAATTTAACTGTTTTAACTAGCGAGTAATTATGTACCTACTCCATGGAGAATCATAGACTTCAAAACTATAGTTTTAAAGATTGTGTAACTGTTTGGAAAAATATTTACACTATAACACAATCCATTTTAGAAGATACATAGGATATGACATGTAAATATCTAATAGTTGCGAGGATGTGAAATTTTAGATGGGTGGGGGGAAATGCTAAGTATATGTACTAAAATGATAATTTTATATTGGGGTATTAGGTTCATATTATTTTATTACAAGGGAAAATATTGGAAACCCAGGAAAACAATAATGATAAAAAGAGGGAAAAACCATTTATTGACCCTGATGTGGTCTTTCTTATTTTCTTTGTGTCCAGTGTTCAAATTTAGTTAACTATATTGAATGAGATGATCTTGGTCACTAAAGTTCTTCCCAACATTCTGCTTATGGAACCTACTCTATCCCAGTGTTCTATTTTCTTAAAGGAATAAATAAACTCACAAAGAATGCTCAAACACCCCAGCTGTACTGTCTCTCCATTGTTTTTCAAGCCAGTTGTATGACATTCACTTTGTCATACAACTTTGGCTTTTATTCACATCCAGTTTTTAGTTCTTTTCCTCACTAGCAACTTTGCAAGTTTCTTATATTTAATTTTTTTTATTACGTTTCTTTATTTTTGCGAGGCAGAGAGAGACAGAGCATGAGCGGGGGAGGGGCAGAGAGAGAGAGGGAGACACAGAATCCGAAGCAGGCTCCAGGCTCTGAGCTGTCAGCACAGAGGCCAATGCAGGGCTCGAACCCATGAACTGTGAGATCATGACCTGAGCCAAAGTCGGACACTCAATCGACTGAGCTACCCAGGTGCCCCAAGTTTCTTCTTATTTTTAGAGAATCGGGTAAATAAAATAGGTCAAGAAAATATTTTCAAAAGGCAGTCCTACAGTAGTATTTCAAGGTATTCAGCTTAGTCCTATTACAGATACTAAAATGACAAGGACAGGACAAAGACACCGCATTAGTGTAATAGAGATTAAGCAGAGAAAGGCATGGGTCTGAAATTCTTGCTCCTTTCATTCCTAGACTGAATAACCTGGAGTAGGATGATTATAGTATGATTCTCTGTAAGCCCAAGTCCTTCACCTGTAAACTGAGGACAATGTAAGGTGTTGAGACTGTATTTAAACCTCAAGGGGGCACGATCCTTTCCCTCTCTGCTTTATATGACAGTCTTAAACAAAATACGTTGACTACACAATTTATACAGATCATTGGGACCGTGGCTCTAAAACAGTTAATGTAATTTTGCTTCATAAGAGCAAACCCCAACACTTGCAAAGTAACACAGAAAACTAGAAGTAAGTGAACAAACTATCAAGGCAAACTGTAATTCCAAATCAGTTTGAATTGAAAATCTGACCCAACCTCCTTTTCCCATTTTCTCTTACTCCCAAAGCTGCCATATTGAAATATCGCAGCAGAAGAACCCAAATCCCATCTTTCTTTCTTGACAAACTGGAGTTGCTATTGTTCCCCTGATAATATGATAAGTAAAAAGACAATTTAATCTTCTAATTTACGACAGTGAGCGAGATGTTGCTGAAACCCTGAGCTATCAATGCTGTTAATTAAAACAACATTAATAATGATCACTAAAGGAAAATATTATTTAATTCTAACTCGGAAGATGTCTTCTAATGTTTCTGACGAAGCCATAATAATTCTGCTACGGTGCAGGCAGTACTGCGGCCTAGCTAGCTCTCCTCCAAAGGAAAACACACAGCGAACATGACAAATGAATGGCTTTACATAGGGACAAACGTGATCCATTGTGGTCCAAAGTCCCAACAGCTACAAAAGCAGAAAGCTCAGTGCCATTACCACATGAGATCTCTTAGGACAACACCATATGTAAGTATAAGCCCTTATATAGAGAATGGATATTCAGTGTATTTTTAAATAAAATGAATTCAGTAAAAATCTCATCTCCCAACCAATGTTCTTTGGCTCTGGCCAATTAGGGTCCTAATATGTGTTTTTGTTATACTACAAAAGATATGAACGTGCATTATGAAAATACATAAACAGGAGCACCTAGGTGGCTCAGTCGATTAAGGGTCCGACTTCAGCTCAGGTCATGAGCTCATGGTTTGTGAGTTCGAGCCCCGTGTCAGGCTCTGTGCTGGCAGCTCAGAGCTTGGAGCCTGCTAAGGATTCTGTGTCTCCCTCGCTCTCTGTCCCTCCCCCTCTCATACTCACTTGCTCTCTGTCTCTCTCTCTCTCTGCCTCAAAAATAAACAAACATTGAAAAAGAATTTTTTAAAATAAAAATACATAAACAAACAGATAAATAGATAAAGAAATTGAAAAGCATACAAGTAAAAAGCAGATGACCACCCACCCCACCTATCCTCCACCGGCCCCACTTCTTAGAGGAAAGCACATTTACTTTATAAAAGTTACTACCGGAAACCATTCCTTTCTTCACTGTTCTGTGCCCAAACAGAAATATATTATGTGCACACATATGCACCAAAATGCCTCTTTTCCCTGCCATTTGTTTTTTCTCATAGACCACAATATATCAGGACGATTTTCCAGGAGATATAACAACGAAGTAGAATAGAGCAAAATTTGAAGGCTCCAAATTTTCAGTTGGCGATTTTTCACCTTACAACTGATCATACTACCTTTCAACTGTCCATTCCTCCCTTTGAAAGATGCCCTTTCCCAACACCTTAATTACACAATCTTACATCCTAACCATAAGAGCTTGGAAATAGATATTCAAAGGGTGAAATACCAGCGTGTTCTTCAAAGGCAAGACTACTAAATTTGACATTTGAAGCGGACCAAAAGTTTAGCCTTGTTGATTCCACAAAGCAGTCTCTCCACATTTCCGGGGCATGGTGTTCATGTCTGACTCATTAAGGACCCACGAGGTTCCTGACAGAATGTTTGGCTTACAAATCCACATGAACAATCAGCCAGGCTCCCCAAGTTCAGAATCTGCTTTTCAAAGTAATCTGCAAGCCACAAAATGCACTTCATCGATTATTTTATGTAATTTTCACACACCCGTATGAGACAGGAACTGTAATTACCGACACCATTTAACTGAGAAAACAAATTAAGAGAGATTAAGTAACCTGTCCAAAATTCAAGTCAGTCAGTGGCCTAGAAAGATCTGTCTGCCACCCATCACCGAGGTTCATGCTCTTAGCCCCCCAGGTCGCAGACTTCACAGCTTGATTCCTGAGGGGCCAGAGCTCTGGCAAAGTCATTAAATCTCTTTGGCCTCAGTTTCCCCATCTTTAAATATAGGGATCAGACAAATCAATCTGAAATCTTTTTTACTTTGGGGCGCCTGGGTGGCTCAGTCGGTTGGGCATCTGACTTCGGCTCAGGTCAAGATCTCACAGTTCGTGGGTTCGAGCCCCGTGTCCGGCTGTGTGCTGACAGCCTGGAGCCTGCTTCAGATTCTGTGTCTCCCTCCCTCTCTCTGCCCCTCCCCCACTCATGCTCTGTCTCTCTGTCTCTTGAGAATGAATAAACGTTAAAAAAAATTTTTTTAAACTCTCTTTTACTTTGAGTGTCCATTGAATCTGTCCCTTTTCTCCATCCTCTGGTTTCAAAACTTGAAGATATTATTCTTTTTATATGTTATCCTTAAATTTAATAAAATATTCACTTGCACGCCTCTCTAAGTCAGAATGGTAAGAAACGTTTTTTATATTTTTTTTTTTTTTTTAAATTTTTTTTTTTTTTTTCAACGTTTTTTATTTATTTTTGGGACAGAGAGAGACACAGCATGAGCGGGGGAGGGGCAGAGAGAGAGGGAGACACAGAATCGGAAACAGGCTCCAGGCTCCGAGCCATCAGCCCAGAGCCTGACGCGGGGCTCGAACTCACGGACTCACGGACCGCAAGATCGTGACCTGGCTGAAGTCGGACGCTTAACCGACTGCGCCACCCAGGCGCCCCAAGAAACGTTTTTTAATAACCCTTAAATTCTCCTTGTTAGTCATTTTTCCAACTAATATGCCAATGCCTTTTTCAGTTTGAACCTTTGGAAGATGAAATGAAAAATTGCTAATTTCCAGCTCCATATGCCTAATGCCCATCTAAAACCACGATTCCAAATTCCCTGGAACGCATGACCCCAACTTGCAGGAAGCTGACCCACTCTTTGAGTTAACATTAGAGCAATTAGTCTAACAAAAGGATTTTTCATCTTAGAAATATTCAACTTCATCTATCTCTGAAAAATAAGCTTCAAAGTTAAACACCCGTAAAATGTCCAATCTTCTTCACACACTTTATCCTGCACCCATCTCTCTCAAGTGGATTTAACTTTAGAAATTTATTTCTGTATGATAAAGAACTTTTTCAGCCCCATGTGTAAAACTGTCAATCTCATTAAAAGGTAGCCCAGCAGCCCGGGGAAATGTACTTCTTTCTAAATCTTTAATCAATCTTGAAACATCTGCCAGTCAGCATATCTTCTGTAACTCTGTCTATTTTACAAATGTTCCCCAGAAATTCACAGTTGCCCAATGAAACTGACAGTTATGGAAAAAAAATATCAAATTGTCTCCTGTAAGTGAGCGGGCTACTTGATGGCCAAACACCCTATTCAGGAATAAAGTAGAACCAAATACAGAGACAAAAGCATTCCTTTTCCCTCTGGCCACAAGCTATAACCAGAACTCTCCTTTTATGACGGCGTAAACAGGTACTCAGGACAAGGAACTATAATCAGGACTTTCAGGGCAAGAAGAGCCAAAGTAATATGCATATAAATCTTGCCTACTGTTTATAGGGAACTGCTTCCTCCCAGAAAAAAAAGAAAAAAAAGTTGATACTAATAATTTATGGAGTCCAGATTCAATGTAATAAAGTGGTTAAGGTATTTTCTTAATTCATTCCCTAGATGATTCTACTGAAGAGACTGGAGCATTTTAACAACCTAATAAAGGAAATAAGCTGCCAAACTTTTTATGGAAATTAAATCAATGAACCATTTTAGTTTTGAGGACAAGTAGGTAAAATACAGGGAGAATCCATGAGCCAACAAATCAAGCAAAAATATATTCTTGCAAGACATCACGGAACCTTCTTTGGAAGGCTGAGCTAAAGCTGTGGCTTTTCAATTACAAATCGGATTGTTGCAAGCTGGGTTTACTGGGAAGCAGATTCTAAGAAGGAGATTTGAATTCTGGAAGTTCAATGAGAAGGGCTCCCAAGAGCAACAGCTAGGAGGGAGTCAAGGGTGCAAGTCAGCTGTGATGTGCCCTCTACCATAACCTCTGAACATCCCCACTGTTGGCCAGGTAGCAGGAGCAGAGGGCTTAGCTGCAAGTTGCCAGTCGACACTGCTCTGAGCACTCCCAGCTGGAGAATGGAATGTTTCAGTCCCCGCAGGGCAGGGGGACATCTGGGAGGCCCAGCACAATGCCCACTGCACAGGTTAAATCTAAACCTGGGCAACCTTTCCACAGTGAGGCCACGGGTGCTGAAGGGTCAAGCCCAATGGGAAAGGTCCAATACTCCCAGATTACAATGGTGTAAGAATTAGGGTCCTACTAAGGCTCCCAACTGGAATGTTGAAGGGGCCGTGGGTAAAAGCATGGAGGGCTCAGCCCCTACCCAGGAGGTCTACTGATCAACGAAGCACAACAATAAAGTTAAGAGCTTGGAGGAATTCTTCAATTCACTCATTCATTCATGCATTCAACAGTTACTGAACTCCCATAATGGGAAAAAGCAAAAAGCCAGAGAGGAACATGCCGTGCCCTGTGGAGCCCACAGATTCTTGAGGGTAACACCATCAAAACGATATTCTCAAAGCATATATTTTGAAACAGCCATGAGTGTCATGAAGAAAAATAAGGCAGCACTGCCCAACGGAATTCTCTACAATGATGGAAACATTTTGTATCTGTGCTGCCCAATACGGTAGCCACTAATGAAATGTGGCTATCGAACACTTGAAATGTGGCTAGTGTGACTGAGGAATTGAGGGTTTTTTTTTTTAATTTTAAGTTAATCTTAATAAATTGAAACGTAAAGGGATACAGGTGGTGAGGGGCTCCTCCCACCCCTGAGATCCAGGGGATGGCATCATAGTGTCAAGAGAAGCATCTCCAAACCAACGACACGCCAGCTGGGACTTTCTGGATGAGAAAAAAAGTAGGGAAAGTAAAAGTAAGAGGAAGAATTGTCTCATCAACGAAACCACATGTGTATGGGCAGTAATGAAGGCAAGAGAACCTGGCCAGTGGAGAAACTCAGGAGGGCGTGTTTCTCTTGAACACTGACCTGGGGGACGCGCTGATCTGAACACCCACGTGGGTGGCATGAGATACGGCAGGGTCTAGATCACAGCGTCTGGAGTACCTTATGTTCATGTGTAAGGGGAAGGCATTTGAGAATATTTTAAATACAGGTAGGGCAGGATTAGGTTTGGTATTTTTAGATGATCAATCTGCAGTAAGCAGAATAGCTCTGGGGAGTGGGGGCTGAGCTGAGGAATGGAGGCAGGAGAAAATCTTTCAAGAGTTACACACACACACACACACACACACACACACACACACACACACAAAGTTAGGACTGGCAGAAATAAGTCCTGTACTCTTGAGCGCTCTCGGTGGGAACACACCTGATACAACCTCTTTGAAGGCAAACGGGCTCTATTTATCAAAATCGGAATGTGCACCACTTTGCAAGAGCAACTCCTTTTTTAGGGTCTACCTTAGATACACAGTATCATGTATGTAAACAGGTGTGCACAAGGATGTTCTCTGCTTCACTGTTTAACCAACAAGAATAAGAAATTGCCTTAAAGCGTCCAATAATGGTATTAACTAATTAAAGAATTTGTAATACAGCCAAATAAATGAACAATGGGCATCGATAAAAAGTTCTAAAAGGTGCTTTCACATAAAGAAAAGGGACAGGGTATATACAACAACATTAAACATGAACCCATGAGTGCAGAATGAAGCGTACAAAACCACCTGTATTTCTATGTGTGCCTATGCACACACATCTTCACACAAATAGACAAGAATCTGCCCCCCAGAATGGTATACCTGGGAAGTGAGACAAGTCTAGGGTAGGAGAGAAACTGCCTCTTCATTCTATTCTTTTTTGCATTGTTTTATTTCTTTGCCATGCACATGTAATGTAAAATACTAGTTAAAAAGAATTGATACATATACACACAGAAGCCATCTTTTGTTGTAGTTAGAGTGGGCTCCTTCCCTCCCTCCCTTTCTCCCTTCTTCCCTCCCTGTCTCCCTCCCTCCCTCCTTCCTTTCCTTCCTTCCCTCCTTCCTTCCTTCCTCCTTTTCCTTCCCTTCCCTTCCCTTTCCTTCATTCCCCCTTTTCCTTCCCTTTCCTTCCTTCCCTCCATCCCTCCTTCCTTCCTTCCCTCTCCCTTCCTCCCTCCTTCCCTTTCCTTCCTCCCTTCCTTCCTCCTTATCCTTCCCTTTCGTTCCTTCCTTCCTTCCCCATTTTCCTTCCCTTTCCTTCCTTCCTTCCTTCCTTCCCTCCTTCCTTCCTTCCTTCCTTCCCTCCCTCCCTCCTTCCTTCCCTCTCCCTCCCTCCCTCCTTCCTTCTTTCCTTCCCTCCTTCCTTGCCTCTTTCCTTCCTTCCTTCCTTGCTTCCTTCCTCCCTCCCTCCCTCCCTCCTTCTGTTTCATTTCTTTCTTGCCAGAAATTGAACTCTCTTCTGGAAATCTGAGGTGAATAATAAATTTAAAAAGTCATCTGTTTTTGTTTGGGGTCTGACACCAGTCCCAGCAGCACAGTGCAATCTAAGTTTTCTCTGCTATGTTCCACTCAGGAGGCTGATGGCAGGGCCACTGGGAAGACCTGTCTGGGACAAAACAGGATATTTTGTGTGCTCGGGCACGCTCCTCCCCGTGCACCACTGTACTTTCGGCCCGGAGGTGGACAGGTGGTGGGACAGGAAGGTCAGACAGTAATATCTCCATCTTGCTGCAACGGGAGCTGAGGTGTGAGAAGTTCAGTGACCTGCTCTGGTCACAGCAGATGGCCAGCAGTACCAGGACACGGGGAAAAAAAAGCCCTTTTGATGCCCGCCCGGTTTTTCTCCTGGAAATGTCTGTCTGCCTGCATCGAGGACTGCAGCTTGGATGCTGCAAAAGGGGCTACAACAAAAAAATCACACAACGGAAGTGCACGAAACTCTGGGCGTTTCGTGGGAACTACAAAAACGGACACACATTATCTTCTAGGGTTACCGTCTGCTTCGTAATATGTCCTTTCAGGGTTTCATTCATACTTGAATGTTTGCTCAGCTCCTACTATGTGCCCAGACACTATCTTAGCCACTGAGAATTCCACCATCAACAAAACTGAACATCTTATCCTCCTGATGCCTAGAGGCCAATAGAAAAAAGTGAGAGATAAAGCAAGGAATAATTTCCAAAAATCGTTACAGTTGCGAGGAATGATCGTGGGACGAGAGAAAATGGAGACGAGACAGAGAATACCTGACAGAGGCCACTTGCAACTAGATGGTCAACAAACAGTTCCCTGGGGAGGTGACTTTTGAGCCGATGACGGGAGTGAGAACCAACCACCACAGGGCATGACAGATAGAAGGAAGTGGTGAGAGCACAGGACATGCATGGCAAAGAGCTTGTCCCCTAGGAACAGAAAGGAGCTGGTGGCTGGAGCTTAGAGAGAAAAGAAAAGAAGGAAAGAGAGGCTCAAGATACAGCCCGAAACAAGGTCTCCTGGTTCTTAGTATCTAGGAACCACATAAATGGAATGTGCAGAAATTGCATCTCATCGATGGCGCCTCCCAGCCAGACCCGTTTGAAGCATGTGACCAGACTGGCCAAGTTAATAAAAATATTGGCTGGGCTGCATTAGTCAATATATATTTATTTGATTCAGTAAATATCTTTTTACCCAATATACGTTGATCCAATTTTCAGTTTTATAATTTTATTTTTGGAATAAACATAAAAAACACAGTCACGGGGGTGCCTGGGTGGCTCAGTCAGTTGAGCATCCGACTCTTGATTTCGGCTCAGGTAATGATCTCAGGGTTCATGGGTTCAAGCCCCGCATCAGGCTTTGCGCTGACAGCATGGAGCCTGCTTGAGAGTCTCTCTCTCACCTTCTCTCTCTGCCCCTCCCCCCATGTCTACATCTCTCTCTCTCTCTCTCAAAAGAAATAAGTAAATTAATGAAAGACTTCTTACATAGCATTACCCAGGAAGGTGCTCTTCTAATAAAGTAAATCATCTCTTACGGCTTTCTAAATCCTAGTAGCAACTACGTTTTAAGTAGAACGTCACTCTAAAAAAAACAAAAAACAAAAACAAACTATAAAACTGAAAAGATTCTAATCGTAAAATTGCCAGGAACTCAACCTCAGAGGAGAGAAAATCTATATACAAATGGGTCCATCTTTCATTTGTTCGATTAGCACAACTCTGAAAAAGCTCTCAAGAGAGCATACTTTTGCAAGATGAGAGGACACAGGCATATTCTCATAGATGGCAGGGCAACTTTGATACAACTGTACATGGAAATACACTTCGGACAGTAGGTCCCACTTCTAGGAATTTATTTCCCAGTATGGTCACCACTGGGTGAGAGGAGGGGTAATCTGTGGCACCTCTTGTACCAGAGAAGGAGAAGAATTACTTGAATGTTCTACAACCGACAGGCAGCTTCGATTCAAACTCACGTTCTGTCACATAGCTGCTGGGTGACTTAAACAAAAACTGAACCTCTCAGGCACTCAGCCTTGTGATCTGTAAAGTGGGCATAAAAACACCTACTTCATGCACATATTTGAAAATAAATTACAGGAAGGAAGGAAGAATGAATAAATAATCAAATATACAAAATACATTTATACACTGGAATCTTGTCTAAATTATTGAAAAGCAGGATATATTACTGAATAATAAAACTATGTCACAGAAGAGTGTGCAATTATATATTGCACACATGTGCACACACACACACACACACGCATGCACACACAAAACTATTCAGACACATACTATTCTGGAATAAACTATTCCCGGTAGTTGCTTCTGGGAACTAGATTCCTGGGGACAAGGATGAAAAGAAAACTTACTATTCAATGTATAAACTTTGTACCTTCAAATCTGTACCAAGTATACATATTACCTATTACAAGAAAAAAAAATCAAATAAAATTTAATTTTAAGGGGGTCAATCTACATTAACTGCTGTATTCCCTGATACTGAAGGTGCAGACTTCATACCAACAACAATTATGAGAAATTCTAGAACATTCTACCATTGAGGCATAAAATCTGCAACAAAATTAGGTGGGATATAAATTGAATATCCATTCTATTATTCTGATCTGCAGCAAAATCAGGGACTCTTTCGGTCAGCAAATATTTAAATTTTTTTCATGTGTATTTATTTATTTTGAGAGAGTGAGAGAGCGAGCGAAAGAGAGACAGACAACACAAGCAGGGGAGGGGCAAGAGAGAGTGAGACTCCCGAGCAGGTTCTGCAGTGTCAGCACAGAGCCCGACATGGGGCTCGATCCCACAGACTGTGAAATCATGACCTGAGCTGAAATCAAGCGCTGGGCGCTTAACTGACTGAGCCACCCAGGTGCCCCCGGGTCGGCAAAACACTGAACTCTCACTATGGGCTGGGGATACACAGTGAACAAGAAGGCTAAGGCCTTTGGCCTCATAAAACTTACACTGTAGTGGGAGAAGAAATAATCTACCAAAAAATTATGAAGAAAAATATCTGGCACAAAAGTTAAGAAAATGTAAACATCCTGTGCATACTCTCAAATTAGAACAATGTTCTAGAGGGATGTGAGGAAAAGACTTTTTAGCTGTAGCGGCCACGGCAGGTCGTTCTGAGGCAGGAATTCTAAAGTTAAGATCTGGAGACCAAGAGAGAGCCAGGCAGGAGAAAATCAGAGAGGAGAGCCATTAATGGAGATCTATTCAAACCGATGAAGACCTCTCAGGGCAAAGTCCCCAGAACACGTTCCTTTCAAGCCTCACCTCCCACCACATTTTACATCTGAATTCGCGGACTCTGACAACTAGACTAGTTTCCTAACATCTCAGTTTGGAGCCAGTGTTGGTAGAATACAGCCCAGGCTCAAAAGGTGGTTCTTGGGCAAATCAGCTAAAATATCTGCATATATGGGGGCGCCTGGGTGGCTCAGCCAGTTAGGCGGTCAGACTTCGGCTCATGATCTCACGGTTGTGAGTTCGAGCCCCGCGTCAGGCTCTGTGCTGACAGCTGGGAGGCTGGAGCCAGCTTCGGATTCTGTGTCTCCCTCTCTCTCTGCCCCTCTCCATCTCCCGCTCACACTCTGTTGCTCTCTCCTTCAAAAATAAACAAACATGAAAAAATTTAAAATAAAATATCTGCATATTTACAGACAGACACTTTGAAGCCTGAAGAGACTGTTCATAGGAAGCCTCAGTTTTGCTAGGGGATTCAAAGAGGTGTGATTTCTTCAAGGTTTTAAAATAAATTTCTTTTATTGAATTAATATGTGGCTTTAAGATAATAAACTGCAGTTTTAGACTTTAATCGCTTACCTAAACGGTGAAAGTTGTATGAAGGGAAAGCTCAGAATTCCTCCTAGTGTTTCAATTTAATTTGAGTCAGTCTACCCATAGGACAGACTTACTTCTCTTTCTATTAACCTCTAAAGTATTCGTTGTGACACATAAATGGAGAGAAGACAAAATAAAGGCTTGGGCAAATGTGAGATATATTTGGGGAGGGGAGATTTAGGGTGAGAAGTGACGTATATACTATGCTACATTATGGTGATAACCGATAGAAGTTTTGTGTTTTGAAAAATTTTTTAACATTTATTTATCATTGAGAGATAGAGACAGAGTGTGAGCAGGGGAGGGGCAGAGAGAGAGAGGGAGACACAGAATCCGAAGCAGGCTCCAGGCTCGGGGCTGTCAGCACAGAGCCCGATGTGGGGCTTGAACCTGTGAACCGCGAGATCGTGACCTGAGCCAAAGTCAGATGCTTGACTGACTGAGCACCCAGGTGCCCCTCAGGTATAAGTTTCTTAAGAGAATGGTATTGAGTACATGGGGTATTTGTTCTTAGGACCCGATTTTTAAGATATTTGTACAAAATCAAGCTATATGACAACCGCACGTTTTACAAAGAAGGGTTACAAAACCTACTTCAGAAGAGAAGGACAACTATCCTGAGTCACACACAGGCTGCCATTTGGATTCGTGCGGTCCCTAAGAGCTCACCACCTACCTTCACTGTTTTTGCCATTTCATGGATATGAGTTCATTATCCATTAAATAACTTCACTTTGTAGATTAAATAAGCTTATTTAAAGAGGAAGCCACACACTTTTATCTCAAATGGAAAACCAATTATCACCAGAAGTTAAATGTAAAATTTCATGCAATATAAAGTTAATGAATACAATAAAACAGAAGATTGCCACTCGAAGCCTCTGCACCCAACGGTGGCTCCTTCTCTATTAAAAGGCCTTCAGGTTATCAGCTCTTTGAGAGGAGTTGAATACGAAGTAGTGCTTTTATTCTCATTTTATGAGTCAATGTTGTTTAGTGCCCTAATAATTTCTTTCTCTCAAGATATACAATTCCCACATTCGGAGACCACGGTGAGAGTTAATAGGCAAGAATACTGTGGTCAGGCTTTCACTCAAAGGTCTGCCATTTTGTCAATATATTCAACTCTGTCTTTTCTAAGATGGCGTTTTAGAAACGCCAAGTGGCTCAGTCAGTTAAGTGTCCCAACTCTCGATTTCAGCTCAGGTCGTGATCTCGTGGTTGGTGAGTTCGAGCCCCAGGTCAGGCTCTGCACAGACCATGCAGAACCTGCCGGGGATTCTCTCTCTGCCCCTCCCCAGCTCGTGCTCTCTCTCTCTGTCTCTTTCAGAATACATAAACTTTTAAAAATTAAAAATCAAAAAATAATAAAATTAGCAGCAAGAGGAAAGTAAAATGCCTTCTGTTTTTCATTACAAAAGCCATGATTCTTCTGCTGAGGTATGGGTGAATTAATTTTTACCAGCTTATTTTTCTGAAAGACAATGAACAAGAAATATCACCTCAATCTTTCGACAATAAAAAAATAAAACTCAACATTATCGCCAGTCATTAAGTTCCTACTACTGAGTCAGGAATAGGGTTAAGAGTTTGATACACTTACCTTTTATGAGAAGTGTATTTATATTAACCTTATTTATGTACATGATGAAGCAAAATTTCAGAAAGAGTATGAAATTTCCTCAAGGCCATAGACTCGGTAAGTGGCCAAGTTGAGATCTAAACGTAAGTGTCAGTCCCAAATGTATGCTATTTCCACCATGGAAAAAACAATGCATCAATTCAATTATGAACGAGAGACAGAGAGGGAGGGAGGGGAAGAAGCAGAAGAAAGAAAGAAAGAAAGAAAGAAAGAAAGAAAGAAAGAAAGAAAGAAAGAAAGAGAAAGAAAAAGAAAGGAAGAAAGAAAGAAAGAAAGAAAGAAAAAAAGAAAGAAAGAAAGAAAGAAAGAGAAAGAAAGAAAAAGAAAGAAAGAAAGAAAGAAAGAAAGAAAGAAAGAAAAGGAGAAGAGGGGAGGAGGGGAGGGGAAGGGAGGAAAGGAGAGAAGAGGATGGGAGGGGAGGGGAGGGGAAGGGAAGAGAGGAGAGAAGAGGAGGGAAGGGGAGGGGAGGAGAGGAGAGGAGAGGAGAAGAGGGGAAAGCGGTGTTCCAGCACGATGTGTGGAAACTATAGTCAAGATTATCTTAAAATTCATATCAAAATGCAATGGAACTAGAATACCTAAAACAATTTTGAGAAAGAAAAATAAAGTGGGAGGAATCCGTCTTCTCTGTTTCCAGACTTATTGTATAGCTACACATACAGACACACAGAGTCATGGAGCAGTGGAACAGAATACAGGACTTAAGAATAGAAACACCTAAATATGCTCAGTGGAGAAAAGACAGCCTGTTCAACAAATGGTGCTGCAGCAATTGGCCACATGTAGGCAAAAAATGAACCCAGACCTAGAAGCACACCTTCTACAAAAATTAACTCAAATTGGATCATGGGCCGAAACGTAAAAGGTAATACTATAAAGCATCTACAAAAATATATGTGGAATCTTGGTCTGGACTAAGTGTTACTACCGAAAGCATGACCCACAAAAGCAAAAAAGGAATAAACCGGACATCATCACAATTAAAAACTTTTGTTCTGGGGCGCCTGGGCGGCTCAGTCGGTTGAGTGTCAGACTTCAGCTCAGGTCATGATCTCAGGGCTCGTGGGTTCAAGCTATTCGATTGGGCTTTGTGCTGGTAGTGCAGAACGCACTTGGGATTCTCTGTCTCCCCCTCTCTCTGCCCCTCCCCCGCACGTGCACATGTTCTCGCTCTCTCTCTCAAAAAATAAATACACATTAAAAAAAAAACTCTTTGCTCTATGAAAGACCTTGTTTAGAAGGTGAGAAAGACAAACTACCTAAGCTACCTACTGAGAGGAAACATTTGAGAACCACAGGTCTGAAAGGACTGATATCTCGAATATATAAAGAACCCTCAAAACCCAACAGTTACAAAATAAGCAACCCAATTAGAAAATGGGCAAGAGACATACACAGGCATTTTACCAAAATGTAGGTCCACATGGCAAATAAGACATGAAAAGATGCTCAACACTGCTACCCGTTAGGGAAATGGAAATCAAACCCACAAGGAGATATCACCACACACACATCAGAATGTCTAAAATAAAAAACAGCGAGGACACCAAAAACTGGTGCCATCAAATGCTGGTATGGATGCAGAGAAACTAGATCATGCATTGCTGGTGTGAACACAGAATGGTACAAACACTGGGAAGAATAGAAATACTAGACATGTAAATACCTATGATACCACCCAACAGTAGCACTCCCTAGAGTGCCATTTACCTAGAGGTATGAAAACCTATATTCCTGCAAAAATCTGCACACAGACTTTTATATCTGCTTTATTCATAACAGCCCCAACCTGGAAACCACATTAAATGTCCTTCAGCAGATGAATGGCTAAGCAAACTATGGTCGACCCATCCATCCCATGGGATACTATTTAGCAATAAAAGAAGGAATGGGCGGGGCACATGGATGGCTCAGTCAGTTAAGCATCCTACTCTTGGTTTCAGTCAGGTCATGATCTCTTGATTCGTGGGTTCAATCCCATGTTGGGCTCTGCACTGAGCATGCAGCCTGCTTGGGATTCTCTGTCGCCCTCACTCTCTGCCCCTCCCCTGCTCGCTCTCTCTCTCAAAATAAATAAACGTTAAAAAATAAAAAACAGGAATGAACCATGATAGCCACAATAATCATGGCAATTCCAGAGAAGTATGCGGAGTAAAAAATAAATAAATAAAAGGAACCCCCCCCCCCCCCGCAAATCCCAAAAGCTTACATACCTACGGTTCTACTTATAGAATATTCTCAAAATGTTAACATTATAAAAACAGAAAACAGATTCGTGGTCATCAAGGTTTTAGGGCTGTGGGAAGGGAAACGGGAGGAGAAGCTATAAAAGAGCAACATAAAGGACCCTGTGGTGAAGGAATGTTCTATCTCTTGGCTGTATCCTAGTTGTGATACTATACTATACATATCAAGGATGTTGCCACTGGGAGAAACTGGGGAGGAGAGATTTCAGTGCATTGTTTCTTACAACTGCATGTGAACCCTATTATCTAAAGTTTGGGGCACCTGGGTGGCTCAGTTCATCAAGTGTCCGACTTCAACTCAGGTCACGATCTTGTGGGTCATGAGCTCAAGCCCCATATGGGACTCTGTGCTGACAGCTCAGAGCCTGGAACCTGCTTCGGATTCTGTGTCTCCCTCTCTCTGCCCCTTCCCTGCTTGTACTCTGTCTCCCTCTCTCTCTTTCAAAGATAAATAAATATAAAATAAAATAAATAAAATAAAATAAAATAAAATAAAATAACATAAATTAAATTAAATTAAAAAAATAAAATAAAATAAATAAAATTAAATTAAAAAAATTAAAATAAAATAAAATAAAATAAAAAGATCAACAGCCTGGGTGGTTCAGCTGGTTGAGCATCCAACTCTTGATTTCATCTCAGATCATCATTCTAGGGTCGTGGGCTCAAGCCTCAAGTCTGGCTTTACATTGAGCATGGAGCCTGCTTAAGATTCTCTCTTTCTCCTTCCCTCTGCCCCTCTCCCATACGCACGCACTCTATCTAAAATAAAAATAGAAATAAAAATAAAAGTAAAAGTAAATAAATAATAAAATTTAAAAAACGTTCCTTTAAAAAATGAGACAGTTGGGGCGCCTGGGGGGCTCAGTCGGTTGACCATCCGACTTCGGCTCAGGTCGTGGTTTTGCGGTTCGTGGGTTCAAGCCCCGCGTCAGGCTCTGTGCCAACAGCTCGGAGACGGGCGCCTGCTTCGGATTCTGTGTCTCCCTCTCTCTCTGCCCCTCCCCTGCTCATGCTCTGTCTCTCTCTGTCTCAAAAATAAATAAAAACATTAAAAAAAAAATTAAAAAATGAGACAGTGGTTCTTAATCTTGTGGAAATTGTGGGCAGGGTCTTAATCTTGTGGAAATGGTGGGCAGGGTGGTCCAGACCTCCAAAGAATCTGATCAAAGTTATGAAGCACCACCCCAGGAAGGTCACCTGCACTCTATCCCAGAGCTTACTTAAAGGACTCCACTCATGAACACAGTACACACAAGCTAACATTTATGTTCTCTGGCAACCAGGGCATGAAGAGAGGCTTAGAACACTAGTAAAATAAAGACAGTCCCCCAACTACTCAGCAAAGATCAGCTTCCCGATACTTACTCAAAATTTAGCCATCTACATTCTAGAAAGAAGCTATTTTAACTTCAACATTCACACATATCCGTGGCATTTCTAAACTCACAATTTCATTTTGAATTTCAGAGGAACACGGGTTGCAGGAGGGAAGCATAATCTCTTCCTGGCTTAGAATATCCAAAGGCTTTATTTCCACCCAACTCGAATCAAATTCCTTGAAGTAAGAGGAAAATCAAATTTGATCTCCCTCGTTTCACAAAAACAGAACGGGGAGATTTCTGCACAGATCGCTGCACTTCAATATTTGACCTGTTGCTCAGACTAATTCACCCTCAAGTACAGTGAATATATTAACCTCGTGTTAACAATACAAGTCCAGGGGCGCCTGGGTGGCTCAGTCGGTTAAGCGTCCAACTTTAGCTCAGGTCATGATCTCATGGTGTGGGTTCGAGCCCCGCCTCAGGCTCTGTGCTGACAGCTCCAGCCTGCTTTGGATTCTGTGTCTCCCTCTCACTCTCTGCCCCTCCCCCGCTTGTGCTCTGTCTCTCTCTCTCTCTCAAAAATAAATTAAAATGTTAAAAAAAAATTGAAAAAAAAACCCAATACAAGTCCAAAAATAGACTGTCAGGCCTTCAGGATGGAGACTGGACCTCTTGATGGTCTACCCTGATCTTAACACTAGCATGCACTCAATAAATATGTGACGAATGATTAGAAAAAAAAAATGAAATCAAATACAGCCCCAAATGAAAACTAAATTCTTAAGGATTTTCCATAAAAATTACAAAGCTACTTGAAAAATAAATATTTCTAGTCAATGAATGTATATGATAAAAAAAATACATTGGCAGATGTGGGGGGGGAATCATCACATCAGGAATCCGGTTTATGCCTACATACCAAGTCACTAAATTGGCCGTTCTTTGCTTAGTTCAGTTTTAAGGAGGAGGACGAAAGGTTGGTTTATGCATAATTAATCATAACATCCACCCGGCCCATCAAATAAAGATGACTAAAATACCAGCTGAAAAGCACTTCTGACACAGAAGCCGTAGAAATGGATTCACATGGGGACACTGAGTGGTCCTGACTTAGGCGTGTGTGTCCAGTGTATAGGACCGCGAATTGCACTACTGCAGAGTTGAACCTCTTTCTCCTGAGGAAGAAAAACAGTGCTCCGTGTATCTCACTGAATGGCTGAATGTTGATATTATGACCATAACTCTGTCCAGGTACCATAAAAACGGTGGATTCTCTATGAATCACCTAGGGATCCCCAAACCCTAAATATTACAGCTGCTTGGGCATAGTGGATCTGGGCAAATAGGGAAATAAAAGAGTAAGGAAATATTCTGCCTAAAATCTGGCCATTAACTAACCAATTTTTCAAATCCGTTCTCAGCCGTCCAAGAGAAAGATCCCCAAATTCACAGAAATTCCCCCTCGTCTGATAAGCTCATTCAAACTGAAGTTCCATGGAGAGGGGTTTCTCTGTCCCTGGTTACCTCTGTCATTTATCTAAGGCTTGTGAAAAATCTTACAAAGGCAAATATTCTTTCTATACCTAGCCTCACTGCCAACCAATATTTGTGCTTGTACAGTAATTGTTGCACGGGTATTAAGTTTGTTTTCCAAACTAAACAGCAAGTTCTTGGAGAATGAAAGCTTATTGCAGTAGAAACAGAAAACATAATAACCACCTAACCATCATCGTCCCTAACAGCACTGTTAGTGAGAAAGATGAGGAAGAAACATTAATTAGGGGGTCGCCTAGGTGGCTCAGTCGGTTGAACGTCCGACTTCGGCCCAGGTCATGATCTCACGGCTTGTGAGTTCAAGCCCCGCGTCGGGCTCTGTGCTGACAGCTCGGAGCCTGGAGCCCGCTTCAGATTCTGTGTCTCCCTCTCTCTCTGCCCCTCCCCAGCTCATGCTCGCACTCTCTGTCCAAAGTAAAAAAAAAAAAAAAAAAAAAAAAAAAAAAAAAAAAATATATATATATATATATATATATATATATATATATATAAATAAATAAATAAAAAGAAACATTAATTAGGTTTCCGCTGTGTCAAACCATTGTGTTAAGACCTCTGTAAGGATCATCTTTCAGGTGGGTATTATGAGTATCCTTATTTTTGCAGAAGACTGAGGCTCGCACATGTTAAGAAATTCACCAGAAAGTCACATAATCAGTCGCTGAATAGGATTTTAACAGTCTCATGTCAGAGTGTATGCTCTTAAGCCAGTTTGCACTAATGGATTCATTCATTCATTTGCTCAATAAATCTTCATCAAGAAGACTGCTGATAAAGTGCTACACACCATTCCAGCACTGGGATTCAGCTCTAATTAAAAGATAGAGAAGTCACAGCCCTCATGGAGCCTCCTGTGCTATTTGGGGGATACAGGCAATCAACACATAAAATCAACACACCAGTACGTGAGGGGATGATAAGTCTAGAGAGAAGCAATGGAAGGATTTGGGTGGGAAGGAGGAGGCAACAAATAAAATTAAGGATCTGGAAGGCCTCAGTGAGCTAGTGGCATTTGAAGAAAGACTGAAGGAGATAAGGAAGCCATCCAGGAAGGGGGAAGCCATACTTGAGGGAACAGCATTCCAAGCAGAGGGAACAGCAGGAGAAAGGGTTCTCAGTCAGCACAGGAACTTCAAGCCCAAGGTAAGTCTCTTCCCATGAATTGCATGGAAAGGGACTGGTGGTCTGAGCAGGCAGGGAGACAAATTAGGAGATTATTATAACATTACAGGGAGGCGATGATGGGGACTTGGACCAGGGTGGAAGGGGTAGATAATATGTGACACAGAATGCAGATATATTTCAAAGACAGAGCCCACAGGATCTCCTGATGGACTGGTTGTCAGAAGGAGATAAAAGGAGACAGAAATGTGCCCGAAGTTTGCTTGTTTGCCATTTGCTTGCCTACTGGATTCATTTTTACCAGGGCAACTAAAATTTTGGGACCTCTAGTGGCTGAGTTGCAGACTCCGGGAGAAGCCAGTCTGGATGAAACAATCAAGGGTTTGGATGTATTAAGTTTGAAGACTCTTAGACGTCTAGGTAGGGATGCAGGCTAGACAGGAGAAGAAGCTCCTGGTGTACAAGAACATCCAGAATATATTTAAAGGCGAGTGATCGAGAGACTGCATTTAGATGAGTGAACAGGTCTGAATTTAAACTCTGAGGCTTACATGGCAATTACTGATTAGAAATTCTCTCGGTTGCAAAAGAAGAAACCAAGTGAAGAGAGTCATAGGATACCGTCTAAGCCACACACTTAGGTTAATGATGTGCAAATCGCCTGATTCGCCACCCTGCTAAGAATAAAATTTTTAGTGCCTTTTGTGGATTAGCCAGATAAGTGTAGACAACTGTTTCCTCCCCCCCCCCACACCGCCAAAGCCCCCCAAATTGTGGCACAGACATTCCTCAACAAACACAGTATCCCGAGCACAGCTTGAGATCTCCATGAACAACGTAGATGAAGGTATGAGATACGAAGATACTGAGACTTTCGAGTTAAATGAGTTGAATTTCATTAACCTTTTTGATGTTTACAGAAAAAAGTAAGTCTATACATACAATGATTGCTTAATCACTTCAACTACAGAAGATCTCAACTAAAAGTGAGCGCTTATCTTTGGTCCATTTGAATGGAGACGGTCTTAAAATGTCTCCTGTCCCATTGTAAAATCACTTAAATCTATGGAATTTGTAAAAACTTCACCCAATGAAACCATCTAGAACTGAAAAACCATTTATGCGACACTTTTAGACAGAAAGAGATCTACAATCCCCCATCCTTCCACCAACCCTAACTCACCTTTGCTTGTACCAAACAGATATTTTAATCAGGATCAATGCTATACTCTCATTAGATTTTCATAGATATCATCTTAGTCGATGTTCCCAACATTACGAAACCGTGTTCATTGCATAGATTAGAAAACTGAGGATAAAAGAGGTCAAGGCCATGGAGATAACGAGTAATAGAAGCAAAATTGGCTCTCTTTCCTCCTTTTCCCAATCTGAGGGAGCATTCCTTAGCAGAACAGCTGCTCACCATGAAATGGTGTTTTCTTGTTTAATTATAAACCCTCCCAAACATGGTTCTAATCCACACACACTTGGCTGGATTCCATTAATGAAACTACTATGTCATATTAGTTCGTCAAGAAGCTTTTGAATTGCAAAGTCACGCATCACCCTTTAGTCCAACATGCACGTAGAAGTGCCTACTCTGTACCAGACCTAATGCCCAAGTGCCGGCTGAGACTTACACATGCTACGTGCCATTCTAGGCTATGTGCAGCCTGGACTAATACCGCGAACACTTCTCACTCTAGACAGAGGGTCTCTATGCATTTCCCGGAAGCGCTCTCCCCCATTGCTTGCAGGCTCCATGAAAACTTGAGTTCGCGGTGTTTTCTGGCAACTGTGGAATCAGCCTCTTTAGTTCATACGAATAAATTACATCATCAAATCACTTAAAAAAATTAACTGGTGATAAAACCGGTGTTAATAAAGAAGACCGGGTTTTGTTGATGGTATCTTTGAGCTTTGCATGAGCAATAACCATCATTGCATCGATATTCTAAACTCTACTCGAGTATTAACACAGACAGAATGAATAAATCCTAGAAAAGTAGACTTCTCACTGGCACCCAATGTACTGTAAAATATAAAATGAATACAAACTCAACTTTATTTCCTTTCCTTCTGCTTCGAATATCTGTCTGTAAACATTGGCACACATATAGGACCATATTATGTCAGCTGTAATAATATAGAAAATAATCTCAATTACCATAAACTAGAAAGTTATGGTAACTAGTCTTTCAAATAAATCACCACGTGTCACAATTTGGCATAAACTCCGATCCTTATGAATAATTCACATTTTGCGCATTAATAATGCATGTCTTCTACCATTTGGAATGCTCCCCAACACAGAATGGATGTCTCTTATCAATTTCCTCAACTGACATGAGGGAGTAAATCTAAAATTAGAACTGCATGTCTTAATGCTCCCTTAAAAATGGCAACAACTCAGCTGGCCCATAAGGTCATCAAAAATATAAAGCTCCTACTATTTCTTGCCTTTTGCCGGGGAGTCACTAGGTTAAGCACCCTAACAATCGTTGCCCCTGCTGATGATGATATTTGCATAGCAGAAAAGATCAAGGAAACTTGCATAGGGCTGACAGAGACCGGTTAGCTCGGTTACATTTCTTCGTAATTATAGATGTATATACTCACAATAACACGGGACATAATTGCTAAAACATGGTAACCGGCAGGGGGAAAAAAAAAAAAAAAGAAAGCAAGCAAGAAAGCAAAGGGTCAAACCAAGCAGGCAAGAGTTTTTAATAATTACAGATATTTCCTACCATCCTCCCTAGCTGATTACCACTGCGAAATTCCTTTTCAATTTTCAGTAAAATTATCTGGCACATAAAAAACTTGAAGACCAAGTAAGAGAAAGGTGCCAATGGCACAGATTTGTAGAGAAAGACATTCAGTTTCTCACTGTAACTCCCAGTGTGGTCACTGCACATCATTGCTGATATTATCATTTCAAACATTACTAAAGTAAACTTTCTGCCCCTCCCCCACCCGAACCCGGCCACCCAAACACACACAACAAACAAACACAGCGACGGTACTGGACACAAGGCAAAGAGAAAGGAGGCAGCCTGAAATCAGGGGGTAAAAAAATCATTCCAGTGTGCTCCCCCGTCTCTGAAGAATTTCCTTCATCAACACTCAGTCTCAAAGAGAAGCAGAAGGAGTTCTCTCTGAAGCCCTAGCCACGGCGAGCAAGGGAAAGGGGGCAAAAGAGAGTTTTTTTTGGGGGGGGGGGGGAAGCCATCCCTATGCCAGCATCTGTCCCCTACAGGTGCCCTCGGGTTCATTCATTCCCGTGCTACGCGTTTAGGGAGCACTTCCTCTGTGGCAGGTATCGGGTTCCACCCTAGAGAATCTTCCCGCTGGGCTCCCGCTGTGTATTCCAGCAACAGAAATCCGCCACCCGGGCTGAGGACCAGAGGAAATCCACCCCGGGCCGGCCAGGCCACGCCGCCTGTGCCAACACCTGGGTCAGAGGCGGGTCGTTGTCCGGGATGCGGGGCCCGAGGAGACCTTCCGTGCGGCAGCAATCTCTGCCGGGTGGGGGTCGGAGGGGCTCTGACCCTGTTGGCACCGAGGGCGCGTGCCCTCTTTTCTGAGCCAGCCGCCCATCCCCCGGAAAAGTTAAGTTGGCGGCGAGTGGCAAGGGGGGGGGGGACACCGGGGGCCTCGGGCGGGCTCAGCACCCCCGGCCGGCCTCTCCGCTCTAACTCCCTTGGCTACCGAGAAATATTTATTTCCAGGAGACGGGCTCCAGTGGCCACTGAAGCCGCACACGCGGCCACCGTCGGAAAGCCGAGACGCCCGAGAGATAAAGATAGCTCCGTGACACGCCTAGACCCGGCCTCCCAGGGGCAGCCGCCGGCGAGGCGCATCGGGGCTGAGACAGCCACAGGGGCAGTTCGCCGGCGCGGCCGGGGGACCTCCTTCCAGCCTCCAGGGATGCTGGCGACCGAGGGAGACAATTGGACGCGCGAGCAGCGAAAAGGGAAGAAGGGGGGGGGGGGGGAAAGGGTCGATACTCACCCCCAGGCGTCTGCTCCGGATCCTCACGTACCCTTGCTTCACTATGTCATTAAAATTGGAAGCCATCCCGGGCAGCCGGTGACCCCCCTCACCCAAGCGCACGCACCCGAGGTGGCTCTGGGGCGGGTCAAGGGCCGGGTCAGGAGGCGGCGTGGGGGGGGGGGGGGGGGGGGGAAAGTTGACCCGGCGAAGCTGCGGCGGCGGCGGCTCGGCGTGGCCTCAGCAGGCGCGCATCACTCGGTCCCCCAAGCCCCGAAAGTGGGCGGCCG
Source organism: Panthera leo (assembly GCF_018350215.1). NCBI lineage: Eukaryota > Metazoa > Chordata > Mammalia > Carnivora > Felidae > Panthera > Panthera leo. Next base: position 8,051,085 of record NC_056681.1, read on the forward strand.
GCTCGCAGCCACTTCGGGGGAGCGCGGGGAGCGCAGCGCCGCGAGGCGAGGCTGGAGCGCCGGCGTCAGCTGACTCATCCGCCAGCCTGGAGGAGGAGGAGCGGCGGCTGCTCAGGGCTCCAGCCCTGCCTCTTCGCGGGCCCCGGGGGAGGGGGTGGGGGGAGGAGGGGAGAGAGGAGGAGGGGCGGGAGGAGGAGGGGGACGAGAAGGAGGAGGAGGACGGCGGAGGGGTGGGCCCCCCCCGGGGGAGGAGCGGCGGGAGGAGGAGGGGGACGAGGAGGGGAGGAGCGGCGGGAGGAGGAGGGGGACGAGGAGGAGGACGGCGGACGGGTGGATCCCCCCCCCCCACCCCCAAGAGGCGGAGCCGCGTGGGTCCGGGCGCCGGGCCGCGGCCACCCGCAGGCAGACACACTCGGACGAGCTCGCACCCCCTCCCCTCCTCTCCCGCCCACCTGGCCCGCCCCGCCCCCCTTTCCGATCCCTCCCCTCCTCCGGGACCCGGGGCGCGCCCCAGCCCGCCCCCGCACCTCGCTGACGGCCCGCGGAGATAACGCGCCCCCTCTTCCCGCTCCGGTGGCCGATTTTCGGAGGAGAGGAAATTTCACTTTTTCACGGCCGCCGCCGACCCCGCCCCTCCCTTCAGCCCCATCCCCTTCCCGAGCAGGGCTGATTTCTACCTCCTGGTGCCGGTGTCTGGGGAGGCGGTGTTGCCATGGTTTGCCTTGACCTTGGCAAAGGAGGGGAGGGATATTGCCCTGGCTTAAGCTACGTTTGAGCTTCCTCGGGTTTCCTTGGCACCCTGGACCCAGCCCTCGGTGATATCATTTGCCACATTTTCCTTGGGTGAGCCTGGCTTTCCCGCCTGAATGTAAGTTACCCAGGGGCTGACACCTGGCCTCATTCATATGTGTACCCCCAAAGCCTAGCCCAGAGCAGGTGCCTGATAAATTCTTAGTGCCAGGCATGGCTCTAAACCCTAAGCACGGATTGCCTCACTTCAACTCCCCTGTTCCTCATGAGGTAGGTCCCCTCCTTATGTAAATGCCAGGCCCATATTTGTGCCCCAGTAGTCTAGCAATAGAGCTCACCCTCATAACCCTTAAGGGATACTGCCTCTAGAATAAGATTGAAAGGGGAGCAGATTCTACACTCACTGCCCCTGACTGCACCACCCTCCTGAAGCATGCTTGAGTTCATACCCACTGACATTTATTGGGCACCAGCCTGCTAGGCATTGTCCTAATCCTGTTAAAGGAATAACGAGATACGTATTATCCTGCATTTTATGGAAACTAAAGCCCTGGCAGAGGAAGACTTGCCCCAGGTCCCACAGGACAAGGAGAAGTGTGTGAAGGGAGAGGTGTGTGACACCCACTTTGCCGTCAACACTGTCCTATTATAGCCCTTCTGGAGTGTAGATGTCATGAGGGCGGGAGCTTCCCTCCTTTCCAAGGAAGATCTTTCTCATCATTTGCCCTCTCCACAAAGGTAAAAAGACAGCATCAGAAATGGACAGTTGCTCCCTGGAGGTGACCAAACCAAGGCTGGATGATCTCTGATCAGAGCTGCGGGGAAGAGGGTTCATTTATTGAGTAGACTATTTGACTTGATAAGATTTGAAGACCTTTCAACTCTAAGATTATATGAATCTTTCCTTTCTCACCAGGAACACGAGCTTTTAGTCATTTTGGTTTGGTGAGTGTCAGGTACAGAAGAGAATCACCCAAGAATGTGTCATAGGAGGACTGAGACCGAGTTGGGACAGTCGAAAAGTAAATATTCCGGGAGGGGAACTCTTTGTGCTATATGGTAAATCATTAACTCTGTCATCATGTTGCTCTTTGATACAAATGATGTTTTAAGTTTGCATCTCTCGCCAAAGAAGGATGAAATGATAAAAATCATTTGGAGAGTTCTTTTTGAAGGCTTAGAACTTAAAAAAAAAAAAATAGTGTCCATGGTTGCCATGAAATAAATGTATTCGTGGAAGGCATTTGTCCAACACATCATTTGTAGACCAAATCAACAGTATCATAGAAACAAAGAATGAAGGAATTGAGGCATAAGGACCTAGAAGTGAATGGCTCAAGATAAAAGAAATAATTACTGACAAAACCTGAAACTGAGAAATCCATCCCATGGTAATTAATGTTGAGTATAATTGACATCCATAAATAATTAAGCTAGATGTGAGAAAACTAGAATCAAACTAGAAAATATCAAACTAGGGGCGCCTGGGGGGGCTCAGTCGGTTAAGTGTCTGACTCTTGATTTCGGCTCAGGTCATAATCTCACAATTGTGAGATTATGTGCTCAGCTTATAATTCTCTGCTCTCACCTTAAAATTCTCTTTCCCTCTCTCTCTGCCCTCCCCCAAAAATTAAAAAAAAAAAAGGAAAATATCAAACTAGCTGTGAAGAGACAAGTGATTTTTTTTTTAATTGCAGGAATGAACCCAGAATACAGTTTTATTCGTTTGGTTTTGGTTAAGTCAAACTGTGAAACATGGAAAGTACACAGACTGTAGTATTCACAGGATGAACAGCCGCTTGCATTTGTCCAAAATGTGTAATACACAACCACGGCAGAAAAGGAAAGGAGGCATTCAGAGATACGCAATGTAAGTAGTGCTTACAGAGTTGCACAGTGCACAACTCACACAACTATACACTGCCAAATGGACATACAGTCCCACACAATTCAGTTTCATTGGGGATAAGGCTGATATAAAAAAAAAATCATTATTGCAATCCCTATTTTTAACTCAGTTTCCAACACTTCACGCTTCTTATTTGTAGCATCTATTTCTGTTTCCTCAGCATCCACACTCCCTTCTGCCAACAGTGATCATCATATTGATCTTGAGTATACGTTATCCCCTTCTCCCAGTGTGGGTCTGAGGTGGGAGAGTAAGAGTTCATTGCATTAAAATGAAATGAATGCGAGATCAAAATGAATTCCACATGGTAGTACTTCTCTCCTATTTGGGCATCTTGTTGATATGAAACAAAACTGTGTCACGAATTGAAACAGAAGACTGTAACGATCGCACTGCAGAGCCAGAAATTAATCCCAAATTTCCCTACTCCAATATATTCAGAGTGGAAACCCACTGTAGCTTGAAACATGAACAACTCATACCATTCCCTCTGTACTCCATTCAACCAATGATTATTATTGCTATTATTATTATTATTATTATCATTATTATTATTATTACAAAGCTCTTTGGGACAGAAAACTATGTGCAGAAATTCAGAGGCTTCTGCAACTTTTCCAGGGTAGGTACGTGATGGGTTCCCACGCCTCGCCCAAAAAGGTTGTACCTACACCAGCTACCACAAAGGACCAAGGCAGAGGCTGAAATGGCACTTGTCCAATATCTTTACCAAAAATAGCCTGAGCTTTGGCCCCACTGCCTGCTGCTCTCAGTGGGAGAGTCGCAGAAACGGGCAGCCTTTCCTCTGGCAAGGTAAGCCAGTGCTAATAAAAATGAGTCGGCTATCACTAAGGAGAGAGGTTGTTTGCTGTCCTGCCAGGTCCCCCTCCACCAGTCCTTCCCCACCTAAAGGAAGACAACTTGCAAGATGACACAGAAATCAGGTAGAAGGAAACCTGGGAACAGAGCTGCTTCTGTTACTCATTGCTTCCTTGCTTCCTTCCCGCATCCAACAAATAATGACTGAGCACCTGCTATGGGCAGAGATTGCCACACACACACACACACACACACACACACACACACACCCCACAAAGACAAACAAAATCCCTATCCCCATGGAACTTATACCCCAGTAGGAGAGAGAGAAAAAAATAAGCAGATAAACAGCTTATAAATAGCTATAGCTGATAGCAAAAAGAACATGAGTGTTGTGCTACGTGGGGAGTAATGAGCAGCCTTACTTTCGGTAAGAAAGAGTCAAGGAAGACTTCTCAGAGGAGGTGACATTCAAGCTAAGACAGGAACGATGGGCAGAAGCTACGGGAATCATCAGGGAAGCGTGTCCCAGCTAGAGCCAAGGGCACTGGAGAAAGCCGAATACAGCAAAGTTATAGTTTTAAAATATTATTCTGTCTGATGAACAAAAAATAGATTAGGAGGGACTGAACCGGAAATGGTGAGACCATCGAAAAAATCTGCTTCTAAAGACCTGGCACCCAAAAATCTTTAAGGAGAGAGAAATGAAGCTTCCGCTGAGAATGTAAATGCTTTTAAATTTTTTAACGTTTATTTTTGAGAGAGAGACAGACAGACAGACACAGAGCACAAGCAGGGGAGGGGCAGAGAGAGAGAGAGGGAGACACAGAATCCGAAGCAGGCTCCAGGCTCGGAGCTGTCAGCACAGAGCCCGATGCAGGGCCGGGACCCACAAGCCGTGAGATCATGACCTGAGCTAAGTCGGAGGCTTAACCGACTGAGCCGCCCAGTCGCCCCGAGAATGTGAATTTATATCAATTGATACAACTGTTTTGGAGCATGATATCTATCCAAAATTTTTAAACTTTTGTAATTGCTTATCCAGTTCTGGAAATGCATGCGAAGGCACAAAGATTTAGTTACAGGAATACTCACAGCAGTGGTATTTATGACAGTATGTATATTTATCTTAACTTCATAGAGACATGTGTTAACATAAAACGTATGCATCTACATATATATTTTACATGGAAGCAGGTCCACTAAACTTTGCTTATTGAAAAGTTATTTTTCTCAACCCGAATGAAATCTCCGGAAGGTCTCTGGCTTTTTGGGCTACTACTAGGTAATGAAGAGTCCATTTCAGCCTAATAGCCATATCACACTGAATATCATTCAAATTAGGTTTTGTCCCTTACCCCAGTTGGGAACTAGGAGCTTGGGGGTTGGGAATGGCTTCTTCACTGATTTTCTGACCTGCCTCCTCTCCTCCATAATGACTACGGGCTTCTGGCTTCCAGGAGACTGGAGCTCGAGGGGAGAAGGAAAGGCTAGAACACAGGAGAGGTTTTTTTAAGTACTTTTCTTAAGTTTATTTTTTTAATTTGACAGAGGGAGAGAGAGGGAGGTGGGGGTGGGGTGTGTGGGCAGAGAGAGAGAGAGAGAGAGAGAATCCCAATCCCAAGCAGGCTCCGCACTGTCTGTACCCCACTGGGGGCTGGAACTCATGAACCCAGAGACCATGACCGGAGTCAAAATCAAGAGTCAGAGGCTTCACCGGCTGAGCCTCCCTGACTCAGGCTCCCCACGGGCAAGTTTTGCCTTGGAGTAGATGACCTCTGGGCAACAGGTATATAATATTTGCTCTTTCTCTCACAGAGCTTTTGTGAGTTCCTTAGAGATGCTAAGAGCTCTTTCTTCTCAGTCTGGCTGCTCTTTACTCCACCCCAGGGTCTCATGCTCCAGGGTTCTGGCCCTTCCAGGTGGTTCTGTTGGTGGATCTATTCTAAGACAAGCCCTCCCTGGCCAGAGGAAAAACTCACTCGGTGTTGGCCCTGCCAGTGAATGATGAGCCCACTCCCGGGGCACCCACTGCTTTTAGCTCTGTCGTGAGTCAAGGCAACTAGTTGACTCCAGGCCTTCACCTTCTGAATATTAAGGAATGGGTCTAACACCAGTCCTTGTGTCCCCGGTACTTGAGACGACTCACTTCTAGCCTTCTAAGTGATTCTCTTGAAAATCGCTCCCTTGCTATAAAGTAAGGGGAAAGCCCTCCCTTCCTTGTCTCATGGGCAGGAGAAAAGCAGCTCTCTGCCAAAGAACCAGCCTCTTCAAACTCTTGAACCACAGCGTCTTATTTAGGCTGGCGGTACATGATCAACTATTGCAGACAAAATGGTTTTGAACTCTCTTTTTGCAACTTCTGCACAGATAGTCCAGCACCTTGCTTTAGAATGTTTTCTATAAGTTTCCCCCACTGGGCTTTTGAGGTTTCTGCTGAAATTGAGTCAATAGGAAGAGTCACATTTAGCAATGGGTTACAAACCCGTATCAAAACCATTAAAATGGATATAAAAGACATCCCCCTCTTATTCGTTCATCCAACAAATATTATCTGAGCCAGGCTGGCGAGGCACTGAGGAGCCAATGAAGCAGACAGAAAAAACCAGACTGAGCTCGTAGAGGTGACAATGCACCAGGAATACAAGCCTTTAAGAAAATACTCGGGGCGCCTGGGTAGCTCAGGTGGTTGTGCATCCGACTTTGGCTCAGGTCATGATCTCACGGTTCATGAGTTCGAGCCCCACGTCGGGCTCTGTGCGGACAGCTTGGAGCCTGGAGCCTGATTCGGATTCTGCGTCTCCCTCTCTCTCTACCTCTCTCCTGTCACGCTCTGTCTCTCTCAAAAATAAACATGAAAAAAGTTTTTTTAAATACTCAAATTATTTTGAGTGAAATTATGCACAGAAGAAAGTTACATGGTGCTGTTTGGGGAAGGATGAAGAAACAGGACGTGACCCCTTTGGAAGATGGGGGATGGAGAAGTCAGGGAGCTGGAATAGGGAAGGAGAAGGCACTCGCCCCTGAGGGAGGGTAGAGAGGGTGGTGGGGAGAAGGACAGCATCTGCCAGTGTCCCAGACAGAAGAATATATGGCACTTTTAGAACAGAAGGTGGTTAGGGGAACTGGAATTTGGAGAATGAGAAGACAGTATTGGGCGATGAGCCACAGAGGATAAGAGGGTTTCTCAGTATGTTATAAATGATCTATGAGGTAGGGTCTGGTTTTTTAAAAACTTAGTTGTTTTTTTTTTTAAACAAGGTCAAATATATCTACAGTAAAATAGTAGCGGTGGTTATTATTTGTTGTTGGGAGTATTAGATTAACTTTCTCCTGTGTGCTTTAAAATAAATAAAAATAGGGGCGCCTGGGTGGCTCAGTCGGTTAAGCGGCCGACTTTGGCTCAGGTCATGATCTCACAGTCCGTGGGTTCGAGCCCCGCGTCGGGCTCTGTGCTAACAGCTCAGAGCCTGGAGCCTGTTTCAGATTCTGTGTCTCCCTCTCTCTGACCCTCCCCCGTTCATGCTCTGTCTCTCTCTGTCTCAAAAATAAATAAACGTTAAAAAAAAATAATAATAAAATAAAATAAATAAAAATAAATTCTAGGGGCACCTGGGTAGCTCAGCTGGTTAAGTGTCTGACTCTTGATTTTGGCTCAGGTCACGATCTCACGGTCGGTGAGTTTACGACCCTCGTCAGCTCTGTGCTGATGGCGCAGAGCCTGCTTGGGATTCTCTCTCTAGCCTTCTCTTTCTGTCCCTCCCCCGCGCGTTCTCTCTCGCTCTCTGTCAAAATAAATACATAAACTTAAAAAAAATCGAAATGCAATTTTTAAAAGTAGGATGACTCTGCACGGGTGGACCTCATATCTTGAGTTTTATAACCCAGGACACAAAAGCAAACGTAAGCCTCTAGTGAACTTAACTGGACCACAAAAAAAAAAAAAAAAAAAAAAAAAAAAAGAAAGTCTTGTGATCATTAAGCTCTTCCAGATATTTGAGTTTCTTTCCTGATGAGAAGAGTGTTCCTCTCTGTAGGTCAATGCAGAGCCAACCCAGGAAGATCTAGGCCAACACATGAGAAAAAGACCGAGAGAAGCTAAGTACATGATGAAGGCCCTTGGCATTTCTAGAGCTCCTTTTCAAAATGTAGCATGTATCATGCAGTGGTTTGTACAAGCAGATTAGAAGGTCAATATTCCAGGGGTCTCCTCAGGGCTGTTCCCCTAGTTCACTCAGTGACTTTGCGCAAGCCATTAATTTCTCCGGCCTCATAACCTGATCTGGAAAACAGAGATAAACGGCACCAGCCTCACTGCCACAGTCTGTTGAAGTCCCTGGATAGGATGTGTGAAGAGGGCAGCGTCTTAGGTTGGAAGTGCTTGGCCAATGCTAATTAATCCTCGCAGCACCCCCACGCCCTGTCATATCGTCCACTTTTCACAGCTGAGGGACCTGAAACAGAAAGCCTGAGCAACTTGTCCAAAGACACAGACGTCTGCATCGGAACTGGGGGGATTAGCAGGCGACAGCAGTGGCATCCGAAGAGGCAAGATTTTCACTTCGCTCATAAAATACGATGAAATTGCATCTGGAATGTTTTCATTTTGAAGACATAGTTTCTGTGTCAGTGGATTATAAGGCAAAGAAAAAAAACCAGTCACATTTGTGTGTGTGTGTGTGTGTGTGTGTGTGTGTGGGTGTGTGGGTGTGTGTGTGTGGCAGTTTAGGGACTCCTTTCTTTGGCTGGTGACTGTAATTAGCTGCACACAGCAATTCTACCTCTATCTCACTGGCCAGAGCTTAGTCACATGCCCTGGGCTTCACAAAGAGATGGGGAAGTGGGGAAATGTAGGTTTTATGCAAGGCAGCCACGAGCCAGGCTAAGTGTGGGAGTCGAGGGCAAAGGCAGAGGGCGGCTTGCTCGAGGATTGGATCAGTTCTAGAAACCCTGAGGGCACGCAGTGACCCGTAAGGAAGCTACTGGGGACCAGGAGGAATCCGAACATCCTGGTATCTTCACGTGGCCTCAGGCAAATTCACAGTCCTCCTAACATTATCCCCCACTGGTATTTCCTCTTTCGTCAGTTTCGTTTTTTTTTTTTTAGCTGAAAGTAGCATAAAGCTCCACCGCAGGAATCTCAGATCAAAGGCTAAGTTTATGGCTGTAGTTTACAAAATCTAAGATGCCGCTAATTTCAGAGTGCACTACCACTTTCTGCACTAGGAAGGAAGAAAAATTACTTCTGGCTTAACTTTTCAGGTCGATGGCCGGCCACCAGAGGTTATTAAAGCTTTAGGGAGGTTTAATTGTCATGCAGCAAACTGCGGATACGTAAAATGTGAAGTAAGTCCTGACATGTGGGTACACCAGGGAAGTCATCCCCACAGTCAGGATAACAGACATAGCCTTCATCCCCAAAGTGCTCTCATGCCCCTGCTGTCTCGAGCCACCACGCTCTGGGCTATGGTAGCCATCATTTTGCAATATATAAATGTTTCGGATCAACACTTGTACACCTTAAACTTACACAGCATAATATGTCAATTACATCTCAATAACTCTCAGGGGGAAAGTTGTATTTTTTTTTTTCTGTACTTATCTCACTACAACTTAGCGGAGACCTGCACAGCTGATGCATGTCGTTCATTAAACTGCTGAATCACACTCCATCATTTGACAGGAGCACATCTTCTTTCTCCTCTCTCTACTGATGGACATCTAAGTTATTTCCGTTTTATCCCATTACGAGCAATAGGCATCAAATTGTTATGTCTAAAATATGAAATAAGATCATCATCATCATATCTTTTTTAAAAAAAAAAAAATCTGAAATCGCTGACAGTCATTGACGCTCAATATCAAAATTCTTGAAAACAATAGCTGCTTGTGGGCTCTTTTTATGAAATCAAATACTCAATAGACCTTCTAAGGAGCAAGTGCAATAAAAGAGTCTGTTTTGCAGAAACTCTGCAGGGAGAATGAAAACGAAACTAATATATTTTAAATATTTCTTTGATTTCCCCTGTTAAGCTTCAACTTGTAACTCTTACATCAGTCTATTTAAATAACTGCAAACATATAACCATGAATGATAGAGGCAGGAACATGCAAGGACTCTGCATTTAGTATTTTAGCTCAAAGCGTTGCATCTGTCCTTCCTTATGAAGTGACTTTAGCAAGATCATGTTCCGTTTGCACGTAGAATGAAAGCCCCATTCCTCCTTGTCCTACAAGGTCACACATGCCCCTGGGTCCTCATCCACCCCCTTGACATCAGCTACTCCTTGCCCCTGCACACCTCCTTCCCATCCACAAAGAACTTCCTCCTGTTCCCGAGAAACACCAAACTCACTCCCACCTCAGCATCTTAGCATTTGCTTGTTCCTTTCTTTGCAAACTCCTGCCTCAGATTTTCGCATGACTGACTCCTTGTTATTATGTATCAGCTTGTGTCACCTCCTCTGAGAAGCCGTTCGTGACCTCTGAATCCAATTAGCATGCTTCTTCTAACCAAATCACTTGCCTTCATAAAACTCTGTTATTTTGTGCAAAATACTAAATGACAAATTTAGATCTCTTGTCTAATGATAGGTTGGCATGCCTCCTGTCTGTTCCCCACCTTCTACAAAACGGGGCGTGAGTAGGAACCTTTCTGACTTGTCCACTATGAGCCTCAGTGCCTGGGACGATGCTGGCACTGATGAATGACTGAATGAATGAATGAATGAATGAATGGAGTGAAATTAAAGCAAAAAACAGTGCCTGCAGGCTATCTGATACTACATGTGCCCCGAGATGTTGAACGAATGGCGGAAACCTAAAATAACGTCTGCGTTGCCATTGCTGTACCTTCTCGGGTGCGAGCCATTTGTAGGCAAATACATCTCACGGCACTGCCTTCAATGAAGACAGTTAAACATCAATGGAGCACTCAAGGTACACTTGTTTGTAGAGGTGTTCGGCGCTAAAGAAAGAAGTCCAAACAAACAAGCAAAAACAACCAACAACTATGGACTTTGGAGTCCAACAGATTTGGTTCAAATTCCCACCTCACTATTTACACTGTCTCTGAACTAGTATTTCCCCACCAGGGCAATTTTGTCACCCAGGAGCTATTTGTCTGGAGACATTTGGACTGTCATAACTGTGGGGTGAGGGGGGCAATCTGCATCCAGTAGGTGGAGGCCAGGGAAGCTAACTAAATATCCTCTCCACAAAGAATTACCCAGCCACGATTGCCACCATGGTTGACTAACCCTGCTCTCAACAAATTGCTTAATTTCTCTTGTATTTTACGTTCTCATCTGAAAATTGGGAACAGACCATATCAACCGCGTAGGATTACTGTAGAGATTAGGAAAAATGTGTTTAAGGCTCATGTCTGGAGCATGGTAAGTCAACAAGTAAACATTATGTTTATTATGAACATCACATGTTATATTGTTTATCATTTCTCTTTATTAGTTGCTAAGGCATGAAGCTCCTTCTCTGGCTGGAGATTTCCTTCTTCTCTTTGAATCCTCAGTTCCTAACAGAGGGCCTGGCACTGAGCAGATGCTTAATGTGGCCTCAATTAATTAAACTAAATCTTGAATTGTCTAAAACATCAGAGACTTAGCTCATCTTATACTTTGTCCCTCTTTCTCAAAATTAGTTTGATCGCTCTAGTCAGTACTGTCCCCTTTATGATCAATTTTTTAAATTATTTTCTCATGAATCATCTTGTTGGCCTCTTAAGTCAAAATTAAATCACAGGACATGAAAATTAATGATCTGGACCCTGATCTGCCTTTGCCTGGCTTATAGACAAAGCGGATGCAGCACACTGGCCTTCTTACTACTTCTTGACAAGCCAACCAGGTTTCTGCCTCAGGGCCTTTGCACTTCTGGCTAGAATGCTCTTCTCTCTGGATATCAGTGTGAGATCTTAATGTTCCTTTCTCTGGTTATCGTGGGGTTGAGTGTTGTTGTATTCCTGTTAGTGTAGTCTAGATAACATATTCTAGATAGCAACTTCTTTTAAGTGTTACAAAAACCTTTTGGCCTGGGGTGGTCTTTTCTTTTTCTTTATGATGTCTTCTCGTGAACAGAATGGAATCAAACTTCACCGATCATTTCTTTAAGCTGGTCATGGGAGCGTCTTTTTAAAGAAACCTCTCAGGATCCTAATGTCATAAAATATTTTCCAACGTGTTTTTCCATAAGCTTTAAAGTTTGCTTTCACAGGGAAGTGCCTAATTCATGGCGAATCGCTGTGCTGTGGCAGGTTGGAATGCGGTTCACCTATTTCTACGTGAAACCACTGGCAGTGGCCCTCTCTGCACATCAGTCTACAGTGTCACACCTGTTCCAGCTCCAGTGTCCCGCTGTGGGACAGCTTCTGGACCTTCAGCTATATGCCCGTCCCCAACCCTAGTGATCATAGCTTTGTATCAAGTTTCTTCCCTCATCTAAGGCTGCCCCTTCTGGTTTTCTGCTTGTTTTTCCCCCCCAGGCCCCTCCCCTTTTGCTATGCCATAAATGCTGGTGTTCTTAGGGGTTCGGTGCACTTCTCTCTTACTTCCTCATTCTAGACGCGATCCCGTTGCCATATGCTCCCCAAATGCATGCCTGAACTATGACCTGTCTCCCAAGTTCTGTAACCGTATGTCTAAGAACAATAGCCCACGCGTGCTGAGTACACACTGGGTTCCAAACACAATCCAGGAGCTCACGGCGCATCATCAGCTCACCGAATCCACCAGCAACGCAGCGTGGCAGGGACAACTGTCATGACCCATAGTCACCAGTGAGAGAGCTGTGGTACAGAGGTTAAGAGACTTGCCCAAGGTCTCAGAGCCAGTGAGTGGGGGCAGGCAGGCTGGCAACACCATGGACAGAGCACAGCACACACTCAATCTGTATGTTCTACCATTTACTGGGGCGCTCTAGCCGGATGTCCCCAGCACAGGTCAAACTCAGTGTGTCCCAGTCTGAGCTATTGTTAGTGGGAGTTTTCCAGTGGCCTGAAAGGGACTGAGCACGTGTATATACATACACACAGACACTCCTGCATCTGTATACTCACAGGAAAAAATTATTCAGATGTTTGCTTTTTATTTAATTTTGTTAATATTCAATTTATGAAGTTCACAAATTAAAAAACCTATTTGCTAAACACACACACACACACACACACACACACACACACACACACAGGAGAAACTGGGTGAGGGGTACCAGGGACCTGACTATACAATTTTTCCTTTCTGTAAATCTTTATTCCAAAATAAGTTTAAAAAAATCTGGTTTTTCCTTTTAACTTTGACTGTAAAAAATTAGTATTGTGTTTATCAGTCTTGCAGAATTCAACCTTCACTTCTAAAGAGTCTTTGAATGACGTTTGGCTCATTTTCAAGCTTAAACACTTTTAAACATTTTAAACTGTATTTATGAATTTAATATATTTGATTTCCTTCTTAAGTACTTCACCTGCGTACCACAACATGTAGACTCTTCCCCAATACAAATAATTTTTATGAATTTTAAACAGGTAAATACTGCGAGCCTTAAAATCTTCTGAAATATCTCAATGCATAGTAAAATTTAGTTATAAGCCTAAACCAATTCTTCATGAACTCTTTTACTTTTTTCCTGTGAGGCTATAACTTTCAACTTGAATAGACCAAATTCTTTGAAATTCTGTAAGTATATTAAAAAAAACCCTAAGTATGTAACAAAATGTTAATAATGTGGTTTTGATTCTGCTGAACCTGTCTACTCTCAATTGCCAGGCTCCCTGGCTTCCGGGAGGCATGGAGTGCAGGAAGGTGGGGATCAGCCCAATGAATGCAGGCTAGGATCCCGATAGCACGACATTCCAGCTAAGACAAAAACAGCTATCCTTACACTGCGATCCGTTTGAGCGATTGCCTATTCCGCATGCTGGAGGTTCCTAATGCCTGGGGCACGGTCTGATTCTTCTCAGCAATATTTTTGGTCCCCGTAAACTTCGCCTTAGAGTTGCTTTGTCGTGGACCACAGAAAATAAGAAACGATGGCGTGCCAAGTCACATGTGCCACAACCCTAGATTCCAGTCACATTCAAGATCCTAATTCTGCCTCCTCCCAGAAATGCGGTCCCCCACTCTGCTGGCACTCGTGATTGAAATCTGCATTTCCCCGGCCCTTGATATCTGTCAGTACTTTCCATCTAGGTCTGAATACCAGTGGATTTGTCAGGAATCCTGAATTCTTGTCCATGCGTTCTCTCCTCGGACGATACGACCCTCACTGATACTCAAAATGACATCCCTTTACGTTTTGCCTTCTCACATCGACTCGGGGGGCCATTCTCTTGACCCCTTTGTAACCTTCTACCTTTCCCTCCAAACCTCCACAGCCCTTGCCACGTCCCACCCGACTCACTCTCAGTACCTGGCCTCTCGTAGCGCACTAACCACAAACCACACGCTCTTCCTTAATGCTGCTTCCTCCTACATTCTCCCCTCAACAGTTCCTGATTTATATATTTTGATGCCCCTTTGTTTTTGTGCATAAAGATACATGACTGTTTTTTTTTTCACTGAGTTGTGTAACACCAAAATGAAATGAGCTTCCTTTACATCAATAAATCATGCCTTAAATCTTATTTCATAGATTAATACAGTACACCCTCTTAATGTTTTTGTGATGGTCTGCCCATCCTTTATTTTTAATCTATAGGAATCATTTTAAAGGAGTCTTTTAAAGTTAGTCTTCAGTTAGTATATGATTGAATGCATCTTTTCATTGGATAGTTTAATTCACTTTCATTTTTAATATTTTTTGGTCTGTTTCATCTTCCTCCTCTCCCCTTCATTTTTGCTTTCTGATTTTACACTCCTTTTACATTTCATCCTTCCCCCCCCTTTTTATATACAAGCTGTATTTTCTTTTTTAATTTTTAATAATGCTGATGTAAAAAAAAGTTGTTGACGACTGATACTATCCACAGCAACACAATTTACCGTCTACATTAATATGATTTCATTTTGCCAGGAAATTCTTGCCCAGAAAAATGAAGTTGCAAATAACTTGTTTGTTTGCGAAACTTGCTGAGAATCCATTTACCCAAACAATAGACTATTCCCCTTTTCCCTTCAGTACAAGGAACAATAGTCTCTTCTTCCTACTAAAGAGTGGATTGCTCAGAGCGGATTCATCACATTCTTGCTTCTATTCGAAAGACTCCTTCAAGATGTTCACCTTTCCGCATCCATCATTCCTCAACTATATCACAAACTTTGCCAATACCAGTCAAGCCCCTGCATTGAAAGACCCACCTTAAATCAGGCCACAGAAACCTCGCAGACATCCACTTTTGGCTTTCCCCTCTAGAGATGCTACTGAGACTCCAGCCTCCCTTACTGCAATAAATGATAAATTTGGCTTTGCTTGATCTGTAGGCTATTTTAATGATCTCTTTGGGGAGTCAGCAGTCAACACTATCCTATTTTTATTCCCCCGGTAGTTAATTTTACAATTTTATGAATATATTTCAATCTATTTTTAACAGTCTAACTTTTGCAGAAGATAAAAAATTAAGCAATTTTTATTTCCCCCAGACCCCACTCTCTTTCTTGCCTTTATTAAGAAGATATGTGGTATAAGATTATAACGATAGGGGCACCTGCGTGGCTCAGTCGATTAAGCGTCCGACTCTTGGTTTCGGCTCAGGTCATGATCTCACAGCTTCATGAATTCGAGCCCCACGTCGGGCTTTGGGGTGGCAGCGTGGAGCCCGCTTGGGATTCCTTCTCTTTCCCCCCTCCCTGCCCCTCCCCTGCTCGTGCGCTGTCTGTGTCTCTTTCAAAATAAATAAACTTAAAAAAAAAATTCTTAAAGGTTACAATGATAAAGATGATGAGGATTTTACAACATGCTTGTCTTTGAATAATCATTTTTGACCTTTGTATTAGGTTTTTTAAGTATATAAACATCTATGATGGAAAATCTAACATAGTGTTTTATGTCACCTCTTCTAATATCTACTACATGGTATCTGTATAATCTGAGACTTTTCGATGCATAGATCTATCATTCATTTTTTTTCCTGCGCCTTCTCATTCAAGAGTTATTTTTCAGGTGTACAATATAGTGATTCAACAATTCCATACATCGCCCGGTGTTGTATGATAACCAACTGGAATTTAAATAAAAACTTTAAAAAATAATAGCACAGGCAAGCAAAAAAGCAAACGACAAAGAGTTATTTTTAAAATCTGTGCTATTACTATCCTTTAAATAAATTGCACCTGTTTTGATCAATGGTGGTTTTGTATAGTCTCATTTTCCTTCTCTGAAATTATTTGACACATTCTTGTGAATAGCAGGAAATGTCTTTGATTTCATTTTTAGGGAAGGTACTTTACATTTGCTGCCAGTGGAATGACCTCATGAGTTTAAATGCAAATCAGACAAAGGGCGTGGTGAGGTATACAAAATTCAACTGGGTATCATTATCAACATCTCCACCGGTGGTATGAATTTGAGAATATATATTTTAAAAATTAGCTCATCCAACGGACAAGTCTTTATCCCTGGGTAGAAATCCTCTTTCGATGTCTTTAAAATTCCATCAAATTCCTAAGTCTGAGTTAGCAAAGATCAATTTCATGGGCTTTAAAATGGGAGGAAAAAGCAAAAGCAAAATTAAATCAAGAGACAAACGGGTGTGAGTCACAGAGCCTGTGAATAGACATGAGTCAGTAACTGTGTATAACTTGAACTCAGGACAATAGGCTACTCGGCCACATCCTGGAGTTATGAAAACACGAAAGGAAACTAAAACAGAGCTCGGTGAGCCCCAGCAGGGTAGCCGTGGACAGTCCCACAGTCTCAGGACAAAGTTTTGCTCACAGATCAGCCCAGTTCATGAGAATGACAACTATCCCTTACATGTGAATGGATTTCTTAAACTTTACTTATATAAAACTTACTTACATAAAACTAAACTTATATAAAAATAAGTTTACTTATTTTTGAAGAGAGAGACAGCATGCATGTGCACACAAGTTGGAAAAGGGCAGAGAGCAGGAGAGACAGAATCCCAAGCAGGCCCGCACCATGAGCACAGAGCCTGATGCGGGGCTCGAACTCACGAACTTCGAGATCATGACCTGGGCCCAGATCAAGAGTCGGTCGCTCAACTGGCTGTGCCACCCAGGCACCCCAGATTTCTTAAATTTTAAAATTAAGTACAAAAAATTTGAAAGTAAAAAAAAATCATAGTATTGGTATTCTGAAAATAATGAATTTGTACACACTTTACATGTATGCATTTGAAACACATGAAGAAAATTAAAACTTCAAATTTTTGTAAGTTTAAACATTCATAAATTAAAAAGACTTAGTAACTATTCAGAAATATTGTTTTTATTAATCCAGTCTCTTGAGGGATACTTAAAACAAATATATTAAATTTATAAAAGCTGTTTAAATTATTTGAGGTATTTAAGCTTGTAAAAGAAACCAAATATTTGTCAAAGATCCTGCAAGTGATTACTAATACCCGCTAAATTTAAAAATAGAAAAATATATCTGTGCACTAAACTTAAAGCCTAGCAAAGAGATAGTTTTTCTTATATAAAACAATTTTTAAAAAATGTTTATCTATTTTTGAGAGAGACAGAGACAGAGTGCAAGCGGGGGAGGGGCAGAGAGAGAGAGGGAGACACAGAATCTGAAGCAGGCTCTGGGCTCTGAGCTGTCGGCACCAAGCCCAACACGGGGCTCGAACTCAAAAACCGAGAGATCGTGACCTGAACTGAAGTCGGACGCCCAACCGATGGAGCCACCCAGGAACCCTGATAGTTTTTCTTTTATAATGATAACTTCAATAAATTGAATACTATTTAAAAAAAAACAAAAACCTTTTGAATAGTATTTTTCTATATGTAGAAGCATCCCTTCAGGGCACCAAAAAAACTCCCATAAACCTATCCTTCCTTTCATACTGCTTCCTTGAGCTTTTATGTAATCATTAAACAGATTTATTAAGCGCCTATTATTATAATCCAGGTAATGGTCAAGACACCGGGGATACAGCGAGAAATGAAGAAGGGTTACTGACGATGTGTTTACACAGACACGTATTTTTGTGTTTTTCCGTATTTGTGTGAGTGAGGCGTTTAAGCACAATCAAGTTAGAATGCTTGCCTCCCCACCCACTCCCTGCTTGTCACACATCCCTTTCATGGGGTGGCATTAGAAGGAGTGGATGTGGCTAACGGAGAGATGAATTTAGGACGCACTGATTTTGGTGTTAGTGGGATAGATGTCTGTGATTCAGTCATTGGTGTGTTCAGTTAACATTTTTCTCACAGTTCTGGTGTAGAAATCGCTTCCTAAGAGATTCTCAGTTAGCTCAGGAGATTCTCCTGAGAATCCTGAGCTCCTGAGAATTCTCAGGAGATTCTCAGTCTCCCGGGTTAGCTCTCCCTTTTAATGACACAAAGTTACAAGGACAGAAGTAGTATCAAAGTGGAAACATGCTCCTGAGCTCACGTGGGCCATGGAGGGGAAACAAGGCTTGGAAGGTTCAGAGTCAGATGACAGTGTATGAAAAATTGGGACACCAACATCTCTATCGTTGAGGATCCATTTGAAACTCTAGCACCAGTAACAATAAATGCACCATACACTTTCATTCTTCTTGATGGGAATTCTGAGACACAGCGCTCCGGAATTCCTGAATTCATAGTGTATAAGACATGAAAATTGAGTAGCGGTATATTAAATCACCTCTGAGCTCATCTGAGACATCTTGTCCGGACAAACTCTTACGGATCTAGACAAAACAGCACACAAAACTGCTCTCAAAACAGAAATAAGCAACCACAGTAGAGAAAACACCCCGAGTCATCTTTCCATTTTCCCTCTAGAAATAAGATTATGAAATCATTGTTACATGATAGAATGATCAAAAGCTATGCCCACAAAAAAATATAGGGAAAAAGGTATGACAAAGGTGTGAATCAGTTAACAAGAAAATAAATTCTGTGCTATTTTGCTGTACTTGGTGACATATATATGTGACATTTGACTTTTTTTTTTATTAAATCAGCTTTCAAATCATTTGTGATTTATGATTTTTAATGATTATTTATGTCATATTTATTTTCTCATTCTAAGTAAATATTTGCTCTATATCTTATTCTCAATTCATAATATATTTAAAAAAATTTTTTTTAGTCTTTATTTTTGAGAGAGACAGAGACAGAGTGTGAGCAGGGGAGGGGCAGAGAGAGAGAGGGGAAGACACAGAATCTGAAGCAGGCTCCAGGCTCTGAGCTGTCAGCACAGAGATCGACGCAGGGCTCGAACTCACGGACCGTGCGATCATGACCTGAAACGAAGTCGGACCCTTAACCGACAGAGCCACCCAGGTGGCCCTTGATTCATAATTTTATATACATTTTCTTTTTAAAGAGGGCTCTAGTGACTGTAAAAGCTTCAAGCTTCAAAAACCAGGTGTCACACGAGTAGTGGATGCCTGGGTAAACGGAGTTTACAGTGCAGTGGGAAAGCGTCTCTCCATTGCCCTTAAACAGGAACAGTGATTGGATGTAGATCCTTGTTTGCTTTAAATCTTTCCTTTTCCTCCTAAATTTGCAGACATCGTTTCATTGGATCCTGGGTTTTACTACTGCAGAAGACTGGCAAAATGGGAAACAGAAGACCACAGGGCAGTGAGAGATGTATTTATACACCACGGCATAAAAAAATTATGCTTTGGGGCGCCGGGGTGGCTCAGTTGGTTAAGCGTCTGATTTTCGATTTTGGCTTAGGTCACGATCTCACGGTCCGTGGGTTCCAGCCCCACATCGGGCCCTGCGCCGACAGCTCAGAGCCTGAAACCACCTTCACATTCTGCATCTCCCTCTCTCTCTCTGCCCCTCCCCGTTTGTACACTTGCTCTCTTTCTCTCAAAATAATTAAACTTAAAAAAAAAAGTGCTTCGGTGAAAGACTACACAGGTCTACGGCACACTCTCTGAGTTACCCAGCTTTGTTACAGCTCTGTAAGTTGCAGATAACGGAGAGATGTGCAAAATGTGTCTCAGGTTCAAACTGTCTTCACTCCTACCCTTCGGGAAAAAGTCCGTTTTCGTCTTTGGTTACTGCTCATGTCAACATCCCTTTACTCCAGATAAATTTCTGCTGTTTGGACTTTCCCTTTGAACCCGTCACAACATCAGCCTGGGTCTTTCATCTGTGTAAAATAAAATCTCTACCATATGTTCATTTTGGTATCTGTAGGTTAAGTCGCAATTTTACCTTTTCCTGAAAACTACCTTTCAGTAACGGTCAGTGCTCTCTGGATTCTCTCTTTCCCAGAAGGGAAGGTTGGAGCTGGCTTGACTTTTGTTTCCTTATAGATCACTTGATTTTTCCCTCTAGATACTCAAGGGTTTGTGGGTTTTTTTTTTCCTTTGAAGATATAAATGCCAACACAGATGAATATTATTCGTTCACTGTGACATGATGAGTTAAAAAGAGGCAACAACCTCTAATTTAAGACAAGGCAAAATAAGATATCATTCTGATGTTTTGAACTGAACTCTCTGGTTTAGTGGTTTTTGTGGGTGTTATTAAATATTGTTGAAGCTGAGGGGCACCTGGGTGGCTCAGTCGGTTAAGCGTCCGACTTCGGCTCAGGTCACGATCTCGCGGTCCGTGAGTTCGAGCCCCGCGTCGGGCTCTGGGCTGATGGCTCAGAGCCTGGAGCCTGCTTCCGATTCTGTGTCTCCCTCTCTCTCTGCCCCTCCCCCATTCATGCTCTGTCTCTCTCTGTCTCAAAAATAAATAAAACGTTAAAAAAAAAAATATTGTTGAAGCTGCAACAAAGTACTGTTTTTTTCACGTGAAAAGCATTAAACCATCTTAGACAAAGCCTGGAGGACACTGTACAAGCCTACATTCCTGTGCAGCTATTTTAGTTCATGCCCATTGGGTTTCTTCTGATCCAGCCTCATGGTATTATTATTATCATTTCAAGGATAAATTTAAAAAATTTGATATGTACTATGATGTTATTTTGATCCGAGGTTCCTTCTCCAGACAGATTATTTGCTATAATATTATCAACAAAGCTTCTGTGACTTGTAATGATGCAGCTTATGGAAGTCTTAGGCTTCAAGCCTCACCGATTCAGCACGTGCAAACTGCCAGTTTCACTAAAGAGAAATGCTTATGTTTAGAAAATAAGAGCTCTGCTGAACACCTGCCATTTTTCCTCATCTACGCTTTCTTTCTCGAGACATTTTCGTTTTCGTTTTTCACTTAGAGTGGCCCTCCACAAAAAAAAGGCGCCATTTGTTTTCTTTCTGTGAATCACACCATGAGTTGAAATACATCAAGACTAAAAAATGTGGCAGCGAGGAATGCTAGGAGTCCTAAGGCTTCTTGACGTTATCCTAGACTCTAGACCCTCTGCTTGTTACCAGAGTACCAGGTTTTTAAGCATGCAGATATATCACAACGCTATCTAGAAAAAATGCCTTCAAGATAAAGTCCATGGTCTGATGCTAAGTGAAAAAAGAGAAAGACAGACAGACAAAAGAATGTATAGCTCGGCATTATAATAAGCCAAAATTAAAATAAATGCATTACATTGAATTTATTTGATAAGAAAAAAAGACTTCAGGATACCCATAAATCACAAAAACGCCATCTCTGGACGTAGAGATTAAAGGCGATTTGAATTTTCATATTATACTTTCCTGCACGTTAGGTGTTATAGAACAAGCAGAGATTAATTTACAGGAAGAAGAAAACAGTATTTAAGAAAATCAAAGAAAATTATTACTCTGTGATGACCGAGTTCAAATATTTATGATCTAGTCCCCCAAAACATCCTACACTCCAGCCACACAGAGGACATAATTGGCCTCTACACAATCACCTTCTCTGCTTTTGCTGTTTCTGCTTTAAGAAAACCTTCCCTGATTTTCTTCAATGGCATCAGTTGTATCCACAGCATTTTGGAAATGCCTCTTCAACGAAACTTATCATATTATCCGGTTTCTTTACATGCTTTCTCCACTCACCTGTGGGCTCCTGGGGGCAGGAACCACATCTTACCTATCTATGTATCTCCCACGTCTCTGCCTGACACCCAGGAGGGCTCTATATTTGTTCGACAAATGAGTGAATGAGCAACAAAACCCAAAACAAGATTATGGGAGTTTTTTTTTCCTGTTTCATGCAAACTCTTCCTTCTTGAGAGGTCTGAGCCTACACTCTGCATCTCCACAAACTTACTGTCTGAATTGACATTCTTTTCTGCAAGTTCAGTGAAAAAGCCAAATATGGATGGTCTGGGCTGATGAAAACTTCCTTTCTTCCAGAACAAACAGAAGAAACAACCTTTTGCATCTCTGGGAAAAACTGGTTTTCTCTTAAGAAGTGTCCAGTCTATACACAAAGGAAGCAATTTCTGAAAGTCACTGCTGAATCACATCTAGGTCAGAAATTATCACCCTTTTGTGTATATCTCACTTATTTTGAAGGTACTTGTTATTCTGGCAAAAATACACCTTGGGGAGCTCAGCTCCTGTAAAAAGGAACGTTGGTTGGGTAATAAAAGAATTCTAGACTTCATAAAGGTTGTCCTATGAATATGTCCTCATCTTTTTTTTTTTTAATGTTTATTTATTTATTTATTTATTTTTTTGAGAGAGAGAGACAGAACATGAGCAGGGGAGGGCAGAGAGAGAGGGAGACACAGAATCCGAAGCAGGCTCCAGGCTCTGAGCTGTCAGCACAGAGCCTGACGTGGGGCTCGAACTCACGAGCCTTCGAGCTGTGAGATCATGACCTGAGCCGAAGTCGGCCGCTCAACCGACTGAGCCACCCAGGCGCCCCTGTCCTCATCTTTTTGATTAATCTGTCAGTGATATGTTTAATAATTACTGAATACTTTTTCCTCAAAGGACTCGAGTCTCCTTATCCACCCTTTCGTGCCCCTATGAAGAAAACTATCTTCGTGCCCCTATCTTGCCACAAAACCAATGAGAACATGGAATCCTGGTGTTATGGGTTGAATTGTGTCCCCCGACAAAAGATATATGGAAGTTCTAACACCCAGTACCTCAGAATGTGACCTTATTTGGAAATAAAGCCATTGTTTGTTAGGGCGGCCCTAGAAAACTAATACATATAGATACATTTAACCCATTTCCCAGGATTTACACCTAAATTATTGGTGAAAACAGAATGAAGTCCATGTTTTTTGTTCTCTGAGTCAGTCTGTGGTCAAGTAGGAGACAGTTAGAGCTCTCCGGTTATAATTCGCCTAGTTCTGCTATAAAGATTGGCCAAGAAGTGTTGAGTCTTGTAAGTTGTAGAAGGTGGCACATGAATTTGCAGAGAGATAAACTTGTCTTTCCCATAATTTTGCATTTAACCTTTCGTAAGGTTGGTCTGAGAGTCAAGAACAAACCCAGCAGGGTTAAAGTAGGCTGTAATTTTGCATTATCTTTTGGGTAGTCATTTATCTGTCCTGATGTACTGTGAAGTCAAGATTTCTGCTTATTAACCTTTCAGCAAAAGCAAGCCTGACTTTTCAGTTGCAAGCTGAAAGGACTAGAACAATTACCTCAAATGGCACTGCATTTCACATCAAGGAATTTGGCCTTGTGGCTGTTCCTTTTTAAGTGGCCATTTGTTATTACCAAATAGAGGGACCTTAAATGGGAACACATGGTTAGCTGAAATGAATACAATGTATAGATTCAAAGTAGGACTTTGTTTTGTGCAGTAAGTGACCACCCCACGAGCCACATGAAAGCAAACACAAGACAGGGGAAACAGAAGGGATCTACGGCTGAGAGTCTAGAGTATAAATCCAGACTTCCAGATTTAAAATCCTGGCTTCTCCATTCACCAGCCTTAAGATCCTGGGCCAGTCACAATGTGCCCCTGTTTCCTCATACATCAAGTGGGGGTAAGAAGAGCATCTCTCTCATAGGACGGGTGTAAGCATAAAAAGTTCTTAGTATCCTGGGGCACCTCCGTGGCTCAGGAGGTTAAGCGTCTGACTCTTGGTTTCAGCTCAGGTTATGATCTCACGGTTCTGTGAATCTGAGCCCCACATCGGGCTCTGCAATGACAGCGTGGAACTTGACTTGGGATCCTTTCTCTCCCTCCGTTTCTCTCTCTCTCTCTCTCTCTCTCTCTCTCTCTCTCAAAATAAATAAATAAAATACATACATTTTAAAAAGAATAAAAAATAAAATCTAGAAAAAAAAGTTCTTAGCAACCAAATTCAAGAGAGAAAAATGTTGATGGTGTTTTGACCCTAGTCCATACTAGGAACAGGTAACCGGCAGAACTGGTTTTATTTTTTTTTTTAACGTTTTATTTATTTTTGAGACAGAGACAGAGCATGAACGGGGGAGGGGCAGAGAGAGAGGGAGACACAGAATCGGAAGCAGGCTCCAGGCTCTGAGCCATCAGCCCAGAGCCCAACGCGGGGCTCGAACTCACGGACCACAAGATCGTGACCTGAGCTGAAGTCGGACGCTTAACTGACTGAGCCACCCAGGCGCCCCAGCAGAAGTGGTTTTAAAACCATCCCCAACTGTCCATGACAACTCAGCCTCAGGTAACTAAGCAGATCTGGAGAGTTAAGGCAACTAATTCCTCAACTCTGCTTCTGAAAGTCTACCAATCCATGAACTCCCCAGGCACCCGGCCCGTTAAAGGCTCAGCTTTCTCTGTCTGTTCAGAGCCACACTAAACCAGAACAGTTCTCCCTGCCTAGAAGTGAGAAATTCAGCTTTTTATTTCAGATACTGAACAGTGGCTTCTTCCTTCAACACCTTAAGGATCAAATCGCTGCATAGACCCCTTAGACAGTGCCTGGTATGCAGTAAGCAGTCAATAAATGCTCATTACAGTGATTAAAAAACTATAGTGGCCCTGACCTACTGGATGGAACAGCAGAAAGGACAGGCAGTGAGTCAGTATGGCAGAGTAAAACCTTGGGCTGCAAGTAACTTGTTCTACAAACAAACATTTTTAATAAATTTTAACTTGATAAATGAGCAATATTTTGCAATACGAGTAGTACGTGATACGAACATCACATGATCACAAGTGAACCAACGGGTCTTGAAATTTGCTTTGATATACAAGTGCTTTGGATTACAAGCTTGTTTCCTGAACGAATTATGCTCCCAACCCAAGGTTTTACTACATTTGAAATCTAGCATTCAGGAGTCAGGACAACAGAATTCAAACCCTAGCTGCCACTTAGCAGCTATTTAAAGGCAGGCAACTTTTCCTCTGTAAGAGAGGTTGGCAAACTGTGGCTGGCTACATCCAGCCTGCTGCTTGTTTTGTAAATAAAGTTTTATTGGAACACAGCTACACCTATTTGTTTATATGCCAGCTGTGGCTGTTTCTGAGCTACCAAGGCAGAGCCAAAGAAGAGACCAGATAGCCCGCCAAGCCTAAAATATTACACAAACAGACTGCCCTGCTCTATAAAGCTCAAGTACCACATACCTAAATGATGTCAGTACCCGCCCCTTCTTCTGCATCAAGGATTAGAAACCAGCCTGCCGAATCAGTGGCAAAGGCTATCGCTTTTGTATTTATTTTTTAAATTGAATTTCAATTATTTTAGGTAAGGGGCCTGACTCTCGAGTTGGACTGCATCTCTCACTCTTTCTATTTTAAACATTAGCTTGACTTCACACACGGTTTCCGTGCCTGGCTCCTGTAGCCATGAAACTGGAGCCCGCCTTTCTAGATATCAGCCTTCGCTCTCCTACTCTCTCTCTTCCAAGACATCAGCTATAATCTCACGAGTCCTCTTCAGGTTTAATTATACACAAACATATTTTCTTTAAAAGAGAATAATTTGCACACGGTAGAAGCATAATTCATGGGATTTTAATTAATTGACCACTGGCACCTGTTGTGTTTGGCACAGTTGTAGGCACTGGGCGGGAGGGGCGGGGGGAGAGGGTTCCTTTAAGCAGGGTCAGTAAGAAAAGCCTCCATGGAG
Source organism: Panthera leo (assembly GCF_018350215.1). NCBI lineage: Eukaryota > Metazoa > Chordata > Mammalia > Carnivora > Felidae > Panthera > Panthera leo. Next base: position 8,076,604 of record NC_056681.1, read on the forward strand.
TGGAAGTCTTGGAGATGAGCCCGTCACGGAAAAGGTAGACCAGAGCATCCTGAGCCGTGGAGAGGCCTTGAAGCTTGGTAACTTTGGCTTCTTCAACGAGACCCGGTAAGAGGGATGGGTCTAGAGAGTCTAGGATATGATGCAAAATGAGACAAAGGCCTGCCGGTGAGGTGGGGATCACGCCCAAGCTAAGGGGACAAGCTTTCCTTCCAGTGCAGGAGAAACGGCTGAAGCTTTTCAATATTTAAGGATGTTTGTGATCTGACTGGCTTTCTTCCTAGACCTTTCTGGGTGCCCTTTAGAGAATGGATGAGTGAATGAATGAATGAATGAATGGTGGTAGCCAGTCGTTTGTGTTCATAGTTAAAAAGCCCACGGGGAGGGCTTAACAACTCTGCGGAAACCAGGAGGCACAGGAAGCCCATCGGAGAAACCCTGCCTGTGGTGAGTGCTGGTGTCCTTGGATGTTGCTCAGTGCCCCTGTGTGCCAGACCCGGAAAGGAAAACGCCGCCCGGGTGATGAGCCGGCCTGGCATGGCAGCAGGCGGTATGCCTGTCGTCCCCAAACGTTCTTGAAATAGTCTGTTGTGCAAATATTTAATTAGACGCTCGAGGTTCTAGCTAGAAAGAGGCAAATTTACACACAAACATGTGGAAATCTTTTAGACTCTAGTTTAAAAGAATCTACAGGGATGCCTGGGTGGCTCAGTCAGTTAAGCGGCCGACTTTGGCTCAGGTCATGATCTCGCGGTCCGTGAGTTCGAGCCCCGCGTCGGGCTCTGTGCGGACAGGTCAAGAGCCTGGAGCCTGTTTCAGATTCTGTGTCTCCCTCTCTCTGACCCTCCCCCGTTCATGCTCTGTCTCTCTCTGTCTCAAAAATAAGTAAACGTTAAAAAAAATTTTTTTTTAAAATAAAACAATCTACATAAGGGATCCTTTGCTGTTAATGTGTTTTGTGAATTCTGGGAGGACAGGATATGATTTAAAATGCTTTGCCCACAACACCTTGGTGTTGCCTCTAACAATAAATAATGAATGGAGGTCTTGGGTTGGGTCTAGATGCGTAATTGGTCTGTTCCATTTGGACTCATGTGCCTAGTTCAGTTAGTCGCTTAATATTATTCTGGCTAATACAAGTTTAAAAATATTTGCAGTATATAAAGTACTACATCAGGCACACACTTCGTCTTATTCTCACAGACCTTTATAATTATTAGGATTAACAACCATAAATGAGTAAACATGAGAAGTGCTTAGAACAGTTCCCCTCAGTTAATTACTATTAGCTGGTATCATCACCTGCCTTATCATTATTGCTATTAATATTACCCTTGGATTTTCCACTAACTCAATTGATAGATAAACTGAGGCTCAGAGAAATTAAGTAACTTCCCCAAGGTCAAATGACAGGGTGAGAATTGAAATCCCAGAGTCTGACTTTAAAGCCATACTCTGAACCACGAAGAGCACCAGATTTACAATGATAATGAGACAGTTGAAAATATATTATTATTTTGGGGGCCAATATTTGAACCAGTTGTCTATCTTTGATGTCCGTTTTAGGTTTTCCTACACATACACACACACGCACACACACACACACACACACACACGCACATGCACATGCACACAGAGTTGTCCACATAAAAACACATTCGTAATTCTAGGTGCACTTAAAATGGCTAATAAATTACAATAATGACTCCTGGTGTAATAAATGTGCTGTGCTTGTCAAGTAAAAACCAAAAACAAAACATCCAAGGAGTTATTTTTTAAAACCTTTCAACCATATATTACAGACCTAATAGTGTAAAATAATTCTCAATGAAACATAGTCCATGATCACGATTCCATTTCCTCACAATAAATTCCCTCACGTTGCCACTGTCGTTTCAAGGGGTGCAGTACCTTGCACACAAAAGCCTGCAGAAATTTCCAAAGATGTGTTCTGATTAGTGCACGATTAAAAAAAAAATTCACTTATGTGTCTGCTGTTTTGCTTAGCGCAGGCGTTTTTTTTTTTTTTTTTTTTTTTTTTTTTTTTTTTTTTTTTTTTTTTTTTTGAATGAGGTCTCAGGGAAGCGAAAGAGAAGGCTGATTTCCGTGGGAATGCATGCAGAACTTAAAAACCTGCAGATTATTGTCGATATGGTGAATACTATTAAAAGGAGGACACGGATGCTGACTAACCCGGCGAGCAAGCAGACTGGGCTGCGTCCCGGGCTGTGTCACCCACTGAGAAACGCAGCATTCATTTTGCTTGTTTGGGATTTTTGTGACAGGTTCCAGGCATACAAACAGCTTTCTCTCCGCTTCCTTCTGCATTCGGCCCGTTGACAGCATATGGCCAAGAAGACCTTCTCCCCGTTCTGTTCAGTGACTCACGAACATACGAGGCTTGAGTCAAATTACAAAATAATTCCCATTTGTCCTCTTTTGTGCTCTTCATTTAAAGTTCACTGAAGTGGACTTCTCTGCCAAATTAATTGGCAGCCTCCGTGTCCATCCCCAGACCGGGCTGGCGCGAATGACAAAAGCCCTCTTCATTGGTAGCCCCCTGGGAAACCACCTATAAAGCCACTCCTTGCGTGAGTGATTGCGGGATTCCAGGCCGGCCTTCTTGCCCAGCGCCCTTGTCTAAACGCCAGCAAGTAAATGGGGTGAAAGTGTGCCAACCCGAAGGCCAACACTTCCATTTTTCCTCACAAAAGCTCGATTGTATTTAAATCTTCGGCAGCGGCCTGCCAAGAAAGAGAGGAGCAGACCACAGTCCAGGGGCGGTGGCGGGACCCAGGCGGTCACGTGTGGCCCAGGTGTGGCCAAAGAGATAGAAGCAGGAATCCCCTGAGCATCCCGAGGAAGGGGGGTTTTCACACCCTCCCCACCCCACCCCCACCCCCCGATGAGAGGACAGCACTGGAAAAAAAGCGCTCTGCAACACTGGCCCTTGCTCGGGAAATAACTGGGTGAAGGTCACGGTGCTCAGAAGAGTCAGGTCCGTCTTCCGGCTGTAAGTGGGAGGTTCAGGGGAATGCGGGGATGCTAACCTGGACCCTGGATGTTGTGGAGCCACCGAACCATCATCAGCCAATCGTTTGCTGCCAGGACTTCATTTTTGGTGAGAAAATGAAACACTCCTCCAACATCCTGGCAAGTGAATATTCCCTTACTTGCAGCCAAAAGCATTCAAAACTCCTACACCAGTGCTCTGACTACTTACGCCTCTCCCTCCCCCTTTGTACAAGAGTGTGAGGGTTAAACGCGGGACGACTTCCCGTGTCAGTCCTGGGGAGGGGGCTGTTGACAAAGACGGCTGTGTTCCCACCGCGATGAGCTGAGGGCCTGGTGAGAAGCCAGGCAGTCGCCATAGGCTGTGAACGTTTCTGTAACGTTCCTGCTGAGAGTAAATGACAGCAATGACGACAACTACGAGAGCCCTGACTGCTCTTTACTCAGGTCACTTTTTAGGGCTCCGTTAACAGTGAGCAACTTCGAGGCACATGGTAACATCTCCCCCAGAGAGCGGGCAGGCTGGCTGGCAGTCTACCCTCCAGCAGGGCGCTCCCTGGGCTCAATGTTCCTCACGTGCCGTGCAAGCCCCTTTGACCCCTCTGCTCGAAAGCCTCCCTTTTCTCTTCTCCCCTGGGACCTGGAGGGCAAGGAGGGAGCCAAGCCAGACTCAGAGCTCAGGCTTCTTGCTGTGTGTAATGAAGTCCTCTGCGTCCGAACCAGGAGCCTCGTGTCTTCTGGTAGCACGTAGGAAAGTGTTTTCTTGCAAGTAAGGCAAAATCTCAGACCCTTCTCAGTTCTCCAAAGGCCTGTGGAGCAAAATATCCCCCTAGATGAGAGCCAGACACTCCCACATCCTAAGAGTACAGCCTTCACTCCCATCATCCCTCCCATGAAAATCTAGAGCAACTGCTTCCTTGAAGTCATGATGCAACAGCACTCAAGAGCACAGTCTTTGAAACCGGACTGACTCAGTGTAGAGCCTGCCATTTACTAACTGACTATGTGCAGCTTTTTTAACTTCTCTAATTTTCTCATAGGAAAATTAGAATAATAGTGGTACCTTTGCAAAATGTTTTTGTTCGTTTTAACATTCTAGAAGCATGATGGCAACATCTCAGACGTGAGCAAACAATCCTCACCACTCTCTGCGGTCCAAACCGCAAGTCTCTTTCCTAGATGATGGCAAAACTCCCCTAACCGTTTTCTCTGCTTCCTCTCTTGTCCTGTTTCAATTCATTTCCCAAACAGCGGCCAGAATAACATTTCAGAAATCAAATCACGTCTTTCTGTCCCTGTCGAACAGAACGAAATCACACGCCAAGTCCTCACTGTGGCTGATAAGACCCTATGTGTTGCAATCCCTGTGTACCTTTGTAGCCTAATTCAGCAATCCGTATTTCACTGTGCTCCCTGAAAAATTCAAGTCCATTCCAACCTGTGGGCATTTGCATCTGCTATTACCACTACAAGGAGTGCTTTCTCTATGGATCTTTCCAGAGCTCACTACTGCTGATCATTTAGACCTGTACTCAAACGCACTCCTCTGGAAAGACTTTCTCTTATCACTTTACTAACATGTGTTCCTACCAGTTGCTCAATTCCTTTATTCCTTTTGCTGTCACAGAACTAATTGACATTATATTTTTGTTTGTTTACTTAGAAATTTTAGTTTTTCTCCTTTCAATGGATGTGAATTCTATCTCATTAACTGCTATAACTTTTGCATCAAGAAGGGTGCCTGGAATCTAGTTATATTGTTGAATGAATGAATGAATGAGTGAGTGAGTGAATGATTGTCATGCTTCTTCATCAGGATATTAAAGAAGCAAAAGTCTATAGCCATTGAATGTCTTGACACAAGACTGAGTGACCAAAAAAATAACAATCCTCAGGTCTTTCCCAAACCCATGTTTATTTATGGAAAGTCAGTGGCTTGTGGTCAATGTTGTATCTTAACTTTTTTTGTAATGTTCAAACTAAAGAAATACAATACTGAGGAAATACTTTCATCTTTAAAGGTCATCCTTGTGAATTTTGCAGAGAATTCCTGGAGATGGACTGTTTTTAGTCACAAACATTCCCTTGATAACTATGCCCACAAGGACTCAGGCTCCCCATGGGAGATAAAACATTACAGGGATTGAAAGGTATCATGGTAGGCTCATAAAAGCCTACAAAGATGCAGAATAACAAAATTTATGTTGTCGATTTCTGGATAGATGACTTTATTTTGAGAATTTGGGCTTTTCTTAGACATTTATGGTTCAAAATAACATTTAATAGTAATCTATTCCATCGGAAATGAGTAGTTTGGGGACAATCACCTAAGTGCGTTTTCCTTATCATTTGAAAATTGTATTTTTGTGGGGGGGGGGTGGAGGAGGAACATTTAAAGGCATGATGTCCTGAAGAAGCATATTTTAGGCTTGATTCTTACCAAATGTTAAGTGCAGTAACACATAGCCATGTTAGCCTAGGGGAAGTCTGCCTAGGTCCTTTACACCTTCACTGCACTATTCAGGCTTTGCCTGCTGATATATATTAATATAATGAAACTGCACACTGGATTGTAAATATCCTGCCAGTTCATAAGCAATCTGAAAGACTGCATCTCTGTTTATCACACTTCTTGGCAGGTAGTATGTGTTTAGAACAAATTTATTAATTTGTTGGTTATAAGAATAAGGAAAAGATTTTTATTATGAAAAGGAAATATGTTAGTATAACCTATCACAGTCTAGGACTGACATGGTGACTCTGATTGTCTCAGTTTCCCTATGTTTTTAGTGTGTGGCTTCACTCTTAAGTTTGCCTCACGATAGCCATATGGCTGTTGCTGTTCCAGCCATTAAGACCAGATTCTGGCCAAGAAAAATAAGAAAGGGCAAATAGGAACATGTGAGTTGAATTTTTGTTTGTTTATTTTTCATTTCAGAGAGAGAGAGAGAGAGAGAGGGAGGGAGGGAGGGAGAGAGCACCAGAGGGGGAGAGGGGCAGAAGGAGAGAAAGAGAATCTTCCGCTCAGTGCAGAGCCCGACGTGGCACTTGATCCGATGACCCTGGGATCATGACCCGGGCCAAAATCAAGAATCGGACTCTCAACCGACTGAGCCACCCAGGTGCCCCTGAGTAAAAAAGTAAAAGACTTCCAGGGAATTCCACCAAGAAACTTCCACTGACATCTCACTTGCTTGAACTTATCATATGGTGAGCCCTATGTTCACAGGATGACAGAAAAGGTAGACTTCTAGGTGAACATTTTGCTTTCGTCATCAAATTGTAGCCTCTTTTAGTATGAAAAAAAGGTTAAATACTCATTGGGTGGGCAACTTCTGCCTAAATAATGTTTCATGAGCATCAATTCCCTTGATTTTGGAGGACAGACATACAAATCATACGAGATTCAGAAATGAAAGATACAGTTTTTGATATGGACTAGTTTGTGACTTTCAATCCATACGTCCTGATGGATCTATTCTCAAATTCTCTGAAAAACTGAACACCCAAATTCAGGGGTTTTATCTAAAAAGATGAAAAGGAAATTGCAGCAGGTCAAATAAAAATATTATCATTTTAACTGGACAGTAGTGATGGTTGTTGAAATGCTAAATGTTGAACAGTAAAGGTATTATGATATAGCAGATGCTAGATCATCAGAGATTGTGATACACCTGATAAGCTTAATTATAATTTAAAAAAAGTCTATCAAACTACGTGATAATTTGTAAGAGTCCATTTTGAAAGCTGGCATTATCAATTCCATTACTGACAGGATACTGCTACTGATGATGGGGGGGGGGGGGGCACGGCGATGATGGTGATGAGGACAATGACAGTCTTTGTGGAGGTGTGATGGAGATGGTGGCTGAGATAAAATTGGAGTTTAATATGTGCCTAGCCCTGTTGTAAGCACCTGACACACGCCATCTCGTTGAAGATTCACATCCAGCCTATAAAACAACTATTTTTAACCGCACCTTATTTATTTTTTATGTTGTTGACGTTTATTTATTTGAGAGAGAGGGAGACAGAGCACACACGAGCAAGGGAGGGGCAGAGACACAGAGGGAGACACAGGATCCGAAGCAGGCTCCAGGCTCTGAGCTGTCAGCACCGAGCCCGATGTGGGGCTCACGAACCACGAGATCATGACCTGAGCCCAACTCAGACGCTTAACAGACTAAGCCACCCAGATGCCCCTAACCCTATTTTATAGGTGACTGAAGAGAATAACTAACAGCCCAAATGCATTTGGTCTGTAAGAATTTGAAGTCGGACCCGGAGTCTGGCTCTGAATTCTCACGTTATACCATTTCCCTGGGGATAAGAAGAGGGAGGTCCAGCAGGACCCAGAAGAGGTGACCCTTCATCACAATGCAGGTCTGTTTCCATTGGCTTTATATGCATCTTGTTCTGCCCTCACCTAAAGACCCATCCCTGCTTCCTTGTGTGTCTGTGACACTAGAACAATGGGAAGCCTCCAGAAGAGTTAGGTCCAAGAGAAACCTGTGTTAGTGTGTCCACCCACAACATGAAAAGCCGAATGGAGGGAGAATCTCATCCTTGGGACTCAAACTGGTGAAGAGCAGAACCCTCTTGCATTGCTTGCAATAAATGATAAAAGGATTTGGTCCCTTCTCGATCACTTTCAGATGCTTATACACCCACATGTCAACTTTCCATCAACCAGGACACTACTGCAATGAACAATGGTGTTGACCAGGAAGGGATAGTTCGGCAAGGACTACTTTTTGAGGTAGCTTATTAATCAACAATTTTACATTACAATCATTTTTCATTTATCCTGAACCACAGGGTTGAGATGAGAAAATTTCAGACAATGGAGACCCTCAGGAGTAAGTGGGATGATATGGAACTGTTGTTTTTAACTTGGTTTGCTCACTTAATAATGTATCATGAATAGTTCCCACATTATTAAATATCTTGGTGGAATGTGCTTGTAAATGTACATATAATATTCTACTGGGAAGACATACAATATCTACCAGTGTGTTTATACTATTGGATACCTCGACTCTGAAACTTAATTTATTATTAAAAAAAATTGTATGTTTATTTATTTTTGAGAAAGACAGAGCACGAGTGGGGGAGGTGCATAGAGAGAGAGGGAGACCCAGAATCCCACGCAGACTCCAGGCTCTGACCTGTCAGCACACAGCCCTACGTGGGGCTCAAACCCATGAACCATGAGATCATGACCTGAGCCGAAGTTGGACTCTTAACTGACTGAGCCACCCAGAAGCCCCTAAAAATTAACTTATTATTAAGAATGCTGTTTATATATATTTCAGTTAAGTATTTGCACATATCCTTAACTATTTAATCTTGTTTTTCCTACTAATAAGCACTCACCAAGAGGTTGCCTTTGCCAACTTCCCTCCTTAGAGCCACATGAAAAAGTGATGTGGTCACATAGGAGCTGGACCCCCACTTGTATCCGTTAGCCGTTCTGCCTCGGCTGTACGTTGTCAGAACTGAACAATGGAAGTTCCTCTGGCCAGCTGTCCTCCTGCAAATGTTGTTCATCCACATACCGTTCTATGCTTCTCTACCTCCTCCTGCTTCCCTCCCTTCCAAACCTTGTGCTCCTTGGCAACCCAGTTACACGGTTCCCAGACTCCTCAACCCGCCTCCTAGTCATGGACGCTCTCTATCTCATGGTGTCCACTAAAGTCTTACGCTCCTCTGAGAGCGCTGTTTTTCTCTAGGCTAGTGAAGAGGAGTTAGACTTTCTTCCGCACCCGTCTCCACGGGGCAGGCGATGGCTTAGCTTTCTCCTGGCTTCTTACCGCCTCTCCTTTGCCACCGCATTACATCCTGGTGGAAAATATCCTCTGCTTTGGGAGTCATGGAATCTGCTGTCCGCTCAGGTGCTCACCTTCTCCCCCCGTTCACCCCCTTGCCTCACACAATCTTTGTGAAATATGGAAGTCAGACCACGTCACTGTTTGTCTTAAACCACCTCAAGGTCCCCAAAACACAGACAGTCAAATCTGAAATCCTCACCATGGCCTGTAAGGTCCTAAAATATTTTGTTCCATTCTCATTTCCTGCCTCTCCCCAAGCGCATCTCACCTCAGAGCTTGTAAGTCACATTTCTGTCTGCCTGGCCCTGGTTCCCTCTCTTACCTCCTGTAGGTCTTGGCTCAAGGATCTCCTTATTACAGAGGCCTTCTCCAGCCAACACGTCTAAAACAGTGATGGGTCTCCTATACCCCAGTCTCACTCGCTGTTTCCTATGCCTACTTCTCTCTTCCTCATAGCGCCAGACCCCTTTCATGAGTGAAAGGGCGTTGAGATGGCACACACTGTTCCACGCAATGGTGAATCTCCAGTGTCTTCGGTCTCTGGCACATAAGAAGTAGTCGATCAATATATGTTGACTAAATGAATGAAGAAATAATTTTCTAGTTCTCTTTGGTCACTCCCCCATGCTTCTTTCCACACTCTTTCCCTCCCCTCTCTATACTATCATGCAATTATCCCTATTTTCCTGTCTTTCAGAATAGACTACAAACTCCCTGAAGGCTGGGCTTCATCCTAACTTTCTCTGTCTCACCCACACTTAGGAAGGACCTGACATGCGACAAACACAGAAAAATATTTGTTGAGATGGACCCTCCTCCCTTTCAGACCGGTTTCTTACCTTTCCTATTGTCCCCAATTTTCTAATGGGAAACAGAGGCCCCGAGGAGGTCAGAGAATTCCCCAAGCTAGTGAATGGCTGAGCCACGATTTTAACTCACATATTTTTACCCCAAGCCTAGTTTTTTTTTAATCTTGTTTTTCCTACTAATGGCCTATCCTCCTCTTAAATTGATATATACAGAAGCTTCCAGCATTATGCACATGCTGTGAAAAGTTATGTTTGAGACCTTGGGATCCTTAATTTGTCAAATGTTTGGAAGAAAAATATGCTGCTCTAATTATAGAATGCAGATGGCAATTTGAAAACTTACAAACTATGTCATTTAACAAAGTAGAACATGAGAGAATCATGCTTCACAAAGTGACCTTATTTTCTTAAAGGAACGATTTTTGAGAATCTCACTTTGAAAGGCATAAACAGGCTGCCTCCTCATTCTTGATTATAAGGATACCTAAAGTAAGCGCATTAAGTACCAGTTACAATAATTTTAACCATCAATTATAAAAGTGGGCCTTTCTAATTATAGGCAACATTTAGCATTTGGGACTGAGTTATTGCTGGTTATATAAGTTGCAGATCTAACTAAAGCCAAATATACCCTAGCTGGATTTTACCCCACATTTCTAAATTTCTAATTATATTGTGATGGCATCAGCACTACCCTCTGCAAAAATTTTAAACCTCATGACTCAAAAATAATCTGCAGGGAAACTTCCAGAAGCAAGGGGAAATTGTGAATCAGGACATGGTCTCGTATCAAAACCAAATATCATGAGGAATAAGCCCTTAAAAACAGAGGTAGCTATGACCAGCCAATGCGATTATTTAAGTGAATTTTCTAGAAGTGACACGGAGACTTCAATTCTGCCATTTCTCACATGGCATGCACACTAACCATAAGCCAGAGGAGCAAAACGTGATGTGACAGTTCCCATTTAACCCCCAGAGTGTGGCATGAAGGAAGAGAGCATTGAATCACTTAATTAGTTAATCCCACAAATACTTATGGAGCAGGGGATAAGGCCAAAGATCACACCTTCACGGAGTCTGTCTTCATGTTGTGATTGAGACTGATTATAAAAACTATTCAAGAGGTCTTTAAAAATAAGCCTGTCAACTGTCTGAGATAGTAAAAAGGACTCCTGCCTAAAGTATAAACTCATTGTTTCCCCAATTGTTGGGTATGAAATCAACTGAGGTGTTAAACACTTTTTTTAAGTGACAATGCCTTTATTTGAACACGTATCAGAAAAAGACTGTTTCTGGGGCGCCTGGGTGGCTCAGTCGGTTAAACGTCCGACTTCAGCTCGGGTCATGATCTCGTGGTCCGTGAGTTCGAGCCCCGTGTCGGGCTCTGTGCTGACCCACTCAGAGCCTGGAGCCTGTTTCGGATTCTGTGTCTCCCTCTCTCTCTGACCCTCCCCCGTTCATGTTCTGTCTCTGTCTCAAAAATAAAAATAAACATTAAAAAAAAAATTTTTTTTAAAAAAGACTGTTTCTCCACTTAAGACAGTGACATATTTTATACATACACACAAATATATATATAATATGTATAAATAAATGCATATAAAATTATATCATATTATCATATAATATGTTATATAAATCATATAGAATACATAAAAATTGTATATACTATAAATATATAATATACATAGAGACATTAAAAAGACATTATACACAATAAATATTTACTTATATATTCCATATATTTATATACATATTTAAAGAAAAAAGATATTTTTCCATTTAAAGAAAAATAACCACATAAATATGAAGAGGGATCGTATGATACTCGATATGGCAAAAATTGTGAACGTGACATGTGATCAAAGTTTTACGAACACCAATCTCCTCAGAAAGTGATTTTTAACCCACATAACTCCAAATTGTAGATGTGCAAATGGCTGATATTCAGAATTGCTTAATCTAAAATGTTTTGCCAAACACGTAAGTTAATACACACACACACACACACACACACACAATAAAAAAACTAATTGTGCAACAGCAATAATATGATTGTGGCTTTGTTACATCGCAGGCACTGCTCTAAGCATTTTGCACATTTCCTATCATTTAATGCATACGACACAATCATGAGATAGATAAATTTCCTGCTTCATCTTACAGTCTAAGAACTGTGGCATAATAAGAAAATGTAATCAGAGATGTAAGAATTAGAAAAAAAAAGAAGCAAAGCATTCCTATTTTCATATGACATATTTATACATCCGGGAAACCTGAACACATTAGTGGGAAATTATACAAACAATAAGGTAATCTAATAAAGTAGGAGGTATAAAATCAACATACTAAAACCAATAGTCTTTACATATATAAGAGGATCGAGTGGAAGGGATACAGTGGAAAAGAAGGGAAATAAAAGTGCACAAATGAATAAAATACTTAGATGTACACCTGACAGGAAGAGTTCAAGAATTATAAAGAAAACTATAAATACTCTGAGGGGCCCCAAAATTAACATGGGCAAAAGGAAAGATGTAGCATCATATGGAGATATGGCACCATAAAAATGTCAACTCTTCATAACTTAACTTATATACTTGACATTATCCCAATAAAACTGCAAAAGGATAGGGATAGCTGGACACGTTTATTATAAAGTTTATTTGGCAGAACAAAAAGGCAAAAAAAAATCAAGAAAATCCTAAAAACGACTAAAGGTGGAGTGGAAAACAGCTAGCTCGAGCAGATACTGACACATACATAAAGCCTCTAAAATTAAAATGGTTTCACATTGATGCATGGATGGACCCGGAGAATAATGGAACAGAAAAGAAGCCTAGAGAGAGACACAATTGTACGTGCAAATTTAGTATGCGACACATTCAGAATTGCAGCCCAATTGGGCAAAAATGGACATTTTATTTTATTAAAAAAAATTTTTTTTTAACGTTTATTTATTTTTGAGGCAGAGACAGCATGAACGGGGGAGGGGCAGAGAGAGAGGGAGACACAGAATCGGAAGCAGGCTCCAGGCTCTGAGCCATCAGCCCAGAGCCTGATGCGGGGCTCGAACTCACGGACCGCGAGATCGTGACCTGAGCTGAAGTCGGACGCTTAACCGACTGAGCCACCCAGGCGCCCCAAAAATGGACATTTTAGTAAGTGATGTTTGAAAAACTGGATTGCTATATGGGAAAAGATAAAATTGAGTATGATCCTCATACTGTACACAATAATCTCCAAATAAGTAAAGATTTAGAGGCAAAGAAAAAAATGAAATAATACACATATTTTTAAAAATTGACGAATCCCTCTGTAACTTATGTTGAAAGCTTTCCTAATTATAATTCAAAATCCAGATGCAATAAAGGAAAGGATTGATGAATTTAACTACTTAAAAATAAACGTTGGCACCATAAGCAGAGTAAAAATGTAAATTACGAAACAGGGAAAAGACATTTGCAACGTACACGAAAGGATTAATACCCCTAAGACATAAAGAGCTTCTAAAAAAAAGAGAAAAGATCAACACTTCTGTTAGAAAAACAAGCAATGAATATGAACAGATGGTTCAGAGGAGAAAATGCAAATAGACCTTCAACATAAGAAAAGGTGTTCAATGTTGGCTCACAAGAAGAAAGTAGGTAAAATCCTCGGCATCATGGGAAGGAAGGCAACCACCATGGACCTGTGATCCCCTCCCACTCTTCTTGAGCTTAACTTCAAACAGACTCCCTTTGCAACATTCCGGCATTTTTACTAGGATCTATTTGGTTTGTCTAGATCGCCTGTCATAAACAAAGCCCTAGAATTTATTAATATATGGAGCGGGGATAGCTGGAAAATGGAAGTCGGTCTCATAGGATAGAAGCTGGTTTCCCCATGACCAGGAGTTCAAACTAAAAAAGGCTCACACTCAGTTTCCCCAACTGACTTGTGCTGCACGCATTGTTACTGAAACACGTGCCAGTGTGAGTGAGAGTTTTCTGAGATGCAGCTGGTGGTTTGGGGTCCCTCCCGAGAAGCGTGCTGTGTCTTTGCCTCTACCTACCTCATTTTTTGAACTATCAGTAAAGTGTGATGTGAGGTCAGATCTATGAGTTACCTGAGTCAGCTCTGACAATTCGATACTTTGCAGTGAAGGAGTCACTATCATTCACCCATTAAGCCGACAGCAATAATCTGTTGGTGTCGCTGTGGGGAAAGAAGCATGTTGATAGAATTGCCGGTAGGAAAACAAAATCACATGTGGAATTCAGCAATGTAGAGAACCATCGCGAAAACGTCTGCTCTTGGATCCAGCACTCCCCTTTCCAGGAACTAGTCCTACAGACGTACCAGCAAAAACCAAAATAAAACAAAGAAAACAAACAAACAAAACAAAGCCCCAAGACCCACAAATTACGAGGCCATTAGGCAGCCCTGTTTGAAATAACAGAGGATCAGAAACACTGCAAGTGCCCATCTACAGAGAAGTGATTTCACAAGCAATAGAACATCCATACAATGGTGTACCAAGCAACCGTTAAAAAAAACAAGGAATGTCTTAACATTAATATGCTGCTGTGGAGTGGTTTCCAGAAAATATTCTTAAGTGAAGGAAGCAAGATATAGAACAATACATATAACATCTACATTTTATCTAAGAAATGACCATGATACAAATGTATAGACATATCTGCTTATATTCTAAATGAAAAATGAAGGATAAACCAGAAATCTTACCATAGGGCAAAGGAGAAAATAGGGGCAGGGATAGAAGCTAACATCCTCTGGATATTCCTTGATTTATTGACTTAAACTTTACATGGGTATAAAACAAAAATAAAGCAAGTTCATTAATAAAAAAAAAAAAAACAAAAACAAAGCAAACCCTAAAATGAAAGCAAAATAAAACAAAGCAACCTAATCGATGTTGATTGGTGGTTTACCCAAACAGATAGAAATTATTTTAAAGCCTAGTAATCTGCCTGCATATCCTTAGTGGGATATGCCAAAAGGACAAAGCTATTTGACTCATAAGAGTGGTATTATTGTTCTCACACACACAGACACACACACATAAATATATGCATGATTAATCACATATATGCAAATGCTAATAGCAGTATTATTATTCTGATACAGGCACACATTTATAAAGATGATTAAAAAGCAAATAGGGAATTATGTTAATATCATTATTAACCAAGATTTTTCAGCACCAAAGTAAAGAGATTCAAATTTTAAAAAATCAAAGAAATGAAGTAAAAATCTTCTAACCATAGATTTTAATGGATAATAGCAGTATTAACTCACAGTCTGTCCTTGAGAACCAGGTATATGTCTTACTTGAGAACACTAAAAAGGCCAAGAGGCAAACCAGCCTGGTCTAAGCAACCCGGCACCTAGACTGTGCTCTTTAGAAACAATATTCTTTTCACAAGAACCATGGCCCTTTGGAGAAATGGCAGATTCCAGGTCTGAGGCAGGCAAAGGACACCGGGTGTTAGGGGCATCTCACAAATTGAATCAAGAGGTCTCAGGAGCAAATTGAGGACGCGCCCTTGGCCAAAGATAAAAAGAATTAAGTCTCAAGTAATGAAAAGGAGGAAGAAAGGAAGAAAGGAAGAAAGAAAGAAAGAAAGAAAGAAAGAAAGAAAGAGTGAAAGAGAGAGAGAGAGAGGGAGAGAGAGAGGGAGGGAGGTAGGAAGGAAGAAAGAGTGAAAGAGAGAGAGAGGGAGGAAGGAAGAAAGGAAGGAAGATTGGTCCGGATGGAAAAACAAATGTGTTACAAATAAAGAAAGAGTGAAAGAGAGAGAGAGAGAGGGAGAGAGAGAGGGAGGGAGGTAGGAAGGAAGAAAGAGTGAAAGAGAGAGAGAGGGAGGAAGGAAGAAAGGAAGGAAGATTGGTCCGGATGGAAAAACAAATGTGTTACAAATACATGCACAATACTACTAAATGATATTATCAAAACTAACCAAACAAAAGAAATCCTTACTGGAACCCTTGGGGAACTCTAGTAAATATGGGGGAAAAAATCAAGCATTGTTCCTGCCAGATCTGTGTGAACTGCACCTCATGGCAACCATATGTTAGATCAGGGGAAGATCAGCACCAAAGGTGCCAGGTGATACATACAAAAGGACTGGTAAGACAAGACAATATACCAGGACGCCTGGGTAGCTCCGTTGGTTAAGCGTCAACTCTTGGTTTTGGCTTAGGTCGTGATTTCCCGGCTTCATGGGTTCAAGTCCCGCATCGGGTTCTGAGCTGGCAGCGAGGAGCCTGCTTGGGATTCTCTCTCTCTCCTGTCTCTCTGCTCCCCCCTACTTGCACTGTCTCTGTTTCTCCCAAAATAAATAAACTTAAAAAAAAAAAAAAAGACGAGACGATTTACCACTTCCAATGCCCACTGAAATAATAAATCAAAGATTGCTGAAGCCGTTAAGTGAAAAGCCAGTAAGGAACTCTATAATGGGTGGGTTGGGCTAACAGCCCTTAACCCCACCAGTCAGTTGTGACAACACGCAAACAACACTGGGCATTGCACACCTGACCGGACGCAAGAGGAAGCACACGGCACCACTTTCACCTACGACCTGTTCCTGGGGTGGCAGGGAAGGAACTTGACCTGACTTACAAAAATACCAAATGACAGAATGACTTCTTAAATGATACCACAGGGGTGCAATCAACAAAATCCACATGGCAACTTTACGGAGAACAATCTGGTTTCCTCAACAAATAAGTGGCAAGTGAAGGCAGGAAGAGGAAGGTGAATTGTACACCAAAAGACGTATCGGTCAAAAGCAATGTGTGGGCTTTGCTTGGATCCTGATTGGAAAAAAGGAAAAATAATCTAAAGGGAAAATGTGTATGATACAATCAGGAAAACTTGAACACTGAGGACAGCTTATAAAATTAACGAGCTATGGCTATTTTGTGTGTGTGATGATGGTGTTATGGTTACATTAAAATTTAGGCGCGGTGGGGGGGGCACCTGGGTGGCTCAGTTGGTTAAACGTCTGACTCTTGATTTCGGCTCAGGTCATGATCTCATGGTTGGTGAGTTTGAGCCCTGCAATGGGGTTGGGGGGGGGGGTGCTCTCTCAAAATAAATTAAATAAACTTAAAAAACAGTAGAGGTACGTAGGGAACACTGATAGAGGAAAAGAATATGATATCCAGGATTGGTTTCAAGATAATCCAATAGCTAAGGGGTAAGGGGGGAAAGAAAGACATTTAGATGAAAAATACGTCTGGCCATGGACTGAAAATTGCTGAATCTGGTTGATAGACGGTTGGGGGTCCATTTTACTGTTCTTCGTACTTTTGTGTATGTTTGAAAAACATTCCATAATAAGCTAGTATATACATACACACGTAGGAACAGGCACAGAGATGTTAACTAACTTGCCCAAGGTTGCAGAGTTACTGACAGAGCTATTAACCACTGAATAAATTAAAGTGTGTTAAAATGATGAAAAATTTGAGGGAGAGATTATGTCTCATCTTTTTAAAAATCTCCAGATCTTAACAGAGTATTTAGCACGTAGTTACCCAAGACTTTCCTGCATGAAATATTTTTAATGACTTATGCCCGGTTTTGTTTCAGGAATGATTTAGAATAAATGAGTGAGTAAAGTCAATACACAAAGCTGTATTATGAAATTAGGACCTATATTTAGATGTGATATCCATATTTTGGTTTGATATTCACGTAATCCATCTTGAAAACATAAACTTCTTTACTCAATTTTTTCTAACACTGGCATTCAATAATGTAATACTGATCTTACTATTTATTCAGCTTTTTAACATACTTGAATTTAATAATTTATTTAGCAAAGTGTTGCTGCCGAATAAAGTACAGAGCCCTGAAGAAGAACAGCTATCATGGTCCAAGGTTATTATCTTCCTTCATGCAGCCATTTATTCCACACTCTGTTGAGTACCTACTACCAAGGTGTCCTACTATGTTTGTATTTAAAACCAGAGTTGAAGTTAAGAAAAATGCAATATGGGCGTACCTGGGTAGCTCAGTCGACTAAGCATCTGACTTTGGCTCAGGTCGTAATCTCGTGGTCCTTGAGTTTGAACCCCGAGTCGGGCTCTGTGCTGGCAGCACAGAGCCTGCTTCAGATCCTCTGTCTCCCTCTCTCTCTGCCCCTTATCCACATTCCCTCTCTCTCTCTCTCTCTCAAAAAATAAATAAATGTTAAAAAAAAAGAAAAGTTCAATATGTAAGTTAATCCATTTCTTTGAAATTCCCATTCCCCTAAACTTAATATGAAATCCTATTTACTCTGTACCAAAACTCCAACTTCATCATCAAAGGTCCACACCCAAGACTCACCTCCTACAAGGGAGCTGGCCCTGACTATCTCGGCCCATTTCCGTCTTCAAACTTAGTGCAGGGGGCCTTATTTAAGTTAGGGTCCTGATTCCCCACCATGTGAATTCCTTGTCACCCCACCTACGTTCATGAAGATAGAGCCCGTCTTTCATGTTTCCACCTCCTATGGTACATGGGATAAGGTCTTGCATATGGCAGATCCTCAGGATCTAATTTCATAAAATTAAATGGACAGTAACAGGAACCTTGCCAAGAATGCTATTAGGAGTAGTAACGACTAATGGTCATTGAATTCTTACTGTTTTCTCACAGTTTATTATATTTAATCTTCCCGACAACTCTGGGTTAGTTACGATTATTAACCTATTTTACTGTTGAAGAGACTGAGTTACAGAGAGCAGGCGGAAAGGAAGGGACTGGACTCTACATAGCCACTTAAAGTACGCAACTAAATGGTTTTTACCACTGAACATTTTCATCACTGAAAACAAACCAAAATGACTGATACCCACTAGCAGTCACTCTCCATTTCCCCTCAACCTCCCAAGACCTTAGAAAACTACTCATCTAACGGCTGCCACTGTAAGTTTACCTATTTCAGATATTTCATATAAACGGAATCAAACAACGTGTGTCCTTTTAGGACTGGCTTCTCTCACTTAGTATGATATTCCTAAGGTTCATCCACCTTGTAGCATATATTAGTACTTTACTCCTTTTGACAGCTGAATAGTATTCCGTTGTATGCACAGACCATATGTTACCCACTCATCAGTAGATGAACATTTGACACGTTTCCACTTTTCAGCTGTTACAATGATTGCTGCTAGAACATCTGTGTACTAGTTTTCATATAGACATCTCCCTTTATTTCATTTTCGGCCAGAATTGCTGGCTTATATGTCATCCTACGTTTGACCTTTTGAGGAACTTCCGCCAGACTTCCCCAAAGTCACTGCACCATTTCACATTTCCGCCAGCAGTGTGTTAGGGTTCCAGTGTCTCCACATCTTTGCCAATACCCAGTATTCTCTGTACTTTTCATTTTTGCCATTTTAGTGGGTATGGTGGAGTGGTACCTTGTTGTGATTTTGACTTGCATTTCTCAGATGGCTGTTAATATTCAGCATCTTTTCATGTGCTTAGGGGTCCAACTTCATTCTATGGCATGTGGATATCCAGTTGTCCTGGCCACCATATATTGAAAAGATGATTATTCTCCATTTAATGTCTCGGCACCCTAGTCAAAAATCAGTTGACTTAAATGTGAGGATTTACTTCTGGACTCTCAGTTCTATTCCAACGACCTATGTGACTATCCCTACGACAGTACTATGCTATCCTAGATGCAATAGCTGTATAGTAAGTTTTAAAATCAGGAAGTGCGAGTCTTCCAACTTTATTTTTTGTTTTCAAGATTGTTTTGGTTGTTCCGCATCCCTTGAATTTCCATATGAATTTTAGGATAAGTTTTTCAATTTCTGCAAAGACGCTAGATGAGATTTTTATTGTGAATGCACTGAATCTGTAGATTAATTTGGGGAATATGGTCATGTTAACGATATTCTGTCTTTCAATTCATGAATAAGAGATACCTTTCCATTTATTTAGGTCTTCTGTAATTTCTTTCAACAATATCCTGTAGCTTTCAGAATACAAGTTTTACCCTTATTTTGTCAAATTAGTTCCTAAATATTTTATTCTTTTTATTGCTGTTCTAAGTAGAATTTTTTCTTAATTTCCTCTTTGGATTTTTTATGGCTAATGTATAAAAATATGATTGGTTTTTGAGTATTGATCCTGTCCACTGCAACCTTACTGAACTTGTTTGCTAATTTTAACAGTTCTGTTAGCAGATTTTTTAGGATGGTCACCATATTAGATCATGTCACTATGGGTCTCTGAACAGGCTGTATCCTTTGTGAAAAAACACCTCCCTCCTCCAAATGGGCCCAACTCATTCTCCTCCTTCAGATTTCATATTAAAAGTCACCTTCTGGAGACATCTCTTGATCACTCAGTGTCAAGATGGCCAACACTATTACTTTATCTCAGTCTCTGTTTCTGACTTACATGACATAATAAACAGAACTTGTACGTTTATGATGAAAAGGCTCAAGCAAACAGAAAAGTAATGAGAATGTTACAATGGAGTCCCATGTACCTATCAACATGATTTAATGTTTTGCCATATTTTATTTACTTTTTGATTATTTCATTATTACTTTTATACTTTTAAGCATATTTGCAACTATTTGGACATTTTACCCTAGATACTTCAGTATGAATCTCAAAAAACTGAGGACATTTTCCTGTATAACGCAACACATAGGTAGAGGCACACACAAAAGTATTTCCTTAATATCGTCTAATACCCAGGCCACATTCAAATTTCTTCAGCTGTTTCAAAGTCATCTTTTCAACTGATATGTTAAAGCCTGGATCAAACTAAGGTCCACAAATTGCATTTTATTATGTCACTTTAAACCTAGAACAGAACCTCCCCCCCACGTCTCCTTTTTAAAATAACATGGAAGAGACCGGATAAGTGGTTTCATAATTCTTTTGTGTATTTGCTTGCTTACTTGATCTTTGTTTGAGTCTCGGGCTGTCAGCTCCAGGACAGCACTGGCTTTGTCTGTCTTGTCCCTTGAAGAGTCCACAGTGCCCAGAAGGTAGCTAATACTCAACAAATATTTCTTTAACAAGCAGGTGAGCGGGTGAGTGAGGGACTGAATGAGTTTCCATGATAGGAGTGTGGAGAGAGTGCTATGGGAACACCGAGGGGTCATTTTTATATAGGGTCCCCCTTTAAGACCCCAAATGAACCGCAGAACATAGAATACGGAGAGTATAGATTTTAAAATCTCTCCTGCTTTGGAGGAGAAGCACCTCTCTTTGAAATGTCCTCATTGACAACAGGCACATATCTGGATCCCTATTTAATTAGAAGATGAGCCATGGTATTAAATTCTAGGGTCACCTTCTTCTTTGATACTCAGTTGGTCTTTTCATCTCTCTCAAACCTCTCCTACTTTTCTATTCATCTTCCGAGAGAAAGATTTAGAATTCCAGCTCTGTGACACGGACGCAAATCTTTCGGCCTCAGGATCAACCCTTTGGTTCCTGAGGTTCACGAGTATGATATAGAGTCGAGGTGGGGGAGGGGGAGGCATGACTTCTAGCTACAGTTTTCCTCCTGAACTTAAATGATCTTGGTCTTTAGTTTAGACGTGACTAATGTCAAATGGTTCCTATGGCATTTAGGAAGGATTGAAAGTCTGAATGTACTCCCATTACTCGACAAGCTGTTACAGCCCTTACACCTCCTCACAGAGCCCATTACCCTAACATTAAAGTTTAATACAGGCATTTCTCCTTGTTCCAATTTGGTGTTTAAAAATGTAAGCACTCTTATATTCAGGCTCTCTTTAAACAATCCTTTCTAGTTTCAAAATGCTTTATGTGAACCCTGGAACTTCTTTTTTTCCTTTAGAATACTGAGGCCCCTGGTACCTTTCAATTTTGTCATCAAGAATAAAATGCAGGGAACCTGTAATACTTTTCAATGTAAGGTGCATACTGAGGGGAGTTTTAGGTACCTCTTCTGAAGGAAGGCATTGAATAGGAGAAGGGAAGGGAAAGTGGCTTAATAATACTCTTTCCCGAGGCTTGATACAGTGGTCATGGTTTGATTATTGGCGTAGACTCCACAGAAGAAAACAGCGGGAATGTGAATGATTTTTGACATCAGTGGTTTTCCTATCTCCATTCCCCACAGACAGACATTTTTGTTTGTTGGTTGGTTGATTTTTACTTCCCATAACCTATTCTCTGTTCTTTAGTAATAGCGCATCTTTTGTCCTATGGAAAGAAATCCTCCTTAATTTAGTCCATACAGTTTATGGAAGATTGAATCTACTCACTGCTCCGGCAGTAATCAGATGACTCAGGAATGTACACAAGCTAAACCAATAAGGCACAATCTGAAGATTTTAGTGTAATCATTATTTTTAAAAACTCTAGGTTGGGGCTGCTATTCTCATAGGATGTATATCTAGAACTGCTGGAGGCCATTTTGCTGCAATGCCTCAAAAGCCTGACTAAAGCTAAAATAGAAGAAAGCGAAGAGAAGAGCCATCAGTTGATCTCTAATGACAAAGATTGAGCACATGGATGCATCCATGCCTGAAGATTAATCTGAAGTTTTCTGATACATCAGTCAATAAATTATTATTGAGGATAGTTTGGGTCATATTTTGTCTTTTGGGACTTCCAGTATACTCACAAATATACAGAATGGTTGTCTGATTATCACTGGCCCAGCTTTGGGATTCCAGGAATAGGCCAGACAATTCTCACTTTAAGTACTCTAAGCAAGGATATCATGGTGTTCATCTAGAGCCAAGGGATTTTTCAAGAGGACCCATTAACAACTTAGTCTTTTTACAAAGATGTACTCTTATAAAGAGATCTAACAAGACAGTCTATATTCTTTTCATGTTGCATTCTTGATCAACATTCAAAGGGAAATAAAAGTCTTGGGGTACCTGGGTGGCTTAGTTGGTTAAACACTTAACTCTTGATTTCAGCTTAGGTCATGATCTCACAGTCACGAGATCAATACCCACATCAGGCTCTGCACTGAGTGTGGAACCTGCTTTAAGATTCTCTCTCCCTCTCTCTCTCCCTTTGCTCCTCTTCCCTGCCCAAGTGTTTGCTCTCTAGAAAGAAAGAAAGAAAGAAAGAAAGAAAGAAAGAAAGAAAGAAAGAAAGAAAGAAAAGAGAGAGAGAGAGAGAGAGAGAGAGAGAGAGAGAGAAAGAAAGAAAGAAAGAAAGAAAGAAAGAATGAATGTAAGTCTCGAGGTCGTTTTCAGTGAATCTAGTCCATGTCCAACTCTTCAATTCTATTTTTTCCTTTGCGTTATTTTTTATTTATTTATTTATTTATTTTTTGCTGAATTTCTGCTGCAAGTCAAGTCAACTTTGCCAGAACACAAGATTGGAATATTGATTTAGCACACAGATAGTAGAGCCAGCTTTTTGCTAACATGGCCAAAGCACCATCTGTGGCAAATGAAATCTGATTGCTTTGGATCCCAGTTGTGGACAAAGTATAGAGTCTGTGGGGGTGAAAATGAATCCAGAAGCTCGTCTCTCCTTAAATCACCCACATTCTTAGGACAATGAGAAAAAGAGAAAGAAAAGTCCACCTCCAAATGACGAATGATCAACACTGCTTGCTTGCTAAGTGAAGCTGACTAATCAATCTATTACCTCTGAAATGATTTCAAGGTGGTACAGAATGAGCTAGCCTATTTTTCACTGTTGCTAGGACATAAGGCAATAAATCCTAAGCATGCTTCATTGCCCTGTAATAAGTTACTCACATCATCTTCACTCTAGTTGATTACTGATCAAACCATCAAGTGCCCACGATCCAGACCACAGACACATTTCTGCCAAAGCATATGTACTGCAAAATGTTTTTGTAGTGGCAAGATTCAAGGAAATGCACAGTTGGAAGTTCCTGAACTCTGATTTCAGTTGAATAACCACACTTGATTTATGTCATCACAGTACCTTATCTGCAACCTGTGTCATTTGCATGTACTTCCTTCTAAGGAATCCAAGCACATTCATGTCTTAACCTCATCGATCTCCATAACGTCCCTAGATAAAGGACAGGACTGATTGGCAAACCTGACCCAAATCATCATGTTTCACAAATGAAGACCTCATAGCACAAAAAGTTGGATTAGCTTGCCCCAGGATACTCACACACAAAATATAAAGTATCAAGACTGTTGTGATTTTCTCCTTAAACACTGGGTATCAAAGACTCTGAAGTAGAAAAGAAAGCTAAACTTATTGGTTGTGGTAATTACCAAGCAACCCTTCTCCCCTCATGCAACTTATCAACTTTTTGCTCAGGGATTTCTCAGCATTTTAGCTCGACACAAACAGGATTTCTCATTATCCATAGGCCTCCATCCATGTTACACCTGAAGGTAGAAAACTGAATGTGTGGGGACCTCTGCCCTCCGGAACCTGCTAATCTGATGGGAGAGACATACAGTTAAATATATCAAAATCAGGGTATCATCTCAAACACTATTTTTCATTTATTTAAGAAACAAAAATAAAAACAAATGAATGAACAGCTAATAATTCCCATCTACTCACTGAAGCTATCATGTGAACAAAATTGGTATGGGAATCTTCCTCGCCATTTTTTAAAAGTTTATTTATTTAGGAGCACCTGGGTGGCTCAGTCGGTTAAGCGTCCGACTTCAGCTCAGCTCATGATCTTGCAGTGGGTGAGTTCAAGCCCCGTGTCGGGCTCTGTGCTGACAGCTCAGAGCCTGGAGCCTACTTCAGATGCTGTGCCTCCCTCTCTCTCTGCCCTCCCCTGCTCATACTCTGTCTCTATCTCAAAAATAAATACAAACATTAAAAAAAATTTTAAGTTTATTTATTTGAGAGAGAGAGAGAGAGAGAGAGAGCGTGAGAGAGAGCAAGCAGGAGAGGGGCAGGGAGAGAGAGAATCCCAAGCGGGATCCATACCGACATGGGGCTCAAACCCACAAACCTGTGAGATCATGACCTAAGCCATGATCAAGAGTTGGATGTTTAACCAATTGAGCCACCCAGGTGCCCCTTTCCTCACCATTTTTTTATGCCTATGTAAATGTATACAAAACTGTGTAGGCTTTTTGTTTATTTCTTTTTTATTATTATTATGTTAAAGAGAAAGAGAGCATGAGTGGGGGAGAGAGAGAGAGAGAGAGAGAGAGAGAGAGAGAGAGAGAGAGAGAGAACCTAAAGTAGGCTCCATACTCAGTGCAAAGTCTTACACAGGGCTTGATCCCACGACCCTAGGATCATGACCTGAGCCAAAATCAAGAGTCAGATGCTCAGCAGACTGAGCCACTGAGGAACCCTATTTTTTGGTATATTTTCAAAGTGGAATCATATTGCGTACCATACACAGCAACTGGGTTTTTGTTTGTTCGGTTTTGGTTTAGTAATATCATGGATATCCCTTTAAGCATATATGGAGAAATCTAGCTTTTTAAACAACTATATAACCTATTTACAGGCATACCACATTTTATTCAACTTTCCCATAACTGGTAGATATTCAGGTTATTTTGTTTTTCCTCCAGTAATTTTTCTCCTCCTTCCACCTTTCTCTTCCACTCCTTTTCTTCTTCTGATTCTTCTTTTTTATTGTGGCCACCTCCAAAGCAAGGTGCAAGAAACGCACGTCAATTGTACTGTTATTTCCACTGAAGTTTTCTCACTTCTGTAGAAAAGATTCATAAAAGTAGGATTTCCAGGACAAGAGGAATACTTGAAATTTTCATGTCAATATATACAGTTGTTACTTCATCTGAAGTACTTTTGTTAAATATCCACACCGTAGTCTACTTGGTTATATTTATATCTCTTCTTTTATTGAGTGATTTTTATGATAATAGGGGCCTGTTGTAACAGTCTTGTGATTTTTAAAATCGTGTTTGTTATGCTAGCAAATGCACTGGCACTTAACTACAGCCCAGACGCTGCTCTAAAAGCTTTATTTCTGTCAAGTCGTCTTACATCAATCTACATGCCATTTGGGACTGGTTTACAGAGAGGGAAACTGAGACAGAGATAGGCTAAGTAATCTTCTGATGGTTGCACAGTTCCAAAGTGCAAGAGGTAGGATTTGAAAGCAGGACCCCACAGGACTGTCCCTGGGCTACACAAGCCTTCAGCAAGCATAGGAAAGGTCTAGGAACCAGAAGGCAGACAGCCTTAGATTCAGCCATTGACCCCTTCTTGCTTACTAGTCTCAGAGCCTTGAGGAATTACTTGCTATTTCTGAACTTAGTTTTCTTATATTAAAATGGGTCTAACAGCAACCTCTTGGGAGCGTTGTCATGAGAACTGAATGAGGAAATGTTTGTCGAGTGTGTAGGACACAGTTGGCTAAGGCTTTGTGTCTCTTGCCCCATTTTCCCTCTCTCCTTCTCTTCATTATTTCCTTTCATTATTTCTTCGAATCTCCAGCTCCCTGTTCAGTGGCTGGTGTGCATTACAAAAGCATGTTATTTCTCTTCTTCTTTCTTTTCCTTATTCATGTCTCCTGCTCTCAACCTACCGTTTTGTCATGTAGAAGGCGTTCAACAGTTGAAGGTTGAATTTAGCAAACTTTGGTCTTGCATTCCCGTCGCTTGGAAAAAATTTTAAAGTATGTATTTATGTGATTTTTTATGGTTCAGGCCTCACATTTATGTCCTTAATCCACTTTGAATTTATTTTTGTATGTGGTGTAAGAAAGTGGTCCAGTTTCATTCTTTTGCATGTTGCTGTCCACTTTTCCCAGCAGCACCATTTGTTGAAGAGACTTTTTCCCATTGTATATGCTCACCTCCTTTACCATAGATTAACTGACCATTGAATTGTGGGTTTATTTCTGGGTTTTCTGTTCTGTTCTATTGATCTATGTGTCTACTCGTCCAGTACCATACTGTTTTGATTACCACAGCTTTGTAATATAACTTGAAGCCTGAAATTGCGATACCTCCAGTTTTGTTTTTCTTGTTCAAGATCGCTTTGGCTATTTGGGGTCTGTGGTGGTTCCACACAATTTTAGCACTGTTTGTTCTAGTTCTGTGAAAAATGCTGTCGGTTGATAGAAATTGCATTAAATCTGTAGATTGCTTTGGGTAGTACAGACATTTTAACAATATTTGTTTTTCCAATCCATAAGCATGGAATGTCTTTCCATTTCTTTGTGTTTTCTTCAATTTCCTTCACCAGTGTTTTATAATTTTCAAAGTACAGGTCTTTCACCTCTTTGGGTAAGTTTATCTCAGCATATTTTATTATTTTTGGTGCACCTGAAAATGAGATGGTTTTCTTAATTTCTCGTTCCGCTGTTTCGTTATTAGTGTATAGAAATTCTATAGATTTCTGTACATTGAATTTGTATCCTGTGACTTTACAGAATTCATCTATCACTTCTAGTAGTTTTTTGGTGGAGTCTTTAGGGTTTTCCATATATAGAATCATGTCATCTGCAGAGAGTGAACGTTTCGCTTCTTCCTTACCAACTTGGATGCATTTTATTTCTTTTTATTGTCTGACTGCTGTGGCTAGGACTTCCAGTACTATGTTAAATAACAATGGTGAGAGTGCACATCCTTGTCCTGTTTCTGACCTCAGGGGGAAAGTTTTCTTGGCTGCAGATTTTTCCCTTTCAGTCTTTTGAATATATCATTCCACTCCCTTTTGGCCTGCAAAGTTTCTGCTGAAAATCTGCTGATAGCCTTATGGGGTTTCCCCTTGTATATAACTGTCTTCTTTTCTCTTGTTGCTTTTAAAATTCTTTATCACTACTTTTTGCCATTTGAATTACCACGTGTCTTGGTGTGGATCTCCTTGGGATGATTTTGTTGGGGAATCTCTGTGCCTCCTGGATTTGGATGTCTGTGTCCTTCCCCAGATTAAGTAACGTTTCAGCTATTATTTTATCAAATTAATTTTCTACCTTTCTCTGCTTCTTCTGGGATCTCTATAATGTGAATGTTATTACACTTGACAGAGTCACTGAGTTCCCTAAGTTTATTCTCCTGTTGCAAATTTTTTTCCCTCTCACATGTTCAGCTTGATTACTTTCCATTATTATCTTCTAGGTCGCTGATTCACTCTTCTGCTTCCCCTAGCCTATTTATTTCATCTAACGTATTTTTAATTTCATTTATTGTGTTCTTCATCTTTTTTAAAAAAATGTTTAAATGTTTATTTATATTTGAGAGAGAGAGAGAGAGAGAACATGAATGGGGGAGGGGCAGAGAGAGAAGGAGACACAGAATCTGAAGCAGGCTCCAGGCTCCGAGCTGTCAGCACAGAGCCCGATGTGGGGCTCAAACTCACAAACCGTGAGGTGCCCCTACTGTGTTCTTCATCTTTAAGTGGTTCTTTTTTATCTCTTTGTTAAGGTCTCAATAATGTCCTCTACTCTTTTCTCAAGTACAGTGAATATCTTTATGATCCTTACTTTAAATTCTCTATCAGGCATAGTTATATCCGCTTTACTTAGGTCTCTTGCTGTGGTTTTGTCCAGGTTTTTCATCTGGGACATATTCCTCTGTCTCCTCATTTTGTCTAGCTTTCTGTGTCTGTTTCTGTGTATTAAGAAAGTCAGCTATGTCTCCTGTTCTTGAAAATACTGGGCAGGGTGCATACTTTTAACACGACAGTGCTCTTCCTCTTCCACTGGGGACACGCAGCCACTGTAGAGACCATATCTGCTGGGGCCACGCCACAAAGCACACACAGGTGGGTGGTGCAGTTTTAACAAGGTGCACACATCCTCCCTGGGATGGGACGACTCACCACTGCTAAGACTGTGGTTCCGCAAAGTGTGCAGTCAGAAGACACACTGTGGGCAAGGATTGCACAGGTCTTCTGGGGGAGGGTACCGACAATGCTGGCCCTGAGGCAGGCCCAGCTGGAATGGGCAAGGCACGGTGTAAGCACGTGAGGTAGTGAACGCTGGTGTCCTTCTGACGCCTGCGGGTGGTCATGTGCTCATGCTGAAGGGCAGGGGTGGCAAATAGCATCTGTCAGCTCATTTGTCCCTGGAGAAGTCCCTCGGTGAGCTCTGAGATGAGCACATAACTCCCCCTCTCATAGCTCCAGGTGTTTTTCAAACTTCTGCTTCTATGCTGGATCTCCATGGGCTGTTTGTGGTGCTGTCTCTTTAAGGGTAGGGACTTGGCTTCCTCTCCCAGAGCCAAGCTACTGATTTTTAAAATTTTACTTTAAGTCCCACTGGTTGTAAGAGCTCACAAAATTCAGCCCTCTTCACCTTCCAAGCCAATGTTATAGAGATTCATCTTTCCCACGCAGGCTCCCCAGAGTGACAGGCTGTTTCCTGCCCTGCCCTGTACCCCTGCCTTCCTCCCCACTGTGGTTGTCCAGGGCCCTTTTAGCTGCCCACCTTATCTCCACCGTCCCTACTCTCCTTGATGTGGCCTCTTCTCTACGTTTAGTTGTGGACTTTGTTCTGCCAATCTTCAGGTCGTTTTCTGGGTTATTTACTCTGATGGGGGCGTTATCTAGTTGCATCTGTGGGACCAGGCAAGCTTAGGGTTCTCCTACCCCATCTTCCCAGCCCTCCTTGGAGGGCTTATTAGAACACAGACTGCTGGTCCCTTTCCCCAGACTTTCCAATTTATAACAAGTTATGCTGCCAATCAGGGGATCATATTTTGAAAACCACTGTGCTATATTCTTGGTGACAGAAGATGATGCTTTATCTTCCAGAAACTCTGTGTCAGAATCCCAAGCTGCGTTATAAGCCTATTCTGTTTCCATATATCACTTAATACACACTTTGCATGTGCTTCCATCATAACACTTAGCCAATTTGTTTCCCCAACTAGACTACACTCTTCTCGAGTATTGAAACCATGATTTTTTTCATTCCCGTAACACCCAAAGGTCAGTGGCCCTTGACTATAGCAGGAACTCATAAAATGTTGAATGAATAGAAGATTTCTACCTAGGAGTAGCAGCAGTAGAGGCAGTGCTTGATTCACCATCAAATAGTACCTCACTTCCATGGCACTAAATTCAATGAGCTTCCTGAGTTCAATTAGAGAGGCCTGTGCAGAAGTGCTTGGGTGACTCAGTCGGCTGAACGTCCGACTTTGGTTTAGGCCATGATCTCATGGTTCATGAGTCTGAGCCCCACTTTGGGCATGCTGCTGTCAGCACAGAGCCTGCTTTGGATCCTCGGTTTCCCCTCTCTCTCTCTCCCCACCCCCTCAAAAGTGAATAAGCATTTTTAAAAAGAGAGAGATAGAGGCATATGCAGGGGACAGAATAAAAATACCTGCTACTACGTCACATCCATCCAATTGCTAATTTTGCTGGAATACAGGCATAGGCAGAACCTCTGGCTGGGGTTTTCATACAATGAAAATCAATTTCACGTCCCCACAACAGCAATATCCAACCACTCCATAGTCCTCGTTTTCCCCACCTACCTCATTTTAATTTAGCAGGTGTTTAATAGTACATAATTATATCTCACTACTGTTTGGGATAGGGAAATTAGGAATCCAATTTGCATTTTAGGAATAATTTGGAAACATGAAAGCTAATTATCTAAGATCAGATTTGGCCAAATGGAATAAGCAGGTTATCATTTGACAATAAACTCTGGCATTTACCTGAATAAATCCAAGAACTGAGCATGAACTCATTTATACATTGATTGTTTTTAGTTAGAATTCATAGTAGGGAACACTTTATTTTTTTTGCCTGCCCATTCTGTTCCCATTTCCTTTTAGGGATCTTCTCTCCCCATTTGTATGTAGTCTTGGCGGTAGGACAATCTTAAGGATTGCCTCTTCTTAGGGATACTTGGAAGGGAAAAATACTTTCTTTCCCTGGCGTGGGATGGGGCCTTGTTTGTGAGTAACCTCCCCCCGCCCCCCTGCCTTGGGCACTCCCTCCCCAGGATTTTAATTTTTAAACAACTGAGAAAAAGGCAAAAACAAAATGATCCTGGCATCTCAAAGCAGGTTGTTCCAGATATAATATGGTTGCTAACCTCCCTGCATCCTTGATTCTGGGTCATCCCCAAACCTGGTATATTGGTTCCCTCTTAATTCTGTGAGTCCTCCAACCCCTATGCCCCACCCCACCCCCACTTTAATACCTTCTCTTTCATTTACATTTGCCATATTTGCTCTCTACTGCTTGCAACCATAAAACTCCAGCACAGATTGGCTCTAGCACAACTAACGGTTATTGTTTCCTGCACATGAATTCTTCTAGTCAAGTCCATTTTTGTCATTAGCTGGGACTTTGTTTCCAATTCTCAGATTTAAATGAAATGTCTTCACTTCTTTCATGGCTTTCTCCTTTTAAACGAAATCCCGCACCCAAACTTCAGGTGATTGATTTTCATCAGCTACATTACTACATACAAGAGTTAAGTGTGACATTCAAACTTTGTGGACTCGGTTCCCTCAAATTTATAACGGGGATGATCTCTCTTAAGGTACAAAAGTTTAGCAGAACTGGTCACATAATGAGCACAAAATAAATAGTACCATTATCACTGCTGCAGTGAAGGTTTTAATCTTTCCAATATTTGATGTCTCAGCAAAGTTTCATAAATACCACTGCTGCATTTTTCCAAATAAGTATCTACTAGCTATTTTATTATTGATGTCTTAATTAAAGCATTTTTCTTAGAGATGTTGGTAGGTCTTGGAAATACAGAAGGATTGCATGCCCAGGAATATCAAAGCAAACTCGGCAATTTCAGAATAGCACAACTGGCTGAATTACTTCAAAAGATGATCTTTTAACTCAAGATGATCTTTTATCCCCCATGTTCATAGCATTATTGACAGCAGCTGAGACACAGAAACAACCTATGTTTCCACTGATGGATGAATGAAGAGTGTGGTGTATGTATACGTATATATATGTGTATATATGTATGTGTGCATATATATGTATATGTCTATACATATACACAATAGAATATTATTCAGCCATAAAATATGAGGAAATCCTACCATCTGCAGCAACATTACAGACCTTGAAGGCATTAGGTTAAATGAAATAGGTCAGACAGAGAGAGTGAAATACTGTATTATCTAAACTCACTTTATATGTGGAATTTAGGGGGAAAAAATCAAACTCGTAGGAAAAGAGATCAAACTTGTGGGTAATCACAGGCAGAGAATGGGGGAGAGGGGTACCTGGAGGAAGGTGGTCACAAGAGTACAAAATTCCAGTTATAAGATAGATAATTACTAGGGTTGTCATATACATGACTACAGCTAACACTGCTGTATGATATATAGGGAAGTTGTTAAGACAGTAAATCCTAAAAGTTCTCATCACAAGGAGAATTTGTTTTCTTTTTCCTTTTCTTTTTATAGTATCTATATGAGAATATGGATGTTAGCCTAACCTACTGTAACATTCATTTCACGATATACGTACATCAAACCAACCTATTGTATGCCTTAAACTTATACAGTGATGTATGTCAGTTATTTCTTAATAGAGTGTTTAGAGACACAAAGGGGGTACAGGCTACTGATCAAATTCTAAGACTAGGTAAGCATTGAAAGGCATATATTTTTCGGATTGTAGGATAAAATAAAGCATATTCTGCTTTACAGGAAATCAAATAGATCAGACATCAGCAAAGTATGGCCATACAATTTGGTCTGGAACACGCTTTTGTAAATAAAGTTTTATTGGAACACCACCGGGCTTGTTCCTGGACACACTGTCTGTGGCGGCTTTCCGGCAACAACAGCAGAATAGTTGAGTCAGAGATCATGTAGCCTGTAAGCTCCAACATAGTTACAAGCTGGCCTTTTACTGAAAACATTTGCTGGTCCTTGAGCTAGGTAATTTGCCCCCCTCATTGGTGTAATGAAATTTCAATTGCCGCAAAATTCAACTTCTGTGAAATATTTCCAGGCCTGATTTAAAATGGTTTCCTTTTCCCTGTGCCTGCGTTCTGCCTTTTACGCAACACATACACGTTTCCTCTCCCCCATAGTTAATCTGTCTTCATGCTTATGTATATATTTATAAGTCAGTTTCCTTTGTTCCGGAGCCTGTTGAACATCCTATAATGGCTGGAGAAAAATAAGTCGATTTGCAAACAGAGATAAGTGGAGAATGCCTTGGGGTTTGGGGTACTTCTCTAGCAGGAAATGTTGGTCAAAGTCATTATACACATGTAATACAAAACTCTGCGAGTGGGAAAAGCCAGGTCTCAAAAGAACTGGGTGAATGAGAAAAGCCGATCTGAAATTCACCTCAGGCTGTGCGTGTTTCAAGGGACTGTGGCTATTTCACAAAAGTCGCAAGCACAGATCGTGCATTGAAGGGTATTACTTGGATGCTAATCGCAAGGGTACGGCAGTTGGAAAGAGGACTCTTCCGTATTTCCAGGCGGTAACTCCTGGAGCGGAACAGAGAGACCTCCAAGGTACCAGCATGGAGAGAAGAGGTTTAAGAGGAGGGGGGAGGGGCAGCACTTGGAATGACAGAGGAAGGGGTATGTGGCCGACAGGTGTATGACCACGGCTGTGGGTCACTATGCTGAAAATCAGTTCACCAAACATTCAACTTGCTGAATGACCAGTCTCCCCCAAACTCAAACTTTTGGAGATAAAACCACAAAATGAGGTTAGTGGCACTCAGGGCAGCTATGTGGACGCGAAGCCTCAAATGGGGGGCACTCCCCCCCAGCCTGCCCTGTGGAGTGCGCGAGTGTTCAGAGCGCGGGGACGGAGTCCTCACGCAGAGTCCTCCTGGTCTCTCAGTTTATGTGTGGGCTGGGGCCATGGTGGTCACAGGGAAGGCAAGCCCTGGAGTTGATCTCCTTGTGGTCATGATGGTTGAACTGAGATTGAAGCAGGTGCGACAAGGTAGGAGGTGCCCACCACTGACAGACAGGAGCCCATGCCCACTGTGCTGAGAGAGCTGTGGCAGTCCCACTGTAAAAGAGAAATCTTCCGTGAAAATTTAAAAACCTAAAAGGCTGCTGAGACCATCTCGAAGGACACAAATTGCCATGACCTTTAATTGCTAACCGAAACAAATTTTGGAGGACATCTACTTCCAAGAAAGGACAGCCAAGGCCACCATGAGGAGCGGTGAGAGACCCCAGCGAGCTTTAGGACCCCGAGGGAGAAATCTGCGGTGGGAATTCGGCAACTCTGCAGGTGGAGACTGACCTCAAGAGCTTGAGTTTCTAAAGCTTAGAGACTGTGCCGAATGGCTCTGCTTAGAAGCCCACTGCACATCTTCCTTGAGACGCATTCCTTGGCGAATCCCACTGGAGGGAGCTCCTTAGAGGCCCCCACTCGCCCCCATCCCCTTGGGCTAAAGGTGACAGTTTGATCCCGCTTTTGAGCTGAGTGTCGGTATGGCCACGCACATGTCTGGTCGTCGGGGTGTGCGTGAAGGATGACGCTCCCGTGCTTTGCAGCCCCAAGCAGGTGATCATCTTCGCTTCGTGGACGTGAGCCAAGAGCTATGGGTAACGACACTGAGATGCAAGGGCGCGGCCAGATGAGTCTGCGACATCTTACGGAGTCCCTGAGTCCCTGCCGTCAGCGAGTGGGATCTGGCACACTCCTCTGGGTACCCTTTCGCCGCGTGAAAGGCCCAGGCGATGCTTGTCAACATAAGACAAACAGAACTCACACGCGGGCATGGAGTCCTCCGTTGCCAAGTCTTCCTGGAGCCGACTGCCCTCTAGCTAAAGTCGCCACGCTGGGTGTGTGGAGAGTGGGTACAGGATGATACTCCACTCTAACGAAACCTTCTGAACACAGCAGCCCCGTTTACTCTGGTGCCCCTGTGGCCCAGTGGACACCACAGTCCAGTTTACCCATCCCCCAAGAGCTCCACTAAGCCTCCTTCCCACCCGAGCTCCACTTCAACATGTAGCCAGGGGCTGGTACGTAATGAACATTCCCTATGAGCCAGGCGCCGTGCCGTTTCTTACGTGGATTATGCCTACCGAATCGTTACAGCAATCCTCCAAGCTGGCCGGTACTGTTAACGTCCCCATTTTCCAAGTGAGACTGATGTCAGGTCGGCTAAATAACTGACCCCCAAACCACACAACTAGTAAAGGTCACAGCAAGGCAATAATCCTGATCTGACTTCAGTGCATGGCTCCTGACCACAATGCTATCCGTATCCGGCCTCCTTCATAATTTTTGTGAAAAGGGTAATCAGTGAATGTCATAATACCAGATTGGCAGACAATGGCTTGTGGGCCAAGTCTGGGTTGCAACCTAATACAGCTCAGGAGCTAAGTGTGGTTTTTACACGTTAAATGGCTGGGGGTGTTGAGCGGGGGGGGCGTCTAAAGAGGAACCTGACACATGGAATCACGTTAAACCGAAATTCCAGTGACCATAAATAAAGTTTTATTGGAACACCGACGTGCTCATTCATTTTTTCATTGTCTATGGCTGCAGCAGATTTGAGAAGTTGCAGTAGAGGCCACGTGGCCAGCAATGCACAAAATATTTCCTCTCGGGCTCTTTACAGAAAGTGTGGTGAGCCCTGCCCTCGTCTGAATCGCGGAGTAGAGTTAGGTCTCAAAATCTCAGGAGACCACTTACCAATAGTCAGAACATTGTGAAATCAAATGTCAATGATGAATTAAAAACGAAGACATCGCCTTTTGTCTTTCTTGGACTAACAAAAATTGTAATAGCTGCTGATGGCTATTGTTTGAGTTAGAGTGGCCGCATTCTCATGCTGGGTTTAAAAATATCACTTGCTTCTGTTCAAAGCCGAGGTAAGTGGTAAGGGTGCCTCAGCTGCTGCCTCCCTCCGGGGGTGGCTTCGTGCGGAGACGGCACGTTCGCGCCATTGCTACTGAAGCTTGGTCCAATAGTGCAATTAGGGGAAAAACTTAAACTGACAGAGCAATGAGATGAACTCATCCCCTTAGCCACAGTGACAACAACAAGACAGCTGCCAAGCACGATCTTGGGATTTCCTATTTGTGAGAACAAAAAACTAGATCTTAAAAACTGTTATCCTACAGCCTGGAGTGAACAATTTTTCATTTTTTTTCTTGTGTCTCCATGGAAAACCTGCTTACCCCATAAAGTCTAGATCCATTAAGAAAGTGATCCCTTGAAGAGAGAGTTACGATAAAGGTCAACATATTCTGTGAGGAGCACCCATTCTGGTGCTCTCTACTTCTGATCTTTCCTTACATCCTGCCTATTAAACTTGCTCGTGCTGTGTCGGTGCATTGCCCGGGACTCTGCCCGGTGAATTGCCACTGACCAATCAAGCCAACTGGAGCTCAGTTTCCGATGCTTACGAGGCGATGGGGTGATGGGTTACCTCTTCCAGATAAGTGCTCTCTCTGTTCCTATCTGCATTACTTCCACAGCCAAGGCCCTTCTTTATTCCTGTTTTATTTTGTGTCCCCCTGAAAAGTTTTGCTTTTTTCTTCAAATGTGGCCCTGCATTTTTTAATGTTTATTTATTTATTTTGAGAGAGAGCAAGAGAGTGTGAGTTGGGGAGGGACAGAGAGAGAGAGAAGGAGAGAGAGAGAGAAAGACAGAGAATCTCAAGCAGGCTCTGGGCGTCGGCCCAGAGCCCGACTCAGGGCTCGATCCCACAAACCGTGAGATCATGACCTGAGCCGAAATCAAGAGTCGGCCATTCTACTGACTGAGCCACCCAGGCACCCTTAGGCCCTGCATTTTAAAAAGTTTATTCCCAGGTGTTAGCCTTTTTGTTGTTGTTATTGTTCTTGTTGTTGTTACAGTGAATGGGATCTTATATTGTATCATATTTTCTGACAATTTTTAGCACATGAAATAGGTATTGATGTTCTGCAAATTTATTTTACTGTCTGTCTTTTGGAACTTACTCATTGGAAGTTCCTTTTCTTTTTCACTTGGATTGCTAGGAAGAGAAAGAATAAATCTAAAAATAATTATAATTTTGTCTTCGACATTCTAGTATTTTTGAACTATACTTCTTTTTTCAGTCCTATTGTAAATGTGGATATCCTTAAAATTGATCTTTATTACACGAAGCCTAAATTTACGGGCTTTGGTAATAACCTGTGTTCATCTTTTAAACAAGTTAAGCCATATAAATAAAGCAGT
Source organism: Panthera leo (assembly GCF_018350215.1). Classification (NCBI taxonomy): domain Eukaryota; kingdom Metazoa; phylum Chordata; class Mammalia; order Carnivora; family Felidae; genus Panthera; species Panthera leo. The sequence goes on from NC_056681.1 coordinate 8,113,302, forward strand.
GAATTCTGATCGGCAAAGTCGTCTTGCTGACGTCACTTTCTGTGTCTCAGACTCAATCTTTGTAAACTGGAAATGCAAATTCCTGATGCTGTTCCACAGGATTACTGGGGTCAGTAAAACAAAATAATGCATGTGGCTTTGTTTGACACAGTGATCAAAACGTTAACTCTAGGGAAAAACGTGACATGCGTGGACGGAGGCAGTGTCATAGCAGGATGACACAGGACGCTCCTGACTTCAGTCCCCTTCGCAAGAAGAGCAGCTAGCAGCTATCCGTAGACGAGACATCATCGTGAAAATCCCAGAACCGGGGAATGATGTGGAAGCACCTGGTCCCACAGAGACCGAGAACACAACACAGGGGAAGAGGAGCGGCTGCATGGCGATCCCATCACCGCTCCCCAAGGCAGTCACAGCGCTGCACCCACGGGAAAGGAAAGCCCATGGTGGGGTATTTCCTGGGGTGCCCACTGGGGTCTCTGTGCAGGAATCACTGGAGGAATCTGCGAGGCTCAGCCGCTGGGGATCAGACCCTGCTGGAGAAGGGGGCTGGGCTCACACTCAGATCTGGGTGGACCATGTTGCTGCCGGCAGTGGTGCCTGAGCAGAGATCCCAGCCAACGCCCCTGCCCATCTGCAGGGCAAAGCAGGGGCTCCCACTTGGCCAGGGAGCTCGGTGGGCACGTCTGTCTGACCGGACCCCAGTCAATGGGCTGTGCCGGCCAGGGCTGTACCAATGGGCTGTACTGCCCCATGTAGGCAGGGAAGCAAATCTGCAGCTTGGCTCAACTGTGGAGGATAGCCTCCAGCCCAGCCAGGCCAGGAAGCCTCGCCTGAGAACCCAGGCAGCTGCAGAGCCCTTCTCGCAGGCCCACTTAGGCAGGGAGACAAGCCGGCAGCCTCGTCTAACAACTGAACAGAGCCTCTGTCCCCACTTGGCCAGACACCCGAAACACTTACACAGGGTAGCCTCAGAGCTCAGCCTCCGGCCCTACTCAATTACTGAACACAACCTGAGTCCTTGCCCAGGCAGTGACCCTGTCCCGTCATGGCTCATAGCCTACAGCCCCGCCCAATGAGGGGGCCTGGACTGTGACCCTGCCGTACCGTGGAGAAAAGTCTCCAAACCCACCCACCTGTGGGATATATCTGGTACCTCTCCTGACCGGAGAGCTCAGCCAGCAAACTTGCCCAACAGCAGACCATCAGCAGTGGTTTACCTGACCGTGAAGCCAAGCCTGTGACCCCGCCCAACTGTGGAGCTAGAGCCTGTGATCGGGCCTGACCACAGAGGCCCCGTCCACCCACGAAACGCCGCCTGTAGTCCCGCCTCAACACAGTCCAGCCACAGCACCATCCAGTTGGGGAGAACAGCCTGAGACCCCACCAGATTAGGAGAATTTTGGCTTTTCCAGGTTCATTGTATTTCCACATAAAGTTCCTAATTGGATTGTGAAATCCTACAAAAATAAATCTGCTGGAATTTTGATTGAGGTCGCATTTAATTTGTAGGTAAATTTTGGAGAATGTTCATCTTATCTGTATTTCCTGTTTCTATCCATGAACATAGCCTACCCATCCTTTATTTATTTGACTTTTAATTTATCTCAGCATTGTGGAGTATTTTTAATGATTATTTGTTTATTTTGAGAGAGAGAGAGAGAGAGAGAGAGAGACAGAGAGAGAGGGAGAGAAAGAGAGAATGAGCAGGAGAGCAGTAGAGAGAGAGAATGCCAAGCAGCCCCCCAACTCGGGGATCCATCCCACAACCCCAGGATCATGACCTGAGACGAAATCAAGAGTCAGAGGTTTAACCGACTGGCCCCTCTCTCAGTATTGCTTTTATGTACAAGTCTTGCATATCTGCCATTAAATTTATCCTTTGGTATTTCGTGTTCTTTGATGTTTTGTAAATGGTGTTATTATTCTAAAGTTCATTTCGCAATTTTCCATTGCTAGAATTAGAAATGTAAATTTGAAAAAGAAGAATCAAATGAGAAGATGGACACTATCTGATCTTAAGGCTTATTATAAAATCAGATTAAATGTGGTATTTGCATAAGAATAGTCAAATCGATAATTGGAACAGAATAGAAATTCCAGAAATAGGTTCATATACATATGATCAGCTGACTTTTGCAAAGATTGCAAAGCAATTCATTAAGAAATAGAAAGTATTTTCAATAGATGATGATTGGAACATCTAGATAACCTTAATTTTTACCTCATACCATAGACAAAAATTAAACCAAACAATCATGATGGATCACATACCTACATATGATAAATAAAACTATAAAGGCTTATGAAGAAAATATAGAATGATGTCTTTGCCTCCTGGGGTAGGCAAAAATTTCTATGACAGGATACAAAACTCATAGATTAGGCTTTATCAAAATGAAAAACATCCATTCATTAAAAAGCACTGTAAAGAATATGAACAGGAAAGCCACAGAGTAGGAGAAGATATCTGCAAAGGTTATACCTAACAATGGACCTGTATCCAGGGTGCGGCCGTATTCCTACAAGTCATTAACAGAAACACAATCAACCCAATGAAAAGATGAGAAAGAATTTCATCAGCCTTTTACAAAGAGAGAGATGTAAATGGCCAACAAGCACATGAAAAATTGCTCATTATCAATAGTCAGCAGGGAAACAAATTGTAAGTACAGAGAGATGCTACCACACACCCTCTAGAATAGTTAAAACCAAAACAACTGACATTATGAAATATCAGCAAGGATGTGGAACATCTAGAAGTCTCCTAAATTGGCAGTGGGGAGGAAAATTAGTTCAATATTTTGGCCAAGTGCAAATTTCATATGAATTTATATATACAGCTACCATTTGACCTAGTAATCCTACTCCTATATACTTACCCAAGAGAAATGAAAACATACTTATGTATGTACTAGACACATCGGATGTACATTATACATCGTATATTATATATATGTTGCTATATACCAAGTAAACGTTATCACATTTTAACCTTTTAAGGTATATGGATTGTTGAGGCGCCTGGGTGGCTCAGTCCACTTAGCGTCCTACTCTTGGTTTTGGTTCAGGTCATGATCTCACGGTTCATGGGATTGAGTCTTGCATCGGGTTCTGCTCCAAGCATGGATGCTGCTGGGGATTCTCTCTCCCTCTGCCCCTCCCCTGCTTGCGCTCGCTTTCTCTCTCTCTCTCTCTCTCTCAAAATAAATAAATAAAAACTTTGACATATATGGATATTACTGATATTGCCTAAGTCCACCAGCACCCTATGCAACTTTGCTCAGCTTTACACACACTGAAGAAAATACCTAATATCATAAAAGACGTATTAACAGCATATCTAAATGCAACCCACACAATACAATAAGATCAACAGAATCCTATCTATCTACTCTTAATGGAATGTTCTTCTTACAAAATCTTACCAGTTAACTTAAGGGCAGATAAATATTATTCCATAGCATCAGTGTTGCCCAGGTCTTAGCAGCGATTTAGATGGTTAAGGCTAGTCCAGAATTCTGGAGGAAAGAGTTCCATCATAAATTAAGGATGGCCGTTATGGGTACTGGGGCAAGTGTGGGGCAGACAAGCATGCTTGAAGGTAGCATTTGCCATCCTGGACTGAGACCGTTAGCATTTAGGAAGTAATTCAAGGACAAGTGCAGAATACTACAAATACAGTTAGCAGAATCTAATCTTTCTTTGATGATGTAAAAGAAACTTCAAGGTATTGTGAGACAACAGTCTCATCATCATGAACACCCATTGTTGGACCAACTAACAATTTTTGTTTGGTTGAGTTCTGGGCAAGCAAACAATTCTTGTAGATCAAAGGCTCTGTGTTTAAATAAGAGTACGTTTAATTGAGAGAGTACATAAAGACGGAGAAATATCCCCCCTACTTTAGACAGCGCCTGGCTCTCTTTCATGAAACTTCAGTAACACAAGGCAAGACTTGTACAGGATGACAGTCATCCTAGCAGTCAAATTAAATCTCTGGACATCACTCTAAGCCTTAATGAGCATTACTTTATCTTCCAGGAACAGCGGGAGAATAACTTTCTTACTCCCCACATTTGTGGCAGTTTGAGTCCCAGATGTTGGGGGCTGCTTAGCAGGGTTCTGGCAGCTTCACATATTTCTTAACACATGGATCTACTTTCGCTGCTTTAGAAAAAAAATGAGTTGGCAAATTTGCATGCCACCTTTTCAAAGAAAATAAGAAGGAAAAATGACCTGCATGTTTAGTGAGCTGTTGGTTACAATTTTCGTCATCTTTGCTCTGTTTTCTGGACCATGAATCACTGGGCAGAGAAGAGAATAAAGGGGCTGACTCCACAAAGCCCCAACAAAAATCTAGCATTTGGTGTTCTGACTTTGAGCCATTGGATGTAAAACTACACTGTTGTACTGCTCCTCGGAGGGAAATCAGAGCTGGGTTGTTTGTCGGGAGGAGACACATGTCTACTGTAATGATGCTCGCTTTATCAGAATGTTTTTTGACTTTTCTTTTCCGAAATCCATCCCGATACAGAGCCGGGCTTAACGCATTAATAAAGTCTCACCTCCTTTCCCTCTCTCTCCTCTACCTGGCTCACTATTTGGGCCAGAAATTATAGATGAGAAAAATCCTCTTTTCTTTCTTACACTGCTTTGTGCAGGACTAAGAAGCTGCTGAAAAAAAATGACCAAATACTGTTGTATTTAAAACCCCTGAACGTGAAAGATTAAATAAACCTTCTCAGGAGGGTTATTGTGGAGAAGACGCCCAAACTTGAAAGACAAGCTGGCCGATTACGGACTTGCTTCCGACACTGATTTAACGAGCCAAAGATAGATCATGGATTCAAACGGGGCTCTAGAAGCAGAGACTGGGTAACAGTAGCCCAGTTCTGCCACATCGGCCATAGGAGCTAATCTGAAGTTTCTTCTTCCGTGAATTAGGAGTATGCCATGGTGGTCTTTGAGAGTAGTCACTAGAATTCCCGCTGGGGAGAAAGGGTACAGCGCCTGGCCCAGAGTCAACCCTAGTAAACGTCAGCCACTATTTGGGGAAGCGAGCAAGGGAGAAGGGAGATTGGGTGCTCACGTGTATGTCAATGTTACTTTCCACATGCGCCTGGAACATGTTTAGGGACCCTGGTGAACCTCTTAATGGCTAGAAAGGTTTGGGGATGTTGTCTGGGGATGTGAGGCTCCAAAGACCTTCAACTAAAACAACTCCCCTTTTGTTTCTACAAGCCAGGCTTCTGCTGGAAGATCCCTTTTGAAAAGTGCTCTTTGTTTTAAAAGAAGGTGGCAGAGGGTGGGGGAGCTGGAAAATCAGAAGTCCGTATTTTCTCCCTGCTTGATCAATGCTGCTCAGGCCTCTCAGGGCCTTTGAAGACCTACTGTGTGCCAGCCTCCGCAGCAGGCAGTGTCTCCGGGGTGGCTGGTCCTCAGCCTTGTTCTCGGAGCGTTCACACCCAAGCGAGGAAGCAAAGAAACTGAGAATTTCATTGTGAATGTTCCAACGGCTCACAAAAAGGAAGGGGGTACTTCCGACTGAGAGAATCCAGGACAAGGTCATGGCAAAGTGACACTATAAGCGTCCGTTATCAACGATGATGAATAACAACAATCCCTGAGGGCTTACTATGTGCCAGATACCAAGCTTGGTGCTTTACATGAATTACCTTGTTTAATTCTCCCCAAACCTAATCAATAACCCACCCCGTTTCAGGAATTAAGAAAGGGGGGCATCGCTTCAGCCACTACTTGAGCTAGGTTGCCGGCTCTGGGTCGGGATGAAAATTTGCTTAGGTTTACCGCCTTCCTAAGGCAGACGGACTTGGAACAGTAAAGACTCAATTCTATCGATTCTGAATGCACACTTCTCTTCACATTTTAGTTTCAAGATCAGGATGCATCTTACGTTCAATAGCAGGCCACCGATGTCTCAGCAACATTCTTTCTTTCCTGGTGGCACGTAAATAATGGTGTGTCTTAGATGTCAAAGGCATCTCAGATTTGAGGAAGTGTGACGACATTTTGGCAGGAAGCTCAGGAGGCGGGACACCCCAGACAGATGAACCAGTGTGTGCAAAAAAGCGCAGAGGCACGCACTGGCACGCTGTTCTCAAGGAACGGGAATCGATTGAGGGGGTTGGTGAAGGTCGCAAGAGCTGAAGCTGTACATGCAGAACGGGGTGACAGTCGGGCTTCCTGACAAGCAATGGCATTTCCCCAAAGAAAACTAGAAGCACATGGGATATTTCTCAGTTCTCCGGTAATGGGGTTTCTAGAAGCATTTAGTGGAGACAGAAGACAGCTTGAGACGCAAGTGTCTTGCAGGACATGAGACGGTTCTGCCCAAGGAGGAACTGTCCCCCATCTGCCTAACTTTCAAACACCATTCACAATGAAACACCTGTTCATAATGAGCTGAGAACAGAACGTAAAGTCCATTTGCACAGGAGCACAATGTATTTTTGTAGGATCCTAATCTTCAGTGACTCGCACAAATGTGAAGCTACATGTAAATCCAGGGACGTCTGCAGTTGGTTTTGTTAGATCTTTGTCGACTTGCTTCTCTTTTGCAAAATCCTATCCTCGACAGCCGGGTGGATCACAGTGTTTGAACTGTTGTCCATACACCTGGATCAGCCCGTACCGGAAGCTGCCAAATCCACAGCACTCCCATCCGCGGCACAGCGTTTAGAGATTTCACTGCGACATCCAGCGTAAAGTTCAAGCATTTACGTTTTACCTTTTCTAAATGTTTATGTACTTATTTTTGAGAGAGAGAACACATGTGAGCAGGGGGAGGGGCAAAGAGGAAGAGAGAGAGGATCCCAAGCAGGCTCCACGCTGATAGTTGAGAGCCTGACGTGGGGCTCAATCCCATGAACCGTGAGATCCTGACCTCAGCCAAAATCAAGAGTCAGGCGTTCAACCGACTGAGCCACCCAGGGTCCCCATGCTTATGTCTTTTGAATTATAGTTACGGCATTATATTTATCTCCTGTGCATAGTTAGGTCATATTATTCATGAATTTAATTTCATGATAATTAAAAATATTTTACAAATATTTGTTATAAAAAGATGAAGAGGGGCTTGGGTCTGTAAGGCTGCAAACTGTAGGTGAGATGAAGGCTTGGACACTTCACAAAGATTCGAATCTGAGAGGCAATGAGAAGAAATCAAAGAATTTCTGACAGATTTTACAAATTTTGAAAACTACAGAAAAAATGTTAGGAAAAAAACACAAATAAGCCATAAATTAATAATCCAGAAAGAAGCACTGTTAAATTTTTTATCCCTATTTTCCTGCCCACATACGTTTCCTCTTTTTTAAAAAAAAGTTGGGGGGGGGGCGCCTGGGTGGCTCAGTCGGTTAAGCATCCGACTTCGGCTCAGGTCATGATCTCACGGTTAGTGAGTTCAAGCCCCACGTCAGGATCTGTGCTGACAGCTCGGAGCCTGGAGCCTGCTTTGGATTCTGTGTCTCCCTCTCTCTCTCTGCCCCTCCCCTGCTCACACTCTGCCTCTCTCTCTCTCTCTCTCTCAAAAATAAATAAACACCTTTAAAAAAATAAAAAATTTAAAAAGTTGGGATTATATGGCTTTTAGAATTCTTTCCTACATGATGACCAATTTTATTTATTTATTTATTTTTTTTTTCCCAACGTTTTTAATTTTTATTTTTGGGACAGAGAGAGACAGAGCATGAACGGGGGAGGGGCAGAGAGAGAGGGAGACACAGAATCGGAAACAGGCTCCAGGCTCCGAGCCATCAGCCCAGAGCCTGACGCGGGGCTCGAACTCACGGACCGCGAGATCGTGACCTGGCTGAAGTCGGACGCTTAACCGACTGCGCCACCCAGGCGCCCCGATGATGACCAATTTTAACTCATTATTAGTTATGATCCTATATGCCATTATTCTTTTATTTATTTATTTTAATGTTTATTTATTTTGAGAGAGAGAGAGAGAGAGAGAGGGAGAGAGCACGCGTGCATGAGCGGGAGAGAGGCAGAGAGAGAGGAAGAGAGAGAAAATCCCAGTGGGATCTGTGCTGTCAGCACAGAGCCTGACATGGGGCTCAATCCCACAACCCTGAGATCACGACCTGAGCCAAAACCAGGAGTCGGACACCTAACTGACGGAGTCACCCAGGCGCCCCCATTAATTGTTCTGTTCAAACACTTCTTTCGGTGGCTACATAATATTTCATTAAAAGTACGTCCACCCATTTACTTCAGGATGCATTAGCAGCGCTGGTTAATCTCCCATTATGTTTTGTAAGCAGTATATAAGAACGGGATTTCAGAGATGAAAGGGGCTTTAGAATTTTCCAGATTAACCTCCATACAACGCAGGTGAGAAAATGGAGGAGCAGAGAGAATAAGACACAGAGGCACACAACAAGAACCGGAAGCCTGGTCTTTATTCTCAGACTAATGTTTTCTTTGTATTATTCTAACGCTGTCTTCTCTGGGGCTCCCTCTTTAACGAATCGACCCATGACTGGCATCTCCATGCTGTATTTAATCACTTGTTGTAACTATTGATTTGGCTCTCCACGCCAACAAAAGCTGGACATTCAGCGGGGCGTGCAGCTGAGAGGCAATGCTTTCTGCTTTGGGAGCGAACATACACAGATAAACAAGAAACATCGCTCATTCTCAGTGCCCAGCAGCCGCAGCGGGAGCTGTACACGGGTGAAACCGAAACAGTGCATGATTCCAAGGGAGTTTTATTACCAGAAACATACGGGGGGATCGATTTAATGCCGGGTCACTTTGAGCTAGAATAACGATGATAACAGCTTGACTTCAGACATGATATGTAAACACACGGCTCTTCAAATCAGTCGGCTTACGCGTTCAGTGTAACATAACCCATCGTGCACGCGTATAATGCGGATCCAGAGCCGAGAGCATCTCTGCTATTGGATTTAAATGTGGGATATGTACTTCCTGCCCATTCTGCAGATACAAAACAAGACCTGTTCCGGGAATGGTCAAGGGAGGTTCTCAGGGAGGGATAAATACATGGTCTAAGTTATATGTTGGGAGATAGGCTGGGGGAGGAGGCAGGGAATGGGGCGAAAGGAGAAGAGCAATTCGCATTTCTTCAGGAAAAAGTGAGAATGGTGTCCCTGGTAAGGGCCATCATCCAACGGCAAAAAGTCTGGGGCACTGATTACAGATCAAACATTCTACCACCATCATCTCTGCCTTAACGACTGCAGTGTCTTCCTAGCTAGTCACCTGCGTCCATCCTTGTCCTCATGGCAGTACGCATGATCCTCTTAAAACCTAAGGCAGGATCCTTGGAGTTGGGTTGGGGTAAATGTAGAAGTGATATTCACAGTCGCTAGGCCAACAAAGGTCAGAGCCAGTGTGACCCCTCCATCGTCCTCTTTCTCTGCCTCAGCAAACTTGGAGACCCCATGATCCAGAGGGAGGAAGGCTGCCTGACTGGCAATCAGCTGTAACATGAGTAACATACTTCCATCGTGTAAGTCACTGAGACTTAGGATGAGGAGTATTTGTTATGACAGCATAATATACCTTGTCTTGACTAATACAGCTATTATTTTAGTAAGGTCATAGAAAGCCTTGATGAAAAAATATTCACCTTGTGACAGTATCTCCTGTCCTACAAGGAAAGTTGAATTTATTTTTCAATTTCTATTTTGTTCTGTAAGAAGTTAAATGCATTATGTACAATCCGGGAGGTGAATCCAACCCCTGTACCTCCCCAAATACATTACTTGTCTTGGCAATCTTGTAGGTGCTCGTTCAAAGTCACTTTGAAATTCAGCTTTGAAGGATAAGTGACTTTTATTTGACTGTTTCATTAAGTGTCTCCCCCTCTAGGAATTAAAAAGAAAGATCCAAAGATCCCCAGTCTGTGAGATACTTCCCTTAATTATTGATGGGTGCAGTCGAGGCCATGATCAAACAAAATAGCTTCACTCTGCTGAGGGACAAAACATCTTACTGGAAAACAAAACAGAAGTTGTCTACAAATCTTACATAGGTTGGATATGGACATCTGTGGGTGACCTCAGCTATAGTGAAAGATATGTGTGTGGATGTTCCGACAGCATTGATACCATTGAAAGACCAGTGACTGAGAAGTGGGCACCAGGCTGGGCACCTTCCAGGATGGCAAGGTGGCAACGATGAAGAGAACAACGTGCTGAGGACAGCTTGCAGTTTCAGAAGAACAGGTATGATAATCATATTAATGAAATCTTGGCATCGAAGTGAAAAATGTCATAAAGAAAAGGAGCATTCTGTAAAAATGGAACCTGACCCAGAACAGGAGTGGAGGGTACAAAGGTGTCAGGGAAGATTTCCTTGAGGAAGGGTGGAGAAGGGGAAGAGTAGTGAGACAGAGGGAAGGGGGCGTGTAAAGGCCCTGTGGTAGGAGGGAGCACATAACACAGAAGAAATAAAAGAAAAGCACTTAGAAGTCATGCGATTTGTGGCAAGAGATGGATTTGAAGATGTGGGGGTTTGGGGAGAAGGACACGCAGGGCCCCAGGAGACAATGTGAGGGCTTCTGGGGGCGCAGGGGGAAGGTGTGGGGCCGTCTGCACTGCTAAACCCCAGATGACTCCAATCCCAAAGCCTATGCTCAGTCCAAACTCCGTCTGGCCCGAGCTCCAGGCAAAGGGGTGGAGGCGAGAGGGTCATGCTTTTAGAGAGGACATTCTGGAGGCATTAATGAGAAGGCAACATCTGAATAAAGACTTGGAGCAAAGGAAGACGACAGCCATGCAGATTCTTGGAGGAAAAGGGACATTTTGAGGAGGAAATGGAAGAAAAGTCCCCACATGGCACTTGTTCTAAGGATGGATTCCAGCAATCTGGGATGGATCCTGAGAGGCCGAGGGGCAGGAGGAGACCTTTGTCGCGTGTGCCGACAGAGGGATATGCCGGGCATTTGGCAGCATGGCCTTAGGGGAAGGGGCACAGCCTGTGGCCACAAGCGGGCTTAGGAATCAGACAGTCTTACACCTGAGTCACGGCCCTGGCCCTCTTGTGCAGATTACATCATCTCCCAGCCTCCGTTTGTTCACAGAAACGGGGCCGTAGACAGACTTCGGATCGTCACTGGGAAGATGAAGATAACGATGGAAAGTACCAGAACAGGTGCTATCTATGCCCTGCCCTCACCTGGGCTACTCCACAGGCCCATGGAGGCTTTTGCAATATGCACCTACAGCTGATTTTCTTCTCTTGGCCGATGAGGGATGTGCTTAGCCTGCACGAGACACATCAGAAGCGTCAGAAGCATCAGAAGGATTGGGAGAAACTCCCCAGGATCAACTATCAAACAACATCCCTGCTTCCTCGCCTCTCCGGGACAGCCCCCGGTTGTGTTCTACACGCTCTCCTACGGGGGTCCAGCATGACGGAGCCCCAGGTGCCCACAGCGGTAACGAGCCTCCAGCACGCACTTTATATCCGCTCTCGCCTTCCAGCTCTCGTATCTCCACCGTCCTGTGCGTCCTGGGATTGATCCCAAAGATGCTTTCACTCCACTGTCTCCCTCAGGAGTGAAAAAGTCTGTGACCGTGCAGACAACCTGGTACAAAAAAGCATCCAGTCAAGGCAGGTTTTTATGACTATTGTCATGGGGTGAACAGAATTTAAGGAACCGCACTCAGGATTATGAGCCCAGAGAAAGAAGAGCCTAGTTGAGGGCCAGCGCAAGGAACACTATCTAGAGAACTTGCAGGTGCTTTTGCCCGAAAGCTCTGCCTACACCAGGATTGATCAAACCTCAGATGGAAACAATCTGGGAAGTAGTTCTGAGCTTGAAAGAAGGGGAAGGGGAAACTGCTCAAAAGGCAGAATCTCTGAGAATCGTTGCGAAGGCAAATTTAACACCAAAGACATTATCCTCAACACTGAAGTCCTCTGTCACGAAAGAATCTACCAACAATCTCTCTGTATATATAAATGACACAACCACAATATGTGCATGTGTGTTTCATGTATATTCAGGCATTGACGCAAAAATGACATATATATATGTGTATATATATGTATATACATGTATATATGTATGTATACATATATACACACACACACGTATATATGTATATATATGTGTATATGTATGTATATATATATACACATATATATAAAAGCTTCTGCTATGGTCCAGGAAGCCGTAAAAATGTTCTGACTTCACAGAACTTACATGCTAGAGTGTGCAGACACACAGCAAACAAAATAATTAGGTAAAAATCTGAGAGTGTCAGACTGAGACATGTTTTGGAAGCAAATTAACCACAAGAGGGGATGGGAGGGTAGCCCTTTTAAAAAGGATGCCTCTGTGGGGCGCCTGGGGTTAAGCATCTGACTTCGGCTCAGGTCATGATCTCACAGTTCATGGGTTCAAGCCCCGTGTTGGGCTCTGTGCTGACAGCTTGGGCCTGGAGCCCACTTCAGATTCTGTGTCTCCCTCTCTCTCTGCCCCTCCCCCTCTCACTCTCTGTCTCCCTCTCTTTCTCCCTGCCCCTCCCAAGCTTGTGCGTGCTCTCTCTCTCTCTCTCTCTCAAAAATAAATAAATAAACTTAAAAAAAAGGATGCCTCTGTAAGGCCTTAGCGAGAAGGCAACATTTGCGTACAGGCGCAAAGTGAAGGAACCAGAAAGCCAAGAAGATATTTGAAGGGCAAAAACCATGTGAAGCCAAAGAAGGAGTAACGCAAAGGCCCTAAGCAGATATAGGACAGAGGTCAGCACATATTTTTCTGCAAAAGGCCACCTAGTAAATAATTCTGGATTTGTGGGCTACACAGTCTCTGTTACAACTACTCAACCTCTGCTCCAGCCGCACAAAAGCAGCAGTGGATGGTGATGGCTGTGTTCAAATAAACCTTTACGTAGAGACACTAAAATGTGTTCGAATGAACCTTTACATATAGATGCGAAAATTTAAATTTCACATAATTTCCAGATGACTCAAAATATTATTCATTTTTTTGCAACCGTTCAAAAAACGTAAAAAGCATTTTTTAGCTCACTGGCTATGCAAACATAGGCAGCGGGCTAGCTCCGGCTCCCTGGTAGTGGCTAGCCAAACCTTACCTTCAGGGCTTGTGGGTTTGAAGAAAGCTTTGGCTTTCACTCTAAGATGGGAAGGAACAGCAGGCTGGAACAGAAGAGCAGCACAACCTGACTTGGACCAGGGCAGAAGGGCGCGGTCTTGCGTTAAGAGCAGGTGAGAAGGGGACAAGGTGGAAAGAAGAGACGGAAACACAGAAACTTGTTGAGAGGGGTCGCACAGGAAGGTATTAACTATGCTTTAATGAAGGGTGTTGTGGTTGGAAATTCCCATTCGTGGTTCCAAACGTGTGTTTGCAATTTCCACTAACGGACAATGAGCCCTCATGATTTCAACCCATTATTACAGTGTTTAAAATAAACACGTGCTATCAACAAATCTATCTATAGATCACGCGAGCCACAGGGCAAAAATCCCATTTGTATTTCTATTTCGCAGCATTGAGGAGGCGTTATCATTGAGAAAGGGAGCTTATCTCTTATTTTGCATGTGCTTCTTATCTCCGACTTCAAAGGCAATGCTCTTTGGTCATGTTTTTAATATCCTCGTGTCTGCATTTAACTCAAAATCAGAGCCGACAGGAAAGCTCTCGATTCATTGAAAATGCATCACCCAGCCACCTCCTCTCTCCCGAGCACCTTTTTGGTTCCGGATTTTGTATCAAAAACTAGGAGAGCTGTTACAAACATGGATGATATATAACTGAAGGATTTCAGTCTGAAAACGGAATTTACCACAGAGCTATAAAAATGGTGCTATTAGGGCAGGCTGTCAAGAAATGATTAATACTTGTAACCGGCTATCATTTCTTTAAGCCTTCACACACGAGTAGGCCATTAATCTGCAATTGCTCCCACCATCACAAGTGTCACTTGCTTTGTTTGTCCATAAGGACCAAGATGTCTTCTTCAGAAAGGGGAAATATGACCAGATCAAGGTTTGGGCTTAGAGATTTCTGTCTTAGTGTACAGGTAGAGTGTATGTGTGTGTGTGTGTGTGTGTGTGTGTGTGTGTGTGTGTGTGCGCGCGCGTGCACTGTTCCATGAGTGAGCATGGGGCTGTTTCTGGGCAAGTTAGTGATGTAACATTTTGTTAGTGCACTGGTGTAGTAAATGATTTATATTTCTGTTCCGCTGGACCAAGAATTGAAAAACGTTCATAAAAATTGAGCCTGGGGACATGAACGTTATTTTTAAATCCACCGTGAGTTAAGAAAAAAAAAAGTTTATCTAAATATTTATGCTGACTTCCATGGAGAATTTTATGAATAAGGACTTCTATTAAAGACTTCATCCAAATATGAAATTAAGAAAAGCAGATGCAGTTTTTTTTACATTTTTTGTACATTTTTTGTGTGTGTGTGTGGCACTCTCCTAGGAGTTACGAGCACACAACTATGATCATCACACTATTATGGAATGTCTCAGAGGTGTAATCCCCATAGCAGGCACCACGACAAGGAATAAATTGGCAAGGACATCCAGGCACCAAAAGAAAGGTCAAACTCACAATATTTCTAATCCAAATAAAAGAAAATTCATGAGGAAAAAATTTTCTAAGGTAAACTCCTTTCCTAATTGGAATACAGTAAGAAAAATAACAAGGGGTACCTGGGTGGCTCAGTAAGTTACGACTCTTGATTTTGGCTCAGGTCACGATCTCAGAATTCATGTGATCGAGCCCTGTGTCGAGCTCTGCGCTGACAGTACGAAGCCTTTTTGGGATTCTGTCTCCTCTCTCTGCTCGTTCCCAGCTCATGTGCTCTCTCTCTCGCTCTCTCTCTCTCAAAATAAAAAGGCATTAAAAAAATAGTAATAACAATACCATAACAAAATGAAATTACATATTTGCTTCTACCACTGTGAACTTTGACTTTTAAAAATGCAATGCATTTCTATGACTTCTCAATGATGCAAAAATGAGTGATTATGTGATTCTGATCCAGGATATTTCCTGAAAAGAACCACATCTCAATCATCTCTGCCAGGAGAGCAGTAAGAATAATCTGATTCAAAGGGTGATAGAATGAAATGATCATTTTATTTTTTTTTTATTTTTTTTAACGTTTATTTATTTTTGAGACAGAGAGAGACAGAGCATGAACAGGGGAGGGGCAGAGAGAGAGGGAGACACAGAATCGAAGCAGGTTCCAGGCTCCGAGCTGTCAGCACAGAGCCCAACGCAGGGCTCAAACTCACGAACCGCGAGATCATGACCTGAGCCAAAGTCGGACGCTTAACCGACTGAGCCACCCAGGCACCCCTGAAATGATCATTTTAGAAGTTGATCTCGGATTTCTTTTTGTAATAGTGTTTTGGGTACTTAATATGCTTAATAAAATATTCAAATGATCTGGGGCGCCTGGGTGGCTCAGTCAGTTGGGCTACTGACTTCGGCTCAGGTCATGATCTCACAGTCCGTGAGTTCGAGCCCCGCATCGGGCTCTGTGCTGACAGCTCAGAGCCTGGAGCCTGTTTCAGATTCTGTGTCTCCCTCTCTCTCTGAACCTCCCCCATTCATGCTCTCTCTCTGTCTCAAAAATAAATAAACATTAAAAAAAAATTAAAAAAAAACAAAACTTCACCCTTATTATCAAAAAAAAAAATATTCAAATGATCATGCTTTTCCTACGACAATCTGGCTAGTTGCACAGAGGAGATTCTAAAGAGGAGTTTGGTTACAAACATCCCAGAAGAAGACACTCAGTGTAGATAGTTCACCAGATGAGAATTCCAGCTCAAAATGGCATCTAACTCTGGTCATAATGGAGTACCTGGCACTGGAATTATCCATAAACTACAAAACAGAGAAAAATACGTGAAACCACTGTTTCAGATGCTGTCAACAGCCAGGGAAGGACTGATTCCTAAACACAAAAACACGAGCCCTGTTGTCACAACTCTATGCTTATAGGCCCACTCTAGACAGAAGCCCAAGGGGGACAATGCAGAGAAGGGCACGGTGATCTCACAGGGTTGAAGAAGATAGAGATTGCAGTTAAGGGAGCTGAGGGTACTGGAAGGTACCAGACAGAGTTCCAGAAAAGAGGCATCTAGGGAGAAAAAGAACTCCAGATGTTTGCACAGCAGTTCCATTAGTCTCTTCGGAATAATAAGCCGGGCACGGGTCCAGCAAAACTCTGTAAGGCTGACTGAAGAATGGCTAGGAGCTGTATGATGAGCAATGCTCAACACCAACTCAAGAGGCCCTAGACACCTCTGCTCTTTCTAGGAGCCCTGCCTCCATCAGGTGAACAAGCCTGGACCAGACTCCTGACAGATGAGAGATCCCATGGAAGAGAGCCCAACTGCTGTGGCCAAGGGTGTTTTGGATCAACGTACAGCCAACAAACCCCTGCACACCTGAAAGTGCCCGTATCGTCAGCAGAGCCACTCGCCTGTTCTGTAGCTGATGCAGCATCAAGCTCGGCTGAGATCAGCCAAATCCCACATGCTCAGCAGAACCACCAAGCTGACCCACAGACTCGTAATCAATCACGAATGCTCACTGAATCACTGCATTTGGGGGAGGGGACTTGTTACACAGCAGTAACTAACTGTACACACTCGCGTGCACGCACACATTGCATGACTGATAATATTGAATGCATTCTAATGAAGTGATTTAATAGGACATATTTACTTAAATCTGAAGTTTTCTTAACTCCTCAACAGAAATGAGAGAACACAGAACTGTTGGAATGGATCTTTCCAGTTATTTTCTTTTCAATGACATTCAATAACATTAACAAATGATGCTTGGAAATCACCTTGTGTTTCTCTCCCCACTGGCTATTATTGGCATAACATTATAAGCAATCTTCCCTGTGTCTGGGGATTAGTGTGACTGACGTGGGATAAACGCTACAAAATCTTCCAAGTTTAGGCCGGAAACTTGGCATCTTGCATCACAAGCCACGCTTCCCAGACCAAGAAGGTTTTTTTTTTTTTTTTTTTTTGGTTTTTATTTATTTATTTTTTTTCTGAATAGCAACTCAGAGAAATGCTTTCTGACTTGGATCATGTTACTAAGACAACAGTCCCACATGGCTCTTTAGCTCAAGTTCATTCTTTTAATTAGCAGACTGAGATTCCTCCTCCTCCCCAACCTCTTCCCCTAGGAAAATTTTCCAAACATCTCTGGCTCTTCTCTTTCCTTTGGGTGTTTGCTTGATGCCACGAGGAATTTGCTAATTAGAGTATCTTAGTGTTTGGTGATGGCTTTTGTGATTTTGAGAGGGCCTTTGCAGAGTAGATTTTTCCTAAGGGGTATTTTTTCCTGAAAGGGATAACCCCATGATATATATCTGTATAACAACTCTCATTTTGGCAAAAAGGGAATTAAGAGTGGGCTTCTGATAGGGAACCTGGAATTCGTATTGGCATGGTGGGGTTAAGGGCATGGGAGTATTCTAAGACTGGAATTCTTCCTTAACCCTGTATGATGCTTATTAATTCATCTAACAGATTTTTAAGAATATTTCAGATAGATCACCAGATATAATGGTGATGAATTTTTGTGAACTATGACAAGACAGTGATGAACAAGGCTTTCTCTTGATCAAGCTTCAACTATAAACTATAGAATGTGATACTTACTAGGAAGACAATATACAGGAAAATTGGCTTACCTATCTGGATTCTTTGTGACCTCTAGAATGGGTATCATTTTACTACAACCATTTCTGCATTCTGTGAGGTTTCAGTGAGGAAATTCATGTAAATTTCAGTGGGGATTGCATCCAGCTATGAGTAACAGAAAGCCTAATCTGAAGTTTGTCAGTGGCAGGTAACAAAAGTCTGGAAGTAGACAGATTCCGGTATTATTCCAACGGCTCCACAGGGGAAGGCCTCTTGGTTTTTCCCTCAGGGTCCAACCACAGCTGCTGTGGTTCCAGCTATTACATCTGTATTCACAGCAGGATGAAGTGGAGAACAGCCACAGTAAGCTGTCCCTTTATTAGTAAGGTAACGGCTATTGCAGAACCCACCTACACTTCAGATTAGGACTTGTGGGCCAGACTGCATCACAGGGCCACAGATAGCTGTAGGAAAGGCTGTGGATACGAGTACTTACTTAGCTTTCCCTGCCTCTACGGAGGCCTGGGTTGACATGGGTACTGGATCCACCAAACTGGAGTACTGGCTGCAAACACTTAACTCAAGCACAGAATAATATGAGCCCTCCGTGCCTGGAAGCTATCTGTTTCTTCATGTTCTGAAGTTCTGGACACAAAAGGGTTTTCTAGGTGAAGTGGGCTGATGCAGCCAGCCAGGAAATTGGATTTTCTTTGACCCAATCAATTTAGGACCAGCAAGCAATTTCCTGGGACCAAGCATAACTGCTCAGAGAATTTTAAATAAAAAGGCAACTATATCCAGGCATGTCAGAAAATGTTATTTATAAGAGAATTGCTCTTGTAAATACTCTATCCTATACTATATACTATATACTATACTATAGAGCAACTCTCTATAGAGATTAATGGTTTACAAATGGTTACAAACTGAGGACTCTGTGGAAGCCTTACAGATATACCGCAATGTTGAGACTGTTCCCAAGCAACCCTCTAGATTTCACGTTTTCGTTTAAATAGCGACACCCTTTCTTCATTAATGTAGTTAGTATGTTCTGGATTATGTGGATGGTTTCTACATTCGCCGGATTAGAGTCAGTTCTACCGATACAACAAACGGCTCCCGAATCACAGCGATTAACGCAATCAATGTTTACTTCTCAGCGCGGGACCATGAGCTGGCTCAGTGACAGACGCTGCTTCAGCCCATGGGCGTGTTGTCAAAACGTGTCCCCCGGTGACTGCAGTCAGGAAAGAGGATACGGAGTGGACTGGCTCTTACTGCTTCCACTCATATTTCACTGGCCAAAACAAGCCCAGCACCACACCTAGCTTCACGCACGGGGAACACGTAATATACGAAAAGGGGCCAGAAGTGCAAATACGGTAGTGATGTGTGTACTCCTTACCATGCCTCTGAGTACTGTCGTTCCTCTGAGGAATGAAGATATGATTGAGTTGAGGCCAAGTTATCCCACGGTAGTTTAATCCCTCCTTTACAAAGACAAGAACAGGTCAAGTGGACCCGACATGTAAATGATTCGTTCGTACCAATGGATGGTATGATGTGGTTTAAGGTCATAGGTTGCATGGTTTGTAAAGCCTAAGCTCTGACACGAAAACCTGTGTTGAAATGTTGGCACAACCACTAATTAACTATGGAAACCGGAACAAGCTTTACAGCTTCTCGGAGCCGGATGTTCTCATGCCCAAACTGGGGGCATCAACGTAGTGCGACATCGGGATGAGGCCAAGATGACATGGGACGACACACGGCACAGGTGGACACCACAGAAATGGCACCAACCGCTATTACTGTTGCTGTCGAGATTTACTGTGCAAGTCCCAGCGAGAGAGAAAGCCTCCCGATGAGCCTTTCCCCGGATGAATCGGAACAGCAGCTTTCCAGTGGAGGAATCCCATACCCTCACCCCCAGAACCACATCACCTAGATTTGCACCAAACAGATCAACTTGGCCCAAACCGAAGTGGAAATCTGGCAGTCTTCTGAGGTACTTAATTAAAGGACTCAAGTCAGATAATTAACAGGCAACATTCGTAAGCGATAATCATTACAGGAGTGGAAATATGAGCCCTAGGAATTACACAGAAAGCCTAACAGCCGTTTTGATGTTTCTGAAAGTTGGTTTTCAAATCAGGTCTCTGTAACACTATACACAATTTGTTGCTGAGGAAAGCCAAGGTAGTCGAAGACTTCTGTTTTACCGCTTTCTTGAAATTTGCTTCATCCACTTTTCCCTTCTGGAGGTTTCGCGGAGCTGGGAAGGGAAAATGCTAGAAAGTAAAAAGAGTTCAAAGGTACTGTGTTTTTGTTGCTGACGGTGGTGGGGACTTTTTGTTTTGTTCTGTTTTCTGAAAACATTCTTCTTTCTATATATCTACCTGATGGAGCCACTAAGAGACATAATTCCACCCAGGTATATAAATATTTATAACCCCATACGCAGAACACTGCAATAGTAAAATGTCAGAACGTTTTTCAAAACATCGATGACTTTAATTTGGTGTTGGCAATTAGAATTTTCAAAACACAGAGGCTATGAATATAGGAGTGCCTAAATTGATCTCCAACGAACCATCTTCCATAAAACATATGCATCTTTTACGCTTTGTAAACACCAAAGGCCTAGAAAAGCAATTGCTCGACAAATAATTTTTTAATGCCACTTTCTCATTACAACAGCCCAAAGTCTTCAGGTAATAGACGACCAATGAATTTCTTCTTCAGGTTAAAATTTTAAATGAAACTTTCCACGTCAGGAATTTTCCTCACGACATTAAAATTCAAATAGTTTTATGCATAAGTACAGCCTTCTAAAAGTAATTGGTAATAAATGTAGCCAATGCCTTGCATTATTCCCAACCTAATTTTCAAATTTGATTTTCCAGTGTAAAACTCAAGGCAAAACAATAACCAATCATGCAGCTAATTGCTGTGAAATACGAAGGCATCTTTCCACCAATTTATTTTGTAATCTGGTTCGGTTTTATTTACCTCTGACGCACTCAAAACATTACGACTTGTTTATTTTTATGAAAATTAACGGTAAACAGAGTCTTAATTTGAGAACTGGAGAATCAGACTTCTTTTGGCTTGTTTACAAAATGATCCGTCTTCCTTTCCTGAGCAGCAAATAAAATGCTTCCTTATAGGCTGGAAGAAAGCAGGTAATCGCTAACATAAAGAGACCTGTCCAACCCCGTGGAGACAGGGAGCCAGGTTTCAATTGTAATTGATCTTGAAGGGAAAGAAAGAGCAATATGGATTTGACTGGGTATTTATAGTCCTCCCTTGAAATTTCATGACCTGAAATTGACCTTGAAATTGATGAAGCTTAACCAACTAGATATTCTAAGTTTATTGTGTCTAAAAATCTCTGTTTCCCTGGGTGACAGGGCAAAATTCTAAATCCTTTTCTTTTTCCTTTCTTGACTTCAATCAGGTTTCTTTTTTTTTTTTTTAAATCATTAACTTAGATCTAATGCTGACAATACTCAAAAGCCTGATTTTGTAGGGCTTCATAAATGCAAACGAGAGAAAAATTTCCCCTATTTTCCATCAAAGGCATTTTATTTATTTTTTTATGTTTATTTACTTATTTTGAGAGAGAGACAGAGAGAGAGACAGCGCACAAGCAGGGGACAGGAGCAGAGAGAGAGAGAGGGACAGAGAATCCCAAGCATCATGGAGCCCGACACAGGGCTGGATCCCACAAACCATGAGATCATGACCTGAGATGAAGTCAAGAGTCAGCCGCTGAACCGACTGAGCCACCCAGGCGCCCCATCCAAAGTCATTTTAAAAAAGCAAATTCTTAATGAGTTCTGTCGAGAGACTGCCAATCAAGTAACTTTTCAGCATTTCCCAGTTATGAAGGCCATGTTTATATCTAGAGGCACAGACAACTTAAAAAGGTTATGAAACCACCAATCTAGGGCATGTTTCTATAAACTCATTCACTTCCATCCAAACGCTGGAAAACCACCCTTTAACCAGGTTCCTCTGTGTTGTCAGGTAACAAGGGGTTTGTTATGGCAATTATCACATTATATTCAAGATCGTGTGAATGCTGGGGGCCGGGGGTGGTGATGGCAAGCCACAATGGTTTACGGAGCCTTCAGAGAGAGGACCATCCTTATTAAATATCTTGGTACCACAGGCTTCTCACTCAGAACCTGGCATAAAATGGATATGCATAAATAGCTCTGTGAATGAATGCGTCAACAAACATTTATTGGGTGCCCACTGTGTGTTAGGTACTGGAGAGATAGTAATAAACTCAGGTCCTACATTCAAGTAGGGATGACAAACAACAGACAAATATTTACAGGAACAAGAAAAAAATATCAGACAGTGATAGGCATCATGAAGAGAATTAAAATCAGATAACATGGTTGAGCAGTAGTTCTCATAGACTGATCTCCAGATCAGAAGCAGCTGGGAACTTCTTAGAAACACTAATTCTCGGTGGCTTAGTCAGTTGAGCGTCCGCCTTCGACTCAGGTCATGATCTCGTGGTTTGCGAGTTCGAGCCCCACATCGGGCTCACTGCTATCCGTGCAGAGCCCACTTTGGATCCTCTGTCCCCCTCTCTCTGCCTCAAAAATAAACATAAAAAAAAAAAAGAAGTGCTAATTCTTGTGCTTCACCCCAGACCATACTGAATCAGAAACTCTGGGTTTAAGGTCGTCTCTAACGAGTTGTCAGGGTGACGTCGTGACATATGATCAGGTTTGAGGACCACTGAGACGGAGTTCAAGGGCAGCTCCTTGAGACAGACAAGCAAAGATCTCTCTAGGACCACCTGTCTCTCTAGGAGGTAAATATTTCAGGTAAGAGCTGGATTTAAAACAAAGGAGGCAGCCATTGAAAGATCAGGAGAGAGAGCATTATTCCAGGCAGAGGCACCAATGAGTGCAAATTCTAAAACAAGAACAAGTTTGTTGAGTTTAAGGACAAGAAAACAGACCACTGTGGCTGGGGTCAGGCAAGTAAAAGTTAGAGTGGAACACAAGATTTGACAGACAAAGAGGAAAGAAACCCTCTTTTTTTTTTTTTTTAAGCTAATGTATTTATTTTGAGAGAGAGAGAGAGAGGCAGAGGGAGAGGGAGAGAGAGAATCCCAAGTAGGTTCCATGCTGTCAGCTTGTCAGCACTGACCCTATGGGGGGCTTGAATTCACAAACTGCAAGATCATGATCTGAGCCGAAATCAAGAGTCAGATGCTTAACCGACTGAGCCACCCAGGCGCCCCAAGGGGGAAAACCTCTTATGTCTCAAAGGCCAGGGTGGGGACTTTGGGTTTGATTCTAAAAAGGATACGATGTTAGGAAGGGTTTTGAGTTAGAGAAGAGCATGAGCCGAAGATAGCAGACAAAGGACTTACATCATCTAATGCACACAAAGTGCATATATGACATAGCACACAGGACAGATTACAGCCTCTATCTATATATATCCATATCGATGTCAGTATTTCTTAAGTGTCTTTTGTCAAAACGCTATTTTGCTTTTCTAAGGACGAAAACAGATTGATTTGTTACTTTGAGGTAATCAAGTCAGAAAATGCTCTGGGGCTAAACTTTCCATGACAGGTGAACCTGCTTTGAAGCAAGAAATTTTCAGTGAAAATTACCCCTGGGTCAGGTCACCATCCCCCAGCCGCTGCAAACTCTCATCAGTAGTGCCTGTCAAAGTGGGGCGCCTGGGTGGCTCAGTCAGTTGAGCGCCCGACTTCAGCTCAGGTCATGATCTCGCGGTCCGTGAGTTCGAGCCCCGAGTCGGGCTCTGTGTTGACAGCCTGGAGCCTGCTTCGGATTCTGTGTCTCCCTCTCTCTCGGCCCCTCCCCCACTTGTGCTCTGTCTCTCTCTGCCTCTCAAAAATAAAATAAACGTAAAAAAATATTTAAAAAAAATACTTCCTGCCAAAGTGCTTCTTCCCAAATGGACAGCAAACTCTAAAGTTGTCAATGGATAAAGGGTTGGTGATGCCAAACTGAGGAAGGACAGAGATGAGAAATCTTTTGATCCCATTCACGTGACATTATCTGACTGCCCAGAATGAATGCTGGATCTTAAGCTTCTGGGGGAAGGAAGGTCAGCAGGTGTCGTTAATGAAAGAAAAAAACCTCTCTTATCAGCAAGTATCAAAACCACCAGCTAATTACTGCTGCACTAGGGAAACTTCTTAAAATCACAAATAAATAGCCAATAGGTCCACCCCTCTATTAATGCCCAAATAACTAAACGTAGTTGGTTTGCTAAGAGCACATTTATAATAACACTCGGCACCCTTATTTTCCTACCATCTGTAATTATATTTCATTAAAGTAGTTGCTATTCTTCCAAAATACAGCATCTCTCACGCTATAGAAAGACAGAAGCACGGACGATTTATGAACCTAGAAATTCTCATTTTATTCTGATAGTTGCACTAATGAATAATTTACATACTAATGTTCTCAAGTGGCAAGATTATTATTAACATAGTTCATCCTTAAGGACACTGGCCCATTTCTTTACAGTTCTAACCAGCGGTGGTCTTGAGAGGCCATCAAGTTTTACCTCTTGTCTCTTACCTAGATCTGTTATCTATTAAAAATAAATTCCACCATACATTTTGTTCCTCCACACATTTGCATGTAAATTCGGACTCTCTTTTAGTAGTAGAAAATTTCTTTCTTTTTATTCTAAATTACTGGCCTGTTAATAGGTTTCTGCATATTTGTTTTGTGATTCACAGCTCCCCTCATTACAAATAAAATCCTTTGAGTGTTATTTGGTTACAGATAACTGGAGAGAAGTTTGTAGAAATAGTTGTAAGTTTTTAAAATATCTTTTATTTTGGTTGGAAAAAACACATGGAGGTATTATGGAACAGCCTTTTTAAAAAAAAAAATTCAAGAATGAAAATTAAAACCTACCTATTGGCATTCAAATGGTTCAGTTATTGCTGTCACCACTTTTTCTGTAGATTTCTATTAATTTTATTAGCATTTTACAAGGTTTCATCCTAAAAAGAGTTTTGTGCACTAAAATCCATCCATCTGTCAATCCTTATTTTCTAATGAATAAATGATGCCTGGCTTACCAACACTATGGTAAAACAATGATCCCTGCCTCTAAATTAGAAAGATGAGATACAAGCTAATTAGAAAGATGAGGGGCATCTGGGTGGCTCAGTTGGTTAAGCGTCCAACCTCAGCTCAGGTCATGATCTCACGGTCCATGAGTTCAAGCCCCACGTCAGGCTCTGTGTGGACAGAGCCTGGAGCCTGCTTCAGGTTCTTTGTCTCCCTCTCTCTCTCTCTGCCCCTCCCCTGCTCATGCTCTGTTTCTCTCAAAAATAAACATTAAAAAAATTTTTTTTTTAGAAAGAGGAGGTAATTTCTAAAAAGATGATGGATACTACAAAGGCACCTATGCTAAATGTCCAATAAACAAGTTCTCTCAGGTATTGATTTCTGAGCATAACTGACCACTGCAATCAACTGACCTATGAAATCAACTGGAGACCTTCTAGAAGTACAGATTCCCAAGCAATGCCCAAGATCACCCTTTCCTAAGTCTCCTGAATCAAATTCTCTGGGGGAAAGCCCAGGAAACCAATATGTTAAAGAGCTACCAGATCACCGTGAGACATCCAGACTTGCTCCCATCCAGGAATAACTGCTCTGGAATTTCAGAGATGGCGGAACCTCATCTCCACCAGAAGGTGGTCAAGGAGGTCTTTGTAGCTGAGATTAGATCAAGGGAGGGTGACAGTGCATGTGGTGTGACCTGTCTAAGCAAAAGTAATGATGGCTGTAAGCACACAGGAGAAGGTCAGGGCCAAACAACTGGGCACCTCTCCGTCGGCCCAGATTATGGTACGGGCATGCCAGCAGGGGACTGGGTCTTGCCTTGAGTTTACAAATCCTTTAAGGGTAGATACTGTGTGTGAGAAGCTAGAAAATACCTGTGGAATGTTAAATTACATCTTCCCTACTCTGTGAGAACTTTTGTTTTATACCTTGACTCTTCTTCAGATTTCATTACTATGTCAATGGTCATCAAGCCCAACCGCCATTAAAAAAAATTCATGTACTTCTCTCAGTTAAAACATTGTGATCACATTTCAATACATGTGTAATCACTTACTTATATTATTATACAACCTAGTGTATATTATATGTTATACCACCTGAATTAAAAATAGAACTTGGGGTGCCTGGGTGGCTAAGTCGGTTAAGCATCCGACTTCAGCTCAGGTCATGATATCTCAGTTCGTGGGTTCGAGCCCTGCATCCGGCTATGTGCTGACAGCTGAGAGCCTAGAGCATGGAGCCTGCTTTGGATTCTGTGTCCCCACTCTCTCTCTCTGTCCCTACCCCCTTGCAGTCTGTCTGTCCCTCTCTCTCTCAAAAATAAATAAACATTAAAAAAGAACTTTTTAATAAAAGTTTTTAAAAAACATTTAAAATAGAACTTTATGAATAGAACATTTGAAGACTGAAGTAACAACTATCTTAATAGTTGTAAATTTAATTTCATTATTCATGGTAAAACCCCTTTTTTGTTCCATAAAAACTATTATAAATATTTTATGGGGATAATATGATTGAATATGCTTTATTATTTTTTAAAATACATATTGAACTATGATTTAAAGTCATGGTTCTAAGCTTTATGTTGGCTTTTCATGGTTGCAAAGACATCTCAAAAAGACACGTGGATCCAAATGGAAGAAGGACACTAGTGGCCATTTATCCTAAATTTTGACGTTTATTTCAGGTGCAACTGCCAAGTTTGTAAGTTAAAAAAAAAATCCTGCTTTTCTGATGTCAACTGATTAGTTTTGTACCTTAAACGGCAGATTCCTTTTTATTTTTAAGCAAACAGGTTCGTAAACCCAATAAAAATCTTCCTCAGAAATATTCTTCCCGTGATAGAAATTCTGTCTCCATGTTTTTATTTTCATTTATTCTTAAAGTCCTACCCACCCACCCACAAATCCATTTATAAAAAGGCCTTTGCCACAAGTCTCTCTTGTAACATACATTCCTTCTCACTGTTAAAACATTACCATTACCTCAAATGGATACTTCCTTCAAACTTCCTTACACCCAAGAAAGTTCATAGGGGGAGGGGGTAGGACACATGCCATCAGATTTCCCTGAACTTTGAAATATGGCAGGAATTATAGATCCTAGAGGTAGGAGCGGTATAGGGCTGGCGTTTTCTTGCTGTGTGCCTAGGCTTACATAATTATTGCTATTTTCAATACGTATTTTCTTTGCAGGATTCTTATTCGGTCTTTTCCAATTTTGCGAGGTTTACTGAAAATCAGGTTGCATCGTCTGTGAATCACTCCACGGTGTGCGTGGAAATCTGCACTCCCTCAACAGTGACGCGCGGAGCCCAGGTGCTGCTGTGGACACCCTACATTGAGGACTTCTGCCCCTCCCTCCCTCGGCCGCCCCTTGCCACGCAAGGAGTGCTTGAGAAATGACTGCCAAGCCTAAGAACTGGGTGAGATGCCAAAGTCAATTTATATAATAATTATCGGTAAAGATCAATTTCCTTCCTGGGTGCGTAAACGTAAGTATAAATAAAAGTGGGACGATTTCCTTCTGCCACCCGCCCGGCTCTCCCAGGCCCCCATGTGGATGCAGGGCCCCTACTGTGGCGATCACTGAACCAGGCTGGTTTGCTGTCACTGCTCAGGGAAGGCATGTGACAGCAAGTGGAGAAAATCTCTTCCTTGCTTTGGAATCTCAAAAATGAAGTCCTTGGGAGAACTGTAAACACTCAGAGCCAAAGCCACAAACTTGGGGAAATAAATGATGAATAAAAGGACTGCCTCCCTACCCCGCAGAGTAGAAAATACTTCTCTAAGCTGGAGGAAGGGAGAAATTAAAGTGGAAGGAGAGGTGCCTGGGTGGCTCAGTCGGTTAATCGTCAGACTCTTGATTCTGGCTCAGATCATGATCTCACGGTTGGGGAGTTTGAGCCCGAGCCCCAAGTTGGGCTCTGTGCTGACAGCAGGGAGCCTGCTTGGGATTCTCTCTCTCTCTCTCTCTCTCTCTCTCTCTCTCTGCCCCTTCCCCACTCGAGCTCTCTCTCTCTCAAAATAAATAAACTTTTTTAAAAAAAGATTAAAAAATAAATAAAGTGGAACAAATGATTTCCACCTTAGCACAGACTTCAAAACAGGACCCCCGATTAAGATGTGAGTCCACTGTGTTGATACTGCACATTTACAAAATGTCCTGAAACTTTAAGGATGAACTGGAATTTAACTCCTAGTCCTTTTCACATACGCCACACTGAATTCCGGGATTTACGAAGCCCTGAACTCGAACGACTGAAGACCACTCTACTAGGTGTTTGAAACATACCTGTTGAACTGTTGCCAGTCAAAAACTGTGTCTAACTTAGCATCTCGGGGCCTCCAAGATTCAGAACACGGGTGGCAGGGAAAACCCACAATAAGAATAATCGGCGGGTGGAAGATGAAACGTTGAGGGAGGATTACTAACCTACGTTGGCTTGGGTTTTGTTTCTAACTTTACAATAAAAACACAAGGTAATAGGTGTGGGAATGAGGTCTTTGCCGTGGACTTCTCCTTTTGGCTATAAAAATAAAGAGATTACTCAGGTTTGGCCAATTAAAAGTCTGGACATGTGGTGCACCATCAGTACACTGGTTTCTTAGAAAACTCTGGCAATGCTATTTGCCTTGCGAGGCGATTTTCGTTTGCTAATCTATCCTCGTTGTGCCATTGACCACGGAGCTCAACTGCCTGCGGACATAGGTAATCACGAGATTCACCTGTGCAAATTGCAGGTTAATCAGGCTCTGTTCCCCGCATGATCAGCTACTCAAATGAGGAAGGATGTGGTTGCAAAATTGAATGCATCCTGTTTAAGAAAAAAAAAAAAACATCAAGGATATAAACAAGAAATCCTTTGGACAAATGCATTCTGTATGACAAAGACAAATGGGATGGTGAGAAGTTTTTTAAATACCTTGCATCTTTGCTAGAAGGTAACTGCAATGACCTAGCTCCAAAGATGTTCTGTAATTGCTGCTCTAAGAAATCCAATAATACCCTCTCAAAGCACACCAGCGAGGGGAGATGCACGCCATCTGGCCTGTTTTCCAAAACAGTTGGTCATCACAGCTGATGTTAATTCTAACGTTCATTTCTTCCGAAATGAGGTGGGGGCTGGATTCGGTGGTCTCCAGTGTGGTCCGGGAGCTCCAGCACTTAATCAGGGAAAGATCTTTCTCGGTTGCTGCTAACGGGTGTTTTGCTTCAACGTGGTAATAACTTTGGTGTTGTGCCCCATCACAAAGTACCCCGTGCTCATAATAAAAAAATCTTGGGTAACAAAGGAAAACAAAGAAATGAGTAAAAATTACCCATAAGCCCCAACACTCAGGAAAATGACTAATATCGTTTTTTATGTGTAACTGTAGGGTACGTTTATCTTCCTAATTCAAGTAAAAATAAAATTATATTTACTGTGCTTGACTTATTTTTACTTACTACCAAATATCAGAGATATTTTTCATGTCAGTAAAATAAGTATCAGCAATTGTTGTGGTTGTATAATTGGAATGTGTGGCTGGATCAGAATGTATCAGCCAATCTCATCCTGATGAACTTCAGATTATTTTTAATATTTTGCCACATTAGTCATTCTTTTCTTTAAAAAATCAGCTTTCATGCGGTATAACTTACACGTCATAAAACCTACTGGTTTTAAGTGCAGAATTTAAGGAATTTTAAAGATACATGCATTTTTATATACAAAAAATCTGTGCATGTGGAAAGTTACTTCCTTAACATAAATCCCTAGAAATGGAATTATTAGTCTAAAGTGTGCATTTGTTTCAAGATTTAAATTTTTTTTAATGTTTGTTTATTTTTGAAAGAGAGAGAGAGAGCACGAGAGAGTGGGGGAGGGATAGAGAGAGGGAGACAAAGAATCTGAAGCAGGCTTCAGGCTCAGAGCCCGACGTGGGGCTCAAACCCACGAACCGCAAGATCATGAACTGAACCGAAGTCAGATGATCGACCGACCGGGCCACCCAGGCACCCCTTAGGATTTATTTTCTTTTTTTATTAAACAAACTACTAAGATGCTATCTAGAAATACCGTGCCAGGAAATACCTCTGATTCCTATGTTACTCAAAATACTTTTCCAAAGACATACGCGTTAATCAACTTTGGCCTGCACAACCTGGCCCCTGCAGACTGCTCCAGCCCAAGCATATACGTGCCCCTTGTACACTCTGCTTCCCCGATGGGATAGCTCTTTCCCACTCAGGATGTTTGCAGCCTCTTGACACAGTGCCTTTCACACTGCTCCGCTCCAGCAGCCAGCCTGGCCGATCGTTACATCGTCCAGGCCTCAGCCTAAGGACCACCTCCTCACAGAGCCCTTCTGTAACCAACCCTCTTAAAATAAACCCACCCACTGTTCACTGTGCACGCACAATGTTTGTTTCCTCCAAGGAGAGCATCCAGCTTACACAGTTATCTGTTTGCTTTTCTTTTTTTCTTTTGTCTGGTCTAAGAGAATGTACCATAAGGGTAGGGAAATTATATGTCTTGTTCACTTCTGCAACCCTAAACACCTACCATAAAAACTGTGTGACAGAGGTCATATATATATATATATATATATATATATGTCAAAAATAAATAAATACAAGATAAATAAACACATGGAAGATATTTACTAGTGGGTTTCCTGCATGTATGAAATCAGCTGGACAAATTTTTCAAAATTAATTTTTTTTTTTAATTTTTTTTTTTTCAACGTTTTTTATTTATTTTTGGGACAGAGAGAGACAGAGCATGAACGGGGGAGGGGCAGAGAGAGAGAGGGAGACACAGAATCGGAAACAGGCTCCAGGCTCCGAGCCATCAGCCCAGAGCCTGACGCGGGGCTCGAACTCACGGACCGCGAGATCGTGACCTGGCTGAAGTCGGACGCTTAACCGACTGCGCCACCCAGGCGCCCCCCAAAATTAATTTAAATGAAAATCATATTGCTGATTTTGTTGGTTCTTATTTAATTATTTGATTATTAGTGTCTCAAGTCCATAAGTACCAAATATTACTGCTATAAGAGAGTCTAGGTGATGACGACAAAAGAAGAACAGGAATTTCTAAGCAAATTTTCCTCACGTCTCATCTCGTCTTCAAACACTGCTGACCTGGGCTCCGGCCCGAAGATGCCACAGAAATTGCTTGATCAAGCTCACTGAAGATGTCCATGTTGTTAAAGCTACTAGACCTTTCCTCTGACCTTCAGCAGCAGCTTCCATCCCTCCCAAGACATTCTTCTTTCTTCTCTTTTCTTGCTACCTCTCTAGTGTTTGTTCCTCGATTTCTTCCTGTCTGACCTCCAAACATGGCGTGCCTCGTATCATCAACCCTCTTTTCAGCTTTCTAACTAGAAAGGTCTTATCCAAGCCATATCCCTAAATATTGTCTATATGATACACCGTCAGATCCTAGTCTCCTACCCACATCCCTCCTCTGACCTTTGGACACATCTGTGTATCTTATTACTGTTTGATATCCAACTACTATCTGCCATTTGATATGTTTATTTATTTTTAATATTTTTAAGTTTATTTATTTATTTTGAGAGAGAGACAGAGAGGGGGAGGGGAGCAGGTAAGAGGCAGAGAGAGAGGGAGAGAGGGAATCCCAAGCAGGCTCCGTGCTGTCAGAGTGGAGCCTGATGTGGGGCTCGGACTCACGAACCGTGAGATCATGACCTGAGCTGAAACCAAGAATTGGAGGTTTAACCGACTGAGCCACCAGGCGCCCCAACCACTTAGTGTATTTAATGCAGAGGTTTTGCTTTAGGTCCGTACCCCTTCCTACATCACATGTAACACTCAAGATCGTTTCCTTCGTGGACTTGATCATCTTGTGAAATGAAACTTCTATTCACACACCAGCTCGAGCCTTACATTTAAGAGTCATTCTCGTTTCCTTTCTATTATCCATCTTGTCGAGGTGGAAATGTATCTTTAAAATTCTGTTTTTCTCCATCTTCTCTGTTACCCCCTAATTCAAACCATCATCATTTCCCACCTCAATTGTGGTGATAGTCTTCTGACTTCTGAGTGCTCTCACTCTTGCTTACTTGCGTGCAAGAATGAGAGAGACCTCTACAAACTGTAACCCACCCCACACAGTTCCTCTGCCCGTGAGTATAAATTCCCTTCATTCTTTGGAAGATATCTATGATTTTTATGGGTGGGGACAAAACAACTATAGTAGATGTTTTCCACTAAAAAACAGTACAGGGGTGCCTGGGGGCTCAGTCGGTTAAGCATCGGACTTCAGCTCAGGTCACCATCTCGCGGTTGGTGAGTTTGAGCCCCACATCGGGCTCTGTGCTGACAGCTCAGAGCCTGAAGCCTGCTTCCGATTCTGTCTCCTTCTGTCTCTGCCCCTCCCTAGCTCACACTCTGTCTCTGTCTCTCTCAAAAAAAATTAAATGTTAAGAAACTTTTTAATAATAAAAAAAAAAACATGAAGAGCACAGAACAGTTACTAATCCAGGACAATTCTAACATCCAGAGGATCTTGTGGGGCGGGCTCCTCGCTCAGCAGACAGGGGATGCCCTTGATTAGAACCCACTTATGCTCCCTGGTTGTGGTTCCCTCATGCACAGTTCCCTTCCCCTTCTGCTGAGTCACTCTCTCCTAAACACTTCTAGATCATTCTTGGTTCTCGCCATGGCACTTGAAATATTTTGTCACGAAAAATACACATATGTGAACGAAACTGCCTCGTGAGCACAGACGCTAATTTCCTCTTGTATTTCCTACCCGATATGGAATATAGAAACTTTACTGAGGCAGATACCCAACGTCTATTTGGTGAGTGACTATTTTTACAAACAGTCGACAAATATTACCAAAAAAAATGCTATATGTGACCTGGAAGACCTGTGCCAGGCTGTGCGTTAAACCTTTAGAAGAGGCAGGCGGAAAACATCAGTTTCAGGTTTTCACACATAAATCAAGAAAACATTTCTCTATCCACAAATTTTTTATTTATTTTTTTTTTAATTTTTTTTTTTCAACGTTTTTTATTTATTTTTGGGACAGAGAGAGACAGAGCATGAACGGGGGAGGGGCAGAGAGAGGGAGACACAGAATCGGAAACAGGCTCCAGGCTCCGAGCCATCAGCCCAGAGCCTGACGCGGGGCTCGAACTCACGGACCGCGAGATCGTGACCTGGCTGAAGTCGGACGCTTAACCGACTGCGCCACCCAGGCGCCCCTATCCACAAATTTTTTAAACTGCTGTTTTAGAGCAGAGCAGAGTCTTACTTCCTTAACTTCAGAGAAGAGCTCTCTGAAGAATGGATATTTTACAATTAAGAGCCTAAAACTTAGTTTTATGCTACTGGCCAACATATAGATATACACAATTTGACTATGTTCTGTTGTAGGCATCATTTACAACAGACCCCGCCATCTTTCTCTGTTTAATGGGAGGTGTTCTCATTAGGCCTCCGTGTGGTTACCAAACAATAACAACCGAGACCTATAATAGTAAAAATAATGATAAACATTTACGTAGATTTTCTATATGTTAATGGACTGAATGTGCCCACCTCCCCCAAATTCATACAGTGAAGCCTGTCTCATCTGTTTAGGCCGCTATACGAGAATATCAAAGACTGGGTAGCTTATAACCAACAGAAATAATGGCTCACGTTTCTGGATTCTGGAAGTCTATGATCAAGCTGCTAGCATGGTCACAATCTCTGCTGAGGGCCCTCTTCCTGGTTCACAGTTGGCACATTCTCACTGTGTCCTCACTTGGTGGGAGAGGCTCTGTGGGGTCTCTTTTATAAGGACACGAATCCCACTCATGAGGGCTCCACCCTCATGAACTCATCAATCCCCAAACTACCTACTAATACCATCACCTTTGGGGGTTAGGATTTCAAGAGGAATTTGGGGGGAGATACAATCAATTTAGAACATAGCAAAGCCCTAATCCCCAACGTAAGATGTTTGGAGTTGGGGCCTTTGGTGGGGTAATTAGAGTTAGCTGAGGTCATGAGGCTGGGGTCCTCATGATGGAATTAGTGCTCTTGGAAGAAGAGATACCCGAGAGGGGCACCTGGGTGGCTCAGTTGGTTAAGTGTCAGACTTCGGCTCAGGTCCTGATCTCACGGTCCGTGGGTTCGAGCCCCGCGTCAGGCTCTGTGCTGGCGGCTCGGAGCCTGGAGCCTGCTCCGGATCCTGTGTCTCCCTCTCTCTCTCTCTGCTCCTCCCCCACTCAAACTGTGTTTCTTTCTCTCAAAAATAAACATTAAAAAAAGTAATAAAAAGAGATGCCAGAGAGGTTGCCGTCTCTGTCTCTTTCTCTCCAAGTGCACACACCTCGACAAGGCTAAGTGAGCACTCACAAGAAGGCAGCCACAGACAAGCCAGAGGGCGAGTGCTCACCAGCATCCAGCCACGTTTGCATTCTGATTTCAGCCTTCCAGCCTCCAGAACCGTGAGAAAATTAATTTCTGTTACTCCAGCCACTCAGTCTTAGGATATTTTGTTACGGAAGCCCAAGCTGATTCATACACAATATGTTATTATTTGACCTGAAATTAGCTATGTGAATAGGTGTTCCTATTGGCATCTCAGGTATATATAATAAATTCAGGACCAAAAGGATCCACGAGGAAGGACACCTCTGTGTTGTATGTGGCCCATCGCGTGCACTAGAGGACGTTTAGCGCCATCCCTGGCCTAGACTCCAGTGGTCCACCTTCCCCAGGTTGTGATCAGCAAAAAAATGTCTCCAGACATTGCCACATCTCTGGATGGGAAAAACTGTACGAGGTTGAGAACAATGGGTCTCACCTCTTTCCTGGCACCAATCCCTTTGGGAAACACCAGTGTAGTTAATGTCCTCTTACAGCTAACTTGTGCTCTCTGATGTTTCAATCTGTAAGAATGGCAAGTGCCTTAAAAAAAAAAAAAAAAAAAAAAAGCAGAAGGACTCAACACCCTGACAAGTTTTAGGCCCATTTCAATTTTAAGCACCATTTTAAGCACCCATTGTAGGCACCATTTCAAGGGAAGGTGCAACTTGCAAACAACGTTCGGTAGAATTCAATTTTTTTCCAATCTGATGCACCAGCAGCAAATCCACAGGCCGCCCTATCGTTGCTGATGGCTGCCTTCCAAACTCAAAGAAATCCATATGTGGCACCATGCCTTGTCACTAGTGCCCTTAAGCGAAAGAAAATTTAGACTGGTGGCATTTTATGACAGTCTCTCGAATGTCTGATTTCGCATATTTAAAAAAACAGTTCGGTCACAGTGGACTCACAGTTGGCAAATAATTATATGCTAACTGTTGGTACTCCCGAAAAGTATGACAACTTCCATTATACAGATCATCTTTGTCTATCTGAGAACTATCCATGACCGGACTGCAGCTATTTTCATTAATTTCATATTTAGAAAAAGTCAAATATAAAGCCCAGGTGTGCCACCGGACATTACAGAGTTCCCTGAAATTGTAAAACTCGCCTCTTTATCAAAATCTTCTTGGCATGGCAGGACTGGCTAGGAGACCTGATCAGATTAGAAGGGGAGTAGATCTTAGGCACAATCATCTTTTTCTAGTCACCCTGCATTGATCTAGTATTGATGTGCTGTCACTGGGGCCCCCATGAATCCCTGGAGGACTGAACGTGTAGACCGGGAGGCACAAATACTTCTGAAAAAGTGCAGTGTCATTTCACATGGCCCCCAACAGACGCTAGAAGGGCAATTACTAGGTTTGAGAGCAGGGCCAAGTTCCTGAAAGTACTTTGTCTCCTGCCTCAATTCTGACTGCTGTCAGGTGAAGAGTTATTAGAATTTGCTCCGCTGAAGGACTAGGCTCTAACTGCAAATCAACAGCACCCAATTTTGTTCTCAGTAGCCACAGAGGAGGGGAAGGTTTTGGATCGAATCTAGAGATAAAAGATTGCACTTCCCCCAACATTTGACATTTGGCCACAGTAAACCAAATTCTGAAGCAAGCCTTGACCGTGACCCTTCTGAACCCAGATGCCTGCTTTGTAGGGCATGGTTTTGTTTAGGGCTTCGTTAAAATGTCTATATAAGCTCGAGAAGGGGAGTGTTTTCCTCTTCTGAGTATTTCCCCTTCTCCTTTTATTAAAAAAAAAAAAAACCATCAAAGGGCAATGAATGGAATGCCCGGGGTGCTGGGGGGAGAACAGCCGAAACTAACCAAGTTAAAACCTGAAACTTCCCCTTCACACCCCAACTGCCATTTCCCTTCTCAGAGCAAACTACTCTTCCAATTTGATGTATTCAAAAAATTTTTAAATGAAAATAGCAAGCTTGTGTGTGTGTCTGTATATGTGTATGTATACGTACACATGCATGTATGTGTGTGTGTGTGTGTGTGTGTGTGTGTGTGTATATATGCATTTTTGTAACTCGGGAATTTTACCGCCCCACTGCTGTTCATTTTGATGTTTTCGTGCAACTATGTGACATAGAAATACTCTTAGAGCTCACTCTCATTATTTTATTAGGCAAGTGTGCTGTACTTTTTTTTAAATGATTACCCTCCTGACAGACAGTAGGTACTTCATAAGCCTCGCTGTCTCCACCTACAGATATATCCAGTTCTGACCGTTTCTCACCACCTCCTGCTCCCCTAGCCTGGTCCCGGCTGCTATTGTGTCTCTGCCGGAGGTTCCCAATGGCCTCCTCACTCGTCTCCCAGCTCTGGCCCTCGCCTCCATGCGGTGCAAAATCCCCACTCGGCAGCCAGAGCGATCTGATTAAAACACAAGGCATGTCATACCACTCGTCTGCTCAGAACCCTCCTGGCTTTCCCACCTTACTCCAAGTGAAAGCCAAGGTCACCGCCCACCCGTCACTGCACTCTGCTCCTGCCCCCACCTATCACTTCTGTGACTGCACCTCCTTCCTCATTTTTCCCTGGTGCTCTCTGTTCCTGCCACACAAGCTTCCGTGCTGTTCCTCAAACATGCCAGGTACCTCCCTACCTTAGGGCCTTTGCACTTGCTGTTCCCTCTGCCCAGTTCACTGTCCCCCAGATGGCCACACGAGTCCCTTCCTCACCCCTCTGGTCTTTACTCAGATGCCGCTTCTCAGCGAGGCCTTTCCTGCAACCGTATTTGCAATCACACATAACCCCCCTGCACATTTCCCATTCCCCTCTCGCAATTTAACATTATTTATTCTGCACACGGTCTTCCTTCCCCAAGGAGAGCATAAGCCTAAGAGGGAAAGAAAAACAAATTTAAGTTTTTGTTTAAAACTGATTCCCTAAGACTTTGAACACAGTACTTTAAAAAAAAAATGCATGAAATGAACAAATGAGTCACAAATAATGATGGAATGGACATCACCATAGTCTCTCCTATTATGCTACTTGGGCAAAAAATGAAAATGAGTAGAATAAATTCTTAGAAAAGGAACTGGTAGCTCAAAGGGTGGACAGTTGTATATTTGCAGAATGTGGAGTGCCCAAAGAATCAGTATCAGAGGTATGTAAAATATTTTAGAACCAGGGTGAACCTGGAAAAAGTGTTTCACATTAGGACATGTAAGCAAAGGTGGTTGGTGAGGGCCCCAGCTGTGCTCGGCGCAGACAATCGCACGAAATGAGGCAGGAAAAGCCTCGCCATGCTGAGGACATGGGTGGATTTAACAACCGGGATCAGTTCTGATGTTTGTTTCCTCGATTCACCCATCATCAGATGGCTGGGCCAAAAAATAAATCCGGGAAAAAAAATCAGATGGTACGAAAGTGTGAGCAATGAAGGAAACCAGGGTGGGCACAGTCCTGAGTCCAACAGCGTCATGTGATTTTTGCCCCGTGGGCGTTCGGGGGGGATTCCCTTCCCGCAGAAGGTCTTCAGGGCGGTGACCGGGTCCATGATCATCAGTCCCCGTTGACATCTCAGTCCTGTCAAGCCTGGAAGACACATTCGACCCTTCACGACACCCATTTCAAGCCAGACTCAGTGTCAAATCCAGGCGGTGCGAT
Organism: Panthera leo; assembly: GCF_018350215.1. Lineage (NCBI taxonomy): Eukaryota > Metazoa > Chordata > Mammalia > Carnivora > Felidae > Panthera > Panthera leo. The sequence goes on from NC_056681.1 coordinate 8,151,060, forward strand.
TAAATATAACCAGGAGCAGCTCAGCTCCAAGGAGTTATGCCTGTTGGGTCCAAGGTCAGCCTCGTCAAATGCCGCTGTACTCGTCAGGGTGACTGCGCGATGAAGGCTGCCTCAGGTCTGTGACCGAGGTACATGCCTAAGGCACACACCCCCTTTCACACACACACACACACACTCACGGCATATGGACACACGTGGACACATGCGCTCTCATACACACACTCACACATGGGAACATATACTCAGCACACAGATATGTACACACAGACACATGCACACGGGCACACACATACATACACACGGGTGCCTACCTTCTCACGTGGGCACATACACACGCCCTCACGCACACACCGGCTACACACTCTTCCTAGTCTTACCAGGCAGCCTACAGATTTGTCACTCTCTCTCGAGGGCCCCTTCCAGCGCACCCTTGAAGGCTGCGACAGTAAAAACACCCGGGCAATGCGACCAGAGCGCACAGACTGCTCAGAACATCACTCCTGTCTTCTGTGAGAACCAGTTCTTGGTGGAAACAGAGACATACTTTTTGCTATGTCTCCAAGGGCAATTTCCCGAGCGTGAGATGCACCATTTATGTAACTTGAATAACCTAATGCAGCCACCGGAGACCTGAGAACCCATTCTTGTGATGTCAGCACCAGTGGAAGCCTAATAAATGGCAAAATCAGCTTAAAGCGTAGATCGCTGAAGATACAGCGTAGGAGGGCTTTCTTCCTTCAACAGCTGGGTATTGTGTCCTTACGCGTGCAGACACTCTTCCGGGACGAGGGTCACCAAGTGAGCTTGGGAACTCGACGCAGTCTGACTCCTCACTGCTTGCGGGAATTGAGGCAACTCGCTTCATCTCTTTCTGACACAGTTTTCTCCTGTCTAAATGTTCTGGTCTTTAAAGATCTCCCCTCCACACGGTTTTTGTCAGGCTTATTCCCAACAGAATTACCTCCCCCCTTCTGGAAGCACACACGTTCCTCACTGAGCTGAGTGTCTTGGAGACTTGATTCTTTATTCTGAGTTCTCACCGCAACCTCATGGGGCAGATATTACGGTTCCCGTTTGACAGATTAAAACATAAGCTGCAGAAAAGAAAAAGAAGTTGCCCAGACTCACGCAGCTCCTAGGTGACAGGGCTGGAGAATGGCTCCAGACCCTATACTCCTCCTCTTCCTTCCTCCCGCATCATTTTTTTTTAAATTTTTTTTTATTTTTTATTTTATTTTTATTTTTTTAAATTTTTTTAACACTTTATTTATTTTTGAGACAGGGAGAGACAGAGCATGAACAGGGGAGGGTCAGAGAGAGGGAGACACAGAACCCGAAGCGGGCTCCAGGCCCTGAGCTGTCAGCACAGAGCCCGACACGGGGCTCAAACTCACGGACCGTGAGATCATGACCTGAGCCGAAGTCGGCCGCTTAACCGACTGAGCCACCCAGGCGCCCCTCCTCCCGCATCATTTAACACAGTGTCCCTGCTTAATAAACAAGAGATATTGTTCTTAGTGTCATTATTCCCCAGAATTTCTTTTCTCTGCCTACCTTGCCGGCTGTTTTACCATCGATCGAAATAATTCTGTCTAAATGCAATGGGCTCTTCCTGTTTTTAGTGGATTCTGGGTTACTTAGGACCTTTGTCACTAGTCAGTGCATTCAAGTATTTTTTAAATTTTTTTTTAATGTTTATTTTATTTTTGAGAGGGGGGCGGGGATCCAAAGCAGGCTCCAGGCTCCGAGCTGTCGGCACAGAGCCCGACGCGGGGCTCAAACCCATGAACCGTGAGATCATGACCTGAGCCGAAGCTGGACGCTCAACCGACGGAGCCCCCAGGCTCGAGTATTTTTAAATGACTCATTAAAAACACTCCAGAGCAGGACGTCTGCTCAAGGCCACTTTCATGCGGCTGCGCCTCTCAGCGCCGGCCGCGCTGCCAGCCGGGAAGAGTTAAGAGGCTCGGGCTCCCTGAAATGATCTCGTTCCCCGGTTCCCACATGCAAACCGAGCCACTCGGCTGAACCCTTTCCCAAACTCCGAAAATCATTTTATAAATCGTTTACTCTCAAGAAACGTTGACTCTGACAGAGTCTAAAAAAAAGTCACACAGTTTTTAAAACCAAAACTCGAAAGCAGGGTTTCTCACTGTGGACGCTATTGATCGTTCTCTGCCGTGGGCTGCCCGGTGCCCTGCGGATGTTCGGCAACGTCCTTGGTCCCTACCCACCAGAAGCCACAGCGCACTCCATTGGCCCCCCCCACTTGTGACAACCAAAAATGACTCCAGATGCTGCTGAAGGTTCCTTGGGGTTGGGGCGGGGGCAACACTGTCCACTGATGCAGAGTGTCGTCTTGGAGTAATTCTCCATAACGCAGTCTATGTGATGTGCTATCAGCTATTGCCCTGATGTTTCCACCGCTGCTGGGCGGGGCTGGGGAGGAGGGACAGGGACTTACTGACAGTTTAGTGTTGTGCCACATTCGTATTCTGAACCCAATGCCTGTATTTATAAATCAGTAGAAAGAATGTACATTGTATAGCGTCCTGACTTATACTACTCTACTAGGGATTTATTCTATTTGAACTCATTTGATACAAAGTTTATAGTCAGAACATTAAGAGTTATTGAATGTTTACTCTATGCCAGGTGCTATGCAAAGGGTTTTTGTTTTTGTTTTGCTTTGTTTTACATATATTGTCTTAACCAATCTTTGCACTGAATGTCTTGGCGACCATTTTCTCCACTGTAGAAACGAGGAGGGTGAGGGTTAGACTCGGTTACTTACACGAAGCCATACAGATGGGACAGGGCTGACCCTGGACTTAACCCTCAAGGCTCTCTGACTCCAAGGCTAGGGTTAACTCTTGCGCCATACCACTTAGCCATGACAAAACTTAGCCATGAAAACAAGTCCATGCATGCAGAGGACACATATGCATACAGTGTTTGAAGCCAACCATTCTCCTAGGCCTGGGAAGTGCACGGGGACAACACACACACGGATGCTCACATTACGGTACAGAATCTGCTTTTACATTATCCATCCTGTCTGCATTGTTCCCCAATTCTGCCTCAAGTTTGCAAAGCACCAATTATTCCCATAAGCATGAAGACATGACTATATATATATATACGTATATATATATATACATATGTCACCTTAATTCTCATCACCGTTAGGATCCTGAAAATGCATATTATCATTTAATTTAACGACTGTACAAGAGGCTAAAGAAAATCTTGCCCAAGAAGCATCCTGTAAACCTTAGAAAGTGGTCCTCCTTGATCTTAAGTACAAGCTTTGAGCAATTCTTTAGACTGTACTCCACAAGATGTTTTTTTTTTCTTTCATGTTCAATCTCCAAGCTTCAGCTTTATATGGAAATGTCGCTGCACTTCTAAATGTTGATGGATGTATGGAGCTTTTTTTTTTCCCCCCTGAGATTCACTCGGGCACAGAAGTCTGGAGAAAATCAGAACATTTCATACATAAAGAACAGAACCTCATTCTTCTGCAGGCAAAACTCCTTTGATGTCAATAATAGGCTTAGAACAAAGAGTTAAACTGTGGGTAACAAATTTCAAGTAATTACTTAGCCAATGACATAGAATGAGATTGACTAAATTGTGGTGCTTAATGTGCCAACGACTGAATGAATGTTGTCCATCCAGTGGCAAATCTGCAAAGAAACCAGAAAGGGGGAAAGGGAGGTGGGGGAGAGAGAGTGAGCGAGCACTCCATCTGAGTTTCCTGGGAATATGGTTAACAGATTGCTAGCATACAAAAGAAAAAGTCAGCTAGATGGCTTTAAAATGCTTTGTCAACAGATTCAAACCTGTTTAGGGACTCTGAGGTTGTAAAAGGGGGAAAATGATGTCCTAGCCATATTTGGAGAAAATGTGTATTTGCATATTTATTGCTGCAGGAATTCAAATTTCTTTTTATGGTAGTTCCTAACATTTACAGACAGAGCAGAAGTGTGAACAGTGGGGTGGCAATGTGTTTCTCCCTCATGGGCTGCAACTCAATTTGGGGGCGGGGGGGGGACTGCTTTCAAGAGGAACTAGATTAAATCCACAACAGCTGCTCTGGGCAAGTTCGATTATCTGTTGTGATCACTTCCTGTGCCACTTGGCAAGTGGCTGGTGACACAGCTATGACATCACTTCTTTACCAAGTTTTCTGAATTCTCATCACCTCATATTGGGGTCCTTTTTGTTGAGTAAATTAGAAAATTCTGCTATACGAATTTGCCTCTGGAAAGTCACAATGCATGACAGTATGTTAAAGGCTCTGAAAAGTCCTGCAAAGAAGGACTTTTGCTTGACTTTTGTCAAGAGTTTCCCAATCCTGTCTGAACATAAAACATGTTCCTGATGACCCATTTTGTTACATCTTATGGTGGAGTGTGCTCCAGCAGCATTTTGGGAAACTGTCGGTTATAGGATTTGCTCTGCTTTCTGATCACAACTGTTGTATTCATACAAACCAAACAGATTAAACCAACCAGAAATCGTTCATCTGCTTTAAGTGTATTACAAAGTATTTGCTCCAGGGAATAGAAATGAGTCAGTCACGTAAATATGTTAGTCATCAAATCATAATGGTTACAATTTATTGAGGGCTCACTATATGCAGTAAATAGACACCTCAAGCATCTCACCTGATCCTTAGGATAACAGTTAAGAAATAGATGTTTTCACCCTATTTTTGTAGGTGAAGAAACTAAGGCTCTATGAATTTAAGTAACTTGGTTGTAGTCACATGGCTAGAATATGGCAGATTTCACATTCGAATTCAGGTCTCAGTTCAAATCACGTGCCTGCAACTGTTGCCTTTCTCCTCTGCCTCTCATGGCCACTCAAACAAATACATCATGGAGATGAGACGTACAGTATAGAGAATAGAGTTGATAATATTGTAGTAATACTGTATCTTGACAGATGCTGACTACGTTTATCGTGGTGGGCACAGGGTAATGCATGAAACTCTCAAATCACTACATTGCACACCTGAAACTAATATAACATTGTATATTAACTATACTTCAATTAAAAAAGAATTTAAAAATTTCTAATGTTTTTAATGTTTATTTATTTTTGAGACAGAGAGAGACAGAGCACAAGCAGGGGAGGGGCAGAGAGAGAGAGAGAGAGAGAGACAGAGAGACAGAGAGAATCCGAGCAGGCTCCAGGCTCTGAGCTGTCTGCACAGAGCCCAGTGCGTGGCCCAAATCCATGGACAGCGAGAGCATGACCTGAGCCGAAGTTGCACACTCAACCAACTGAGTCACCCAGGAGCCCCGAATTAAAAAATAATTTCAAAAAGGAGCACGAATGAAAAGTCACTTAGATTTGTTGAATGTTGCCTACGCATTCTCCACCAGAAGGTTTGCACACTACAGTTTGCATTTGGGATGTACTTCGTGCCTGGAAAGACACCTGGTTTTACCACAAGGATAGACAGGTGTGCCAGACTGCAGGAGCTCACATGGCTTCCACTACATTATAAAATCTCAACCAAAGCCACTGTTGGGGGATATGATTACAATCTAGACCTAAACTTCAACATTTTAATTTTCTGTTTTAATTAGGTAAAAATAAAATAGTAACTTCATAACCACAGCCCAAATCCATGCAACATGCTCCTGGAATGAATGAAATCAAGTGTTTGGGCCATAATGATACGTACCTTTGAATAACTGAATTCTAAACTTTAAGAATAGTGTTTCTAAAATTTTGCATTATAAAGATATGAGCACAAACTTTCCCTGGATCTGTAAATATATGGACGAAAGGAAGAGATTTCAATAGTCTACTTCCCCCCACCCCCTCCACTGATGAAGGTATTGGACAGATTTTTCAAGGACCTGAAAAATGAAGTCAGGTGTGGCCAACACAGTGATCACTTCCTTAAAAAGGGTGACTAACTTACAACCTACAGAAGGGACCCAAGTGACAAGAACGAAGAAAGCTATCTAGACAAAACGTAATGGAATTTATTTTGCCTTATCACTCTAGATACCTATCAATCGTCCATCACCTTGGATGCCATCCAAGAAAACCACAAATCCAGCCACGTTTTGTAGGAGGTGACAATATACGAAAGATATTCCTGAAGAACACTGCCCCTGGTCAGACAACTTTTACATTGTGGAATAAACAAACAAATCAATGATCATCCAAGAGAAATCTTGTTATTTTTACTACTTAGGGGCCCTTCTTCCAGTAAAAGCACATTGGGTCTTCCCTACAACAAACACTTTCACTGGTGAAGCGCGCCCTGACTTTCCTGGTTCAGGGATGCATGTAGGAGCCAAAGTAAGCTTATTACACACTCTCCCCTTTGAGTATCAAATCCTAAAGGAAATCGTTCAGAAAAAATAAAAAAGAAAGAACAAGTACAGGCTGATCAATTTCATCGGTGGCATCCTAATGTAAATGCCCATCAGTTCTGGCTGTGACTCCCCTCTCCCCATGAACTTGGTTGCCTTCTTGTTTTTTTACTCACCTGCTTCTAGAGCCTTCCCTTGGAAACTGTTAGGTCCCTTCTTTCCTTTCAGTGAATTACTTTTCTGCCTAAGACTATCGATAAGGTATACTTTCTGTTGCTTACTTTCTGCTGCCTATAACCAAAGAAATTCCAGACAAGGAACTTCATGAAAGTCTAAGAATGAACTTGATGAAACAGCAGAGAGTGAAACGAAACAAAGATGACTCTAATCATTCTAGCAAACATCATAGTCCACCTGCAGTTAAACAAGCAGGCAAGTATATCAGCTGAATGAGGAAAAGTTAAGTCGTAAGTTCTACCTTCTTCCCTTTGGAGACATCGAGAGATTGCTTCATGTGTGGCAAAATTCCGAGAAGGGAATGTGTCGAAGGAAGGCAGCAGAGGGATATAGGACGGTGAGGAAGGACCCCAGACTTCTTTTGGTAATACGGTAAAACCTTGGTTTGTGAGCATAATTCATCCTGAAAACATGCTTGTAATCCAAAGCACTTGTATATCAAAGCAAATTTCCCCATAAGAAATAATGGAAACTCAGATGATTCGTGCCACAACCCAAAAATACTCACATAATTAGAATACTGTAATATAATGCAAAATAATAAAGAAAATACAAAATATAAAGAAACATAAACAAATTAACCTGCACTTACCTTTGAAAACCTTCACGGCTGGCGTGAGGGAGACAAGAGAGGAGGGTTATTGTGCGGGACGACTTTCACAATCACTAACGGAGTCACTGCGACTGGCTCAATGGAGTCCTTTTCTTTTCAGTGCAACTTCAACAAGGAACTTATCCAATGACCTAGAATGAAGCAAAGCATCTAAGCTCACTCCTGTCTGGAAAAGCAAAGGACTGTCCACAGGTGCTTGGAAGTGACAACAAGTACACCAGTGGCAGTTGTGGGCATCTTCCAATGTCCTGAAAAGTCACTGATTTCTGCCAAACACCACGACCTGAGGCCAAGCATCTGAGCATGGGGGGTGATCACCCACAATCCCACAGAGAGAGAGAACCACTGGCTCAGTTGGGATCATGTGACATTCAGCACCACATGCTACTTGTATTGCAAGATGTCGTTTATCAAGTTAAAACGTATTAGAAATGTTTGCTCATCTTGCAGAACCCTCACAGAACAAGTTACTCACCATCAAGGTTTTAGTGTATTTCCATTTCTTGATGTGTAAATAGAAGTACACATTGTAAAAATATTAAAACAGAAACCTTTAAAATAAGCAAAAGTCTGCCCCTTTTTAACTACTCCCTGGCTTTAGTTTTCGAGGGCTGCCATCTCAAGGGATCACAGACGAGGGGGGCTTCAGCAACAGAAATGTATTTGCTCACAGGTATGGAGAAGCCAGAAGTCTGAGATTCAGGGCCATGAGAGAAGAATCTCCTAAGGGCCTCTTTCCTTGGCTTGGAGATGATCACCTTCTCATTGTCTTCTCTCTTCTTCATCATACGTGGTGTGCCCAAATCTCTTTTTTTTTTAATTGAAAATATTTTAAAAATTCTTTTTGTTTTATTTTTTTAAAATGTTTGTTTATTTTTGAGAGACAGAGAGACACAGCACGAGTGGAGGAGGGGCAGAGAGAGAGGGAGACACAGAATCCGAAGCAGGCTCCAGGCTCCAAGCTGTTGGCACAGAGCCCGATGTGGGGCTCAAACTCACAGATCGCGAGATCATGACCTGAGCAGAAGTCGTACGCTTAACCAACTGAGCCACCCAGGCGCCCCCCAAATCTCTGATTCTTGAAAGAACACCAGTAATACCAGACTGTGGACCACTTGAATGATCTCATTTTAACTTAATTACCTCCACAAAGACCCCTCTCCAAACACGGTCACATTCTGAGGTAGGACTTCATAATTCTTTTTAATGTTTACTTATTCTTGAGACAGAGAGAAAGAGAGAGAATGAGAGAGAGAGCATGAGCATGGGAGGGGCAGAGAGAGGGGGAGACACAGAATCCGAAGCAGGCTCCAGGCTCCGAGCTGTCAACACAGAGCTCGATGCGGGGCTCGAACTCACGAGCTGTGAGATCATGACCTGAGCCGAAGTCAGACACTCAACTGACTGAGCCCCCCAGGCGCCCCTTGAGGTAGGACTTCAACAGGTCGTGGGGAAAGGAGGGCACAATTCAGCCCATAACCCACCTGTTGCCCAACTGCCCATCCATGTTCTCCAAAGGTCACCCTTGTCCTGCAAGTTTGTTTCTTTCTATTTAATAATTGTATGTGTGCCTGTGCCCACAAATATACATACATGTGTGGTATTTTTTAAGAAAGTATACAAATAGGATCATACTATACACATTTTATGCACCTTTGTTTTTTCACCCAAAGCTCTATTTTGGAGATTTTTTTTTTCATCTAAATACACACAGACTCACGTTACCCTTTTTGAAGCTTCCACCCTTGACATTACAACTATGGAAACGTCCTGCTCTGACACACATCCTTCTTTGTTCTCTCTCCATGGGAAAAAGGAGTTATACCACCAAGGTTTCTTTGAGTGCAAGTAACAGGAAATTACTCTAGCAACCTAAGCAAAAGAAAAGGACTTTGGGACAAAATTCCCAAAGACTGAGGAAGCTCTGGCAGGTCAGGAAGCAGGGCCTTCTGTAAAGACCCTGCAGAAGGTCCTATTTGCTCAGGGAACTGCTGCTGGAATGAGTGAACTTGAATCCTACGCTCTCCGACACAATGAAATCCAACGCATGGCGACCAAGTGCTGAAATATGGCTGGTCCAAAAACAGATGCACTGCAAGTATACAACATACACCGAATCTCCAAGACATCACACGAGGAAAATAATGTAAAATACTTCATGAGTAATTTGTATAATTGCATGTTGATGATATTTTGGATATATGGGGTCAAATAAGATAGATAATTAAAATCAGCTAAATCTGTTTTTTCTTATTTTGGTAGCTATTATAAAAAATTTGTGGGGCGTCTGGGTGGCTCAGTCGGTTGAGTGTCCGACTTTGGCTCAGGTCATGATCTCACAGTTCGTGGGTTCGACCCCCACGTCGGGCTCTGTGCTGATGGCTGGGAGACTGAAGCCTGCTTCGGATTCTGTGTCTCCCTCTCTCTCTGCCCCTCCCCCGCTCATGCTCTGTCTCTCTCTCTCTCTCTCTCTCTCTCTCTGTCAAAAATAAACATTAAAAAAAATTTTTTTTTAATTTGTTTGGGCAGCCATTTTTTTAAATTTAAAATTATACATGTAGTTTGCAGTGGTGACTTGAATTATATTCTATTGAGCCACTAGCCATTTCTTCTTTCCTGGCTGAAAAGCCAAAACCCTAGTGTGAAGAGGCTAGTTGGCCAAGCTCAGGTCACGTGCCTGGTCTCCTGGCAGGACCCATGTGGTCCTGGCGTGTGGGTTCACTGCCCCTGCAGGGTTGCCCACAGCTGGGAGCAGTAGTACCTGAGAGGAAATTAAGATGATCAGAAAGAAGAAACTGATGCTGGGGGGCGGGGGGGGGGGGGGTGGGCAAAAAATGCTACATGCCCAACGCCAGAGATTAAAGCCCGGCACACATGAGGCAATTAAAATGTATCTGTTGAAATGCATGAATACATGGACGAGTGAACAAACATGGTGTAGTCATGATTACGTTCTCCTCACTGTGACCTCGTTCATCAGGTTCCCACTTCCGCCCTTGGACCCACATTTCAAATCGTAAGTAACTCTGTATTGTTGCTTTCGCGAATTACACAGCCAGTGCTATTTACCCGAGTCGCCACTCTGTGGAGAAGGGCACTAACTAACTTCTGTTATGACTCATCCGCTTTGTTTATCCATCCCACTTTCACTGAGCGAGTCACAAAGTCACTTCTGAGACCTCTTCTTTCTCTGTCTACACTCACACCTATAAGTGATCTCATCCAGTCTCACAGCTTAAATACCAAATGATATTTAGATTTAAATATCAAACATGTCGATAACTTCCAAATTCGTACCTCTGGGCCAGACCTCTCTCTCAAATTCGAGACTCTGCCAGATATCCAACTACCTACTTGGCATCTCCAGCGGGATGACTAACAGACACCTCCAACTCCACTTGTCCAAAAAGGAAATGAAATCACTTCCTCCTGCAGCCTCTCCCATTTAGAGAAATGACAGCTTCGTCTTTCATTTGGTCAGGCCAACTGGAGCTCTCCCTGGCTCCTCCTTTCTCTCACAGTACACAAGGAATATGCAGGAAATATTGTTGGCTCTAGGGTCAAACATATCTGGAGTCTGACCACCTCCCACCATCCCCAATGCTGTACTTGATCCGAGTGCCATAGCCATAGCTGCCTTACTGGTCTTTCTGCTTCAGCAACTGTCTGCTAACAGTGTATCTTCAACCAGTTTCCAGAGAGTTCTTTTTCTTTCCAGGTAATGGATACACAACTGTCACATAACATTGTATTTATGTTAGGTGTATACAACACAATGACTTGATACATGTGTATATTATGAAATGGTCACCATAATAAATTTAGTTGAACATCCATCATGTCACATAGTTACAATTTTTCTTGTGATGAGAACTTTCAAGGTCTACTCTCTTAGCAACTTTTTTTTTTTAATGTTTATTTTTGAGAGAGAGAGAGAGACAGAGAGAGCAAGCGAGAGCAGAGGAGGGGCAGAGAGAGAGGGAGACACAGAATCAGAAGCAGGATCCTGGCTCCGAGCTGTCAGCATAGAACCCAATGCAGGGCTCAAACCCACAAACTGGGAGATCATGACCCGAGCCTACGTCAGACGCTTAACCGACTGAGCCACCCAGGCACCCCTCTTAGCAACTTTCAAACATACAATACAGTTTTGTTAGCGGTAGTCACCACACTGTGCATTAAGTCTCCAAGACTTATTTACCTTATAATTTCAACTTTGAACTTTTGAACATCTTCGCCCATTTCCTCACCCCTAACCCTCCACCTCTGGAAAATACCACTCCGTTCTACTTTATGAGTTTGGCTTTTTAGATTCCATATGTAAGTGAGATTATACAGCACCTGTCTTTGTCTGTGTGACTTATTTCACTTAGCATAATGTCCTCAAGATCCATCTACGTTGTCTCAAATGGCAGGATTTCCTTCTTTTCCGCGGGCGAATAATATATAATATATATATCACATCATCTTTATCCACTCATCCATTGATGGACACTCAGGTTATTGCCATGTCTTAGCTATTGTGAATAATGTTGCAGTGACATGTGGAAGCAAATATCTTTTTGAGAGAGTTCTTTTTAAGTCATAAATTATGACATGTCATTTGTCCACTTAAAATCCTGCAAGGCGCTCCATTTCACTCAAGTAATAGCCAAAACCCTGGCAGTGACCTTCAGTGCCCTAAATGATCCAGCACCCCCTACCCCTTCGCTCTCTGCTTTCCTTCCCATCTCTCGGGCTTCCTCACATCTCTACAGCCATACAGAGCCCGACGTGGGGCTTGAACTCACAAACTGTGAGATCACGACCTGAGCTGAAGTCAGACACATAACTGACTGAGTCACCCAGGCGCTCCCCGCCCCATTTTCTTAACCGATACAGCCTAACTGTCTACAGAAATGCCCTGCACAGAGTAGGTGTTCACTGATTACTTGGTGAATAAATGAGTGAACGACCCTGAAATCAAAGACCAAGAATCTACCCTCAAGAAGCTGCAATCTAATATATTTGCCCTCCTAGAAACCAATCCTCTTATTAAAATTACCCTTTGCTAATAATGAATTTCCATGTTCATCTAGGGTGAACTATTCCTTACCATAGCAAGAAAGGAACTGGTCAAGGTCATTTGAAGGAGAAGATAGGAAGTTTATATTTATTTTATCAAAAGGAGATCTGCCGGCTGTTCTCAGCCCTCTTCCAGCCAGCAGATGCCTCAGCCCCTTCTCTATTTATACTGGCATGTTAAAGTACCTGATGTTCGTAGAAACTGGATAATGGCCTATAACGTTGTCGGACTACAACTGCCACATCTCTAACGTGGAGAAAACGTATTTGCATTTTATGGTGCTGAATGCTCACCCACTTGGTGACCTTACCATCTGTTCCCATCTGTGGAATATTCCAAACGACCAAATAACATTAAAATCACTAAAAGAGTTTCTTTATTAGTTATAAACTTTTACAATTCAATTTAAAAAGTTTATAGTCCTGAACGCTGCGAGAACTACCATTTTCCGAAGCATCATCCTGCTCTTTATCACTGGGGTCTGACAGCAGCTCTGACCTTTTCTAATATCTTTCACCGAAAGGAGAAGATTTGAAAAGCAGATAATAAATGACCAAGGTTTTATTGATATTATGATGTGTAATATTTAAAACAGGTTATGGTTATTAGACCATGGGAGATGATGCTTTATTACAAAATTATCCGTTCCCTGTAGGCCAGCTTCTTTTACTGATAAAACATCTTTTATGAGTTTTAAAACTTGCAGAGCCAATAAAACTGTGCGAGAGCAAGAAGGATTGCACGCTGCTCAACCCATCATCAGAACTGTCAGCCAATTTCAAAGGCGAGACCGCTTAGGGCTGCTGCTGCTATCCGAGAAGGGGGGTGCGGCCAGGTGCGCCAGCTCCTGGAGAACTTCCAGGAGAAGGGCTCCCCCATAGGGGAAAAAATAAATCTGTGATCCCATGGAAGATTCATTTTCTATTGATTGCCATAAAGGGAGCCTTAGTCTAAGGATTTGTCCAAGGACACCCTCTTTGTTTACAATCAAGAATCATAACTAATGGAGGACAAAGGGCGTCTTTTCCCTACCCCTCCCAATTCACAGCCATCTACTTGGGATCAACACCACTTCCAGCATCGACAAGCTTAGGTTTCTCTGATTTCATCCGGGAATGAATGGCATGGATAGGGGGAAAGCTAACGGACACCTCAACTGTTCCACTGCCTCTGAGTATTTCCTGCTCTGTCCTTGTCCTCAAACCCTCATGTAATCTTCCTACTACTTATAGCACCTAAGGCATAAATCAGATGCAAGAACTATTTTTGGGAAATGTGACCATGAAAGCTATTAGTTTTAGCCATTTAAATACTATACCTTGTAACATGTGTTGATATCAGGGAAGGGAAACGCTTCCCTGCTTATTCTTTGCCAGATTGTTTTAGGCCTTTTTGATTCTTCCAAGTGAATTTTACAACACGTTTTAGGCTCACTGAAAAGCTTTGTTCAGGGTGACTCCAACTAATATGTCAACTTACAGATTCACTTGGGGGAATTAGCATTTTTACAATAGTGAGCCTTCTCATTTACAAGGCTCTCTCATTTGGAGAGATCTCATTTACACGGATCTCTCTCCATGAAATTCAGGTGGATGTAGGTATCAACCACCTCACTACATCTAACGATTAAATCCTGTTGTCACAAATCATAGCAAACGTTATTCTGAAGTGTGCATATTCAATGCAATAATAAAGTCAATCCAGGAATTGTGAAAAGCATTTTTTGCTACATGTACACCTTATGCTAATAAATTTCTGAGTGAGATGGGGACCTGAATTGTTATAATTTAACTCCCCTTAAGCAAAAGGCGGGCTGATTACACAAGACAGCTAGACCTCTTCAGCAGTAAACATGGGTATAAACATCGATAAATATGGTATTTGGCAAATCGCTGCTTTAAAATAAAAGAGGCACACCTGGGTGGCTCAGTTGGTTAAGTGTCCGACTCTTGATTTTGGCTCAGGTCATGATCTGGTGGCTCTTGAGTCCAAGCCCCACGTCGGGCTCCAAGCTGACAGTGAGGAGCCTGCTTGGGATTCTCTCTCTCTCCTTTTCTCTCTGCCCCTCCCCTCATCTGCTCATGTTATCTTTCTCCCTTTCGAAGTAAGTAAACATTAAAAAAATGTTCTTAAAGAAAAGAAAATGTGTGCTAGAGGATAATGGTTTTATAATATTTATCTGAAAATTGGGGCACCTGGGTGGCTCAGTCAGTTAAGCGTCCGACTTTGGCTCAGGTCAGGATCTCGCAGTTGCTGAGTTCAAGTCCCTTGTTGGGCTCTGTGCTGATGGCTCGGAGCCTGGAGCCTGCTTCGGATTCTGTGTCTCCCTCTCTCTCTGCCCCTCCCCCACTTGTGCTCTGTCTCTCTCTCTCTCTCTCTCTCTCTCTCTCAAAAATAAACATTAAAGGGGCGTCTGTGTGGCTCAGTCGGTTGAGTGACTGACTTTGGCTCAGGTCATGGTCTTGCGGTTCGTGGGTTCGAGCCCGACATCGGGCTCTGTGCTGACAGCTCGGAGCCTGGAGCCTGCTTCGGATTCTGTGTCTCCCTCTTTCTCTCTGCCCATCCCCCACTCACTCTCTGTCTCTCTCCAAAATAAATAAACATTAAAAAAAATTTTAGGGGCACCTGGGTGGCTCAGTCGGTTGGGCGTCCGACTTCAGCTCAGGTCACGATCTCACAGTCCGTGAGGTCGAGCCCCACGTTGGGCTCTGTGCTGACAGCTCGGAGGCTGGAGCTGCTTCAGATCCTGTGTCTCCCTCTCTCTGCCCCTCCCCCGCTCGCACTCTGTCTCTCAAAAATGAATAAACGTTAAAAAAAATGATTCTAGATTCTACAAATGGCAAGGTTCTTATGTTGTTCTGTTTATTATTTATTTATTTTTTACAAGATCACTGTAAACTCATTTGATAATCTTATTGACTATTGGAATATCTTTTTAATTTTTTTTAAAGACCTGTTTATTTCTTGGAGCAGTAAATGTTTTGAATCTGTGCTGCAGAGAAATTTACATATAGCGTCTCCAGGAAAAGTTTATTGGGGCAAATAATCTCTGAACTAGATCTCCAGTTTGGAATCTCATAGGGGCTGAGATTTATATCTGTAGTTCAATAAGCAATGGCATTTTGTGTTTGTTTATTAGCCTTGTTCACCAAAAAAGAAGAAAATATAAAATTTAATATCCAAAAAGCCAAAAAGTTTTAACAAATAAAAAACTGAAAGCCGTATGATCACCAATTATGGGGAAATATGCAAGATGAAGTAATGCGTTGAATAAATGCACAGCTGCGTTCACAGTTTAGCATTTTATTATATTACATTATAAAAATCTGCAACATGAACACCCTGGTTTAAAAACTAACTTGCCTTTTGCTTTTCTGAATTTCGCAAAAACAACGCTGGCTGTTCTATTACAAGTGATGAGCGACAGACATTAGATGGGAAGACGCATAAATATACATCTAAAGGGGGGGGGAGAGAGAGAGAGAGAGAGAGAGAGAGAGAGAGAGAGAGAAGGAGAGGGAGAGAGACAGAGAGAGAATAGGATATTCCCAAATAGCATTTGGGAAATATCTTACTTGAAACTGATCGGAGTAGAAATATATCCTTTTGGTTCTATTTCTCTGCAGAATGCTGACTGGTACAGGGACTGACGAAAAACAGGTTGTCCTGGGAGCTTTAGTAGAAAGAAGAGTCAAGTGCAGATGTGCACACGGCACACAAGGCCCCTCCTCATTTACAGAAATATTGCAACAGGCACAGACACTTCTCCCTTAACACAGAACGACCATGTGCCGCGCAGGAGCCCATCTGATCCGTATCTTAAGCGACCAAGTGACTTCCACTATTTCTGGGTTATACATATTTGCATTTACATTTTTGGAATACATTAATCTTTTATCTCCTTCCACCACTTCTAAATTATGCACGATGGCGGCAGAGGACAGCATTTTTACAGGGTTTTTCTCTATCCAATTTGCTTATACCTCAAACCCTTGAGGAAGTGATCGCATCAACCTCGTCCAGAGCAGGACTTAAAAGTGGCTTTTCCATCCCATGAAAACAACGCTTGTATTTGAACTGTTGACATTAATAAATACTTTATCCCCCCCGCCCCCGACCATTCCTTTGTTCCCTGATATAATTTATATAATCTGTCTTCTCAATTCTATTGCCGTTCTTTTGAATAGGACCTCTAGGGTTCGTTTTTGTATCTCTTCCCTCAACCTTGTTCACTGTTTTGTAAAGCACCTGAGCAACATTTATTAAATCGACTCATTATACCCACGAGCATATTTCGCTGTAGATATTCTGTCCACAACCCTGAATGACAGATGCCCAGATTTTCCAAACTCGTTTCCACTTTAATACCTTCACTCTGGTTGCCTGTGCTTATAAGCATCTTCCTTCCGTGTGACCCACTGGGCCTTCCTATCACATCATGAGGTCTCTGCTACAAGCCAAGTCTTTAAAGAGGTCTTCCCTCCCTCACCCCTGAATCTAGAGGACTTCCCCAGCCCCGCCCAGGCCTACTCTAACCCTGGTAAGCTATCTTATTTTCCTCCCTTTCATATATTACTGCCTGAACTTAGGTTAGTTACTCATTTGCATACTTGTTTTATTGTCTTCCCCTACCACAGTAAGGAAAGCTCTAGAAGGTCAGGGATCTAATCTGATTATCCAGGTGGGGCATAACAGGCAAGCAACCAACATGTGCTGAATAAAGATAAGATAAAGGTTTTATTTGCCTGGCCTTTCTGGATGGACTGTGAATCTTCGAGCAATACCCACAGACTGAATGCCTACTATGTCAGGCACAGAACCGGGGCTTTACATATTTATGTGCATGGTTTTGTTTTTTTTTAAGTTTTATTTATTTTCGAGAGAGAGACAGACAGACAAAATCTGAAGCAGGCTCCAGGCTCTGAGCTATCAGCGGAGAGCCTGACGCGGGGCTCGAACTCATGAACTGTGAGATGGTCACCTGAGCTGAAGTTGGGACGCTTAACCGACTGAGCCACCCAGGAGCCCCTTTATGTGCATATTTTTAATGTTCACGACAACCCCACAAGGTAGACATATTAGTTACATTTCATAGCTGAGAAAACTCAGGCCAAAAGGAGAGGCAGCTAGTAAATAGCAAGGCTGGGATGTGAAGCCGAATCCCACTGGCTCTGCCTCTGCCTCTGCATTCTTTCGATTCACAAACCTACTTGTCCTACAAAGCTGATTCTCCCCCCTAGAAGCAAGTCCCTAACAGAAATACCAAAACAATTTTGAACAAACCTTGCATTGTTAAAACAAGGGTGACTGCCTAGCTATTGAGGGCCCGTGCAAGAGGAAAATACGATCCCTTGTTAAAAAATGATTAAAAATTTGAAGACGGTGACGAGGTACTACACTAAGCGCTCAGTAGTGTTCCAGGCCCTTCTAAGAATGAGAGCATGTGACCATCCACGCTGCAGTCCCATGAAGACAGCCCTGGAAGTACACATGTATCCTTTCACGGTGATTAATTTAGAAGGATGATGCTCTGATTGATTAGTTTGGGAATGTGCATCAAAAATTCAGCAAGCATCCACCTAATAACACTCTGCACTGTGTTTTCTCCTTAGCACCGTGGCCGTGTTGGCAAAACCTAGGAGTGATTTCAGGCACAGCCTTCGCGTGGTAATCAGGCTTCTGCGAATTCCATTTGGTTTCCAGTTCGTAAGAGGAAGCAGGAAAGTTTGATTATGGACTCCTCAGGCCTGAACAGGTGTCAGGATAATTTTTCCAGACCGGGAGGTAAGGCTTCCTGACAAGCCGACTCTCTTGGCTTCTGTGCTAACACTCTTGGTTATTGAGTTGACCTCCTCCTGGGAATGCAGGGGCTGGAGGCCCTTGGCACTGAAAGAAGGAATGTGAGTACGTGCATTTATGTCTGCCCGTGGGCCCTCTTTCTCTTTACTCCCGTGTGGTTGCTGCTCGCAGCACGGATGGGGCTGCCATCTTCAGCCCCCCTCCTAGAACTTTCTGCAGCTTCCTCACGTGCAGTCTCGCATACCTCGACCATCATCCCTATGCTGTAGGAACCCACGGTACAGCTCGCAACTTGATTTCTCAGCATTTGAAGACCTCCACCTGAATGTCCCCCAGGAACCGTGAAGCCAAAATCTATACCCAGCTCGCGCCTAACCTCAGTACACGATAGGTTCTGCATAGATGTTTGCGGAATAGATGTGAAACCCAAAATGCCTACCTCCACCGATTTTCCCACTCATCCGCTCAACAGATAACTTGTCAAACTCCAGCGTGCAGCTGTAGTGGGCTGAATCACGGCCCCCTCAAAGACAGGTCTACCCCAAACCTGGAAACGTGACCCTATTTGGAAAAGGGATCTTTGCAGATGTGACTCAGTTAAAGATCTCAAGAGAAGATCACCCTGGATTAGGGTGGGCCGTAAGTCCAGTGACAGGTGTCCTTGTAAGAGACAGAGAAGAAAAAGATACACAGATACACTGGGAAGGAGGCCGTGTGACGACTGGGGCAGAGGCCGCAGACGTGTGACCACAGACCATGGAATGCCAGGAGCCACCAGAGGCTGTAGGACACAAGGGAAGGCTCCCCGCTAAGAGCCTTCACATAGAGCACGGCTCTGCTCGTCTCAGACTTCTGGCCTCCACAACCGTGAGAGAACAAACTTCCGTTGTCTCAAAGCACCAACCAGGTTTGCAGTAATCGGTCACGACCGCCCGATCAAACTGATACGGCCATGCTCTCTTAGGGTGAGGCCGACAATAAAATCAATAACAGATAAATGTATTATAAACATCCTGATGCCCTGTTAGGAACACGGCTGCCAGGTGAAGCTGAGGACAGTCAGTTAAATGTGAGTATCAGAAAAACGACAAGTTGCATAGGACACAGACTGACCGAAAAATTGTTTGTTCTCTGTCTGGCATGTGGGGTTCAGTGTATTTTTATTTGCTGTATCTATTCATCTTAGTCACGGAGAAAGATGGGCAGAGGTCAAGTTCTGGGTAGGCCTGAGTGGGGGAGGTGCTCTTAATTAGAACAGTTATGAGGGATATTGGAACAGAGACCTGCATGAAGTAAGAAAGTGAGTCATGCAACCATCAGGACAACAGTCTTCCAGGCCCCGGAAACAGGAAAGGCAAAGGCACGTGGGGCGGGGGTTGTGCTGGCTACAGTTAGCTTTATTCAATAATACAGACAGCAAGATAGCAAATCTCATTCTCTCCTGAAATCCAAAAATGTTCCCAAACTAAAAACGGGAAACCGGTGCTAAAGTATTCACCAAGCTATTGATCTCAGCTGCTAATGAGCTGGACTCCCATTATTTAGATGTCAAGCAGGTCTGGTATCCAAGTTTTATGGTCCTCTTAAATAACCATAGGCAATCCGGCAAGTAATAAAACAACACGAGGCAGCACAGAGTTGCCATAGTAGGAAATGTTGGCATATAATTAAAACAGAGGCCAATATTTATGTGATTTTTCTCCGCAACAGATTCATTAACAATATCTTAAGTTATTTTACAGACTTAAATTTCTGGTGCTACTGGCATCCATTCAGAAAAGGAGGTTTCATCTCATTTTTAAAGTGTTCTCCAAATTACAGAATGCATGCACATACAAACACTTGCCTAGAAATGTTCGCAGCAGCGTGATTCCTGATAGCCTAAAAGTAGAAACTCCAAATGTAAAGGTGCTTAGTAAATAGAAACATAAAATGTGTGGTTACGTTTGAATTTCAGATAAACGAGGAACTTTTTTAGTAGAAGTATATCCCAAATTATTTGGGACAAATTAAATTGGGCATCCTGCATTTAATCTGGCAGCCCTACCCAAATGCCCATCAAATGCTGAAGGGATAAACAAAATGTGTTTATCCATACAGCAGAATACCCTTTGGCCATGAAAAGGATTAACGTATCGACACCTGCCACAACGTGGATGAACCCGAAAAAAACATTCCGCGAAACGACAGAAGCCAAACATAAACGGCCACATAGTGTGAGATCCTATTTGTATGAAATGTCAGGAAAAGGCAAATCTGGAGAGACAGGCAGTAGACTGGCGGTCGCTTGGGGCTGAGGGTGGGAGTAGGAATGCACTGTCTTCAGGCACAAGGCTTTTTACTGGGGTGATAAAATGTCTTTGAACTGGATTATGATGAGCATAGCATAGTTTCATAAATTTACTAAAAATTCTTCGCCTGTAGACTTCAATGGTTGAGTTTTATGGTAAATTATATCTGAATAATATTAAAAATGTATGTGCTCATTGCAACAAGTCACGTAATATAGACACGTGTAAAGGCATTAAACATCTTTGTCTCCCTCCTCTTTGAGGCAACCAATGTTATTCCGCAGTTTGGTGTCTCTCCTTCCATACATTTTTAGCTCGTACACAGAGGAGCCAATATATATATACATGTCCTACACATAACTACTCTGCAACTTGCATCTGTCACTGACAATGTCATGGACACACCTTCAGGTGAATCTAAGAGCTCCATATCACTCTTTTTTTTTAATTTTTAAAATTGAAATTTTAATTTATTCATTTTGAGAGAGAGAGAGAGACAAAGCATGAGCAGAGATGGGGGGGAGAGAGAGGGAGACACAGAATCCGAAGCAGGCTCCAGACTCTGAGCTGTCAGCACAGGGCCCGACGTGGGGCTCGAACCCATGAGCTGTGAGATCATGACCTGAGCCGAAGTCAGATGCTCAACCGACAGAGCCACCCAGGCGCCCCATACATCACTCTTTTAAATACTTGCATGATATTCCATATAAAGATACCTTACGATTTATTCAAAGATTGTTTCACTTATTGATGAAGATTTAGATTTTTCTTTCCTTCCTCCCTTCATTCCTTCCTTCTTCCCTCCTTACCTCCCTCCACTTTTTCTTTTTTTCTTTCTTCCTTCTCTTCCTTCCTTTCTTCCTTCCTCCCTCCCTCCATTTTTTCCTTCTTCTTTCTTTCTTTTTCTTTCTTTCCTTCCTTCCTTCTTTCTTCTTGCCCTTTCAAACTGTGCTTCAACAGTTGAACTCTTGAACATATATTAGAGGGAGCCACTTGAAATTAGCAAAAGGTTTCAGAATGAATAAAGAATGTCAAGATATTGAAGCATCATTAAAGGTCAAACAGTTTACCTCATGTTGATATTGTGCTCTTAGATTAATTTAGACTTCATATCAAATGATAAAAAGGTTACATTATGCATCCACCATCACAAACATTTGTTCTTTATTTTAAACACACACATATGCATTTGTGGCCTAGACACCAGATGAGGCATATTTCTCGAGTTTAACTGCCATGTACTGAGCCAAGACTGAAGTTCTACAATACATCACCAGTGGGATTCTAATTCTTTCACCAAGGGCTCAGTACAGAGATAAATACAAGATTTTTTTTTAAAGTATGCAATTGTTTGTCATATCTCCAGGCACAGATCCCTACACAAGTGGGAGAAAGCGAATGATCTATGAATGATGGTAGAATTTATCATGAACTAGACCACTTATGGGCATCATTACATAATTTGAATAGACAAGAAGTAACTACTACTGCTGCATCCGTTTTCCAGATGAGGGATCTCAGACCTATGGTGCCTTTGCTCAATAGCACAAGAACAGGATTAGAACACTGGCTCCGGGTGTCAAGCCCTCGGTGACTATACACGGTTCTCCATGGAAGAAATATTTTGGCTAAGTGTTTCTTTTTTTAAGTTTGTCTGCTTGTTTGTTTGTTTGAGAGAGTCAGAGACAGCACAGTGGGGGAGGGGCAGAGAGACGGCGGGGGAGAGAGAGAATCCCAAGCAGGCTCCATGCTGTCAGCACAGAGTCCGACGTGGGGCTCGAACTCACGACACCGTGAGATCGTGACCTGAGCCAAAACCAAGAGTTGGACGCATAGGCGACTGAGCCACCCAGGTGTCCCTTGGCTAAATATTTCTAATAATCTGCTTTGCCCACAGATGTAATGGGTATCTTGGGACACCAAGTTAAATAGACCATCATTCCTATCCTCAAGGAACACGGCCTAGTGAGAAAAACAGGCACAAAAACAGAAAATCACAGCCAGTATGGTAAGGCAATGGTGAGAATTGAGTGCTCAGGGTAGGAGTACCCTAACCTGGATCGTGAAAGGCTCCTATGGTGAGTTGAGTTTTTAAAGCCCCCAGCCAAGTGCACTGAGGAAAGAGGGGAGAATTCCAGGCAGAGGAAACCACATGGAAAGAGGCTCAGAAACCAGAAACATACTACAGAGCAAGAGGAATGACAAGCAGATGAGCTTCTGGACTGTAAACCACGAGGGAAGAAGAGACAGGAGATGACTGAATCATTTTGGGATGCTTTTGGTTGCAAGTAAGAGGAAAAAAATCTAATGAAATAAGGAGCACACATAAGGAATTTATTATTTCACGGAACAAGAAGTCTGAAAGTAGGGCAGTTCCCTGAATGGTTAATTTGAAGTTCCAATATCGTCGTTAAAGACTCTGTTTCTTACTGTCTTTCTGCAGTGCCGTCCTCAGGAGACTGGTCCTAAAGCCTTAGACTTTGGGGTCTCATGATCGCTGCCAGTTTCAGGCATTTCTTCCTTTCATATCTATATCCAGGGGAAAGTAGGAGAACTTCTCTCAATTGGTAAGAACTATTCAAGCAGACTAACCGTGCATCCGTCGGACAGAATGGCTCCCGTGCTACTGCTTAAACTAGTCATCTGGCAAGAGGAGCCCTCACTCCATCACATCACAATTGGCTTCGAAGAGTCAAGCTTCGCTTAGCTTCCCCTCATGGGCCTGGTCAGTTGGCGGAAGGAAAAGGTGGGCTTCTGTTACTGAGGAGAAAGGGGGGAGTGGCTTTGGCACAGTGAAGTTAGGGATACAGCCAATGGCTAAAAACGAAGGAGCTTGGACATTCCCATATAGTTCAGTTTTCCTTACTGTCAGTGTATGAACACTATCTTTGCAGCTTTTTGCTGTATTTGTACACTACTAGATTATAGCTTACCTCCTTTATAACTCTGGCCATACCTCTAGCTGCGTTGCAGCTACTCTGGAACACAGTGTGGAGGTTCCTCAAAAAAGTAAAAAAAAAAAGATCTACCCTATGACCCGGCAGTAGCACTGCTAGGAATTGACCCAAGGGATACAGGAGTGCTGATGCACAGGGGCACTTGTACCCCAATGTTTATAGCAGCACTTTCAACAATAGCCGAATTATGGAAAGAGCCTAAATGTCCATCAACTGATGAATGGATAAAGAAACTATGGTTTATATACACAATGGAGTACTACGTGGCAATGAGAAAGAATGAAATATGGCCTTTTGTAGCAACGTGGATGGAACTGGAGTGTTATGCTAAGTGAAATAAGTCATACAGAGAAAGACAGATAGCATATGTTTTCATTCTTATGTGGATCCTGAGAAACTTAACAGAAAACCATGGGGGAGGGGAAGGGGGCAAAAAGTTACAGAGAGGGAAGGAGGCAAACCATAAGAGACTCTTAAAAACCGAGAATAAACTGAGGGTTGATTGGGGGTGGGAGGGAGGGGAAAGTGGGTGATGGGCATTGAGGAAGGCACTTGTTGGGATCAGCACTGGGTGTTGTATGGAAACCAGTTTGACAATAAATTTCATATTTAAAAAAATATGTATATATAAAGAAGTAGGGTGTGGGCCAGCTCAGATAGAATTTGTGGACCCTGAATCAAGATTACCAGTTGACATCTCATGAAAATAATCAATTCGAATCATTAAAAAAAAAAAAAAACTGTATGCATTACATTGTAACATATCTAAACTCTATCTGTAACACTGCTTATTTGAAAATTCTTTTTAAATTATTATATTTTGGGGCACCTGGGTGGCTCAGTTGGTTAAATGTCTGACTTCGGCTCAGGTCATGATCTCACTGTTCGTGGGTTCGAGCCCCACATCAGGTTCTGGGCTGACAGCTCACAGCCTGGAGCCTGCTTCAGATTCTGTGTCTCCCTCTCTCTCTGCCCCTCCCATGCTCACACTCTGTCTCTCTCTCTCAAAAATAAATAAACATTAAAAAAATTTTAATAAAATAATCATGTTTTATACAAAAATAGGTTTGAAAAGAAAATTATATGTTATTCTCCAAATGAAAGTCCATAAATAAAAGGCAAAAATATATATATATTTATACTACGAATAATTTATATTTGTTTATATTGATATTTATACCTATATTTCTATTTATTAATATAGTAATATAAATAAATATATAATGTAATAATTACATATTTTAACATATAATATGAAATCAATATAAAATATAATATATATGTATACATAAATTGGATTGTGGTAATCTCAAAGAAAACTTAGTAGAGCCTGACCATAAATATACATTGCGGATCTATTATATTTGGGTGCTTTATTTCTTCTGTGCACATTTCTATAAAACAATGGTTTCTGCTTTATCCCCAGGGCATGAAAAAAATATTAATCACTATTAGGCCAGGGCATAAAATATGTATCATCTTCATTCCCCTTTTATATCGAATCTAAATCTTAATCAGGAAGTAAAGGGGTTCTCTGAGCACAGATTTGGTCCTTTCAGGCAGAAGGAAAATGTTGCAAATGGCTGAATTCCACAGAAGCTTTTCCCTATGTGTATCTACTTGCATGAAGTGGAGAATTCATTTACATTTTTTAAATATCTTTATTTATTTTTGAGAGATCGTGACCAGAGCCGAAGTTGGACGCTTAACCCACTGAGCCACCCAGGTGCCCCAAGAATTCATTTAATATCTCTAGTTTTGAACTTTCTCGAGACCCTGATCAGTCTAGCCATCTTCTTGGAATATATTTTTATCTCTATATTTTCTGATACTTTAAGTTCAGTGGGTTCAAAACCATTAATAATTATTCTCACAAAAGAGTCCTTCATTTCCTGCTGACATGACTTCTCATTTGATAACAACAATTATGATCCTACTTGATGATATGTAATAATAATATGTGATTACCTATTCTGTGCAAGATTCTGTAACAAATGTTTGACACACCTCATCTCAATTAATCATAATAGACTCATTGTGAAGCCTACCCTCTGATAGAAAACTGATGCTTAGAAAAACTTGTAAAAAAGAAACTTATCCGACCAAGACCACACACATTGTAAGCAGTGGGATCTCTGACGCAAAGCTGGAATCTAATGAAATTTGTCATATTCTTTTAGCTTCGGTTCCTCTGTTCTGCGAATATTCCCTACCTTATGAGCCAGAGCTTTCTTCTCATTATAGAAACTGAAAAATGCCAAATGCTTAACTTTCTCAGGTTCTGTTGCAGCTAAGACATACTAGAACATCTGCGCTAAGCTCTACCATTCGGGCACATCCACCCCAGATTTTGAATCAGGACAGTGGCAAAAGGAAAGCGTTAGGAAGGCCGGTGAGCTAAATAGTAACACCCAGCCTCCAGGGGGCAGCAAATAGCGGATTTAGCAGCAGCATCCTAGGGCCACCACTGAAGACACTGGTGGTACAAACTTCTGCCCAAGTGGCTATGACAGCTATGTCTCCAAAAAAAACTAGTTCGAGGGGCTTTGTTTCTGGATGCATAGTCTCCGTCCCTGTTGCTCTGACCCTCCCAGGAAATCTGTGAGCTACCCAGTATCTCCCAGTAAATCCCCTTCTGTGAAAACAAGTAAGTGATGACTTCTACTGTTTACAACTTAACACCCGGAGTGATAACAGCTCTTAATACTTGTTCGGTATCGTTTGAGGGTTACTTCTTTATCTTTTCCCAATCTCTTACCTTATTACTTAATGTAAGACACACTTTTATGGAAAAAGGAAGAGAAATGGTCAATATTTAGGTAAATATAACGATTCTTTTCCTCTAAGGCTCTTTAAAGTATGTCTGAATGATGAGAGGAATAATCATAACATTGTGTAATGAGGTTTTCAATGTTGGTAAATGTTAAACATCAAGCACCTAAAACATAAAATGCGGAGGACCCAGGAACCTATCTACACAGATCTACACAGATCTACATTCCATGTGAAGCAGTAAAAATTTATTTTAAGTAGATTGTTATCATTTATACATGTATATTGCAATTTCTGGAACAACCACTAAGAAATGATCCAAAGAATTTTGTCCACATTTGGGCTCTGCTTCTTGGGTTTTATTTTCTTTTATGATAATTTAGCAAAAAAAAAAAAAAAAAAAAAAAAAAAGAAAGAAATGTAAGCACTAAGACTTTTTTGTTGTATGTGTTACAAGGGTGAACTTAATTTTATGCTCCTTATCATTCAAATATATTTCTTTCCTCAGCAGCTGGTTAAAGGAATTAAACCATCTGCTAATGGAGGGGAGGAAAAGAAAATCAGTGGAAATAGTTTTCAATAGTTTGGTGATGAATTCATCCTTATTACTACACATTTTCTTGCCTCTCTTACTAATATTTCTGATAACATACAGAAATATTCCCTGAATCATGATCCATAACAATTCCTTTAAAAATGTAAGTATGACTCGAATCGAAACAAGTGCCAAGCTGTTGGGTGTTTTCTAATGCCTTGTGCCTACATTCTAAATTTAAGCTAATTGAATGGTAGGAGGTATGATTTGTGCCAAAGGAGAAGATTCAAAATCAAGAAAGTTGATGACATCATGACTAGCCCAAAATAACTACATCAGGAAGCTTCCATATCAAACTACTTCCAGACTCATACAGGAATTAGTACAAGGGAGAGGACTTTAGGATAAAACAAACACAGTCACTAGAGTTAGGCTGCATGAGCTCTACCAGGAGAAACACACTCCCTTCATTTGACACTTGAAAATGATCTGATCTACAGTTTGGCAGTATACTCCCAAAACTGTGAAAATGGACACGCCCTTTCAATTTTACTTTACTGAGCAGGTCGAAGGAAATACGCAATTTTCCTTGTATGTGCCCAGCTCTAGTTGATGGATGTAGCAGGAAACAAGCAGACTAGTGCCCTGCATAATTGGCTCCTTTTGGCATGTAACGTCAAAGACTTGATCCTAAAGAAAACTTTATAAATATTAGGCTATGAGGACAGACACCATGACAGTATATTTAATAACGAAAAAATGGGGAAAACCTCTGAGTCCCAAAACATCATCCAAGACCAATAAATAAAATAAAATAATGTACACCCATAAAAAGAAGTATTAGGAGACTTGAAATTGCAGTACCAAAGGATATTAAATGACATAGAAAGAGGATATAAATATCTTAACCAAAAGACATAAGCTATAAAACAGTCCACCCTAATATCTCATTTTTTAAAATTTTTTAATGTTTATTTATTTTTGACAGAGAGAGAGAGAGAGAGAGAGAGAGAGACAGACAGACAGAGCATGAGTGGGGGAGGGGCAGAGAGAGAGGGAGACCCAGAATCCGAAGCAGGCTCCAGGCTCCGAGCTGTCAGCACAGAGCCCGATGCAGGGCTCGAACTCATGAACTGTGAGATCATGACCTCAACCAAAGTCGGACGCTCAACCAAGTGAGCCAGCCAGGCGCCCCTGTAACACCTCATTTTAAAAATCTATATGTATAGATAAATACCTAGGGCTACTATAACAAATTGCTACAAACTGAGTGGCTTAAGACTACGGAAATTCATTCTTTCACAGTTCCAAGGGCTAGAAGTACAAAGTCAAGGTAGCAACAGGGTTGACTCCCTTGGCAAGCTCTGAGGGGAAGTCTGGTTGTTGCCTCTGTCCTAGCTTCTGGTGGGGCTGGCGGTCCCTGGCATGGAGACTCACGGTCTAACCTATGCCTCCGTCTTCACAGAGCATTCTCTCTGTGTGACTTCTGTCACTCTTATAAGGACACCAGTCACTGAACTTAGGGCTGACCATAACCAAGGATGACCGCACCTTAACTAGTTAAGTCACCTGAGAAGGCTATTTCCAGAGAAGATCACAACGGGAGCTTCCAGTGAACATGAACTTTGGAGCAACACCCAACCCACTAGAGATAGATAGAAAGAAGACGGAAAACAGTAATTGGAAGGGCACACTCTAAAATGTTAACTCTGATTATTTTGTGATTATTTTAAGTATGTAATTTTGATTTCCTCTTCCACCTTTCTAATTTCCCAATTGTTAATACAAGAAACATATTCAACAATATTACAGGGTGGAAGGTGTATTAGTCTGGGTTCTCTAGAGGCATAGAACCAATAGGAGATCTATCTATCAATCATAACAGAAAATATGTAATATTACACACATATATATATATATATATATATATATATATCTCACATATAATATTATATATACTAAAGAATTGGCTCACACACTTATGGAGGCTTGGAAGCCCCAAGATCTGTAGTCAGCAATAAGACGGAGATGCCAGAGCCCAATGGTACAGTTCCAGCCCAAGTTCAAGGCCAGGAGAATGGATGGTGTACATTCCAGTCTGAGCCAGAGTCCAAAGGCAAGAGAAAATTGATATCGTAGCCTGAAGATAAGCAGAGAGAGATAATTCTCTTCTGCCTTTTGTTCTGTTTAGACCTTTCACAGATTGGTGAGGTCCGTCCACATTGAGCAGGGCCACCTGTTCCACTCGGCCTAGAGAGTCAAATGTTACTCTCATCCTGAAACACACTCACAGGAACACTCAGGATAACTTCTGGCCAAATACCTGGGCACCCTGTGGTCCAGTCAAGTTCACACACAGACTTCACCCGCACAGAAAGTCAGAGTCATTTTAGATGACTATTGATTCATTTGTGAGAGAAATTTTGAATTAATACCATAAAGGGAAAACAAGGGCCTTTAGTCATAAATAGAAGTCTTTTTTAAAAAGGGGCACCTGGGTGGCTCGTGGCTCGGTCAGTGAAGCGTCCAACTCTTGATTTCAGCTTAGGTCATGATCTCATGGTTCGTGGGTTCAAGCCCCATGTGGGGCTCTGTACTGACAGCGTGGAGCCTACTTGGGATTCTCTCTCTCCCCCTCTTTCTGCCCCTCCCGTGCTCACCGTGTTCTCTCTCGCGCGCGCACAAAATAAATAAATTTTTTTTTTAAAGGAAGTTTTAAAAAAAATTAAAATTAAACACTCCACCTAAAAACTCATTTTGTAAACCATCCTTGGTATATTTACTAACCTATGACATAGGAAGTGCTATTATTCCATCTTACAGGTGTTCATGAAAGTCCTAGAAAGGCGAAATTAAATCCCCAAGGTCACATATCTAAACTAAAGATAATCTTGACACCGAGAACTTGCATTACACCCAAGGCCTGGATTGCTGCCTAATCAGAGCAGTGTTTGGGGAAATAAACTAAGCAGTAAAACATGAATCAGATGGGAAGAGAGAGAGAGAGAGAAATAGGCAGCAGAAAGCAATGAGCTTAAGATGGGATGGTAGGATAAAAATAGAGGAAAAAAATCTAGAGACCTAGGCGTTGTAGGCTGAATTGTGTCTCTCTCCATCCCCCCGCCCACCACCAAACCCATACTCTAAAGCCCTAAATCCCAGTACCTTAGGATGTGACAGTGTTTGAAGACAGTCTGTAGAGATGTAATCAAGGTCGTTAGGGTGGGCTCTAATCCAATACAGCTGCTGTCCTCGTAAGAAGGGGAGAGTAGGACAAAGACACACACAGAGGGGGGACCATTGAGACTGAGGACACAGGGAGAAGACGGCTGTCTACACGCCAAGGAGAGACTCTCAGGAGAAACCAACCCCACTGACACCTTCATGTCAGACTTCCAGCCTCCAGAACTGGGACAAAACCAAGTTCTGTTGTTTAAGCCCCCCAGTCTGTGGCAGCCCAGCAAACTAATCCTGAGGAACGACCCCACTTGGTAATGCACCTACAGGCAGGACGGTGCAGCGGAGGCAAGAAGTCAGGGTGGGGGTGGGGGTGGGATCACTCTGAGACGTACACACTTCTGCCACTGCACAGGACTTGCAGAGACACATAGGAGACACGAGATATTTGCGAGCTGCCAGCTGCTCTTTTTTATGATTGCTCCTAATTTCTAATCCCTGCTGGGCCAGAAATTATTTTTATGGCTGATGTAAAATTCAATAGCTTACAGAACATTCTTTCATGTTACGATGATAATTATTATCAAGTTTGGGGGTGAACGGTCTACTTTCCAGAAGTTCTGAAATGAGAACGTGTCCTCCAACATTGACAAAATTCTGCAAATTGCTGGGTTTTTTAAGAAAAAAGTCTTAACTCTAAAAACGGTAAGCACTCAGGAAATACTTTGGTAACCATATACACGAGACCAAGATTTAATAGTAGTTCATATATTTTTACATTTTCTTTACATTTATTTTTATGTTTCTCTTACAAAGAAAGAATGGATAGGGGCGCCAGCGTGTCTCAGTCGCTTAAGCGTCCGCCTTCGGCTCAGGTCATGATCTCATGGTTCATGGGTTCGAGCCCCCACGTCAGGCTCTGTGCTGACAGCTCAGAGCCTGGATGGAGCCTGCTTCGGATTCTGTGTCTCCCTCTCTGTCTGCCCATCCCCTGCTTACACTCTGTCTCTCTCTCTCTCAAACATAAATAAATAAATATTTCTATAAAAAGAAATAAAGAATAGATTTGTCTTGTCTTCTTTCTTATATCTTTTCCCTCTTTCCTTCCCCAGGGATAATTACTGTGCATATTTTTAGACTCTGATACACACACACACACACACACACACACACTCATTTATATAATTTATATGTATTTTTATATATGTATATATAAACACAAACACTCTCATATACTTTATGTGTGTGTGTGTGTGTGTGTGTGTGTATCCATATCTTTAGGAACATATAATATGGTTTCCTGTACTTTAAAAATACAGATAAACGGAAAAGTAGACGAATGGTAAACTTTCTTCTTGCTCAATGTTATGCTGTTGAGATGTATCCTTGTTGTAAATGCAGAACTGACATACATCTGCTGAGGCACAATCCACTACTTGAACCGACTGTGGTTTACTCAACAGTTCCTGTTGATAGAAAATGAAGATGTTTCCCCAAAAAGGCGGCAGTGAACATCTCTGCATCCGCCCCCTTGTGCACGAGCAACTTTCTGCTTTTAACTCTCCTCCACTCTGTTCACAAATTTCCCCTTTGGCCTTTCCTGCGAGGACCTCAGCCTCCCCCTTAGGCAGCGTCAACTCTGTGATGAATTTGCTGATAGGAGTTAAATAGAGACAATTGTCTTTGTAACTCCAGCTCAGATTTGAATCCAAATCTCCAGATGTTGGGTGGCATGCATCATTTAGTAGAAAATCATATTAAAATGGCACTGAGTCCTTGGGTAAATGGGTTGATAATATGAGAAGGCAGTTAAACATTCCATTAATCATTACAGTGCTTGAGGGAGAAAATATTAAACTTTTCTTCCTTACCTATTCTCAAAAGGAGTCACAGATCCTGACTCCATTAGCGAAGGAAAACTGACTCTAAGGAAAGAATCTGAGCCGCGAAATATAGTAAGATTTCCTATCAAATTCACCAAAGTTGCAATCATCTTTTGTTAAAGAAGGTGCTTTATGGGGATAAGACTTACCGTCTTTAAATTACTGTGTATTATAACAATTCAAGTTTTTAAAAAATCTTTGTGTTAAAATTCAAGGCTTTCACTTCAAAAGAAGGCAATACCACAGAAGCTATTTCCTTCCCACCTCAAGCGAAGTGGGACCAGGACAATTCCATGGCTAATTTAATCAGGCTCATTCAAGCATAGATTGAGAATTTATTATAATGATAGCTGTTTATTATTTTATTGAGTGCTTATGATATGACGGATACAATGATGTTCACTTTACATACACTAACTTTTTGAATATTCAAAGCCATCTAACAAGATGGAACTTGTTAGATAGATGGAATCTATCTAACAAGATAGAACTATTATCCCCATTGTACAGACGAGGACATTGAAGGACAGAGAAGTCCAGCAACTCACCCAAGTTCACGCAGCAGAACTGAAATGGAATCCAGATCTGCCCGAATCAGGACCCCACACTCTTACCTCTCCCTTGTGGCTATCCTGTATGTTTTAGAGATACGAAGATGATCCAGACGCAGACCCTATCTCTAATAAGCTCACGATCCGGTGGCATGAAAGATGACTTTATGAGAACAGAGGCCCATTCTGTTTTCCCACCCTGCCCTCCACGCTTCGAGGTACATGGACTATAATAGGTGCTCATGAATGAATGAATGATGAATGAATCAGTCAGCCAATGAACACAAGCATGGTGGAGGCTTCACTGAAGGAGTGAAACGTAAGTCAATGATTGCAAAAATGATCACGTGTCTGCGAAAAGCCTTCCTGGCAGGGGAAATGGCTGCTAGAAGGCACAGCGTAATAGGCAGCAAGGAGACGGAAGTGACATTGACGGGAGCAAACTAAAAGACAATTGAGCTACAAGGCTGGAGAAGGAATTGGGTTCAGACTGAGAAGGATCTCTTGGACCCTGCTACAAAATATGAAAATACAGAAGGCATTTTTAACCTATGATGGCAAAAGCTTCATCTATAGTGCAGACGTAGGGGAACACCTGTTTTTCCTGCCAGCCCAGCACTATTTCCTCTTCTGGTTTTGACACCCTGACTCTTCTTGACAAACGAGCTTTTCTCACACTAAGTGACTCAAGCAGTATTGGTGCACCACTGCCCAGCTCACGGGTAGACCACGGACCCAGGCCTGGTCCATCAGCACATTCCATTCTCCTCACCTTGAGGATCCACTAAGGGATTAGTGCACGATCCAGTCAAGCATCTCAGAGTGAATATCACAACCTCTGTGTGAGCTATTAAGAAAGGAAAGTTCTCTTTTCTCTCCTCCCACTGGAATTACTAAGCTCAGACAATATAAACACGGAGCAGTTACTTAAGGAGAACTTTCCTGAAAATAAAGCCAAAGCAGATGGAGAAAGAGATGTAGTTCTAATCACATCCTCTGAGCCCTGGATCCAGCCATACCT
Organism: Panthera leo; assembly: GCF_018350215.1. Classification (NCBI taxonomy): domain Eukaryota; kingdom Metazoa; phylum Chordata; class Mammalia; order Carnivora; family Felidae; genus Panthera; species Panthera leo. The sequence goes on from NC_056681.1 coordinate 8,184,305, forward strand.
AAAGCTAGAGCTACCCCATTGACTATCCAAATATATGATTCAATAAATTCTCTTTTGAAATATTTGGAGTCAAAATAGCATAGCAGTTCAAAGTCTAGCCTCTGGAGTCAGACAAATTGATTTCAAGTCCTCTCACCCTGCCATTACTAGCTGGAATGACATGACATTTATATAGCATCAGAGGAGTGCCCGCCCTATAACTAACCTCTGCATGTAAGCCATTTATATGAAGCTAGTTTTATTAGTTGTCTTGTAACTTACAAGTGAAAGATCCTGTAGTGGCCAGTTTTATGTGTCAACGTGGCCACGCTATAGTTCCCAGTTATCCAGCGAAACTGGAGAGTTTCCGGCGAAACTCTGAGAGTTGCTATAATGGTATTTTGGAGATATGCTTAGCACTTCCAATTAGTTGACTTCAGGTAAAAACCATTATCTTTGATAATCTGGGTGGACCTCATCCAATCAGCTGAATGGTCTAAGAGCAAAACTGAGGTTTCCCAGCAAAAGAAGAAATTCTGCCTCAAGATTCAAGACATCAGTTGGAGAATTTCCAGACTGCTGGCCTACTATGCAAATTTCAGACTTGCCGGCCCTCATAATCATGTAAGTCAATTGTTTAAAATAAGTATCCATCCATCCATCCATCCATCCATCCATCATCTCTCTGTAATCTCCTCCCAACGGTTTTGTTTCTCTGGAAAACCCTGACTGATACAGATCCTTACTAATACTATTTTCTAAAAGATAGAAAAGAAACACAAATTAATTTTGAGCCCAAATGGCCTACACTGATAAGCTAGGGTGTTCCAAATAAAGACTGTTAGCAAACTACCTTGATTAAGCCTACCACTTTTCTGCCCCTAGATTTAGCAAGAAATGATTCAGAACGTAAGAAGCATGGAAAACAAATACGATCTGAAATAAAATTATTGTTAGGGTTTAAGTTGACATACTGTATGTTAGCAGGAGTTAGAAGGCACATTGTGTTTTTCTGGGCCCTTGATAATTTTCTTAGTTCCAGAGAACTGTGCATGTTTTTTTTTTGTTTTGTTTTGTTTTTGTTTTTGTTTTTATTAAAATTTTTTTTTTTCAACGTTTTTTATTTATTTTTTTGGGGACAGAGAGAGACAGACAGAGCATGAACGGGGGAGGGGCAGAGAGAGGGAGACACAGAATCGGAAACAGGCTCCAGGCTCTGAGCCATCAGCCCAGAGCCTGACGCGGGGCTCGAACTCACGGACCGCGAGATCGTGACCTGGCTGAAGTCGGACGCTTAACCGACTGCGCCACCCAGGCGCCCCTGTGCATGTTTTTTAAACACTGTAAAGTATCTCCCTTCTCCCTTCAGCACATGGGGAATGTCATCACATAAATGATCTAACTACATATAACTACACCAGAGAGATTGGGATTTATATTCATGGGGAACACACAGACACATAATTCAAGAATGATGCTGACATAAGTGAGTAATCAAAAGGCCTCAGTGGACTATAGATCAATTCTAAATCTTCGATATATTTAGTACATCGTTGAGTTACACAGCTCTTCGTCTTGAAAATTGTCATTGAGTAGATTGCACTCTGGGCTTGTAACTGCTGAAGTATGGGGGCTCCTTTTTATGCACATGCATGTGTCTTGTGTTTCGGTGTATTCAAATGCCATGCTTTACCAATAATTCTGTACTGACCTCACTACTTGAGGCCTAGTGTTGATTTATTGGGCATTCCAGATTCCAGAAGGAAACGTCCCAATTCCAGAAGGATTTGACTGAACAGACACATTATTTTGCTGCCAGCATAAGTGGACATAAGTCTTTTCCTTCTTGTGTGGAAGCTTATTAAGCTAGTTACTGCCCCCATAGCTTCAATGTTGCCAAGTGTTTTGAGAGAAAATAAGCAGATACGTAATTTATGTTGATTATCACTGAGAAGACAGGGCCTTCCATCTCACCGCTATGTGTAGGGCCATTGAAGGAGCTGAGAACAACAGCCACATCTAGGCAAACTTCTTTATTCATAAATTGTTAAATCCACCCAAACTTAAACTGCGACTTTGAAGGACTATCACTCATTCGCTCCCTGCTCATTCCACCACCCTTGCAGACTTTGTTCTCTGCCCCTGAAGCCCTAAGAAGATACCTATAATAATAATTTAATGTAGATTCTCAATGGTTTTCTTAATTAAAAATCAATCAGTGAAAAATATTATAAATCTCAGCAAGCATACACAGGAGGAGACGACTGCTACTTGTGTCTAATTATCTAACCATTAGGCAATAAATGAGAATTGCTTTCTGATTATTCAATAAAATTAGTAAGAGGTGTCTTTTTGTTATTGGAGGAGGTAACTAGTTAGACAGTTCCAAATTAGATTCTGAAAATAAGATTGGCATTTTAATATGTACGCTAATTGATGTCAGACATTTCACAGGCGTACACCATTATTTCCTGCAATAATGTCCAAGTAAGACTTTGCACTAAGGGCATGTGGTTCGAGCTAAGTGGGTTGGACAGCTTGAGTTTGAAATCACCTTTTGGAGCATCTGGATGGTACACGTCACATCTTACACGGCTGAACAGAGGCACATCACCGTAGGAGTAAGTCACTGTCCCATGGTCACACTAAAAGACCCTGACCTTCTAGCAATGATGGATTGGTCCAGGAATGGCCCCCTCACCAAAGCTGTGCTGATCAGAATCTCCTCCCTAAGGATCTAGAGTGGGACGTTGGAATGTTGCTCAATTTCAGGGCAAGAGCTGGAGTAAAAGCAGAGAAAACTGGAAAGAGAGGAAAGAAAATGAGGCAGAAATGCACAGGTATCAGATGCTTCAGAAGGAGAGCCAGAAAAATCAGAACAAGCATCCTCCCTGCTTCTTGGTGGTTTTCTGGTTCCTGGGTCTTATTCTTCAAGAGACATGGTTTTCTTTGCCTTTCCCTTGAAGTCTGAGACAGCTGGGGATACTTAAAACAAATTAATTTTCCCCCCAAGTCATTTGGAAAAGATTTCTGTTACTTTCAAACAAACAAGACCAAATCAAGAACACAGAAGGAGAGGGAAGACTTTTGTGCCGATCAGAAAGAAGCCACTGGATATGTAGAGAAAAAAAAATCACACTTTTATTTAAAGCCATCAAGCCATGTGGATACCAAGAAATCTAGAAGTAAAAATCCAGAGGGGTAAGCTCCTCCTAGGTAAGCAAAGGTCAGCAGATGTTTTCATACCGGGGGCCAGTTGTTGAGGTTAAGAGCAGGGCAGGTAGAAGACTAGTCATGCTGGAGATGGGCTAGTGTTGCCTGAACAAATAGAAAACAGCCAAACTTTTGAAGAACGTGTGGGCCAACAATTAAATTTGAATCTGGAGAAGCCACAAATGCAAAGATGATTCTCTCACCCAAGTAATGCTCTTGCAAACTTTGATGAATCAACACAGGCAAAGGGTAGAGCTGTACTCAAAAAGAAATCTCATGTTCTTGCACTGGAGCCTCTTGCCATCTTGAAATCTGAGTATTTCTAGGGTCATGAGCTTGCAGTGTGGTGGTCTCCTGGTCTCACGCTCCCACAACCTTGTTGTCTAGCCAACTGGTGGCCCTATTGTCCTACTGTCCACAGTCTCCTGGTCTCCCTGTCTGGCCATCTGCCAGTGTTTCTGACTCCTGATCTTGCCATCAGAATGTCTAGTATTTTCAAGATCCACCAGATCTGAGATCTGGAATTCTTGTAGGGTTTGGTCTGTGCTCTACTTAAAGGAGGGGTCTAAACTTGGCTTCAAAGTATTTGAACCCTGAGGTAAACGGAGTCTTACTGAACGTCTAATAAGATCAAAGATATCAGGGTGTCTGGGTGGCTCAGTCAGTTAGGCTGAGGTCATGATCTCACAGTTCACGAGTTCAAGCCTTGGCTAGGGCGCCGTGCTGACATGCACAACCTGCTTGGGACTCGCTCTCTCCCACTCTCTCTTCCCCTCCTCTGTTCATGCGTGTTCTCTCTCTCAAAATAAATAAACTAAAAAAAAAAAAAATATCAAAGATATCACCACTCTGGCTACCCAACAAGTTGACGGCAAGGTCAAGAGCAAAGGAGCCATCTCACACCCATTAAGACGGCCACTATGAAAACAGACAATGACAAGAGGCAGAAAATAGAAATAGCAAACACTGGCAAGGATGTGGAGCAGTTAAAATCCTTGTGCCCTGGGGGTGGGAATGTAAAATGGTGTAGCTGCTGTGCAAAAGGAGGATTTTTCCTCAAAAAAACTAAAACCAGAATTGCCACAGAATGGCTATCCTCAAAAAGACAAGAAATAACAAGTGTTGCCAAGGATGTGGAGAAAAGAGAACCCTTGGGCGCTGTTAATGGGAATGTAAATCAGTACAGCCACTATGGCAAACACTACAGAGTTTCCACAAGACATTTCCACAGAAATAGAACTGCCTTATAATCCAGCAATTCTCCTTCTAGGTATTATCTAAAGAAAACAAAAAGTGCTAACTCAAACAACCAAACAACAAAAAAACAAAAAAAACCACACACGCATCCAATGTTCACTGCAGCCTTATTTACAATAGCCATGATCTGGAAGCAACCTAAGGGCCCACCGACAGATGAATGGGTCAAGAAAATGTGTATATATATATACGGAGGAATATGATTCAACCATAGAAAAGGAGGAAATGTCATTTGTGACAACATGGATGGACCCGCGGGGCATCAGAGAAAAACAAATACTGAATGATCTCACTTTTATCTGGAATCTGAAAACAAAACAGAACAAAACAAAACACAAAAACCCAAGTTCACAGATACAGAGAACAGGTTGGTGGTTGCCAGAGGCAGCAAGGGGGCGGCGGGTGGGCATGATGTGTAAAGTAGGTTAAAAAGGATAAATTTCCAGGGGCAGCGGGGTGGCTCAGTCGGTTGAGCGTCCGACTTCGGTTCAGGTCATGATCTCACAGTTCCTGGGTTCAGGGCCCGCGTCGGGCTCTGTGCTGCCAGCTCAGAGCCTGGAGCTGCTTCAGATTCTGTGTCTCTCTCTCTCTCTCTCTCTCTGCCCCTCTCCCACTCACATGCACACACTCTCTCTCTAAAATAAATAAACATTAAAAGAAATTTTTTTTGTTAAGTAGAAACTTCCAGCTGTAAAATAAGTCATCCCAGGGATGACACGGTGACTATAGTTAAAAACACTATACTGTATATTTGAAAGCTGCTGAGACCGTAGATCTTGAAAGTTCTTATCACAAGAAAAAACAGCCTTGCAACTATGTGTGGTGATGGATATTAGCTGGACTTACTGTGCTCATTTTGCAATATATACTAACAGCAAATCGTTATGTTGTGCAACAGAAACTAATAAAATGTTACGTGTCAATTATGTCTCAATTTAAAAAATCGAATTACCAGATGATCCACAATTCCCTTCTGGATGAATATCCTAAGGAAGCCAAAGCAGGACTTGAGATATCTGTGCACCTGCTTTCATAGAAGCATCATTCACGACAGCCTGAAGGCGGAAGGAACCCAAGTGGCCACTGACAGACGAACGGATAAACAAAATTCTCTTTACATGCAGTGGAAAAGTATTCAGTCTTAGAAAGGGAGGAAATTGTGACACGTGCTCCAATACAGACAAACCCTGAGGACACTGTGCTACATGAATAAAGCAGTCACGACAAGATAGATACTATAGGCTCCACTCCATGCGGTCCCTAGAGTCGTCAGAATCACAGAGGCAGAGAGTACAGTGTTGGCTTCCAGGGGTTGGGGGGAGCGGGGAGAGGGGCATTCGTGTCTCGTGGGTATGAAGTTTCAGTTCTGCAAGATGAAATGAGTTCTGGAGATTTGCACAACAATGTGAATGTCCCTAATACTACGGAACCGAATACTTAAGATGTTACGATGGTGGGGGCGCCTGGGTGGCTTGGTTGGTTAAGCGTCCGACTTCGGCTCAGGTCATGATCTCACGGTCCGTGAGTTCGAGCCCCGCATCGGGCTCTGTGCTGACAGGCTCAGAGCCTGGAGCCTGTTTCAGATTCTGTGTCTCCCTTTCTCTCTGCCCCTCCCCTGTTCATGCTCTGTCTCTCTCTGTCTCAAAAATAAATAAATGTTATGGGGCGCCTGGGTGGCTTGGTCGGTTAAGCGTCTGACTTCGGCTCAGGTCATGATCTCACGGTCCGTGAGTTCGAGCCCCGCATCGGGCTCTGTGCTGACAGCTCAGAGCCTGGAGCCTGCTTCCGATTCTGTGTCTCCCTCTCTCTCTGACCCTCCCCCGTTCATGCTCTGTCTCTCTCTGTCTCAAAAATAAATAAACGTTTAAAAAAATAAATAAATAAATAAATAAATAAATGTTAAAAAAATTAAAAAAAAAAAAGATGTTACGATGGTGAATGTTCTATTTTACCACGTTAAAAAAAAAAAAAAAAAAAAAAAAAAGGCCAAGGTTACTTCCATTCCAGGTACTTTTGCTGCTAGATGATTAAAGTCACAAACATTCCCCAACCCCTGATTTGACCCCGCTGGTGACCACCTTACATTAGCTGGCTAAGAAAGGAAGGAGCATTTCAGCCTCCACTGTTCTTCTAGGTCCGATATCCTAACCACAATTTTCTTTTATTTCTTTTTATGTTTTTAGGTTTATTTTTACTTACTTTGAGAGAGAGATAGAGAGGGAGCAGGGGAGGGGCAGAGAGAGAGAGAATCTCAAGTGGGCTCCACGCTGTCAGCGCAGAGCCCCCGGGGGGAGGGCTAGAACTCACTAACCGTGGGATCATGACCTGAGCAGAAATCAAGAGTTGGATGCTTAACCCACTGAGCCACCCAAGCGCCCCCTAAACACAATTTTATTTTTTTAATGTATTTATTGTTTAATTTATATCCAAGTTAGTTAGCATATGGCGCAACAATGGTTTCAGGAGTAGACTCCTTAGTGCCCCTTACCCGTTTTAAAAACTACAATATGTGCAAAGAAGTAAGAAGTGACACGTAGGCGAGACAAAACTCAGTAGGAAGAGACCCACAACCCTCAGCCAGAAGCAAACATCCTACAGGTTCTGGGAACTTCCCTTCTTAGAAATGACATGAGCCATATCTTCTGTGTCTATAAACAACCAACTCTGACCTGACAGTTGTGTTTTTTTAGTTGTGTGTGTTTATTTTTTTGTCAGAATTACCCCGAATCGCAACCACATCCGTGAGTATGAGTATAAAGACACCGCAGATAGTCTAAGGAGAGCTGCTGTCCGTTAGGAAATGAATGAACCTTTGAAAAGGAGGAACCCATTCAAACTCCAGTTGGTAAGAATACTAAATCATGGCCTTCGATTGCTTTTTGTTCCCTAACCTTCTAAAAAATATACTGGAAAATCTCTATATACCCTGACATATTAAGTTGACACCTACACTTTCTCATCGTAAGTTGAAAAGGAAGTAATTTGTGCAATATTGAATGTGCTGACTCCAAAAAAGCTACATCACTCTTTTATATTTATTTGAAGGAATATAAATATCATTCCAATTTGACACCCACCGTCATCCATTTCAAATATGGAAGAAAAAGAGCGCTCCTTCAGGAGTCAGAAATTGTAAATGTCTTATTGCCTTTTCCCTTGAAATTTGCTCTGCTGTTTTATATCCACCACAGAATCTTGCTCAAAAAGAAGATACTCTGAGGCCCCAAAACAGTCTACTGATCAACCTACTTCTCTGCAACAAAAATGTGTAAGGCCAACTGAAATGTTAATGCTTTGTTTAAATTTCTTGGGACCATAAGCCCCTTGGCATTAAAATGTTTCACCCAGTTCATTTGTAATAACAATTATTATTAGCACGTGACCAGGCAAAATGGCATACATGTCTGGCAAACGTTAGCAGGAAATTTATTCCACATGCATTTCTTTAATGGGATCGACGGCTGAGCACATGGTGGAGATAGTTTGCTCTGAACTTGATTAAAGGTGGCTGCCCTTATACCAATTTTCCATTTATTTTCTTTGTTCCTTTTGTTTGCTTTGTTTCAGAATTCTGGAATTTTTTTCTTCAGAGCAATACACAAGAGGAAGATTCTGGATGAGGTAGGCCTTTCTTTGGTAAGAGGGTGATTTATAAAAGAGACAAGAAAGAACAAGCATGATGCTTTAATCAAGGCACTTTCTCAGTTGTAGGAAAGAGAACAAATCGAAGTTGAGGTCCTTGAAAAAGATTCCCTTCAAAGTAGCCAGGCATACAGACTCCTTGTGAAGTCCCTTCTGGTGACTTTTTCTTTAAATGGCCTCATTCTTTTGCAAGACTTCTCAATACAATCTGCCCAATAAGAACCACCGGGAGAAAAGAAAGTACTGTTGTGGGACCTCCACCAGTACCAAGGACTGTAACTGATGGATCAGGAGCGAGGCCCAAGTTTTGGTATTATAAAAAAATCTCCCAGGGGCCCCTGGGTGGCTCAGTCAGTTAAGCATCAGACTTCAGCTCAGGTCACGAGCTCACATTTCCTGAGTTCCAGCCCCATGTCGGACTCTGTGCTCCAGCTCAGAAGCTGGAGCCTGCTTCAGATTCTGTATCTCCCTCTCTCTCTCTCTGCCCCTATCCCACTCATGCACATTCTCTCTTTCTCTCTCTTCTCTCTCTCTCTTTCAAAATGAATAAACATTAAAAAAAATTTTAATCTCCCAGATGAATCTAATATGAATCCAGAGAACCACTGCATAAGGCCTTCCTTCCTCTGAAACCAAGTTAGATTCCAAAGTCTTCAGATACACTATCCAAAATGGCAGCCACTAGCCACCCATGGCTATTGAGCAGTAGAAATGTGGCTAATCTAACTTGAGATGGGTTGTGGACTCTAAAGGGCTTAGTGTGGAAAAAAAAACCAATGTTAACTATCTCATTAACATTTTTATATTCGTTAGTTTTTGAAACTGTATTACTTTGACTATATTGAGTTAATTCAAACAGATCATTAGAATTAATTTCACTTATTTGTTTTTACTTTTTTTGATGTGTCTACTAGAAGATTTAAAATTACATAGATGGCTTACATTACATTTCTTTTGGATAGTACTGATCCAGAGCACAGAAAAAATAACCCTAAATTATCCATGAAATCACCCATAAGAGGCGTACCTGGGGGCTCAGTCCATTAAGCAGCCAACTCTTGATCTCAGCTCAGGTCTTGATCTCAGGGTCGGCCCACATTGGGCTCCATGGAGCCTACTTAAAAAGAAAATCATCCATAAGATACAGCATTCTCCTTATACAGGAATTCTTATGATCAAAGAACAAGAATAAATGTTACAGACATCTAGGTATTTACACCATTCTGCATTTAAGGTAACTATAAAATCCCTTGGGTAAAGGAGGAAGGGAAAATTATGAAGGGTCTTCTTGTCAACCAGGTTGGCACATCTGGCTCAATATTAAGCTGAATATATATGTATATATGGGGGGGGGGGAGCATGAGCGGAGGGGAGAGACAGAGAGAGGGGGGCAGAGAGAGAGAGGGAGGGAGGGAGGGAGGGAGAAAGAAAGGGAGGGAGGGAGAGAGAATCTTAAGCAGTCTCCATGCTCAATGCAGAGCCCAACGCAGGGCTCAATCCCAAGACCCTCGGATCATGACCTGAGCCAAAATCAAGAGTAGGACTCTCAACCGCCTGAGCCACCCAGGCACCCCTTAAGGTGAATATATATTAATAGTTCATAAAACTATTTTTGTAAAGACTAAATGAGCATTGTAAGGAGCTGAGGCAACACCAAATAAGTAGGCATATAAGACGGCTCTTCTCACAGCACAGAGCCCAAGGTATGGTCTCGCGTGCCTGATCCCATTTAATGGTCCTGACAAATCTGGGAGACGAGAAGGCACTGCCCTGAAAAGGTATACACCGCAAACATTCTTCTCCACCAGCAACCCCCACACGTCGTCACCATCTTCTTTCCCCTGGGCTAATGCAGGAATATCGTTCCACCTACTGCTGGGCTGAACTCATCCCTGCTGGATTCCCTAGTACCCACTTTTCACCCGGCATCCTCAGTGACCCCTTTAAGACCTAAATCAGATTATGTCACGTCTCTGCTCAAAGTCCTCCAGGGGCTTCTCACATCCCTCATAAAAAAGTTCAAAATCCTCATGGTGAAACAGAAAAGAGCCCTCAGGATCTCACCCTCATTTCCCTTTGCTATTTCCGCTCCCATCACCCGTTCAATTCAAGTCGTGCTGTGGTCCTTCTGTTCCTCAAACACATCAAGGACACTCCTGCCACAGGAGTTTGCACCTACTGTCCATTTGCCTTCAGTACTCTTCCCCCAGTTTTCTGCATGGCCCCATGCCTTCCTTTCCTCAGATCCCTGCTCTCAACAGGCCAGCCTGACCGGAAATTGCACTTCCTGTGACGCTGCTAATCTTACCTCCTAGCGTCACCACCATCCATTATGTAGCATGTCCGTCTTTATTTTCTAGGTCCCCCACGAAAATGTAAAGGCCGTAAGACAGGAGACCTTGTCTCACTCAGACATCTCTGCTTCCTCTGCTTCTGGAACAGTAGGAGGCCCGGGGCACCAGTAAATATTTGTGGGATGCCCGTAAGCGAATGGACATCACATATGAGAACACCGACTTGGAAAACTTTAAATGATTTGTCCAAGATCGTTCAATTTGAAACAAAGTCTTATGACCCTAGGTTTAATTAATCTAATATAAGGTAAACTAGAGAATTTATTACAGCAGCAAATAGAAAGATTAATGGTCCATGAATAACTGTATCTTCTGATTATACCCACACCGAGCAGTTCCATGTACAGAAGACACAAATTCCCTGCAGATAATTCAACAAACCTCATGTTAAATGCTTCAGAAAATATATTTCCGAATGTTAAATGCAGGGAAAGTTTTAGACAGTCCAGTAACAAACAACAATGTTGAGAATTAGACTGTAGCAGTCATCTGCCATCTCCCTAGAAAATTGAATGGCTTCTTGGAGGCTCACCAATTGAGAAGGCAGAAAAGTACTCATTTGCCAAAGCATTCCAGAGAAAACTAGAGTGATTGTTTCTGTTTTATTCTCTCTGCCAGGATTAGATACTTGTTTTTTTCTGAGCCAGCACACTGATTATTTATAACCAGTAATTGCTTCTATTACATCTAGCATTGGTGCATTTCAAGGTCAATTAAAAGCTTATCTGATGGTAACCAGTTTACTCATAACACTTAGATACCATAGTTCCTCTAGGATTGATTGATTGATTGATGGATTGATTACCAATGTCATCATCCTCCTCAGAATTGGCCTATGCCTTATAACTAATTTCGCAAGAAACTTGTGATAGCCAGCCTCCAAGATGGTCCTCAGTGATGCCTGCCTTCTAATTATGTCACACCCTCTCACACTGAATAGGGGGCTGACCAGGATACTGTAGAAAAGACAGAATGGGATTTCCAAAGCTAGGCCATAAGAAACACTGTGTATACCATTTTACTTTCTTGGACCACTGGCTCTGGGGAAAGCCAGCTATAATACCACAAGAATACTTAAGCGGCCTGTGGAGAGATCTTTGTGTTGAGGAACACAGGCTGCCTGTCAACAACCAGCCACACCGGAGTGTGCCATCTTGGAAGTGTACCCTCTGGCCTAGCTGAAGCCTTCGGAGGATGCAGCCCCAGCTGAATCTTAAGTGCAATCTCGAGAGACACCAGAAGCATCCAGTTGAGCTGCTCCTGCATTCCAGACTCAAGAAACCATGTGAGATAAGAAATGTTTGTTGTTGTTTGAAGGCACTGTTTTTGCAGTAGTCTGTTAGGTAGCCAAAGATAACTAACACACTGTAAGCATCTCAGAAGAGAGGCACACGCCCTCACTCCCTATTTGACAGGAGCCAAATTCTTACTACTAACTCTAAAGTAGCTATAATCCCTACAATCCTTAAGAATATTGTTTTCCAGGCATTTCAAGACAGTCAAACCAAAAACTATAGACTCAACTGATACTGTAAAGTTAGACTTGGATTGGCTGTTATGTTGCTTCTCAAGCACAGTTTGAGCAAAATAAATCATTCTCTAGGCTGATTTAATAATCTATAAAAACCTGGGAGTGAGAAGTCAATATTTCACTAAGCCTAAGTATTAACCCACAGCCCACTTTTCGTTTACACACACGAATTAGCTCTCTCTTTCCTAGATAATTTTGACCTTCATGGCAAGTTCTATTACTGGATCTTGAAAGGAACGATTTGCTTTGGTGTGATTTCTTTTTTAAGTCTTCAAGTTGCAAGACATTAAAATTATACTCCATTGGAAGAACAAGTATGGTTAATACCTGATTACATTTTTCCTTTGTGAGCTGTGAACAAAGGATAAATGCTAATTTGTCATAGTAGATCCATACTGAGTGGATGTATACATTTTCTCTTGGAGGAAAAAAATGTCCTACAGAACTAGAAACTAATTAGGGAATATGTTCTCATTGTCAAAACTTTTTAAACCGAAGAATAATTGACATACAATGTTGTATTAGTTTCAGGTGTATAACACAATGACTCAGTGTTTATATGACTACGGAATGGTCACCACAATAAGCCTAGTTACCATGTGTCACCACACAAATTTACTACAATATTGTTGACTATATTCTCTATGCTATATATTACGTCCCCATGTCTTATTTATTTTATAACTAAATATTAGACCTCCTAATCTCCTTCACCTGTTTCTCCATTCCCTCCCCCCTTCCCTCTGGCAACCAGCAGTTTGTTAATTGTATCTATCATTCTGTTTCTGTTTTGTTTTCTTTGTGCATTTGTTTTGTTTTGTTCTTTTAGATTCCACATATAAACAAATCATGCAGTATTTGGCTTTCTTTATCTGGCTTATTTCACATTGCATGGTCCTCCATGTTGCCCCAAGTGGCACGATTTCATTCTTCTTTATGGCTGAATAATTATATATCCATTTACTTATATATATAAAATCATATATATATGTATATATATTATGTGTATATATATATTTATATATGATACATATATACCTATATCACATCGTTGTCCATCTAAATGGACAAATGAAGGTTTAGGTTGCTTCCATATCTTGGCTGTTGTAAATGATGCTGCCACGAACATTGGAGTACATATGTCTTTTTTTTTTTAATTTATTTATTTATTTTGAGAGGGGAGGTGCAGAGAGAGAGAGAGAATCCCAAGTAGACTCCATACTGTCAGTGCAGATCCCAACCTGGGGCTCAAACTCGGTAAGCATGAGATCATAACTTGAGCTAAAATCAAGCGTTGGATGCTGGGGCGCCTGGGTCCCCAACTTCAGCTCAGGTCATGATCTCATGGCTCATGAGTTCGAACCCCCCGTAGGGCCCTGTGCTGACAGCTCAGAGCCTGGAGCCTGCTTCGGATCCTGTGTCTCTCTTTCTGTCCCTCCTCCACTCACACTCTCTGTCTCTCTAAATAAATAAATAAATAAACAATAAAAAAAAATAATAAAGAGTTGGACGCTTAACCTAATGAGCCACCCAGGTGCCCACATATGTCTTTCTGAATTAGTGGTTTTTTTTTTCCTTCAAGTCAATGCCAGGAAGTGGAGTTGCTGGATCATAAGTTAACTATTTTTAATTTTTTGAGGAACCATACCGTTTTCCAAAGTGGCTGCACCAATTTACATTCCGCCCAACAGCACACGAGGGTTCCCTTGTCTCCACATCCTCACCAGCACCTGTTGTTTCCTGTCTTGTTGATACTTGCCATTCCGACTGGCATTCGGTAATATCGCACGGTGGTGACAAAACACGTATGTCTGTCTAAACAGGTGCCAAGAAAAAGAATCAATGGATGCGATTTAATTCTTAGCCATCCTCATAGGGAAATCTAGTAAAACTTGTGTTTATAAAATTGACTTTCTGTAAGTTAAAATGAGTTTTTGCGTCCCATCAGACCAACCATCATCATGGAGTTAAAAGTGTCCACAAACAGGAGAGAGAATACAATTCAGATATTTCAATTCTCAAAGTTCACTTTTACCTGAAATACCTTTTTGAAAACATTATATTTGATTTCAGCTTACAGAGCCAAGATCTACTTTAATCCAACATATTTCTGCTCTCGAATTCCCTCTGCTCTTCTTCCTTTTCAAATCCTTTGTTTAGGCTTGGATTGAAAATATTATTCCCAAATATTAAATTCCAAAACTTTGTCTCATATCCTCTTTAAGTTTTTCAACAAAGTGTAGCCCCTCTTCAAAACCTTTTAATAAGTATTATTGTCCAAACCAACTTATCCTAATAGTCATAAAAGCTGTAATTCTGAAAAAAACTTCATTTGTTCACAGCAGTGTCCCTACCCTCAGAACAATGCCTGGCCCATTAGGCAAGGAAGGGGGGAAAAAAGGCATCCAGATTGGATAAGAAGAAATAAAACTGTCCCTATTTGCAGACGATATGATTTTATATATAGAATAGCCTTAAAACTCCACCAAAAAAAAAAAACTGTTAGAACTAATTAAGAAATTCAGTTAAGTCGCAAGATATAAAATCACTATACAGAAATCAGTTGTATTTCTATACACTAACAACAAAATATCTGAAAAAGATAGAAAACAATTCCACTTACAGTAGCCTTAAAACCAATAAAATACTTAGGAAAAAATTAATCAAGGAGGTAAAAGATCTTATGCTGAAATCTGTAAGAGTCTGATTAAAGAAACAGAACAAAACACAAATAAATGGAAAGATATCTTGTGTTCACGGATAGGAAGAATTAAAAGCTCCATACTACCCAGAGTTGTCTGTAGATTTAATGCAATTCTTACCAATATTCCAATGGCATTTTTCACAGAAATAGAAAAAACAATCCTGAAATTCCTATGAAACCACAAAAGAGCCTGAATAGCCAAAGCAATCCATAGAGAGAAGAACAAAACTGGAGGCATCACAATTCTTGATTTCAAACTATATTACAAAGCTACAGTAATCAATACAGTATGGTGCTGGCAAAAAAAGAGACTCAGAGGCCAACAGAACAGAATCAGGAGCGCAGAAATAAACCCATGCACGTACAGTCGACTGATATTTGACAAGAAACCCAAGAATACTCAATGGGACAAGGATACTCTTTCCAATAAATAGTGTTAGGAAAACTGTACAATTACAGGCAGAAGAATGAAACTGGAACCCTATCCTAACCATTCACAAAAATTAACACAAAATGAATTAAAGACTTAAACCTAAGACCTGAAACTGTAAAATTCTTAGAAGAAAACACAGGAAAAAAGCTCTTTGACATTGGTCTCAGCCACAGTTTTTTGGATCTGACACCAAAACCATAAGCAACAAAAGCAAAAATAAACAAATTCAGCTTCAAATTAAGAAGCGTCTGCACAGAAATAGAAACAATTAACAAAATGAAAAGGCAACCTATGAAATGAGAAAAAAAATATTTTCAAGCCATCTATGGTATAAGAGGTTAATATCCAAAATATATATAAGAAACTCA
This sequence comes from Panthera leo, assembly GCF_018350215.1. Lineage (NCBI taxonomy): Eukaryota > Metazoa > Chordata > Mammalia > Carnivora > Felidae > Panthera > Panthera leo. Next base: position 8,199,786 of record NC_056681.1, read on the forward strand.
TACTACTGAATAGCTAGCTAAATAAATAGGATAGATAAGTACATAAATAGATAGGTACAAAGATAGATAGATAGACAGATAGATCGACTGAAAACAGAGGACCTGAATAGAAATTCTTCCAAAATATACATACAAATGGGCAACAAGCATATGAAAAGATGCTCAACATCACTCATCATCAGGAAAATGCAAATCCAAACCACAATGAGATATCACCTCACACCTGTTAAAATGGCAACTACCAAAAAGACAAGAGATAACAAGGGCTGGTGAGGGTGTGCAGAAAAGGAAACCCCGATGTACTGTTGGAGGGAATACAAATATGTGCACCCACTATGGGAAACAGGATACATTTGGGAACACATTCAAAAAAAAATTCAATCAGGATCTCAAAGAGGTATCTGCACCCCCATGTTCACTGCTGTATTAGTCACAATGGACAACAGATAGAAACAACCTGAGTGTCCTTTGACAGATAAATGGATAAGGAAGATGTGGTATATATGTCTATATAGATACAATGGAATACTATTTAGCCTTGCGAAAGAAGGAAATCTTTCCTGGAAATCCAACGTGGATGGACTCTGGGGGCATTATGCTAAGTGAGACAAACAAAACAGAGACTGTATGATCCCACTTGTATGTGGAATCTTAAAAGGCCAAACTCATAGAAACAGAGTAGAATGGTGGTTGCCAGGGGCTTGGAGGGTGGGGAAGGTGGGCAGATGCTGATCAAAGTGTACAAACTTTCAGTTATAAGCTGAATGAGTTCTGGGGATATAACGTACAGCACGATGACTGCAGTTAACAATACTCATTTATTTAAAATTCCCTAAAGAGTGGATTTCCACACACACACACACACACACACACACACACACACACACACACGTGATGGAAGTGTTAACTAACTCTACTGTGGTGAATATTTAACAATATATATACATGTGTCAACATACAACTTAAATTTCCACAATGTTATATGTCAATTATATCTCAGTAAAGCTGGGAAAACAAATGCTCTACTTTGGGAGGTTTCTGACATATTCAAGAAAAAGAAAAGCAAAGTTGGGGGGAGGGTGACAGTATGAAGAGGGAAAATACTGGAGATAAAATCAGGGAGATAGGAAGGATGCACATCGTAAGTGTTTCATGGCCATGCTAAGGAGCTAGGATTTATGCTGAATAGGAGAGCCAGCCAACATTCCCCACAAAAGATGCGTGACAGGCTGAGGCACTGTCAAGAAAAGTGAACGATTTTTAAGTAGGAACAAAAACAGATTAGTGGGTGCCCTATCTATGTCACACATGTGGGTTATCTCCACCTTTTATCGTCTTTGAGCTAAAAACTGAAAGTAACTTAAATGATTCTAGTCCATAGAAACGTCAGTTGTGTCTGGTGACCAGCAGTCAACAATCGTTCTATGGATACTGACCAGTTCTGCGTCCATCAAGCAAATTCATTTCAGCATTTCTGAAGGACCGTGTGTTTGCCTATTCTTTGGATCCTCCATCGAATGACTTGTAACTGATTGCCATTAATTAATAAGTGAAATAAAATCTTTGAAACATCTTAAGCTTGTATTTAGATCAGAGTGGAGACTTTGCCTTCTCAAAACATGACCCTTGGGGCACCTGGGTGGCTCAGTCGGTTAAGCATCCGACTCTTGGTTTCAGCTCAGCTCGTGATCTCACGGTTTGTGAGTTCGAGCCCTGCACGGGGCAGCACGCTGACAGCACAGAGCCTGCTTGGGATTCTCTCTCTCCCTCTCTCTCTGCCCCTCCCTGGTCACGCTCTCTCTCTCTTTCTCTCTCTCAAAACGAAACAAAACATGGTCCTTAACAGCATGAACATGCTTCACCGCAGGATCATATGCCACCGAACTAATATTCAACCTGTCATCCAATTCCAACTTCCACTTGTCGGAGTCAATTAAACCAAGCCCACACAGCTAGTCCTCTAACTGAGCACACCCACAACCCCTTGAAAGCGTTCTGTAAACCGATCTTGGTTAAGGTATCAACTACAGAACAAAGCTGCACCAACCCACAACATTCCCTTGTACAGAAGGTGCTTTCTGCCTACACACCACTGCTTAATAATTTCTCCCTATCAACCCCTGAGATCACACACCACCTGGTCTCCCATTCTTCTCTCTCCTGAGGGACTTAGCAGAGTACATGAGAAACATAACTAGAACAAATACGTGCAAACTACCAGAAGGCAGGCTCTATCGGAGAGGGTCATGCAGAAGGCTGTTCACAAACACTCGAGCTTTCTTTCTCAGTTTTCAGAGAAAAAAAAAAGAAGTGATGAATTAAAAGATGCTTGGTACATTCGGATACCCAGATTCCATCTCTCAGTTCTGCTCTCACTTGACCTTGTGTCTCTTTGCTCAGTGGCCTTTTCCTGAACAGCATCTGCAAAATGTAAATCATCCTGCTGATATGGGATTATTTTCCAGTTTTCCCTTTGTAGAGATGACTTCAGAAGCACCTAGACAGGCTGCAGATGTTGGTTTTCGCCCCCAGGGACATTAAGATTCCCATGACAACTTCTTAGCATGTTTTACAACCGCAGTGCCTTTGCTAGAATTTCTGAAGATAGGTATCTATATAGAATAGGTACATTCAAGGTTCTAAAGAAATGTGGATCACAGTCTATTTTAAACCTATTTATTAAAAATGTGATAAGAATCGTGACAGTCAGCAAAAATGCGATCGAATCAGAGTCGGTCCATCTGCTTGTCCAATGTTTTTCAAGACCTCCTGAATCAAGTCAGCATAGGCGGGGGCTGAGTGACCTCGGCACCTTCGATTATTTCCTTTCTTGTGCTCTGTGCCCACCCTAAGTGGTAATACTGAGTTGGATGTAGAATATCATATTCTCTTTCTTTATGAGAACACGGGTGTGTGCATGAAATTTTCTGTATTCTCTTACTATCAAAAGAGATGTAAACATTTCTGAGCACTGGATAATTTTTATATTAAGGTGATTCGTTTCCATTTTTTCATTACCTGCTAGAAGCTCAGAGCCAGATTTGTACCTCAGCTCCAAATCTGTTGTAAGTGTAGAGCTCAATAATAATAATTGTTGTATATAAATCAATATGTTCTAGGACTTTTTTTTTCCTGGCTTCATCTCTATCACAGACTTTGTGGTTTCACTCTCTTATATTCTTCCTCAACCTTTACCTTACATCTTTTCTGCAGTATGGCAGGGTCTGAGGAAAAGAGGCAGGGAGGGATAATTAGAACATTAAATAAACTGACAAAACACCAGTCTTATTAAGTAATATTATTAAGTAATATTAAGTAATTATTGTATGACATAATCATGCAAAGCATGCAATGTTATTTTAAATATTAAATATTATTTAAATTAAAAGGTCAGGTGGATTTTTTTTTAATGATGGCAGTACATGTGCAACACTTTTTTTCCTTAGATATTTGACTTTTCAGGCTGAATTCGATAACTTACGTGTTTAGAATGACAATGACAAATAATGTGTTGGAAAAATTTATTAAGAAGGGCTCTTGATGGCAAGAAACAGAAATCTAGCTTAATTGGGGTACCTGGGTGGCTCAGTCGGTTAAGCGTCCGACTTCAGCTCAGGTCATGATCTTGCAGTTCGTGGGTTCGAGCCCCACATAAGGCTCTGTGTTTACAGCTCAGAGCCTGAAGCCTGCTTTGGATTCTGTGTCTCTCTCTGTCCCTCTTCTACTCACGCTCTCTGTCCCTCTCTCTAAATAAATAAACATTTAAAAATAAATAAACATTAAAGAAAGAAAAAAGAAAACTAGCTTAAAATGGCCAAAGCAAAAAAAAAAAAAAAAAGTGGCCAAAGCAATATGACTGGAATATATGGGCTCATTGCACAAGAAATAGCTTCAGGCATGGTTGTATCCAGAAGCTTAACTATTGTCATCAAGTATCATCTATCTTAAGGCTCTGCTTTGCTTATGCTGGGTTCATTTGCAAGAAGGCTCTATCTAGAAATAGTAAGTTTGCCACCGATTCCAGGTTTATGTCTCATCCACTAGTTTAACAACCCCACTCTCAAAACACCAACCACTAGTATGAGAAGACATTTGTGGAAATCATAAATTAATGTAACTCTATCCGAGAAGGCAATGGTTTGATTGTCATTAAACACTGCCTTCTGATTGTTAAACGAATATAATTTAGATTAATAAGCCGCAAAACAAAAGCATCCAAAATGTACTTTCCAAACTAGAAGTCTTGATAGAGAAGAGGCTTCTTTTGGAAAGCTTAGAATCTTTGCCGAAGTCCCACCTAGATTAGGTAGGACTTCTTTTTTCTTTAATTCAGTTTCACTTAACCTCCAGGCATTTGGCCACCTCTATACAATCAGTCCTTTGTTGTTCGTATACTTTTAGTTTCAAGTCACTGAGCCAAAGCCCATGATGAATGACTATTCCATGACTTCCTGACTTCAATTTTTCTGTAGATAAATGATACCAGGATTTATGGCTAATATACCTAAAACATTACAGGAAAGCACAACAACATAAGAAGGGCCAATGAGTTCTGACAATAAAAGGTGAAATAATTTGGCGAGCTCACTGGGTCTTGGCGAGGAGGTATTTGGCTCTGAGCTGGAACTATAACTGCCAGGCTAAATCAGGGCAATCATCGCGATGCACTTATAACAGCAAGATCAGTTTCAATTCACAGAACAAAATCTGGGAATACACATTGCCCCCGACAACAATTATTTATAGTTTCCATTCCTACTAGGTACCTATGGAAGGAAAAAAAAAAAGACTTCTTTGTATGTATGTATACACACACACACACACACACACACACATATTATATCTGTATCTACATTGATTCCATTTTTTTCTTGGCATTGAGGTTAAAATGGTAGGTTAGAGGGAGGGAAGGAAAAGCTCTATAACCATTTATTCTCTGCATTTTGACCACATTTCCCAAAGCTGATCAGGCCTGCTTGTATTTTTTTTTTAACATTTATTTATTTATTTAGAGAGAATGCAAAAGCAAGGAAGAGGCAAAGAAAGAGACAGAGACAGAGACAGAGAGAATCCCAAGCAGCCTCCAGGCTCAGCATGGAGCCTAATGCAGGGCTCAAACCCACAAATCGTGAGATCATGACCGGAGCCCAAATCAAGAGTTGGATGCTCAAATGACTGAGCCGCCCAAATGCCCCTGGCCTGCTTCTTACTGAGACCCCGGTGAAAAATATTCTTATTTTGGAGAACATGAAGAGAAAGGAAGAAAAAGGAGAGAGGAGCGATGGTGAGGAAGAGTCGGCAGATTTGTTTGTGTTTCTCAAAAGCGAGGCAGCGGAACTGAAGCTGCCAAAGCAGCACTGAGCAGGCATGCTGCTGGCATCCGGGGGGCACTTACTAGATACCTGGCTTTGTAAGCTTGATCTCATTGGATCCTCATGGCGACCTGTGACAGACACTGTTGGCGCTCACAGGCAGCTGCAACGGCCAGTTCTATTCAGGCTCCAGTCAAGTTCACCTTGCACCAACAAAGGCCAACCTCAAGCACGCCACAGTTTTTGCTTCTGCCCCATGGGAGTTTGCTCAGCTTAGCGCAAGCCTCGGCAAAAGAGTTAACGCTACGGGCGACATCTTTCAACTAATGGGGGACCTTGCCTCCCATCCTTCCTGTGGACAATTCTGGGAGCTATGCCCTATACTTCTCAGGAGGTCCTTGATCAAAGACCCTTAATACAGCTTTTCTTACTCCTCTGCTTATTTTCTCACCACCTCATTTCTAACACCGAGCACCCACTCCCATATAAACTACCCTTCACCCAAGTCCTTGTCTCAGGCTCTGCTTTCAGGGAATCTAAGTGAAGACATGATTTTATTACAACTTCCACTTTACAGATGGAAAAACTGAGGCTCAGAAAAATTCATCCAGGGTTACAAAGCTGGTAGGAAACCTACCCCAGGTTCAAGCTTCGGTCCTGGAGAAATCAAACGCTGTGTGTTCGCCCTGCCCAAGGCTGCCACCTGGAACACAGGAACACTGTGCCTCACGTCTTCCGCTTTCTCTAATGAATCATCAAAAGAGACGGTAATTCATCAGGTCCCCGTGCTGCAACATTCCCTCTCTATGTCTCTGAGGAGCTTCGTGAGAATCTGCTTGCTCTGTAGGAAAAATCCAGCTCAGTGTTGGGTTCTATAGAGCTAAGAATGTTGGGAAATTCAAAGCCATTCAGTCGGTCAATATTTATTAAGAGCTCACGCTATTTGCCACAGTGCTTATTGCTAAGGGTAAATTAATGAGGAGTTACGCCCTCCCCCCCCTCCCCCACCTCACGGAGACTGCGATAGGGAAGAGAGAGATGTATACCAGCAGATGCACACAACAGGCAACTAACCCAGCTAGAGATAGCTGGAGATGAAGTGGGGAGAGGTCATCAGGAAAGACTTCTAAAGCAGCGCTTCCCAAACTTTAATGTACATTCAGATCACCTGGGGATCGTGTTAAAATGCAGATTCTGATTCGGTAAGTCTGGGCCAGCACCTGAGTTTCTGTGTTTCTGACAAGCTCCCTGGCGATTCTGACGCTTTTGAAAATGAACCACAGTGTCCCCTGAACCTTCAAGTGTCCTCTGGACTGGATCTTTCAGAGCTGATCATGTTTTCCCAAGGACACACAGTTGATCTTGGTTTTTAGGAAGAGCCACCCTGTTATCAAAAACCACTGGGCAGAATGAGATTAAGATCTATGAGAACTTAATTCGAACAGGTCATGATTATTAACTGAGAAATAAATTTACAGGCAGGCTAGCAGAAATCTAAATATAGTTCTCATGCTAAGCACTTCTCTACAAGAAAGAAACACTAAGGCTGAGGGGTGTGAATTGCAGTTTTTCTTTGCTTACAGTGGTATTTCAAATTGATTTGCAGGTGGAAAACTGCCCAGAGTGCTCGACAGACCATAAGCGCCATGAGTCCAGAGACCATGTATAGTTTGTTCCCTGACTGATGCCAAACGCAGGATTGTAGCTCCATAAATATTGAAAATTAAAAAGAATAATAGCACCTATGATTTCAGAGCTTACTATGTACTAGCACTTTATATATATCATTTAATCCACACAATAATGCTACTAGTTAGATACTATAATTACCTTCATTCTACAAATGAAGAAATGGAGACTCATGTTCAGATTGATGGCAGCGAGGTAACTGAGTCCATCTAAGTGAATGGTAGACCCAGGAAACTAGCTTTAAATCCAGACAGTAAGACTCGAGAGTTTCTGCTAGCGCTCAAGGAAAACCTTTAAAGGGGGATGTAATCGTGACACACAATGAATAAATGAAAAAGGGAAACAAACCACAGGACACTCTTGTCTCTAGAGCCTAGAGAACTCTAGAGAACAAACTGAGAGTTGGGGGGGGGGGGAGGGGCTAGATGGGGGATGGGCATTAAGGAGGGCACTTGTGATGAGCATTGGGTGTTGCATGTAAGTGCTAAATCATTGAATTCTACTTCTGAAACCGATATTGCACTGAAATAAACTAAAATATAAATGAAAATAAATAAAAAGAAAAATTTTAAAAATGAACATGTGTCAAAGATGTTATTTAACTTATTAAGGAGAGAACCAGTGGTTCTCACAACGGTACAAAAAGAATCAAAGTGTCACATGTTTATAGTCAGATACGGAAAGCAGAAATGAATTTACAAATGGTTGTGGAGCTGGAAAAACCAGTCAATATCCACAGAGCAATAATCAGTTGCATTCTACCAAATGCAACTAGCTCTTCTACAGACAGTAATTATTTGCACTGCTACCAGCTTTCTTACAGAGTTGAGAAGTTGACCAGACAAGAGCAAACAAAGGCTGGGAACCGGGATGGATGAGCTCATTGGGACACCAACTAAATTTTAGTCTTTCATAAGTTTCCTTATAATAGCGATCATGTTGCTATATACTGTCTCTTTGGATAAGAGAATGAAAAACAAAGTGGAAAATATTTAGAGGACAGAGCTCAGAAGTTTGATGGGAACCTTATCAATCTCTAATACTGTTTCCAGCAGGTGGTGAAGCAGGACTCTGCAACCTGAAGTCTCCATACGTACTAACTGATGTTGCTTTGTTAATTCACAAAGTGACTGACCAAATGCCCTGAGCTATAAGCTCTCAGCCCTGGGCTGGGGTATAAAGAAACAGTAATTGTAGTGATGGAAAAACGGTGTAATTGGCAACCTCATAAATATTTTTGGCTCAAATATTAATTAGTAGCAAATTTCTAATTAACTATTCTTAATGGCACACTTTGCTCACAGTGAAACTCCCAAGTTCACTTACACCTTTCAGTTCCATTTACTTTATAAATCTTGTTAGACTACAAACAACTTGGTACAATATGCCACTGAAGGTCAGGGTTCGGTGTTGCCCCAGGCAACATCCACCTGCATTATGGTTTTGGCAAGAGGTCTTCAGAGTTAAGGAGCCACAATACAACAATATCCCTTGGAAGACCTTTGTTTGCTTGGCCCATTTAAAGATATGAGCAATCTGAGCTATAGAAGCAGCACCTCCCTTCCCCTAAGGCCTCACAAAGAACAGCTCTCTTTCCATGAAGGTATTACTTTCCACACATACAAACAAACATAGTTCATAACAGCCAGGTATTTTTAGACCACTGATCTCTCAAGACTGGAACAAAAACATTCAGGCGGCTCTCAACCTTCCCAGACATGGCTTGGCATGTTTCCCATTAAGTACCCTATCACTGGACACAGTTGCTAGATTTTGTAATTAGTATTTTAAAATGCCTAACTAGGTGACAAATTACCCAAGTCGAACACTCTTCATTTACAACTCGTATTAACTACTTAACCACAAACAGATGCAGCACAACTCAACGGGGACAGCTAAGTAACTGTCTCCATACAAGATTTTAGACGATATTTGCATGGCCCGACTGTAATGAATTAACTTCAGTATTTACATCGAAAGTAAGAAATACTCCCCAACATAAATGCCAGTGTATACTGTCCTGGAATTTACAAACTATAACAGTTTAGCCACTAAAATGTGTGACAAAAAATAATGGCCTAAACAGTAGAAACTAAAGGGAAAATGCTTCAAAATTCTAGCTCAGGCTAAGGAAACAGTCATAGACCAACGGAGATCTTCTAGTCTAGACATTATTTTGATGTATCAATTCCTTCTACAGCAGTTTCCCAGATCATTTAGGAGCCTGGGAATAGGAAGTGTGATGTGTACAGGTGTGTATATTGGGAAGTCTGAAGAGAAGTAACTTGTACGTACGTTGGGAAAGTTTAGTATGTTTTGTGATGCACAGTTACATGGATTGTTCTGCTCAGCTCCCCAGAGCTTTCAAAATGCTAAGAGGTTGTACAAATCGCAAAGAAGGATCAAGAGATTAAGGATCGCCCAGACTAGTTTGGCCTATGAACCTCTCGCTGGAGCCACTCATTCACTTTCCTCCACTGGAATTAGTGTCCTTTGGAATACATTTTGGGAAATGATCCCTCGGTATGCCCAATATGAGGAAAACAGGTAACGATTGTTAAGATATGATATATGGTTAGATGTCCTAGGAAATCTCCAAAGTGCTCTCCTAAAAGGCACGGTCAGTTTATACTCCCACCATGAGGGTATAAGGTACCACTTCCCAAACCCTCATCAACACAACTGTGTATCTTCGAAGAGAGTAAATTGAGCACTCTACCATTTCAATCTATTATTTTCATACTGCTTTTATTTTTCTCAGCTCATCAGGCAAATCTATTTTTCACTGGAATAAACATGACAATTAAAAATTAACCTAGCCACCCGGTGAGCTGCTTCTCATGTGTCTTTCTGACAAGAACAGACTAGCAGAACTCATGTGGGAAGAAAGAGAAGGTGTTTTATCAGCACCAAGAAGTTGTGCTCAACTGGCTTGAAGAGAATGGAGAATGGATCCCCTGTTCCATGATGGTGACATCTAAGCAGGTGAACTCCGATCTGACTTTCAGGCAAAGGTTAACCATACCAAATTATGACCAGATTTAGGTGCTATTTTATATTTAGTTCCTACCAATTGGTACTAAGTAACACAATAACATTTAATGGGATATATGAAAAATGGCCACACATTCTTTGCAGCAACTCTCATCAAGGTAAGGAGTCCATTTGCCCACACTCTTGAATACGGCTGGCCTCGCCACTTGCTTCAACTTACAGAATATAGCTGACATGTAATTGCCTCACTTCTGAGCCTGAGCTCCAAGAAGACGACTCCCAGTTTCTGCTCTCATTTTCTTGGAATACCGTTGCCATGTGAACAAGCCCAAGAAAGCCCCTAGGAGAAGCAACACAGATGGGAATGAAGGAGCCCCGGCCAACTGCCAGGATGTGAATGAGGCCATCGGGAAGCAGACAGTCGCCCAGCTTACCTGCCAACTAAACGCAAATGGCTGAATGAGCCAAGCCAACACCATGTGCAACAGAGAAGAGCCGTTCCAGCTGAGCCCAGCAATAACTGGCAGCCCACAGAACAGAGAGGGAGAAAATAGCTATTTTAAGTTTTGGGGTGGTTTGTTACATAGCAAAAGAGAATGCATAAAAGCAGATTTTAAGTAAATTTCAACATAATCCTACTACAAGTTCTCCTATCTGAAGTTCCAAGTACTAGTCTATAGAAACGTTCCTAGGGGTTTCGGTCGGTTGAGCGTCCGACTTCAGCTCAGGTCTTGATCTTGCAGTTCGTGGGTTCGAGCCCCGCTTTGGGCTCTGTGCTGACAGCTTGCAGCCTGGAGCCTGCTTCAGATTCTGTGTCTCCCTCCCTCTCGGCCCCTCCCCTGCTTGCACTCTGTCTCTCTCTCGAAAATAAGTAAACGTTAAAAAAATTTTTTAGAAATGTTTCTAAATTTCCCAACTGATCACTCAACTAATAGTTGTGGATTTTGACTGTACAACTGATTTTTCTCATTTATTTGTAAAATAATTCTCATTTCAATAAAAATATAAGCCACTGAGTCATGTCCAGGTGGGTGTAACACGTCCATTTTCCCCCTAAGTTTCAGGTAGGGCGTTTCACTGGAATTTTCATTTAACTCCTGTGTCACTAGAATGTAACTTCTTTTAGGGTAGAGACTTTGTTCTGTTCTCTTCACTGTCATAGGTCCTAAAAACCTAGAAGACTGCTTGGCACAAAGCAAGAAGTCAATAGTTATTTTTAAAATATCACAGGCGTTTTAATATTTAAACAAACACCATGAAATTACCATTACCATTCCAGTCAACTTTGGGCTGGATAATGATAAAATGACATTCAATCTGTAAAAGAAAATTCATTAGTTTCATACGATAGAGTGATTATAAGTTCTTCCACAGGTAGTTACACAGCTAATAACCTGAGGAGTTGGGCATAATTAAGGCATATCACTCCGGGGAGAAAAGCGAGTATCTTTTTCTATCTCTGCATCTATGTTCCATTCATTAAAACCTTCCAGTCCATTAGCCCATTAAAAATCACAGGGTGCAAAAACAGTGATGTATAGGTGATTCAGTATTCTGTATCACTTTCTTGGTGAAAGCATTTACTTATCAAAGTGACAAAACACTCAGCAATGACAACAGCAGAATATGTGTTTAAAAAGAAAGCTAAAAAGGTCGGCTTAAAGCAAGGAATTATTTGCATGCTACTGCACTCAGAAAAATGTTAACAGGGGCGCCTGGGTGGCTCAGTCGGTTAAGCGTCCAACTTCAGCTCAGGTCATGATCTCACCACTTGTGAGTTCAAGCCCCGTGTGGGGCTCTGTGCTGACAGCTCAGAGCCTAGAGCCTGCTTCCGACTCGTGTCTCCATCTCTCTCTGTCCCTCTCCCACTCACACTGTCTCTCTCTCTCAAAAATAAATAAGCATTAACATTTTTTTAAAAGAAAAATATTAACACATAATTTAAAGATGTGATCAAGAACGAAAATAGTCATACTCAGTTTTCTTATGTGTTATTGTTACAGTAAACACAAAGTCACAACAATTCTTTTAGGCTACATATATTTTTGCATTGTTTTAGGGATATTTTACAGAATGATTCCTTGAGAAACAAATTTTGGACATTTTCTGTCTAAATTGCTCATGCCAATTATATCGAACAGCCGTTAAAGAGGTTGGGCAAGATATACAGTTTGGACAAAGACACACACACTATTAAGTGAAAAATGAAGTTGTAAAACATTATGAGCAGGGTATTACAATTACTGTAAGAAATTTAAAAGTTAATAATTATAAGGGGGAAAAAGAAAGTATATGTACCCAAACTACTGGTGATGATCTTCCTTGGAAGCTATTTACAGAGGACTAACAGACTCTGCAATATGAATCCTAGCACTATTTGAATTTCCTACTACACATATGCATTTTTGTTTCAACAGCTATATTTCCTTTTTCAATATTTTTCATCTTTAAAATACCTGCCTCTTCTTATTTAATAATTTGCTTGTTTCATCTATGATGCTTTTGCCAAACTGCAAAGACCCTCCCAACAGTTTCCTAAATAAGAGAAGATATCCAACCAACTTTCCATTCCTCCTCTCCATCTGTCATTTATTTTGGCAACAAGAAATTTGTAGCCAGGTGGTTGGAGGGTTTGTTTGTGGTAGAGGGAGGACCAAACATGTCTTCAAGCACTCATGATCTCTCCTTCCTTCCCCTCTGTTCTCTGAGTTTTGGGTTTTTAGCCGGATTTGCTGCTTCATCCATACAAGATGGCCACCATAACTCAAAGCTTCAAAACCTCATTTGACTAAGTTCAAAAGTGGAGTGTACTAGGGGACAATAATTGAACTCTCCTCATGTTTATTTTTCCTTTTGTCAAGGAAGACAATATTTTTCAGAAGACCTTTCATACCGAGCCCTGTGATACATGACATCTCAACCCACCACCCCCAAAGGGGACAAACTTCCAAGACTTGATTCATTCCCCAATGCCAGAGGTTTCATCAGCACTGAAAAAGGAAATTGCCGGCCATTCCTCTTCTCATTTCAAGAAGGTCATTCCCTTCTTTGTTTATTCGATGGTTTGAAACACATTTACATTAATAAGCCCTTTTGAGTCGAACCATTATTTCTATTTCCTCACATGTGAGTTCTGCCACTGTGTGGAATTGCTGAGTGTCTTTTATGATTGTGTGTTTTCTCAGGTTACTGTAATTTTTGAGAGTTTATCTCCCTGACCTACTCATTCTCTCCAAAAGCCTGTATCTTTTTTCATCCTTTCACTTGTCCTGTTTGCTGTGCTCACCACTGCCTCGATAGTGATCCATTCTTTTTCTTAATTAGAAAGCACACGAGCCTTTGCTTAACCCCACGTGGATCTGATGACCAGATGCTTTCTACTGTGTGAGGCTCACTGCTGTAGGAGCAGTTTCACGAATGGGGTGAAGGTAAATGTTAGGTCGCACTGGATGAGAATGAGTAGAACGTAGGAATGTGGGAAAGTGAGCACGGCTGTCAGGACTTCACTCAGTGACTAGCACATACTAAGGCCTTTAGAAATGGTGGCTTCAGTTGTGTTGATGTGGCAAGAGTAACTGTAGTCTGTATACCCTTAACCAGGCTGGCACAAACTGAAGCTCTATTTAAATATTTAAATCCTAGCACTTGGAAAATTATTTTTTTTTAAAGACATTTCTTTGAAACTGAAAAATTAAAAAAACAAAAAGGATGCAATCTTACCAGAGGTGAAGTAGTGTGTTCCAAACATCTGCACATCTTGGTACACACAGAAGGTGATCATCTTTGGGTGGCACGTTGGCATAAACTGAAGGGAATTTTGAGCCCTACAGGGGCTGTTGTAGCTGGTGTTGAGCACCCCAAGGGCTCTAGTCACCCTAGATCTTTCCCAGTCCTCACAAGAGATAAATCTATTCCACAGGACACTAGCTGGAAAGTTCTGATGTAGATTTGAGTTTCAAATCCTGGCTCCTCTGCACCGTGTTCTGAGCAAGGTAAGCACTCTGAGCCTCAGTTTCCCCTCTGTGTAATGGGAAGCATAATGATACTCCAGTGGCTGTTGGAAAGATGAAATAATAAGATACCCAAGATGTGTTAAATCATCAGCACTCCGTTTACTTTTTGATGTTGTTGTTGCTATTATGTCCTGGAAATCGAGGATCAAGATGGCTCTTTATTGCATGAAATAAGGACTCTCTGAAAGCGAAAGAATGGTTTTTGGCATCCCAGCCTTTAAAATCTCCATCTTAACATTTCCCATTAAACACATCTGCAGCACAGAAGTATCTCATTTCTCTTGATAGAGAAAACAACAGCCTTCAGCTGCCAGAGGCCATCATTTTGGCATGACTTCAGACCCTTATGGGAAAACAAATTCAGTCTTCCTTGTAGATTTTAGGAACTACTTAACTGTTTAATTTGCCCGCATCATTTTTCAGCTCTGGCCTCCTTCAGCAACCTTCCCCTTACCTCTTTCTGAAGCGATTTCCTCCTCAAACCAGCTGGATGATTGTCACAGGAACAGCAGCACCACACTAACCCTTCCCCCAGTTAGCAGGTCCAGGGGTGGGCTTTGGATCCAGATTCCACAAACCAGAGCCCTCCTTGGGAAGGGGAGAGTTAGAACTGAGAAAAGAAGCCGGGCACGTGTTCTAGACTAGAAGCTTTAAAGCCAGAGAAGCTCCCAGAGGCCACGTGGAAAAGGCCACGGATGCCAGTAAAGGCGACACTGACAGAAGACTAAAGTAAATGCAGAGAGAAGCAGCACAAAAGAACAAGACAACGATGCCACTGCCATATGTGTCTCCGATTCCCGATTCCCCTTACCCGGAGCCCCATCCCTGTCCTGAGATCGTGTGAGATAACCTCAGAATCCTTACAATAAATGCCTCGTTTCACTCAAGCTTATCTGTGATAGCTTTCTGTCATTTATAACCGCAAGAGACACCAAAGCTGCTGGAAATCTCAGAACCATTATTTCCCATTAAATACATCTGGACGTCAGAAATTCCATCTCTCTTTATAGAGAAACAGCAGCCACCATCTGCCACAGGCGATATATTTTAGGCAGGACTTCAGAACTTCATAGCAACACAAATTAATTCTTCTTGGTAGATATATTCAGTGTGAGAGAGAGAATTAAAGCCATCTTGGTGTCTTCGTAAAAATCAACTGCCACACAGCCTGTTACTTTTCAAAATGCATGCCGGATGTGAATGCTTGGATTTAGCAAATGGAAAATTGGGGGGTGGATGAGAAGTTACTGTGTGTGTGTGTGTGTGTGTGTGTGTGTGTGTGTGTGTGAGAGAGAGAGAGAGAGAGAGGGAGATGGGGATGGGGGTTAGGGGACAAGATGGTAAGTTCAATGCAATGTCCAGCTCATTGATTCCATAGATGATGGTCCCAAGATCAGAGATGAAGCCATCTTAAGTAAGGCCCAGAGTAAACAGGTAGAAAAGGCTAATGTCATTCATTCACTCAGGATATGTTCACTGAGAACCCTCCTCATCTCAGGGACTGTACTATATCTCAGGTACATCCATATCCTCTTTTTCAACAAATATTGTTGACCTCTTTTCATGTGTAAGATGACCACATGAGTTTCTTTGGAAAGTAAGAACTTTGGAAGGTAGAACCTCAAGGGTAGTATGATGTCTGATGAGGAGGAGGAGGAGGAGGAGGAGGAGGAGGAGGAGGAGAAGGAGGAGGAGGAGAACTCTTAAGAGTTGTAACTGGAGTTACCATATATTGAATCCATATCCTAACAGCTCTCTCACCTTCATGAAAAACTGTAGCAAGTAAACAAAATCTTCCATGTATGGAGTCCCTACCCGAATTTCTCTGGTGTCCTAGTAAAAGCTGGGTGGGACAGCAGGCTGAGAACACGGGAAGTTACTGTTATTTACAGTTTACAGTTATTTCTGATCATTTATTGGCTTTGTGCAATTGCGCTAGTTACTTGACTTCTCTGTGCCTCAGTTTCCTCATCTGCAAGATGGAGACAGACAGCAATACAGCTGACCACAAGGAATGAAATGAGTTCCTTCCTACAACGCCATTAAAATACTGCCTAGAACGTTGCCGGCACTATGTCATGTATACTAATTATTCAGTGTTGTTGGTGTTACTGTGACAAATACATTGCCAGTCACTTCACATACACCAATCCATTTAATCTCAAAAGTCCAAGAGTGGGGAGGGCACCATCCCTACCCAGAGACGCTGACTTGCCTGGCAACACACAGCTGCTAACTGCAGAGCAGAGATACAAACCCAGATCGCTTTAAACCCAAAGAACATAAACTTCTTCCACGCAAACACATTAATCACAGAAACAACCAATGCAGCAAAACAACATACAAGAAGCATGAGACAGTTTGTTTGAGAACTTCTGTGGATACCTAAATCACCTAGGACATTTAACTTAAGAATTCCTACTCCCCACCCAGATACCTGGTTCGGCACGTACGGAGTTAGCTGCAGAAATGTACAATTTGAACAAGCACCCCAGGGCTTTTGTTGAAGGCTGCTCCAGATTCTGATCTGAGGTTGGAGGTTGGCCTGGTCCCTCAGCAGTTTATGGAGGTGGCAGAGTCAAACTCCAACCTGAAGGGTGGGAATGACCTGGAAAATGGATAGGTGGAATATTTCAAGCAGGACCAATAACCTGAGCAAAGGTGAGGGACAGAAACACATGTAGTGGACCAGGGAGTGCTGAGTGGCCTTCATTGACTGCGGTGGTAAGAAGTGGCCAGAAATCAAGCTGGAAAATGAGGTGGAGGCCGAACTGGAAGAACTCCCACCATAATAAGGTTCATCCAGTATGATGAGCATGCTTAGCTTAGGAGTGGGCACTTCTACATTGGGGCTTACATCATGGACTCTTGTGACAATGCGTTAGCTTCCTAAATGGTCCTCCCACTTGGCCTCTTGATTCTTTGTGTCCTTTCTCCAAACAGTAGCAACAAAGTCACTTTTAAAAAAATAAACCAAATCTTATTCCTCCCCTGTAACGGCTTCCCATTGCTCTAGAAACAAAATCCAAACTCTTCATCACAGTCTATACGCCCGGACTCCTCGTCTCCAGACCAGCTCGTCCCTCAACACCCACCCGTCAACAGTCTCCAGTCTTTGGCGTGATCTTTCTCTTCCTCAAACCCTAATCCTGTCTCTGGCACAGGGCCTTTTCCCAACCATTCCTTTCTCCTGCAAAGCTCTTCACTCAGTTCATACTTGAGTCTGAGCATAAACGTCACCTCCTCAGAGAATGGGTGTCCACCCACCCAATCTGAAGTTTGAATAAACACACCTCCCACACCCTCTTTATCACACACCTGCTTTTCCCCTTCATAGCATGTACCACCACCCATTACTATCTTGTTTATCTGCGTTATAGTCACCCCACACCAGGATGGAAATGCCATGTGGGAAGGGACCTTGAATGTTTCACTCAGAGCTCTATCTCTGGCGCCCAGAACAACGCATAAACCCGGCATGTTAGTAGGTGTCTGTGAACACGGGACAGTGGTGACAGCAAGTTCACTGGGGAAGTGATGGAGGTTGGGGTTTCAACAACACGAATTTTCCTATCTCCCAACTGCTATTGTAATCACAATTCTCCCCACTTAAGATCCTTGCTAAAATTGAAGACTCCAACTCTGTTTTTGTTATGTTAATGGAATTTAATTAAACTAATGATGTCTGACATCCAACTATCTCTGGCCAGTCTACTAACCTTTTCCCGGCAGTTTAAATAGCTCTAAAATATGAGAACACATTTGCAATTATTCTGGCAAAAAGAGTTAATTAACAGCATACTTAATCACACTTTTTGAGCGCTAATATATCAGCGTTGGATGTCATTTTCATTAATATGCTGCAATATTTATATTTCTCAAGATTGAAAGGATGTTGCTAATGGGGTAGACAGGAAGAGATCATTTTCTTGCTGAACAATGTCCATATGATTAAGTACTCAGACTGTGGTAAAAAAAAAAAAAAAATGAATGCAGCAACCCTTAAATCCTTTCCATGCAGACAAATTAATGTGTTTTTCACAATAACGTTGTGGCAACTCGAGGCAGCCTAGGGGATGGCAGAGATTTCGCCCATGAATGTCAGATTTACAATGCAATGAGTCGATGCTCTGACACATTGATAAACAAGCCTAAGTCACATCATTTGCACTGCGTCATTCGTACGTTGGCAGCCTACAGATCATTCCAAAAATTACCCTGACTAAATCCATTATAAGTTTGAAAGGAACTGCTATCAGTACACTGAGTTCTGATTTCATCTGATTCTGGCTCGTAACCTGTAGCGAAGGGTTTTCCAGACTAGCGCAGACAGAGGAAGATACTCACTCGGATTCTGATTGGAGGTGTTGACATTTAAATCTGTCACCAGCATTGCGGTTTCACCATAACTGCAAGATTTCTTGCACTTCATTACCTTTAAGTCTCAATTGCATATTTAATCATAGGAATTGCAAACAACGCGTGACAAGGTGGACGAAACAATGGCAGCACATTCAACGTGTCCAAGAGGCGCAAACAAAAATTCAGCATCTCTTTAGAAATGCGGAGAAGATAAAAACTTGGAACCCGTAAGAAAAAAAAAGAGAAAGAGGGAGAGAGAAGGCCAAAGCTATTTGCTACCCCCTCCCCGTTGTGATTGCTACCATTTCTTCCGCATCGCTTTTTATCAAGAGAATCCTAAAGCAACTTTATACTGAAGCTATGCCTGAATGAAATTAAATTCAGGTAAAAGCCATTTAAGCAAAAGGCCATTTGTTTCATCTGTCTTTCCCCAGCAGGCAAATTTACTAAAGTTTATAACCACCTAGAATAAGAATCCGATTTTTAATGATGTTGGAAAAAAAAATCCCTTAAACTGCAGGAATCTTATCTCTCAGCACTCTGAACCGAAACCTTCTCAAATGTACCAAGTCTAGAGTAGACCTGAGCTGGGACCAGACCAAAACAAAAAAACTGAACATGAAAGTTCCCTTTCAAACATAATTAAGCAAGACAACTGCGTTTTTCTTAACTTATGTTTAACTATTATTTTATTTTTTTTAATTAAAAAAATTTGTTTTAACTTTATTTATTTTTTACAGAGTCAGAGTG
Source organism: Panthera leo (assembly GCF_018350215.1). NCBI lineage: Eukaryota > Metazoa > Chordata > Mammalia > Carnivora > Felidae > Panthera > Panthera leo. The sequence continues at coordinate 8,218,906 of NC_056681.1, forward strand.
CGAGCATGAGCTGGGGAGGGGCAGAGAGAGAGGGAGACACAGAATCCAAAGCAGGTTCCAGGCTCCCAGCTGTCAGCACAGAGCCCAATGCGGGGCTCGAACCCACAAACTGTGAGATCATGACCTGGGCTGAAGTCAGACGCCCAACCGACTGAGCCACCCAGGTGCCCCTATCTATTATTTTAACACATTTATCAAGTCCCTATTTTTCTTAACTTATACTTATTTATTTATTTATTTATTTATTTATTATTTCAACGGACATTTATTTACAAATTATAAGGCTCTGGGGATGTAACAAATCAAAACCTCTACCTTTGGGCCAAGACGGCAGAGTTCGAGGACCCTAAGTTCACCTGCTCCCACAGATACAACTATATAACACCGACATCAGTATAAATAACCCAGAAAGTGACCCAAAGCCTGGCAGAACAGACTCCATAACTAACGGTAGAGAAGAGGCCACACAGAAGAAGGTGGGAAGGGTGGAGGTGCAGCCTGGGAGCTAAACAGACCGTTGCCCTCTGCCATCAGGAGGGAGCTCGGGTTGCAGACAAGGGCGAAAAACAGACTTTCGCACCGGGAGCCCACATGGGGAAGACAAATCGCTGTTATATTTGGTTTTAAAAACCAGAGGGGCCGAATTTCATGAGATCTTACAAACAGTGAGACTTAAAGCCTGGAATTCTAAAAATCAGAGGGCTCCACTCGGGGAGAGCCAGGAGGGCCCCCAGAAGCTGAGTCCCCAGTCTTTGAGAGACAACAAACACCCTACAGAGGTACAGCATAGAAGCAGCAGTTTGAAAAACGCCTGGTGCATATGGGAGGGAGAGTTACTTATGCATCTCAGAGGCTTCTCAGAGGGTCAGGGATCCTAGTAAGGCCCGTCCAGAAACAAAAGAGCTGGCAGGCGTCGTCTCCCTACCCAAACCCCAGCAGAAACACAGGGCCACCTGTGGGAACCAGCACAGCCCCGGCATTCGCCACCTAACTTGCTGACAGCAAGCCCTGCCCCCTCCAGCAGGCCTGCCTCAGTCCCAGCACTGCTGGTCTATTTCCCTGGCGTTGGCAAGCGCAAACCTTGCCGACACCAAGTCTCCTGACTCGCACGTTTTGTGGGGCCTCACTCCCCGCAGTGGGGGTGGTGGCAGGCCTTGTGGAAGCCTGAGGCCCACCTCGTTAGAACTGTGTGCCCCAACCCGGCTGGGCAGCCAACACTGCTCACGACAGGCAAAGAGAGCCTGTGCAGTGACTGGACAGAATGGCCAGGATACAATAGCAGGGTGCACACAGCACACATAGGAGACACCCCTTGATGCACCAGGTCCTGGACAACAGGGGCCACTGAACCGCAGGGCAATACAAGACCTCCTTCTCATAAGACCACTACTTTCGAGAGCAGGAGACGTAGCTGACCACCCTAACACACAAAAACAGACACAGAGAGTTGGACAAAAAGAGGAGACAGAGGAATATGTCCCGAACGAAAGAACAGGAGAAAATCACAGCAAGAGACCTCAGCAAAACCAATATAAGTAATATGCCTGATAGAGAATTTAAAGTAATGATCATAAAGATATTCACTGGACTTAAGAGTGGAGGACATCAGTGAGACACTTAACAAAGAGATGGAAAACATTCAAAAGAACCAACTGAGTATGAAGAACACAATAAATGAAATTATTGTGGAATAAACACCTGATGAAATAAACAGCAGGCTAGACAAAGCAGAGAAATGAATCAGTAACTTGGAGGACAAAGTGTTGGAAAGTGATCAAGCTGAAGAGATGAGAGAAAAGAATTATGCAAAATGAAAATACATTAGGGAACTCAGCAACTCCATCAAGTGTAATAATATTCTTATTATAGGGATCCCAAAAAAAAAGAGGGGGGGAAAGGGGAAGAAAATTTATTTGAAGAAATTATGGCTGAAAACTTTCCTAATCTGGGGAAGGAAACAGACATTCAGATCCAGGAGGCAAAGATTTCCCACAGCAAAATCAACCCAAGGAGGTCCACACCAAGACACATGGTAATTCTAATGGCAAAAAAAAAAAAAAAAAAAAAAAAAAAAAATGGATAAAGAGAGAATTTTAAAAGCAGCAAGAGAAAAGAAGACAGTTACATAGTTACATACAAGGGAAATTCCATAAGGCTATCAGTAATTTTTCAGGACAAATTTTGCAGAAGGGAGTGGCATGATATAGTCAACATGCTGAAAATCTACAGCCAAGAACACCCCATCCAGCAAGGCTATCATTCAGACCAAAAGGAAAGATAAAGAGTTTCTCTGACAAGCTAAAGGAGTTCATGACCACTAAACCAGCTTTACGAGAAATGTTAAATGGGACTCTCAGAGTGGAAAGGAAAGATCATAAGCAAGAGTAAGAAAAGTATGAGGCAAAAAGCAATAAAAATAAGTATATCTGCAAAAAACAGGCAAGGGACTCACATAATCAAAGGATGTAAAATATGACACCACATACCAAAAACATGGAGGGGAGAGGAGTAAAGAATGGGTTCAAGTTTAACAGACTTACTATCAACTTAACATAGACTGCTACATACAAAAGATGTTACATACAGACCTAATGGTAACCACAAATCAAAAACCAGTAATAGATATGCAAAAAATAAAGAGACAGGAAATCCATGCATATCACGAAAGAGAGCCAGCAAACGGTGAGAGAAGAGGGCAAGAGAGATATGATCAGAGAACTACAAAAACAACCACAAAACAAGTAACAAGATGGCAATAAATACATGTCTATCAATAATTACTTTGAATGTAAATGAACTAAATGCTCCAGTCAAAAGACATAGGGTAACAGAATGCATTAAAAAACAAGACCCATCTATATGCTGCCTACATGAGACCCATTTAAGACCTAAAGGCACCATTGAAAGTGAGGGGAAGGAGAAACGTTTGTCTTGCAAATGGATGTCAAATGAAAACCAGGGTAGCAACACTTATATGGGATAAAATCGACTTTAGAACAAACACTGTAACAAAAGACAAAGAAGGACACTATATAATAACAAAGGAGACAATCCCAAAACGAGATATAACAATTGTAAATGTTTATGCAAGCAATATGGGAGCCCCAAAATACATAAAACAATTAATAACAAACAAAGGAACTAATTGACAGTAATATAGTTCCTTGTTTCCAACAAGGAAACAGTGACTTTAAATCACACATTGGACCAGATGGATCTAACAGATATATTCAGAACATTCCACCTTAAAACAGTAGAATACACATTCTTTTCAAATGTACATGGAACATTCTCTAGAACCGATCACACATTAGACCACAAAACGAGTATCAACAAATTCAAAAAGATCAAAGTTATACCTGGCATTTTTTTTATCACAATACCATGAAACTATACATCAACCACGAGAAAAATTCTGGAAAAAGCACAAATACATGGAGGTTAAATAACATGCTGCTAAACAATTAACAGGTCAATCAAGAAATCAAAGTAGATATAAAAAATTACATGGAGACAAATAAAAATGAAAACACAACAGTCTAAAACCTTTGGGATACAGCAAAAGCATTTTTATGGGGGAGTTTATAGCAATGCAGGCCTATCTGAAGAAGCAAGAAAAATCTCAAATAAATAACCTAACCTTGTTCCTAAAGGAGCTAGTAAAGGAAGAACAAACAAAACCACAAACCAGCAGAAGGAAGAAAATAATAAAGACTAGAGCAGAAATAAATGACATGGTAACTAAATAAAACAACAGAACAGATCAATGAAACCAGGAGCTGGTTCTTTGGAAAGATCAACAAAATTTATAAGCCTCTAGGCAGACTCATCAAAAGAGAAAGAGAGAGAGGATTCAAAGAAGCAAAATCACAACGGAAAGAGGAGAAATAACCGACACCACAGAAATACAAACAATTGTAAGAGAATATTATGAAAAATTATGTGCCAACAAATTGGACAATCTAAAAGAAGTGGATATATTCCTAGAAACATACAATCTCCCAAAACTGAGGCAGGAGGACGTAGAAAATTTGAACAGACCAATTATAAACAATGAAATTGAAACAGTAATCCAAACACGCCCAACAAACAAAAGTCTAGGACCAGATGGCTTCACAGGCAAACTCTACCAAACATTTAAAGAAGAATTAACACCTATTCTTCTCAAACTATTGCAAAAAGAGAAGGGGGAGGAAAACATCCTAATTCATTCTATGCAGCCAGCAGTACCCTAATACTCAGCCCAGATAAAGACACCACAAAAAAAGAGAACTACAGGCCAATATCTGATGAACATAGATTCAAAAATCTTTAACAAAATACCAGCAAACCAAGTCCAACAACACATTAAAAAAACCACTGACTGAGATCAAGTAGTGTTTATTCCCAGGATGCAAGGATGGTTCAATATTTGCAAATCAATCAATGTGATATAGCACAACAATAGGAGAAAAGATAACAACCATATGATCATTTCAACAGATGCAGAAAAAGCATCTGACAAAGTACAACATCCATTCATGATAAAACCCTCAACAAAGTAGGTTTAGAGAGAACACCCCTCAACATAATAAAAGCCATATATGAAAAACCCACAGTGAACATCACACTCAGTGGGGAAACACTAAGAGTTTTTCCCCTAAGGTCAGGAACAAGACAAGTATGTCTAACATAGTGCTAGAAGTCCTAGCCAGAGCAATCAGACAATAAAAGGAAATAAAAGGCATCCAAATCGGTAAAGGAGAAGCAAAACTTTCACTATTTGTAGATGACATGATACTATATACAGAAAACCCTAAAGACTCCACCAAAGAAACTACTAGAATTGATAAATAAATTCAGTAAGGTTGCAGGACACAAAATCAATATAGAGAAATCTGTAGAATTTCTACACACTAATAATGAAACAGCAGAAAGAGAAATTAAGAAAACTACCCCATTTCCAGTTGCTCCAAAAATAACAAAGTACCTAAGAATAAACTTAACCAAAGAGGTGAAAGACCTGTACTCTGAAAAGTATGAAACACTGATGAAAGAAACTGAAGATGATTGAAGATTGGAATCTTCATGGATTCTTCTTCATGGATTGGAAGAATAAATTGTTAAAATGTCTACACTACCCAAAGCAATCTACAGATTTAATGCAATCCCTATCAAAATACCAGCATCATTTTTCACAGAACTAGAACAAACAATCCTAAGATTGTATGGAATCACAAAAGACCCTGAATAGTCAAAGCAAACATGAAAAATAAAAAAACAAAAAACAAAACAAAACAAAACAAAAAAAAACCCTGAAGGTATCACAATTCCAGACTTCTAGTTATATTACAAAGCTGTAGTCATCAAAACACTATGGTACTGGTACAAGAATAGACACATAGATCAATAGAACAGAACAGATAGCCCAGAAACAAACCCATAATTACACGATCAATTAATCTTTGATAAAGGTGGCAAGAATATACAATGGGAAAAAGACAGTCTCTTCACAAATGATGTTGGAAAAACTGGACAGCAACATGCAAAAGAACGAAACTAAACCACTTTCTTATGCCATATACAATATGTAAGCTCAAAATAGATTAAGGACCTAAATGTGAGACCTGAAAACATAAAAATCCTAGAAGAGAACACAGGAAGTAATTTCTCTGACATTGGCCATAGCAACATCTTTCTAGATATATCTCATGAGGCAAGAGAAACAAAAGGAAAAATAAACTGTTGGGACTACTTCAAAATAAAAAGCTTCTGCACAACAAAGGAAACAACCAACAAAAGTAAAAGACAATCTACTGAATGGGAAAAGATATTTGCAAATGGCATATCTGATAAAGGGTTAGTGTCCAAAATATATAAAGAACATACAATTCAACACCAAAAAACTGAAATAATCCAATTAAAAATGGGCAGAAGACATGAACAGACATTTCTCCAAAGAAGACATACAGATGGCCAACAGACACATAAAAAGATATTCAACATCATTCATCATCAGGAAAAAGCAAATCAAAACCACAATGAGCTATCACCTCACACCTGTCAGAACAGCTAAAAACAAAACTCAAGAAACAAGTGTTGGTGAGGATGTGGAGAAAAAGGACCCTCTTGCACTGCTGGTGGGAATGCAAATTTGTGCAGCCACTATGGAAGACTGTGTGGAGGTTCCTCAAAAAACAAAAAATTGAACTGCCCTACAACTTAATAATTGCACTTCTGTGTATTTACCCAAAGAATACGAAAACACTAATTCAAAGGGATATATGCATCTCTTTGTTTACTACAGCATTATTTACAATAGCCAAACTATGGAAGCAGCCCATGAATCCACTGATTTACTGACGAATGGATAAAGAAAATGTAGTGTATATATACAATGGAATGTTATTCAGCCATAAAAGAGAAAGAAATCTTGCCATTTGCAATAACATGGATGGATCCATAGAGTATAAAGCTAAGCGAAATAAGTCAATCAGCGAAAGACAGATACCATGATTTCACTCATGTGGAATTTAAGAAACAAAACAGTGAACAAAACAGGGCGGGGCGGGGGGGGGGGACCAAAAAACAGATTCTTAACTATAGAAAACAAACCGATGGTTACCAGAGAAAGGAGAGGTAGGTGAGGGAATGGGTGAAATAGGCGATAGGGATGAAGAGTACGCTTATCTTGATGAACATTGAAAAAATATGGAACTGGTGAATCACTATATTGTACACCCGAAGCTAATATAACACTGTATATTAACTACATTGGAATTAAAACAATAAAAAAAGTCTCTACCTTTGTAAAACTTCTATTTTAGAAGGAGAAAGCCAGACAATAAATGTAATGAATAAATATGTTAGAAGGTACCAAATGTTATAGAACAAGAAGTGAAAGAGAAAGATCATAGTTCAGAAAGCAAGCAGTGGAAGGGGGTCAGGGAGGTCAAGGGCAAAGGCAGTTTGTAATGGGCAGTGAGGTATCTATTGGTGCATAACAAAGCACTCCAAAACTCAAGCAACTTAAAACAACAAGCACATATTATTCGTCAGTGTCCAAGAGCAAGGAACCCACAAGCAGCTTTGCTTGTGGGTTCCCACAAGCAAAGATCTCCCACACAGTGGTCAGCAAGCTGTCAGAGAGATTGTAATCGTCTCAAGACTCAGATGTACCAGACAATCTGCTTCCAAGTTCACTCACATTTTTGGTGGTAGTTCTCTTATTTGCTGGCTCTCCGCCAGAGATTTTGTACCACAGGATTATTTTTTGGTCTCTTACCTATTATCATTTCCAGGTCCGGATTTGCAACGTAAAGGTGATCTTTCCTACACAACGAGAGCCCATGTTTTCAAGGAGGTTGACTGATACATGGGACGCAGCCCATGATCACAGTCCAAAGCGGAAACTGTGGCTATCGTTTACTGAGGGCTTACATTGGCCAAACACTGGGTCACGCCATGTGTTAGTGCTAGTGAAATTTCATCACTAAAACCTTTGGAAAAGAACAATTATTTCATTTTATAGTTGAGCAAACTGAGATTTGAAGATGTGAACTTTTGCCCAACGTCACATGGCGAATAAATGTGGGCACTGGCACTCCAAAACCATTCTAAAATACCTCCTTAAAAGAAATGCATCTAGTTTCCATGGGATGAGACTGTTTTTTCCTTAAGCAATTCAACCTAATGGAGCCATTTAACCAACAAATAATTGTAATAAAAACAATAAGCAGCAAAATGAAATTCCCACAATTAATGCATGTATATGTACATAAATAGATTTAAAATATCACATATATACATGCATATACATACATATGTATGTGTGTATGTATATATACATATATACATGTAATATATATATACGTATATATATACATATATATATATATATATATATGTATGTATATATATAAGAATCCCCTGCAAATGTTAAAAGTCCTACAACAAGAATTTCCCAATTAAAAGGGACCAAGCTTAAAAGAAATTGAGCTCATATTTCATTGTGCAAGAAGAGATATGAAACCCCGTAGCATTTTTAGAAAACATTTTTTGGGTGACAAGTACAATTTAAAGGATCTTATCAATGATGAATTATTCTCGTTGATCTAGGAAGCCTGCCTTTCTAAACAGTTGCTGTGGAAGGGTACCACATCAGGTAGTTGATTTGATTGTGAAATGTATCTGGGTTCAAAGTGGCAAAGGGACCCATAAAAGGGGCCCAACTCCAGAGACATCTTTTTTCTCCCTCTCTTGAGACCTCTCCATAAATCATTCACTGCTCATTCCTGCCACAAGAGAGAACCAATAACTTGTGGCAATAAATCACCTTCTCGACGTCTACGCCCATTGTACATTTGACATTTATCCGACAAAGGCTGCAGATAAATAACCAGTTTCAAACTCTTGAAGTCACTTTACCTTTAAATCATTTTTTTTAGCGGCTACCAATTAAAAGACACAATTTACGTCAATGCGAAGCTATCCATAGGAAGCCTTGAATTCGCCAGAAAGGCAGTACAGCACACACTGGCCACACTTGTCAGTCAACGGGCCACTTGGAAGTCTCTGGATATTCATTACATATCAAGCCAGCTCTTACAGTGTCGTCACCTGTAAGAGTTGACTCAGTTCTGGTCCAGCAATTTCCTAGCTGGGGGGAGCTTCAGTAAGTAACTACACTCCTCTTTGATTTGGTTTCTTCGTATGGAAAACAGTATTAATATAAACTTACCTTCCAAGATATTTGTGAGGGTTAGAAAAGGACAAACAGAGCCTGGCCTACAGAATATGCTCCATAAAGGCAATCACAGTCAGTCTCCTTCATAAGCATCAACGTCCTACATCTGGATATTCACCAAATATTTTTGTGTACCGACTCTGTGCTAAGCAACCAGCTACCCAGTGGGGAGAACGAACAAGGCAAAGAACACCTTAGGTTCTGGGTAGAACGTAGCTTATATTGCAGTAGGAGAGCCTCGCCATCCACAGACAGAAACGTCAACCGGAGTCCTCTGCCCTCAGCAACCCGGAATTGTTAAAATTACTTGTTTTTAAGATCAAGAGAATGATCAGAAAAGCATTCAGAATGGGGGTAAATTGGGCGAAGGGAAAGAGGCCCAAGAGGAATCTAATGCTGTGGGCACTGCCATACTTCTTCAGTTGGGTGGTAAGGTCAAGGCTGTTCACTGAATTACTATGTTTCATAATCCACACATATTTTTTGTATATGTTATTCTGTGTTTTGCATCAAAGAGACATTTGGCAGACTGTCCGACCACACTGACAGCCAGGAAACGTTATCGCCACAGTTGAGAGGTAAGCTGCCTTCACATGTACACAGCACTTTACCGGGTTAGAAATACACAGAACTTTACCGGGTGGGTGGATACAAACAAGGAACTCTCTTCCCCAGAGTCACTCCATCCCTCTGACCTGGCTGAAACCATCTTTCTAAATCCCTTAACAGCCTTACATAGACTCCAAAAGCCTTGGTCACTGTGGCTACTAAAGCTCAGTCAGCCCAGTGCAATGTAACACTTCAGCCTCATGTTCAACTCCAAGTTTACCTCTCCGAGTGCACGCTACCTTTGCTTTTATTTTTAATTTTTTTGAATATTTTTATTTATTTTTGAGAGAGAGACAGGGCCTGAGCGAGGGAGGGGCAGAGAGAGAGGGAGACAGAGAATCCGAAGCAGGCTCCAGCCTCCGAGCTGTCAGCACAGAGCCCAACCCAGGGCTCGAACTCATGGATCATGAGATCATGACCAGAGCCACACATTCAACTGACTGACCCACCCAGGTGCCCCAGTGCATGCTACATTTGTGAACAGACACGTGTGGAATGGTAGAAGGCCACGGACAGCCCCTCAGACCCCTCCCCACCACCTCTCCTTGACTGTTGACACTTGTGGTGTTGGTGGCTGAGGCAAACCTAAGAAAGAGAAATGTCTCCTTGCTGGACCAGCAGAGCCCATTCTCACCTGTGTTGTTACTGACTCTCTGACATCCTTTACTGGCCATCAATGCCTTCTGTGCGGCAGCATCCAAACGCTACCTTCATGGGTCACAGGTCTGGGTGTTCTGCAGGGTCTTCCCATGACACCTGTTCTACCTACCTCTCCCCACGGCTTCTTTGTCCAGTCGGCCAATCTCAGGAGTACATACAGGTAACAAAGCGCCTGTTGGGCATCCTCACTACTTCAGGGACTTCTGAGCAACTCCCCAATCTTAACTGCATCGCATACCAGAAACGCAAGATCAGCCCCAGGCTTAGTCCCTGAGTTTTTCCCAAACCCTTCATTACTATCTTCGGGTAAGTAGAGGCACAAAACCAAAAGTTTACCATCTGAGCAGTATCCAACCAGGAAATAACACAGTGGACCCTTCTTATAAGCGCAACCATGCTACTCCACGCAAGGGAATTCATGATGCCCTTGAAGAATTCACTCGTTTGGTTTGGGAAAAGAACATGATGGTATGTGGTGCCTCCCACGTTCACGCTGAATCGCAGGCAATATTGTCGGAAAATAGGAAAAGCCAACGTCCCTTTCTGTAAAATGGGAGACAACAGAGTCACGTTCCTTGTGGAAAGGATATACGTAACAAAAGAAAATGCCTAGCAAATTTCTCATGAGCAGTGACCTGGGGATGATGACGATGATGGTGGCAATTTGTCCAAAAGCCCAAATTCAACTCTGTTGTGTTTTCTTCCAGTAGCTGCAGATCCAGTGGAGGTGAAGGAAATCCTGTTTTTGTATTCCGTCTCACACCAATAACTATAATCCTAACGTGCCTCCTCCACACTTTGTCCCTCACTGGTGCAATCTCATTTATTACACACCAGTGTTGACGCTGAACGTGGGAACTAGAAGGAGAGTTCAATGTACTGAATAGAAGAACAACAACAGAAGATGAAGAATAAAAGTCGAGGGGAAAATACCAGAAGAGGAAGAGACAGACGTTTGTTGGGGATGATCCCGCATCCATAAGCATGACAGCCGTAACTGGCCTGCAACTGATTGAAAATCAGGAGAGAAAACCCATCTCTGTTTAAGACACCCACGTGCAGGAATCTCTCAGCAACTGGCTGCTTGTTGTGATTAAAGAAATGAACTGAAGTGGAATAAAAACACATGTGTCACTTTTTATCCTAAAAGCAATCTTTCCCTTTTTGCAAAAGAGCATATTCAATTATCTCATTCAATAGATAAAAATGATCTCCACCCTGAAAATAAATATTTGCTTCTGAAGATCACATTACTGAAAATCAAATTACATGCTTGTTTTTATTATTAACAAGAATAAGTTCCACAGCCCTTTATGCATTGCACCTGTCACTCTCCATATCCTACAATCAGATTTCCCTTTAAATCTCATCAAATAACTCCCAAAGTCATTGAAGAGGCAATAAATGAGGTTATGACACAGTGCTCGCAGAGAGCTAAATGTCTTTCATATATCTTTAAGTGGTTATTAATCTCTGAATTAGTTTAGAATACATTAACCTTCAAGGTAAATTAGATCAATCAGGAAAATGACTCACAGGAGCAGGACTGTCTTTTTTGATGTTGTTGTTTTCATTCTGTGCCAAGATGTAGCCGTGGCACCGGCTGTATCAGCCACGGTTAAGTACGGGGCTCCAAGTTATGAAGGGGAGGGGAGGCAGGTTTTGTTTCAGGTTTATTTCCTCCTGGAAGGCCGCCCATCCAGACAGGGGCACAGGATGAGCAGACATGAACAAAATATCACCGTAGTATAGGCAAGATAATTTGATTACTGCCATGGGGAAACAGCATCTCTACTCCTATACTTCCCTCGCTAGTGCATTTTAGAGCTCTCTGCCCAATAACTGCAGGGTGGAATTAAACACAAGAAGTGATACCTTAAAAAAAAAGAATCAAAGTAACTTCTCTTTAAAAGTCCTGAAGCAAATGAATCTGCAATCTTAAATCTTTGTTTTTTCAACAAAGAGAGAGAACCATCTCAAGAAAGCAATTATAACTGTAGAAAAATAGTAGAAATATATGCCAATTACTTTTCTACACAATAGAAGCCTAACGATGGTGATAATCACTTTAATAATTATTCTATCTGGAGTTGATATGGTTGGTGCTTGGCTCATCAAAACTCAGACTTCTCATTATGTTGCTCAGTGAATGAAAAAATACGGGCGGCAAAACCGGGCCATGGGAGGGCACTCTCCAAGTTCTGAACTACCTGAATGATATTTGGGAGAGGCCAGGGGCCCAGCGTTAGGGGTTCACCCTCACAGCTTGTTGGTGGGTGGTTCCTCTTGGGGTCCGGGAGTTACATATTATTGTGATTCATAGATTTAGCCTAAACACAGATTATTGTCACGTGCCATTTTAGCCGTGTGTTGCCACCACACAGCTCCACTGAAATGTATACCGAAAAGAAAATCACCATACACCTCTCCAAAGATGCTTTTTCTCTCTTTTCTCAAAAATCATAGAAAAGCAATTCTAGAAAGCAGAGTAAAACTGCTGGAAGAACATTTGTGGATGGTTTTCAGGACAGGAGAAAAGGCAAACCTCTTTGGTCGGTGGCTCAAAGGATCACGTGGAGTTCCCCATTAATCCTCCAAAAAAGGTACAAAATACCAGTACGATAAGCTTGAGGTTCATTAAGTTACCTAGGTTTTAGAAATTTTAAATTTTTGGAAAGATGACTGTGTCAATACATGGCACAGACCCCCTACACACACACACACACACACACACACACACACACACACACACACACAAGAACTATGACGGAAGTTCACTTAGAGCTGTTAAAAGAAATTTAAAACAGAAAAAGAAAGAGAATCATAAATGAATAAAGTTCAAGACACATTTGAGAACTGGCACTTCTTGCACACTACGCTGATCAGCCTGAAAGAATCATATAATTACAATATCCAAAACAGAAAAAGGCGTGGAGATAAATCTTAAGTGGAAAGATAGTGAAGTGGGGCCTTTTATTAATCTCTTCATGAAATGTTTCTTTTTCTTTTATAAAAAAGAAGCAGCAGTTACAAAAAATGAAAGAGCAATTCAAATAGCCATCTCTTAGATGAACCTTCACTTTCTGGAAGATAAAATATCCCATTATTTTCTTTTCTCCAAGCTCCTCTCAAATTAGAGAAAATTGTGAGTTGGGGCCTTGCCTTCTTTAATAGTGTATAAGACAAATAACCCTTTAATGACTTCGTTTCCAATATAAATACAGTGACTGACAGAGCATACTGTAATTAAAGATAAATAAAACACTTACTTGAAATAAATCACATTTTAATTGGCACTTTAATTGAAGGGATGTTAAATATAATGACAGGATATTAGCCCAGATTGTACTCTTTAGGCAAAATTTGACACCAGTGTTTACTGTTTGTCTTAACATTTGAGCCAATGAAGACGTTTTTACATTCATTTTTACCTAAAATAACTGTCAGTATTTCACATTGGAAATAGAGGTATGAGTTGTAATCTTAGCAAACGAGCCTTGCTGAACTGTTTCCTACAACTGTTGGATTTCTTATGTTTCTGCACATCTTGTGGAAGCTTTTGTTCTAGACCATCTTTTCTAGGATGTTTATATGGCAAGGGCTTAGAAAATAGAGATAGTAGCTCCCTAGGGCCAAGGGTGGATTTGTTTCCTGATCAGTAGAGTATGATAATTTCTCCTTCCAGGCAAAGTTTGGACAGGTTTGCTAGCAACCCCCTTATACAAGACTGGGGTTCCCTAAGCTGGGGTTCCTCAGGTGTGTGTGCAGCAGTCACCTGGCCTGCTTCCCGTCACTGCCACAGAATCTGGGGAAAAGGAAATAATGTGAACAGAAAGCTCAAGCTGCCCGCCATGTTGTGAGTAATACAAGTCCTTCGTCTCTGACCCGGCAGTCTTGTGTTTTCTGCCCTCACCCAAGAAGCTGTGGCAAGCTAAGCTGTTAGCTTGCAAGCAGAATAAAATCTCTAAGTTTTCCGAATTCTTGACATAAATGAGAGACCCTTGCAGAAGATTTTTTTTTAAAAAAGACACTGTTGGCTAACCTAAAAATATTACTATATCAAATAGCCAATCTTGGGAGTGAGCAGTTAAGTTTCTTCAAGGCAGGCAAAAGTTACAGGATGAAATACAATTGTTTCTTCTCTGTTTCTTCCTCTGAGGTCTGCAGAGCACACATCCTAATTCAGCACTCTCGAGCTGTCCGTGGAGCCACGCACTACGGCACAGAGGCTGTTCTCGAGAGATGAAACCCTTGACACCTCAAATGGATGGACACCACTTCCTATTTAGAAACCGGCTGGCCAAGACCGAGATGCTCATCCATTACATAGCAATTCTTTCGATCCTGCTCTGAGAATTAGCTCTTGACATTAGTAGCTGAGATTACAAGACTCGTGAGGAAGCAGAGGAGAAGGGGAAATGTGTAAATGAATGAATGAACTGGTAACCTTGTTCCTGCAGCTCTGGCGACTATAACGGAAGATGAACGGCCTAGTCTCCAACTCAGGGAAGGAGATCCCACGGGTTACAAATCTTGGCTCATGGGATTGGGTGTATTTATCAGCACACTGGATGCTCACTGAAGCCATTTTCCAGATTTATGTGTCTCAAAGTCATGGATTCCTAAACCATGAGAGTGATAGCACTAATGAGTTTCTTCCCACTGCAAGACTGCCCTTCCTCCAAAAGCCATAAATTTCATAGATGGTCAGTGGAAATTCATGAAGGGAAAGAATGCCAACCATGTTACAGAAACCAGTTCTACCTTTAGCCTTGATTCTGGAAGAAACAAATCACCTCAAGGATTCCCCTTTTGGGTCCTATGAAAAGTCTCAGCTCTCGTCTTTGGTAGTCTTAGCCATAGCTACTCTGTACCCCCCAAGCAAGCAAATCCCAAGACCTTACAGACCTTTGTCTTAAAACAGCATAATTAGGGCATAGCAGAGCAACATCTGGGTACTTTACATTCCTGTCCCAAATCCAGTTAGGAACATGGCTAAAGATTTCAATACATCTCTGCAAAGGGATCCAACTCACAATGGTTTAACAAAAAAATGTGCGTTTTAACAAAGATGTCATAAAGAATGAGGAAGAGGAGTTGCTTCACTCAGTGCTCCCAGGAAATTTAATAGGACTTCTCTGTCCTCCCCACAGTCACCTTCCCCTCAACCCCAGGGCCAACCACCTGTCTCCTCTCTCTTCTCCTTGCCACAGCTCTCAAAAAGGCCCACTCTTGTCTCCAAAAATAGCTCTGTCCTTCATCTTTTGTATAGATAACCTGCACAAAGCAGTTTAGTGACAACACAGTATCCCCCACCAGGCACGCAGGCCCTAGGGTGACTCTTCAACTTTGCCCTGATGGCACTAACCACCAACAAAATGCCTCCGAAGTCCAACTTCCTCACCTAGCGAAGGCAGATGAGAGCAGGGCCTCCCTCACAGGCTGAGGGTACTGGGGCGTGGCCCTTGTTCAGCATGGCTTTGGCTCCCAGGGAACACTTAACAGATGGTACCATGCTGAGCTCCAAGAGAGACGGGGGCAGCAGGGGGAACGCACTCAGTTCACCCACCAAACCAACCAAAACCTCACTTTGCCATCACACCTGGTTTCAACACCAGATGAAATCATCACGAAGCATGAATATATGTCTTTTCTTTTTTGTGTCAAGAATTAGTGAGGGTACCTGTTCACCCAGGGTCCTTGACGTTCATACTCCCACCCTTCCCCAGCACGACTGTAATTAAGAAATCTGCTAATTATAGCATAGGTCTGAGATGAAAGCTGCTCTATTTCACTGAAGGAATTGCAACTGTGTTGGCATTTGAAACAATTTAGAGCCTGTGAGATGCTGACAGGTACCTTGGCTGGCTCTCCTGAATTCCCAACCCCAACATGCAAGCTGTGTCACCCCGGCACTCTGGTAGAGGCAGCGGATGACTTATAAACATAAAAATTCAAAGGGACAAACACTTGGGAAAGTGGCATTACACCGACATAGCACCAACTCTTTAAATAGTCCACAAGCATTTTTTCTTGTATTTCCATCAAGAGAATTTTTGAACACGCACGCCTGATACAAGGCTACTTTTTATTTGTGAATTATATACATGTTTTACAATACCAACATATTACATACTTGATAAAACACACATGAGATGAAGGATAAATATTTTGGATAAAGGCCAAGTGTGAAGGCATCTGCTTTTAACTTTTTGAAAGTCTCGGTTTCATGCTTTGTGATAGAGTAATCCCAAGGCTTCATTCTAAGTTTGATTTATTTTACTATTTGTTTAAATGCCTTTCATGTGTGAAACAGTCCCAAAAATAAGAAGGGTATTATTGACGATACCTAATAAATCATGAAACTTAATTTTTCAGTCCCATCCACCAATATCGCGTATGGCTTTTTGAAATGCTTTTGTGCTTGCGTTGGTATTCTCCCCAACCCATGGTTTCTTTAGCAAGAGTATTTTTAAGACACTTGTTCATTTTTTAAGGGTTAAAATAGGAGCTAAATTAGGTATGTTAATTCACAGATAAACAGGCTCATATAAAGATGTTGGGCTGTTTTGGTCCCTGCGAGATCTCCAGGTTCTAAAGTAGCCGAGCGAATAGTGGGTGGTCAATAAATATTTGTTGAGTCAAAGTTTCCAAATAACTACCACTACTTCCATACAGAGAATAGATTTCAGTGGGGGGTAGGAATGTAAATGCAGAGAAAAGGTAGCAGGCTACTGCAATTGTTCTGGCAAGAAATGATGGGATTTGGACTAGGCAGTTAGGATGGAGAAGAATGGAAGAATTCAGGGGCGCCTGGGTGGCTCAGTCGGTTTAGCGTCTGACAGGCTCAGGTCATGATCTCACAGTTCAGGGGTTTGAGCCCCACATCGGGCTGTATGCTTACAGTTCAGAGCCTGGAGCCTGCTTCGGAATCTGTGTCTCCCTCTCTCTCGGCCCCTCCCCTGCCCATGCTTGGTTTCTCTCTCTCTCTCAAAAATAAATAAACGTTAAAAATTTTTTTAATTAAAAAAAAAGAATGGAAGAATTCAAGCCACGTTTTAGAAGAAGAGTCAACAGAATTGAGTGACAGATTATACAACGGAGGCTGAGAACAAGGATGGAGAGTCAAGGATGACAGCCGGATCGAGGCAAGGAAGGGGTTTATGGAGGTGGCGTTAGCTGAGATTTGGAAGAGGGATTAAGGAGACGAGGATTCACACGTCATCATAAAATCCCAACAGCTCTATTCTATAACTTTTCCCAAAACCCAACTATTTCTCACCCAAATCTCTGCTACTAACCTACTTCAAACCATCCCTGGATTTCACCTGACTTTTTACATCAAACTCCTAATTGATCGATTTTCACTCTGTCCCCTCTACAATCTACACAACACTTATAGGAAGTATTTTTATTTATTTTGTAACCTAAACTTTAGTTCGTGCAATATCGGTTTCAGGAGTAGAATTCAGTGATTCATCACTTACATAAAACACCCGGTGCTCATCACAACAAGTGCCTTCCCCTTAATATCCATCACCCATCTAGCTCATCCCCTGCCCACCTCCCTCCATCAACCCATAGTTTGTTTTCTATCCTTAAGAGTCTCTTACACTTTGTTTCTCTCTTCTCTTCCCCCCTTCTCATATGTTCATCTGTTTTGTTTCTTAAACTCCACATATGACTGAAATCATATGGTATTTGTCTTTTTCTGTTTGACTTATCTCGCTTAGCACAATACACTCTAGCTCCATCCACATCATTGCAAATGGCAAGATCTCATTCTTTTTGATGGCTGAGTAATATTCCACTATATACATACGTATATACATATATATATATACATATATGTATATACGTACGTATATATACATAGAGTATATATACATATATATATGTATATATATATATGTATATATACATAGTATATATACATATATATATAGTGTATATACATAGAGTATATACATAGAGTATATATACATATATACTCTATATATATATATATATATATAGAGAGAGAGAGAGAGAGAGAGAAGATATGGTGTATATATACACCATTCATCAGTCAATGGGCATTTTGGCCCTTTCCATGGTTTGGCTATTGTTGATAATGCTTCTATAAACACTGAAATTTGTATTTTTGTATCCTTTGGAAAAATACCTAGTAGTGCAATTGCTGGATTGTAGGGTAGTTCTATTTTTAGTTTGTGAGGAACCCCCATACTGTTTTCCACAGTGGCTGCACCAGTTTGCATTCCCGCCAACAGTGCAACAGGGTTCCCCTTTTTCCACATCCTCGACAACACCCATTATTTCTTGTGTTGTTCATGTTAGACATTCTGACAGGTGTAAGGCGATATCTCATCATGGTTTTGATTTGTATTTCCCTGATGATGAGTGATATTGAGCATCTTTTCATGTCTGTTAGCCATATGGATGTCTTCTTTGGAAAAGTGTTTGTTCATGTCCTCTGCCCACTTCTTAACTGAGTTATTTCTTTTTGGGGTGCTGACTTTGATAAGTTCTTTATAGATTTTGGATATTAACTCTTTATCAGATATGTCATTTGCAAATATCTTCTCTCATTCTTTAGTCTGCCTTTTAGTTTTGGTGACTGCTTCCTTCACTGTGCAGAAGCTTTTTCACTTGGTGAAGTCCCAATAGTTCATGTTTGTTTTCATTTCTCTTGTCTTTGGTGGCATGTCTAATAAGAAGTTGCTCTGGCCAAGGTCAAAGAGGTTTCTGCCTGTGTTCTCCTCTAGGATTTCGATGGTTTCCTGTATCACATTTAGGTCTTTTATCCATCTTGAGTTTATTTTCGTGTATGGTGTAATAAAGTGGTCCAGCCTCATTCTTCTGCATGTTCTCGTCCACGGACCATGAGATCATGACCTGAACTGAAGTCAGATGCTTAACTGACTGAGCCATCCAGGCGCCCCCCCAGCTTTTTCTCTTCTCTTGACATCTTCCATGCATAGAAGATGAGGAATAAACAGCATGCCTCTCTCCCACTCCCGGTTAGTGGATAGAAATATTTCTCTTCTTTTTTCTTCTAAGGTGTCATTAGTCGTATTGTTTAAATTATATTGCAAAAACTTATTTTCTCTTTTTTTAAAACAGTTGAGCATGGGGCAGTTTGTATAAATAATATATTTACCTAACTTTTAGAATTCCTGAACAGAAATAAAAAATCTGGCCAATAATAATAACAACTGTGGAATTGAACACATTTCCTCAAAGGGGCACTCGGTAGGGGAATCTGGTAATTAGAGTCAGCAAACCGCCCTTTGCCAGCAGAACGTCTTTCTTAAAAGCTCAACAAAAATAATTCTGGGGAAAATAAAAAGGCATAATCTATGAAATGCTGAATGCAAACTATACCACATGACCTAATTAAGCGGACTGCTATGAAGGCTATTTCCAAAATATTCAATAAAATGAACCTCATTATGGCAGTTTGGGGAAGGGAGCCTGTTTGTTTTGGAGGTGGAAATTCCAGATAGTACAATATTAAAAGAAGATAGATTTGAAAACAAAAGAGGTTACTGTGAAGAGCAGATAAATGAAGTGTAAGCATATTTGGTGTTAAACATAATTTTTTCCC
This sequence comes from Panthera leo, assembly GCF_018350215.1. Taxonomy (NCBI): domain Eukaryota; kingdom Metazoa; phylum Chordata; class Mammalia; order Carnivora; family Felidae; genus Panthera; species Panthera leo. The sequence goes on from NC_056681.1 coordinate 8,238,507, forward strand.
ACAGCTACAATATCAGGTTCTGCAGCCACACGTGAAATTGAATCTTTTTCTTCACCGTGAAGACACTGTGTTTAGATCCATGGTACCCATCTAATATCATTGATGTGAGTCTTAATAATATTGAAGGCCCGCTATTTATTTAGCAGGCTGAGAGTTTCAAAGTGGGTACATGACTTCATCACCGGATTGGAGAATGTGGAGGTACTTACTGAGCTATGTTAATGGACAAAGTAGATGATTGTTCTGTTGCTTCTAGTCAGTTCATCCTTCTGTCCATCCATCCATCCTTCCATCCATCCACTCAGCTGTCTATGTTCTCTTTTACAGGGAGAAAGAGAATGAGCAGAGGGAGAGAGGCAGAGTGAGAGTGAGAGGGGGACAGAAAGAAGCAGAGAGAGAGAGAGAGAGAGAGAGAGAGAGAGAGAGGGAGGGAGGGAGAGAATCTCAAGCAGGCTCCACACTCAATGTGGAGCCCAACCTGGGGCTCATTCCCATGACCCTGGGATCATGACCTGAGCCCAAATCAAGAGTTGGACACTCAACCTACTGAGCCACGTGGGTGCCCCTCCTTTTTTTCATTCAAATGTTTATTGAATGTCTGCTATGTCTTTTGTTGCTATTTTAGGTGCTGGAGATAAAGCAGGGAATCAAATAAACAAGGTCCTGCTCACATGTGCTTACATAGTAGTGGGGGTTGGGATGGAGAGAGATAATGAACACACAGATAAATAAGTACATGGTGTATCAGGTAAGAATAAATCATAAGGAGGAAGACGAAGCCTGCTAAAGCGTAAAGCCTAACGGAAGAGTGTGTGTGTATGTGTGTGCACACTATTTCAACAGAAACCAGGATGAAGTTTGGAAAAAAAGCTTGAGATCACCTGGGGGGAAGATCCACAGAAGTGGTGCAAAGGCTCTGAGGTAGGAGGGAGTTGGGCTGTCTAGGAATATCACAGGACAATTTGACTGAAGTAGAGTTTTCAAGAAAGAAAGCCACTGAAGTCAAGAGCCGAGAGATACCTTTTGGCAAGGTCGAGTACTCAGGGCCTTGCAAGTGATGGATTTAGTCTTTGAGGGATGGGAAGCCAGTAGAGGGTGTGGGTTTTCCAGTCACCGCATCTGATTTATATGTTAAAATACTACTTCTGGGGGCACCTGGGTGGCTCAATCGGTTGAGCATCCAACTCTGGCTCAGGTCATAATCTCATGGTTCATGAGTTCGAGCCCCGCATCAGGCTCTGTGCTGACCGCTCAGAGCCTGGAACCTGTTTCAGATTCTATGTTTCCCTCTCTCTCTGCCCCTCCCCCACTCACACTCCGTCTGTCTCTGTCTCTCAAATATGAATAGACATTAAAAAAATAAAATAAAAAGGAAGAGAAAAAGCTGGGGCTCGGGGCTCCGAGCCGAGACTTCTGCATTGCCATTGCAAACATCTAACCTTGAGGCCTGAGCTCTGAGCTCACTTTCTTCTGAGTTGTATGTCAGATGCTATAGAAATGGAAAGTTGTCGGTTTCCTGGGACTCTTAATAGCCCTGTACTCTAGAAAGAAATTGGAAATGTTCTCATTTTCCCCCACTATGATTGAACATTTCTGGAGAAGCTAGCAGCCTAAATCAGGTTCCCAGCTGATATAATTATTACATCCAGATCATTAAGGTGATGTCTCTAAAATCTAGTGATTTATTTGGCATTTTTCAATTGGAATAGAATTGAAAAGTTAAATTTCATGCCGAACTATGAAAGAAGAAAGTGGGAAGAAGAGAAGAAGAAAAACAGTGACGTTTCATTTGCAAATAACATGTGAATCATGTTCAGAGCATTCTTTAAAACATCCTTTAGAAATAACACTCCCACTATCACATTGTTAGTGAAAGTCTAAATTGATAAATTTATTTCATTTCTATAGGGAAGCTGGGGGGAGCCCCTGTCAAAAATGTACAGGCACGCACTCTGGAATGAATAAATTCTAGTGCTAACAACTTCTTCAACTTACACAAGTTCCCAAAGATAACCTAACGTCAAAGAGGTCCACTGCAAAACTTGGTAACAGAAGGTCCCTGTAAACAATCTAGATGCCTGTCATTAGAAGACTAGAGAAATCAATCCTGGCACATCCAAAATATAACTGAAATATAGAAGGAGATCATCTCTGAGTTCTGAGGGGGAAATAGATCTAAGATCACTAAGGAAAATCAAGCAAGATGGCGTTCACACTGCAGAGTCAGGTGCTACTAGCTTCAGGTTCTGCAGCGAGACTGGCTTTGAAACCCAGCTCTCCCGTTCACTGGCCATGTGACCTTGGACAATTACTTTCGTCTCCTTCTGACTCAGTTTCCTTTCTGTAAGATAGGGTTAATATTATTTATCTCAAAAAGTATTGGTTGGGATGAAACGAATTAGTGTATGTTAAGCACTTGAATGTGGCCTCAAGAAATGCGAAACACAGAATTTTGAGACATACAAAAGCAGGACGAATTCATCACCAGCATGCCCACACTACAAGGCAAGGTAGACGCTGTCCTTTCAGGCAGAAGGAAAATGATGCCAGGTGGAAATTTCGATCCACACAAAGGAAGTAAAATCATTGGCCATGGTAACTCCATGGGTCAATATCTAAGATTCTTTTCATATTACTTAAATATCGTTAAAAGGCAATTGTTTAAACAAAAAATAAAAACAACATAATATTTATCGAATATGCAGGGTTTATAACATACATGTAACTGACATATAGGACAATACCAAAAAGGCAGGAGGGGAACCAGAAGTAGACTGTTGTAAAGTTCTCATACTATGTGTAAAGTGGTATCATACCACTTGAAAGTAAACTGGGGGCACCTGGGTGACTCAGTCGGTTAAGCGTCCAACTTCGGCTCAGCTCATGATCTCACGGTTTGTGAGTTCAAGCCCTGTGTCAGACTCTGTGCTGACAGCTCTGTGCCTGGAACCTGCTTCAGATTCTGTGTCTCCCTCCCTCTCTGCCCCACCCCTGCCTGTGCTCTGTCTCTCCCTCTCTCAAAAATAAATAAACACTAAAATTTTTTAAAAGAAAGTACACTGATAAAGTTAAGGGTATATGCTACCACCCCTAAAGCAACCGCTAAAATAACAAAACAACTCCTGTGGCTAATAAAACCACAGAGGAGACAAAAATAAGGTATATGAACATTTAGGTTATCCAAAAGGAGGTGGATAATGAGAGAAAAAAGAACAAAGAAAAGATGAGAGAAACTTAAAAAAATCTCAAGATGATAGATTTAAATAAAAGCAATACCCAAGTGTCTACTGTCTATGAAGAATGAGCTCTAATATAATGACACACACTGGTTAAATATAAAAGAATGGAACAAATGTAATACACTAACCCTAGCCAAAAGAAAGCTTAAATGACTAAGTTGTTACAAGAAAAAGTAGATTTCATAGTAAAGAATATTTCCAGGTATAATGAAGGCCACCTCAAAATGAGAAAAGGGTCATTTCACCAATAAAACATAACAATCCGGAGGTACCTGGGTGGCTCAGTCAGTTAAGCGTCCGACTTTGGCTCAGGTCATGATCTTGAGGTTCATGAGTTCGAACCCCGTGTCGGGCTCTGTGCTGAGAGCTCAGAGCCTGGAACCTGCTTCAGATTCTGTGTCCCCTTCTCTCTGCCCCTCCCCCGCTCATGCTCTGTCTCTCTTTCTCTCCCAAAAATAAATAAACATTAAAAAAAAATTTTTTTAAGACGTAACAATCCAAAACATTTATAAATCTGATAACAGAGTTTCTAAATACATGAAGTAATGATTGATGGAACTGTGAGAAGAAATAAAAATCTAGAGTTGTATTCAAAGACATCAATACCGGGGCACCTGGGTGGCTCAGTCGGTTAAGAGTCCGACTTCGGCTCGGGTCACGATCTTGCGGTCCGTGAGTTCGAGCCCCGCATCAGGCTCTGGGCTGATGGCTCGGAGCCTGGAGCCTGCTTCCGATTCTGTGTCTCCCTCTCTCTCTGACCCTCCCCCGTTCATGCTCTGTCTCTCTCTGTCTCAAAAATAAATAAACTTAAAAAAAAAAAAATTCAAAGACATCAATACCCTCTCTTAAAAACTGATAGAACAAGGGCGCCCGGGTGGCTCAGTCAGTCAAGCGTTTTGTTTGTTAACGTTTTTGTTTGTAATTTTTAAAAAAAATTTTTTTAAACAGTTTTTAAAATAATTTATAGAACAAATAGACAGAAAACCAGTAAGGATACAGAAGACTTGAACACCATCAACCACCTTGACCTATTTGGTGTTGATCCAACAACAACAAAGTAGACCCTGAACATTTACTAAGATAAATCATATGCCACGCTACAAAATAAGTATCAACAGATTTGAAAGATTTAAGTCATATAAAATATTTTTTGCCCCTAATAGAATAAATTAGAAATCAGTAACAGAAAGATTGCTGGAAAACCCACAAATATTTTAATATTTAATACCCTGAAATATACACCAAATATAACCCAAAGGACCAAAAAAAAAAAAAATCAAATGGAAAATTAGAAAGTATTTTGAACCAAATGGAAATGAAACAAAAACATAACACAACAAAAAATATTTGTGAGATGTTGCTAGAGGAAACTGTATAGTTTCCTATATTTAAATGCCTATATTTGAAAAGAAGAAAAGTCCCAAATAATAGTCACAACATGGATGGCTCTCAAGATAATTACGCTACGTTACAGAAGACAGAAAAAAAAAAAAAGGTTATACACTGTATGAGTCGATTTTTATAAAATTCTTGAGACTACAAACTACTCAATAGTGACAGAAAATAGACTGGTGTTGGCTGGGCACCTCCCAGGGGTGTGAGGAGGGGTCAGTAGGGACTGGTCACAAAGGAACATGGGGAAACTTTTGGGAGTGATGGTTAAGTTCATTATCTTAATTATAGTGAATGGATTCATAGGTGTAGATATGCCAAATTTTATCAAACTTTATACTTTATGTATGTGCAAGTTTATTGCACATGAATTATACTTTAATAAACTGTTAGTATTTATTTTTGAGAGAGACAGTGTGAGCAGGGGAGGGGCAGAGAGAGAGGGAGACACAGAATCCAAAGCAGGCTCCAGGCTCTGAGCTGTCAGCACAGAGCCCAATGTGGGGCTTGAACTCATGAGCCGTGAGATCACGACCTGAGCCGAAGTCAGACGGTTTAATGGACTGAGCCACCCAGGCGCCCCTAAACTGCTTTTTAAAAAACCATGCCTATTTGCTTATTAACCTATCTTAACTAGGAGTGGGATACTGCTGATATGTGAGGGTAGGGGACCTGAGCACCAAAGGGAAAGAAAAGGACTAATACAAAAAGGTACCTATGAAATGTTCCTGTGCATGAATTTGTGTGCAGTTTAAATGAATATCATCTGTAACCCACTTTGTTCCGAAAGTGTCCAACTATGCCTCTGAATCCCATCCCCTTCTGAATGACCAACAATATAATAACGAAAGTAACAAAACTCCAGTGCCTTTCAAGAAGCAGGCACCATGCTATATGCTGGGCACATACATGGTCTCATCTTATCTTTATAACAATCTTATGAGACAAGTATTAATATCATCCCCATCCTTCAGAGGAGGGCAGCTGCTAACCAGCCCAGACTTTTCTCAAGCACTGATTTCCTAGTGCACTCGGCTGTCTGATCACGGCTCCCAGAGAATTGTCTATGTTCACAGACACCAAACCCTAAAGGAGACACACTCTGTGCCAGAATATAATGGGACCATCCCCCCAAAAGAGCAAAACTCCATTCCTAGTGAAAAGAGTTTAAAAGCAAGCGAAAAGGCGCTTTATCTGGTTGGAATATACCAACGTAAGTATACAGTCGAATGGTCCAATGTCTACTCCTCTAGTATGTTACCTACACATCCATGTTAAATCCACACATGGGGCTTGGATGGCCCTAGATGAAGGAAACGAAACGATCCTGGTTTGGCTGCACAGTAGAAGCATGTGGGGGTCACCACCAAGTCCAGGCCACACCTCAGGCTGAATCCACCAGATTCTCTGGGAGCAGAGTCTGGGCATCCAGCACTTACAAACAGAACAAAACTCCCCAGATGATCCTAACCTGCAGCTGAGGTGAATAAATCGCTATTTGTTCTTCAGCGTAAAATAGAGGAATGGGCTCTCTGGAATAGGAGACATTTTGAAAATAAGAAGACTCCTTGAGGTAACGGAAACGACCATAAACACCGTCTGATCTTCAGACATAAATGGCATACAGCTGCATGGGCCCAGACAAATCTCTAGAATCAAACAGACAAACAAATCTTACCCATTGATGCCCATTTGGAATTAACTTCCTGACTCTACCCCTTAATTCCCACTTAAGATATTGGTAATTGTCCCCTCTCTAGTTGAGACCTCCAGTGTGGCCTCCAAATTTGGGACATTGTACAAACAGTCTCCTAGCAGCACATGAAAGCTGATCTACTGAAATCTGGACCGCGATGTGCCAACAATGAACATCCTAGGCACCACGTTTTCTGTTTTAATGGAGACACCCTATGTGTTCAGTTTGACCTAGCTTTCTGATTAGGTTGTTGGCAGTCTTTTACGGGGGACAATGCCAGTGAAGGTGCTTCCAAAGACCATAATCTTCAAACCTTGGTGCACACTTTGTGCATTTGCTCATTCACTCATTCCTTATACACCTTCATGGAATATGTTTTCCGGAGTTGGCATCTGCTTAAGGGCCCAGGCCACAAAGCTAAGAAACACATTCTGTATCCTCAAAGAGTTTACCACCTAGTAAGGAACTCAGGCGACCAAACCAACAACTAAACCAAAGGGTGGTTCACAAAGAGAGAAGAAAACAATAAGCTAAGTTCCATCAATTATGGGCTGTGTGATCTTGGGAAATCTACCTAACTGCTCTGTGCCTCAGTTTCCTTGTCAACAACACTGAATTATTTTTTTCTTTTTTTTTAAATTTTTTTCTTAATGTTTATTTATTCTGAAGGAGAGGGAGACAGAGCAGGAGCAGGGGAGGGGCAGAGAGAGAGAGAGAGAGAGACAGAATCTGAAGCATGCTCTAAGCACCAAGCTGTCAGCACAGAGCCGGAAGTGGGGCTCGAACCCACAAGCTGTAAGATCATGACCTGAGATGAAGTCGAACGCTTAACCGACTGTGCCACCCAGGCACCCCAACAACACAGTATTAAAAGCACCTGCCATTATGGTTGTGATGGGTACTAAAAGAGTTATGATTTGTAAAGTGCTTTGAATGGTATTTGGTATATATCAACGTTTGCTCAAGAAAACAGATAAAAAAAATTTTTTAATCTATTACCAGCATAGAGAAGGCAGAAATAAATCCACACAATACTGGCCGGTTCATTTTTGACAGTGGTGCAAAGGTAATTCAATGAGGAAAAAAAATTTCTTTTCAATAAATGTTGTCGGAACAGCTGGTTATTAGGTACCAAAAGAGGAGGACCTTGACTTACATTTCACTCTACGGACAAAACCCAAAGCGCACCCACCGTAGGTCCAAATGTAAAATCTAAAATTATAAAACTTCAAAAGGAGAACTTCGGAGAAAAGTCTTTATGACCTTGTAGTGTGCAATAATTTCCTCCAGAAGACAGAAAGTACAAATCGTAAAAGAAAACATGGGGGGTGGGGGGGAGGGAGAAAGAAAGAAAAACGTTGAAAATCTGGACATCATCAAAAGTAAAGACTCGTGCGTCGGAAAAACTATTAAGAGAATGATGGAGGGGCGCCTGGGTGGCTCAGTCGGTTAAGCAACTGACTTAGGCTCAGGTCATGATCTCACGGTTCGTGGGTTCGAGCCCCGCGTCGGGCTCTGTGCTGACAGCTGGGAGCCCGGAACCTGCTTCGGATTCTGTGTCTCCCTCTCTCTCTGCCCCTCCCCTGCTCATGCTCTCTCTCTGTCTCTCAATAATAAATAAATGTTTAAAAAAAATTTTTTTTTTTTTTTTTTTTTTTTTAAAGAAAAGAATGATGGGATGATGTGACCACAGCCAGGAGTGAGGGCAGGACGCATGGAGGCTGGGGAGCGAGGGAAGGCAGACACAGGCCACTTGAGCCGGGCAGGTGGCCGCTCTGACCAGCAAGGGAACTTACAGACGCGGCGGTCTCTGTCCGGAGCGAGGAAGCCTCCGCACCAACGGCCAGAATCTTCAAAGTTTACAGAGAGGCCTCACGGGGCCACGTCTACCGTCCAGAAGGGCTCTGGGCTCCCCCCCGCCTTGCTCCCTCAAGGCTGCGACCTCGAAAATGGCTCCAGAGAAGGGAAGGAGGAAGGGGGCAGCGACCACGGTCAGGGGCGGGGCCAGGGGCCTCCAATCCCCAGGCAGCTTGAGGGTCAGCCCTGGCCACGCCCCCTCCATGAGCTTCCCCCAACAGGAAGACGCGTGGATGGCGAATGGGCCACAGAAAGAAGGCTCAACATCATTCCTCATCAGGGAAATGCAAAGGAAAACGATGTTGTGATACCGTAACACATCCATTAAAGTGGCTTAAAAAAAAAAGAAACACGGACAATGTTAAGTGTCAAGGACGTGAAGCAGGTGGAACTGGCATGCATTGTTAGTGGGAAGGCAAAATAGCACCAGTCTGAAAGTTTCTAATAAACATGCACTTACCGTAGGACCCAGCAATCCGGCTTCGAGTATTTACTCAGGAAAAATGAAAATGCATGTCCACACGAAACCCTATATGCAAATGTTTAGAGCAGCTTTCCTCATAATTCCCCCAAACTTTAAGCAGCTCAAATATCCATCAGCTGGGAAATGGATAAAGAAGCCGTAGGCCTGCCCTACAATGGGGTGAACAGCAATAAAAAATAATAAATAAATAGCACACCACTGATACCTTCACTGGTGGATGCATTTCAAAAGCATTATGATACGAGAGAGCACATACTGCTATATGATTCCATGTGTATGACATTCTGGGAACATCAGAAGTCCAGGGACAGACATCACATCAGGAGGTGCCAGTGCTGGCGGCCTGGGGTGGTCAGAAGGCTGGCTGACTGCAAAGCGGCTTCAGTGGATTTTCAGAGATGACAGAAATGTTCTTTATCATGATTGCGGTGGTGATTCCATGACCATATACATTTGTATAAACTCTCAGAAGTGCAAAGGCTATATTTACCTGTCTGTAAATTATACTTCAATAGATCAGACGGAAAGTGCTCATAAAAGTAAGGTGTGCTTCTTGTAAAAAATAAAATACGCAGTAAAAAGTAAAAGGTTCGCTGTTAACAGATCATGTGTGTGTGCGTGGTTTTCCTCTGGTCACACCACTGTGTACACTTGTTGAAATAAACAGAACCATGGACTTGGAAGGGGTGAATGTAAATAAACCTGACTTTAAAAAAATTATAAGAATGCCCCACTAAGAAGGGAAGAAAACAGAAACTCCCTTGAGAGATTTAGTGACTGGATCGAAGGTTTGAATTTCATTAAAAGATAGGTAACTGTCAGGGCACCTGAGTGGCTCAGTTGGTTAAACGTCTGACTTCAGCTCAGGTCATGATCTCGAACTGTTGGTGGGTTCAAGCTCTGTGTCGGGCTCTGTGCTAACAGCTTAGAGCCTGAAGCCTGCTTCAGATTCTGTGTCTTCCTCTCTCTCTGCCCTTCCCCTGTTCATTCTGCCTCTCTCTCTCTCTCTTTCTTGGAGAGAGAAAAAAAAAAAAACAAGGTAGGTAACTATTTATGGTTGGAAATCGACCATTGAAATCCCACCCCGTTACCTACAGAGCCACAGAAAATCCATAGGCTTTTTTTTTTTAAACTTTGAAATGTATCCTAGAGCTTTTTAAGAAACATACTTTGGCCTAATTGTGTCATGCTTAGGCATCGGCATTCTCTGAGCAGGGCTGAAGGGCCAAGCAGGGATAGAAAAAAATAAGTAAAATCAGCCACTGTTTGACTAGGATAAAAAGCAAAAACCAGGGGCACCTGGGTGGCTTTGTCGGTTGAGCAACTGATTTCAGCTCAGGTCATGATCTCGTGGTTCGTGAGTTCGAGCCCCACATCCAGCTCTGTGCTGACATCTCAGAGCCCGGAGCCTGCTTCAGATTCTGTGTCACCCTCTCTCTCTGCCCCTCCCCTGCTCGTGCTCTGTTCTCTCTCACGCAAAAATAAACATTAGAAAGTGTTAAAAAAAAAAAAAAAACTGTCTGAGGGCATCAGAGGGGCCTCCAGGAAGAGATGGCATTTGAACGGGGTTTTGAATGGTAAGTGGAAGTCTGTCTTTTGAGGAATTATTTGGTGGACATTCTTGGTATGTGATTTGAAATTCAGTCCACAAAATATTTATCGAGTACCCTCTCTGTGTTAAGCATCAGATTAGGGTGGGGTTTCCAGCCACCCCACTGCTGACGCCTGGGGCTGTGTTACTCTGTTGTGAGGGGCCAGCTTGCGCAACACAGGGCATTTAGCAGCATCCCTGACCCCAACCCACTAGACGCCAGAAGCACCTACCCCCCAGTTGTGACAACCAAGTGTCTCCAGACATGGCAGATGTTTCTTGGGCAGCAAAATCAACACACACACACCACCCTGAATCACTGCACTAGAGTCCTAGGATCAAAATATTGAGCGAGACTCCCTACCTAAAGAAGCTGACCATCTCATTGCAGGGAGAAAAAGCAAATAGGACTTATGGTGCCGATTCATGTTACAGATTGTGTGTGCGTTTGTGTGTATGTGTGTGTGCACATTTTGAATAAGATAGGTCTGCATGGGACGGTGGTTAGAGATGCAGAATCTAGAGAACTGAAGATAGGCCCGCAGGGTCTAAATGGGAGCTCTATCACTTAGAAAATATGTGATCTGGGGGACTTTTCACTTGAGTTCTGTATGTTCCAGCTTCCCTGTTTGTAGAATATGAGGCAGAAACCTACATCAGAGGATTGTCAAAAGCATTGAATAACTCCAGATCAGGGGCGCCTGGGTGGCTCAGGCAGTTAAGCATCCAACTTCGGCTCGGGTCATGATCTCACGGTTCGTGGGTTTGAGCCCTGCATTGGCTCTGTGCTGACAGCTCAGAGCCTGGAGCCTGCTTCGGATTCTGTGTCTCCGTCTCTCTCTGCCCCTTCCCTGCTCACGCTCTGTCTCTCTCTGTCTCTCAAAAATAAACACACATCAAAAAAATGTTTTTAAAGAAAACAACTCCAGATTGGAAAACACAGTGTCTGAAACATGGTAAGGACTCAGTGAATGAACTCAATAAATGTTAGTTGTTGTTAATTTCTCCCATTTAAGGCCAAAAGGGTCTTGAAAGTCTATAATAAGTTGTGCGTGGTGTGCCTTCAGTATAGTAGATATTTCATAAATATTTGAGGGAAGTAGGGAGGGAATACATAAATAAAAATATTAGCTGGTTATAAGTTACTCTCACCTCTCAAATAAGCCTGTGAGTATCTACCTAACAGAATGGCAGTGAGAACAAAATCTTTGAAAAGTGCCTGATACTAATAATAAGCGTACAATGCATTTTTCAATTGGGGTCATTATTAGTAGTGTTATTTTACAGTCAGTCATCAAGAGATCTTCACCAGGTGAGGTTCCTCCAGAAAAGACTGATAGATTCTGAACTTTTCTTCAAAGACCTTCATCTTTCACAAACGTACCAGAAAGAGCCCCTTTTGCTTACCAGCCAGGGAGCCAGGTAGCTGTGACATCACTAATTTAAGCTGAGAGGGAGGAAAAAGAGTTGGGACTGATGGCAAGTGTTTTGGCAAGAAGCTAAAACACTCGCCCACTCGGACATCTGTCTGCTTGTGTTCTGGTTTCATTGGACATCATGGAGACGAAGACGCCAGAAGATGAACAAAATAAAAACACGTGGAACTTCTGGCTCTGTGTGGAGGGCCGTCACTCAACACAAGCACACTCTTGACATGTCCAAAGGTCGGGCATTTCCTCACCTGTGGTCGGGGATGGAGGCAGGAGCACGGGTGGAAGGAGAAGGTGGAAGAGTGAGGGAGGCCACTACCTTTGTGTGTAGTGCTTGCTGGGTATGAGTTGCAGACACGAAGGTAGCTGGTCTCAGGAACAGTCAGAGAAGAGGGATGATAGGTGAAAGAGAAGCACAGACTTCCTTCCTGGAAAACTGCCCCTTTCCTCCTCCACTTCACGTTCATTAACACTCCCCATGGTGGACCAGATTGTGTCTTCCCAAAGTTCATACGTCGAAGCCCTAACCTCCTGGGGGACGGTATTAGGAGGTGGGACTTCGGAGAGTTGACTGGGGTTAGACGAGGTCTTGAGGGTGGGGCCCTCATGTTAAGATTAATGTCCTTATCAGAAGAGACACCAGAGGGCTTGCTCTTTCCCCCCACCATGTGAAGACACAGCAAGAAGGTGGCCATCCGCAAGCCAGGAAGAGAGCTCTCAGCAGAAACCAACCATGCTGGCGCCTTGACCTTGGACGGCCGGCCTCCACAACTGTGAGACACTAAATGTCTGTTGTTAAACTACTCAGTCCATAGGATTTTATTAAGGTAGCCTGAGTTGATGGAGAAAGCTCTTTAAATCCCAGCTCAAAGAGCTCATTCTTAAGGATTATATTTCTTTTAATCCAACAGATTAGAGAAGGGCCTTCAGCTGTATGCTCTGGTTGAACCCTGGCTTTTTTCCAAAGTAGTTCTATATGTGGGGGAGTGTTTCATGGACATCTATTCCCTAACCCCACCTCTACTGACCTGGAATCTCCCCGAGGACAGGACCACATGTATTTAAGATCGTCCCTCTATACCTAGCATCAGCATACGGGATTAATATGATAATATATTTGCTTGGGGGACTTGGAGAGACAAAAGACTAAGATATACTGTCCCACAAAGATGTCTAGCCTTGCTTGCGCTCTCTCAACTGCTGTATCAGATGCTGTCTCTGCATTAAACATGGCATTTTGGGTCACATTCGCAGCCCTCGGTCTTACTTCTGCAGCTCTCGTCTCAACCCATTTCACCCTGACTTGCACCTTCCATGTTACCAATGACATTAGAATTCAAACCCTCATTTCTTTCCTCATGTCACTCTTTATATCTGACTCATGTGATTGTCTTCCTGATCATGACCTGGAACTTGGCTCTGCATGGGGAGCTGTCTTTCAACCCAAGCTTTCTAGATGTTTATGCGCCTAGTGACTGCTTCAAAATACGTGCAGCAGAATGACAAAGCAGAAAGGAGAAATGGACAAACCCGTAACTATAGTCAGAGACTTCAAAACCCTGTCTCTCAAAACTTGATAGAAGAAGTAGACAGAAGATCAATATGGATATACATGACTTGAGTTAATCGTCAACCAACTTGCCCTCGTTGACATTATTGACATTCCACGCAAGAACACGAGAATACACATCCTTTTCAAGGGCGCGAGTATCATTTCAAGAGCATATGGAAGTTCCTGAGGAAGTCAAGGGGAAAAGGAAAAACTCAAGAGGTTCAAGCTTGGGCCACTACCTGCCTTTGTTCTCACAGTCCAAATAAGCTCATTTCGAATCCCACTGTGGTTAATCAAGCAGTGATTAATAAAGCAGTGATCACCTTTAGTAAAATAAATAGCAGATAATGAAGGAGATTTAAAAGGGAGATAAAGAGGAAGACAATGAGGAACGAAGCCCACAGGCTCATTATCCATTCCAAAAAGAGACAGAGAAACCTATTCGTTACAATTACAAATAACAGTTTTCTCTGAATTAAGGTATTCTTCAAGAAGTCATTGCACTCCTAAATATCCAATTAAATAAGTAATACTATGACACATCGTAAAACCCTTTCAAGGCTTTGAGTGCTAAAGAAAACTCCGCTTAAACGTCGGAAGGAGTATGGTGCATGTGGGCCTATAATTCTTGCCTCCTCCTATTGTTAATAGCTCTATGTTTCTTGTTTATTTTACAAATGGGCTCAGCCAAAGGCACACGTGCAGATTCTTTGTGTGTGTGTGTGTGTGTGTGTGTGTGTGTGTGTGTGTGTGTGTGTATCTGAATGTGAATGAATTCTGTTCCTTGAAGAAAACCATTTGGGGAAAGTAAAACTTGGAAATAATAAATTAAATATCAGAAATAGAAAGAGATGTTTATGTGTAGATTGTTTTTCATATATTTTTTCCTCTCTCTCTTTTTAAGTTTCCTCTCTCATCAGCTCACCTTTGCCCTCCAAAGGTGTGATCAATTACTGCTTTTTGTCTTGAATCAATATGTTTCACAAAAAAGGAAAATTGGTTTTTCTTATAGACTGTGAATCAATTACATTAAGCTATGTAATACAAGGTGTTAACATTCTGTTTAAATGTGTTGTTTAAAAGATTCTGTTTTAGCTAAGTCTTGAATAACTAGAAAACATAATAAAATATGATTGCATTTTGTGAGTCTGGGCCAATGATTTTTTGGTGAACAACAATAAACATTAGATTTGTCCTGTCTCCTGATCGTCTCTCCTCCTTAGGGAATATTCTTCTTAACATCAGAGACATTCTTTAAAAAAACGTAGAGGCTTAAATGTTTTGTTTTAAAAGGCATGGCATTCATTATTGCCCTCTTGGCCTTTCTGTCCATTCCTGGGATTGGTTTTGAATGAGCTCTGTGAACACTGATGGGATGGAAACCATAAATGCTCAACAATGGCTTCTTTCCCCCTCTCTCTGCTTCCCTACATGCCTCAGCCTATCTCCGCTTCTAAGCATGGCCTGCCGCCTTCTTTTTGCTGTAATTCACATTTTAACTGGAAATGACTTCTCATTTCCTAAGCTCTTTTTGGCATTTTAAGCTCTGTTAAGGGTTTTCCTTAAACTTTAATGCACTTCATTAGAAGGATAAAATAAAGCAATCTTACCATCCTTTATGAATAATTAGTGACTTAGAAACAAGCCTTGAAGCTGGTGAAAATTTCACTGTAAGGTAGTGAAATGATAAAAATACACTTTGATGCACTTTAAAGAAAACATCATAGACTAATAATATGGTATCTCAAAGGAACAGATCAGACTGACAGCAAAATTACTTTTCAGGAAACAAAGTAGTTATGACATTTATAGCAACCTTTATAAAGGTTTGTAGCATAAGAAAAGGAAGACACTTAATTCCATTATTTTCACGTGCTTTATAAGTAACCCCAGTCAAAAGGAAAGCTCGTGCACACACACACACACACACACACACACACACACACACACACACACCTTTAGAAAAAAGAACACATTTTCTTTTACTCCTAAGCATAAAGAACGGATAATTTTCTAGCTGCTGTTACCTCTTCCTTTCCTAGAAAAGGCAAACTCTGAACAGAATCAAAACCACGTTTACCTGCCAAAGTGAAAAATGGTAGAGTTGCCATGAGCCAGCCCATTCGTATGGCATTTTCATCTCTATAACCCCACTTTCTATAAAACTTAACACAACAGTGTTTTCTTACATTGTACGGCCTTTGTTAATTCATTCAGTTATCTCCAAGTTGCTTCCTTTCAATTTTTCTTCAAGATGATTTATTTATACAAAGCCATAAGGTGGATCCCGTGAAATTGAAAGTCATTTCTTCAGTAGGTGAATTCACAATTCTGTGAGTGGGTTTTATTTTTCTATTTTTCTATTCCCAAAGTATAACCAGAAGTCACCAAATATTAAAGAATCTTTTCAAATGAAATCAATAATCAAGCCAGTTTTTTTTTAACTCAAACTGGGTCAATCTTGTTGGCTAGAAAAAATATATATATATCAATCCAATTTTGAAAAATAAAGGCTCATACAGTCAACACTGGAATTTTGTAGAAATACTTACCTTATACTCAAGTATCCTTGGTTGCCTCAGAGATCATATTGTCCTGTAACACAGTCATCTTACAGAGGTGAATGGACAGCATTCTCAGAGGGCCCCCCAATGAACCTATCTCCTGGTTTTCTAGTATTTCTTCCCGTGGCTAATCCCCTCTTCTTACTGACCTGGACTTACTGAACTGCTTCTAATGAACAGAATATGACAGAAGTGATGGCTTCTATATTGAAGTCTCTCTCTCCCTCTTTCTTGCTTCCGGGAGAAGCCAGGTGCCATGTTGTGAGGCAGACCAGTGGAGGGTCCATATGCATCAGCATGGGTGTGTATCTTCTGGGGCCCGACAACGGCCATCTAAGCGAGCTTGGAAGCACACCCTCCCAGAGCTGAGCTCTGTGATGACCATATCCCTGGCAGATGACTTAGTTGCAGTCTTGTGAGACCCCGAGCCAGAGGCACCCAGCTGAGCTGCTCCTGGGTCAGATCCCTGACCTACAGAAACTGTGAGATAATAAATGTTTGTTGGTTCCAGGGGCTAAGTTTGGGGATGATTTGTTACACAGCCATTGATAACTAACACAAGATGTAACTGAACCCCTTATGTGATGTCCAAGAGATGTCAACCTTATAAAGGATGCAACTATGAATTGTGCTGTGGAAAGCCACAGTGTGGTTATTCATTGAATTGGTTTCCAAGTTGATGTAATTTTGTTAGGTATTCACTTCCTTCCTATGCCAAGAATTCATCTCGTTTTTCTCTCATTTCAAAGGAGATATAAATATGGGGAGGAGAGAAAGCTGTAAGACACTCTAAAAGGTTAAACAAGAAAACTAAGAGATACTTATAAAGTCTATGTGTCCACCACAGGCACATTCCCAGAAAAAGTAGTCAATTCTTACCTTGCAGGCATATAAAAAAGGACTTGCTAAAATAACATATTGTTGGGGCACCTGGGTGGCTCCGTTGGTTAAGCATCCAGCTCTTGATTTCGGCTCAGGTCATGACATGATCTCACAGTTCATTGGTTCGAGCCCCACATGGGGCTCTGTGCTGACAGCATGGAGCCTGCTTGGGATTCTCTGTCTCTCCCTCTCTCTCTCTCTCTATCTCTGCCCCTCCTGTGTGCACACTCTCTCTCTCTCTCTCTTTCAAAATAAATAAACTTTAAAAATAAAATAAAATAAAGCAATTTTTTGTAAATGAAGAGTCATATTAGAAAGCTGACTGAGAAGAATAATGATCAAAAGAGAATACACAGGACAAAAGCAAGGATAAACATGATGCAAGGCTCATAGATTCACTCTCCAGCTAAAATGCATTGGTTGTCAAAACTGTAGATATTTCAAGGCTTCCACACTTCCTAGTGAGCACTCGCCACTTGCCTCGCTGACACCAATTCCCACTTCTTTGTACCCACCTCCCTCTTCTCAGTTCTTGCTGAACGTGGCTCCACCTATATTAAGGATAGAACACCCAGGCCAGCCAATCAAACCACCATACATCCCTGCTATCTGTCACATACATCCCTGCTATCTGTCAATGATGAGCATGTGACCTAAGCTGGTCCAATCAGAAGGAATCTCTGTGTGCTCCCTAGAAGGCTTTCTTTCTCTCGGGTGGCTTCAACCCAGAGCTGTAGGAAGACGGAGCCCCCAAAGCCATCTGTCACTGGGTGCTGTTGCCTGTATTCTTCGAATAAAGCCAGCACAGAAGACGGCATCAGGAATAAATCCTAATGACAGTGTGTGAGCCCTGAATCCAGCTCCCCTGAAGCCAATCCTGCCTGTGAATGTTCAGTTATTCCGCACCAATAAATTTCCTTTTTAGCTTGTATCGGTTAGAGGCAAAATTTTTGGCTGATGAGTTGTTTGGATTTTTTTTTTTTTTTAGATCACATTTGATAGAAAGTTTCTTAATGCCTTCAGGTCCAAGCATTTAAAAAATCTTAGCTTGTTTCAAACTTGATGGATAGCCTCAAGGGTTTGAGTATTTTTGGGTCAGCTTATATCAGAACCTCACAAAATCTTTGTTATATAAAGGATCTGCTGCTACCAGCCAATGCAACAGGGAAGTATGATAATCATTATAATAATTTTTACAATAATCATTTTTGTAATAGTCGTTACCATCACCATCATCAGCCACATACTAAGCGCTTCATATGCATCAAGTACTATGCTAAGCACTTTATGTATATTATCCCATTATTCATTTTCCTAGAAACAGGAGACTAGTTAAAATACAGACTCTAGAACCCAAGCACTCCAGATTTAAATCTTTTTTTCTGCCAATTTCTACCAGTGTGACCTTGTTTAAAATCTCTTTGTCTCCACTTTCCTTGTCTGTAACATAGAGAGTGACATTGCTGTTTTCATTAGAAAGTTGTGAGGATTAAAATAATTAATATCTTGGGGGTGCCTGGGTGGCTCAGTCGGTTAAGCATCTGACTCTTGATTTCAGCTCAGGTCATGATCTCCCAGTTCAGTGAGTTCGAGCCCCATGTGGGGCTCTGTGCTGAGAGCATGGAGACTGCTTGGGATTCTCTCTCTCCCTCTCTCTCTCTCTCTCTGCCCCACCCCTATGCTCTCTCTCTCTCTCTCTCTCTCTCTCTCAAAATAAGTAAGTAAACTTGGGGCACCTGGATGTCAGTCGGTTAAGCATCCGACTTCAGCTCAGGTCATGATCTTGCAGCTTGTGAGTTCAAGCCCCGTGTCAGGCTCTGTGCTGACAGCTCAGAGCCTGGAGCCTGCTTCGGATTCTGTGGCTCCTCCTGCCTCTGCCCCTCCCATGCTCATGCCCTGTCTCTCAATAATAAACAAACATTAAAAATTTTTTTTAAAAAAGCAAACTTAAAAACAATAAAAAACAAAATAAAAGAATATCTACAAGTGCTTAGTGTGGTGCTTGTCCCACACAAAGCACTATTTCTGTTAACTTGTCCTGTTTCTTACAATAGTCCAATGATGGAAACGTTATTACATTCTTTTTCCCGACAAAGAATTTGGTCTTTATTGGTCTTTACAGAAGTCTTTTCGAAGTTTACCCAAGATGGCCACTTAAAAATTTAATTCCATTATTGAAGCAAAATTCTGTGAGGATAAGGACTCTGTCACTCTCACCTTTGTATCCTGGACATTACCTAGTCCGGTGTCCTTCTAGTAAATATTAATAGAATGCAGACAAAGAAATTGAAAATATATATACAAAGAATATAAAGGCAGCCAGCTAGACAAAGAACAGTGGCCAAGAGTCAACAGTTCTGGGATATTGTATTAGTTACCTATTACCGTGCAACAGATTTTTCTCAAAACTTAGCAGCTGAAATGAGAATGCAGAGATCACCTCCAATTTCTATGGGTTAGGCCTTCATCACTCAGCTGGGTGTCTCTGGCTTAGGATCTCCCATCAGGCTGCAACCAAAGTGTTGGCTGGTGATGCAGCTTTATCTGAAGGATGCAATTCTAGGCCCCCTCAGGTTAGCTGGATTTGGTTACTCCAGGGCTATGGACGAAGTTGATTTTGTTTTGCTCTTTGACCCTGACCAAGTCAGACATTCTGTGCCTCAATTCCTTTATCCCTAAAACTTGTACTATAATTCCCCGGGATTTTCAACTCCAAACTGTGATTCTAGGAGGTCCTGAAAAGGAACACATTTGCACTTTAAAATCACACTTAATGTCAGGGCACCTGGGTGGCTCAGTTGGTTAAGCGTCCCGACTTCAGCTCAGGTCATGATCTCACAGTTTGTGAGTTCCAGCCCTGCTTCAGGCTCTGTGTTGACAGCTCAGAGCCTAGAGCCTGCTTTGGATTCTGTATCTCCTTCTCTCTCTGCCCCTACCCCCCTTGCTCTCTCTCTCTCTCTTTCTCTCTCTAAAAAATAAAGATTTAAAAACTTTTTTTTAAAAATCACTCTTAATTTCAAAATGGCTCCAGAAGCTCACCTGCAAGAATGAAAAGGGCTTTAACCTCCCCCAACCCCCACCTTTTGTTAGCATCACATCTGGTAAACTTGTGTGTCAAGAACTATAGTGAGGAAAACACTGGAATGTGCCATTGGATCCTCTTCCCATGCCAAGAAGAGACTTGAGAAAAAAAGGGGGCTTCTGTACGTATATGCCCGTTGGCAGCATTTGAGAAAGAGGGACCATGGGCTTCCAAAATTGAATTGAAATGGAGAGTTTTATTAGTTTACCCTGAAGTGTCAATAAAAAAGGGTGCATGGCAGATGGTTTTCCTGTGATCCCAACAGCAAGTCCATTCTGAGGTTAATAACCTTTTTGCTTTATTGACTTGTGGACAAACTCTCTCTGGTGGTGTTTAAGTTTGTTTAGATGTTTTCTTGACCATTATTAAAAACAAACAAACAAAATTCTGTCCACCACTGTTTTTTTATCTACTGAAGAAACTTCATACTGCTTTCCTTTTGAGCAACGTTCTGAAATCTCTTTTAACCCATCATAGCAACTGATAAGACGTCAACTAAAACTACATTTAAGCCATTTTTTGATGTTGTAAAAAATATCCCTGCCATGTATTTATTAACTTTTCCTTTGGGTTGAAGATAGGGAAAACAGGGAACATATTGGTGAATAGTGTCCTTTGGCTAAAACTCCAAAGGAACGATGAGATTTTCCTTTTGACTATTAATTAAAAGGTGTTTGTCAGCCCTTACAGGTATCTGTTGATGTTCCCACATGAACCTGTTGTTCATATTCCCACATGAACCTGCTATGAGTTGGTGGCCTCTGAATGAGGGTGTGCATATGTTCGTTGTTTGTCTCTTATTGCTCTGTTCTTCTCAATGCCTTTGAATTGGAATGATTTGACATGTAAGAATTGGGAAATTTCACCGTGAAAGCAATTCGGATTTCTGGCTTTCTTTCATCAATCAGAAGCTTCAAGAGTCTTGCCCACATCCCAACACAGTGACAGCTGGGTGAAGCCAAAGAGTGGTTTCTTCCTTTGGTTAGTGCATGTCCTTGCCTGTCTTTACCATCACCCCACTCCCAAGTCTTTTAGGAAACTGTAATATCAGCTTAAAATGAAAAACAACTTAGGGGCACCTGGATGGCTCAGTTGGTTAAGTGTCCGACTCTTGGTTCATGGGATCAAGCCCCATGTTGGGCTTTATGCAGACAGCTTGGAGGGAGGCCTGCTTGGGATTCTCTCTTTCCCTTTCTCTCTGCCCCTCCACCACTCTTTCAAAAAATAAATAAACATCGAAGAAGAAGAAGAAGAAGAAGAAGAAGAAGAAGAAGAAGAAGAAGAAAAACTAAAAATCTCTCTTCCGTGAAAGCCACGGTGACTTTTAAGAGACAATGAGGGCAGGTATAAACTGTGGAGAATCTGCCATCTCTGAACAAGGACAGCCTCTACTCACCCAGCCTGCTTTGTTCACCTCTGGGAGCTCCCCAGTCATGGGAAGGAGACATCTGGGGTAGATCCAGGCATAGCATTTCTGGCCTGAACGTATCTTAGTTTGGGGTAAGATTATCTCATCCATCACGATGAAGGCCAACAGCATGAGAAAACCGCGTTGGGCCTTAACCCATTTTCTTTGCATTGTCAATGGCTTTCCTGTTGGTTTCCCATTCACCTGTTCTCACATTACTTGGTCCTTGGAGCAATCACACCCGACACTCTTGACAGAATGGGAAGGTACATTATTGTCTCTGTGCTATCTTGGTTTTGTGTTAATAGCAGCCATAATGCTGAAATTAACCCATATTTTACACTTACCCATTGTCCTGCGTGGCACACAGCTGTCGTTAAGTGCACAGAATGAAGATGTGTAAGCATCCTGTTGTGTCCTATGTAAAATTTAGAACCTGCTCAGTGCATTACTTCTGTTCCCCCATCCCTATGTGTTTGTTTGCTTTTAAAGATCTCCATAAAAGGTTACAAACACCAGTTACCAGTTAAAAGCTCTTCAAATCCCATGAACAAACACCATCTACGTTGCTGGGGGGATTTTTTTTCTTCCAGTGCTTTGTCAAAGGCCTTCTAGAATGAATGGTTCAGACTCAAGGCAAATAGGTCATTTAAGACTTTCAGGGAAACATGTATCCTATGTGATGTTTGATGCTAATGGTTTCTACATATTATATTTAGATTGGCTCTGGCAGACTACTATTTAACTTGAGAGTAAAATTGTGTATTTTGAAAGCCCCAAACCATGATTCATTATTTACATCAAGGCCTACTTAAATTCTAGCATTTCAGAGCATTTCATCAATGCTGTCTTCCCACCCTGTTCCAAATCAGGTAAAATGACACAAAACACTATCTCCATGAATTGCAGTCTCCTTTTCTGGGTTGTTTTCTGCTTTTTCATTAAATCAAAACGTCTTCGTTATCATTTGAACTCAAATGTCATTTCATGCTGATGGCTGAATCTTTCACAGTGACTATGGCAATTGTAAAAAGAATATGAAAAGTAAAATCTCTTCCCCTCAAAAAAAGAATTTTGCCTTCAAAATTCTTCAAAGAAGAATTGTCTTTAGTTGTATTTTTCAACCACAACGTCCCCCCACCCCCCAGCCCCTGGCCCCCTCAAAGAAATTCATTAGCTTCATCACAGGCACCTGACAAATCCCACCTTGTCCATTTAGACCCAGTGGGTATAGTGCCCACGGCCCACAACACCTTAGGAGTCCATGAAAATGTTTTCGTTTCTTTTACAATTAGAAAAAAATAATGACTATAATCCAGCCTGGGTTACATTTGTCTTTATGCCAAGGGAGTCATAAAATATACTCTGTAATATCTGCCTTATGGGGAAAAAGGCCCAGGAAGGCAAAAGTGCTCAGGGCCCAGGAAAATCCTAACAGAGGCTAATCACTCAGGCTAACTATGGAAGTCACATAGAATCCGTCCACACGATAGAATTCATGGCGAAACTGCACACGTGCGAAGTTACTTAGTTCGATGGCCTTGAGCAATGTCTTTGAGCCTCCATTTTGTCATAGGACTAATCCTAGCAGACAATATTTATTGAGTTCTTACCATGTTCCAGGCCCGGTGGGGAATACTTAACGCGGGCTGTCTCATGCGGTCTTTGGGCGTGGCAGCCCTGGGCCATGGTTCTTGGGCAGCACTGTGCTAGAACTGTCCACACCCAGTGAGGTCATGAGGAGCGAGAGTGGATCCAGGTCTGCTCCTATCAGCACCGTGGCCTTGGACAAGGAACTTCCCCTCACAGACCCTTGGTTTCCATATCTGACAAATGGGCATCATGAAAGAATCGGTCACAGGGTTTGAGGAGGGCGTAGTAGGCAAGGCATGTCAAGCACTTCATGGAGTGTCTACGCTTGAGTAAATGCTCCACAAATGGTAGTTATTACTGTCCTTCCCTAGAAGGTGATCTTCCCTTACGCTCCACTATTTCTAAACTTCACGTATGTGGAATCATACAGAATATCCTCTTTTGTGTCTAGCTTCTTTGTCTCTGAGATTCATCGATTTCTTTTGTGTGTCATAGTAATTTGTTCTTTTCTACTGCTGTATAGTATCCCATTGCATCCATTCTCTTGTTGATAGAAATGGGGTTGTTTTCTGTTTGGGGCTATGAAGAATGAAGTTGCTATGAGTATTCTTGAGTCTATCTTTTGATAGACACAAACTTCATGTCTGTTGGATACCTACCTAGGAGTGGAACTGCTGGGTCATAATAAATATTGAGTCCTTATGGTAGGTAGGGGCTGGGAATATAAGAGGGAGCAATAGATCTGTATGTTCCCTGACTTCAGCCTAATGAGGAAGACATAGCAATAATCGGCACAGATCAATGCAAATTTAATAGCTGCACACGCCATTAAGGACTAGCACATGGTTGCTGTGAAAGTATGGGGGCGGGGGTTGCATGGTGTCTGGAAAGGGCACAGGTCTTATAATCAAAGGAGCCTGACAAACTTGGGGAACCGGAACAAAGGCAGTTAGTGCAGAGAAGAAAAGGGAAATGGAGAGGCTGGCAAGGTTCAAACCGAACAGGCCATGTGGCATGTTTTCCGCTAATCTTACCGAGCAGTGGGTGGGGGGACATTAATATTTTGAGGGGGAGGAAGAGGGCTGGGTAGAGAGTGATCTCATCAGGTTTGGAGTCTGAAAACATTTGTCTGGCTACTGGGTGGGAGACCGATTCCAGGAAGTATGTGTAGCAAGAGTGAACGTGCGGGACTCATTAAGACAGGAGCCATGGTCCTAATGAGCAGTCGGGTCAGGCCAAGGTGGGAAGGATGGAGCCGGAGGCATGGGGACCATGTTGAGAGTCATCTCATACACAAGCTTCACCAATCTTTCGTGCTGGTTTCATCACAGTCCCTTTGCCACTGGGCAGCTCTTGCGATCCAGACCTCCTACGTTTGAGCTGAATATTTAAAACAATACTTAGTTGGGGAGCCTGGGTGGCTCCGTCGGTTGAGCATCCGACTTCGGCCCAGGTCATGATCTCACGGTTGGTGGGTTCGAGCCCCGCGTCGGGCTCTGTGCTGGCAGCTCGGAGCCTGGAACCTACTTCGGATTCTGTGTCTCCCTCTCTCTCTGTCCTTCCCCTGCTCGCACTCTGTCTGTCTGTCTCTCTCTCTCTCTCAAAAATAAACATTAAAAAATAAATAAATAAATAAAAAATAAAACAATAATTAGTAGATTACTAATGAAATCCAAGTCCTCTTCAGGCTGCTTGTTTTCCATTGCAATCACATCCCAAGGAAGATTCAGTTCAGTCTCTCAGTGCATTTGCTCACCCGTATCCGCGTTACCGTGGGCTTTACGGACGTCTAACTGGACAAACTCTACCTGTGATTCCAGCACTGCTGCCCGTTGCAGCATGACTGTGAAAGTCAGAGATAAAAACCACAAAACGAATCAGAGATCAGGACTAGTGTTCATCGTCCCTTTCCTACAGAAATGACCCTTCCCCGGGCCCCCAGTATTATTGTGCACGGCGGCATAGAAAGCCAAATTCAAGGTTCCGGATGTTCTGTGGGCATGACCGGATGCCTCCCCTCATCTTACAGGATCAAACTGAAACGTGTTCCCAGTAAGAGGGGTCTTTAAAGGTGGCTCCTAGACCAAGGCCATCGCTGCTCTGCTTTCTAACCCCTACCCGTTTCTTTTTTTTTTTTTTTTTTTTTTTTTTTAAATGTTTATTTATTTTTGAGACAGAGAGAGACAGAGCATGAACGGGGGAGGGTCAGAGAGAGGGAGACACAGACCCTGAAACAGGCTCCAGGCTCTGAGCTGTCAGCACAGAGCCCGACGCGGGGCTTGAACTCACAGACCGCGAGATCATGACCTGAGCCAAAGTCGGACGCTTAACTGACTGAGCCACCGAGGCACCCCTAACCCCTACCTGTTTCTAAGGGAAGTCGTGGATTTGAAGTGACCATGGGCTCTCCTTAGATCAAGGGGAATTGCTAGAAGATTGTACGTTTGCACATTAGTATCGCAGTGGGGGGGTTGGGTGCTCAGAGGTGAAGCCCCACAGCTTGGGTTTGAGTCTTGGATTCTCTCCTTAAGGACTGTGGAAACTTGAGCAGGGCCCCTAATTTCTCTGGGCCTCCATTTCCTCATCTGTAAAGTGGAGATGGTGGTAATGATCATTGCTGCTTGCAGGGTTGTAAAGACTAGATTCATTCACGTGTGTGAAGGGCTCAGGCCGTGCCTGGCTGTATGGATATTGGCTGGTTATTACCATTGATTCACTTCCATTGGATCGAGGTTAACTGTTGTGTTGCTACGGGAACCGGCCACGTGAATTCTGCTCTCGGATTTGCTCTGAAGCAGGCGTTGAAGTCACCGTCTACCACATTGCCCAAAGCTCGTGCCCACTGGGGGAATTTTTTCGGGGTCAGGCCTCTGAAAACGTTGTCTTTCTCCTGAGATACTGGTATATACCCCTCATTCTTTTTTTTTTTTTTAACATTTATTTATTTTTGAGAGACAGAGAGACAGAGCACAAGTGGGGAGGGGCAGAGAGAGGAGACAGAATCCGAAGCAGGCTCCAGGCTCTGAGCCGGCAGCACAGAGCCCGACGTGGGGATCGAACTCACAAACCACGAGATCATGACCTGAGCCGAAGTTGGACTCTCAACCGACTGAGCCACCCAGGCGCCCCTATACCCCTCATTCTAATGTGGTATTAACTCATTTTTTCTGTCTTTGCCTTTGCCACCCAGAAGCTCAGAGCATGCTCATCTATCGTGTGGTCTCTGCGGCCAATTTATTGACTTTCCCCATTTTCACTCAACTCATTTCCGTTCTTTTTTCTTCTCCTATTCTGTTAACGTCCCATTTCTATTTCATCCATAGACACTATACATTCGCATGTGTACTTGAGAGGCTTTGTGAAATTCTGTTTGGTAAGTAAAAAAGACACAGATGAAATCATAAAACAAAATAAATCTCAGAAGTACCGCGTGCGCATTCATTAACAGCCCATTTGCAAGCAAACTGTAGGAGTGGGGGTGAGTTTAATCTCCACATCTGTACAATGAGGGGTAATGAGAGAACCTACTTGAAAGGGTTATTACAGGACAGGAAAAAATTAATCCATAAAACGCATTCAGAACAGGGGCAGCGCATACTGTAGGCACTCGGTGCTGGTCCTTGGGGTCACGGTCATTGGAATGATCTGTAGACGTCACAGTGGAGACACTCTCAGACCAGTCATTACTGAGAAGCACCTACCACCAACAAGCCCTACATGTTGTTCTCCAATTTTGTTTTCATGTTTACTTATTTACTTTGAGAGGGGAGGAGCATTGGGAAGGGGAGAGAGAGAGAGAGGGAGAGGGAGAGGGAGAGAGACGGGGAGAGAGAGAGAGAGAGAGAGAGAGAGAGAATCCCAAGCAGGTTCCATGCTGTCAGCACAGAGCCCAACGCAGGGCTCGATCCCATGAACCGTGAGATTATGACCTGAGCCAAAATGAAGAGCTGGATGCTTAAACCAACTGAGCCAGGCGCCCCCTCCAAATTTTTTCTACCAAATTGTCCAGGCAACTTGTAAATTCTATCCACTACGTGTTGTGTGTAATCTTTAACAAAGATCCGTGTTTTTTCCCACCTTCGAAAATGGAGAGTCTCAATGCTCCACTTTATGTCAAATGACACAAAACAGTGTTGGAAGTGATGTGGTAAGAGATCAGCAACAACCTCATAACAGGCGTGTTTTTCCCGTCTGTATCTGTGCCGTAACTAATAGGATTGTATAAACCGCTTGTCATCATTGACGGAGTTCGTGCACCACCAAGGATCCATACTGAATATGACACCGAATGTGAACAGCTCTGTCGCCCACAAACCGGCCTCCTGCCCTGGCCTCCCCAAGCCCATTTTCCTCGCCCTCCATAACTAGTCACTGTTCGGAATCTGCACTTTAAAAAAAATTTGTTTTTTTAACATTTATTCATTTTTGAGATTGAGAGAGGCAGAGCATGAACGGGGGAGGGTCAGAGAGAGAGAGGGAGACACAGAATCTGAAGCAGGCTCCAGGCTCTGAGCTGTCAGCACAGAGCCCGACACAGGGCTCGAACTCACAGACCATGAGCTCATGACCTGAGCTGAAGTCGGACGCCCAACCGACTGAGCCACCCAGGTGCCCCAAGGAATCTGCATTTTCTTCTAGCATTTAGTCCTCAAGGGAGCGTTCTATAAAGTTAAGTTTTTCCCGTGTGTTGTTTGTCTAAGCACTGTGCCTTCCCTTTCCTCCACAGACTCTTCCGGTGCTATGTTCCCCATCTCTCATCTCCTGACTGTGTCATCACCTTCTCTCCTGGATTCCTCCCCATCCACTCCTACGTGTCCTCATATATGCCCTGATCTCATTAAGAAAAACAAACCAGAAAAAGGCCCTTTGTTCCACACTGCATGGGCATTAATGGTCGTCTGCCTCCTTCCCTCCACTGTTAACTTCCTTGTAAAAATACTTCTCACTGCTGCCTCCGAATCTCACATCGCCTACTGCTTAATCTTTTATAATCTGTTCATCACTGGCAACATGACCCCTCTAGCTACCTCTACCCCTAAGCTGGATGGGTCAGTCTCTTTGGATGCTCCCATATCTTGTTACTGTTCTCATCGTGAGGACCACGCATTAGGAATTCTCAGTTGGTACTCAGTCTCCTTCCCCAACCCCCAGACAGACTGAATTATTTGAGCCAGACTTGTTCTTTAGCTGAGTCAGAATCGCCTGGAGGGCTTGTTAAAACACGGGTCTCCACCCCCGGTTTCTACAAAATAGTTGTTGAAGGCAACATCCACTCTACCCCACGGCATCACGCCCGATTGGGGAAATCCTTTTATCAGGGTGTAGTCCTATGAAAAAGGCCGCATCCTGACATGTCCAGGATCCTGCCCTCCCCTGGGTCTCACATCGTGATTGCAGCCACTGTCTCTTTAGCCAGGCCTTTCCCTCATACCTGCACTTTCCTAGGCCCCCTGTCATGACAATCTGTCTTAGCTGTCCCATGCACAGCCCACGCAGCGGCAAAATCTGCATCGTCTGGAAGCGTGCTGGGAATACAGACTCTCAGGTCCCAGCCCAAACCCACTGGAGCAAAACCTGAATCCTAACAGAATTCCCCAGTGATGCGTGTGTGCCTTAAATGTTAAGAAACCCTTGTCTCTCGGATGAGAATGGTCCTAAAATATGCCTCCCTGGTCCGGCATGGAGTGGACGCAGCCCCAGGCTCATGGAGCTGGGAAGCGGGGACACCAACCCTGCCCCATAGCGCTGTTCCCTTGAGCCCCATGGGGCAGGGTGGGCGCTGCACCCCAGGGGACTGGCTGCAGCCATCCTCTCCGGGACCCAGGGCGGGTTCTCTGCTGGGAGATTGCCCAGCCCACTCTGGCTCCCTAGACCCGGACCGGGGCTCATCCGTCTTCTCAGCCCTGACATTTCGCCACCAAAGAGGGGCAGCTCTCCTTGGGGCAACCACGCGTTTCCCACCCCTCTTGTCCCAAAAGTCGAGGCAAGTTTCTACCCACCTCTCCCATAGCCGGTTGCCCATCTCCGTGTGGTTGTCCTCCCAGCAACTGCCAAGGTCCAAAGCCAAACCCCCGCCCCTCCCCGGGGCCAACCAGACACTTCCGGCGGCCCTGCCCGAGTAATCACAGCAGCAGGCTGCGGGGGGCTCACAAGGTCAAAGACAGGTGTGCGGAGGTGTGTACGTGAGCGGGGCAGGCTGGGGCTGAATCCGAGACAGCTTGCTTTGTCCACGGAGTGAGCAGCTGAGGACCGCTCTTTGGAAATGCGGTCCCGAGGTTGCCAAAATGCATGTGCATTTTCACGGGAGATCTCCTGGTTTCATTGTGGCCGGAAGTCCTTAAAAACTTTTTTTCCAACTATGAGAGCCAAAGAAAACCTGTCACAGGCCGTTACGTGGCCTGTGCTCAGAACCAAGTTCTTCGACTTTGGCCCCCCGTCTTTCCCTGGTCCCTCGGCGTCACTGTCTGCACCCCTACACTCCACCTGCTCTCAGCTCCTGCTTCCTTCTCTTTAGAGACTCCCGTTGGCCTCCAGCTGTCAAAACTTAACTGTACTGGCATTCCCTTCCCTTCCCACCCTGTTGTGACTAGGGCTCTTAAGACTTGGGCAAGCCTGAGGGTGGTTGTGGAGACGGGAAGAAATGGACGGGTTTGAGAGGTATTTAAAACTTGGGAGTCAGTAGCACAAGCTCCTAGGATTCTCAGTACAAACAATCTACTACCTACTTCCTATCAAAAGCCTCGATAAGATGTAGCATACAGTGCACATGAGTTTGCAAACCGGCTGCCTGATGCTCAAATTTGTAAGTATTTTCTGTCTAGCTTGCATTAAAAAAAAAAAAAAGTTGCACTCTAAAAAACCGTGATCAAGTGACTGTATGTAAAACTCAGGCGGGGCACCTGGGTGGCTCAGTCAGTTAAGTGGCTCTTTGTTTCAGCTCAGGTCATGATCAAGGTTCGTGAGATCAAGCCCCCCATCGGGCTCCCTGCTGACAGTGCAGAACCTGCTTGGGATCCTCTCTTTCACTCTCTCTCTCTCTGCCCCTTCCATGCCCACACTCCTGCTCTCAAAATAAACAAACTTAAAAAAAAAAAAAAAAATCAGGACTCCTGGCCAAAAAAGTTAGTGGTGACACATCCAGACCAAACTGCTGTGTGGCCACTACTGGCTAGAGTTGAGTGCTAGACGCTTTGTTTCAGATGCGGGGCAAGCTGTTTACGTCTGTACCTAGCCCTACTAACCAAAAAGAGGCTTCGGACACTTTAGAAATGAATTTAAAATGGGAATCAAATATTCCTGTTGTCCTGGAACTTCCCAGGTAAATAAAAACAAGGTATAGTTAGCAACAATATATATTGATCTCCCCTGACCCTCGTCCCCAATGTTAGAGGGTTTTCTTGTATTAGGCTTACTTGTTCCTGTGCTCACAAGATTTTTTAAGTCCTGGTCAGTTACATAATTCAATTTCTGGCACATGAGTGCAGTAAGCCTTCGTTGTTAAAATTTCTAAATGGCCCAGCTATAGCCACCCTCCTGTGCCGTGTCTCCGTGGGCCTTCCAGACGCATCCGTTCGCCACCCCTCTCCAGGTCTGAGAAAGATGGAACCCGACGAACTACCTCCCGATCCCAGTTGGGTTTGGCCAATGGTGGGCACCAGCTGGGTTTTGGAGCAAGAACGAGGCCGACCGCCTAGTCTCCTGGCTCTGTCACTGCAGGGAGGTCGCAAACTAGCTGTGTCCCACTTCAGATGAAGGCAGCCTTTCCCCAAGTTCCAGAGTGAAGGGCGTGGCTGCTCCCTCCTCTGGCCTCTGATGGTACACAACCCTCCTGGTGGTTAAGCTCCACCCTGGGAATCTCGGCGAAAGTGTCCTCAAACTACACGGAGTGTGCTTATTAGCTCCTGCTATGGCCTGACTGACATATGTCTCTAGTCTTACCGCTCTGAGCACTAACCACATGCATGCAAGAAAAAATATCCTTGTAAGAATCATTTTCTAGAATCTGAATTATCACCGTTTGGAAACATTTTGCACCAATTTAAAAGTCTGCCTTTGTGTCTTAAAGAATCTTAGAATGAACGTATTTTATCGTTAAGCCTGAATCGCGTCTAAATATTTAACCAACACCTGGCGTATCAACGTTTAGCCTTGAAGGTGAACAAGTGACAGCACCTCTGAAATTATGTATATCTAATCCTAGAAATAGCCTCATTTTTGTATTATGATCCTGCCCTTGGTATTTTGGTGTGTCAGTGCCCTCTGCTGGTAAGTTAATAAAATTTAGGTCTTCCAAATCCAAAACGTGTATCTTGGGGGCGGCGGGGGGAGCAGTAAGGGATAAATGTACCGTTTAAGAAAAAAGCCTTATCTGTAACCACCTAGCTCCTGAACTTCCACACCATTGTCAGTATAAGCCCAATTAATCACAATGCTCTATCACAAAGTCTAAAACTTATAATTAAAAAAAAAACAACCACGCTAAACAGTCCTTCCTCTTGGTACATTTCTTGGTTTCTGAAACACTCTTCTGGCGTTCTGTCCCACGTATGTGGCACAACATGCCCCAGCAGGTCTCAGCACCGTCCGGTTCTTTCACCAAGGTCTAGGACACCGACATGTACATACCAGACACGTGAAATACGTTATGTCTAGATGTGACATGCACTACGTATATTTAAATGAAAGATGTACATTCAGCAGAGGACAAAGTTTTGGTGGTGACGTTAGTAGTCGGACGTAGGGCGGGATCTTTCTGTAGTCTTCAGCCACCTCCAAATACAAACTGGAAGAGACGTATGTAAACAATATGACCCAACGGCTAAATTTTCTTACAAATAAAAATTGCACCAAATATTCTAAATAATATAGAAACATAAAAGGTTGCTCAACCAATTTTAATAACATGACATAAAGCCCCTACACTTGATAGAATCGTTATGCAAAATACATAGATGAATACTGTCTTCTTTTAAAAATATAAAATAAATAAGCAAGACATGTGAAAATAGGCAAGTTTCCATTAAATAAATGAAAATTTTAAAAAAAGAAAATTTTGCTTTCCATATCATTTGAAGAAGGGAAATTATCATTTTAAACAATATTCAAGTTTATTAAACAAATTAAAAAAAAAGTATTATAAAATGTTTAACTGTCATCAGCTTCGAGGTTTATGTTGCTCCCGAATTTTGCATATAACTGAACTTTCAAATCTGCTAACACCCGCTGAATTGATTCCACTCTGGCTTCTAGGGCGTCAATTTCTTCTTGCAAATTTTTCTGGAAAAAATAAGTTGTTTAAATTAATTCTATTCAACGGATGGTTTCTGAGCGTCTGTAGACGAAATAATATAGGGGAAGATTTCTAGGTCAAAAACTTTCTAAACTTGGATAGGCAGCTAAGGGACACTGATAATTAAATCTAAACCAAAAGTCTGAATGCAGCTATTTTTAATTCATGATTTATATTTGCTTATTATAGAATACATCAAGCCTGTTTCCTCAGTTTTTGCTGATTTAAAAAACAAAATGGATAAAAGAAAATTAATTCCTAAATTGTCATATCCTAATAAAGGAAGAGCCTCTATTACAAACACTTCTGGTAAACAGTTTATCAAAGGCCTCGCTTCTGACCCAGCCTCTTCCAATGTCCCCCCAAAATAACTACGAAACGAGAAGAAATGACAGAAATTCACAGTACCACCAGTAATTTAGAATAACAACTTATAGTCAAAAGCTGGCAGAAATTTTCACTAACTGCAAGGCTCCTGGAGCTAGACTTTGAGAGACAGCAGTAGTGGGTGCCTCATTCATGAAACAGATCAGCGCCGCCCACATGAAATGCATGGAATATGAGAAGTTCCTTCCTGGCCAGGATCAAAAAAAAGGATTTCTCCTTAAACATGACCAAGAAACTCTGTCAGTACTGGGCATTCTTCCCTTGTTCCCCTGCACTATTTCAAAAAAAAAATTTTTTTTAACGTTTATTTATTTTGAGACAGAGAGAGACAGAGCATGAATGGGGGAGGGTCAGAGAGAGGGAGACACAGAATCTGAAACAGGCTCCAGGCTCTGAGCTGTCAGCCCAGAGCCCGACGCGGGGCTCGAACTCACGGACCGCGAGATCATGACCTGAGCCGAAGTCGGACGCTTAACCGACCGAGCCACCCAGGCGCCCCTCCCCTGCACTATTTCAATGTTATTCTTTTAGAAATCTGGCCAATGAATCTCAAAGTATGGCCCCCGGATCACTTAGAAACTTGTTGGAAACAAATTCCAGGCCTCCTGACCGAGAGATTCTTGGGATTTCGGTGACTGAAACTGTCCACAAGCCCTCTGGGTGACCCCGATGCCTGCTACAAGTCTGAGAACCACGGCGGTAAGAAAGAGAAGGAAGATGTACAGCTATCAGAAAGGAGATAAAACTCCTCTACCCAGAAAACCTAGTTCATGAATGAAATTGTAACATGCGAGGAAATTATTTTAAAATCGCAGACCCTACCACATTATCGCACATTTCTTAACCCCCCCCCCGCGAAAGGCTCCCCTTTGCCTTGGGCCGGGGGAGCAGAAACCAGTCCCCGGGCCAGATCTAGCCAGACCCTCGTTGGGACAGCTTTACTGGAGCACCGCCATGGGCGTGCACGGACACTCCCTGCTCCCGTGGCAGCTGTGAGAGGGCCCAGGTGGCCCACAAAGCCTCAGATACCTGCTGCCTGGCCCTGCACAGGATGTTGGCTGACCCCTGCTAAAATAAAGTCAATTCATTCAACTTGACTGACAGAGTTCTTCAAGATGTGGCCATGATTTCGGATGTTCCCAAATCTCCAGCAAATTAAACTCTTACTTGTATTTTTGTGCCGTGATCGTTTTAGGACCATCCACACACACGACCACCCCGCATCCGTCTGGAACATCCCGTCCTCCTTTCCAGAGAATACCCACTTACTGTCGAGCTGCTTCACGCCTCCGCCAGGGACCCCCTCCTGGCCCTGATGCCCACGCCAGACCCGGTCCTCCAGCCGCCTCTCTCCCCACTCGGCCTCCCGCTCATTAATAGTTTGACTTGTTGAACTTCCTCTTTCCATTTACACTACACACTCTGCGCAGGCAGGAACCAGGCGTGTTTTGTGGTTTCCCTGTCCTCCCTCCACCCCCTGCCCCCCAAAACCCCAAGCCCTGCTCCATGGCAGAACCCGATAGAGGGTAAGCAGTCCACAAATACTTCTGGGATGAATGCATGAATGAACGAATGAATGTATGAATGACCACATCAGGGTCACTACCTGCGGGGAGAGGGAGGACAGTATGTTCAGAGCAGTGGACACAAACGATAAACTATCTTGAAATACATCCAGCAAGACTATTTCAGGGTGATTAACAAGGAACAGAATTATAAAATTTTACTACGAAAGAGAAGATTTAAACCCAAGAGGAGACACCAATGTTTCTGCGTGGAAGATTCTGGAGGAAAAGGGTTGGTTCTTCCCACAGGTTTATTAAATGTGGGTTTAATTCAGAGGAAGTTTTGCTTTCTATGACATTTGAAGAAGGGAGACTAACATTTTAAATAATATCTGGACTGATTAAGCAAACTTCAGAAGAATTAGGAAATGTTTGATTTCTATCAGCTTCTCATATGCACAATGTGATTGTTCTTCTCATAGACGGGTGGAGGGCATGTGAACCGGAAACTGATTTCATACCGTATCTCAAATGCCTTAAGTGTCAATAAATCCATACTCTGACCCAGTAATGACATGTGTCTGATCATTTCCTTAAAAGAATTTCCTAAATGTGAAAAAGCCTCAAGTGTAAGAATGCTCATTATAACATGACTGTGGGAAGATACTGGAAACAAGTGGACAGTGTCCGCCAGCATGATGTTAAACAGTCATCAAAAATGTTGTTTTTAAAGCATGTGTGCTTGGCCCAGAGCAGGCCCCCGATGACTTTCTGCTGGACAAAGGAACGTTAAATAGAACCGGATTTAGAACTGGGCAAAATGTGAAGCAAACCTACCCAGAGAAAAGAGAAGGTGAGAACATGAAAGAACTATATGAAAATATTAATTAAGGATGACTATCTCAGGGAAATGGGATTCCGGGTGATTGCTGCTGTCTCCCTTATCATATTCTACAGTTTCCACACAGTTAGGTTAGAGCACGGGTTCTGCAGTCAAAAGGCCACTCCCTCTGTGTCCCCCTGAATGAGTCCATGACCTTCCCCAGCCTCTACCCCTCAATTCTAAATTGGGATGCGTGGTCCCTATTTCTCAGACCCCTTGTTAGCACTGAACGCAATCACGCCTGCCAGGCTTTTGGAGCATGCCCGGGACGCTGGAAGAACCCCCGGAGCGTCACCTCGCAGCTGCCGTTCCCCGACACCTGGAATTAACGGGGTCCGTATAGCAACACACACCCTGACTTAAGAGCTAGACTCCCTCGCCCAGGGAGAGACTTCAACATACCTTCGCTTCTTCTAACATTTCCTGTGTTTCTTCTTGAGAATGGCTAATGAAAACATCACCAATTTGATAGGGTATCATTAAGCAATCATCATCCGCAAGCATGATGTCCTCACAGGCATCTTCTAAATTTTGGAGTTGTTTCTATACACACAAAAGGAAACAGCCATGAAAAGCGCACTCAAAATTCCCTGATAGAAGCTGAAACGGCCCATTTTAATTTGGGGACACCAGCTCCGGGAGAGATCCTTTCACAAAGGTATTCTTACACGAACCGAAGACTTTCTTACATTTTTAGATGGCGTTTCATAAGGAAGCAAGCGCTGAAAAGCGAACTCCCACACCGAGCTCTAGAGATTTCCAGAGCGGTGTTCCCAGAACACGCACCGGTGCTGGGCAGCAGGTACCCGTGGCCACTCAAAGTGTCTCCTACCCTAAGAATTCCCACTTTGGGAATTCTGCCTCCCTCGGCAGAGTAAAAACAAAACAAACCTGCACTTCGCAGCCTTGCCTGATAATAGGATGAAAGCAGATAATAACTTAAATTCCACCAATCAAATGCACCCGAACTGGACTTGTGCGCGGAGGGCCCCACAAGGAGAGGCTGGGCCCGGGCCTGTCGCGCAGGCGGGCAGGGATGGGGGTGGCAGCCCAGTGATCTGCTGGGCAGCTTCCCCTGGGGAGGGAGGCGGCTGGCTCTGGGATCACCGCAAACAACAGCAATTCCACCACCGGCCGCGTTCTCGGAGACGCCGTTCCCGGACCTGCTCCTGGAGCCCCGGCCCCGGCTCATACCCTCAACGATCTCTAAGTTCTCACACGCCCCTCAAGCGAGGTCTTTCTTCTTAAACTAACTAGAGTGGATTGCGTCATCTGCAACAAAGAGCCCAGAGAAATATAATCACATACTACCGAGTTCAGTTTTAAAAGCTATAGTATAAAGACCTTTTCCTTTCCTTAAATAAGATACGTTTCTTCACTACCTTCTTTACTTCTATTTCCTCCTTCAGCTCTGTGATTCTACTTGTATTCCGTGCAAATTTGTTTATCTTTTGTTGATCTTCAAAAGTAACGTTGACGTCTTCTGCAGCCTGAAAAAAAAAAAAATGTTTAATTTTTTGCAGAATTAATTTTAAGGGAGAAGGTATAGGTTGGCTTTTTGTATTAACTCTGAAACAACTCAATAAACCATTTGCCCTCATACAGTCGAGAACCACAAGAGGTACAGAAAAATCACAAACACAGGCGTTATACTTGTTTGCTCCACGAACTCAAGATTTGTTCATACATCTGGGGCAACTGGTTGAGCGTCCGACTCTTGATTTTGGCTCAAGTCAAAAGCCCAGGGTTGTGGGATCGAGCCCCATGTTGGGCTCCATGCTAAACATGGAGCCTGCTTAAGATTCTCTCTCCTCCCCCTCTGCCCCTCTCGCACTCTCTCTCTCTGAAGAATAAAAAAAAAGATTTGTTCATACATCTACGATCTCTTCTGACATCCTACAGAATAATACCTAAGCTACAAAAACACTTCATATATAAACAACAATTAGGAGTAAGTCCTAAATCAAGTCAGCCAACTTTGGCCTGGAGCACAATTTCTCGAGTTAGAACATTTGTCATCAAGACAAACCAGAGAGCAAAGATGATGTGGTAACGAACTCTGGCAAATGCCTCACAGCAGTTTCTTCTCTCAGACTTAAAACCTGCATAAGCTTACTGAGGCTATCAGAAATCTGACAGTCTCTATAATGTTTAGCACAAATGACATACTGGCAAGAAGGTTACTATGCATCTCAGTGGCTATATTCCACACAGAGGAAAAATTATGTTTCTTTTATTTTTTTAAGTGTTTATTTATTTTGAAAGCGAACAAGAGCAAGAGAGAGTGAGAGCGAGAGAGAGAGAGGGCGCGAGCATGTGTGCATGAGCAGGGGAGGGGCAGACAGAGAGGGAGAGAGAGAATCCCAAGCAGGTTCCACTGTCAGAGCAGAGCCAGATGTGAGGCTCGATCTCACAAACCACGTGATCATGACCCGATGAGAAATCAAGAGCCGGACGCTTAACTGACTGCCACCCAGGTGCCCCCAAATTATGTTTCTTTTAATGCAAAAGCTTTTACATACCTTAATTAAGAATGAGGGGCACCTGGGTGGCTCAGTCGGTTAAGTGTCCGACTCTTGATTTCAGCGCAGGTCATGATCCTACTGGTTTGTGAGTTCCAGCCCCACATCAGGCTCTGCACTGACAGTGCAGAGGCTGCCTGGGATTCTCTC
The DNA here is from genome assembly GCF_018350215.1 of Panthera leo. Taxonomy (NCBI): domain Eukaryota; kingdom Metazoa; phylum Chordata; class Mammalia; order Carnivora; family Felidae; genus Panthera; species Panthera leo. The sequence goes on from NC_056681.1 coordinate 8,276,013, forward strand.
TCTCCTTCTCTCTCTCTGCCCCTCCCCTGCTTACGCGCATGTGCACACACGTGTACACACGGGTGCGCACACGCACACACACACACACACACACAATCTCTCTCAAAATAAATAAACATTTAAAAAAATGTTTTAAAAAGGGGCCACCTGGGTGGCTCAGTCAGTTAAGCATCCAACTTCGGCTCAGGTCATGGTCTCACAGTTGGTGAGTTTGAACCCTACATCGGGCTCTGTGCTGACAGCTCAGAGCCTGGAGCCCGCTTCGGATTCTGTATCTCCTCTCTCTCTGCCCCTCCACACTCACGCTCTGCCTGTCTCCCTCTCTCAGAAATAAACATTAAAAACATTTTTTTTTTAATTTTTAAAAGAGAATGAGGTGTAATGTACTATATATATAACATGATTAAAATCAAACGTTTAAAAATATTTAGTGATTAAATTTGAAAATTAGAGTACTCAGATGACAATCTATAAAATCATAAAAATAATAGCTAACATTTATTGAGCTCTCACCGTGTGCCAAGAACTTTCTGAAGTTTATCATCACTGTTAATCCTCCAATAAATCTTAACAAGTAGGACCATCAGGAAGTAGCACTATTTTACAGATGGAGAAAGTGTGGCACAGAGAGGGTAGGTAATTTTCCCAAAGTCACACGGCCAGTAAGTGGTGGAACTGGATTTCAACCCAAGTTGACTCTGGGTCCAGACAGGTCCTCGAGCTCTCAGAAATTAAAGGGTGAAAATGTGTGGGGGCACGTGATCATGCACAGTTGGAAGAGGCAGCAGGAAGTCCTTGACTTTCATCAGATTCCCAAAGGAGGACCATACATTAAAAAAAAAAAAAAAATTTAAATACCACACTCTCCTTAGAGTTTCCCCTCATTTATAAAATAGGAATAAGAGCACTGGATTACAAGGTAAATGAGGGGGGAGAGAGGAAGGAGAGAGAGGGAGAGCGTGGGCCTTTCAGCGAGGATTATTTTTGCTCTTTGGTGAGGATTCACAACAACCACACCTCATCCTTTTACCTGGTTTCTCATGACCGGTCACATAAGAGGTGTATGCTTTTTTTGTTGTTTTTAATGTTCATTTATTAATTTTGAGAGAGAGAGAGACAGAGAGAGTGCAAGCGTGCAGAGGAGGCAGAGAAAGAGAGAATCCCCAGCAGGCTCCGTGCTATCAGTGCAGAGCCCAAAGTAGGGCTGCGTCCCACAAGCTGTGAGATCACGACCTGAGATGAAACGAAGAGTCAGACGCCATCGACTGGGCCACCCGGTGCCCCAAGAGGTGCGCACTTTGATTTCTCCAGAGGTAGAAAGTCAACCTGTTGTGTCAGGCAAGACTGGAGCTCAGTGGACAGAATGTCAAGGAAGAAGCCTAGAACTCAGCCCTTCCCCGTCCCGGGCTCTAACCACACCACAGTTTCACGTGCATCAGGCTCAGCATCAGAGACCCAGAGGACATCTTGAACAAATCCTCTCCGTCACAATACATATAAGTTTGAATATTCAACTTTGTGCATGATTTTTATGAATATGGAAATTGGGAAACGCGGGGCTACACTACAGAAGCAAAGTCCATATTCAGATATCTTGGCATTCAAGTTATTTTGCCTACATGAGAACTACCAATTCCCAAAGCAAACAGGGCGCGGAGAATTCTAGAGAGTTCCTGCTTGCCTGCGGAGTTGAAACACTGAGCCCCTGAAAACGTGAATATGTATTTATAGACACATTTGTCATCCTGAGGCTTTCACGGGGTAATTCCCGCGAAAACAACTACCACAGGGCTGGCCTGACACACAACGGAGGCTAATATATTGTTTCTGAATTTAAATGTAAATCATGCTTGATCAGACTCACATACATACAGTTTCTGAAAAGTTGTGGAGGAATTTGGCTGTTTTTCCAAAGCAGGCGTTTCCTATTGTGGTCTCACCACACAGTAGCCCCCAGAATGTACTCGGGGCCTAGAGTCCATTTCCTTAACGGTGGTTTTTTTCACCGGCGATAAGGGCTACAGGTGGTGAGTGAGGCAGCGTGAGGTCGGTGTGTAAACTGTAAGCCACCCAGTGGAGTTCTGTTTACAGCAAAAAGTGAGAAGTCAGCACCTTCCATGACTAATAGCAGTGGCTTCTGTTTTCATCTCACTGTTCTAGAACACTCCTACACCGCTTGAAGCTTCATTGTGGCGGGGGGGGGGGAGGGGGCGAATTCTTCACTGGAGATCCCCAGACACCAGGAAGTCCATTTACCCCCTGAAATTGTATGCAGCGTGGCACATACTGGATGCACATTCCTCTGGGACTTGGCAGCTTTCCTCAGATCCTCAAAGGGATTCACACCCCCCAAGGCTGGGGACTTCTGCTTTAAGAGAAGCCAGATGTACTCACTGCTGCTCCCAAAGCCACGAGAACCCAAAGAGGAAGGAGTTATGTTTCATTTGAGGCGGCGCAGAGTGGTGGTAACAATGGATTTAAATCCACAGAGATAGTAACAATGGATTCAAATCCAAGCAAGCGGGAACTTGGACAAATGAGTCAATCTTTTGTAGCCATCTCAGGGTTGTTATCTATAAAATGGGGAAGCTGGTTCCTACCTCGCGTGAGTGATAAAATTAGCAACTAGCACAGGGCCTGTGGACAGAATCGCCTTTCAATAAATGACAGCCAAGTGCTCTGTTTCCTGAATAATGCTTACCAAAAAATCATTACAGAGGAAAAAGACCCAAGGATCTAGAAGAAAATCCTGCTACTCCAGGGAGAAATAGGACTCCTCGAGATGAAAAGTGGAAATTAAAATTCCCTAGGCCCTCTTCTTGAGACCCAGCATCTTGTGGGATTATGTGAGGCAAGTGAACCACACTCAGTCTCGCCCCACACCGAGTTTGGCTATTACCAGCAGAATGTGCCCTGACAGGTGAGTCCATCGGTATTTGAAAAACCTAGAAGGCAATTCTGGCCGGTTTCAGTCTGCCTTTATTTTTGTTTTGTAAAGGTGTCTACCAAGTCCCCAAGACAGTTTCGCTTCCTATTTTTATTCACTTTTCATGCTTACAGTCATCTATCTAACAGCTATGTGGTAAATGTTTCCTACATGCCGGGCATAGTGAAGACAGCCACCATAGTCCTACCCTCCCGAACACCTGCAAGCTTACATTCTCGCGAAGGAGGTGGGCAAAAAGCAAGGTGAACAAGATAATGCTGGATGATAATGACACATGTGATGGGGAAAGTAAACCAGTTCAGGGGTTGGAAGTGTTGGGGGCTTAGGAGTGAAGGGGGCTTCTTTAGGTAGGGAGGTCAAAGATGGCCTCTCCAGGGAGGGGCCATCTGTACTCAGGATCAGAGACAGAAATTGAACACACTCTGTTCCCAGCTGATGGCCAGGAAGATTGAATCACCTCACCTAAACATTTTCACCAGAAAAGCCATGGTTGGGATGTAAACGTAAATGTCAAGCACTCCAAATTGTGAGCAGTTTTTATTAAGTTCAAAGGACAGTCCCTATGATATTTCACACTCACTCACCGGCAGGCCTGTTTGATCCCAGGGTGGGCAGAGGGCCACACTACACGCGCAGGTCACCGACCAGAGTGCTCCCAGCACTGGAAAACACCTGCAGAAGGCTGCTGCATCTATCAGGCCAGTCTTACTAAGACAAAGAAAGTCCTTCACGTTCTGGCCACCCCTCCACCCCTGGATATGTTCATTTACCATCTTGGCTCGACCTCCCCCAATTCTCTATTGTTCTAGCCACTCTTTCTTTCTTTCTTTCTTTCTTTTTTCAAGTGTATTTATTTTTGAGAGGGAGGAGGGAGAAGCAGAGATAGAGAGAGGGAGAGAATCCCAAGCAGGCTCCGCACTGTCAGTGCAGAACCCAACGCGGGACTGGAACCCACGAACCGTGAGGTCGTGACCTGAGCCGAAATCGAGAGTTCAGACACTGAACCAACTGAGCCTCCCAGGCCTCCCTCTCTCTAAACACACCCAGGGTCTCTGCAAGTGATGCTCTCCCTCCACAACGCCTCATCCCTTTCCAACTTTCCCTTCCCCTCCTATGTCATCGCCTAGACAGCACTTTCTCACGAAAGCCTTCTCTGCTCACAAAACAGACTCCCTCCAGCCCTCATGTCACAAGTCCTTTCTCTCATGGGTCTTAGCAGAGTTGGAAATTTTAGTTTTCCGGAGGACTACTGAGTAACGCCTGCCCCTCCCCCAGAACAGAAGTTCTACAAGGGCTATGAGGATAAGGGGATAAAAACATCACTGCTGCTATCGCTGCTTATCACCTCCAACTGAAACTGTGACACATTACATGCTCAGAAAGTTTGCTGAATGCATGAAAATGTGTTGGTAATCAAAAATTTTGCCGAGTCCGAGGTTGAGATCATTTTTCTACGTTTACTTCATCTCCCCGCGCTTCAGTTACCACTTCTGTCAAGTGGGGGAGGGGAGAGCCTACAACCAGTATCTCCTATGGAATTAAAGATCATACCTCACAAAGCGCCCAATTTACTTATTTTTTTAACGTTTATTTACGAACGAGAGACAGAGTGTGAATGGGGGAGGGCCAGAAGAGAGGGAGACACAGAGTCCAAAGCAGGCTCCAGGCTCCGAGCTGCCAGCACAGAGCCCGTCGGGGGACTCGAACCCATGAACCTGAGCAGAAGTCAGACGCTTAACCAACTGAACCATCCAGGTGTCCCGACAAAGCGCCCAACTTAAATACAAAACAGAGGTGGCGTAAATCTTCCAAAGTTTCAGACTCCCCAGAGTCACCATGACCCTGAACCCTACTCTGGTAGTACTCAATAAGAATTTGTGGACGGCAGGCCAATAGAGTGCACAACTCATCCTGGTGTGCCTGGGGCGGTCCTGGTTTTAGCACCCCACAATAGAAGGAATTGGCTCAGACTATGCATATTGCTGAGTAGGAGAGCGAAGGAATTTGAAGTTGAATGACGCCAGCAAATCCCTTTAGCCGGGGGACACTCATCAGACACCACAGAGGTTAAAAACGCTCTAGAATCACAATGGTTGTGCTCATTTAAATCCTACTTTTGCCTGTATACTTCAGTTGCCTCATCTGTAAAATAAGGAGCAAAGCAGTCTCTCTCTAAAAAGCGTGTAAGGTTAAAATAACGTATACAACTCGCTTAGAGCTGTGCCTAGCACACAATAAAAAGTAAAGCCTCAGTAACGATCAGATGTTATATGTCCTTGCCCTTCCCCATTTTATTTGTCTTCTATCTAGATACTTTCAAGCATCTGGGTAGACTCGGTGAGTTACAAGCTGTGAACAGGAATTCAGCGTGCTTAGTAGAATAAAAGGTGGGCTTTGGGAAAAACAGAATAGACTGGGTTTGCACTCCAGCTCTGCTTATTAGCTGAGTCATTTTGAGGCCACTAACCTCTGTTACGTTTCTCCATCTGTAAAATGGGAGGAAACGGTCTTTGCTAAGTTGCTGGGAGGACCGGAGATAATAAACAGACGGCTTCTGGGCCCTGGCCTATCGTCTATCCTCCATATATACAGTTTTAGTCTGGAAGCACAGAGACACGGAGTGTGGATGCGGGCGGCTCAGGGCTACACACAAGAGCTCTGGGGTCAAATTGCCTGGGGATGCAGGGTCCTGATCCGCTCCTTACAGCTGCGTGACCTTGGGCAGGTGACTACCTCTCTGGGCCTCGGCTTCCTTCCGCGCAAAGGACGGTACCAGCAGCACCCACGCTTGTGGGCTTGCGAGGGTTAAATGTGACAACCCAGGTAAAATGCCCAGCGGTGACGGCCAACCGCAGTCAATGGGACCTCCGGCTTCTCACCCCCGCAAGGACAAGGCGTGGGCCGCCGGGTCCACAGGCTCTCCACGGCCGTCCCCAGCACCGCGAGAGGCGACCCAGAGCTCCCCGAGGGTCCCGGCCCGGCTGCCCCGCCTCGGCCGGCTGGGGGGCCCGGGAAGACGCCCAGGGCGCCGGGCGCGGGGAGGCCTCGCCGCGGGGCCGCTCTCAGGGCCGGTGGGCTCGGCCTCGGGCCCCACGCCGGGCCTCAGAGCTGCACACCCCAGGCAGCCCGCGCCCGGCCCCCGAAGGCCGACCTCCGCCGGCCGCCCGAGCATCCCGCACCCCGAGCGCCCCACTCACCGCCTTCTTCATGGTGGCCGCCATCTTGGGACTGGACTACGACGCGCGGTGGGGAGGGCCGCAAGGGCGCGCCTCGGCCCGGGGCCGCTTCCAGCTCCCTGTCGGCCCAGAGCGCCCCCAAAATACAACACTGTCTCCACATTCCCTCCTACCGCATCACCGACCCGTGATTCCTAACGTCTGGGACTCAGGGAGGTAATGTATCCTGGAAGGACTTGGTACATGCCAATTAAAGGCACAGGCAACGCCCTGTGGGCCGACAGAAACTAGGGGGGTGTGGCGAACGGCCCCAGCGTTCCGCGGCGGGCGGCAGGGGGCGCCCCGCGCAGCGGGGCGGGGCCGGACGGGGCTGGGGGTGGAGCCGGGGCGGGGCCACGAGTGGACCAAAGGGGAGTTCTCTTTCATCAATCCCACAAACCTTGTTAAGAAACCGGCATGCGTTAAACAGAGCTAAGAACGAATGACCTTGGTCTAGAATGTGAGACGTTCGTGCCCTGGTGTAAAGGAGGAGATACCATTAATTTATTAAACACTTACTGCGCAATTACTGTGTACCCTGACGCTTGTGCCTCCAAATGTTTTTCTTTTTCTGTGTGTGTGAGGATTCCTTTACACTCCGAAAAATTATTGAAGACCCCAAAGATTTTCTGTGTATGTAGGTTATTTTCATCGATATTCACCATATTTGAAATTAAAACGGAATTTTAAAACATTTATTAATTCACTTAATAAAGAAACCCATTCTATATTAATATAAGTAACATTTTAAGTTATACAAAATCACTGGAAACTGGCATGGGCTTCTGAAAACAAGTGAGAGAAAAAAGGATGTAAGCTTGCTTGGTCAGCAGCCGATAGTGTTTTCTACCTGGGGCTCTGGGTGGTGGGGTGTTCCCCAAGCCAGAGTCTCATGGCTTGGGAGGGTGTCATTTGATCTGGGCAACCGCTTGGACAGTGGCTGACCCCTGGCAACCATGGTACTGGCTCTGTCCGGCTCAGAAGCCCTCCGCCTCACTCTGCATTTCACGGTCTCCATTCCCCTTCTCTCCCAGCCCTGGCATCCTTCAAGCAGATCTCTTTCCCAGCAGGAGAACCAGTTCTGTAAATATAAATGGGGACTTTCAAGTCTTCTGCTAAGCCTCCTCTCCTTTCCTTAAATTTGAGCATTTCCGACCTCTGCTTCTGGTTCTTTCTCTCGCAGGGGACTGTCCCCACCTGTTTGGACCAGCAAAAGAAAGAAGCTTGTGGTGCAAATGGAAACAATTGCAGGTCAGGAAGGAAAATCACCAGTCACCAGTTGAAAATACTATCCCCACTAAGGGTGACTGAACATATTCCCTTACACTAAGATGAAGACTGTCATCCACTGACAGGATCCATGTTTTTGTTTTTTGGTTTGGGTTTTTTTGACCCATGCAGTATTCTCATTTAATTGAACCGACATATGAAACTTACGAAATTGCACTCAACAGTATCAGATTTTTTTATTTTGCTTGAGCTTGTAAAATCAGTGTCCCTGTGACCTTGAATCTACATTCCTGCATAGCAGCCAGCTGCTGCTGGTGATAATCAGGTAAGGCCTGTTTAGCTAACAGGCCCTCTCCAGGGCCCTGGCAGATCCCCACCTGCCCCATCCTTGTGCCTAACTGTCAGACCCTCCAGGTATATGTACTTGTCACTGGTCAGGCTTCTGTTCTAGCAGATCTAAATGAGAACGTTTGTGTGTGCATCTGTTTGTTCGAAATCTGTATCATTGCAGATGCTATTGCAAAAAGGAAGATGAATTACACAAGGTGCTTCACATCAAGAAGCTTACAGTTGGCACACATATATCCCCACAAATTATAGCATGGGAGCTGCAGCCCTGGGACCAGTGCCTGAGGGGTCCTGGGGAGGAAGAGCTTAGCTGGAATAGCCAATGAAAACCCTGGAATTGGTGGCAGGCTGAATGGATCAAGAAGGGCAGGTGCTGAAAACATAGACCAAATTCCTTATCCTCATACAGCTTACATTCTAGTGATCAGAGACAGACCATATTCAAAATACAGAAATGAATTATATAGTATGTCAGAAATGAATGTTATTACTATGTGTTATTAATAGCTATAAGAAAGGACACTTGGGGCGCCTGGGTGGCTCAGTCCATTAAGCATCTGACTCCCGCTCGGGTCATGATCTCATTGTTTGTGGGTTTGAGCCCTGCATTGGGCTCTGTGCTGACAGCTCTGAACCTGGAGACTGCTTTGCGTTCTGTGTCTTCCTCGCTCTCTGCCTCCATCCCCCCCACCCCCCCCACCCCCCCCTCAAGCTCTCTCTCTCAAAAATAAATAAACATAAAAAAAAAAAAAGACAGAACACTTAAAATAATAATAAAAGACTGTATAACTACCAGGATGAAAACTTCAGGAGAAAGATACAAGAAATGGTAAGTATGTTGGCTGGAAAATTGAAGGGGAAACCCCCCCCACCTACCCATCTATTTGAGTTGACATGTAACCTACAAAATTGTCCAGACATGTCCCAGTTTAAGATTCTGTCACAAAGCAATAATGGATTCATGTCATAGCAGAACGTGCATGAATGTCCTCCAGAACCCGCTCCATCCGCGCCAAGCTCCTGGTTCTGGGACTTAAAAAGGAAATCTTGGTGGGATTACCTGTTCACGCGGGCCTTGAGGAGTAAGGGGCAGCAAGGAGCCAACCCTATTATCACGTGGTAATTTGTTCCAGGCCTGCAGGGGGCGCCCGAGGGTCGTGGTAGTGGAGCCATTCAAGGCAACCTTTGTAATGTTTTGCCAAAATACAGAACTATTATTTTCTTAATTTTTAAGATAGTCTATTTTTTAAATTTAGAAAAAATATATTTTAAAAGGGCATTTAAAAATCTTTGACTTGGGGCGCCTGGGTGGCTCAGTCAGTTAACTCTCCGACTTAGGCTCAGGTCATGATCTCACAGTTTGTGAGGTTGAGCCCCAACAGCTCAGCTCAGAAACTGCTTCAGATTCTGGGTCTCCCTCTCTCTGCCCCTCCTCTGCTTGTGTTCTCTCTCTCTCTCTCTCTCTCTCTCTCTCTCTCTCTCTCTGTCTCTCAAAAATAAATAAATAAACATTTTTAAAAAATAATAAATGGGAAGTCTCACATTGTCAAAACCTTCACTCAAAATCTTCACGTATGTATACCAGGCAGATGGAAGGCATAAGCCACCCACTCACTTGTGACCATCAGCAAACCTCCCCATATGCACATATTATGGAATATTCTTAAGCCCAAATTTTCCTCCTAAATGAAATTTTTAATAAAGTCCCTAAGTTTACTGAAGTCAAAATGCAAATTAGGAACTCTAGCTCTTACTGAAAATTTCATCGCCAAGCTGTCTGGTTAGTATTTTCCCTTCTCGCCTCCTTCCTATGCTTGTCCATGATCATCAGAACTTCTTCAGGACTCTTGACCTCGGGTGGTGCCTTTAAACCTAACTCAACATTTAATCCATTCTCTAAAGACTTCCTTGTTTCTCATCAACCTGGTCCATCTTTAAATTCTCCACTTGCTACACAATTTGGTGCTTAAAAAAAATGTTTATTTTTGAGAGAGAGAGCAACAGAGCACATGCAGGGGAGGGGCAGAGAGAGAAGGAGACACAGAATCCAAAGCAGGCTCCAGGCTCCTAGCTGTCAGCACAGAGCCCGACGCGGGGCTCAAACTCACGAACCGTGAGATCATGACCTGAGCCGAAGTCGGGTGCTTTCACAACTGAGCCACCCAGGCGCCTCAATTTGGTGCTTTTCTAAGCTACCACTGCATATTCCTTACCCTTTCTCTCTCTCTGCTACTTCTTTTGAATATTCTTACTATGATGGGTAACATAAACTAGTGTGAATTTGTATATGGCTCAACAATTTCGTAAATGATTTCCCACGACCCTCGATGAAATTCTTCTCTGTCTTCCCATTGCACTTAAGGTATAATTTAGATTTATTACCAAGGCCTAGCCTCTCTCTCCGACATTATTTTTTATACCATCTTTCCCCTCAATATTCTCCATCTTCTTGGGTCTCCTTTTGGGAATGATACCTGCTCCCTTCTACCTCAGGGCCTTTTCACCTGCTTGTCTTGCTACTCAAGAGGCCCTTCTCCTGTTTTTCACCTGGCTGAATTCTGCCCACCCTCAACACTCAGCCTCTGTGTCGCTCCATCAAGAAATCTTTCTCAAACACATCCACCACCCAGAAAGAGCAACATCCCCCTTGCAAACACTGTTACAAGCCTCTCTGGCACATTTTCTTTTGAAATATGTCTCCCCTGGTTTACTTGCAGCACCCAGTAGTATGTAATTCAGTAGTATGTAATTAATTAGGGTTAGGGTTAAGCCCCTAAGTAATGGGATTAATACAGTAGTATGCAAAACAATATAGCCGTTGATGAATTCATTCAGCAATACGGTACAAGAGTCCATGGCTTATCTCCACTTGCTTTTTGTGTGTGTGCGCGCTGGGTATGGTACCAGGTGCCTCGCCCAAATAGCGATCACGTGATCATGCGGCTCCGTTGTCTGCGCAATCCTTCCCTTCTTCACCAGGTGGCGCTGTGACTCCAGGACATTTTATTTCTGACATTTTTATTTCTGCAACTACTTAGGAACTGTCGGCGTTCTCGGCTACACTCTGCCAAGCAGGAATACACAAAATCAAGGAAACCTCTCTTTGAGACAAAATGTACTCATCTCTCACTGGTTTGAATTCTTACCTTAATTTTTACCTGGCAAAAAGCAAAGCATTTTCCAGAACCCTCAAATGTATGCATTGGGTTTAGGCCTTTATGAGATAGACCATTAATTAGCCTGTTTATTTCAAGGGTACATGCCTGTGGCAATTTTCATATTAAGAAAGGAGTCAGTCTTGGGGCACCTGGGTGGCTCAGTCGGTTGAGCGTCCGACTTCCGCTCGGGTCATATCTCACAGTTCGTGACTTCGAGCCCTGTGTCGGGCTCTGTGCTGACAGCTCAGATCCCGGAGCCTGCTTTGGATTCTGTGTCTCCCTCTCTCTCTGCCCCTCCCCTGCTCATGCTCTGTCTCTCTCTAACAAAAATAAATAAACATTAAAAAATTTTTTTAAAAAAGAAACGAGTCAGAACTTGTTATAAGTACCAGTCACTACATATCTTCAAATTAAAATATAAATTTGATTCGTTCAACAAGAACCTCGTATTGAGCCAGGTAACCTCTTCACATAGATGCTATTCATAAAAAGGATCTGTTTTGTGCTGGAGTGGGCATCTGTTGTCTTTTGAATACTTTTCTCCATATTTAACATTTCCAGGTGATGAGTGTCGCCCCTCCATTCTGGAAGTCGGGACTCAATTTCCTAGCATCCTTGAAGCTCGGATGCAGGCCTGTGATCAGAGTCCAGCCAATCAGATTCACCAGTGACAGGCCAGTGACCAATGAGGGGAGAGCAATGGAGGCAGGTGCCAGGTGCCCAGGAGATTCCACTCCAGGCAGCGAGAGCAGCCTGGCAAGGTCATCTCAATGGCATCCTTGGCTCTTTTGCGTCCACTGTGGATCCCTGGCCACCTCACAAAGGGTCTGTCCACATTTCAACGTCCTTTTTCAAATTCTTGTGCTGTATCTATCTATAGGGAGTTCTGTTGTTTGACACAAAGAACCCCGAAGAGATGTGACTTTTAAAAGAAAGTTACTCTTTAGCCATGGTAAATTCAGCTGAGATGATCAGGAGATGGAAAGAAAAATGTTGCAGGATCCCTGTGCTCAGCACAGACAGCTGTGCAGGTGAAACTACTTGAAGAAAAAAAATCCACTTGCTACATGGCCACAGCACACGCAATGCCAACATAAGGACGCTGAGCTGATTTTCAATGCTTTTTATTTTGTAAAGCACATTTGATGAAGAACCATCAGCTGAAGCCAGCACCAGAACCATCACAAACCACAGCCACAGAATGCTAGTCACCTGGGAGGGCCCCACATGGAAACGGAAACTGATGGAGGAAGAGAGAAGGGACGCTGGTGAGAAGTGGCCACCGCCTGGGGCTGGGAGAGCCTCAGAGGCATCAGGCTGAGTCTTGGCAAGAAACCTGACTCCGTTTTGCTGACGAGCAAAGGACAAGATCGAAGACGTCATGGGAATCAGTGTTGTCAACTCCTAACGCTTCTGGGGTCTCTCCTTGAGCAAAATACTTGGCGGGCACTGAGGCCAAAGAGGGGGAATAAAAAGCAGCCTCTGCCCCACGCTCATTCACTGCCACCAGGAGAGAAGTGAATGCTGAGACATGTGTAGAGAGCAGTTAAATAAAATGAAATGCCATTTTTATTGTTTAGGAATAACTCTACTTCTGGCCACCTATTCTGAGAACAGAGGTCTAAAAGCAGAAATAGACTATTCCAAGAGTGCATAGAAAAGCGGTGCTTATAAAAATGAAGCATTTCAACTACTCTTAAGGATTTGGCAAAAGAGACCAGTTTAAGTGGCCCATAGGATACTCACCACAATATGCACGTGTCACAACACCCATCCTAAAAAGTAACAGCAGAGGGAAACGTGGAAAAACAGGTCAGATGCAAAATTACAATTCTAATTTTGTTTTTAAAAATCATTTCTATATGAGACAGACACTTAGAAATGTATAGGAATGAAATATGTAAAAATGTCAATATGTAACAGTGATTTTATATAGGAGGTATCAGGAGTTAAATATAACTTTTTGCTTCCATCTTTATACTTTTCTGTATTTTCTAAATTTTAAAAAGTGAATATGGATTCATGTTTAGTCAGGTAGAAATTAGTATTAAGCCAACCAATACGAAGTAATGCAAGATGTAGTGAAACCTGATGCAAGCTATAAGGTGAACACATTGTGATTCTAACTAGAACCACAGACAGAATATATAGAAAGAAATACACAACTCTTCTTAGCAGCTGTCACTGGGTGGTGACATAAAATCCAATGTTTTCTTTTTTGTACTTTCTTAAATTTCTTTTAATGATTATATGTTACTTTAATAATATTTGGGATGTAGCAGGATTCTTGCACAGAGAGTCATGACCCCCAAGGCTTTCCTTTCCAGGAAGCAACTTTATTCGTGTCGGCACAGCTCAGTTGGGTTCATACCTGATGAACTGAGCCCCAAACGCCACATGCATTGTTTTTCATACATTTTTTACTTCTTTGTCTCTCATATATGGTAACACACAAACATGTAGTCTGATTAAGTGGTCTCATGTTACAGGGTCGTGAGAGATGTCATATATGCGCATAGCCAGGTTACCTTGAGGTTTTTTATTGTGGTTTGGTTGGTTGTTTTTTTTTTTTTGTTTGTTTCTTTTCCTTAGAGAGGGGACCCTATCACAGGGAAACTTCTTTTCCTTTTTTTAAAAAAAAATTTTAATGTTTATTTATTTTTGAGAGAGAGAGAGAGAGAGAGAGAGACAAAGCACAAATGGGGAGGGATGGAGAGAGAGGGAGAGACAGAATTTGAAGCAGGCTTCAGGCTCTGAGCTGTCAGCACAGAGCCTGACACAGGGCTCAAACTCATGAACGATGAGATCATGACCCGAGCCAAAGTCGGACACTCGACTGACTGAGCCACCCAGGTGCTCTGGGAAACTTCTTTTTCAAGACAGGACTACACTATTACCTTCTCAGTAAAGAAGGCTAGATAATTCTCACATTCTCCTAATCGCAGGATCTCAATCGTCAGAAGCAAAGGATTTATATTGAAATAAGTTCTTGACATTATTGTCCTAACTCTCTGAGGAGGAATAAGAAGCTCCCTGAAGTATTAAATAGTTAACTACAATTTTTAAAAATTTCTATAAACTCAATCTTTAACATGATGAGCACAAAACTTATAAAACATGGTTGCTATGAGAAGTAGCATTCATTTAATCTGTAAATGTTTGTTATAAGAAACTATTTTGCTAATTTAAACTATACCTAAATATAATTTTTTATCATTAACTCGGTATTAAACAGAGATATATAGATATATGGAGACATATACTTATATGTTTTATATATATATAGGTAGATAATTATCAAATATATATTATATTTATATATATTATCAAATATATTTTATATTTATATATTTTATATTATCAAATATATTATATATTATATTATCAAATACACACACACACACACACACACACACACACACACACCATTTGATTATCTGTCCAAGAAGAACTACTCTTCCTAAATACATGGCATTTGCTCCCCCCACATGCATTTCCCCTTCTGGCAATGGTGCTGATTTTAGTTTAGAGATCTTCCTCTAACTCCCTCCAATGGTCACTTTAACATGTAACTTGCAGAGACATTTGGCCAAACATTACCTTGTGTGTGTCTGTAAATGTTTTTGACTGAAATTGATATGTGAACCCTAGACAGAGTAAAGCCCTTCCTAACGTGGGTTGGCCTCATCCAATCAATAGAAGATCTGAATAGAACAAAAAGATGGCATAAGAGTGAACTCCTCCTGCCTGCCTACTGAGCTGGGACACTGGTCCTTTCCAGTTTTCAGACTTGAACTGACACATCAGCTCTCCTGGGTTTCTGGCATGCCAACTGTGGATCTTGGGATTTATCTCCATAATCACATAAACCACTTTTTGATAATTTTCCTTCTTTCTTTCTTTCTTTCTTTCTTTCTTTCTTTCTTTCAAAAATTTTTTTTAACCTTTATTTATTTTTGAGACAGAGAGAGACAGAGCATGAATGGGGGAGGGTCAGAGAGAGAGAGGGAGACACAGACTCTGAAACAGGCTCCAGGCTCTGAGCTGTCAGCACAGAGCCCGACATGGAGCTTGAACTCACAGACTGCGAGATCACGACCTGAGCCGAAGTCGGACGCTTAACTGACTGAGCCACCCAGGCGCCCCATCTTTCTTTCTATCTATCTTTCCATCCATCTTTATATCTATCTATCCTCTATCTATCTTTCCATCTATCTTTCTATCTATCCTCTATCTATCTATTTATCTATCTATCCATCCACATTCTACTCGTTCTGTTTCTCTGGAGAACCCAGACTAATATACTCCCAATCAGTCCATGTGATCTGGATGGGCTCTAACACTGTCCTAGGAGTAGAGCATAAGAACAGGCTTCAGCCAATCAGCAAATTGTGGCCGCGTGATTGTTCAGCAATCAGCATATGACCAAATTTAGGCCAATCAGAGCCAGGGCTTCTGATTAGCATGGGCGCCAGAAGACATCTCTCCCTGCTGGCTGTGAAACTATAGGAATGTAAAGTCTAGAACAGTGGCCAGCATCTTGCCTTATAAAGAGTGAGCTCATCTGAAAAATGGAGCCAACACACAAGTGTGGCCGAGGAATAGAGAGAGATAAAGTAAGGCTTGATTTCTCAAGTGTTGCCCTGGTCCCACTAAGCTCGGCTAGCTCTCCTCCTGAACTTCTCAGTGACATGAGTCAATTCTTTATTTGTCTAATGGGACTTGCCTTAATTTTCTGTGATTTATAACCAAAAGAGTATTAGCTGACATGTTCTAGCAACAGCAATGTCTGAACAGAGCCTGAGACAAAGGCTTGCCACAGGGAGTCAATACTGGGAAGTGACTCTGGGGAACTGGAACAGGGGGTAGGGAGGGGGCCGGGAAGAGTGAAAAAGGCTGGGCCAGGAAGCTGTTCCAAGGGCTGTTTACTGAGCTAGTTACCCCGTGGCCAACTGGACTCACCCTTCCTGGGAACCCTTCAGGGCACCTTGCACCACATATCATAGAATTGTTCTCACCACAGAAATAGCACTTACCTACCCTTTCTGGTTTGCTTGAGGGTTGCCCTGGGGTGTTAACTTTCTTGCACTTTGTTCTGGTACCAGAAGCCTTGCGGGAGCTACCTGCAGCCAGCAGAAAATCCTCTAGAGGTAAGGCAGAGATGAGTAAGGTGCTCTTTGCACAGCTGTTGGTGAGGCCAATGGCCAGTGTGGAAAGATAGGTCAAGGCGGGGATATAAGACAAGGCCTTAAAGTTACACAACACCAATATAGATCAGTTATCGGTAGAACAGACTTCCCCTCTAAGATTGAACTCCACCATTTTTTAATGTTTTATATATTTTTGAGAGAGAGCGCAAGCAAGGGGGAGCAGAGAGAGAGGAAGCGAGGAAAGGAAGCGGGCTCTGCACTGACAGCAGCCAGCCTGATGTGGGACTCGAACTTATGAACTGCAAGATTGTGACCTGAGCCCAAGTTGGATGCTCAACTGACTGAGCCACTCAGGTGCCCCTCCACTATTTTTTTTTTTTTTAATGAACTCGGAAAAGAGCAGGGCTGATTCCTGTGGAGTCCAAGCGGGACTCAAATATTGATGTCTCCCATCACTCTTACTTAAGACTAAGTAATCCCCTTTGGGAGTTTCCTGAATCCAATTCTTAGGAAATCGTTCTGTTGCAGAACAGGGTCAGACCAGTTGTGTGTAGGTAGAGGAGGGCTTTCCCCTGAAATGAATGAATGGCCCCCATTGTCATGTATCGATGGAAGAGATCAGTCTCGATCTGACAAATTAAAACGAGGGAGGTGAATTTTAGATCGAGTGAAGAAAAACTTATTTTTTTTCCACCTCCATCCAGAATTTAAAGAGGTGAGGAAAGAGGCACCTGCCCTTATTCACTCACTCATTCACTCATTCATTCATTCAGCATGTTATTTATCGGTTACCAGGAGCAGGCACATAATTTGCAGGTCGTAGCGCAAAATGAAAATGGTGGGGAGGAGGAATTGTTCGAGTATCATTAAGAATTTCTGTAGGGCAACAGCAGAGCATTAAACCAAGTGTGGGGACCTTCTGAGCAAGGGGCCCCGAATGTCATCTGTGTGTCAGTCATTGTGCTAAGTTTCAGGCGTACGTTAGCAAACAAGACACATCCAGCATTTGTCCTCATGAAGAGTCTAGGCTGGGATTCCTGCTCTTCCCTCGCTCGGTCTGCCTCACAGCCTGAGCACCTGCTAGAGTGAGTTTCATTCTGTATTAAAGAATTTTTCATGCGACCTCGTCCCTAAACCCCGGGAGCTCACCTGAAGAACCAGTGATCTATTCCGGGGCAGAGGGGGTGGTCTGGCTACGTTGAAGGACATCAGGCGTGTCTCCGGGAAAGACATTTGTCCCAAGGGCCAGCTTCCTGGGGATTGTCAAATATCAGTTTAATTATTAGTCACAGTTGATTTATAATCTCATTTAGACCCTAACTGCTAAGTGATCTACGCCCCCGGTGGCCTTCCCACACTCCCTACGGCTTTCATACCTGACTGCTTAACACAGCTACCCTACCTGCGCAGTCTGTGAAGCGTTTTGAGTCCGGGACTGCTCAAATCCATAGTACTCACTTGCTAATCTTTAAGGTATTCCTTGCAAATGTTTTCAGAGAACATCTCTGCAGCCTCTAAAGCTTGCCAAACACCAACATCTGCATAGGGGAAGAAAGCTGCCAGATCCAGCATAAGCCACGACGAGTTCTCCTAAGTTGGGGAATGAGGGCAGGTGCCACTAAGGGAAGCATGAAGGGGGCTCCGGTGCAGTTAGGACACACTCAGGAGTTCGTGACTCAGGTGTTCTTAGTGCTCCTGGTAGGGGACTTCCGGGACACGCCTTGCCATGGGTAATGCGGTTTACATTACAGGAATTTGTATTTCTTTTCACTGGGTTATATGAATTACTCTTATATTCTCAGCTGCAGGCATTTTCACCATAGCTTATGTTGTGATGGGTTCAGTAAACTAAGGACTAAAAATTTTTGGAATCCTGCGAAGATCTTAATCCTGAAGGAGGCATCTCCATCTGCTGAAAATGCTATGGGGCAGTTCTATTTCAAGTGTAAGAAAAGAAAAAAAAATGAATCTGAAGGTACATTTCATTTTAAAGATCTCTAATTCATACGCAAAAGTAGGATGCTTCATGTTCAAGTTTTCCACATTGGATACAGTCCCTGATTAAGTAATGGATACTTGTGGGGTGCCTGGGGGCTCAGTCAGTTAAGCGTCCGACTTCAGCTCAGGTCATGATCACGGTTCGTGGGTTCGAGCCCCGCGTCAGGCTCTATGCTGACAGCTCAGAGCCTGGAACCTAGCTTCAGATTCTGTCTCTCATGCTCTCGCTCTCTCTCTCAAAAATAAATAAACATTAAAAAAAAAAGAATCTATAAAAAAAGTAACAGATACTTTTTTTAATTTCAAAAGTGACTCCTTTTTGTATGTATATTACAGTTCAATAAAATTTTTTTAAAATGTTTATTTATTATTGAGAGACAGAGACAGAGCATGAGCAAGGGTAGGGGCAGAGAGAAGAGGAGACACAGAATCCGAAACAGGCTCCAGGCTCCGAGCTGCCAGCACAGAGCCCAAAGCGGGGCTCAAACCCAGAAACTGTGAGATCATGACCTGAGCCGAAGTCGGACACTCAACCGACTTGTCCACCTAGGGCCCCTAAAAGTTTTCTTTCTAAAACAGTTCTACTGTTTGTTTTTTCCTGGGCCATATGACTGCAGATGGTTTTTGTTGGCTTATTTTAAATTTGTTGCATTTCCTAACTGCCTGGGATGAGCTGCTGACGCTTTAATTCGTTCCCTATCAATTCTGTCCTTGTCCAAAATCGATGATCACGTAATGAGCATTTGCTGATACAAACGTTATCCACCTGGTGCTCCAAGCCCAGTACTTCTCGGATCAGAAAGGAGATACACGTTGGGGCGCCTGGGTGGCTCAGTCGGTTAAGCGTCCGACTTCGGCTCAGGTCACGATCTCGCGGTCCGTGAGTTCGAGCCCCGCGTCGGGCTCTGGGCTGATGGCTCAGAGCCTGGAGCCTGCTTCCGATTCTGTGTCTCCCTCTCTCTCTGCCCCTCCCCCGTTCATGCTGTGTCTCTGTCTCAAAAATAAATAAACGTTAAAAAAAAAAGAAAGGAGATACACGCACACTGAGATAACGTTGTTCTCCTGAGCAAAACAATTCAGTCTCAAAAGTTTCGAGTTACCTAGAACAAAACAAGGAAGTGTTGCTGAGATCCTTTGAAAATGAAATGCTTACTCATTTGAAACCCGCCCCATTTAATGATTTCCTCCTGTCTTGGCTCCCTAAGAAGTTCGGAGTATATTCAGAGGACGTGAAATTTGCAGCATTCACCGGTACCCATCTGCAGAACACCGTTTATTCTGAATGGGAGCCAAGGTGACTTTTGTGAACAATCCTGGGTCTCAAATCCAGATGCCCGAGAGGGTCACCGGAACGTGTGACTCACCCAGCTATTTGAGCAATGAAAATGTCCGAGAGCTTTGAGTCTTAAGAACCTGCAAGCAAGAATGCTGATCAAATATCCTGCTGGTGTTCAAATGATACCTGCTGAAGGCCGCTCCCGGTCTCCTTGTCCTGCAGCCTCGGTGCTGACAATCCTCTAGCGGTGGGCTTCTTTTGGAATCCTTTCACACCCTCACCTTGCAACACTTTGGCAAGCCTCTGTCATATGCCAGATAAATTCTCTTACTGGTTAGGATAGTCGGAACCAGTTTCTGTTGCTTATAACTGAAAGAATCTAAATTAAATTTCCACCCGCAACTCCAAAAGGTCCATCCACACCGGGCCTCAAGAAAGGCCTGCAAATGGGAACTAGTAAACCATCAGGACCCTCCCTCCTTTTCTCCGCTCGGCTCAGCTGCTACAACCTTCTTTATCTCTGAAAATTTTCTTCCTCTACTGATTCAGTGACAGAGGGGTGGGGAATAATGGGTGGTCTCTCCATAACCTCTGATCAAGAGACCAGTTCGCACTAACGAGCGTGCTGTTTCCCAAATCCCAAATCGATGAAATGCTTCGGGGTAAGATCCAAGTGGCCCATTTGAATCCATTGTCACTCCAGAAGGTATGGCCAGAATCCATTGTCATATACGATCATGGCTGCCAAGGGGCCAGGCCTATGCAGTAAGGGAGAGAAACCATTTTTCACTCTCTCACTTTTTTATCTTTCACATGGGCTTCCCTGAGTCATGATTCTGGGAAGGTTTGCATTGGGATCTGTGATCACCGCCTGGCACGAACCTCTCGGTGTCTTTCATGAGATTATTAGTCAGCAGAGACCATGATTTTATAAGGGTTAGTGGAAGATAGTTCCTTGAAAGTTCACGGGTGACAAAATAGTAGGAGATAGTCGCTTTAGAAACTGGGTTTGATCTTCTGTGCCTTCATTCATTGTCCTCATTAAAATATCCTGGCTGATTTTTCCTGATCAAAAAAAAAAAAAATTGTTCTATTTGTATCTCCTGGGCCAAAGGTATTAAAATAGCAGAGGGACACAGAAGCATACTATACTTGGGATAACAGGGAGAGTTGCTTGATCATGATATGAATAGTTCTCAATCCTTTGAATTTCACATCCCAATACATTTTTTTAAAATACAGACTGGGGAGCAGTATCATCAGAGAGGTACCAACTGTTTATTTTGCCAAGGAAGGATGTGAAACCAAGGAGGCTTACATCTAAGATCAACAACAGAAAAATAAAGACTTTACCGTGGGGGGAAAAAGAAGGTGCCGGAACAGAATAAAGAACTACCTTTCCCCACAAAAAGTTGTTCTGCTAAACTTGTTCCAATTCGATAAAACCCCCAGGCCACTGAAGCAACAGACTACCCGACGACCCTTGCTAGTGAACTCGCATTTGAAATCCACTCCAAGGCACAACCTACCTTTCCAGAGAGTAAGGGTAAAATGGGGCCAGAGACAATACCACTTCCGTTAGAATTCTTCCCTCCTGCAACCACGGTTTTCGACAGAAGTGAGGACATGCTCCCCCCATCTGAGTGTGATGTCCTTTTGTGCCATGAAGTTCTAGCTGGAAGCAAAACAGACCCTTATACTACCTACTTGGCATGTGCTGGGCACTCCGCTAAGTGGTATCCATACAACTACCCATGAATTTGGTAACATTCTCCTTTTCACTGATGAGGAAGCAGAGGCTGGGAGAGATGCTATCGCTTTCCAAAGGCTGATCAGTTCTGGGACTGGGATTTGAGCCCAACTGCCTCTGAGGCCAAGTCCGCTCTTCCAACCACGACTCTCCTCCTTTGAGATTCAAACCAGGATTTTGACAACCAGAAGACACACATGCATTTTCATTTTAGAGAAACGTCGTTTAGGAAAGAACTCATTTTCTTTTGGGCTCCAGACTTGAGACCTCAGAAAATGTTCCTAGCTCTGTTGCCTGAGTCATGGCAGAGTCATCTTGTTGAATAACAAAATATCTGAGTCACTGGACTTCATGTAGGAAAAAAACAAAACAAAACACACGAGCGGCTTTATTTGAGATTGAATGGTTTTGAAATCAAGTCACAGGCCGGGGCATGAGGATAACAGACTTATTTATGTTGGTGAGATGAACTGATTGTAAGTGTTATGTAAGTAAAAGTGACACTCCCCAGGATGAAACAATGCTTCATCAATGTCACCATTGTTAACGGTGAAACTCTATGGACTCACTGATCATTAGTCTTCAGAACAGGCAGGGAGCCTTTTTGTTTCACTCTGTCAATTGCTTATTTATCTCAAGGATAAAAAACAATTCCCCTCCATACATATGTCTTCTGATATATTTCAAAGTCTGAATTTAATTCCTGTACATTCACTTGCAGGCTTGACCGTGTATAGGTGGAATTGTCATTGAGTTCTATGAGTGCAGACTCTTATGTCCCTGAAAATATCCCCTGAACTTCTAGAAACACCTCCAGTTCTCTTACCAGGAAATTCACAGTTAGAGAATGGGCTTCACTTGAGGATATCCCACTGAGAGAAACAAATTCAGACTGAGATCCATACACAATATCAGATTCTTTTCTGAAAGCTGGTTTTGACAGGAGAAAGGGGACAAGAACAAGTGTGTATTAGATATGACGATGGGGCGCCTGGGTGGCTCAGTTGGTTAAGTGTCCGACTTTGACTCAGGTCACGGTCTCACGGTTTGTGAGTTCGGGCCCCGCGTCGGGCTCTGTGCTGACACCTCGGAGCCTGGAGCCTGCTTCGGATTCTGTGTCTCCCCCTCTCTCTCATGCTCGGTCTCTCTCTGTCTCTTAAAAAAATGAATAAACATTAAAAAAAGGGAAAAAAATTAGATATGATGAAAATACGTCAAGAGCTAACATTTGCCTGGCATTTACAAGGGGCAAGACATTATTCCAGGTGTTTGACATGAATTAACTCCTTGAATCGTTTTAACAGCATTAGGAGATAGGTAGTCTCATAATCCATATTTTAAAGATTAAGAAACTGAGACACAGAGATGCTGAGTGATTTGCCCAAGGTTGCACAGCCAGGAAGTAGGGGAGCTGGATTGAAACTCCATTGGTCTGACTTAAATTAGTCCCTTTTACCCACTGCACTAACTAGGCCATTGAGATGGGGCAGGAAGGGGCCGGGTGACAGCAAGAGCATGGCAGACAGTGACCTGGACCCCAGGAACGACTCCTGGCTTCCAACCTTACTGAGGACGTCCCGCCAGCCCTGTTTGTATTCATTAAGCCTGGAAAAGAAAATGGACAATTCTCTTATTGATTCAAAAAGAAAGATGCCAATATTCCAAGAGTCTTTATGAAAAGTCTGTTTACCGCCAGGGCTTTGGCAAGTCTCAGAAACGGGCAGCTGCTCAGGACCCTTGCAAGGTTGAAGGGAGGACACCCCTGCCACATTTGCAAAGCACACGGCCTCTTTTCTTTACCGTGTGGCCACAGTCGGTCAGATTTCTTGTGTTTGAGTAACAGACGTCCATGACGGCTAACCAAAGCAGAAAAGGAAGTTGTCGATGGGATATCGTGGAGCCCACGGAATTGATGGCAAAGCTGCACAAGCAGATCTGGACAAGCAGGCAGACCTCGAAGGAGATTAAGCAGCCACGCTGTGGCCCGAATTACAGCAAAAGCAAAGTCTGGTTGGATTCAGAATCAGGGAGACCGCCACAGCACGGCCGGCAGAGCACATTTGATTTCCTGGAGGCTGCTCACTACCAACCAGCAATCAGGACCGCAGGCTCTTGGGCGGAGCCCTCAGCCGGAGCATCCGATTGGCTGGGGTTAGTCACATGATCTCTACTTGTTGCCTGGGAGGCGGGCTTTCTGTTTTTCATTCCCCCCTAATTAACGTGCAGTGTCATATTAATTTCAGGTGCACGATATAGCGATTGAGCGATTCTTGTTCAACAATTCCGCGCTCATCGTGATAAGTGTGTTCTTATTCCCCACCACCTGTCTCACCCATCCCCCCACCCCTTGCCCTCTGGTAACCATCAGTTTGTTCTCTATGCTTAAGAGTCTGCTTGTTGGGGGCGCCTGGGTGGCTCAGTGGGTTAAGCCTCCAACTCCTGGTTGCAGCTCAGGTCGTGATCTCACGGTGTGTGAGGTCAAGCCCCACATCGGGCTCCGTGCTGACGGTGCAGAGCCTGCCTGGGATTCTCTCTCTCCCTCTCCCCCGCTTGCTCTTTTTTTCTGTCAAAAATAAATAAATAAGCTTAAAAAAAAAAAACAAAGAGTCTGGCCTTTGCTTGATTCTTTTTTTTTTTTTTTTATTCTTTCTTCCTTTGTTTTGTTTCTTAAATTCCACATGTGAGTGAAATCGTATGGTATTTGTCTTTCTGTCACTAACTTATTTCACTTACCATTACACTCTCTAGACCTACCCCTGTTGTTGCAAATGGCAAGATCTCATTCCTTTTTATGGCTGAATAATATTCCACTGAATATATATCTACCACCTCTGTTATGTTCATTAATCTATTTACGGACACTTGAGTGGTTTCCATATTTGGCTACTATAAATAATGCTGCAATAAACATAGGGGTGCATATATCTTTTCCAATTCATGTTTCCTTTGGGCAAATACCCAGTAATGGAATTACTGAATCGTATGGTAATCCTGTTTTTTTTTTTTTGAGGAACCCCCCCCATACTGTTTTCCATAGTTGCTACACCAGTTTGCATTCAAGGGGGACTTTCGGGAGTCCCTTCGGCTTCTGTAGCTGGTGCAAATGTCCCCATTTTAGGATTTCTCAAAATAGTCTAGGCTCCCGTGCTGGGCAGAATGGCATATTTCCCATCCAGATTTAAAGAAAATGCAATAATCATCAAAAGTAGGGCAAGAGATTATTCTCAAGATAGAACGTGGAAGAGTATGGATGAAGACATGCTTTGATTTTCAGCTCTCCTACAAGCTTACCCCATGACCTTGGGAAGGTCGCTCACAATTTCTGACTTTGCATTTCCTCATTTGTAAAATGATAGTCAACGTAGTATTTACCTTCAGGATTTGTGGTGATTCCCGGAGATGGTGAGAGCAGGGAAATTCACATTTACAAGGTACACCCGAACATCTTACATATGCATCTATATTTATTTTCCACTTCCCCTAGATGCAGAAGTGGCAGAAATAGAGTTCTATAGTGGGAAAGGGGCCTTAAGTTAGGGCGGACCACGAGAGATGCAGGATTGAATTATGGAGAAAACCTGGAAAATGGCCATCCCTGTTAAGGTTCATAGAAAAATCCTCTCACACCTTCTTGCAGCATCCTTGAGAATGTAACACCTCAGGTACTTTTCCTCCTACAACTGGATGACCATGATCCCTGGACGTTCCTTCTGGGTGTGTGTTTTTCAAGGTATCTGGCAAAAGTTTCCCTTTAGGAACCTTCTGTTTGTTCCCACATGATAGAGGCTTCTGAAGATAGGATTACACATATAAAAAATGCTCCCTGGCCTCAATATTCCACCACAGATAAACCTGCCCAAAACATCCACCAAAAGCACTACTTCTGGAATTAAGACATTCCCCTGTCTGTGGCTTCGATTAATAGTAATTTAGCTGACATTTCCTTGCCAATATTTATTGACTACTTGTCACATGCCTCATCTGCATTGTCTTATTTAATCCGCAAAACAATTGTATGAAGTAAGTACCACCATTTACAGAAAATGGAAATCGCGTCTCAGCGAGAGGATGTCACGTGTTCAAGGTCATGCCTCAAACCCAAGTTTCTCTTACTGTAACCTTAACTACCACCCTGTGGACAATGTATTTGGCCGGATGGGTGAGCAGGTGGAGTTTTTGCAGAAAATTAAGGGCTGCTGTGTTCTTTGAGGGCCCTCGAGCATTATTTGCAGCAATTGGTTCCCTCATCCCTCTATGGCTCAAATGGCAAGGATCGCTCATAGCTACCCTCACCTTTTCCCCACAAACATAGGTGTGTGCCAAAAATGAAAAAAATTCTGAATGTTCCCTCTGGGGCTTATCAAGAAATTCTATCTCACGCATTCTTTTGACATCCCTTATGGGGTATCTACCTTCCATCAGGCCGTGTGAGGAAGTACCCTTTGGAGATAAGCCAAAGGTTGTTACGGTGATTCCCCCTGGTTGAAGCCTTCGTGGTTCAGGGAAGCTGTGTCTCTCCACACCACAGTGGGAACAAGGACTTCGGGTAGAGGGCTCAGTGCCAGACCACAGGATATACCAGGCCTTCTTCCTCTGAGTTGGGGCAGGGACTGAGGGTAGGTGTTAGGAGAATTCAAAATTCCTGTTTTGGGTTTTTCTGGAAATACAGACCCATTATCTTTTGGACTGAAGATCATACGTGATTACAAAAAGGGGCTGGAGGGGTGGCACCTGGGTGGCTCAGTCGGTTAAGCATCCAACTTCGGTTAAGCGTCCGACTTCGGCTCAGGTCATGATCTCACGGTCCATGAGTTCGAGCCCCGCGTCGGGCTCTGTGCTGACAGCTCAGAGCCTGGAGCCTGTTTCAGATTCTGTGTCTCCCTCTCTCTCTGCTCCTCCCCCACTCATACTCTGTCTCTCTCTGTCTCAAAAATACATAAACATTGAAACAAATTTTAATGGGTTGGAAAATGACATCATAGACCTTCAAAATAGCAAGTGCTATTAAATCTGCAGGTGTGCGTGTGTGTGTGTGTGTATGAGTGTGTGTGCGCACGTGTGTGTGTGTGGAGGCAGAGGTGTGCCAGGGATAAGCACATGTGCATGGGTGTAAGCCTGGGGGTTGTGTGGTTGTGCGGGGGTGCATACGGGGGTGTGTTGTGGGTGCCTGTTCACGTGCTGGAAGGCGTGCTTGTGAAGAGGTTGTGCCCCGCAATGTGTGTGTGTGGGAGGGTGTGACTGCGGGGGCATGTACAGATCCACAGCTATAAGTGTGTGGGCGGGTGTATGTGCTGGGGGGACGTAGCTCCACCGTGGAGACAGATTTCCCACATAAAGGGAGAAGGCCATGGTAGATCTGTGAGGTCCTGAGATTTTGAGATACAAGTTGCCGCTTAAACTTGCCATATGAGACTTTTAGAGGTCCCCATGATTTTACCCGTCCGCCGAGAAGGCCCCTGTATGTCTCTTCGCACGATCATTGTGAGATGATCTCTATTGAAATATCCACTTTCTCTGAAGTCTCTAGCTGGTAGGGAAGAGCTTTTCTGATGATCACTTCTTTTGTAGCAGGTTACGAAAATCAGATCCCAAAGAACTCTCGAGCGGTGCGCTGGAGTTTTCCTGGAGTAGCCACCTAAGTGGCCTTAGATGAAGGCTGTCTGGCAGATGCTTTTCACCTTGGACTCCACTTCTGAGGGAGTGTCTGACTCGAGCTCCCCAGTGTGGATGCGGCCACCCAGCTTTCCTGCTGGCGGGGCAGAAACGTAACTTCTGGAATAAGAAGCATGGGCTTTTTGTCTTTTCCTTTAATACCTTTTATTTTTTAATGTTTTTATTTATTTTTGAGAGAGAGAGAGAGGCACAGAAGGCGAGTGGGGGAGGGGCAGAGAGAGAGAGAGAGGGAGAGAAGAAATCTGGAGCAGGCTCCAGTTCTGAGCTGTCAGCACAGACCCCGACGTGGGGCTTGAACACATGAGTGGTGAGATCAGGACCTGAGCCGAAGTCAGATGCCCAGTTGACTGAGCCACGCAGGCAACCCTCCTTTAATACTTTAAGGTAAGAAGTTGTCACACATCTAACACTGACGTTTTAAAAGAACAGAAAGAGTCATTCATTAACAATAATGGAAGAATGGGGCATCTGGGTGGCTCAGTCGGTTAAGCGTCCGACTTCTGCTCAGGTCATGATGTGGTTCATGGGTTCGAACCCCGCGTTGGGCTCTGTGCTGACAGCTCAGAGCCTGGAGCCGGCTTTGGATTCTGTGCCTTCCTCTCTCTCTGACCCTCACTCACTCTCTCTCTCTCTCTCTCTCAAAAATAAATAAACATTAAAAAAAAAACCTTTGAGAAAAAGCAATAATGGAAGAATAGAAAGAAAGGGAAAACGCAAAGAGAAAGAAAAGGAAAAGTGCCTGCATATGGAACCATTCACACCCATGAGGAAACACTGATTTTTTTTTAGGGACAATAAACTTATTCTTGGTAAATAAAGCAGAGTAACTTTGGAGTTAGACAGACTTTCTAACTTGGACAAGATACTTACCCTGAGTTTCATCTGTTTTCCTGTAAAATGGATAATAATATGCACGCTTCTCAAATTTAATACTCATACAAATCACCTAGAGGTCTTGGAAAAATATGGATTCTGGGGTAAACTGTGAGTGTTCACATAAACATGCAAGATCTCCAATGATTCTGTCCAAGTTGCAATAGGATCAGACTCCGATTGACTTCCCCCTCGTTGCCGGAAGCACCACCATTTGACCTTGCACAAGAACCAGACTGCAGGAGGTTTGCGTATGGTTCTCCAGCGGCAGAAGATCAGGTCACAGGATCCGGACTGTGAGAGCTATTTGGCATCTGCTCCTATACAAAGGCTGCTTAAGTCCTCTGCTAGCTGAATTTTATTTTCCCAATGGACAAGAGAACTCTCCCGGAGTTTTCTTGCTTCAGAATAGTTTCACTTGGCCCACTTCACGAATACTGAACAACGACCAGCTATCCATTTGCATTCGTCCTGGAGTTGACTCACCCAGACCACAGAGGTACTTTCCACCGGTTCCCCCGTAGGTGCCTGTCCCCTGTGGAGGTTTGCACTGCTGGTTCCTATTAAAGCTCTGGCAAAACACAATCAGAGCTCGACGATGCTTCATGAAAGTCAACAGCCACAACAAGAAACGTCAAGGCAGGTTCTCGACTTACGGGAGCAAAAAACGAAATGGACTTTGCTTCCAAAGTAATGAGCAGTAATAATTCTATCATGGGATTTCTCCAATTTTCACCCCGATGGAATTAGCCAAGTTATGTTATGAAAAAAAAAAACCCACAAAGAAAATTAAAAAAAAAAAAAACATAGAATAGGTATCAAAGTGATAATGCAATGATGATGTAATTGTATTTTGATTTGATTTTAAGTAGGCTTCACACCCAGTGTGGAGCCCAACACGGGGCTTGAACACGTAACTCTGAGATCAAGACATGCGCTGACATCAAGAGTCAGACACGTGGGGCGCCTGGGTGGCTCAGTCGGTTAAGCGTCCGACCTCAGCTCAGGTCACGATCTCGTGGTCTGTGAGTTCGAGCCCCACGTTGGGCTCTGGGCTGATGGCTCAGAGCCTGGAGCCTGCTTCCGATTCTGTGTCTCCCTCTCTCTCTGCCCCTCCCCCGTTCATGCTCTGTCTCTCTCTGTCTCAAAAATAAATAAACGCTAAAAAAAAATTATAAAAAAAAAATTAAAAAAGAGTCAGACACGTAATTGACTTAGCCACCCTGGCACCCTGACAATGTAATTTGAAAAGTCAGTGATGAAACATATACAGCACCAATGGGATTTTTCAGCATCAATGGATTTTATCATAGGTAGCTCAACTTCACTCTAGATCTGATAGTTATACCTACACCTTCTAAAACTGTTATTGATAATAACAGATAATACTATTTACCATGCAACAAATACTGTTCATAATATTAACTCATTTAAAAAATTCTTTCCATTTTCATGTGGAGATGTGTTATTACTTTAAAGAGTGCACTGGGGCGCCTGGGTGGCTCAGCCGGTTAAGCGTCTGACTTTGGCTCAGGTCATGATCTCACGGTTTGTGAGTTCGAGCCCCGTGTCGGACTCTATGCCAACAGCTCAGAGCCTGGAGCCTGCTGCGGATTCTGTGTCTCCCTCTCTCTCTGCCCCTCCCCTGCTCACACACACACACACACACACTCTCTCTCTCTCTCAAAAACAGACATTTAAAATTAAGAAAAAAGAAATAAAATAAAGAGTGCACATCTTCTTTGTACAGATTTCTACTTTCTTAGACATGTGAAAAAAAGAAAAAAATGAAATAAAATATTCCTTTATATATAAGATTTGTAATGAAACATATTATTTACTAGGAACTGTTTTTCACTAGAACCGTAAAATCAATCAACTCAAACAAGTACAGCTATAACAAATAAGACGTTTAATCTCTGTTACCTTGTAGTATATTATTTGACATTTATTGAGCACCTAAACTGATCCAAGCATAGATATAGGTACTAAGAATATAGCAGAAAACAAGACAGATAGTCTTCCTGCCTTTAGGGAGCTGACATCCTAAAGCAAGGTAGAATTCAAGTTACAAGACTGTAATTATATAATACCATTATATATTATATATATTATATATTATATATAATATATAAATATATTTATATATTATATAATATATTATATATTATTTAATATATATTATATAATATATATTATATAATATATTATATATTATTTAATATATATTATATAATATATTATATATTATTTAATATATATTATATAATATATTATATATTATTTAATATATATTATATAATATATTATACATTATTTAATATATATTATATAATATATTATATATTATATAATATATATTATATATTATATATTTTATATATAATATAAATATATCATATATAATATATATAAATATAAATATATATTATATATAATATATAAATATAATATATATAAATATAATATAAATATATTTATATATATTATATAATATATAAATATATATAGAGAATATATATAGAGAAATATAATATATATGATATATTAATATATATTAATTATATATAATTATATATATAAATATATATATTTTCTATATATTATGTATATTATATTATATTATATATATATTATATAATATATTATATATAATATAATATATATAATATATATTATACTTATATATTATACATAATATATATACATATATATAAATAGAGAATATATATAGAGAAATATAATATATAATATATTAATATATTATATTAATTAATATTAATTAATTCATATATTAATTAATAAATATAATATATAATATATTATATATGATAATTATATATTAATATATATAGAGAAATATAATGTATATATTATATTTATATATATTATCTTTATATTTATATTTATATATAATATAATTATATAATATATATTATATAATATATATAAATATATATAATAATATGATATATATATAATATATTATATATTATATATATTTATATTATATTATATTATTATATATTATATTATTATATATAATATCTAATACAATAATATAAATATATAATGTATATTATATAATTATATAATATATAATAATTATATTATATGTATTATATATATAAGGGAATAAAAGACAGAGCCACTATTATTTCCATGTTATCGATGAGGAACCAACTCGGCAATACATGGAGGGATAGAATGAAACTCGGGTGTAGCTTAAACTCCCTAAGAAACAAGCTTTCTCACATAAACAGCAAACTAATACTTACCTTAGAGTTTGCCGCTGTTCGTAGAGATAGTACAATATGTGGCACACACATAGGAGCTCCTTGACTCCTCGGTAAATTATACTTTGTTGTACAAGGAGAATGATTCACGAGCCTGAGTGTGCACATTGTATTTTTCATCTCTTTCGCAATGGAACAGCTCTTTTAATGAGGAACCTTTTCAAAAGTTCTCCCCAACGATGGGACTCAGTCAGTTAAGCGTCCAGCTCTTGATTTCAGCTCAGGTCATGATCTCAGAGTCGTGAGATTGAGCCTCGAGTTGGGCTCCTTGCTGGGTGTCGAGCCTACTTGGGATTCTCTAAATAAATAAGTAAACAAACAAACAAACAAACAAACTTTTTTTTCAAAAAGTTCAATAAGAAGTTCTCTCTGTGCTGGGGTGCCTGGTTGGCTCAGTTGGTTAAGCCGCCGACTTCAGCTCAGGTCACGATCTTGCGGTCCGTGAGTTCGAGCCCCGCGTGGGGCTCTGGGCTGATGGCTCAGAGCCTGGAGCCTGCTTCCGATTCTGTGTCTCCCTCTCTCTCTGCCCCTCCCCCATTCATGCTCTGTCTCTGTCTCAAAAATAAATAAAACGTTAAAAAAAAAAATTAAAAAAAAAAAAAAAGAAGTTCTCTCTGTGTAAACACGTCTTGGGGGATTTAGGATGCATTTTTCCATAATGTAACTTTAACTTACCAACAGGACTGAATTGTACTCGGAAATCATTAAGCATATTTGGGGCCAGATGAATGTTTGGGAAGATAGTGTTTAATTGTGTCAGGAAGGTATTTCGAGTATTCACCTTGGAGCACCTGGGTGGCTCAGTCAGTGTAAGCATCCAACTCTTAGTTTCAGTTCAGCTCGTGATCTCACGGTTTGTGAGTTCGAGCCCCGCGTCAGGCTCTGTGCTGACAGCTCAGAGCCTGGAGCCTGCTTCAGATTCTGTGTCTCCTCTCTCTCTGCCCCTCCCCTGATCACACTCTGTCTCTCTCTCGCTCTCTCTCAAAAATAAAATAAAACATTAAAATTTTTTTTTAAATCAAGTATAATCTTAACCTTCCTGACCTATAGGCATAGCAACCCCCAATTTTTGAATGAGGAAACTAGGTCCAGAGAGGTTAAGTAACTTGCCCAAGGCCACGGCTTGCGAGTAATGGAGCCATGGTTTCAATCCAATCTGTGGAGACTGAAATTACTGTTTTTGTCATACAGAATCGCTTTCTATATGACACACAAATAAAGCCCTCCAGGATTTACCAGCAAGTTCTCAGAAAACAAAAAATGCGTTGATACTGATCTTTTGCTTTCCCTAAAGAATGAGGAAAAAATCAATAATCAATTGCCTATTATTTGCTTATTGGGTGCTGGCCATGGTAAACACCACTAGATCATATACTCCAGGAGAGACAAAACCAAGGAGACAATGTCTGTAATTTCAGGGCGATTTTTTCTCTAATTAGGCAGAGGACTCTGAGACGAATATACTAGAGATTACTTATGAGCCCAATTCGTGTACTTCGTCACTTTAATGATAAACATTTCAGAGCTTTAGTAGATGCCAGGAACTTCCAATGCTTTGTCATCCTCAGAAAAACCCCACTAGGTGGGTAAGACCATTATCACCACCTTGAGAGGAGGTACTTAAGCTTACAAAAACAAATACATTAACCCTGGTTTATCTGCCTACCGGGCTAACTGGGATTTGAACTCACCAGCATTTCTTTGCTAATATTCCTTTGGCTTAATCAATTATACAGTTTCCCAAGTTGAAATTGCAATGTTAAGTTGGACACAAGGTATGATCATTGAGAGGTTATATGTTGCCCCTTTTGTATGTAGTTTGCAAAAACCAAGGCATGTAATACAGGAATGCTATGAGGTAATATCCACTAAATGCTTCTCCCGTGCTGAGAACTGTGTACTCACTACTCTCACAGCGAACCCCAGATTGGCTAATATTATTATTATTGCTGTTCCCATGAAGCTTAGGCTTTACTCAGGTTGTGAGGTTGATTCTAACCCCATCTATTCCTCAGATGTGGAAGGCAAGTCCTCTACAGATCTAGGCCTACACCAAGTTTAGTAAAGACTCTGAAGCACAAAACTATATAACCACTTAATGTATTTGAAAGAGTTTTGTGTTTTTCAGTAGTGAAAGCAGCTATTGTCCTTCCAAAGAGTCTTCCACCGCACCCTCGCCACACAAGCTCACACACATGCACGTGCGCGCGTGCGCGCACACACACACACACACACACACACTTTGTCAGCTGTGGTGGTGGCTTGGTGTGTGAGGGCTGGAGTATAATTATCCATTCAGGACTTGGTAAGATTTCCCAGAACAAAACAGAGGGCCTGGACCTGTCTCCGTAATGAGGGTGGGCATTTATGAGATGCTACAACATCTCTCATTAGTAATTCCCAGCAGGATCCCGGGCAGGATGACTCAGAGAGGCTTCGTAATAAGCTAGGGATGAGGCCCAGTCAGGAAGAGTGTTTCTGGGACTGGTCATTTTGAATTTAGCTGTGCCTTGTCAAGGAGGGATGTGTGTTTATGTCAAGCAAGTTTCCAAGAACCAATCTTCTTCTCTCTGCAATCCGGTGTACAAATTACTGGGGACTCTCTCCACTGGACACGAGAAGCCAGTTTTCCTGAAATAAGAATTCTCTTGCTGACCATCGTTGGCACTAAGGACTGCCTGCACTGCCCAAGTGTCTACTTGGAGTTTATAAAGCAACATAGTGCTAGATTCATATGAAAACCTAGAAAATATGAAATTATTTCCCTTTCTTCTTGAGTGCATCTGCAGGGAGGGGAAGCAAAGAAAAAATAAGGAGGGGGGATAACTTAATATCTGACTTAACAATAAGAGTTAAGCGGTCAATAAATATATTGACCATTCTCTATGTGCCGAGCACTTGCCAGACACAAGATAGACACGATAGACTAAATTCATCTTCTATTTGGAATTCTTCTTCCTCTTCCCCTTCCCCTCCTCCTCCTTCTCCTCCTCCCTCTCCTCCCCCTCCTCCCCCTCCTCCTCCTCCTTCTTCAGTTTTTCAACCACCATTAGCACATAAGGCCACATTGCATCACGTAGCCCCCCACAAACTGATCCCACCTACCCCCTTTTGGTGGTATTTCCACTTAGAGAATATTTCCAATATTCTGAGATGTTCTTGGTTTAAGAAAAGGTGGTATAAGATGTAGATGGGTGTATATCGTAAGGGCCAGAATCAGAAAATTGGGGGGCTGAATCCCACACGAGCCACATGTGACATTGGGCTTAACTCTGGTTTTATTTCATTTGTTTTTGTCATTGGACTGAACTAAATGGGGAAACTTATGTAAAATGTCTAGCTTAAGTGCCTGGTTTATCATAAGCCCTAGAAAGCTTTCATTTGTATGCTATGTAACATAAGATGTATATATTACATATAGGATATAATCTATATAGTATGTGATATATAAAATGTACTATCTAATATGTATATATAAATGGATATCTGTTAAGCAGATATGATACGTTATATTAACATCCTATAATAGTAGATATAATACATTATATTAATACAATTAAAATAATAATTAACATAACACCTTACATTAATATAGGTATTGTTAACATTAGCAATCATTAACATCTCAGGACAAATCTGAAATGGCAGTGTTCCAGCTCAAGGTGGACCGCAAAAGTTTTCGAGAAACCTGAAAGTTTACAATAAACTCACCAGGGAAGGGGTTGCGGAACAGTTGGGTCAGAAAAGAGCCAGTCACGTGACTGGAAAGCCCGGCGAGGAAACTTCTGGCCGGCGGTACTTGTTGGTGCTGGGTCATAATGACAGCACACGAATTACTTTAAAACACTCAACAAAAATCTTCACCTTCTCTTCCTGAATGAGTAGAACAAGTTCTACCCCTGGCAGCTAGGACGACTCCCGAAAGTGTGTGTGTGTGTGTGTGTGTGTGTGTGTGTGTGTGTGTGTCTTGCTTGCTTGGGGTGCACTTTGCAAGGGAGGGTGGGGAAGGTGGGGCAACGCGACTTAACGCTGCCTGGGCGCATCTCTGCACAGGGCAGTCGGTGTCCAAAAAGAGACGGGGCCGATGGACTTGGGAGAGGTAACCCAGCCTCGAGGGCAAGCCACGTTTTCACCGCGCATTTCAGAACTGCCCCAAGAGGAGGTAACAACGACTACACTGAGTACTGACTGCGGACAAGGCTCTGTTGTGTGCGCTTTACCGACTGTAATTCATTAAATCTTCAGAAGAACCGAGCAAATGGAGCAGCCAGGGTTGAGCCTGCAAACCCAGCTGGCTCTCCTCGCCCCGGCGAAGACCCGAAGGTTGCCCTCTCTGGACGCCTTTCACTAAGCCTCAAACACCCCACGCTGGGAGGCGCAGAAAGCCAACCTTCCTCCAGAGAGAGCTGGGTCCAGGCTGGCAAGCCCCGGCTCCCGGGAGGCGCGCGGACCCCGGGGCCCCCCTGAAGGCGCCGGCAGCCTCCCCGGGGCCGCCCTCGGAGACCTCGCCCGCCCGGCAGCGCGATTGTGCAAGCGCGGGGCTGCAGCCGCGGCCGCCACTGCCGGCTCCTGCCCGCCGGGTCAGGGCGGGGAGGCGCGCCGGGCGCACACCCGGTGAACTCCGGGCGGAGTCGGCCGCGCTCCCGCCCGGGGAGCAGCGTACCCGCCACCCGAGGCCCGGGCGCCCTCGCTCACCTCGCTGACTCCATCCTATTTCCACCCCCAGCCCTGCCCTCCGCCCCCCCCCCCGCCCCCCCGGGTCCCGCGTCCCTCCGGGCCAGGCCAGCCGGGGCCCACTGCGCCCTACCCAGCCTGCTGATTGGCCACCCGGGGCCTGCCCCGTGTCCATAAATACGTGGTCCCTGGGCATGGAGCATGGAGAGGGACAGGAGGACAGCGCGGCGCCGCGCAGCATCCCTCTGCCCTCATTGACACCTCCACTCCGCGGCTCCGGACCTGGAAGGCAGCCTCGCAGCCCCACAGGCGGACCCACACCCCTTCCTTTCCCCTTCCAAGAGACACCCGGCCCCCGGAGGCACTCCTCCAGCGGGTCCCCGCGCCCTGAGGCCGCCGCGCCGGGCAGCGCCGAGCATCCTTGCCGCGGTCCTCTCTGCTCCCCTTTCCTCCGCCGCCCCCTGCGTCACGCCTGCTGGCCCTCTTCGCCCTTCTCCCCAGAATCGTCACCCCCCCCCCCCGATCCCGCTCGCGCCTCTTTAACAAAGTCGTGCTTCCCGGTCCCCGCGCGTTCCCACGCGCCAGGTGTCCCCCGCTGCCATGAGCTCCCCCATCGGCAAGAGCCGCTCCCTTGCCGCCGTCCTCCAACAGCTGCGCCACCTGGGGCAGCCCCCCAGAGCCGTGACGTCTGCGGCGTGCGCGCCCCCTCGGCCGCGGGAGGTGCCCCTCTGCCCGGTGATGGAAGGCGGCGAGGCGCAGGACGCGGCCGCCCTGCCGGGTCCCACCAACTGGCCGCTGCTGGGCAGCCTGCCGGAGATTCTCTGGAAAGGGGGGCTCAAGAAACAGCACGACACGCTGGTAAATGCCTCGTCGGGCCCCAATTCCCTCTCCCCTCTCTGCCCCGCGCCCCAAACCCTCCCCGAGACGCGCGGCCGGGGCGCACGGGGCGCTCCGGCGTCGCGGCAGCGGCGGGGGCCCCGGGAGGAAGGAGGCGGGAGGAGGGAGACGCGCTCCCGGGACTGCTCTGGGGTGGGGGACGCGCGCTGACCCGGCCCTGGCCTCCGCTGCAGGCCGAGTACCACCGGAAATACGGCAAGATTTTCCGCATGAAGTTGGGTTCCTTCGACTCGGTGCACCTGGGCTCGCCGTGCCTGCTGGAAGCGCTGTACCGCACGGAGAGCGCGTACCCCCAGCGGCTGGAGATCAAGCCCTGGAAAGCCTATCGGGACTACCGCCGGGAGGGCTACGGGCTGCTGATCCTGTGAGTCCGGGCGGCGGCTGGAAGCTGGGAGGGGGTTCTCCGCAGGGTCCCCTTCCTACGCAGCGGGGCACGAAAGCCCCCACCAGGCGCAGTCTCCAACTCCTGCCTGCATCAGAACGGGTTGCACACAACTGTCCTGCGCGCCCAACACCTGCGTCGTCTCTGGCAAGTGGGCAGGGCCATGCCTTTCCGTCCAAGAAAGCCCAAAAGGGTTCTACAAATAGCGGGGTTCAGACTTTGGGGCCAGACGAGGTCGTGAAGTCAGCGTGCCAGGCCAACCTATTCTATACAAAATTATCCCTTACAGTTCTCTGTATTCCCCTTCTCTGAGCTCAAACGCCAGAAATTGACTTCTTTGGCTTTTGACAGTTACCTTTTTTTTTTTTTTTTTCTGGAGGGGAATGGGGGGTTATGACCCAGATCTAGTCAGAAAGGTGAGGTTCAGGGGCGTCAGGGTTGCATTGTAGGTAAGTAAAGGCCATAATGTGGTGAGATTCCTCTGCTTTTAATGGTTAGCATTTAACAGGTTAGCGCGTTTGGGTTTTTTTTTTTTTTTTTTTTAATCCCTAATAGTTGTATTTTGGAGGATAATATATTTACTGGAATTAAAAGCCATAGTTATGCGTGGTGCATCAGAGGCTGTGCCGTCTGCTCTGGGATGAGGGAAAAAGGTGGATGATAAGCATGAGAGAGAGGGATAGAGTATCCCAAGCAGACTCCACACCGCCAGCATGGAGCCTGATGCCGGGCTCAAACTCACAAACCATGAGATCATGACCTGAGCTGAAGTCGAGAGTGGGTCGCTTAAGCGACTGAGCCACCCAGGAATGTGACTTTCAACCCGAGTCAGTGACTAAGAGAAACCAACGTTGTTCTCAAACAGATCTGGGTTACTGGCGAAGGGAATGTTCAGGTATCTACTCTTACTGCTGAGAATTGAGGTACCTGGCCTCCCAAATCAACCCCCGCAAGGGCACCTCAAAAGGCCCGAGCCCGTATTATCTGGACTTCACCTTTCTGGTGTAATCTTACGTGGAGAGGAGAGGTGCTTTTTCACCCCGTTGTGAAACCAGCCCCCAGTGTTCCAATGTGCATATTCTCTAGATAGTTCTTAGCAGGAGTCTCAGTGCTTATTTGATTATTTAGTTCACACAATTCCAGCACTGGAGGTGTCTTTGCTGCTCCCTTCTTTTCTTTGCAATTTGCTCTATGTATAATTTTGCTTCTCTCCCAGGGAAGGAGAAGACTGGCAGAGAGTTCGGAGTGCCTTCCAGAAGAAACTAATGAAACCAGTGGAAATTATGAAGCTGGACAACAAAATCAATGAGGTTTGCAGGCTGGGGGCACCTTCCCTGGGCCTCCTGGGGAGGGAGAGATGTCTACGAAACTTTAAGTCATAGCTACAAAGTACAGGCAGTTTGGATGGTTCAGGGGTCTCCCTTTACTCCTCGCTGTCTACTTCCTTCTCCGCCAAAACCTTACTCCTTCTTCCTTCACTCTTTTGCAAAGTAACATCTCAGTGAGGGAACGATTACCAGCAGAGACTCTGGTATTCCGGTCTTGGATTTGAACCTCAGCCCTCCACCCTCTGGCCCTGTAAACTGACTATACCCTTAACTTCCCTAAGCTTCACTCTCCCACTCTATAAACTGGGCCTCGCAGGATTAAATGAGATAATGCTTATAAAATTCCTAGGTCGTGCCATTTAAGCTGGGTTTTGCAGGATGAGTAGGAGTCTTCAAGCCAGAGCAAGTGTAGAAAGGCGTTCAGGCAGAAAGAATAGCTTGCTGAAAATAGTCAGATGACATTATGTGTTCAGGAAATAGTACGTTCGGTGCAGCAGAGATGAGGCTGTCTGTGCAATGATGCTGGACAGAGGGCAGCTCTTAACAATGTTTTTGTACCGTGATAAGGCATTTAGACATTGTCCCTTAGTTAACAAGGGCCAAAGAGGGAGGGATTTAAGCATACAGTAATCTCTTTACTCCTGTTCACTTTGGGTGTTTATTTGGAACTGAACTTGGACCCAGAAAGGATCATATAGGTGCAAGAGTGCCAACCCAGGAGGTTTCAGGGACCAGGCAATGAATATAAATGTATAAGGAAGGCCCAGCAGGGATTTTTGCAAACAGGATAGGGCATGCCCTTTCTAGGAGGGACAGCTGCCCCATTCCAGCAAATGACTGTCACATGGGGATGCGGACCTAGTGGCTCCAGATTTTATCATTATTATTATTTTTTGGCTAAGTGGTGAAAATTCCATATGTTGATGAGAAATTTCTGGATTTTGGGGGGGAAACAAATGCAAAGTACTTTTTAATGCACTAAGTGGACAAATTCACAATGCCCGTGGGTGGGCTTGGTACTCACACATACCTTGTTCCAGGCCCCAGCATGGCCGCTTTGTAGCCACGTGTCCAAGGGCGAGTGCCTTAGCCTCACTGGAAGCCCATTCTCTTGTCTGTTTCTGCGGGAAATGGAAGGAAGATCGTATTTCCTACCTCACAGAGTTGTGGGGATCCGCTAACATAGCACGCTTCAGGCACTGCTTGGTACTATACGAGCCTTGTAAAATGTGAGGCTTTAGTCATCAAAAACCCTGATTTGGGGGGTGCCTGGGTGGCTCAGTCTGTTAAGTGTCCAGCTTGGGCTCAGGTCATGATCTCACGGTTCGGGAGTGCAAGCCCCACATGGAGCTCTCTGTTGTCAGTGCAGAGCTTGCTTTGGATCCTCTGTTCCCCCCTCTCTCTCTCTCTGCCCCTCCCCTTCTTGTTCTCTCTCTCTCTCTCTCTCTCTCTTTCTCATAAATAAATAAACACTTAAAACAAATCCTGATTTTGGCCACTGGCATCTAGAGCTCTTACATAACATGTCCCAGGTCACAGAGCTATTTAGCAAAGGAGCTGTGTCTAGAATTTGCAGATTTTTCTGGTCCCAAGTTCAAAACGCTTAACACGACGCCAGCTAGTAAGGAGATATTTGCTGGCCCAGGTATGGAGGCAGCAAACCTCATAGGGCTTGGGGTGTTGTGACAACTTGGTTGATTCCCCATTCCGATTAGAAGAAATGTTTTCCTTTTCTTAAATTTAGATCAAGAGCTGAAACCTAAGATTTTGGGTGGTTGCGGGAAAAGCTGAGAAAATAACCCAGGACGAGGTTGTTAGGGCAGGAGGTGAGCCCCCGCGGGAGAATATGTAATTAGTGTTGCTTCATAATGAATAACGTTATAAGCAGTGAATATACAAGGTAACAAACCCCGAAGTCAGCGTACTGAGCTTTTAACCTTTTGTTTTCCTTTAATGATTGAAATGTGTCTTTTGTGGTTTCTTCCTTTAAGGTCTTGGCTGATTTTATGGGTAGAATAGATGAGCTCTGTGATGAGAGAGGCCGCATTGAAGGCTTATACAGCGAACTGAACAAATGGTCATTTGAAAGTAAGTTTGTCAGGGTACCTGGGTGGCCCAGGCGGTTAGGCGGCTGACTCTTAATCTCCACTTAGTTCTTGATCTCAGGGTTGTGAGTTCAAGCCCCGAGTTGGGCTCTGCACTGGGCGCCAAGCCTACTTAAAAAACGAAAGTAAGTTGCCTTTGCCGACTTGTTCATTTGATTTTCCGAGGGATTTTGAGGCTAAAACGTGGCTCTGAGGATAGTTCCTCTATAACCACGTACTGTTGCTGACAAAGAAGGGCCACCTGCACAGTCTTTTGTGCTCTCGGGCACTTAAGTTATGCTTTGCACTATAGGTTGTTCATACAGTCATTCAACAAATATTTATTGAACACCTGCTATGTGCCGGGCACCGTGCTCGGTCCTAGAGATAGAGCAGCGAACAAAACAGGCGATGACCGGGCTCCCGTGGAGCTTAGGGTTTGGTAGGGGTGACAACCAACAAGTAAACACACTTTATTATATACTTTGCCAAGAGGTAAGGGTAAAGTATGCGATAAAGAACGGTAGTGCCTAGAGGAGGCAAGTCTGCTTTGGTTAAGGCGACAGTCGAGGTGACACCTAAAAGAACAAGCCACAGGGCATCTGTGGGAAGATTATTGCAGACTGTGGAGACAGGCAGGGCACATCCCCCTGCGAAGGAAGCATGGGCGATGCGTCCGAGGCTCTGAGTGGGTGGGTGGGTGGGGGAAGGGAAGGAGGAGCTGAGGAGAACCAAGCCAGGGGCCGGAGGTCTCAGCCAGAACTCGGGCTTTCAGTTCAAGTCTGATGGTGAGCTATGGAGCATTCCAAACAGAAGCTGGGGATGATCCCTTTCTTCAGGGAACCCTCAGGGAATAGCAAGCAGGGCTCTGCCTGGCCCAGGAAGCTGCCCAGGGGCGAGAGGCAAGGAAACACTTCTTATAGAGTGGGCAGGCACCTGACCGAGGAAGTTCAAGGCTGTGGGAGAATCCGAAGGGCTGCATCAGCTGAGGTTGGTCATGGCCCTGGTGCCGTATCAGCTAAGTCCTGGAAGATGAGTAGGAATTCACCAAGTGAAGGTGAATGAAGGAGCAAAGGAAGAACAGGAAGGCGTTCAGAATGATGGGAGCGTGTCCCGCAAGGGAGGGGCACTGCGAGGGCAGAGGATGGGAGGAAGGCAGCAGCCGACCCCTGTGAACCAGGGATGGGAATTCGGTTTTGAGCACGGGGGCACCTGGAAGTGATGTTCTACGAAGGGTTTTTAGCAGAGGGTGGCTTGGGCTGATGTGCTGGAAGGATCGCTCTGGATGCTACTGTGAGGGATCGGAGAGGGCACCCCGGGAGGGAGGCTTTTGTCATGACCTGTCTCCCCCATCAGCTCAGCCTCACTTTAAATTTTTTTGTTTACATTTATTTATTTTTGAGAAACAGAGTGAGACAAAGTGTGAGTGGGGGAGGGGCAGAGAGAGAAGGAGACGCAGAGTCCGAAGCAGGCTCCGGGCTCTGAGCCGTCCGCACAAAGACCGACGTGGGGCTCGAACCCACGAACCGTGAGATCATGACCTGAGCCGAAGTCGGATGCTCAACCGACTGAGCCACCCAGGCGCCCCTCAGCCTCACTTTAAAGCTGCAGCCCACCCGACTATGTTAGCACATTAGAAAACACCATGCAAAGAAGAAACCCGCAGAAGGTGTTAAGGGGAAGAGGACAGGAAAAAGTGAAGGGATGATTACAGAGGAGGAAAGGGAGTGTATATTTTGGAAACTGTCCACTGGAAATACCCAAATGAAGGAGTATCAAATGCATGTCTTTGCAAGTCAAAGAAGATGTGACCATGGTGGTTTAAGAATTATTGTCTAGCGTTATGAGAAGTCTCGAGGAAGGCAGTCCACGGCCGGCACACAACTGATGTCACTGGGGACCCTTTCTATCTTTTTGCTCATCCATCCTTTTTTTTTTTTTAATGTTTTTTTTTTTTTAATTTATTTTTGAGACAGAGAGAGACAGAGGGTGAGCAGGGGAGGGGCAGAGAGAGAGGGAAACACAGAATCGGAAGCCGGCTCCAGGCTCCGAGCCGTCAGCCCAGAGCCCGACGCAGGGCTCGAACCCATGAACCGTGAGATCATGACCTGAGCCGAAGTCGGACGCTTAACCGACGGAGCCACCCAGGCGCCCCTTGTTCATCCATCCTTATTGGCTTGTTGCAAAATGGCTACTGCCTCTCCTGGTCTCCCCTCTGCCTTCTAGGCAAAAAGAGGAAGGAAAGAGGGAAGAGTTAAGCCAAGCGCACTTGCTCCTTTTATCAAGAAAGTGAAAGTATTTCCTTTAAGCCTCCCTGGCCACGCCCGTTGGCTTCTCAGGCTGCTACCGGAAGCCTGGGAAGTCAGGGCACGTGATTGACACCAGGGTCTTAGATCAATCCAGATTGTTACCCGAGAACTGATATGTTGACACCCTAAATAAAATCGGGGTTCTCTTAGGAAAGAAACGGGGGAGAATGAGTACGGGTAGGCCGTGAACAATGACTGCTATGCATGCTATCCGGGACAAACTCTGACAAAAGCCAGACATTGAAGGACAGATTCATTCGTGTATAAAAATGGTTACGTTTTCACCGCGGCATTTCTGACCAGGAGGTTCTGCAGGGGTTGGGTCATGGGGCGTGGAGACAGCTTCTGGAAAGTGGGAAAAGTATCACCATGCCCCTTTCTCCCAGACTTTCTACCTTTCCTCTGTTCTTTGAAAAGACCTCACTT
The DNA here is from genome assembly GCF_018350215.1 of Panthera leo. Lineage (NCBI taxonomy): Eukaryota > Metazoa > Chordata > Mammalia > Carnivora > Felidae > Panthera > Panthera leo. Next base: position 8,319,027 of record NC_056681.1, read on the forward strand.
TCACAAAAGACGGAATCGTGCCTTCAGTAGCCAGCTACTTGGAGACCCCAGTATTGCTGCGATTGTGTGACTGTTGGTTGTTTTTAAATAACAGGCATCTGCCTTGTGCTCTATGAGAAGAGATTTGGACTCCTTCAGGAGAATGCAGGAGATGAAGCTTTGAACTTCATCACGGCCATCAAAACAGTAAGCATCGCCTTGAGGAGCACAATTTTCCTGATTTGCAGAATTTCACAAACGCGTCGTGTTTCCCCAGGAGTAGCACACACACGTTATTTTGTCACAATAGTCAAGTGTTAATTTCAAGGTGTTATGTGTTTTCATGGATGGATGGGCATGGATGGTCATGAACCAGGAAGCATGCTACATCATGGTTTAGGCAAGTTTAAGTAGGTGTTTCAGTTGAAGGTCAGTGGGTGGGAGTCCTATTTCAAAAAGAGTCTGACCTTTTTCAGATGTAAAATTTTTGAATCCTTAGGTCACAGGGGGATGTAGAGATACTGTGAAGCTGGTACAGAAATGGGTGAAGTTTGGAAATCATTGGAAATTGAAGTCAATAAGAAAGTGATGGTTTTCCTTTTTCCTTCTTGTTTAAAATATTTAGGTCATAGAATCAATTTTTTTTAATGTTTATTTATTTTCGAGAGGGGGGCACATCCAATGGCAAATCGTCCCAAAGATTGTTTTCAATGTGCTATGGGGCCCAGGGGAGGGTTCCACCCCCAGAGTTGGTGGGAGAGGCCTGGGGGGTGGAGTGGGGGGAGTGGGGCCTTTGAGTTCCTGCCTTTCTGGAAGCACGGGGTGCGGGGTGTGGAGAACGCTCCTCTTCCGGTGAGGCGGTTGTCTTGGAGACAAGGGGAATCCAGAATGAAAAGGCGTTGCATTCCCCACAGATGATGAGCATGTTTGGGAGGATGATGGTGACCCCAGTTGAGCTGCACAGGAGCCTCAATACCAAGGTCTGGCAGGCCCATACGCAGGCCTGGGACACCATCTTCCGATCAGGTAATGGGGCCACACACACCGGGGATCCCTGTCTCTGGAGCCTCTGCCAGAAGGTCTGGAATGATCCCGATGGAATTTGCTCCTCCTGATTCTTATGGGCTTTGCAGTCACGAGTTTAGAATCTTCCCGGTGTGGACAAATTCTAAGGAAAAGGCACATGGCAGCTTTCTGCAGTTTCTGGGAACTCGAAGCAGTTAAAAACAAGAGCTTTGGAGTCAGATAGGTGGATTCAAACCCAGCTCTGCCACTGGTGTAGTGGGTGGACCACATGTGCTCTCTCTCTTTCCTCCTCAGTAGTCTTGTGTCTCAAATGGGCTAATAGTAACAATGCCTACCTCACTGCAACCGTTTCTAGGTCTAATGTAGATACGGTCAAAACCTGGCTTCTCACAATACCCAGTGGGTCCGAGCTGTTTCTGCTACATTATGAGGGGAATATTGATGCTGAATATTGTCCAATGAGTATCTCTGTGCTTACCAATATGTACCAGTAGGAGGTCCCGTATCCTATCATACCATGCTGTGTATTCTATACACACACATAAACATATCCTCATTGAATCGTCACCAAAACCCCTATAAGGTAGGTCCTCCTACTAGCCCTGAGTGACAGAACTGAGACATAAAGAACTAACTTTCTGGCCAGGGTGTGAAGCCAGAGAGAAGGGCTCCCACAGCCCAGACTCTAACTGCTGCACCGCTTATGGCCCTTGTTACTGTTGCCAACCTCACCATTATTATTATCCTGGTGGTGGCTGGCACGGTAGACTGAAGGGAGAGAGACGCGTGCCTAGAATGTTCTTTACAAACGTTAGAAGTTTCTACTACTGTCGTCAGCATGCACGGACACGGCAGTGTGTGTGTGTGTGTGTGTGTGTGTGTGTGTGTGTGTGTTTGATTACACTGGGGACGGTTCTCTCCTCCTCTATGGCCCAGATTTGGGAGCTCAAGTCCCACTACCTGCATTCGTGACCAAACTGGCTAGACGCCTGGATCTGGGTACGAGTTCTGATTCCGAGAGTGGACCTGAGTCCCACCTCTATCTCACGATGGTCTCTTCCACACTCTAAGCTTTTAAACTCAAACTGTGACCTGTAGGCTACCGGTGGTAGCAGCACCTGGGAGCTTGTTAGAAATGCAGATTTCCAGGCCCGCCCCAGACCCCCTGATCCCAAATCTGCATTGTAAGAAGATGCCCAGGTGATTCTTGGGTATGTTAAGGTTTGACCCGCCCTGCTCACGCGGTCATCGATCAATTCTTGGCGACTTAACGATGAGGCAACATTAGCTCATTGGACACATTGTCAGTGTCCCTGCAAAGGCCCTGTAAGGTGTCATGGCGGGGATTTCGGCTGGGGTTCCCTCACGCTCGATCCTAATCTTCACCTCACTTCCCTTCCCTCTTCTCTTCTCCAATAGTCAAATCTTGCATCGACAGCCGGTTGGAGCACTATTCTGAGCAGCCCAGCAAGGATTTCCTTTGTGATATTTATCTCCACAATCAGCTTTCCAGGAAAGAACTGTATGCAGCTGTCACAGAGCTCCAACTGGCTGCAGTAGAAACGGTAAGGGCTTGATTTTCCTTTGGTGAATGGTCCAGAAAATCTTCTCGTGATGCATTTTATTTATTTATTTTTTTAACGTTTTATTTATTTTTGAGACAGAGAGAGACAGAGCATGAATGGGGGAGGGTCAGAGAGAGAGGGAGACACAGAATCTGAAGCAGGCTCCGGGCTCTGAGACGTCAGCCCAGAGCCTGACGTGGGGCTCGAACTCACGGACCGTGAGATCGTGACCTGAGCTGAAGTCGGACGCTTAACCGACTGAGCCACCCAGGCGCCCCAATCGTGATGCATTTTAAAGAGGCATTCAACTCTCTCATTCCACAAGGATTAACTGAGCACTAGTCTAGCAAAAGGGTGCGAGAGACCCAGTGCACAGCCTTGGTCCTTAAACTTGTGACGGGAGGTGAATTCATGTGCTCTATAGCGGAGAAAATCCGTGCGCCCTGTGACAAATACATACACTCTCTGGGAATTCAGAAGCAGTAAAATTCCACACCATAGAAAGATAGGTCATCTAGGTTTTTCTTTTTCTTATTCTTTGATAATCTAGATTTTTAAAAAAACTGAACGTATTCTTGAAGGTTGCGAATGTTACCCCAAAGTGCCTGACTGTGGTTGTTACTCTAAAAATATTGCAATGCTCTCTACCAGTCCAATATTTTTTCTTTTTATAAAGTTCATGTATTTATTTGGAGGGAGGGGGGCAGAAACAGTGGGACAGAAGATCCCAAGCGCCCTCCAGGCTATCAGCGCAGAGCCCGACATGAGGGTCGAACTCATGAACCTGAGCTGAGATCATGTCCTGAGCCGAAACCAAGGGCGAGACACTTAACCGACTGAGCCACCCAGACACCCTGACTTTTTCTGATTTAAAGCTTAAAAGGAGTGAGTCAGGGGAAACTTGATTTCACCTTGCATGAAACAGCTAATTTTAAATGCCCAAATTCTGTCCCCATGTGCTTGATAGCCATGGGAGTACCAAGCCAGACTCCAAATGCACATACTGTCCGGGTGGGTTTGATTATCCTTGATCCGTTTTTTTGAGCTCTCACTGGTGGGATGCATGTTAATATTCCTCGTGACCCAACGTTTCATGCACCTGTAATCTCTAAGAAGAATGGGTCCTGCTTCATTTCTTTTCCGTATTTCCCGTTTCTTTAGTGTCTCTTGTCCACAGAAAACGTAGGGGTTTCTACCTCAGGAGGAACAGCAAAGTTGTAATTTCTCCTCATGCCCCAGAAGGCTTTGAAAGGGGGAAATTCATTTCAGCTCACTTTCATACTGAGTCACTTACCCTAAGAGGATCCTTGGAGGGGTAGAAGTAAAGCCTCACCCTTTATCTTTTGTGTTCAACTGGAATGTGAGCTCCAAGGGCAATGACTTGGTTTTGGACCTGCTGTATTCCCAGGATGTAGAACAGCACTTTGCATATAGTAGGTGCTCAACAAATACTTGGTGAATCAATGAAAAGACGCAGAAACCAAGTGCCCGCTCTGGGCCAGGTGCTGTTCTAGGTGCTTGAAGGAACACCATGAACCAGAGACAAAGGTCTTGGCCTTCGTGGAACTTAACCACTAGCAGGGAAGACCAACCAGACACACGTAAAGAAATAAATATGATCATATCAAATAGTGGTAGGAGATACGGAGGAAACCATCAGAGTAAGGGGATAGAAGGGGAGGGCAGGGTACCCTCTCTGGGGAAGTGATACGGGAGCTAACGGAAATGGTGACAGGGAGCCAGCCATGGGAGGATCTGGGGGAAGAGTCCTCCCGGTAGAGGAAATAGCATGTGCAAAGGGTCTGGAGCAGCAAAAGCATTGGAGCTGGAGACCTAGCAAATGTGGTCAAGTTGACATTGCAGAAGTCCAGGGGCCGTGTTAGCCAGCAGCCTTAGTAAACCATTCAGATTTTATGACACCTGTGATGGAAACATCTCAGGGCGTTATAAACAGGGGAGTAGCCTGATGGAATTTATGTCTTGAAAAGAGGGCTCGGGCTGGTGGGGTGGAAGGTGCACTCAGCGTAGGAAGAGTGGAAGCAGGGAAACGAGCTACGCGATGGATCTCCTCCACGGAGGTCAGGCCGGGATACTTAGGGCCTGTGAGGTCTCCCAGGGCCCTCCCCCCTCGATTCAGCCCCTGCAGTTACCCAAAAAGGCCCCGGCTGTCTTGCAAGGCTTTGGCGAAAGCTACAATCATTTGTCTTCTGGAAACTCTATTTGGTACTTGCGGTAAGGGACCCGCTGATATGGTTAAATGTTTCTTTTTTAGTCCTGGCAATTCTGGAAGTCACTTTTGGAAAATCAGAGAAATTTGAAAGTGTATCTAATTTGGTGGCTACGCCCTCTTCCTGTTTTGTAAATTGGACTCTTGTAATAATGCCCGCCAGGGTTTGTTTGCATCTGAGGCCACCGGTCTTCCCATGAAGAAGGTTTGCCTTGGAGGCATCTTCTTCCCAAAATAGTAAATACCATTGGCTCCGAATCGTCTCGCACTTTGCTCATTTGTGTGAGTGGCACATGCAATTGGCAGAAGATCTTCGTGTCTGCAATGACCGTTTTTACAGGAATATTTGGCTTATGTTAAGTAAGAAAATAAAAATAAAATAAGGACCTAAAAACAAATACATATGACTACCGGTGGTGAATATCATGAAGCTGAAAGCTATGCTGGCTATTTCTGCCCATATTTTTTCTCTTCTTGTTGCCTTTGGAAAGGAAGTAAAACACTCCACTTAAGGGACCATGAGCCTGTGTCAGAAACTGTGGCTGGTTCCTTGAAATACTCAACGTGATGCTAGAATTTCTTTTTTTTCTTCTTTTTTTTTTTTTTTTTTTTTTTTTAACATTTTTTATCTATTTTTGGGACAGAGAGAGACAGAGCATGAACGGGGGAGGGGCAGAGAGAGAGGGAGACACAGAATCGGAAACAGGCTCCAGGCTCCGAGCCATCAGCCCAGAGCCTGACGCGGGGCTCGAACTCACGGACCGCGAGATCGTGACCTGGCTGAAGTCGGACGCTTAACCGACTGCGCCACCCAGGCGCCCCAGAATTTCTTATTTTGCTATTGGCCCCCTCCTGCAAGGGTTCTGTGCATGTGGCTGAAACTCTGGGTGTCACAGATTCAATTCCAGAAATGCATTTTTTCGTGCGCATTTGCACTGTAAAATTAAAAAGAAAAAAAGACTCATTAGCAAAGCTGCTAGGATCCCCATCCCTCTCTCGCCACTGAAGTTTTCTCTCCATTTTCTATTTTAAAAATGTTTAATTAAATGTTTTCCTTATTTTGACATAATCATAGATTCACATGCAGTTCTTTTTTTAAAGTAATATTTATTTTATTCGGGGGGCAGAATGCAAGTGGGGGAGGGGCAGAGAGAGGGGGACAGAGGATCTGAGGTAGGCTGTGTGCTGACAGGCTCACAGCAGTGAGCCCTATGCGGGGCTCAAACTCATGAACCCATGAGATCATGACCTGAGCTGAAGTCGGATGCTCAACCAACTGAGCCACCCAGGCACCCCTCACATGCAGTTCTAAGAAAAAATAGAGAGGAGTCCCTTGGACCCTTCACTGACTGACTTTCCCCCAGTGGTAACATCTTACAACAATAAAACCTTATCGCAACCCGGAAATTGATGTGGAGACAGTCCTACCAGCCTGCTTTCCTTTCACCAGTTCTACAGGCGTTCATTTGTGTTCAAACAGTTTTTGAATCAAACTATATTTTAAGTGTCCCAATGCAGCTGATTATTTAAGGAGTCTATCTTGATTCCCGCTGCTATCCTTAATTGGCATAGTTTATAAAACAAATCTGAATTTTCACATCCTGTATTGTTTACTGCACAGCGAATAGGGACACGTGAAAAGGCGTCATGAATGCATTTGCAAAGCAAGGTGCTAGGCATCAGCTTGTATTCAGCTCATGACGGTTTTAAGGCAGTTTATTTGCAGAAACTCAAGTTTACAAGTTTATGTCCCTTTGGTTTTCAGACGGCAAACAGCTTAATGTGGATTCTCTACAATTTATCCCGTAATCCCCGTGTGCAACAAAAGCTTCTGAAGGAAATTCAGAGTGTATTGCCTGAGAATCAGATGCCACGGGCAGAGGATTTGAGGAATATGCCGTATTTAAAAGCCTGCCTGAAAGAATCCATGAGGTGAGAATACATGGGGAAGCCAAGAAGAATATTCTAGGAAGCCGTTCTCTTAAATACACAGTCAGGGTCTCCGCACCCACAGACAGCACCCACAGTTGATTCAGAAACATTTGTCAAACTGCAAAAAAAAGAGCCTTCAGATCATATGACCATATTCTTTTTCTGTTACTCATTTCCTAAATCATTTGGGCACATTCTACTAAAATTTGGGAAAGTCGGTGTCCTCTCCTTTAAATCAGTAATAATAATAATAATAATAATAATAATAATAATAATCTCATGAATGCTATAAGCACTAATTAAGATCAGGGCATAATTGAAGGCTATGAAAAGAGGTTGAGCGAGGGAACCGTATTATTATTTGATAAGACAAAGAGACATCTTTGTTTTTGAGCCTCTGGTATAAAATGTTCTGTGAAAATTATGGTTCCACCCTTTCTGGAAAACAAAACTCACAACATGTCAGCATTAGAAACAAACAGCTTTCGCTTCAGGAAGGGCAGATGGGAGAACACCAGGACAAATCAAGCTGAAGCGTGACACATAAAAAACACACGTTTGAAGTCCAGACTGAAACAGAAAACCACTTTTGACAGCTACTAAGCAGTGACTGGGGAGTTAACCAACACGATAAAAACAAGGGGTTCAAACAGGAGGTATAAATATCAGGAAGAAAGAGACTGAACTTTACGAGAGTTGTGATCACGCTCCCTTTTTGGGTACGAACTTATGCAGGAATTATCGATTTAACCAGAGTCTGCATTTTCTTCGACACTTGATCTAGAAGTGGGTCTGTGCTCACCTTTACACCTTTAATTTTGTTTTTTCAGGCTGACCCCAAGTGTACCATTTACAACCCGGACTCTTGACAAAGCTACGGTTCTGGGTGAATATGCTTTACCCAAAGGAGTAAGTAGCATTTGCTCTTAAAGAGCTTTGAAAGATACACTTCATCAGATCTCCATAAACACCTGTCCTGGGAGAGCATTCATTTTGGAAATATGTATATTTTAGGATGTAGTTGACGTGTTGCATCGTACGGTGTTAAGATGAATGTTTCGGGGACTCAGAGACCTAGATTTCAAGTATCGCCTTGAGTGAGTTACATAACCTCTGAGCCTCAGCTTTCTCATCTGTAAAATGGGGATAATAATGGAACGTACCCCCTGGGGTTGGTGAGAGTGTGATGCAACATTTTAAAGTTCTTTACCGGTTTATCGCCTGGTACATTTCTCGTACTAAACACAGTCTGCCAGTCACCATATTATAAACTCGGGGGTTGCTTTTACATTTTAAGGTGATCACTTCTGTAAACTTTGCTCTTCACATGTTTTCTTCTAGTGATTTTTAAGTGCTTTTGTGTTTCTGTGTGTTTTTAGACAGTGTTGATGCTCAATACCCAGGTGTTGGGATCCAATGAAGAAAATTTTAAAGATTCCAGTCAGTTTAGGCCCGAACGGTGGCTTCAGGAGAAGAAAAAGATTAATCCTTTTGCGCATCTTCCGTTTGGTGTTGGGAAGAGAATGTGCATCGGTCGCCGACTGGCTGAGCTCCAGCTCCACTTGGCTCTGTGCTGGGTAAAACTCTGGTTCCTTTCTTCCTTCCTTTCTTTCTTTCTTTCTTCTTCCTTCCTTCCTTCCTTCCTTTCCTTCCTTCCTTCCTTCTTTCTTCTTTCTTTCTTTCTTTCCTTTCTTTTCTTTCTTTCTTTCTTTCCTTCCTCCTTTCTTTTTTCTTTCTTCCTTCCTTCCTTCCTTCCTTCCTTTCTTTCTTTTTTCTTTCCTTCCTTCCTTTCCTTCCTTCCTTCCTTCCTTCCTTCCTTCCTTCCTTCCTTCCTTCTTTTTCTTTTTTCTTTCTTTCTTTCTTTCTTTCTTCCTTTCTTTTTTCTTTCTTTCTTCTTTCTTTCTTCCTTCTTTCTTCCTTCCTTCCTTCCTTCCTTTTCTTCCTTCCTTCTTTCTTTTTTCTTTATTTCTTTCTTTCTTCTTTCTTTCTTTCTTCCTTCTTCCTTCCTTCCTTCTTTCTTTTTTCTTTCTTTCTTTCTTTCTTCCTTTCTTTTTTCTTTCTTTCTTTCTTCTTTCTTTCTTCCTTCTTTCTTCCTTCCTTCCTTTCTTTTTTCTTTCCTTCCTTCCTTCCTTTCCTTCCTTCCTTCCTTCCTTCCTTTCTTTCTTTCTTTTTTCTTTCCTTCCTTCCTTCCTTTCCTTCCTTCCTTCCTTCCTTCTTTCTTTTTTCTTTATTTCTTTCTTTCTTCTTTCTTTCTTTCTTCCTTCTTCCTTCCTTCCTTCCTTCTTTCTTTTTTCTTTCTTTCTTTCTTTCCTCCTTTCTTTTTTCTTTCTTTCTTTCTTCTTTCTTTCTTCCTTCTTTCTTCCTTCCTTCCTTCTTTCTTTTTTCTTTCTTTCTTTCTTTCTTTCCTCCTTTCTTTTTTCTTTCTTTCTTTCTTCTTTCTTTCTTCCTTCTTTCTTCCTTCCTTCCTTCCTTCCTTTTCTTTCTTTCTTTCTTTCCTTCCTTCTTTCTTTTTTCTTTCTTTCCTTCCTTCCTTCTTTCTTTTTTCTTTCTTTCTTTCTTTCTTCCTTTCTTTTTTCTTTCTTTCTTTCTTCTTTCTTTCTTCCTTCTTTCTTCCTTCCTTCCTTTCTTTTTTCTTTCCTTCCTTCCTTCCTTCCTTTCCTTCCTTCCTTCCTTCCTTCCTTTCTTTCTTTCTTTTTTCTTTCCTTCCTTCCTTCCTTTCCTTCCTTCCTTCCTTCCTTCTTTCTTTTTTCTTTATTTCTTTCTTTCTTCTTTCTTTCTTTCTTCCTTCTTCCTTCCTTCCTTCCTTCTTTCTTTTTTCTTTCTTTCTTTCTTTCCTCCTTTCTTTTTTCTTTCTTTCTTTCTTCTTTCTTTCTTCCTTCTTTCTTCCTTCCTTCCTTCTTTCTTTTTTCTTTCTTTCTTTCTTTCTTTCCTCCTTTCTTTTTTCTTTCTTTCTTTCTTCTTTCTTTCTTCCTTCTTTCTTCCTTCCTTCCTTCCTTCCTTTTCTTTCTTTCTTTCTTTCCTTCCTTCTTTCTTGTTTCTTTCTTTCCTTCTTTCTTCCTTCCTTTCTCTTTCTTTCTTTCTTCCTTCCTTTCTCTTTCTTTCTTTCTTTCTTTCCTTCTTTCTTTCCTTCCTTCCTCCTTTTTTCTTTCTTTCTTTCTTTCTTTCTTTCTTTCCTTCTTTCTTTCCTTCCTTCCTCCTTTCTTTTTTCTGTCTTTCTTTCTTTCTTTCTTTCTTTCCTTCCTTCCTTCCTTCCTTCTTTCTTCTTTCTTTCTTTCTTTCCTCCTTTCTTTTTTCTTTCTTCCTTCCTTCCTTCCTTCCTTTTCTTTCTTTCTTTCTTTCTTTCTTTCTTTCTTTCCTTCTTTCTTTTTCCTTCCTTCCTTCCTTCGTTCCTTCCTTCCTTTCCTTCCTTCCTTCCTTCTTTCTTTTTTCTTTCTTTCTTTCTTTCTTTCTTTCTTTCTTTCTTTCTTTCTCTTTAGTGTTTATTTATCTTTGAGAAGAGAGGGGCAGAGAGAGAGGGAGACACAGAATCGAAAGGAGGCTCTAGGCTCGGAGCTGTCAGGGCAGGGCCTGACGCAGGGCTCGAACTCACGAGCTGTGAGCCAAAGTCGGATGGTTAACCGACTGAAGCCCCTGCACTCTGATTTCTGCATTTGTGCTCTGTGCTGTTCCACCACCCAGGAGAAGAGGGGTAGCACTACCTTTTCTGTGTATGTGTGTTCCAGATCGTCCGCAAATACGACGTCGTGGCCACGGACGACAAGCCCGTGGAGATGCTGCACCTGGGTATTCTGGTACCCAGCCGGGAGCTCCCCATAGCCTTCTGCCGGCGGTAGGAGCCTCAGGTGAGCATCCGGGGTGCTGTGGACGACCAACGAGTGAGCTGAGCTCAGAGGTCAACCACACCTGGCTTTGAATCCCTGCTCACCACTGATTTGCGGGGTGACCTTGAGTAGTTTTCGGACCTGTCCGTGTCCATTTTCTTTTCATTTGTAAAGCGGGGACCGAAATTGTATCTCACTAGAAAGTTGGTATGATACTGAATTCTCAACTGAGCCGAAATCCTAGCATCAACTATGTGCTCAGTAAAGACAAGCTGCCGTTATGGGTTCCGTGTGTGAATAGCAGGGGTGGACAACCTTTTTCTGTAAAGGGCCGGGTGGCAGATATTTTAGGCTTTGCAGGCCACGAGGCCTCCCCCACGTCCCCTTCACCCTCTGCCTCGTAGCTCGGAAGCAGCCTCGCAGGATTCATCAACAAACAGGTGTGGCTGCTGTGTTCGTTTTCTATTGCTGCCGTTACAAATTACTAAAACAAATGAAATACAAATTGCTAACGCTTGTGTTAAATAATAAATGTATTCACTGAACGGATTTGGGGGTCAGAAATCCGACCCAGCTCTTACCAGGCTAAAGTCAAGGTACTAACAGGGCTATCTATATTCCTTTCTAGAGGTTCCAGGGGAGAATCCATTCTCTTGCTAATTTGGGTTCTTGGCAGGTTATTGCTGCTGGCAGAGGGCAGCTGGTCCCAGCTCCCGAGGCACCTGCGTTCCTTGGCTCATGGCCTCTTCCTCCTTTTTCAGAGCTAGTCAGAGAGGCCAAGTCCCTCTCCAGGCTTCCAGTCTCTCCTCCTTCTGTCATTCAGAACAATCTCCACCACCCCCCTCTCCGCAACCCCTCCCAGGGGCGCCTGGGTGGCTCAGTCGGTTAAGCGTGTCTGACTTCAGCTCAGGTCATGATCTCCCAGTTTGTGGGTTCGAGCCCCACATCGGGTTCTGTGCTGACAGCTCAGAGCCTGGGGCCCGCTCCAGATTCTGTCTCCTTCTCTCTCAGCCCCTCCCCTGCCCACACTCTGTGTCTCTCTGTTTCTCAAAAATGAGTAAACATCAAAAAATTAATAAAACAAAATAATCTTCCCATCTCAAGGTCCATACACATAATCTCATCTGCAAAGTTCCTTTTGCCATGCATTCACAGGTTCTGGAGATGAGAGCATAGCCATTGTCCCAGGGCTATTATTCTGCCTACCGAGACTGTTCCAATAAAACTTTATTTATAAATATAGGCGGTATGCTTATTTGACCACAGGGCTTTGATTTCCAGACCCTGGAATGTAAGTGTATATATTTACTACCCTGTATTAAATACAGTGTAACACTTTTTCTGCATTGTACCATTCACTGCCTTTTCCAGCTGTATACGTGTTCTCTTACCACCTTCACAACTGTGGCCATATGCATGTACCAGCTACTATTTATTTAATCACTACTTAATTGTTTCCTTGAAATTAACACAGACCTAATAGTATACTTTAGCCTTATTTCCCAGGCAGTAATTTCCTTGATGAAATGATAAGTGTTTCAGTTCAGTTATTTTTCCCGAATGCACAATAAAATGAATTTTTAACTATTAAGGTGATACACACCGAGCTTGAAAAATCTCTACTCTCATCTTCTGGGGAAAGATGACATTTCCAAAATCAGGCTTTCTAGCATCACATGCCACTATTCAGTCTCATTCTGCCCTCTCAAAAGCCTCTCCTGGAATTTACCTAGAACTGGCTGCAATTCGCTAACTGCAAGTGAAGGGGAGTTTGCTGACAGGTGGATTATTGCGGGAAATATGCATTTGCAGATGAAATTTCCCCCAAGGTGTCTGGCATTAGACAATTGTCACATTCTGAGCATCCCAACAGAATTGAATCAAGTAGGATAACGAAGGAATTTTCGATTAATGTTGAAACGCCCAAGTCTTCAGCAAGGACAGCACGCACACTTATCATAAGAGAACCACACCTTCGACACGAGCCCCTGGCATTTTTGGTGTGAGCACTTATTTTTTCGCTAATAATTCCTCTCGTTTAATTATAATCCTTTAATGTATAATTGGGGTTTACTTTACTTTCCAGAATTTTTTTTTTTTTTTACCATGACCAACAGCAGCGATTTTTACCCTCTTGCAAGAATGGTCCTTATGGCTTCTACGTTACTGGAAAGCAAACTGCAAAAGCTAAAGCCTGCAACAGTGCACAAAGGACAGCTGGGTCTAGATGCTTATACTCATACTTCGATGATACAATTGTTCCGGAAGCTGCACTATGTAGACGATGGCATTTAATAAATTGTATCTGGCTCCGGAGAACAGACTGAGTGTTGGGAGATAAGACACTCCAGGGTATGCTGCCGGCTTACCCCGAACCCGTGTCCGCACCGGCTTGGCTTAGAGAATTGTTCAGGATCCTGTTTTCTTTTGCATCTCACCGTGACGTGACAGGGAGGCTGAGCCTTTATTTGTCCATTAGTCTGCAGACGTCACGACATGTTTCTGTCCCCACCCTTCCAAATTCACACCGCTTGGATCTTTACTTCTCGAGAGTGAGTTTACATTTCATGATGTTAAGCTAAATTGTCTGGGGCTTGGGGTTAATAATGACAGTCCGTTTATTGTAACTCTGCTTAACGTGATATTGGGGAAAATACTTGTTTATCACGTCAGCAAAACTAAATGTTAAGGTTATCGGGTCTCCGTGAAACTGCATTTTTCCTGTTTTGAAATTGCAGCATTCTTGGGAAATTAGAGAAGAACTCTGTTTTAAGAAGTACTTTGACGAAGTCAGAACCTCTTATCTAAGAATGCCTTACTGACATACTGTGGCATCATTTTGTGAGAGGATTCTGAAATTCTTTATTTAGGTAATGGATTTCCTCTATGGCATTAAGAAGTGAATCAGCAGTTTTTAAAAGTGTGTGTATGTGTGTGTACTGTAATGGAAATTTGCTTATGTCATTTTTAAAAATATATATGGTATTTGATTTAGGATCTGTGGTTTAGAGCGGTGTTTCCCAAAGTCCAGCCACAGTTTAAAAATATTCAGTGACTTATCATGCCTTAATTTTCCCCTCTATAGAATGGAACAGTAGTAAAGTGTGTATATGTTATAGATTTGCTGTATCGGCCATGTTATGTGATTTCAACTCCCTGAGAAAATACAGTTTCATAATGGAAAATGCATAGAGATTTATACAATACTTACAAAACTTTGTGAAAAAACATGTGTACGTATGGTTTATTTTTATATATATTTACTACTACGTTTCCTAAAAGCATACTATATGTTTCTGTATATTTGATAGGTTTCTCTTTTTAGGTTATATTTTTAGGATATTTCGGAAGTGTACTTTTATATTGTTCCATTTGAGTGATTATGTACACATCACTAAAATAGATGTATGCTTTCTCCCTACTGTGAAATTATTTTGTAGAATTCTAAATCCACATGTCATCAGATCTCATCTGTAGATCTTCATTGAACTCCCTGAAAATCAGAATAAAAGTTTCCAAATATTCCAAAAATGTTTCCTCTTCATTGCATCTGTTGTCTTACTAGGAAATTTTCTCAGTGTGTCCATTTTACAAGCCCCGTATCACAAAATCTACTCTTATAAACAGCTGGACTCGTCCAGAACAGTTTTACAGAAAGATAATCATTTGAATGGCAAAACAGTTTTCCATTTTTTTGCTGCTTAAATATTTTTCAAGTCCATCTAGTTCTCTTTTTTTTTAATGTTTATTTATTTTTGAAAGAGAGAGAGAGCGCACAAGTGGGGAGAGGGGGCGAGAAGAGGGAGACGCGGAATCTGAAGCAGGCTCCGGGCTCTGAGCTGTCAGCTGTCAGAGATCGACACGAGGCTTGAACTCACAAACCGTGAGATCATGACCTGAGCTGAAATGGGACCCTCAACCTGCTGAGCCACCCAGGCGCCCCGAGTCCACTTAGTTCTGTCTGAACCACCACCTCCCTCCGGATGAGTGCAGACCCTCCCAGCTGCTCTCCAGTCTGTTCTTTGTCCACTGGCTGTATTAGCCTTCTCAAACCCCAAACCCGATTTTGTCTTATCCCTGCTTCTGTGGTGTTCCATTGCTTCTATGAAAGGATCCAGTTTCTTAAGCCAGACGTCAGTGTCCTGGCATATTTGGCCTCTCTGAACCACAGGCCCCAGCCCACGTCGCCCGCACCCAGATGCCTCCGGACCCCTCCACACTGGCTTCTGCCAGTTTCCTTGATTCCTTCAACACTATCGGCCCACAGGGTTTTGCACCTGCGGTCCCTCCGCCTACCATCTTCCCTCCTGGCACATTCTTTACCTGCTCTTCTCCTACGCACCAGAGATCAGCTCAAGCTTCCTAGAGGAAGCCTTCCTTCATGACTAAGATGCCCCAGAGGCTGACCCTGGCATCGGGATTCATTAAGGACGTGATTCCAGAAGGTACTTGTGAGAGACTGAGGGCAGAAGGGGAGGAAAAGGAGCCGAAGGCAGTGCAGCTTGGGGAACGTTCCAGCTTCCTGATCCTCTGGGGAGCTCTGGGCTTGTAGCTTACAGCATGGCTGGTTTGATCTGTGGGAACAACTCCCAGGCCGCACCGTGGGGATGTCCTCTCTAGCTCTTAGTGGTGTCCACACAGAGTAGCCGCAGAAGCCCAGATTCAACCTGTTGATGGGATTCATGCCAAGTCATAAGACCTCTTCCCTGAGGCCCGGTGGTCAGTGTGGAGTATGGTGCTGGTCACAGGGCAAATGTAACTCCGATGTATTAAGATTGTCACCAGTCATGCATGCCATTCAGTGCCTGTTCTGTCTCCCTTAAGACCGGCTCAATTCTTTAGCTTGAGCAAAAGCCTAGTGGATGTTTCTAAGAAACCAGCTCATGTCACCATGGAGAAGACAGTCCACTCACTTTGTGGTGTCCAGATAATTTTCTGAGAGAGCAAGAGGGAAGAAAAGAGAGAAGGAGAAGACAGGGAGGAAGGAAGGAGAGAACGGAGAGATCAAGGGACTCCCTCGACGTTTGTGGTGGAGATTCCACACACTGGCACTGACCGCCTGACGGGCAGATTATTGATGGAGTAACTACCCACGCCCGGGGTGGAGGACCGACTGAGAGCAGGCGACACAAGTGATTCCAAGAACCTCACTCCACGAGGAGCTGGTTGGAGCTGGAGACCCAGCTCCTGTCCCATTTCTCATACACATCTCAAAGTGGGAGTGTCTTCCGGGCCTGTATGCGGCCTGAGGAGTCAAGGATGTGCATTTTCACATGACCTAGACCGTAGACATGAGCAAACCACTTCATGGTGTTTCCAGCCAAGAGAGCAGAAATGTCTTCCAGCCCTGGAGGGAATGCGAGCTGTGTGGACGGATAAGAGACGATACTTTGTCTTTACAATATAACTTGGGGATGGTTTTAGGGAGGTGAAGGTAACTCTAGGCAATTTTGGCCTTGCTTGCTTGATCCGAGAACCTAAATCCTCAGGGTGCCTCCCCTCTGAGGCAACGCCTCTGTGTCCCATGTCCTGTAGACTCCATGTTGGTGTAGGAGGAGAAACATGCACTTAGGTTATTAGCCTCACTTGGGTTTCCATTTTAGAGGTGCCATCTTCTACCTCTGTGACTTGGGTTATCTGCTTAACCTCCGTGAGTCTCAGCTGTTCAACGGAGGCTAACACACCTCATACAGAAGTGTTCCTCTAAGGGAAAATTTGACGTGTGCCTAGCCCAGTGCATGGCACAGAGCAGTAATGGTGTCCAAAGTCATATTTCCGGATCAAAGGAACACAAATGAAACAGCTCCCCTTATAAGCTCTCCTTATAGAGCACGTCAAATAAAATGTTCTGGACCCAGATGGAAAAAATGGGACACAACCACAGCGTCTACAAATTCGGTCAGTTTTATCTCCTTATGGAGCAGGGCTTAGGACACGGGGAGTGCAAGGAATTAGTACTACGGGGTGTTTATTTCTGTTCAGTATTTTCATGAAACTGATGGAGAATTCTCAGAGCAATAAAAAAGAATACCGTTTATTCCATCAGACCAATAGTCTCTAATCATGGGAGCTTTTGTGCTAAATATTGGAAACCACATTCCATTTGGTCCAGACAGAGCTGCCAAATACTGATTATTCTAATTCCATCGATCTTGGAATAATCTACTTTTATTCATTTGTATTTTGTTAGGAAGAATTTTTCTTTTTTTTTTGTTTTAAATTTTTACTTAAATTCCAGTTAGTTAACATATAGAAGAATTTTTCTTCTTCATTTGTTTATTTACGTGTGTGAGCTTATGACTTTTTAAATAAAGTATAATTTTTCACTATCATTATTTATTTTGATGTTCAAATTGTCCCAGATCTGGCTGGTGGGAGCCTTTTCAGGTAGGTTCCTCTGTGTACGCAAGTGTGTGTGTGTGTGTGTGTGTGTGTGTAAAGAGAGACAGAGAGAGTGGGGAAAAAAACCAGGGGAAAAAAAAACCAGAAGTAGTAAAATGCTAATGCTTGAGGGATCTGGGTGAAAAGTATATGAAAATTCTTTGTATTGCTCTTTACCTTTAAAAAACAATTTTTAATGCTTATTCATTTTTGAGAGAAAGAGAGGAAGAGACAGAGCACGAGCAGGGGAGGGGCAGAGAGAGAGAGGGAGACACAGAATCTGAAACAGGCTCCAGGCTCTGAGCTGTCAGCACAGAGCCCGATATGGGGCTTGAAGTCACAACTGTGAGATCATGACCTGAGCTGAAATCAAGAGTCAGACGCTCGACCGACTGAGCCCCCCAGGCGCCTCATAGTAGGAGGTATTTTAAGATGCACTTATGTCGGACCCTTGTGAGATTTGACATATGATTTTGGATTTCTAGCTTCCATGGATCCACGGGAGGCCTGATCTTGGGCTCCTGCAATCTCACAAGGGCCATCAGCAGACGGGCTCCTCCCCCAGAGGCAGGGGTGTGCTTCAGGCCCCAGCGTACCTGCCAGCCCTCCTCTGTATTACCCGCCACACCTCATTTCCTAACTCCATTTTGCACATCTTAGGAATCGCCTACATTTTCCCCTTGGTCTTTCGGGAATCTCCTTGGACTTCACTGACATATTAAAAAGCCCAAAGATCTGATTAGAACAACTCACATTTACAGAGCACGTTCTGGGTCCTTTCCTGTGCCTTATTCTTCACCAGTCTTGCTGGGGAGCCGGGAATCTTCCCATTTTTTAAATAGGCTTGGAGAAGTCAAACATCTTGCTCAAGAAAAACCCAGTAGGCAGGAAACAGACTCATCCTGATCTCCCTGACTCCATGGGCCTTACTCATTCCCTCATACTTCGTGGAGCTCAAAGAACCTGCAAATGGGTCAATCCATTAATCTATCAGCAAGTATTTCATATAAACCTGTTGAACAACTCTGGCTGAAAGCCAAGGCTCCATTTATGGTTCAGCCTAATATGTTGGACTTCCCCTAATCTCCTGTATTGAACGTTGATCCAAATGACATAATCACTTATTGCTGTCCATGATTGTTCTGTCCTGCAGAACCTCCCTTTATCAGCAAAAAAATATTTGTGGAACTCTTAATCATCAGGACGCCTTGCACCTGAGGCCATCCGAGTAGCATCAACTCCCAAACACTATGCCTTAGAATTAACGAGAAGATTTGCACCGTGGACACTTTTCCTCCAGATTTGTTTTGCTTTATTGAAAAGGAGCGTGAGATCCTTTCCGCACATGCTGAGCAGGAAGGTGAATTGAGGAGGAGCAAAAAAAGATCCAGAAGTCAAAAGCCAAGAGTTGGTGGCACAGCCTTGAAGGACGATGAGTGCCTCGTAATTGTTTTTCATTTACATTTGCTTTTTTTTTTTTTTAAATCAGGAGATTTCCTTCCTCAACTCATTTATTGTTAATGAATGCTCCTTGTTTCATTTGCCCAGACTTTGTGACACCGGGCGACATCTCTCGGAGGCCAAAACCAGTAGGTCGGTGGTGGCTGCCCAAAATACAAAATTGAGAATTGGAAAGTTGAGTCCAGATACAGCAGGAAGAGAATCACGATTAGCTCGCAGAATTTCACACCCCGTGTTAGAGATTTATCCATCCTATACACAATAATATTCTGGATACCAAGCCTACAGATATTTAATAAGAACACCTAACCTTTGATAAGCACTGTCTCTCTGGTTGGCACTGTATTAAGTCTATTAAATTGATTTCCCCCCCCCCCCCCCAGTGCTTTTATTAAGGGTGCAGGCATACTCCTCACAAGTTGTGTGATGAATTTTGAAGGTGGGCAGACAAATCATTTTCATTACTGATAATCTGTGTGTTTATAATTATCTTCCGGTAATACTGGTTCTCTTTTAATATTTCCAGTAGTATTGTTCAATTTGCTTTTTCAATGAGTCGACTTAAATTTTAAAGAGAGGATGAGAGTAATTGAATGACATTTCATGAGGCCTACAAATGAGGCAACAATCATGAAAATGGCACAAGGGTAGCTGGGAATTAGGGATTGCTGGAATTTAATAAGCCGGCGACGAAGAGATGAGTAGATTTTCCATCTTACAGTCGAGGAAGCCGAGGCCTGGACAGTACTGATGCTCGATGGAACTGATGTGATACAGGGCCAAGATATGAACCCAGGAGATCTGACTGTGGTGGTCAGAAACTCAGGTGGCCCGTGGGTCCCCACCTCGTGGTGATCACCTATTTGTGACTTGGGCATGGGTAGCCCTGTAACTTGCTTCTAACCAATGGTTTTGGTGAGTAAGCAGCTATGTTGGAAAGCCTGGCAGGGAACCAAGGGTGC
Source organism: Panthera leo (assembly GCF_018350215.1). Classification (NCBI taxonomy): domain Eukaryota; kingdom Metazoa; phylum Chordata; class Mammalia; order Carnivora; family Felidae; genus Panthera; species Panthera leo. The sequence goes on from NC_056681.1 coordinate 8,338,381, forward strand.
CCTCCTATTAAAAAGGAACGTTCAGGGGCACCTGGGCGGCTCAGTCGGTTAAGCGGCCGACTTCGGCTCGGGTCACGATCTCGCGGTCCGTGAGTTCGAGCCCCGCACCGGGCTCTGTGCTGACTGCTCAGAGCCTGGAGCCTGTTTCAGATTCTGTGTCTCCCTCTCTCTCTGACCCTCCCCTGTTCATGCTCTGTCTCTCTCTGTCTCAAAAATAAATAAACGTTAAAAAAAAAAATTAAAAAGGAACGTTCAAAAAGGAACTTAATAAGTCCTAGCAGAACCAGCATCATGCACTCATTTATCCAACGAATACCTATTAAACCCTTATCTATTAAACTGCATACCTGTTAAGGGTAAAGGAATTCTGTTCTATGACAAGAGTCGTTCCTTATGGCCACCTTGAAATTCTGTTCTCCGCACTGTAATTCACTAGGGGACAAGCTCATCCCGCCTTTCAAGCCTGACTTCATTGGTTCTTTTTTACATACCTGCATTGCAGGAAATTGTCAGAGATCATTGCTCTCAAATAATTTCCAGGTAGGAAAGCCCCACATAGGAGCTATCTCACCTCTCCTTGGAAACGAATACATGAAAGCAAGAAAGAAAACATGAGCAAGAAGAGACATCACTGAAGTAGACTCTGGTTTTCATTAAATGACAGAAGCAGATTATTAATTAAAACAAGCAATTAACATCACAAGGCCACAAAGACTGCTTCAGGGCTGCCTTCTGGAGTTATGGTGGTAGTTCCATCAGAGCTATAGAAAAAAACAAATATGTTGCCGTTTTGTTTTTAATGAGATTCCTGAAACTAAGTCCATTTTTTTTTTCTCTTTAGAGTTTCCGGAGTAAGGTGCTGAGTCAGACTTTGGACGACCATTAAGTAAACTTGCCAAATCCTTCCAAGGTTCACTAGCAAGTGACCTGGAAAAAAATTCATATTAAGGCTTTAAAAGTCTACAAGTGCCGGAAGAGCTTAAAATAGTTAACTCATCAACTGGCCCAGCATGAACTTGGGATAAGCTTGTCTTGCATGTTCCTTGTTGGGACCAGAAAACAAAAAATCAGAAAACAACTTCATCGGAGGAAAGGACGATTCCATTGTATAGGTCAAAATCAAACGCTTTAGGTAATGAATGACTACGTAGTTATTCATGTTCTGGCAGGGCTGATGAAATCACATTTTATCCCTTAATTTCCAAGTGACTGATCAGGAGATCTTGGAAGTTCATGAAATTACACTACTCTTCTAAAATGAACTGCGTAAGTTGCCTTCTTTCCCCCTTTTTCAGAAAAGTTTTGCATTGTCAGTACCTTAAAAGTGACCTGTAAAACTCACCTATGAAACCATATAGGCGTGGACAGGATAGGCTACATACATCGTAGGGTCCAATATGCAAGGAAAATGAGGAGTTCCTTGTTAAAAAAACAAACAATTAATAATTTCAAGATAGCGGCTTGCAAAGCATTAAACCAAGAACAGGGCTCTTGTAAGCATGAGACCCCATGCTTAAGGGGGTCCCTCAAGACCCTCCCTTGTAAGCAGGACCCCCTGCCCACAAAGGTCCCATACACATGGACTTGATGGAGACCTTTGACCATGACATTAATTCCTTTAATGGTTACTCCTTTATTCAGATTTTTTTTTTTTCTTCGTGGGTCAGCTTAAGCAATTCAAACATTTGTTTTGAGAAAAATATCAATGTCATTTTAATTTATAGACAACTTGGCCTATAATTGCTCAGTATATTCCCTTCCAGTTTAAAAAATATCTACCATAGGGGTGTGCCTAGCAAGCTCAGTTGGAGAGCATGTGACTCTTGATCTTGGGGTTATGAGTTTGAGCCCCACGTTGGGTGTATAGATTACTCAGAAATAAAATCTTTAAAAATTTTTTAATTAAAAAAATAAAAAATATCGACCATAATTGTAGGATCTTTGAAACTCTTACCATTATTTATTTGTATGCTCTCTGTACCTCAATAAAAACCTATGTCCAGTCTTTACAAAGAACAAAACTTTTTTTTCCCATTTCATTAACTGATGTTTTCATTCCTGTTATTTATTAACTTCTTGTTTCTTCCTCTTCATTCTGATTTTCCCTCTGACTTTTATAGCCACAGATATTGAAAAAAAAATAGGGCTTGGACTCTTTCCCTTCAATAATCACTAGTTTTAAAAATCTATTTTTAGTTCCAAAAGTTTTGGAACAAACTTTGTGAATTAGGAAGAAGCAAGAGAGGGGTGCCTGGGTGGCTCAGTCAGTTCAGCATCTGACTTCAGCTCAGGTCATGACCTCACGGTCCGTGGGTTCGAGCCCCGCGTTGGGCTCTGTGCTGACGGCTCAGAGCCTGGAGTCTGCTTCGGATTCTATGTCTCCCTCTCTCTCTGCCCCTCTCCCACTTGCTCTCTGTCTCTCTCTCTCAAAAATAAATATTGAAAAAAAGCGGGGGGAAGAAGCAAGAGACTAGTGAATGAGAGAACCCACGTTGGAAACCACAATGTCCATCCGGGCCACAGTTACTCTTATTCAACTGTCCTCACCAAAGGGAACCCAGGTGCCAAACTGGTGCTGACCCCTTTCAGAGAATATATACCCGTAGTTTATAATTGCTCACACTTGCAAATGTCACTTTGGTGCAACACTTCCGCTGTAAATAAGGACAAAAAATAAATTTTAAAGAATAACCCTTTAAAAACGCTTGACGGAAGTTATGGAGTGGCGAACTTCCAATAAAACTTGATTTACAAAAACAGATGGCCATTCTCTGGGATGTGATTGGCCAGTTTGATTTTTTTTTAATATTGCGTTGAAATATTTATCGAAACTAAGTTTTTTGGAAGCACCTTTATATTTGCAGCCAGAGGGGCGGCTAGGTGGCACAGTATTAAGCATCCAACTCTTGATCTCGGCTCGGGTCATGATCTCGCGGTTCGTGAGTTTGAGCCCTGAATCGGGCTCTGCACTGATGGTGTGGAGCCTGCTTGGGATTCTGTCTCTCCTTTTCTCTGCGCCTCCCCTACTTGTGCGTGCTCTCTCTCTCTCTCTCTCTCTCAAAATAAGTAAATAAACCTAAAAAATTTAAAAAAAAATACTTGCATCCAGAATGAGAGCCTCACTTGCTTTACCCTAGCCCTGGTTCCGGTGAGTAACAAAAGTTGCACAGAAAGCGTGAGGAGAAGGAAGCTAGGAAGTCACCACGTGCCTTCCATCCAGCCTGCCTTGTAAATCACATGACTCTGATTCCATCTTTGAGACTGCTACCACCATCATCTACGTAGAGAAGCTAATAGTAATAACTATCTTTTACTAAAGGGCTTACTATGTGCCACGAATGTACTCAGCACTCTGCCTACGCTATTTCACTTTAAACATACAGCGATAAGTCATTACTATTACCAAAGCCAGGATACAAGTGAATAAACAGGGTTGGATAAATAAACAGGTTGGAAACTTGTCTGAGGTCATCTGCCTCGAAAGGGAGAGCCCAGACGTGGACCTTGGATTTGATTAGAAAGCTCAAAGCCTTAAAAACTGTATTTTATCACTTCATTTTATATGATTTTTTTTTAAAGCAGAATTATCCAGACCAACCCAAGTGGATCAGGGTTTCTCAGCCTCATCATTAGTGACATTTAGAGCTCAATAACTCTTCATTGTGGGGGTGCTTGCTGCCCTGTGCATTGCAGAATATTTAGTAACATCCTTGGTCTCACCTTCTGGATGCCTCTCTTAGTTAGGTCAAAATGATGTCACCAGACATTGTCAAATATGGTGAAATCACTCTGGTTGAGAATTAGGGCTCTAGATCTCTCTTTCACTAGACTTTTTCTCAAGATACTATTTAAAATACACACACACACACATATGTATGTACACACACATATGTGTGTGTGTACATATATATACATGTATATATATACTATTTTAGTGCAAAATTTCAAGAATTCAATGCAAATTCCATTCATTAAAATGAGCATGCATTCATTCCACAAACATTTATTGTTTCCCTAGAGACCTGTATACACACAACTTTAAAAATACCTACATCGGCAGCTGTGAACTTTCCAAGATATGTAGGAATGAGGTATTAATTGTTGGAGATCACAATCTGCAGTATGGATTAGCAATGAAACAAAAAATTGGCTTGTCAGGCCAGATTAGGCTGACCAGTTTATGAACCCCAGGAGCAGCTGAGTTCATTGTAACAAAAGGTGCAATTGACAGAACGCATTCCATTTACCCAATTCGGAAGGAATTTCACTTGCCTTTGAAACAAAGTTTAGGGAATGTATAAATTTCCATACGTGTTGAAATTGCTTTGGGAATCTGTTCACTACTAACATATTTACCTTGCAGTACAAACAGTTCCCATGGATCCTGTATCATCATCCTTCCGAAAGTCAGTTGAGAAAAATGACTTGTAATCATGATATTGCTCAAGCCACGTTGTTGGCAATTTGATTCTAGGCAGTGACTTTGGGAGACACGTTTGTCTCAACAAGTTAATGCATTTCTATTATTGAATAATTAGGCTGCTAATTAGCTGGGTACCAGTGCTGTATGGGGAAAATATTAGGATTTTTTTCCTCCTGCCTACCACTAATTCTACTCGTTTGAATAGATAGCTGGTAATACTTCAAATCTCCAGTAAGTTGTAAAAACTTAAGCCATCAAACCAAATGTTAAGGGCTATGCACTCAACTGGCTGTTGACTTCACCTTTGAACACTATGTGAGTTGGGGGTTTCGGACAGTCTAGTCTTGATCTGATCTGCTTTGTCAGAGCCCAGTATCTGGTATACGGTAAAGGGCTCACATCCTTAGCTGGAAAAAAAAAAATGGATGATCTTTAGAAGTTCCTTAGCTTCATTCCCTAGAAGACTCACCAAAATCTGTAATTCTGGAATGACTATGAAATCCTGCTTCTCATCCTCTGCCACATTCCAAATAATCTTTTAACACCTTTTGATATAAATACCTGAATCGTTAGCTCATTCTTCGACCTTGAGAGTTGATTACATTGTTGCACTGGGGTTGAACTTAGATGCCTCCTATTGTGCTGACCCAGTACTTGACTCACAGTGGAGGATGGCAGGAGGTATTGCCAAGTTCTACCGTACGAGGGGGAATTTTTTTTATTACAGGTCTGAGCTGCTGGGATCCTGAATATGCATTACCAGGGCACATTAAGGGCATCAAATTCACTGTCCCTGCAATCTAAACGGATTGCAGGCTTGGCTTCCCAGAAGTGTTACCAAACTTTATGAAAGATTTCAAAAAGTAGCTGCATTCTGCAGTAATAAAAAAGGGAATCCGAGCCAGCGCAGTGGTAGGTAACATACACGGAGATTGTCTGTGCCGGTCATAATGGCTGTTTGCTATAAGCACTCTCTCACTTTTGTCTTCCTATTGATCGGAAGGACCTGGGATCATCTCCATGGATAAGGGGACAGAAGCTTAGAGGGGTTAAGAAATGTGCCACAGGTCACAGAGCTAATAAGTGGTAGACTTGTTTTCTAAATCGAATATTTATTGTATCTTTTTTATTTTATTTTATTTTATTTTATTTTATTTTGTTTTGTTTTGTTTTGTTTTGTTTCGTTTCGTTTCGTTTCATTTCGTTTCGTTTCATTTCATTAGCTCTTCCATACTCCTTCACTTTTTAAAAATTTAAATCCAAGTTAGTTAACATAGAGCTTAATGATTCCAGGAGTAGAATTTAGTGATTCATCACTTACATCACCAGCGTTCATCCCAACAAGTGCCTCCTTAACATCCGTCACCCATTTAGCCCAACCCCCCACCAACATCTCTTCAACAGCCCTCAGTTTGTTCTCTGTATTTAAGAGTCTCTTGTGCTTTGTCTCTCTCTCTGTTTTTGTATTATTTTTGCTTCCCTTCCCTTACGTTCATCTCTTTTTGTTTCTGAAATTCTACATATGAGTGGAATCATGTAGTGGTCTTTCTCTGACCCCCTTATTTCGCTTAGCATAATACAGTTTACTTCCATCCGTGTGGCTGCAAACGGCAAGATTTGATTCTTTTTGATCACCTAGTAGTATTCCATAATACAATCTTCCACATTTTGTTTATCCGGTTGTCCGTCGATGGACATCTGGGCACTTTCCATACTTTGGCTGTTGTCGATAGAGCAACTATGAACATTGGGGTGCATATGTCCCTTCGAATCGAGCGTTGGCTGACACCCTGACTGCAGTCTCATGACAAGACTCGCAGACAGAACTGACCAAGTGAGCCACCCTGGATCCTTAATCTACAAACAGCATGAGAATAAGATTTAAAAAAAAAAAAATTCTTCCCGTTTTAATCCAGTAATTTTTTTGTGTGAAATCGGTTATGTGGCAATAGGTAACTAATACAAAAGGGGAGAATGTTTTCAAGGGAATGATCATAATGACAAGACATGGGACCCGGGATGGATAAGCAGGAAAGTGAAGAAATGTGGGGTGTGCAAAACCAGCTGGATGGGTACAAGTGCAACAAAGCCCCACCTCCTCCGGGCGCCTGGGGACTCAGTCGGTTGAATGTCCAACTCTTGATTTTGGCTCAGGTCACGGGATCAAGCCCTGCGTCCGGCTCTGCACTGAGAGTGGAGCCTGCTTAAGATTCCCTGTGCCCCGACCCCCACCTCTAAAAACTGAAAAATTAAAAAAAAATTTTTTAAAGTCCCAGCTCCTCCCTATGGTCAACATAACCCAGCCCCTGACGTCCTCTGATGTAATCTCTCCCCGTCACCCTCTAGCTCGCTGGCTGGTATTGCCACACACTGATTCTGCTGGTGCTATTGTTATACCTTCTTCAGTGAACCAAGTTCATTCCTGTCTGACAACGTTCTGCAGTGACAATCCCTTTACCCAGGACACTCTTCTTCCAGATCCTTACATTGCTGGCTCCTCCTTCGTTACATCTCCACATAAAAATCGCTTATCCAGAGAGAAACACCTTATCCAATGCTGCCATTCCCTACCCCCTACTAAGCTGCTCAATAACATCACCCTGTTTTAGTTCCTCCATAATTCGTCGCACTATCTAAAATTTTTACTAGTTTGCTTCTTTGTTTACTTATTTATTCCTTCAGCCAAGAATAGAAGGGAACAGGCATTTTAGCTACCTGGCTCACTGCTGTGTTCCCCGGCATCTTAAATAGTGCTTTGGCCACAGTGGGATCCTAATAAACAGCTGCTGAATGGATGGATGGATAAAAAGAAGCAAATGGAGAGAACGTCTTGAATTCCGACTCACGCACACAGTACAAAGTGTGGACAACCAGGAAGTGCAGTTAGATGGTAACTGAAAGGAGCAATGGAGAAGCTGAACAAAGACACCTTCAGCCTCAAAGGATCCTAAACCACTATTCATGACTCACCTCTGGGAAGGAAGCCAAGCACAGTGAAACCAGATCCTGATTTCTGAGTGGACGTGGCACTTTAGCCACACGAACAAGGGTTCTGATGCGTCAGGAAGAGATGGGAAGGGATCTCCCATGTGGGGCTGGCCCCCCATCCCTACACCGTATCTAATCCTATCTTGGGAAGCTTCTGAAACACCACGAGGTCATCATGACTCCTTTGGCGCTCTGACTATGGCCACATGGTGACGTAAACGTTATTTGCAAAGTCATTCCTCTAATTTCATAGAACACACTGCAGCTTCAAAGAAAATTCCACCAAAACATGAGTGATCTTGTATTCGTTCACTACCACACATCATCTTACGTTCCACCCTAATTGGACACTCTGAACCTGATATTAACACACTGTTGGCAACTAAAGCCACAGTAGCCTCACCCCAATTATGAAATTACAAGCTATTGACACATCACATGTGGGCATTTTTTAATCATTAAAGACAACCCCGGGAATAGTTTAGATTTTATGCCCATCTGCATGGTGCTCAATGTCTATAATTGGGCAACTTGAGACTTCAAAGGGTGTGAAGTCCGATTCCTTGTCTTCATGAATCACTACCCCCTGTGAGTAGATCTCAGCACATTGTAGGACTGTTAAACACATGCTTAACGTCTTAACCCAGAAAATAAATTCCTGGTTTGAAAGGGAAGTGGTTTTCTTTCATTCTGATGAAAGGCATAAGTGTGTGTTTTGAAAACTGTTACCAGAGCGATAATGAAATCATCTTTAGAGTTGGGAACCGCGGTGATTAAGAACCAATATTTCTTAATAGGAGGCTGATTTGTGTGGCAACTTTCCAGCCCACAGGCATCGTGTGGACCAACCGAAGTGGCTTCATTTCATTTAACCTGAAACACAGCTTTGGGATGCGTCCCAAGAAGCACTTGAGTGGCATAGCCAATGCTCAGCATAGAAACTGAAAACAAAAAACACAAAAGTGATGGGTAAAGCAATGAGGAAATATCAATGATCTTCCGAGAAACAGATTTCCGGTGTTCATGATGTTTTTCTTTCCTTTCTTTTGGGGATTTTCTATTCTCTTGCTACACGACTCAAGTAGTACTCATTTATCTGAAATCACTCTACAGTCATAACCTGAAGAAGAATTCCTGAGCAATTTTTCTGGGGTCAAAATTAGAACCATCTTACGGAATCCTCCTGCTTCACTGGAAAAAAAAAGATATTATAAAAGAGACTCTTGGTGGTTTTCAGTGGAAGTTTATGATCTCTGTTAGGCTGAGGGAAGCTCGAAGAATAGGAGAGATGCTGAGCAGGAGAACAGAGAGAACAGGAGACAAGGTGAAGAATAGAAAAAAAAAGAGGAGAAAAGGAAGGGTAGGAGACGCTAAGCAGAAGAAGAGACTTGCTGGGTGAAGGCAAAACAAAGCCAAAGAAGTTCGTGTGCCAACAGCCATGAGTCCTTTGTTGGTGAGAAGCCATGTAGCTATGGCTGGGGTAAAGGCTCTTGAGTAAAAATGCCCTAAGTGGAAGGGTTTCTCTGGGGTTACATCACCCCTATCCATGTGTTTGTCTCCCCACCCAGATCCATTTTTGCCCCCCTCCATTCCTGAGAGTCTGACCTCCATGGTAAGCACCACTTGGACTCTAGATCCTTTGCCGGTGGCTGCGTTTGGATTTAGCCAACGGGAGAGCGCCAAGAGCAGGATATCAGAGGATGGGAAGTGAGAGAGGTCAGAGTATCGCTTCTGTCACCGCTCTGGCCTCATGTCCAGCACTGGCTTCATCCCACTAGACGACAGCTCCTTCCAGAAGGACTCTCCTCCCCTGATCCAACTCTCACTGGGCACCTGCAGGAAATATTTCCTGTACTTGCCCTTCAGCCTATAGCCCTAGACCTCAGCATAAGGTTGTGCTTCCAAACGATCTCTCAAATGCATGGAAGGAATGAAAGAAACAAATGTTTGTTTCTGATAACCAGGGGAAGTACATTCTATCAAGAACTCTTCATGTAAACTCATTCCCCCAAGGGGGAAACAAAAAAAGAATTAATGCCCTTTTCCTACAGTGGCAGATCAATGACATCATCATGACAGATTTGTGCCAAGCAAGCAAGCTAATTCCTTTGTGTTTAAAATAAAGACGAAGTGTTCTACCGGACAAAAGAACTTCAATCCCTAATACCATTTCTAGAAATGACCTCTAAGAAGAAAGAAATGATTTTTGATGAGGAAAATAAAAAAACACTTTGAAGAAGCTTAAGTGGAACTCTAGGTCCCTTCCCTGAACCACACAGATAGAGCAAGGTGTCAACCCACTGCTCAAGCCAAGAAAAGAAGCAATCTAGAAAGAGAAACCAAAAGACTATTGAATTCCCTACTTCCTTGCCAAAGTACATAAACCAAGGGTCTTTAGGCATCCCCATGAGATACTTCCTCCTACACGTTTTGGCCCATAGCCAGTCAAAAATCCCCTGAGATTAATTACGGCTCAAGAATCACCATCCCCACCAGGGATGAGATAAAATTCTTCAGTGAACTCATCAGGAACTCTGTGTACAGGGGGGAAAAAAAGGCAAAATCAGGAAAAACAATGCCCTCTGGGGATGGGCCAAAATTCTTACTTCTGAGCACTTAATCACAAAATAGATATCTTATCTACATTCCCATCAACCACACCCTCAACTAATACTGGATTTGAACGCTGGGGTCCACGGCATCCAGATTTAGGAATAGTTTATTATCCCATGCTGGTAATTTTGAGGCAGATAAATAAAAACAACCAATTAAAAAATGGTCAACGATAAGTGGTAGAGAAGATGGAGGAAAAATGTGAAGGGAATGTGTACTTTGGGAAACAATTTTGTAAAGACCAAACATGCCTCTCTGGGTTGAAGACTTTTATGTGTCAGACGGAATGAACATCCAAAGGCTTGCAAAGATTCTGATTTGACAGTAATAATATTTCTCTTGAAGAAAAGACTAATGATATACTGCTACACATAGGAATCTTCCAGGCCTACTTGCCAAAGCCGGTTATTATCTGCAGTAAACTGAGATCGTGGGGGTAATGTCATCGTGTCTTGTTCTATTTTTTAAACACATTGGGATAATTACAGAATATTATGTGAGTGCCCCAAAACACCTAAAGGAAGGGAGGCACTGCCCATAAAACCGGCTCCCGCAAGGAAATCCATATAAACTTATCGTGTCTGGTGCCCAGAACATCGAGATTCCTTTGCCCCTTTCTGTCTCTCTCTCCTTCAGGACACCTGGACCAGATCTGTAATATTCGTGTGGGGAGAGGAATTCAGTCTCGACCCAGACATGACCAGTCCATAAGACAAGAACTATGATATGAACGCCTCTGACTTGCTTCATTCCTCTTAGTTACTGGCTTTGTAAACAACCACAGATGAGGTAGCCCTTCCCCAAACGTGCCCAGAGCACTTACCTCCATGACCTTCTGCTAAAGGCCTTTTGGTTGGGTGCCATTTTGAAGCCCTTTTCCCTTCCTTTCTCCTCTGAGTATTCTTTGACTTTCAGACAGATACTGGCAATAATTGAAACCCATACGTTGGTTTTCTGTGCCATAGAACCCAGAAGGTGCTGGCTTGAATTCTTGCTTCTCTTTCTTCTCCCTTCTCCATGTGTTGGAACCCTTCCAAAATCCCATGCTGCTAAAGACATTACCAAGATACATTTTTCACATTGCAAAAAGAAACTGTGAACCTGTTTCCACACATGAAGATGTGCAAGCCACAAATAGTTAAAGCTTAACTTGACACAGCAGCAAAATTTTAAAAATTGCGCACACATATTCTCCTTTTCATGGTCCAAATCACTGGACTACTTATATATGAAGAGGAAAATTACCAAAATCACCAGTAAGTACATTTTGACACTAAAAATATTGAATCTAGTGTGTTAAAACATAATTAAAAGAATTAAGTCAACAAGAAACTGGCATATCGGAAAAAGGAAGTATAACCCCTCTTGAAGTGGTTCTGTTCTTTATTCTCCATTGTACAGGTGAGGAAACCAAGGCACGGCCAGAAGATACCTACCCAAAGATAAGGGACAGAGCTGGCCTCAAACCCCGGCAGGTCATCAACATAAACCCTGGCCACACACATATTGACTTCGCCATAATGCCTTACTCCGGAAAAGCAGTAAATAAGAGAATGTATTGAGAACTTACTATGTGCCCGCCATTGTACTCTGTGCAGTGGGCGTAACACAGGAAGCAAAAACAGACACATTTCCTGCCGCCATGAAGCTCCCAGTCTGGTGGGAGAGAAGGATGTTTAATCAAACATCGTCTGGGGTGGGTGGCCGGCTCTGTCAGTGGTGCCTACGACTCTCGATCTCAGGGTGGTGAGTTCGAGCCTCCTGTTGGGTGTAGAGATCACTTTAATCAGACATTACTGAATCGGGGGTGGTTCATGGAGCCATAAGTGCCTTGAATGGTACCATGGTTCCAATTATGGGTGAGGGTGTTTGGTCATTGAGAACTCCTCCTATAGACGCCCTCTGATATGTTGGTCTTCCTTTGAGGATGACATTTATAAGAGCATTTGATTTGCTCAAATTCATATATTGTTTAGGGCATAGACCCCTCTCAGTTCAAAGTGTCCCTTTAGGGACCTCGGTGCACACACTGGACCCCCTTTTCATTTATCCTGCCTTGTTGGGAGCAGGGGGCAGATTATTCCCTCCCTTTGCAGGTCAACGTCATGTCCAATCAGCCAGTCCCAGGATGGCACCACCCAGATTTATCAAGTCAGTAAAATCAAGTCTATACACTGAAAACCTTGGGAATTGTCTTGGGAATTGCCGTAGAGGAGCCTCCGGAATATGATTATTTATTGATGAGGCCATAAAACCTATGCTCCCCTAAAGGTCATTCATCTCAGCTACGTGAGAACTGTTTGAAAGAAGATCGGGTTTCCACCGGGGCTGGGTTGGGACTTGAAATGGAAAGAAAAGAATGGTATGAACAAGAAGCATCAAAACCTCATGCAATCGACATTTAACTAAACATGCACGAAACATAAAACCTACAGCGACAATCAGGTGCGACTCAGATTCGTGTGTATGTGGCCACACGTACATGAGGATCTAGGTATATATACAAATACGACTTAGTGTGGGGTGTGGTTGACGTTAAATCTGACACGGGGTGCGGTAGAACAATCCAGATATAGGAGAAAAAGGAGTTTGGGAAAAATCGTGGGGTGGAGGCTTTCCCTGTGTTCGGGATTAGGCTTCCGAAGAACAACCCGAAGCGATCATCTTCTGTTTGCTGTTGGTCATATTTTGAAAATATTTCTTTTAATTGTCTGAATCGAGTGGCCTTCTGTCACCACACTGGCACTCTTGAATTCGCACCCCAGGAACTTACGGGGCGCCCACACTGCTGAATGACCCTCACGTTCCTCTTCAAGACTTCACCCCATCTGCACCTTCAGAAGCCCCTTTGGGCTCTGCCCTGGCACCAGAGACAAAATCAACAGCGTCTTCTCGCTTGACTCTGGCAAGAGACAACATGACTGCCCTTCCCAGTGAGGGTGAGGAATGTTGCCCGATGAACCTGTTCACCTCAGCTCCCTCCATCTGGTGAGTGATTCAGAGGGAGGCCGGCCCTGCTCTGTCTCCTCACTGGATCTGGTGAGCCCGATAAACAGGCAGTTTGCCTTTTGATGTGTCTAGACACAGAACTGACTCAGAAAGTCCCTGTCAGGAGCTCCTACAAAAAGTGCAGAGAAACTCAGGAGACGAAAGGCTGGCTTCCTAAGCGCTGCACTGAGCAGGCCCCTGAAGGGCTAAATGCTCTTGGGTTACTCCCTCTCTTCCCATGAAGGAACCAGATGATGAGTCAGCGGCTTGAAAGACCCTGTTCTTTCCTTTCCTTCCTGAAAAACAAAAATAAAACTTCCAAGTGCCAGTAAAAAGCTTCCCTCTAACAATACCTCTTTACCTATTTATGTTGCCACGATTCAGAAAAGACTGAGCCATCCCGACGAAGACTAAAGGGGTCTGCATATGTAAACACGCTTTTCCAGGCCTCTTTCAGGTGTTTTCTAGACAGGGGTTCTGAACCCGGGGGTGAGGAGGGGGGGCGTCGAGATCTGTGGACGCTTGAAGAGCCATCCAAATTGGGGGTGCGGGGTGCATGAGCATTTTCAGGATGGGGTCCACAGCTGGGAGCTCGAAGGTGTAGGATCTATCTGTTAGCTCTCCAACCCGACTGAACCGGTATGGCTCCTATTTCCTGAATCTGTACTCGAGGCCGGGCATTGTTCTAAGTACTCATTTCCTCGTCCCAACCAAGTTATGAGTCGGCGGCCCCATCTTCCTCAGCCCCATCTTACAAACCCCAATAAAAGTGGGCACAACCAGAACTCCGACCCAGGCCCTCTGGGTCGAGGCCTCGTGTCCCTAACCCCTGGCCTGGACTGCCTCTCCGAAATGAGAGGAGGCAAAGTGACTCATTCGTTCCCACTTGGGCTGCACCCGGTCGGAGCGGGAAACTGAAAATCAGGCGGCTCCAACAGAGAAACGCTGCGGCATCCGGGCGATATTTTGATTGAAATCCCACAATATGTGGCAAGCTCTCCTCTGTGCTGCAGGCGCGGCTGGCGTAAAAGCTCGTGAGCGACAGCTACCTGCCAAGCACCTCGGACCCGTCCAGGAACTCCGTTTTCCTGCCTTCGGTCTTCAGTCTCCCCGGGAGGCCATCTCGCAGAGAAGACATATAGGCTTCATGGGGAGATCTACAATGAGCGCTATGGATGCTTCTAGGCACAGACACACTCGCAGCTGGTGAGATAAACATTGCCCAACAGGCTCCGCTTTTCTCTCCTGACGTGATGCGCTAAGCGAGCTCAAGTGGTGAATGCTGTCACGTCTGTCCTGCTCGAGGGCCTCGACAGGAGCCTGTGCTCTGGACAGGTGCCGCGTGTGACAGTCGCGGGCAAGTCACCTGTAGGAACAGCAGTGGTGGAGGGGTGTCAGCAACACTAGCCGTCCTTCCATTTGTGAATTTTGTTCGCGTGTTCTTGTGCCGGATCTTGGGCTCGAAGAGCTACACGTTTTCTATTACTTTATCCAAGCAACCCTGTGACCGGAACTGCTGTAACTACTTCACAGATGAGTAACAGAAGCAGATAGAAGGTGAGCACGGGGACAAGAACCACACAGAGAGTGGAGCTCAGAGCCACGAAATGAGCTGATGTCACTGGTCACGCTACATAGTTGCTCACTACCTTGTGTCTTGAAAATGTGTGCGCGCGCGTGTGTGTGTGTGTGCGTGTCATTTGTAACCCAAAGTTTAATAGGCAAAAACTCAGATTCCTATCCTCGATCATTTTATTATATTTTTCTATTCTCGAGTGTTAGAAGCACAGTAACCTTTCCATCCTTGTTTGAAAGATGACGTCTGTCTAGTGACTTGATTGATAAGCCAGTAAACACCTTTGCTCACTGAATAGGAAAAATTATTTTCCTGGGGAAGCTGCCTTGCCTTAAATAAACCAAAGTGCTCAGGTTTACGACTCGCCTCTGACTCGTTTTCTGGGTTTGCACGGAAATCCAGGAGAAAGGCTTATAATTAAGCTGGGTGTTTGTGCTGCGGTTTTTTCTTATCGTTGCCCTATAGATGCTCGAGAGGCATCAAGAAATAGAATCCAGAGTTCGTGAAAAATGAGATGAACCTTCCGGTCGGTGTCTTGTTCTGAGTCGGAGACGGAAGCCGTTCCAATGGCTGCATTAGTTCAGGGAAGGAAAAGCACCTGAGCATTAAAGATTTACCAAGTTGTATTTCTGCGGTTCTATTTTTGGGCTCTGCTGATCAAAAAGCCCTGTACCTTATGAACCCGGACTCTGAACATCCTCTCCCTAGTTTACTATAAAAAGGAGATTCTTTAATAAAAAATAGAGCTAAGGTGAGAATCCAAAAGGCTCCTGAGCCCTTAGTTTTCCTTGCGGGTCCCGAACTTCTGGCTGAACAAGCACAACCTGGCGAGTGGTAGGAAGGAAACAGAAGTGAAGTGTTGTCTTCCTTTGAGGTCTTTCCTCAGAATGAAGAGTTAAGGAAATGGTCAAAACGAGGGTTCCTGACTTAAGTTAACAATGCTTTCTTGGGAGGGGAAAAAAAAAAACACAACAAAAAACACTTGACAGGAAGTGCGGTGGGTCGTATGTTTGTGAGGAAAACAAGTGGGGCTCCGGAAGATTCTCTAACCTGTGTCACAAACTGGCAGGTTTTGAGCCAGATGTGGACCTCAGCAATGCTTTGTGTGGCCTCAGTGGTGTGTTTTAAACTTTGAATTAGTTGACAACTTTTAAAAGTCAGATTTCCTCCTCAAAGTTGGGATTTGCACTTCTCTTCAAAAGTGGGAACTGTCTGCTGTGGACCAGCTGGGCACGGTGGGTAACACAGACCCCTGTGGGGAGGCCAGGCCCTCCCTGGTGCACCCCAGTTTCCATCGCCTATTGCCTCCCTCTGGGTCTATATGACCCATTGAAATCTCTTGCCTTCCCCTCTATGCATTTGGGGTTTTAGGATGTGCTATGGGCCACGGGCAAGTCCATTATCCACTCCAGTCTCCATTTTATTTACCTCCAAAATGAAAAAAAAATATATTTTTTTAAGTATTTAGTTCTGTTCAGCTGTAAAATTCTGTAAGAGAAGTACCTTCCTCCACTCATGAAAACTCTCATGGAAGAAGGTGGGAAGAGAGACTCAACATTATGTTCCTAGTGATTTCTGGGCTGAGAAATTTTTCTAGAGAGCTCTGATTTGCATGTCTGATTTCTTTTTCTCTTATTTCATTCTCTTTGATTCTTTCCCCTAAAAAAAAAAAAAAAAAAAATCAGTCTGTTCTCCGGCTGCCGCTTGGCCCTTCACACAGCTCTGCCTTTTCTTCCTGGCGACATTTTCAGGTTCCCAGACTGACACTTTCAGCAGTCACGTCAGACTCATATGACTGAAAACTCGTCTTTTGGCTGACATGAGCCGTGTCCCCAAATTAATCTTCCAACCTAGCCCCTAAAAGCACAGGGGTTCTTGAACACATGCTACAGGGGCACCTTTACAAGCTAGGCAGGTGCCTACTGGACATTGACTTTCTATACAAAGCTGATCAGAAACTAGTCACATACATGTGCACACGTGTATGCTTGAGCATGTACACACACACACACACACACACACACACACACACACTGAGCCCTGGCCAGCTTTGCAGATGTGTTTTACTTACCCCATTTTGTATTAAAAAAAAAAATTGTAATCCATTGTTTACAAACAAAATAAAAAAAGAGACATTTCACATGAGAAATCCAGTTATCTGGCCACTTTAAAAAATTTTTTTTAAATGTTTACTTATTTTTGAGAGAAAGAAAGACAGTGTGCAAGCAGGGAAGGGGCAGAGAGGGGGAGACACAGAATCCGAGGCAGGCTCCAGGCTCCGAGCTGTCAGCACAGAGCCGGACGTGGGGCTGGAACTCACAAACTGCGAGATCATGACCTGAGCCGAAGTCGGACGCTCAACCGACTGAGCCACCCAGGTGCCCTCCCGCTTTAAAAAAAATTTTTAATGGCTCCTCTTTAAATAGAAGGCATGTCGAATGTGGGCCGACGTCCCCAGACGACAAGAATCGGCCAGGCTGAACAGCAGCTGCCTTGCCAGAGATGGGTCTGTGCTCTCCAGGCTGCCAGAGGCCCAGTCTAGCACTTTGTCACCAACCCCAATTTTCCAGCTCCAGACAGCATGGGAATCCGATCTACAAGTTCCTGTTTGGATCTGAAATGCCTTTGTCCTTCAAGAACAGGATGCGAATCTAGATCAGATCAAACACCCGCACCCCTGAGGCAGAAGCGTATGCTTGCGTTGTTCCCATTTTACAGATGATAAAGAGGGGCACGAGAAATCAAGTCCACTGTCCAACGTACGCGCCCCGTGAGTGGGCCAGCCAAGGTCTCTGATGCAAGAGTCCACTTAACCAAATTATGATACTTTCTTTCTTTTTTCTTCCTTTTCCTTTTTTCTTTCTTTCTTCTTATCTTTTTCTGTCTTGTTTTTGTTTTAGAGTAGTGTTTGTAGGAACAGTGAGTTGACTTAAAAAAAAAAATCTGGAGTTAGAGGGGCACCTGGGTGGCTCAGTCGGTTCAGCATCCGACTCTTGATTTTGAGTCAGGTCATGGTCTCGTGGTTCGTGAGTTCAAGCCCCCCGTCGGGCTCTGTGCTGATAGCGTGGAGCCTTCTTGGGATCCTCTCTCTCTCTCTCTCTCTCTCTCTCTCTCTCTCTCTCTTTCTTCCCCTCTGTCTCTGCTCCTCCCCCACTCATGCTCCATCCCTCTATCAAAAAATAAATAAACTTTAAAAAAAAAAGAAAGAAACGGAGCAACAGATGTCCCCCGAGAAGGCACGTGCTTCTGGAAGCAGGCTGCTCTACCTTCCACCATGTCCTTTTTATACACAATGGCTCCAAAATCCGTCACGACACTGCCAGACCCCTCTGCCACCAGAGCTGACTTCTCCAATAGGCACAATGCCTGGGGATCATGATACTCTGGGTCCACAAAACTGTTTTAACTTTTTTTTTTTATTAGAAGAGAGGTAAATATACTAATAAACGTATGATAATGAATCCAACCTGCATTGTGTTTGTCTTCATGGCAATGCAGTCATTAGATACGATGATATTTTTTTTAATTGGAAGAAGTGGCCATGAGAGCAAAATTGCCTGCCGCTGGCAAGAATCAGGATTGCCGAACGACGTCAGTTTGCGACTCCTGGTTCAGCAGAGCCACAGCTGTTTTTCCGAATTTCTGTGGATGCTATAGGGTGACTACTTTTCATATGGAGATCAAGAACACAGAGTCTGGGAGCGCCTGGGTGGCTCAGTCGGTTAAGGTTGAGCGTCCGACTTCGACTCAGGTCATGATCTCGCGGTTCGTGAGTTCGAGCCCCGCGTCGGGCTCTGCGCTGACAGAGCCTGGAGCCTGCTTCGGATTCGGTGTCTCCCTCTCTCTCTGCCCCTCCCCTGCTCGTGCTCTGTCTCTGTCTCAAATATAAAAGAAAACATTTAAAAAAGAGAAGAAGAAGAAAAAGAACACAGAGTCTGGAGCCAAACTGTCTGGGTCTGAAGCCAGGTTCTGCAACCTACAAGTCATGCGACCTCGGACAGTTGACTTGCCCTCCTCATCTGTGAAGTGGAGATAAAATCATTGCCTCGCTTTAGACTCGTTTGGGGAATGAATGAGAGCATATATATGTAAAGCACTTAGAACAGGAAATGCTCACTCTTATTCCTTGCACTGCGGATTGGATGATTGTGTCCACCCTGCTGCCCCCACGAAATTCCTAAGTTGAAGCCTAGCCCTCCAGTTGGAGGGTGTTTGGAGATGAGGCCTCCCTCGGAAGTGATTAGGTTTTAGATGAGATCACGAAGGTGAGGCCCCCATGGTGGGATGACTGGCCCTATAAGAGACAAGAGAGAAAGCTTCTCTCTCTCTCTTTCTCTCTCTCTCTCTCTGCTGTTAGCATTTGGTGGCGACTGTCTGACACTTCGCTAACTCGGGGCTTCTCATCCTCGACACTATTGACATCTTGGATGGCCTCTACCTTTCGGATGCCAGAGGCATCGAAGCATCCTCGCATCTCTGGCTGCAACAAAAAAAAAAGTGTCTGCCGACGTCAACCCGTATCTTCTGGAGGGGATCCGCTCATCTAACAATGGTCCCAGGGGGCGTGGGTGGCTCAGCTCACTCATTCCTCCAGATACGTTCTGAAAAACGTAACTGGAGGCAGTATGGTACAGTGGTCAGGGGCTCCGCTTCCCAGGGGGAAAGAAGAACAGGCACAGAGCCTTGACCCCTGCTCTCAACCTTTTAACGGCTTCTTGAATGGGAACAGTCATAAGAGCCAAAACCAATTCGGTATGAAACGCACTTAGCTCAGACCTTTGAACGTGGCTAATCATGCTATCAGGGGAGCGATAATAACAACTTATATTTACTGAGCACCGACTATGTGCTAGGCTGCTACTCTACACGCATGATGACATTTGAACCCTTACCACAGGTCGCTGCAGTGGGTGCTTTTATTCCCATGCTTCGTTTATGAGAACCAGAACCAGATTCAGAGACGTTCAGCAATTTTCCCAGGGTCCCATAGTAATCCAGCGTTGGAACCAGAATTTGAATCTAATGTTTGCCATCGCGACCACACTGCTTCTTACTCATTGAATGTTCGTGAAAACTTTATCAAGTGGACACTGTTAACGGCCCCGTTTGACAGACGAGGAAACTGAGGCACAAGAAAGTTCACTAACTTGTCCCAAGCCACCTAAGTCAGACATGCTCATATTGGCTGCCCCAGGGGCCAGGCACCATCCAGAGTACTCCCATGTACGGTCCCATTTGATCTTTGCAAACACTACTGGAAAGAGATTATCACCCCACCTTATAGAACAGAATACAGAGCCCCCAAGATACACTGTAAATTGGTTTTGGTTACACAGCAATTATGCAGGGTCATTGGGATTCAAATCTGGTTCTGACTGACCACAGAGGTTAAGCCCTTAATTGTCACAAGATCCAGTGGCCTCCTCCCCCTGGCCCAGTGGCCCAGATC
The DNA here is from genome assembly GCF_018350215.1 of Panthera leo. Classification (NCBI taxonomy): domain Eukaryota; kingdom Metazoa; phylum Chordata; class Mammalia; order Carnivora; family Felidae; genus Panthera; species Panthera leo. Next base: position 8,358,418 of record NC_056681.1, read on the forward strand.
TCATGTGGACATTTCTCTCCCTTTTCTATGTCCCTTCCCCTCATAAATCCCCAAAATTAGGATCCTGTAGATGCGGCCTGAAATTGGGACTAAACTTTAATCTCAGGAACTCACTTAAAGGTCACAGCTCCCAAACAGAGAAACTAGGGACCTGCCAATGATTGCCAGCTGAACTTGATCACCTCCACGGCTCACCGCGGAGTCATTCGGTTCACATATTGCAAAAATGAGTCAGAGACACATTCTTCTTTTCCTCTTAGGCAAACAAACAATTAAAAAACAGCTCTTGGGGCGCCTGGGTGGCTTAGTTGGTTGGGCGTCCGACTTCGGCCCAGGTCATGATCTCACGGTTCGTGAGTTCAAGCCCCACACTGGGCTCTGTGCTGACAGCTCAGAGCCTGAAGCCTGCTTTGGATTCTGTGTCTCCCTCTCTCTCTCCCCCTCCTTAGCTCACACTCGCTCTCTCTCTCTCTCTCTGTCAAAAATAAATAAACTTTAAAAAAAATTAAAAAAAAAAAACAGCTCTCTTGAAAGCCCAAAAAGCACCATGTTCATCGATTGGAAAGCTTTTTCTGTATATTTGGATAAGCACTGTTGTTTCCAGAATAAATGAGATTGATCAGTTATATTTATAAACTTACCTTAAAAAATTAAGAATGTTTCTCTAAACCTCACGCAAGATCAAGAAGCCCCAAGGTTGGTAAATACTCAAAAGCAGTCTGTATCATGTTAGGGTTGATTCAGGGAAGCAGAGCCATGAGGAGTGGGACAGAAAAGGGATTTATTATGTGATTAAACCTTAAGCAATTGTGGGCGCTGAGTAAGCGTTCTCAAGGGCCCTTGATTCTGGTTCTGGCACCAGGCCTGACGTCAGCAGAACTGATGGTTGGGAAGATAGGCAGGAATTGGGGAGACCAAAGACAGTCTAGAACCTCCGAGGTACACGAGAACTTTGTCTCTTCTCTTTGCCTCTGATCCCCATGATATACGTCAGCCACAGGAGCAGCTGAACTCTTTTCACCATGGCCTTACACGCCTGCCCGGCCCAGGACGCGAAGGCCAGAAGGGGCTGACCATTGGGGCTGGTAGAGACACCACCCCAGGCCCACAGCTTGAACGGATAGATAACGACACCTTTGGAGGGCTGCAGAAGAGTCCTTCGGAGAGCTGAAGAAAGGGCTTCTCCTTCATTTCCCTCTTCTGAATCCCATGCAGATTTCTCTCGTGGACAACTCCTTCTGGAAATATACAGGAAAGCCAATTTGGAGAAATGTCCCACCTTAGCTAAACCGACATGGCGCAAATCTGCCAGCCATCTGATGAGTTTCTTACTTGGAAATTAATAATAGAAGCAAATGTATTGTTTCTTCCACCCACCCACCCCCTTATCCACCCACCCACTTATCCATCCATCCATCCATCCATCCGATCGTCCATCCGTCCGTCCATTCATCTGTCCATGCATCCATCCATCCATCCATCGAACACTAGCATCCCTCATTAGGCACGGGAGACACAGGCCAACAAAATGAGCTCATAGTTCTCCGGGAGCACACTTCTTTCGTCTGGGTACTGGTCTCCCTGCTTCCCTTGGGCACAGCCCCTCCCACCTCATTGGGTTCTCTACAAAATCACCAAAGTGATACTTTTAAAACATGGATCACGTCGCTCCTTGCTCTCAGCCTCCCAATGGCTTTCCATTGCGCTAACGATAAAATCCGAATCCTTACCATGGCCTAGAAACCCTCCCCATTCTGACGCCGGCCACCACTCTGTTCCCATTTCCTGAGGTTGCCACCCGCACCCCCCACCGCACCCACACGGCCTCCTGCTTTCCCTTCATCTCACCCAGCAGCGCCCCCCAACCTCCCGGTCTGCGCATGCGCCGTCTGGTTGCCTGGCCCACACTCCTAGGGCCTCCGGGCACCGGCCTCGCTTCTTTTCAGCCCCCATCGGATGTCACCGCCCGAACAAGGTCCTCTCTGTCCCCCATATAGATCCCTCCAGGACGTTCTCCTCTTACCAGCTCCGTATCTCCTCATGGCACTCATCACTACCTGACTCACTATGAATTTGTTCATTTGCTTATCCCTGGTCTTCCTCACTGCCCAGGGCACTCCAGGAAGGTAGGGACTCTTATCTGCAGTCACTTTGTCCCTGCCTTACTCTCTGTCCCATTTCCTAGTTTTATTTCCTTCACGGCACTTAGCACAATTTAAACTGACTTATTATTCACAGCATTTGTTTGCTGCCTGTCCCTTTAACACTAGACTCTGGGGACCCCGGGGGGGGGGGGTGGGAAGGGGGGTGCAGGAGGTGGCCTTTTAAGTTCTAGGCAGAGGCTCACAGGCACTCAGCTCCCTTCTGTAGGATTAACGAAGGGCCCTCCTGAGGACAGCCATGCGCTACAGCAGCCTTGATGTTCGGGGGCGCCATCGTGGCAGTAAACTTTTTCCAGTGAATTGCATCTTAAAAATGTCAGAGCCCCGCCTAACCCCGCGATCACAATCCATACCGCCGATCGAGGGACAGACTGATAGCACACGCTTCCTGATCTGGTGCCGCGATATGCACACGGCACCACTCATGGAGTGTTCCTGTCAAAACGCTCCACCGGAATCCAATCAGGAAGAAGCAATCGGAAAAACAGACCCGAACTGACACGGGTTCTGCAGAACAGCTGGCCGGCTCTCTCCCAAACTGACAGTTAAGCGTCTGACGTCGGCTCAGGTCACGATCTCGCGGTCCGTGAGTTCGAGCCCCGCGTCGGGCTCTGGGCTGACGGCTCGGAGCCTGGAGCCCGCTTCCGATCCTGTGTCTCCCTCTCTCTCTGCCCCTCCCCCGCTCATGCTCTGTCTGTGTCTCCCTCAAAAATAAATAAACATGAAAAAATAATAAATAAATAAATAAATAAATAAATAAATGGCATTTGGGGGTGGGACACAATTGAGAGATTTGAATGTGGACCAGACTGATAATGGCATTGTATCAACACCAAATTTTCAGAATTTGCTAATTGCGTATGCCTGTGTGGAGAATGCCCTTGCTCTTAGGTGATACTTGCCAAGGTTTTTAGGAGTAAAAGGGCATGATGACTGCAACAATTTGCTCTCAAATGACTTAGCAGAAAAATAAGGTATGTATGTACTACATTATTATGTATCGTACGTGTTACACGATATATATTATGTATCATAAGAGAAGGAAGAAGGAAGGGGCAAAATGCTAACAATGTCAAGAATCTGGGTGAAATGTAAAAAATGCATTAATGGTGCTAATTCTTGCAATGTTTCTGTGGCTGGAGATTTTCAAAGTCAAAAGCTGAAACATTTTTGGAAAGCACCAAGTGGATGAATGGATAAAGAACCCGTGATCTATGTGAAAGACGGCATACAACGTCATGCCTGTAGATAACAATATTGCAGAATACACTTCAAGGCTTGCAAATAAAGGGTAGATCTCAGTTGTCAGTGTTCTTCCTGCCCTAAAAAAATTTTTTTTTCTTTCTTAATCCAACCTACTGCAAACCAACCCACAGAGAATTCTTTTGTATTTCCACCTGGCTTCCTTGGAATATCAGCTCTCCAAAGGATACAAAAGCCCTCCTGTCTCTGATGAGTCATTTCACCGTGTGTCAGTTCATGGTTAGACATTTCACATTTCACGGTGGGTTGAGTTGGGAATTTATAAGCTCTTATACAGCAAGTTATTTATGTTAGACTTAATACGTTTATTTTAATGGAATGCTTCACTTATTCACACACACACACATGCACCGAGTCACCAGGTTGGATTTGTCCCCATTGACACTGATCTCATCCAAGAACTCGATGCCTCCCTTGCCACCTCACTTTCCCCGGGTGAAGTCACACTTTGACCAGAAAGTCAGGCCTCCTTGGCCTCTTTGAACCCTCCCTCAGGAGGTCAGTAATAACTCCACAGACAGCCAACTCCCTCAGTTGGTCTGAGCCACGCTGCTGACTGGTTGAGGCACGCAGCAGAGACGCTGACAGGTGACCGAGAGAGAGATGCTGTGGGGACAACCTTTTGTTCTCCCCCCTCCAGCCTCGGTGGGTGCAGGGGGCGGTGGTCAGAGCAGGCTCACTGGAGCTCACACACACCAAGCGGGAGCTGTACTAAATCATTAACTCAACCCCGGCCCTGGCTTGCACTTACAACTTTGCATCAGAACACAGCAGGAAACAAGTCCTCACGCTTGGCCCTGAACCCCATAAACCCGAAGCCTTTTTACAGAAGGTTTGTAGCGGTAAGAAAACGCCGTTCTGAAAAATGCACATCAAAGCAGAAGGCATTAAAGATATTGGAACTATAAAACAAGGAGAGGGGCGCCTGGGTGGCTCAGTCGGTTAGCGTCCGACTTCAGCTCAGGTCACGATCTCACGGTCCGTGAGTTCGAGCCCCGCGTCGGGCTCTGGGCTGATGGCTCAGAGCCTGGAGCCTGCTTCCGATTCTGTGTCTCCCTCTCTCTCTGCCCCTCCCCCGTTCATGCTGTGTCTCTCTCTGTCTGAAAAATAAACGTTTAAAAAAGAAAGAAAAAAAGAAAAAAAAAACAAGGAGAAAAAGGTCCAGTTGAATTGCCCTGATTCCCTCTCAGCAAATGTAGTCTTTCTCTTCTTTGCCAGAAATAATTACTACCCGGAATTCCTGAATGTGGTGTTCATTATTTCCAACTTGTTTTACACGATGGCTATATAGGAACATATTCATAAGAAATACGTCACGTCGTTTGCAGGTTTCATGAAGCACATCTCTTTCTGCAACTGGCTTTTTATCCATTAAGCTTTTGAGATCTTACCTTGCTGATACCTAGAGATCCAGTTCATTGATTAAAAAAAAAATGTTTTTTACATTTATTTTTGAGAGACAGAGAGACAGAGCACAAGCAGGGGAGGGGCAGAGAGAGAGGGGGAGATGCAGAATCCGGAGAAGCCCTCAGGCTCCGAGCTGTCAGCCCAGAGCCTGATGCGGGGCTCGAACTCACGCACCGTGAGATCATGACCTGAGCCCAAGTTGGACGCCCAACCGACTGAGCCACCCAGGTGCCCCCCAATTCATTGATTTTAACTTCAGTATAATATTCCACAGAAAGACTTTATCCCAATTTCTTTACCCGTCACCTTGTGGATGGACCTTCTCTTCGTTTCCATGTTTTATTATTTCCCATCTCCGTGGTGCCGACATTCCCATCTCTGTCTCCTTGTGCCCATGTGGGAGGGCTCCTCCAGGGGAGCATGGGATTTCTGGGTCACAGGGAAGAACATCCCCATCTGTATTAGAGCTTGCCGCATTGCTTTCTAGAGTGGTTGCTGCCTTTTGTGGTTCCCCCCTCCCCCCCAGTACTCTCGGAGCATTCCCATTGCTGTCTTGTCAATATGATTTCATCCCAAGCTTTTAGCCCACAAGAATTTTTTTTTTAACGTTTATTTATTTTTGAGAGAGAGCGCGCAAGCGGGGCTGGGGCAGAGAGAGAGGGGGACAGAGGATCCAAAGCAAGCGGGCCTCAAACTTACGAACCGTGAGATCATGACCAGAGCTGAAGGAGGACACTCAACAGACTGAGCCACCCAGGCACCCCTGGCCCGCGTCAAACTCTTAATGAACAATTTTAACACATGGGGGGGGGAGGGGAAACGTCGTATACACTTACAACTTAACATAGCGTAACTTTTATCCTTTGTCCCATGTCCACACAATTGTCTTTGCATTTTGTATAAAAAGCACCTGCCTCCCAGAATAACAGCCCCGTAACACGTATGTCGATCTAGTAATAATAATGATGATTTAAAAATAATAGTTGACATATACAGAGTGTTGGCTGTGTGTCAAGAGCTTCCTGCATTCAGTAAATGTACTTCCAAGCCATCGTCACAGTCACTCTATTATTTAGATACTATTATTATTCTAATGCTGCTGAGGAACCGATAGAGCTTAAAGCAGATACGCCACTTGGGGGGGGGGGGGTGGGCCGCACGGCTAGGAACTGGTGAACTCAGAATTTGCACTGTCCCCTTAAGAAGCTGTGCGACGTTGGCAGATTGACTTAGTTATTCTTCCTCTATTCCGCCTCACCTGTAAAAGGGCAGAAAGTGCTAGGAGTTGTTATTAGAAGGACAGAACTGTTGCCGTAATGCAAGTAGGCGGTATGGTGCTGAGCATGTGGTAGGCACTGACTAACGAGTAGCGATCATGATTTTTGTGCTTAGTAGTTCTGTCATTTAAGAATATGATAAATAGGGGCGCCTGGGTGGCTCAGTCCATCGAGCGTCCAACTTTGTCTCAGGTTATGATCTCACGGTTCGTGAGTTCAAGCCCCACGTCGGGCTCGCTGCCGTCCGCACAGAGCCTGCTTCGGATGCTTTGTCTCCCCCTCGCTCTGCCCCTCCCTTGCTTGTGCTCTCTCTCTCTCTCTCTCTCAAAGATAAATAAATGTTAAAAAATTTTATGAATAAAGGCACTATTAAAAGGAAAAGCTAGGGGTGCCAGGGTGGCTCAGTCGGTTAAACGTTGACTTTGGCTCAGGTCATGATCTCTTGGTCTGTGAGTTCGAGCCCCATGTGGAGCTCTGTGGAACCTGCTTCGGATTCTGCGTCTCCCTCGTTCTCTGCCCCTCCCCCACTCGCACGCCGTCTCTCAAAAATAAATGAACGTTAAAAACATGTTAAAGGGAAAGCTAAAATGAGAGATGCTTGTTGTCACACTGTCCTGTTCTGAGGGCGAATTATTCTGACCCCTTGACATCTGGATATTTCTTAATCTGTGTGCCCGTTGGGGATGGCTCCTAATCATCTTCACGGCTACTCGGAATACTCTCCCCTTCTTTTTAAAAAGGTTTTTAAAAGTTTATTTTGAGAGAAAGTGTGCAAGCAGAGGAGGGGTGGAGAGAGGATCCCAAGCGGGCTCTGCACTGTCAGCTCAAAGCCCGATGCGGGGCTTGAACTCACGAGCCGCAAGATCATGACCTGAGCTGAAATCGAGAGTTGACGCTTAACTGACTGAGCCACCCAGACACCTCGCATTTACCCTTGATTCTAAAGTCAGGTTCAACCCTTTACAATCCACGGGAGCAAGTGATACATCTCAAGTGTGTATCCAGCTTCAAAGAGGGGATATAAGTGAATAATCGCATATGCCTTGAGAGAGAAAACGCAAAAAAGTTTTGCCTTAACAACCTGAGTCATAACCAGAAAACTTTTGTTGCTGAACCAGCCATTGTCCATGGCCCAGGTATTAAAATCATAGAATTTCAGGCCTCAAGGAGCTTCACAGATGATAGAGTAAAACACTTCCAAAGTGTCTTTCAAATAAATTTGGGAAATGCTGTCTCCCACATCCCATCTTGAAGGTCACGCCGCATGTACAGGCACTTTAAAGGCACCAAGGAGTCCCATAATGATAATTTAAAAGTCTTTGTAATCTGCTTAGCACCTTGCTTCCCTAAATAATTGGGTCACAGAATGCTGTAATTATTAAGGCCACAATGCCCACGCCTGGGAATCAATACCCCGCACTCATTCAGCTCAGGGGTCATTGATCTAAGGAAACCTACTTTACACAGAGAGAACGTTGAGGCCTAGAGGCAAGCAGGCAGATGACAGATGGGGTTCTCTGATACCCAGTTCAGTGCCTTCTCCACCATCCCACACATTCCCCTTTCTGGAAAATAAGAGCTACCTTCCTAAACTTCCCTCATCCCACTGCCCAGAGAGGACACATCACGTTTCGTGCAGAACTCAGCGTCCATGATTAGAGACAATTGCTTTCTGTCTCCTCTACCCCTCCAATTGTGACATTATCATCAGCATCTGTTGAGAACCTACTAAGCACTGAGCTAAATGGCTTAAGCCGTTGAATTCTTACAAGCTAGACATTATTATCCCCGTTTTATAGATGTGCTAATTGAGGTTTACTGAGAAAACTAGCAGAAAGACATCTGCTTTTTTGAAAGCCCTGCTCCTTCTGTGTATGGTAGCAAACTAGTCTGGTCACAAGTGATGGATAGGCAGGCTTGCAACGGACTCTAGAAAAGGCGAAGAACTTTACAGCTGTTTATTAATCATTCTGCCAAGCAAAGAGAATATCGTCTAAATTTATAAGGGAGCTCAAGGCTCAGGGAGAGTAAGTCACTTCCAAGGCTTCGGAAAAGTTCAAGAGCTTTTCACAGCTCTGATCTTGCTCAAAAGTTCTCCTCTTCCAGTTTGACGGGGAAGATCTAAGCCGTATCATTGCCATCTTCTCGGCCAGTCCTCAGCCTCACCTAGCGGAAGCAACTTGAGTTGAGAGTTAGGTCTAGATCTGCATCCTGGTATGTGTGCCTTGGGTAAGTTATGGCCCCTCTTTGAGACTCAGTTTCCTCATCTGTGAAAGGAGCGCCTCGCACAATGCTTGCACGCACTTGGCCTTCCATACATGGCAGCTGCTTCTCCTTTTACGTACCTGGTGATTCTTGCCTATTTGTATCATCCGCATGTTGTGGCTTACGGTGTCTCCCGTAGGTGCCACGGTACCACCACTGCATGCGTGTGCTGACGATGGGGATGTTTTCCCGTCACTGTCAACAGAGACCAGCAACAGGCTGGGGCACTCCGTCACCTATGCCCTCTGTGACTACAGTGACCTGGGGAAAAAGAGATTGCTCAAAAACTGCCAGTGACCCTGCCTGGGGATCTGCCACACGCCAGCTGGACGGCTGCCCTTATCGGGGGGGTCCTAGTCGCATTCTCAGCTCTGCACCTGTGGAAGGAAAACAGGCTGTCAGCCACCATCCAAAGGTCGAAGGAGAGCTCAGCAGTTGTCAGCTGCTGATCCTGTTTCTTTGGGAGTCGCCCGCCCAGAATGTTCAAAAAATCTGCTCACTCCCGTCTTTTACACTTATCCAAGGGATTAATGCCTCAATGTGTGACGAGTCCCATTTGCTGTCAATTCCCTCAGCCCGAAAGTTGGTACGAATACAACCACATTGATTACTTCTGCATCTTTGGGTAAGGCTTCCCTCAACTTTGGGTCTTGTAATTTCCCTCGGTGTATATTCCCCAAGGTTTGCCTTGGGGCTTTGTTGTGTCTTTCGTGAGAAGGAAAATGGGATAGAGGAAAAGGGAAATATTTATTGGGAGACATCAATGGGTTTTTGTGCGAGGCTGTATTACAGCTCGTTGGGGTGGGCATGATTGTCCTAATTTTGCTCAGAAAAGCCAAGTAAGTACCTAAGCACAAGTTCTTTCTCCACGTGGCACAATCAATATCAAAGAAGGTCAATTATGGATTGAGTTCCTACAATCTATGATGACGACGGTGATAATGATGAAGGAAACAATACAGTATAACCCCATGGAATCATGAATGACCCATGGGGTTCAGTCCCAGATAGGAGTCACCATAAAAGAAACACAATCTGCCACCAAAAAATAATTATAACTCAAGGTTTTTACATAGATTTCTCTACAACAATGAGGGAATCTACAACCAAGAGAGGAAGACAGATGTGATATAGATTTAGCGTCGTAAATGCTACAAGGTAGGGCAGACAGGTAGAGGCAAACAGAGAGTTTGGTGAGATTGATCCCTTGTGGATGAAAGCAGGAGACACTCCGGCCAGAGCCCGCCTCATCTACCCCATCCATCCGTTCTCTACCTTGCTGACCTCACCCCTTTCTCTTGGTACTGCAGTCTTGCTCTCGGTACTCCTCATAGTCACAAGGTGGCTGCAGAAGGTCCAAGAAGTATAGCATCCCAGGCAGGCAGGAAGGGGAGGAGCTTTCTTCCTAGAGCAGTCAGGGAAGAACGTCTTTCCCAGAAGCACCCCACAGATTTTTCCATACATCTCATTGGCCAGATTGGGTTATCTGCCCATCGCTAGACCAGTGAGCTGGATGGATGTCTTCCATTTGGCCCCCAGATTATCATTCTGCTCTTCGACATCCTATATAGACCAGTAAGGACTACCTGTAAGGACATCAAGGCTCCCATCTTCCCTGACTGGTTTCAGCCAATGGGGAATCCTAGCAGATGGCTGGAGGGAGAGAATACAATGATGGGGTAAGGGTGGGGGGGGGGGGGCAATCCCCCTGACATCTTCCTCGAGTGTGGCCTCAGGCTGCCTATGGACTTTGCTCCTCTCAGGAGAGTTCCCCCTACCTGACCCTCTCCTAAATTCTGTGATGACTTTCCCGATCCCTTTGGCCAAGGGAAGGTAAGAGCTCTGTTGCTGCTAATCTGTGGTTACTTCACTCCCCCTCGAATTGCCGCGCATGCCATGAACTGCATGCCCTGAGGACAGAAGGACCCTTTGGGCAGAAGTGTCCCTGTCCGGAAGCTTCAGAGAGAGGGTGGGAATTGAGCAACATCTAGAAACCCATAGAGACGCCATCCCCCCCCCCAACTCTTCTTCTCTCCATCTTCTCCCTCTTTTCCTCCTTCATCGGTTTTCACTTGTGGGCAGTGTATTCTCATGACTCTAAGTCACCAGAATGATTTAGAATCTGAGGTATGTATCAGTGGTTCTCAAAGCGGAGCCCCTGGGCCAGCAGCCTCCAGCATCTGGGAACTTGTTAGAAATATAAATGCACAGTCCCCCTCCAGATCTATTGAAGCAAAAACTGTGTTTAGCAAACTCCCTGGAAGATTCTGGTGTGCATTGTGGCTAGAGAAGCATAAGTTTGGATGGTGGCCCACACTGTCGGTCACCTGCTGGCTGCCGGACTCGGGTAGTGCTAAGCCTCGGGCGAGGAACAACGTTCTCAAGCCAGTTCTTTCAGGACGGGAGGTGGAGAGGTCTTCCCCCCCCCCCCCCCCCCCCATCCTTCGGTCCTTTTCCTCCTTAGCAACCAACCCTACTGAGGTTTGCAGTCAGAACTGTTGCTGAAGAAGTGAGCACTGGGGATAGCAAGAGGGAGAGGAGGGGGGAGAAAAGAGAAAAGAAAGAGATTGTACAGAATCCCAGGGACCTGGTTAAAGTGCAACTTCTCCAGTACATCCGGGTGGGTCCTGAGACTCAATTTCTAACAAGCCCCGCATGGCGGTCAAAATTTCTGGTCCCTGGACTCGCCAAATGCCCCTTCTTTACAGATTTACCTTTGGAGTCAAAACTGAGAGCTGGCTGCCCTTAAGCACTGCTCCAGCGTGGGCGTTCTCGACCCCAAGCGCACGGGCGGCACCCAGGGCTCCAGAAAACACCGAGGGCTGGGCCCACCCCTAGAGGCTCTCATTCAGCCCCGAGGAGGCGAGTCTGGAGAATTTGCCATTTCCAACAGGCCCCCCAGGTGATGTCAACGATGCCGACAGTGTGAGAACCAGCGCTCTAGCGGAACTTATTCTTTGAGATTTCTTGCCTTAAGGGACATTGATAGCCTTAACTGATTCCAGCAGCTGCTGATCCCAGGTATTGAAAATGAAAAAGACAATTATTTACTGTTTCACAAAGCTCCCAGCGGAGGGAGCACCAGGCCCCGGCGGCCTAAAATGTAATCCAACCCCACCACCTGCTGGTTATCTCAGGAAGTGCATAGGTGTCTGGGGTGAAAATCGCTCTGGGTAAATTAATCTCCGCCGATGCGATAGGACACGGGACCCTGACCACCGCCTTCCTCGCCTTTATTTCTTTAGGAAGTAAATAGGATTTGCGCATTTAAAAAAAAGACAGTTCCCCCCATTCCGACCCAAGTGGTGCCTGGTCCATCGTAGTAAAAGTGCGGCGTAGCATTTACTAACATCTGCAACGTGCCCGGCCAGGGTCTGCACTTTGGCAACTGGGGTGTTTGAAACCTACCGCCCTCATGCTTGCTGTGAAAAACTGAGGCGGAAGGCACTTAAGGACCTCACTTAAAGCCACACAGCAAAAATGGATGGAGACGGAATTCAAACCACCTGCCCCCAGAGCTCTCTGCTCCGAAAACCCATGCTGTGCTACCTCGCAAAATATTAGCTGGGAGAAGTGCCCCGTAAATATGTTCTGGACTAGTTAACACACATCTCCCAGTTTAGCACTAGAATATGCTTTAGATGCAAGCTTTCCCCTCCCCTAAGTTCTATAAAGGAAAAAAAAAAAAAAATAGGGCACAGGGAGGTGAAGTGATTTGCCTAAGGTCACACAGCAACTTGGTGATAGAGCAGCAAGATCATTTGGGCTCCTTCAGCCACACCACACATTCAGCAGCATTTACTGAGGGTAAATTGCCAGGCGTCCAGCACCGGGCTATGCCCCATGGGAAAAAGCGGAGTTGTGACTATACCCCTGCCCTGCACAGGTGGGGGCTCTGATTATATCATCTTATGATTCTAGAAATGATAATGACTTCACTCTTTAAAGATATATAGTCAAGGGCCCACTACATTCTCTATTCCACCACTTAAAAAATTATTCTCGGGGCGCCTGGTTGGCTCAGTCGGTTGAGCGTCCGACTTCGGCTCAGGTCATGATCTCGCGGTCCGTGAGTTCGAGCCCCGCGTCGGGCTCTGTGCTGACAGCTCAGAGCCTGGAGCCTGTTTCAGATTCTGTGTCTCCCTCTCTCTGACCGTCCCCCGTTTATGTGTCTCTCTCTGTCTCAAAAATAAATAAATGTTAAAAAAAATTAAAAAAAAATTATTCTCTAGTTATTCCAATAAGCTATTAACATTTAAGAATTTTTAAACATTTATTCACTTTTGAGAGACAGAGCACAAGTGAAGAGGGGGAGTGAGAGGGAGACACAGAATCTGAAACAGGCTCCGAGCGGGCAGCACAGAGCCCGACGCGGGGCTCGAACTCACGGACTGCGAGATCATGACCTGAGCCGAAGTTGAACGCTTAACCGACTAAGCCACCCAGGCACCCCAACTATTGACATTTTTGGCATGTAATACCTACATTACTATTTGCTCAATATTTTTCCTGTAATCCATTCATTTTGCTTTTATGTGTCCTTGTCTTAAGGAGTAATCTTGCTCAATCCTGTGAAGGACATTACTTGACGATAAGTTTGCTGTTTTATTGATTCATTTAAAACACACAGAATCCATTTGTGTAATGCCTAAAAGCATCTTGCTATCCACCACTGACAACCTACCATGTTTTGGGGAGAAGTGACTGGGTCCTCAGTAGTCTTGGGACATGCATTCCTGCCTTGGGAATGACACCTGTAGGTCATGTAATATGGGCATCATACTCATATGGGGCATTAACCTCACTGAACCCAGGTTTGATCACCTGAAAATCGGAGTTAATACCATTTCCTAGCTGATATGGTTGTTATTGAAATCAGGTGTGATAATCCAAGCCAGAATTTGACGAGATGCCCACACATAGCAATTATCCAATCAATGCCAGCTATTAGAATGAACTAGTTGATCTTACGAAGCATTACATTGTATTTTTTAAAATGAAGATCCAGGGGCGCCTGGGTGGCTCAGTCGGTTGGGCGTCCGACTTCGGCTCAGGTCATGATCTCACGGTCCGTGAGTTCGAGCCCCGCATCGGGCTCTGGGTTGACCGCTCAGAGCCTGGAGCCTGCTTCAGATCCTGTGTCTCCCTCTCTCTCTGATCCTCCCCTGCTCATGCTCTGTCTCTCTCTGTCTCAAAAATAAATAAATGTTTAAAAAAATTTTTTTAAATGAAGATCCATGAATCTCAAGGCTAGTTATACATTTGGCTCTTCCTCATTTTCTTTAAGAATGTAGGTCTCTCCAAAACAGAAGAGACTCATAAATATGGAGAACAAACTGAGGGTTACTGGAGGGGGTGTGGGAGGGCGGATGGGCTCAATGGGTCAGGGGCACTAAGGAATCTACTCCTGAAATCATTGTTGCGCTATATGCTAATTTGGATGTAAATTTTAACAAATAAAAAATAAAAAATAAAATAAAATAAAACAATAAAAAAAAGAACGTAGGTCTCTCTTTGGAAGAAGGAACTGTGTTACCCATTTAACACTTGGAAAAGGTATGAAAAAGTCATTATTGTGAATTCCCTAAAGTTTTTGCACAACTCAGTGGGAATGTGGGCTTTCTCAAGTCTTAAAATAAGTAGGAGATTTTCACTCTTATTTATGTTCTAAATCAGTGGTTTGGGAGTTTATGCTGTTAAAAAGTACTTGGGGTGCCTGTGTGGCTCAGTTGGTGGGGCGTCCGAGCCTTGATTTCAACTCAGGTCATGATCCCGGGGTCGTGGGATCGAGCCCCACGTCAGGCTCTGTGCTGAGTGTGGAGCCTGCTTAAGATTCTCTCTCTCTCTCTCTCTCTCTCTCTCTTTCTCTCTCTCTCTCTCTCTCTCTTTCTCTCTCTCTGTCTCTCTCTCTCTCCCTCTGCCCCTCTCCCCGACTCATGCTTTCTCTCTCTTTCTCTAAAATTAAAAAAAAAAGTGCATACTTTTTCAACATCAGGAAACAGACCACAGATTCTTAATGCTTAAGGAAACGGACTCTCCCTGAGGATGGGCTCCTCTGTGATTCACAAAGGACAGTTCTCCAGCTCCAAGAATAAATTGTTCACATGGAGGAAACAATTAGAATTCACAAAATCTTCGATCTATTCAGGAGGAGAAAATTCAATTCGACTGTATTTGGGGGGCTTTTGATGCCGTAGATATGAAAATAAGGCAGGCTTCCAACTTACAGGAGGACCTTATGACCCAGGGTGTTTAAATAATTATACACGGAACAGAAAAGGCCGGCATTATTAAAGCAGACTCAGATTCAAGCTCCGAGTCCTGTTCAATGGGAGGTATTGTTCTCTTCTTGAGCGAAAGTTGAATGAAAGTGGATGGTTGCAGACAAAATCAGAGAAGCATTTTTTTCCTCCCCACGGCTGGTTCTGCGGTGGCATTACATCCTCGCGCGCCAGCTGGGGGAAGAGAGAAACAATACTGCAGTTGAAAGAACACTGTGTTTTGCACACATGCTTGCTTTAATAACATGCGTGGTGTTTCTGCTTTGCACATATTGTTTGATCTCTGGTTATAAATGCCGCAGCCAATTAGCAAAGCTGTAATCTCTGCCCGCACCAAAACAGGAAGAGTGAGGGCCTGACACGGCTCCCTCCTACAGGGATTGTCACCCTGGATGAATACTGACATGACCCGAGTCACCTGGAAAGAATATAAAGTACCTCCGCGCATGCCCACTCAGGACCTAGGGAAACTTAAGCCCCGGGGAGGGCGGCTCAGGTGACTCCCGAGTGCAGCCAGGAGGGAGGACCCCGAAGCCAGCCGGCGGGTGGGAGGGCCCGGACGGCTCTCCATCATGAGCACACTGGGCTCTCCTCCCCAGAAAGAGGCAGTGTGGGCGACTGCGGGGCCTCGTGGCGAACGCTCAGCCATCAGAGGAGAACTTGGTCCAATGTCAGCCTGACTCTGATTGGCCGAGTTTCTTCAGACCTGTTCTGTAACGTGCCTGAACCTCTCTGAACTTCCGTCCTGTGAACTGGGGATAAGAACTCAATCTCCTAATGTTTCACAAAATCAATATCGTGGCTCACAAGGAATATATATATATATTTTAAAGACCAGCGTAGGATACAGTAGACTATAACTGAAATAAAATGTATCACATAGAGTAAGTATGAGCATTTTTTTTCAGGTGTGTGTGTGTGTGCGCGCGTGCACACACTCGCACAAATTTCTATGCATGCATAAATTTGTGTGTCTTAATCGTCAGTGACCATCAATAGAGTTTGAAAGCCTCTGTTCTCGCCTGTGGGGTTTGGTGAGGATTAAATGAGATAATCTGTGGCGGATGTCAGATATGAAGTTCTACACAGATTAGGTAGGTCGATAGGTGGACAGATGGATAGACGGACAGACAGGCAATCTAAAGCACACATGCCTACTAATTCAGTGTAGAGACGGCAGAAACAGCAGGATGAAAGTGTGACCACACCAGCTGCGGTACGGTGAGCAGTAGAAGTGGAAGGTCAGTGTTCTTAAGGGAGCATGATTTTCAAAGGCACTTAATTCCCTAATGTGATGAATGGGAATGTCCTCCCCCACATTTAGATGCAGGAAATATCACATCCCTTCTTCTTCTTCTTTCTTTCTTTTTTTTCCAAATGAATCCATCTGCAAATCTTCAATCTCAGCCCTGGTTATAGGGTCTCTGCTTTTTAAAAAATAATCATACAGGGGCGCCTGGGTGGCTCAGTCAGGCAAGCTTCCGCCTCTCGATTTCAGCTCAGGTCATGATCCCGCGGTTCGTGGGATCGAGCCCCGCATGGGGCCCCGTGCTGACGGTGCGGAGCCTGCTTGGGATTCTCTCTCTCCCTGTCTCTCTCTGTCCCTCCCTCCCCCCAAAATAAACAATAAAAAATAATCACACAATATTAGAAAGTAACAATAATAATATGATAGCTACTATTTATGAACAATGCCAGGCCCTGTGCTGCGTACTTAAACATACGGTATCGTTTAACCCTACCTACTATCATCCCTAATTTTCTAGGTGGGAAACTGGGGTTCCAGTGCCCCAAGGGTTCACTATGAGGTTACTGTCTCTGTTTTTGCCGAACTACCTCTGTCCCTGACCTGCCCTTCTTCCATCTGCAGAACCCAGGTGCTTCACACGGTCTCAGAGATGCTCCTGTCGACACGTCTTTGCCCTGACCACAGGCTCAGACCTCACTGCCGTCTTTAAACCTTTCGTGATGACACAAAAGCCACATTACAGGGAAGTGCGAACACTGAACACAGTTTGGCTCGTTTCTCGAGGGACCTCTCGTGATTTCAAAACTCCTACGTTAAAAGTAAATATGTCGATATTTGAGATATGCCGCGGTAACGAAAACCTTGCACCAGGCTCTGTTGATCCCCCCACATCTTTGCAAGCAGAACCCGGTTCGTCGTTCCAGACGGCGAGGCATCCAGCCCTGGGGGGGAGCCACACTTGCTTCAAGCCAACAGCAGCTCTTGGCAACCCGTTACAGTTTTCCAGTGATTTGTCTGCAGGTGGACAAGTGGCCCAATTGGCTCAGGGATGGCCAGTGAGGGAAGGGAAACTCTGTCAGAGGTTCTTGGAGACATTTTCCTCCCATCAGAGAAAACCACATAAAGAAGACGAGACGCCCCTTCCTGCTTTGGATGCTGTCATGTCAGGATATAACATTCAGATCAGTACAACCATGATATCATCACCCCAAGGACAAAAGTCAAGGTTTCGAGGACAGTTCAGTGGAAAGACAGTAGGTTTTACTTTCCTTGATGACATTATGAAGTCACGGTATCACCCCGGGGCTGCAGTTCTGTGGATTTCTTAAGCTGTAAGTAAACGTACTTATGGTTTAAACCACTGCTTTGGGGGCATTCTGCTTCTTGTGGCCAAGAGTATTCCCTACCGATACATGAGTCTTTCAGGCAAAGAGAGGAAATAGGTCATTAGAAAGAAAAACCTGAACAAACTTGGGGTACCCACTTCCTTGGCCTAATAGTGTCTTGATCATTTCTACCCTTGTTTATTTACTCATTCAGACTTGATCGTCAGCAAGCTTAGCCCCCAAAGCTCCTTTGAGTTTAAGGAGCTTGCATAAAATGTTACTACCTATAAATACAAAGTCTCTGGGTCCCTTTTATATTGTGGGCAATATTCTTCAGAAACCTTTTCAGATAATTCGTTTTCAGATAAACCTTTTCAGATAAGCGTTTATTGGTCGCTGAGAATGTTCCAGAGCATGCTGGGCAGTGAGGGGACCAAGACGCCTGAGGCACGGTCCCAGTCCTCGTGGGCTCGCCATCTAGTGGAGAGACGGGGAAGAAGATGCCACGTGAGCAGAGAGGAGGGACGCTCTCACTCAAAACGTTCTCAGCTCCCTCAAAGAATTTTGCTACAGAGCAGAAATAGTGTGAAATGAAGGGCCTGTCCCATCCTTGGTAATGTTAAGAGGCCGGTGAAGAAATGTCTCGAGGTATCTCTGAAGCACAAGGGAGGAAGAGGCATGAGAAAAGTTTGCGGATGAATAAAAGGATGTCAGAGGTTCCAGGCAACTCCCAAGGCTTCAACTGAAGTGATTTCCTCCGCAGAAGCTTCTGCCCTTCTTGAAAAAGCCCTCAAGGCAGGAATCTTTAAAGCCTGGATGTTAGTTTGAACTGGAGACAAGGGGCAAATATGTCCCTAACAAGCACAAATTATAAATACACCTTTCTAGATTCTTACGTTGCCCCCCCATCATCATCATCCATTGTTGCCTTGTTCATAACTGATTTGACAACTGTTTTTTTTTTTTTTTTTAAGTTGGCCTTTGCTGAGTTTTTCCCCCTCAAGGAACTTGACTGATCTTTCACTGCAGCAACAATTCCTTTTATTTTGATGCTTATGGTTTACTGAATCATTTATTATGCATTATAAGTGTCACTAACCGGTAAGACCAGCATGAGCAGGTAGGAGTGCAAACGAAACGGGGTCCCGGTGAGCATAAAACCCAACAGGGAGGAACAAAGCGGGCCCAGACCACAGCCAAAGCAACCCTCCACGCTGTCGGCTGCTAGAGGCATCCTCAGGGCATTTTACAGGCTCTGTGTGTGCAAACAAAAGAATCACCTGTTGGCAGAAGAAATGGAGGAAAAGCTAATCCAGAGGTGAATCGTAAGATCTATTTTACCTCAGTCAAACATTCTGTTATCTGGGCTTTACAATTTGCTTCCCTGAGAAAAACGTGGTAGTTCTTGGGTTGGAATGCAACATGATATTCTTGTTTTCGAAGATTTGCCCAACCTTAATTGACACCTTGAGTTGCAATCTCAACGGTCCATCAAAAATGCGACTGGTCTTACAGGATCAATATCTCCAATGCCTTCACACCCGGGTGGCCCATTAGCCCCACCTCTCTGGGGACATTCCATCTGTTTGCCCCTCCCTGCCCACCTCGGACCCCTCTCCACCTGGGCTCTGCCTCCCAAGGCCAGGCTGGCGGACCATGTCAACACACAATGGACGTAGTGCCGTGCCCTTGTACTTCGGTTGGGTTTGGCCAGTGAGGACACCAGGCAGGGAGAAAGAGAAAGAAAGGAGAGTGAGGTGATCCCAGGCTGGCTGTGTCCTTCCACGAAAAGTCACTGCTCCCAAAGCAACCGGCTTTATCCCACTCTCTTTCAGGCTACCTTGGGGTTTCCGTGCTTTGTCCTTTGCTAAGCATTGCCCACACCCCAGTAATCAGTCTCTCAGGAGATAAATCATCCTTGGATTGTTCTCATCGGAGTGTGCCATCTGTTTCCTTTTGACCCTTACTGAGGTTCAGTGGCTGGCTCCTTTGGATTCTAGCCACTGACTTAGGATTCCATAGTCTTAGGAGAAAACCAATAGGGGAAGACCCAGTTCCTGAAATTCTTTCCTTTATCACCAAGAATACAAAGCTGCTCTTCAGAAAAGGAACTTGGTGGCAAGGGTGTGGGATTATTTGAGAAGCTCCCTTCTAGCACATGTTCTGTGCACAGCTGTTCTTGGCTTTCAAACAAGGCAGTGTCCCCTTGTGGAAGTTTACACACTGTAACCGAGACAAGAAAAAATATGATTCGCAGGAAATCGGTAACCATAAATGTGTCATCATGGAATGTCATGATACGGAGAGAAAGCTGTAGTGCCCGGTTTTCCGTCTCTTTGGAGTTTAGGGCAGGACTGAGAGTGGGCTAAGTCAATAGAGCACTAAAAATCGCAGTAATTGAATCATTGGAAACATCGAGCAAGCGCTGACTGTGTGCAAGGCACAACGTTGCGGGCTTTCTACGTCTTGTCTCACTTGGTATTCACCCACGCTTTAGGACTAGCTACTATTTTTTAAGTTTATGTATTTATTTTGAGGTATATATAGAGAGAGCACAAGCAGGGGAGAAACAGAGAACAGAGAGAGAAAGACAGAGAGAGGGAGAATCCCAAGCAGGCTCCGCAGTGTCAGGGCTGAGCCCGGTGCAGGGCTCGAACTCATGAACCGTGAGATCACGACCTGAGCTGAAATCAAGAGGCAGACGCTTAACCAACTGAGCCGCCCAGGGGCCCGAGGAGTAGGTACTATTATTCCTATTCTACAGATGAAGAATTCGAAGTGGAAGGAAGTGAAATGACTCATGCTTGGTCACCAAGACTCTGAACCACATTTGTAAAAGAAGGCTGATATTGCCTGTGTCCCAGGACCCTTGTCAAGACGAATCAAGTTCCCCTCTGCCTCCCGCAGAGGTCCTTGTCACATAGAGGACACTCGGGGACATGCAGAAGGGCAGGAGGTTGAAATTGCAAGGTCATGGAGTTTCTTTGCTCCTGCACATCTGATTGGATAACTCTTTGTTTGGCCAACTCTGCTGGCACTTAAATTGAAGCTAATAATAACACTGCACAAAACAACCTCCGTTTATTTTATGCTGACTTGACACCAAGAGCTTTATGGGCACAAGCTCGCACCAACCCCACACAGTCCCAAGAGAAAGAAAATATTATGCTCATTAAACTGAGTACTCGCCCAGCCAAAAGGTGACAGAGCTCACAGTAGAACCCAAATCTGCCTAGCTCCTGCACCTTTGCTCTTAACCACTACCCAATGCCCTGTGCCTACTTTTTATTGTATTTAACACACATCGATAACACACATCGATCTTGTGCGCCCAAGATCACACAGCCGTTTCAATGCCAAACCCCCTTTTTCTTAGTTTTCAGGTGAAGTCAATGTCAGGCACCGTAGTATTTTGGGAGTGATAGGTTTGAGTTGTACAGTCAAACTCACTGTGCTATAAAATTGTCCTTTGCAAAAGAGTGAAAGAAACCTATTGGTTTTCAACTCTCAGCCTTACTTCAAATGGGTTAAACCTCCATGGGGATTCCAAGAAGATGCAAAAATCAGACCCTGTACTGGTTTAACCTCAGCTGCCTGGGAGAGTCTCCACAATATTTGTCCACAGCCAAATTAATTCTACACCAAATGTCTACCACCAGGCAGCCCTAGGCCAGGAGAAACGAGCTGGGGAGAAGCCCAGTCTCTTTTTTGACAGGGTTACAGTGGGTGTGCTGGGCTGAACACTAAAGGTTAATTGCTCTGAGTAATACTGTGGCATTTAATCCTGGTGCCAAACGACCTGAGACAATATTGACCAAGATTCAGCCAACATCAGAATGCAAACACAAATGAAAAATCCAGGTCCTTAGGCAAAGGGAGCCCAGGCAGGAATCTGAATATCCAGGAAGATCAACCCAGGGGGAGGCAGTCTCCTCAAAATCTCAAGGGCCTTATATGCCCCTGATATGCCAGCATTCTACCACTAGAAATGCTGTGTGTGCAGGGCCTTTGCATAGGCAACTCTGTGCTAGAAACAACTTTCTCCACCCTACCAGGCTGCTGGTTCTCACCTGACCAATGCCACATTTTATTCAACTCTCATGTATAAGATGTTTCCTTCAGGAAGGCTTTCTTCCCCACCCTAGGCTGAGATAGGGTGTCTCATCCTCAGGAACAGTCCCCCTTTGCTGACTGCTATTTGAACTTTTTTTTTTCAGATTATACGCATGTGTTTCTCCCTGTTATTCTGTGGCCCAGACAGTGATTATATTCTTTTTATCTTTGTGTCCTTTTATAATCTCAACACTCAGAGCAGGCCCTGGCACATAAGTACTTAATAAATGTTGAAAGAAATAAGGATGGATGGATAGATGGATGGATGGATGGAGAGATGGGTGGGTGGATGGATGGATGGATGGATGGATGAATGGATGGATGGATGGATAGATGGATGAATGGATGGGTGGATGGATGGATGGATGGATGGATGAATGGATGGAGAGATGGATGGATGGATGGATGGATGGATGGATGGATGGATGGATAGATGGATGAATGGATGGGTGGATGGATGGATAGATGGATGGATGGATGGATGGATGGATGGATGGACAGATGGAAGGGGAGATGGGTGGATGGATGGATGGATGGATGGATGAATGGATGGATGGATGGATAGATGGATGGATGGATGGATGAATGGATGGGTGGAGAGATGCATGGATGGATGGAGAGATGGATGGATGGATGGATGGATGAATGGATGGAGAGATGGGTGGATGGATGGATGGATGGATGAATGGATGGGTGGAGAGATGCATGGATGGATGGAGAGATGGATGGATGGATGGACAGATGGAAGGGGAGATGAATGGTTGCCTAGCTAGCTGGCTGGATAGATGATGACTGGAGGGGTGGGTGGATGGATGGATGGATAAATAGATAGTTGGATGCTCGGATGGATGGGTGGAGAGGTGGGTGAATGGATGATTGAGTGGATGGTTGAATGGAAGGATGAATGAATGAGCAGATAGATGCCTCCTTGAGGCAGCTGATGAAGGAGTGACAGGAGCCCCCAACTTCCGGGATTCAAAGAAAACAAGTCTTTTCAACTATGATTGGTCCATAAAGTTCTGTAAATCCATCCCTACAGAAGAAGGCACAGGCCATGCTTTCCCTTTCTCAGAACATAAGTTGTGCCATTTTTGGACTCCTACTCTCCTTCAAGATGGTCTAGTGGCTTATTTTACCAAATTTCACCCAGATAAAAGTACAATTCAATGTGGATCACATCTGTGATTGGTCCCAAGAGTCCGAAACCACACCTGCACCCGTTCCTAAGGAAACATAACACTTGGAGAGAGTTTCCTATCCTAGCTCTCTGGCAGGGAAGCTATCAGAACACCATTGGTTTCTCAAGTTGTGGGGATGTGGGGGTTGGAGGGGCAAAACTGTAGTGAAGTTGGTAGCTGGTCTATAGGGTAGATAACATCAACCTGTTACACGAAATATCAGATCTGCCTTTGAATTTCAACTCTATCACTTAAGAGTTGTGAAAACTTCAAGCTAAGTGTCTTAACATCTCCAAGCCTGACTTGGGTCATTCACAAAATAGGAAGGCGTAATGATGGAAAAGTAGTATGAGAGAATATCTCAAGGCGTTGTGTCAGGATTTTCAAAAATAGCACAGTGTAGTAATTGTTCAACCCACAATAGTTGACATAGTAGCTAGGAGGTGAAGTAACTGAAGTAGTAATACAAATATTTTCAATTCAATTAATACATGATTAATAGTTGACTAGGAGAGCATTTCGCAAATTACAGAGTACGTTCCAGTGATGATAGAGAAGAAAATTTTACATGGTATATAAAGTGAGCTTTAAATAACAACAAATCACCAACGAAGAAAATGAGAACGTTATTCCTTCTGTAATTTTGTTTTTCAATTATCACTGAGAGCTTCTAGTTGTGACAAAGAGAAAGTCTTCGTTTGATGCCAGAATTTCTTTAACATCTTTTAACCGCGTGAACGGGACTCCGCTGTGGGTCTTGGGCAGGCGGGAGAATCTAGCTAAAATGTAAGACCTTTCTTTGCGGTTGTTGCGTTATTTTTAATGTTACCTTTCATTCGTGGGAAATAATACTGGCTTTTGTTTCCTTGGTAACCCGGGTAAACTAGGCAACATGTGTCCCTTTAGAAAGCACAGCCAACATTTCAGTTCTGATCAGTTATGGTAAGAGAATAACGCCAAGTGGCCTTATCCACTTTCCTTTGTAAATGCATTAAGTAAGATTTAAGTCAATTTGAAGAAAATATGTACATAACTGTTTAAGTGGCATGGGGTTATGGTAAAAGCCATCAGTGAATAACTCACGTTTGGAAAACCCTGCGCCAGGAAGAAGAAAATGCAAACCTAGCTATACTGAGAATGTTCAAATCCACCTGTGGAAAATTTACCATCTTTTTTCTAGGTTTCTGGGTTTTTTTCTTAATACTTTCTAATGTTTATTCTTGGGGGGGGGGTGTGAACGGGGGAGGGGCAGAGAGAGAGAGAGAGACACAGAATCAGAAGCAGGCTCCACGCTGTCAGCACAGAGCCCAACTCGGGACTTGAACTCATGAACCATGAGATCACGACCTGAGCTGAAACCAAGAGGCAGATGCTTAACCGACTGAGCCACCTAGGCGTCCCCAAACTGTGAATTTTTATATGCAGTTCTCTGCTTATTGAATGTTGGCAATTAATTCTTGCTTTTAAAAAAACCATTCTTTCGGGGCGCCTGGGTGGCTCAGTCAGTTGAGCATCCGGCTTCGGCTCAGGTCATGATCTCACGGTTCGTGAGTTCGAGCCCCGAGTCAGGCTCTGTGCTGACAGCTCAGAGCCTGGAGCCTGCTTCAGATTCTGTGTCTCCCTCTCTCTCTGCCCCTCCCCCACTCATGCTCTGTCTCTATCTTAAAAATAAACAAAACATTAAAAAAAAATAAAAACCACTCTTTCCTCTCCAACATCGTGAGGAATTAGTCACTAAGATCATGGCCCTCATACCCTTTATTTGTACTCTCCTTGGAAGACTAATGAAACTCAACCAGCGAGGAGCTCCAGCGCTGGCCTGAGAGAAAAGTTAGGTGTCAGGACCCCGTTGTTTTGGCAGCTGACAAAGAATTAAGACAAATGCCCAGAAGCACATGATGACATTTTCAACCTCATGTTACCAAGGGAAAAATTGATGAGACAGAATACTGGTAAGAGACCATTTTCTTTTACTAAGCAAATACAAAATAATTTAACTGCTAAGGCCCGATTTTAACCTGGACACAAAGAAACAGTCCCTCTCATACTTTGATTTATTCATTCATCCATCCCACTGTGGAAATACCAATTTGAGTGATAGAGACCCAGCTCCTGGCTCACAGAAGGTCATTTAGTTGGAGAGGAATTTGGCTGGCTGGCGATCGACTGATCGATCAATCGATCGACCTATCATCGATCTCATGCTTTTAAAACATGACTACCCTTTGATCCAACACTTTACCATCTGGGAAGTGCTTCTAAGAGAAATATCCAGAAAATGGCTGCAATCCTATGGCTACAAGAATGTTCATCTCTGCCATGATTATAACAGAAGAACGTGTCAAACACTTAAATGTCCAACATGGCCAGATGGTTAATTCATCTAGAACACAGCTGCTCAAAGGGATACCTGACCTCATTTAAATGACATATTTGGCATTGTATAGAATGGTAAACCAACCAACAAACAAATAAGGTGTTGGCCCTAAAACAGTAGTTCAACATTTTATTTATTTATTTATTTATTTATTTATTTATTTATTTAGACGAAGAGAGAGTGGGGGGAGGGGCAGAGGGAAAGGGAGAGAAAATCCCGAGTAGGCTCCACGCCCGGCACAATGTGGGGCTCAGTCTCAGGGCCGTAAGATCATGACCTGAGCCAAAATCAAGAGTCAGATGCTTAGCCGACTGAGCGCCCAGGCGCCCTCTAAGTTTTGATCTTTAGAACTCTTTCACACCGTCAAAAGTTCTTGAAGACCCCAACATGTTTTTATTTATTTTCGTTAGAGCTATCAATGTTAACCGTATTAGAAATTAAAACTAAAAATTTTTAAATATTATTTCATTAAAAAAAAAATAATAAATCCATTCCATGTTAACAAAAATAACATCTTGATGAAAAATAACTGTTTTCCAACAGTTTCAAACAAAACTATTTTGTTTGTTCCAAATCGGGGGGGGGGGAAGAAAAGCAAAAATATGGTATGATCTTACATTTTTTGCAAATCTCTTTAATTTCCGCTTTAATGGAAGACAGCTGGAGTCTCATACTTGCTTCTGCATTCAGTATGTTTCCATAAGCTGTTTGGGTTCAGGTACGTGAAGAAAACCCAGCCCTGCCCAGTTTTGTAGCTGGAAAAGAAAGAAGTTATTTTAATAGCCTTTTCAAATCTAACGTGTGCTAGGATACTACACTTGACAAGGGATAGTTTCTTAAAGTTAGCTGCAGTGCGAAATCTGAAACCACTTCGATGAACACTTTATTCTCTCTCCACCTGTGAGGAGAGGGGAGTGGAAAAGACAAGATCAGTATTATAATGAAGATTGTATGACTTCACAGATGCCCTGAGAGGGTGGAGGACGTCCATGGATCCCTGGACCACACTTTGAGAATCACCGTGTAAACGATACACAAACAAATGTGTCGCTCTGGGGAGGTAGCCTAGGATGGCTATAGCTCCAGCTTGTGGTTGCTGTTTGTTTGCATTTGTTAAGATGACCTTTTGAATTATTCTACTTTTCCCATGTGCATTTTAATGTCAAATATCAACTTTTCCAAAGGCCATCATCACAGACTGCTCCTATGGGCAGCGGATTCTGAGGTGGAGATTTGCCTGTAGGGAGTCCATCCCGACATGCTGTTGTGAAGCACCAGGAGAGGGAGGGAAGGAAGCGTGGTTGGGCAGCAGGAGGAGGCAGACACCGTGGTGTGGTCTCACCATGCCCTCCGTCAGATGGGGAGCTCCAGGCTGAGTCACCCCTTGAGAGATGCCCCCAGTGAAGCAAGGTGACCAGGTCTTCATATCTCTATACCAACAGGTCATTGGGGGCCGACTGCCAATGGTCTGGGGAGAGGGCAAATTCCAGAGAGAGAAAGAGCCATGCCCAGCCAACCCTTCCAGAAGCTGGGGAATGAGCAGTCGGTCCCGGAGTGGTGGTCTGGGCAGGGTACCGCAGCCACATGGCTGTCAATGCCAGAGTTGGGATTAGTTGGCCGTCTGGTTGCCTCCTGAGACTCTGTAAAGAGACCCTCTGGACACTTGCTTCATCTAGTGCAGGCTCGATGACCATCACACTGGACTGATCTCAAGTTAACAACAAGAAGAAGAAAGGATGGTGTCCACACACCCTCCAGTCCCGCGTGACTACAGCTGGCCCTCAACTCTCTGCTCCCCTCGCTAGGAGAATATGGTCCACCTGTCACATGCAAATATGAAAATCAGGCTCATGTGCAATTCTCTCTGGGTCCCCCCGGGGTGTATTCTGGGAAAGTGGAGGACTTTTCCTGAAGGTGCCCTCACTGTCACCATGGCGGTGGAGAATGAGCTAATTGATCAGGAAGGAGAAAGGCAAAGGTAGAAACCATGCGTTGAGAGGATCATCTTGAATCTGAAGTGCTAATGTGAATAAAGTGAAACCGTTGGCATAGAAATCCGCGCCCGTCATTTAAGACTTGGGGGGTGGAGGGTGGGGGTCACAGCTACCGGGGTTACAAACGCGTCTGACACCCACAGAGCCATAGCGAACACAGTAGCTGCCTGTGTCTGGCCGGCCCAGTAACCTTTGCCCTATCCTGGATGCCGCACATGAAATCTCTAACTGGCTTCTGTCTTACAGCTCATGTTTGCTCTAATATGGAGAAGAAACACCAAGGACGTTTACTGACATGGTTGCTCCGGAATGCCACCCACTTTCCTGAAGGCAGGAAGAGAAAACCCAACGAACCCTGCCTGCCCTCGAGTGGGTATTTTCTGCCTCTTATTTCATTCCCTGCAGGAAGGAAAATCTCCTGAGTGTCCACATGATGAGGGAGAATTATTAGCACCTCACCATACCATATTTCATCTCTATTTGCAAGAGTATTTGCAGATGCTTCTAACTGAGAACAGCTTTCTGACCAAAGTCTCTCCGTAGCAGAGCATATCGACAACCTTGCAAATATCCATACGGGTAGGTTCACCGTAATGAAGACTTGGAACAAGCTGGAAAAGGGGCAGAAAATAGATTCCTGTCCTCTTGCCACGCCCAAGGACACCATTCAGCATGGAGACCATTAATTCTAACGATCAAAAGAAAGAACCCAGGGGCGCCTGGGCGGCTCAGTCGGTTAAGCATCCGACTTCGGCTCAGGTCATGATCTCACGGCTCGTGAGTTCGAGCCCCACGTGGGGCTCTGGGCTGACAGCTCGGAGCCTGGAGCCGGCTTTGGATTCTGTGTCTCTTTCTCTGCCCCTTCCCCACTCACACTCTCTCTCTCTCTCTCAAAAATCAATAAACATTAAAAAAATTGTTTTAAAGAAAAAGAAAAATAAATAAAAGAAAGAACCCAACTCTTGACACTGTGGGGGTCGAACACGGTTTAATTTCCTTGCCAGTTCATGCAGATTCATGCACTGTCTCAGTGGCCTCTCGGGGCTGTGCTGTCCCTCCCGTGGCTTTTATCTCGCTGTAGACTTGAGCAAGCAGGGGGCGGGGAGCCCTTGAAGCTGGTGTTGGAACCCAGTCTTGCCAAATCACGTGGGTTAGATTAGGTGAACCCCCTACCCACCCACACTCTAAATCTAGTCCCCAGGTCTACCCTAGGATCCCTGAAGTCAGTGTCTCCTTTCCCATCAGTGCTGTCATATAGGAGCTAACGTGGCCCCTCTCTTCCCAAACGCAGACCCAAGAGTGGCAAGGATTCTATCTCCCAAGAGTGTTGGATCACACGTAAGTGGGCCGCTCTTTCAAGTTTTATTTATCTTGAGAGAGAGAGCGCGCGCGCGACAGACAGGGAGAGAGAGCGAGGGAGAGTGGGGGAGGGGCAGAGAGAGAGAGAGAGAGAGAGAGAGGGAAAGAGAGAGAATCCCAAGCAGGCTCTGCACTGTCAGCACAGAGCACGATGTGGGGCTCGAACACGCCAACCCTGAGATCATGACCTGAGCCAAAGTCAAGAGTCAGTCGCTTACCCAACTGAGCCACGCAGGTGTCCCCAAAGTGGGCCACTCTCAATAAAAATATCTACGAATGTTTGTGGAGACTCTTCTCTAAGCGTCTGAAGACACCGTTGGGCTTCTGTGTCAACCAAGGGAGCATCTTCCTGTGGATTTGCTGTTCACTAAACAAGAAATGTTCTATCTAAGCCCCTGTCAGTTTCCTGCTCTTCCTGGCTAAACGCACCCTCCTTGGTCTGTGGGTCACCGTTCCTTCCCCCCCGAGTGCTCCCTCCTCAGCAATGGCCCCAAATCACAGTTGCCGGATTTGGCAAATAAAACTACAGGACACTCCGTTAAATTTGAACTCCAGATAAGCAACAAATAATCGTTTAGTGCAACTACGTCCAAAAGAGTGCACGGGACATATTCCCACCCATCCATGCAACATTTGGGATATATATTTAAAGCTGTTACTCATTCGTTTTCTGGCTTTCTGGGAAAATTCAAATGGAACACGCATTCTGTATTCCCTTGTTGTGATCAAATATGTGGGACATAACGTTTACCGTTTGAACCGTTTTTAGGTGTGCAGCTCGGGGGCGTTCCACACCTGCCTATCGTCGTGCGGCCAGCCTCCCCCCGAACTGTCGTATCTTCCCCAACCCCAGTCTGTCCCCACTACCCGGTAACCGCCACCCCTCCTCCCCACGGCCTGGGAACTGCCATTCTGCCCCCTGTGTCTGTGAGCTGGCCTGTTCTGGGTTCTGGGTGCCTCATGGAAGTGAGGGTCGCGCAACATTTGTCCTTTCGTGCCTGATCTATGTCCCTTAGCGTAAAGTCGTTAGGGTTCATCCATGTTGTAGCAGGTGTCGAAATCTCATTATGTAGTCTGGCCGACGCTCCCCCGAGGTGTTTAAACACCTTCGAGGGTAAAGCCCAGACTGCAAGGAAGCAAGGTAACAATCAAGCTCTCCTGATCTGGCCACGTTCACAGCCTTGTCCTTTGGTGTGAATGGTGGCGTTACGAGCCCCAGTAGTGATGTCCTGCGCTCCCCCGCCGGGCGACCGCATGACCCCAGAGCCTGCTGTGTGCTTCTCCGCCCCTCACCCCTCTCTGGAATATCTATCCTGCTTCCTCCAAGGCTCTTATCCTTCTGGGTTTGCAGGTTTCGAGAGCTCACGTATACCTGCAAAGCGGTCCCCACGCTTGCCCACCCTTCTCCCCGGTGGTTCTCAGCAGGGGTGATTTTACTCCCCGGGGGTCATTTGGGAACGTCCGGGGGCACTTTGGGTTGTCACCACTGCTACTGGCACCCAGCGAGGCCCCAAATGCTGCCGGACATCCCATATGGTCCAGGACACCCCCACAATGAAGGAAAACGTCAGCGCCAAGTGTCTACGAGGGCGAGGGAGCCTGTTCCACCTCAAGCAACACAAGTGGCTTCTCCCTTTCCATAGTCCTTGTCTCATACCTCAGGGATATTGTTAATAATAATAACAGGAGCTGCCCTCCGCTGACACCCCTCACAAGTCACGGACCGGGCAGCGTCCTAAACATCCGAGAGCCACCAGGCATCGCATTCCCGTGTCACATCGAGGAAACAGTCCCAGGGAAGCTTAAGAAACCTGCTTCCATTCACCTGGCAGGTCTGCAGCAGAAAGAGGATCCAAACCCAAGTATGGTCTCTCCCACATTGGATTCAACATCCCATGAGCCGGTTAACAAACGAGGCAAGGTGCCGACTTTTGGCTGTCACTCCACGTACACGAGCAAGCGAGATGCTATTTTTGCAAGGAAAGAAGGTGCATGGTCCCGGGGAAGACACATTTAGTCTCTGAGTCAGTGATCGCATCGTGGTCTTAAGCATCCACCCATTTCCGTGAGCTGGGTGATAGACGACAGCAGCAGGTAGCCCTTAGCGTGGGCCAGCGTCTGGGCTTGGGTTTCTGTCTTCGGAAACATGTGATCCTCAGGGCAGACGTTAACGCTCCCATTTTAGAGCGAGGAGGTGCACCCTAGTCGGTTTCTCACAGTCTGGACACAAGAGCCAGGATCCAAACTGGGGTCTGACGCCAGGGGCCCCGTTCGTCACCACTCTGCTGATGATTGCCAACCCTCTCTCACGGAGGCCAGTAAATCACACGGAATGATGGACACCACGGTTCTGGATTAGGGGAAATGGCAGACGTGGCCTTTGGAGGGGACGGCAACATAACCCGACTCTGTCACCAGGGCCAGAGAATGAGCTGAGTCAGAAATCTGTGCTTTGAACTGAAGCGTCTCGCTGACCCGTCCTTTGCAAGGTGTTCTCACACGCCAGTGGGAGTCGGAGGGTGAGACGTGGGAAGGCATCCAGCGTAGCTCCCCAAATATTGCTTGAGTTAGAAACATGATTCCGAGACAGAGACTGCACACAGATGAGCGTAATCAAGTGATCGACGTTCCCTGCGGTCCGCGCGTGGGTTCTAGATCGCGTGTCGGCCTTGTTACTACTATTTTTTTCTCTCCTTTTAATGACCTGTGTGTGCCTTTTGGTGTCTTTACGCATGGATGTATATATCGTATTTTTATATATATCCAGCTGTTGAGAGCCCAGGTCCAGAAGTTACATGCATGTGTTTAAACCCCAGCCCTACCCGTTAAGTGGTTGTGTCATTTCGTTAAGCATCCTAGGTGCCAGGCACAGTGCTGAGCAGTCCCTGCAAATTAGCTCACTTAATTCCTACAACCCCTCTGTGATTTGGATGCTGCCAATAGACTCGTCTGATAGACGATCAAACTGAAGCACAGAGAGGGCAAGTCACCCGCTCAAGGTCACACAGCTAATCAGCTGCTGGAGCCAGGATTCTTTTTCAGACTGTTTGACTCCAGAGTCTGGGTTTCTAACCGAGACTGGGTCCCGGGTTTAGCCTTGGGAACTTGATTCCAGCATCAGCCCCTGGTCTGATTGAGGGCAAGACATTATCCTTCTCTGAGCCTGTTTTCTCCTTACCCAAATAGATGCCTGTTGTGTCAGGATTATAAGGAGCATATTGGCGAACGTATAAGCAAGGGCTTGGAAGAATGGCCAGTGATGGGTGGACACCCAAAAAACAAAGGCGTGTACTAGATTTTCTGTCTCGGCACACATGACCACGCTGTGATGTCTGGGTCAGGTCCCAGTCTGGCTCAGTGATCAAGCACACAGCTGAAATGGGCTCAGAGGGAGAGAGAATCCCGCACATAGGAGGAGGGAGCGTTGGCAAGGCTGTCCAGGAAGAGACCCAGAAAGGGTGCCGGAGAGGGTTCAGGTTTCAGATTTCCAGTGGACTCTTTTTGGACACAGTTGACCGGCTGCAATACAGATCCCAGGAGAGCAGTTTGACTGCAGGAGCTGACAACTTTATGAGTTCGTCAATATTTGAAGAGGGGGTGGAGACTGTAAAGGGCGAAGATTAAGAGGCAAACTGAGTCACGAGGTGTGACGGTGACCACCACCGAAAGTACGTATGGCCAAGAAGAGCTCTCTACTTAGTGAACCCCCGTGGGGGGGGGGGGGACACCAGGAAGTAAATCCTTCCACCAAAAAGTTCGTCCTTCTCAACGCTCAGGACCCCGAGTTTGGACTAATGCCCTGCAGTCACCATTTTGAAATCCTTAATAATTTCATCTCTGGACTCTTGCTGGTGGAAGTAAAATGCGACAGGACAGCCCGATCTGGCACCCCGGCCACATGATGTGCGGCCACGGATGTGGAGTGACATGTGGAGTGACAGGACTTCTTGGTCACTGCTGGTGGGAAGGCAAGATGGTGCACACCCTTTGCAAGACAGTTGGGCGAATTCTTGTAAAACTAAACACGCTCTTACCATATGGTCCAGTGTTTGTGCTCCCTGGTATTTGCCCCAAGGAACTGGAAGCTCATGTCCTCACAGACACCTGCTCGTGGGTGATTCTAGCAGCTTTCTTCATAATCGCCAAAACTGGAAAATAACCATGACATCCTTAGCAAGTGAATACTACTCTTATTATTACGGTACTCGGCACTGAGAAGAAACAAGCTGTCAAGCCCTGAAAAGACATGGAAGAAACTTAAATGCATGTCACTAAGGCAGAGAAGCCAGTCTGAGAAGGCAACATCCTGTTTGAGCCCAGCTGCGTGACATTCTGAAACAGACAAAGCTAGGGGACATTGAAAACAGTAAGGGTTGGGGCGCCTGGGTGGCTCAGTCGGTTGAGCGTCCGACTTCGGCTCAGGTCATGATCTTGCGGTTCATGAGTTCGAGCCCCACGTTGGGCTCTGTGCTGACAGCTCAGAGCCTGGAGCCTGCTTCGGATTGTCTGTCTCCCTCTCTCTCCACCCCTCCCCTGCTTATGTTCTCTCTCTCTCTCTCTCTCTCTCTCAGAAATAAATAAACATTAAAAATTTGAAAAAAAAAAAAAGTAATGGTTTCCAAGGGTTGGGGCAAGAAGGGATGAATAGGTAGACTACAGAGGATCTTTAGGGCAGTGACATTATTCTGTACGACGCTACAATAGCAGGTGGATGTCATTACACATTTGCCTAATCCCGCAGAACACATAACATCAAGAGAGAATAACTCTGTGGACTTTGGGTGAGTATAGCGTGTCCGTGTAGGTCCATCAATTGTAACCAATGGACTACTCCAGTGGGGGATGTTGATAAGCGGGGATGCTCTGCATGTGAGGGGGCAGGTGTGACTGCTCTAAAAAAAAGCAAAGTGTTTTTTAAAAAATCTGATGGACACTGAGGCGTCTATGTGGGCAGAGAAGACACGTCCATGCACACGCCCCTGTCCATTGCCGTCCCTTTAGCACATCACATTCATGATGCCTCACAGGCAGATAATTCTAGAGGACCAGCAAGCCTCAAAGTGAATGCAAGACGTGTGCGTGGTATCTACAATGGAGCTTGTAGGGCCACTGACAGCCCCGAGAGGTCATGCTTTCTATTAAATTGGAAATCGCTCCCAATGCAGAAAGAAGGCAACACATTCTCGAAAACACGAACAACAAAAGAACTCCATCTTGTCCTTTCTTACTCATGTTGTCTCCTGTTACTAGCCAGTGTACTGGAAATGAGGTCACAGAAAGGGAGACAGAGAGCAACCCACAGCTTCTTTTCCTTTTAACCCTTCCTTGCTCATCAATAAACTGAAGGTAGAGAGTGTTGGTAGCATGTACAAGTATCTAGAAGTGAAATAAAAACCACTGAGTACGTGGCATTTACTTTTAGTAAGAACGAAACACAGCAATCCCTATCAAAGTAACACCAGCATTCTTCACAGAGCTAGGACAAACAATCCTAAAATTTATATGGAACCAGGAAGACCCCGAATAGCCAAAGCAATCCTGAAAAAGAAAACCAAAGCAGGAGGCATCACAATCCAGGACTTCAAGCTATACTGCAAAGCTGTAATCATCAAGACAGTATGGCACTGGCACAAGAACAGACTCTCAGATCAGTGAAGTGAACAGAGAACCCAGAAATGGACCCACAAACCTATGGCCAACTCATCTTTGACAAAGCAAGCGAGAATATCCAATGGAATAAAGACAGTCTGTTCAGCAAGTGGTGCTGGGAAAACTGGGCAGAGACGTACAGAAGAATGAACCCGGACCACATTTTTACACCATACACAAAAATAAACTCAAAATGGATGAGAGACCTAAACATAAGACAGGAAGCAATCAAAATCCTAGAGGAGAGAGCAGGGAAAAACCTCTTTGACCTCGGCCGCAGCAACTTCGTACTCAACACGTCTCCGGAGGCAAGGGAAACAAAAGCAAAAATGAACTACAGGACCTCATCAAAATAAAAACCTTCTGCACAGCGAAGGAAACAATCGGCAAAACTAAAAGGCAACCGATGGGATGGGAGAAGATATTTGCAAACGACATATCAGATAAAGGGATGGTTTCCAAAATCTATAAAGAACTTAGCAAACTCAACACCCAAAAAACAAATAATCCAGTGAAGAAATGGGCAAAAAACATGAATAGACACTTCTCCAAAGAAGGCATCCACATGAAAAAATGCTCAACATCACTCATCATCAGGGAAAGACAAATCAAAACCACAATGAGATACCACCTCACATCTGTCAGAATGGCCAACATTAACAACGCAAGCAACAACAGATGTTGGCGAGGATGCGGAGAGAGAGGATCTCTTTTGCACTGCTGGTGGGAATGCAAACTGGTGCGGCCACTCTGGAAAACAGTGTGGAGATTCCTCAAAAAACTAAAAATGGAACTACCCTACGACCCAGCAATTGCACTACTAGGCATGTATCCAAGGGATACAGATGTGCTGTCTCAAAGGGGCACATGCACCCCCATGTTTATAGCAGCACGATCAACAGTAGCCAAAGTATGGAAAGAGCCCAAATGTCCATTGACTGCTGAATGGATAAAGAAGATGTCGTATTTGTATACAATGGAATATTACTTGAGCCTGAGTGGCTCAAATCCCTAAAGAGTAAAATCCATCCACATGGCAGTCACCGTCACAACTGTTAAGAGTGAGCCGGTCCAATCAAGAAGCGCTTGTCGAGCACCCACCCTGTGGCAGGAAGATGGCCATCTCGTTTTGCAGAGTGCTGGGAGTGGGGGATGCAAAGACAACCACAACGCTGCTCACAGCCAAGGGGGGGCAGCAGAGACAGGGGGCAAAGTGGCTGCTCCCGTCACGTAGCCGGTCAGTCAGTGTTGCGATCTGAACCCAAGCTCTTGAGCCCCCGGGCCAGACGGCCTCTGTGATTTCGTTGGCACAGCGTGTGTGCGTGACAAATGCTTAATAATTAGATTTATGACATTCCAGATTTAAAGATAGAGCGCTGAGCTAGAATCCTGTTTCCAGCCCTCACTGTGGTGAATCCAATTGTGAATTCAGTATCTGTTTCAATAGTATGTTTGTCC
This sequence comes from Panthera leo, assembly GCF_018350215.1. NCBI lineage: Eukaryota > Metazoa > Chordata > Mammalia > Carnivora > Felidae > Panthera > Panthera leo. The sequence continues at coordinate 8,393,775 of NC_056681.1, forward strand.
CTTAAATGTTGCTCTCTGAAAGGGGCTTTCTCTGGCTCTCCCTGCTTCTCTCTCTTAGCAGCCTGGGCTTTGTTTCATAATGAGGATCACACTCTGTAATTCTATGTTTATTTGTAGGACTCCGTGTTCAATTACAGTGAGCCCAGGGAGGGCGGGGACAGGGTTTCTTTTCTTCTGCATTCTTAACCCAGGCCTATATATAGCCTAGTGTTCAACAAGTATTCACGATGAGTACTTAGATGAGCATATTAATGAATAAAGCCACAATAATTACTAGTTTGCATTTCTCCCGAATGTTTTCTCAAGAATGCCGAATAGTATTTACCATGTTTCTCTTTTTGCATTGGCTGTTAGGAAGCTCAAAGCCATATCTGTGAAGCCATCGCAGCAAGTCTGTAAATCCGCGTGCATATTTATTTACTATCCTGGTTCCTCGGACGTACCCACTCTTATTTTCCTATCTTCATTTGCTATTTTTAACTTACGCTCCCATACTGGGCTGCATATGTCCTTGTGAGAAGCTTTAATAGATATCATTGTGGAAATGAAATAAATTAAGCAGGCTGTCTTAAATTTCTAACCTGCGGAGAAAAAGAAACGCCCTTTCCGATGCCACAGGCTGTCTTCAGAGCCATCAGCCACCCTTAGATTACCTGCTTTCCTGTGTCCTACGCCCTCTGGGAGTGATGTTTGGGGGGCAGTGGGTGAGATGCTATTTCCTTCCAATTAGGCTGGTGAGGTGGTGTTGCAGGTGGTGTTCTAGAATAAATGAAGGTGAAAGGCAGACAGAACTGCAAAGCCTTACACAACGTGTTTTCCCTGCTCTGACCGTGGCCCGTGGTTACCAGGGAAGGGAGTTAGCGACCCGGGTGGACGTGAGCAGCTGCAGTGGGTGAGGGGCCCGGGCAGGATGCTCGGAGTGCCCTGCAGGCATTAGTGCGAGAGGAATCAGGTGCTGGGTTTTTATTGGCGAGGCGAGAACAGCCCCCGGATCCAGGAAGAGAACCTGCTTCTCTAGGCCGATCAGATCACCGGAGAGGAGGGCCCCACCCGGACTTGTGTGTTTGCCCTGCTATGTGTATTCAGCCAGCAGGCTCCGGACCAGGAGGCAAAGGGCAGGGAGCCGGGCTCAGTTGACCGCCTGGCACCAGGCAGCACCAGCTGGAGACAAGGCGCGCTGAGCTTCTAGAAGCATCTCCAGGTGACACCAGGGGATTGAAGACACTCCCACCGGGGACTCGACAGGTAACGGCTTCCAGGTCCTTCCAGCAGGGCATGGGGCTCGTTGTTTGGGGCAGGCAGTGAAATGTAGAAGCTGGGCGTCAGAGAGGATTGAGTTTCACCCCAGCTCTGCCACTGATTCCCTGTGCGGGCTTGGGTATGCGTGAGCCTCAGTTTCACCTTCTGCAAAATGGACCCAAAGATAGCCTTACCTCAAGGGGTTCTAGAAGGATTAGATGACAATGTAGGCGGTGTCAGGTACGAAGCCATAGCTCCAATGTGCGTGGAATGATTGAGGGCCATTTCGAGTTAAGACTTGGGGTGAAAAACCAGCGAATGGAGGGGTATGCTATGTGATTCGGGGACTACTGGCAGGACAAGAGTCCCCCCCCCCCCCCCCCGCCCAGGTAAAGCTGGCTTTGAGTCTGTGCCAAGGGGCATTGTCTAAGGAAGTGGAGCAGACGGGGAGAAGGACTCCTTGTGTGAACCTGGCTCTTTACATGAATTGTGTTATTTAACATTCGGAACGATCCTTCGAGGTAAATGCTGGATTCAAATCCCAGCTGTCGGACTCCAACAGTCGGCATTACTCTGTGCAGCTCCTTCCTGCCTCGGGTGCCCTGGGGCAGCTTACTTACCTCTCTGGGCTTCATTTCCTCATCTGTAAAATGGGCACATATTACCGCGATCCAAGCGAACTTTGTGAGGGCTGAGACTGATTTCACGGACACTTACGCCCTTGAAATCAACACTGGCTCTCACTTCTGCTGCCGTCATCGTCTTGATTTTACAATTCAGGAGATGAGGGAGGGACCTCTTCCCAGGTCTCACCGAACGGAACTGAGACCCAAGCCGTTCGGGATTTGAGTGAGGCACTCGTATGGGTGCAGAATTTAAGAGACACCAAAACTCTCAGTCATCAGGATAAATTCCGCTTTAAAGCACGATTTAAAATTGTTTTAAATTCATGCCAAAGCACCCACGGTGAACAAAACAACAGCATGTTAAGTAAAGATAGGATCAGTAATGGCATCGTTGTGGTTATTTAAACGCTGTGATGTCAGGTCCTCCTCGGGAGGAGGCTTTTTTCCCAAGATTTCTCAAACTTGCGAAGGGCTGTCTTTTTCCCAAGAAGGCATGTGCTTCTGGAAAGCAAGCATCCTGGCTGGTTTCCCACGATGGCGGGTGCTCACAGGGAGGGAGGGAAAGGGGCCCGGGAGGGCCGAGGACCCTGCTCCACGCAGGCTCATCTGTCTCGCCGGAGTGACACGTTTGCTGATCGCGGCACTGTTGGCGGCTTCTGTCACCTCTGCGCAGCAGCGCTGGGCGAGGTAAAGGACGTGAGGAGCCCGAGTCACTGGAACCAGGTTTGCCCCCAGCTTTGCCTCTTTGCAGCTTTCTGAGGGGGGGGATGGGGGGTGTCATGACTCCTCTTACGCATTTAATCACCAGCGCCAATTAAAGATGGGCAGGACAAGGAGGCATCTGCCCTCGTGGAGTTTGCATTCTAGGCGGCAGGGGACTGCATCACGGAGCCTCAGTCTCTCCATCTCTGCAATGGAGGAGTGATGGGATGCTGCGAGGAAAAACGGACACAATAGAAGGAAAGGTCCTGGCCCTAGGACCAGGACTAGCGGGAAGCAAGCGAGGCACCCGGGGCAAAATCCAGGGCGGGTGCTCATTCCCGAGTGCGGATTCTGCACCTGCCCAGACCTCCCATGCCTCCTTGTGTTTGGCACCTGTGTGCCTCCCTTGCCTTACCCTAATCTTGGCCCTGCCTGGCTCCGAGTAAGCCTTCAGATGATGCTACCCGCTACGCTAGTAGCTTAAAGATGTCTGCTGCAACACTAAGAAGGAGATAGTAAGCTCTAAGCCTTCCGGAACATCAACCATTTGTACAAACGTAACTGAGTGTTCTGACAGGAAGACGTCAATTGCCAAGCATTCCTGAAACCCCCAGTGCAGTTTTGATAAAGGCACGTCTCCCCCTGTGCCCACGTGGTCCCATACTGGAGAACGGGGCTTGGGGAGCACAGCGAAGGCTGATTTTCAGTCCTCACGTGCCCCCTTGTGACGTAGGCAGCCTGTACCACTGCACATGGACGCCCTCAGAGTATCTCCCCTTCCCAGCACTGTGCTGGGGGCCACAGGGAGATGCAGGGTCACGGCACCTGGCCGAGCAGGTCTGGTCTCTTTACTCATACTGATCTCGCCCTCGGAGGTGGGGGCCGGAAGGCTTGTTCCGCTGGGTGTGCCAGATGGCTGTGTGGGCCCTGCCCTTGCCGGGGCAGTGAGGAGGCCCCACCTCCTTGCCTGCATTCCATGGCATTGATCAAAGGTGTTTCTGCTTACTTGGTGACTAATTCTGTCACCATTCCGCCGTCGAGGACCTGCCCTTTCCACCTGACTGTCATTTAGCTGCTTGCTGGCCGGGCGGCTTCAGAAACGCTCTCTCCGGGGCAGCTGCACTGTGTTTTGTGTTTAATCCGTTCCCCGGAGCAGGACTTGTTAACCTGTAACTAACCCGAGGTGACGCGAACACCAGTCATCGGTGTGAAAAACGAGGGAGGCGTCCAGGGGCAGCTTCCGGTGTGGCTGTTTCACGCATGGGTCAGAACACAGAGCCAATGGGATCGTGACATTAATAAGAGAAATAAATAGAGGGCGCCGGGGTGGCTCAGTCAACTAAGCATCTGACTTCAGCTCAGGTCATGATCTCTCAGAGCCTGGATCCTGTTTCGGGTTCCGTGTCTCCCTCTCGCTCTGCCCCTGCCCTGCTCGCACTCTGTGTGTCTCTCTCTCTCTCGAAAGTGAATAAACACTTAAAAATTAAAAAAAGAGAGAGAGAGAGAAATAGTATCAGTAAGGACTAACATTTTCTCACCTGACTACTGCCAAGCCCTTGTGCTAAATCTCTGCACAAAGATACTTGATGACCCTTCAATTTTGCATTCGTCCTAAAATATGCCTTGACTTTAGAGCAGACGACATTCCTTGACCAGTTATGATTTTGATGTCTTGTCGCAAAAACAGACAGGCGATATTTCATATTCTGTGTCGTATTACGTTGCATATAAATATTTAATGAGATAAAAGCATAACTTCTAGGGCAGAGGACACAGTAGAAGGTGAGAAATAGGAAGTTAAGAGTTTGAACTGTGGTACCAGGCTACCGAGGGGTAAAGCCTGCTTCAGCCCCTTACCAGCACGTAATCTGTATCAGTCAGCTCGTGCTGCCGTAACAAAAATGCCATTCGCACAGTTCCAGAGGCGAGAAGTCCATGATGAAGGTCCTGGCAGACTCTGGTTCTGGCGGGAACTCTCTCCTTGGCTCTCTCGCGCCACCGTCCTCTCGCCCTGTCCTCGCACGGTGGAGAGAGCGCTCGCTCTCTCTCGGTGTCTGCTGTTCCGAGGACATTAATCCTCTGAGTTCGGGGCCCCGCCCCGCTAACCTCCTCCGACCTTAATTGCTTCCTCAGAGACCCCATCTCCAAACACAGACCCAGGGGGAGTCAGGGCCTCGCCATGTGACTTTGGAGGGGGCAACAGTTCAGGCCATAGCATGATCGTGGGCAAAGAAGGTGTGCATGAAGTTTCTGCGTCTATAAAATGGGACAACGAAAACACCGGCCTGCCCGCCTCGGGGGTTCTATTTCGGACGTGATACATCAATATAGGAAAACACTCAGAGCTGTGTTCAGCGTAGAGTAGGGACCGGAGAAGTATGAGGTGTCATTTTTACAAAGACATGGCACACTTTATTTGCCCCGTATAATAATGGCTGATCTTCAGTCCCTAAAGGGTATACACCAGCCGCTGGGCTAAACACCATGTGGACTGAACCCTTTTGATCTTCGCCCGAGAGTGAGGAGGACGAATGTGTCACGATCTTTCCTCCCCGCCTCACCCCCACAGAGCAGGAGCTAAGGCAGACAGCGGGCGTGAGCCGGGACGTGAACGCAGGACGGAGCGTTTACCGTCTCACCATTGGGACTGAGGTCGGCAGGGACGCTGGGCCACAAGCAAGAGGAGAAGGCTAAGTCCCCCCGCCAGAGCGGGATGCCTCATCCTCCACACTGGTGACGTTTGGGGCCAGATCACTCTCTGCTGGGGGCCGTCCTGTGCTCCACAGGATGTTCAGCAACATCTCTGGTCTCCACCCCCTGGGCGCCAGTAGCAGCCCCGCCCTCGCCCCCGCCCTGAGCTGCGACCTGGAGGGCAGCACAGCCCCCCGCCCCGTTCTAGAAACACTGCTCACCAGTTATTCTGAGAAACCAAGAGAAGCCTATTTCTCAAGCGAACCTTTGCATATAACCAAGAAGTCTCAGCAGCTCCCATAGGCGAAATACAAACATAGAGTCCTGGGAATTAGGACCAAACACCCCAGCCCTTGGGTATGTACGTACCTCTCCCTCTCTCCCCTTGTCGGGTGCCTGCTCTGTGCCGGGCACACACCTCCCTCGTCGAACCTTCCCCGCAAAACTGGGGAGAGCAAGGGCTGCTGGGGGAAGTGCCACAGCCTCTCTGTCCTCAGTTTCTCAGCAGAAGATTGAGGGCAGAATAGCGTCCAACCCAGAGGGCTGTTGCAGGGACCCGGGGAGTCAATACACGCAGATTGGGAGCGCGAGGCGCATGGAAAACTCTCCAAGCTTGGGGCGCCTGGGTGGCTCCGTCGGTGGAGCGTCCGACCTCGGCTCAGGTCATGATCTCGCGGTCCGTGAGTTCGAGCCCCGCGTCGGGCTCTGTGCTGATGGCTCAGAGCCCGGAGCCTGCTTCCGATTCTGTCTCCCTCTCTCCCTGCCCCTCCCCGGCTCACAGTCTGTCTGTCTGTCTCTCTCTCAAAAATAAATAAACATTAAAAAAAATTTTTTTTTTTAAAGAAAACTCTCCAAGCCTGCTGATGGTTGTTCCCACTAGGAAGACCGTCATTTCCCACAAGGAAAATGCATTCAGAAGGCCCGGTGCCTTGCCCCAAACCTCGCAACTATGAGATGTATGGAGGCCTGGCTCGCGCCAGAGGGTTTCCCCTCAGGGGCAGGCCGCAGTGCCCAGGCGAGCAGGGGGCAGAGATTACTGCCCGCTCAGGCCACCCTTCCCCCTCCTCCCTGGGGGCCTTGCTCCTCACTTCTCAACAGCCGCCTGGGAGGGGGAGCCTGGCCGGGGCCACCGTGCCCTGCACACCCCTTCTCGGGGAAGGACAGCTGGAGACTCCGGTTGCCCTGCATCTGCAGGCTAACAAAACACAAGACCCTCGAAGAGCGCCCTGACGAGGTGGGGAGGTTTCCAGACGCCTGGGCTGATGATGGTTTGTGGGGCCTGAAGCACAGGGCCTTCCTCTGAGAATCCCTGTGACAGGCAGCATCCAGGGGCCAGGGGCCCCCCAAATATCCAAACCAGTGACCTCGGCTGCCACGGAAATCACCTGAAGATCCTGAAAAGGTACCGGTGCCCAGACCCCACTGTGGAGAGTCTGAGGGCACCGGTCCAGCTGGGGCCTGGGCCCCAGGGGTTTAAATCCGCCCCCGGTTGCCCTGTGCCCACCGGTTCTAATGTGCAACCCAGCTTGAGGCCTGGCCTCACGGACACAGCCAGACGTGGAGAAGCTAAAGGGCTTTCGCATCTGGATGACCCCCAAGCGAAGACTGACGCCGTGCTCTCAAATGCTAAGGCCTCAAGCATGAGTTCGTTTTCAAAAACAAAACGCCTTGCCACATGGCCTGGCTTGTGTTCAATGTCAGATTAGGTCATTAAAAACAAAACAACTAACACTATTGGTTCATGAAAGAAAGGGCGTCACCTTCAAACTTTCTTTCTTTCTTTTTTTTTCCCCCAAAGTAAAATCTGGCTCTTTCTTTTTTTTTTAAATGTTTATTTATTTTTGAGAGAGACAGAGACAGAATGTGAGTGGGTTAGGGGCAGAGACAGAGGGAGACACAGAATCCGAAGCAGGCTCCAGGCTCCGAGCTGTCAGCACGGAGCCCGACGCGGGGCTCAAACTCACGAGCTGTGAGATCATGACCTGAGCCGAAGTCGGACGCTCACCCAACTGAGCTACCCAGGCGCCCCAAATCTGGCTCTTTCAAATGAATACAGTGTTCTTGATGAAAAACTCTTGATCTGATTGATCTTTCTCGTTTGTGGGAGACCAGAGAAAACTCCATCACGGACAGGAATTATTGTCTGAACCATCGAGAGCCTCAGTGTGGCCGTCCGTTAACTGGGGGTAAAGAGTCCTTGCCTCACAGACTCCTTGAGTGGGGTTAGAGGGAGAGGGAGATCAGCTCAGCCTGGTTTGCCAAGGGCTTCCCTAGTTTTAGCACAAAAGTCCTGTACCCCCGAGCACCTTCTTTCCCAGGACAGCCCAGATTGACTCTCACCATCATGGTATTTGTTTTCTTTTGTTTTTAAAGTTTATTTATTTATTTTGAGAGACAGAGAGAGTGCACATGGGAGGGGCAGAGAGAGAGAGGGAAAGAGAGAACCCCAAGCAGGCTCCACAGTCAGCGCAGAGCCCGACGTGGGGCTCGATCTCACGAACCGTGCGATCGTGACCTGAGCCGAAACCAAGAGTCGAGTCGGATGGTTAACCAACCGAGCCAGGGGCGCCGGGTGACTCGCCTTCTTATCCTGTGTCCCAGAATGCTCAGCACTGGGCAGCCACATGGCAAGCTCTCCGTACACATCAGATATGACTATCATTATTGTTTTATTAGATGTACTATCTCCGGGGCATGAGAGGACTTGCCAGTCTCCTGCCAACCGTCAACAGAGGATGTAATTGCTAACTGTGATACTGTTTCCCTGGACCTCCCCAAACATTCTGACCTCGCCCTGTGGGCCGGCCGAACGCATTCATTTCCGTTGATACCAACGCTGGCCAATAGGTGGCAGGGACCTTTTGGTTTTGTCCCACGTAAATCCTGCTCTTTGCAAAATATGAAGGAAGAGCAGGAACGATTTCACGACACCTGTGTTATAACTGTGGCTGGGAAGCAATGTTACCCGAATCTAGGTAGTCCCTGCAAAAGACGGGCGAGTGCAGTGTGCTTCTTTTGGTCCACTCGGCCCTGAATCCGCCAAGAGGCTACTCCCAACGCGCAATGATCAGGAAAATGGAACCCCAGCTCCACGGGACGAAAAGGTTCTCCTGCCCACTCACATCACACGTCTCCCAGCCCACAGGCTTTCTCGTAACCCTCGAACATCTTTTGAAAGTAGCCCCCAAACGAAGTCCGAACTGAACAACGAGAGCTTTACACGTTTGCAAACCCATTGGTGAATCGCTTTTCAATTCTGTGGAAAGCCGGATTCCGGTGGTGACGTAATCTGCAAAATCGGGATGATGTTGCCACTGCCTTGCTGATTTGCTGCAGTGACTCAATGAGTTTACTACAAGTCAAGCCCTTTGAACAGTTTCTCAACACATGGTAATCACTCACCAGATCTGTTGCCGTTGTTGTTGTTGTTACTATTTTATCATCTTTGGTTGTTAGAGCTGTCATTATGTTTATATACAGCAGGTTCAACTCCTGGTCAGTCTTACTACCGGCAACATTTGTCTCTCAGCTGCCTCTCCCCCCTTTTTTGCAAACTAGGTATATACACTACTCAGTATATATCTCCAACAGCGGTTGATGAACTTTCCAGAAAGGGCCTATCTTGGACTTTTCAGGCCATAGAGTCTCTTGCAACTGTACAACTCTGTCTTTGTAAGCATGAAAGCAGCCACATGGAGACCAAACATGAATGAATGGGCATGGCTGCCTTCCAGTAAAATTGTACTTATGGATACCAAAATTTGCATTTCATGTAATTTTCATGTATCGCGATCTGTGATTCTTCTCCTGATCTTTTTTCCAGCCACTTACAAATTTTTTTAATGTTCATTTTACTTTTGAGAGAGAGAGAGAGAGAGAGAGAGAGAGAAACAGAGCAGGAGCAGGAGAGGGGCAGAGAGAGAGGGAGACACAGGATCTGAAGCCGGCTCTAGACTCTGAACTGTCAGCACAAAGCCCGACATGGGGCTTGAACTCACAAACTTCAAGATCATGACCTGAGCTGAAGTTGGATGCTTAACCGACTGAGCCACCCAGGTGCCCCTTTCCAGCCACTTATAAATGTAAAGCCCGTTCTTAGCACACTGGCCACAGTAAAAACAGGCGGCAGGCTGGACTGGCCCCACAGCTGTTGTCTGCCAACCCCAGTCTTGAGGCTTCAATATTATAACCATTATGTCCCGTTTATAGATGGAAGTGACAGTCCATTATAAGTATGTGCATCATGGATTTTATAAACAGGAAATGTTGCAAAATAACCTAACATCCTGTAGGTTTTAGCATCGCTCAGCCTTATTACCCGGTATGATTAGAAAACATAAAACCCCCAGATTCTGTTACTACCAAACTCCCCCAAGAGAGCAGGTGGTCAGATCTATGGCCCTTTTTTGGCCTCCGAAATTTCTAATGACTCAATGTGTCTATTCCCATGGCAGGGAACCTCATACCATGGGCCAGAAGCCCATGGGAATCCTTGGAGATGCACTGGCTGTTTTCAACCAGAAATGAAAAAAAAGTCCCGGCTCTTATTCTGAAAGCCACCAAAAGCTGATGAGGCAGCGCATCCAACATACATTATTCTGCTTGTGAAAAAGAAACTTTTAGGTAGCAAGGCAGCACGTGTTCGGAATGTCTGAAAGAGCCCTACTTCTGAGAGCAGGCATAGTCCGGGTCAGACCCTCACTTGGCCGCATTCCGGATGTCTGTCCTGGGTGAGTGGTGGAGAACTCATTCCCTCCTTTCGAAGGAGGGAGAAAATAATATGCGGAACATCCCGGTGGTTAGCAGCACGGGCGGCCTGTGTTTGAATCTTGCCCCCGCCATCATTAACTGGGTGACCTTTGGAAAGTAATGCAGTCTTCTTGTGACTCAGCCTCCTCATATCTAGAAGGAGGTGATGAGAACACCCACTTCACAGGGGTGCTGCAGGGTTCAATAGAACCAGACAGGGAGTGCATTTGGAACACGGTGCTGGGAACTGAGAACATGCTACATAATTGTTGACCTTTATCATTATTACTAAAACAAGGCTCAGTTAATGGTAGGAGCGGCACCTGCCGGGTGAGAGGTAGTTATCAATGATTATTCCCTCCATCCAACCAGTAAGTAATAAATTAGCATCTGATCAATGCAAACACCATGGTGAATGCAGAAGACACAACGATGGGGACGGGGGGGAGGGGGGCGCCTGCGTGGCTCAGTCGGTTAAGCATCCAACCTCGGCATAGGTCATGATCTCGCGGTTCGTGGGTTCGAGCCCCGCATCGGGCTCCGCGCTGACAGCTCAGAGCCTGGAGCCGGCGTCCGATTCTGTGTCTCCCTCTCTCTCTGCCCCTCCCCCGCTCGTGCTCCCCCCCCCCCTCAGAAGTAAAGAAATATTAAAAACAATTTTAAAGAAGAAGATACAACAACGGCTGAAGACCGATGGTCTCTGGCCTCATGGCGCTTACAATTTGTTGGGGGAAGAGAGACAGAAGCTAAGTGTTCTGTTTTGCCCTCCCAGGCTGGACCCATTGTTACTGCATTCGAGAACCATCGTACGTAGCATGGCCACCTCCTGCACCACCCCCCCCCCACCCTGGCCCCTGTTATATTACCAGTTTACTTTTATTCAAGGCATTGAACCCCGCGTGTTTGGGTTGAAGAAACACTGAGATATTACTTACTCTGAGCCAGACAGTGTTCTAAACATTTCACAAGCATTAATCGTCAAGTCCTCGTAGCAGGTCTATGAGGCACAGAGAGCCTAATTAACCCATGCAAGGACACACAGCGAGGAGAGGCAGGGAGAGGGTTCAAGGCCAGGTTGTCTTGCTTCGGGCTCCTGCTCCTAACCACTGTGCCATGCTGCCTTGAGCTATCGGAAATGGCCTGGCTTATGGATTTATTGTCTTTTTATTATCTACCCACAAGACTTTAGCTCCGTGAAGTCAGGGGGCCTAGTCTGTTTAATACACAGTCCTAGCCCTCATGACTGGCACAGCGTAAGGTGTAGAGTTAGTGCTCAGTACCTACTTGTTGAGTCAATGAATGAATGAAAACACAGCCAAATAAATAATTACAAGTAGCACTAAGTGTTATGGGAAAAAAAAAAAACAAAAACAAAACCCAAACACCACCAGTGCTACGAGAGGTTTTACCAAAGGATCTAATTTCGTTTGAGGATCAGAGAATACTAAAAATTCTAAGTATTATTTTAATTATCCTCTTTCTAAAATCTCCTCGATGCAACAGCTGTGATGGGCTCAGAGGGAAGAAAATGTTATCTGGACTGAATACACTTTTCATGATGATAAACATCTCCTCTCAGCAATGAAATGCAGTTGAAAATTGGAGCTGCATTTGACTTAAATTCTGTTGAATATATAAGTCCCAAACCGCTTCTCATCCCTCAAAATAAATATAAGCAATTGACCTAACTTGGGCTTATGTTGACACATCCAGAGTAGCTTGTCAAGTCTCTGCTGCCTTAACTTTAGAGGTGGGAAGAAGGTTTTTGTTTGTCTTGGGTTTTAATTTCTCCCTCTCTCTCTCTCTCTCTATTGCAGGAGTAATGGGCAACCAAATGAGCGTCCCACAAAGAGTCGAAGACCAAGAGAATGAATCAGAGATAGACACTAACAAGGTAGGTAGCTATGCTCACCGGGTGATTCGCCACTAGCAGGTGGATTTGGGAACGATGGCAAAATAAATGGCCTGTTCAGAGCTCATCACACAGACAGTATTGATGAGGATGATGTGCTGATATTCCCATGGAACAGTTGTATTCAAGTTCAGTCGGAGTCAAACCTCCAGAATCCGTCAAGGAGCTTGTTCAAGATGGCGGACTCCACCTAAGCCCCGCCTCCTCCCCCAGGCTTACTGAATCCAAGACTGCAAGGCCGGGAGCCTATGCAACCTGCGTCTTTAAGGACCTCCAAGGTGCATCCCATGGGGCTCATTTTGTACCTACTCGCAGGTGGTTCTCAACTGTGGGTGATTTTGCCTGCCCCTACCAGGGGACACTTGGCAATGTCTGGAGACGTTTTTGATTGTTGCAACTCACCGCTGCTGATCTAGTGGGTGGAGTCCAGAGATGCTGCTTCACGGTGTACAGGAAAGCCCGGGCAACAGAGAGCGACCTGGCGCCAAACATCAGTGGTGCCTGGGATGGGGAACCCAGGGGGGGGTCGGCAGCGGGCCGGCTTGGCTGCACATGGGATCATCTGAGGTATTAAAAGATTGTGATGCCAGAATAGCACCCTAGACCAATTGAATCAGAACCTGTGTGTGGGAGTGAGGGCAGGCAGCCACATTTTTAGAGCGTCTCAGCTGCTGCCAGTGTAGCCAAGGTGGGGAGCCGGGTTTAGGAACCCTTCCTTCGGGAGACTGCTCTGGAGGGCAGAGGCCAGGGAGTCCCAATCACTGCTCCTTGGATCTTCTACGACCCAGTCGCAGAAAGCCTACATTTCCACCATCCAGTGGAATCTGAATTCGATTCCATGTAAGGCTTGGAGCCCGGTTAAACACGGACACCTCTGTAGGAGGCAGATAGTACCTACGAACTAATGTTGAGAATATCGTTGGAGAATCGCTGCTCAGAAGAGGCTGGATTTGGAGAAATGGGCTAAAACTCCGGTGCCTGTGTACTGGGGGCCAAGCCTGCCTGTGTAGTATGTCATCTGGGAAAGCTTTGCTGTCTGGCCCCACCGCCAGCAACCGAAACACAACGTCTGGATCAGCCTCAGGCATCAGGAGTCTCTCAAGCTCCCAAGCGACTCCTAGTCTGGGAGCCTCTGGCCTCTAGGAGCTCAGCAGTGACAAAAGTCAGTGAAGGGGGCAGGCAGGGCCCCCGGAGGAACAGAGACCAAGGGTCTATTTGGAAATGGCTGGCTCTGGCCGACAGGTACCATCCAGATGTCCCCAGAGTCTGGTTTTTCATTAGTAGTTAGAAAACAGTGTGAAAGAAAGCTGATTTTTAAAGATGGGCAACTGATTCCCAAAGACTTGAAAACAAAAACTCTGTAAATCAAATAAACCAAATTGGCACATCCAGGATTGCCCCTGGGGGATGCCAGTTATGAGCTCGGGGCCAGACCGTCACATGAGTTAGACGTTTCCTTGTTGTGATTTCTTTTTTTTTATGTTCATTTATTTATTTGGAGAGAGAGAGATTGAGAACAAGGGGCAGGGGGGGAGAGGGAGGGGCAGAGAAGAGGGTCACCAATGATCCGGATCAGGCTGCGCACTGTCAGCACAGAGCCCGACACAGGGATTGAACTCACGAACCGTGAGATCACGGCCTGATCTGAAGTCGGACGCTTAACCGACTGAGCCACCCAGGGGCCCCTGCTTTCTTGTGATTTCTTGGGAGGGTTGATGATCTGATTCAAGACCACAGGCTTATTTTAAACAATGAGACCATTACAAACACATGAAGAAAGGGAAAAGCCTTCTGTGTCCGCCCCAGGAGGTTCCCACCTTCAGGAGCTGCCATTCAGTCTTTTGCTTTTCTTCTGTGCACTTACCAATCTAGAGAATAGGCTTAGCAAAATCCCCTACCACATGCAGAGTACTTAGCACATCATCAATATCCAATTAATGCCAACTATTAGTGGTATAATGTAGATGGTCTTATCACTAAAATAGCACCAAGCAACTTACCTTCTCTCTCGTAACATTTTTCTTTCTGTCCGAGTATATTCGTATGTATGCACGCACACGTATATACGTAAGCATAAAAGCTTTAAAAATACTTGCAAGAGATAACAAGAGGAAAAACTGTCAGGGCAGTGGCCTGAAATTGGAAAGAGGTTCCAGTGAAGACGGAGGGAGTGGGTATGGAACGGAACCGAAAACGGCCAACTTCATGCATTTGACAAGTTTGTTGACTAAAGGTCCGGCTGGGGACGGCGCTGTGCGTGCAGGAAAGCGGCACGCAGTTAACCTCACAGCGTGAGGAATCGGTGTGTTAAGTTCTCGTTCCCCACTGGTTAGATGAGTGGCCCCAGTTAGCCTGGGCGTCCCGTTTGTACGTTGGGGTCCCTCCTGCCTGTGTCTGTGGGGCTCACCGAGATGAATGGGTTATGTAGCTTCCCGGAGGCAGGATGGGAAGCTGGGTGGTTTCTGGAAACACAGCCTTTAAATTAAGTTTAATTTGGTGATGCGCCCTGTGGCCGTGAGTTTCTTCCTTGACTTCTGATTTTCCCCCAAAGACTTGACTCCTAATGCCAGAACCAATGTTCTGTTCCAGGCGGCGTCCGAGAGTAGATGTGCACAAAACGGGGTGCCGGTGATCATATCAACCCGCGACATTCCTTGCTATGATGAAGGTCAGTGCCATCGGGGAAGTGAGCCGCTCCCCTTGGGGTGGGGAGGGGTCTGCCCATCCTGTTTACGGTGAAAGGAAAATGCAAGGCTTGAAGCCACAGGCTGGCTTTGAAAACGTTCGTATTCGTGTCCTGGGGCTGCCCTGACAGTGTCACAAACTGGGTGGCTTAAGCGACAGAAATGTGTTGTCTCACAGCACTGGAGGCCAGAAGTCTTTTCTTTCGATTGTATTCACTTTTATTAAAAAGTAAAACCACAGAAACAAAAATGAAGGTAGAAACAATGAGACGGGGTGGGCGGGGGGGGGTGGGGGGGACCGCCTAGGTAGGAGAGAATATGAACACAGTGATGGAGATCCCAGCTAGGGGACAGTCCTCCATACCGTGGACGATCCTCGTTACCACAGCATCACCACATGGGCAGCGTGGCGCCTTCTGAGCACCAGCGAGGGGGACTCTGTTCTCTGTCTCTGTCCTGCCTTCTGGCAGCCTCAGGCGTTCGGTGGCTTCTGGATGGTATTCTCTCTACGCAGGTTTGTCCGTGTGTCCAGATTTCCCCTTTCATAAGGACACAGTCACGTGGGATTGGTGTCCACTCTAATTGACCTCATCTTAACTTGGTCATTTGCAAAGACCCTGTTTCCAAATGGGGTCACAGGCACTGGGGGATACAGTTCACTCTGAACAGCACCCACTCCTTCTGGTATTCATAACCACCGGAAGGGGCCAAGGATCTACAGCAGATGAGATAAAAGCCAGAGTGAAAATGATAAGAGGTGGGCATTTGGGTCAGACACACCTGGTTAAAATCGTTGCCGGTAACCGACTAGCTCTGTAACCTGAAGGAGTCATCTGACTTTTTTTTTTTTTATGTTCATTTATTTGTCGGGGGGTGGGGTGCAGAGAGAGAGAGGGGGACAGAGGACCCGAAGCAGGTTCCGCGCTGACAGCAGAGAGCCCGACGCAGGGCTCGAACTCACAAACCTCGAGATCATGACCTGAGCGGAAGTCGGACACTTAACCTCCTGAGCCATCCGGGCGACCCGAGTGATCTGACTTTCAAAACCCGGATTTTCTCACCTCTCCTGTGGGGATGAGAACACCTACCTGACAAAATTCCTGAGAGCGTTAAAGGAGACCGTCCATGAAGTATTTACATATCACCCAGCACGTAGGAACTCCGCAAGAAACTGGTAAAGGATACAAGGCCACAGAATTTTCTCTACACAAGGGCAGTTTTAAAATGGGACAGTACACTTACCTGTTTTATTTTCTCCTGCAATATAAGACCATAAATTCAATGCATCAAAAGTGGCTGGGTTCCACTACGCAGAGAATATGTACATAACTATATGAGAAGAAGTGGCAAAGGGCAAGAACTCTGGAATCAAACTGTTGGCTTTGCCACCTCCCAGCCGTGTGACCTTAAGCAAGCTACTCAACTTCTCTGGACCTCAGTCTCCACGTCTCTAAAGTGGGATAACGACAGTACCTACAACACAAGTGTCAGATTTAATAAAGCACATATTTCAGTGCTTGCCGCGTAGCAAGTGCTGTAAGTCTTAGCTGCCATCATTATTATTTTATGATGATGGTTGCGGTCATTTGCATGGAAGTTTCTGGGCTCCCGTTTCCTCTTCTGAACAATGAGGAAGTGAGTTTTATTACTGGTTCTGGGGGTTTTAGAATCTCCTAGGGTAAGGGGGAGAACTCCTTTCTTTATACTCTACTACTCACACCACATCTGACATCACAAGTGTGGGACTGCCCACTAAGCCGAGACAGCAGGTGGGTGTCCCTTACGTCAGCGCAGTGCTCGCTCTGTTCACCTAAAGTTCACATCAGCCTCCATGGGCGTAAGCCTCAGTCCCACCAGATTTCCGTTGCCGGTTGCAAGCAGGGGGCCCCCAGGCTACCCACGGGCTCCCGTCCTACTTGGCTACAAGTCAGAGATTCCCATGACCCCCCTCCTCATCTCCTCAGGTTCAGTTATCTGCTAGCATGGCTCACAGAACTCAGGGAAACAATTTAATTGCTAGGTTGCCAGTTTATTATACAAGGATTCAACTCAGGAGCGGCCAGATGGAAGGAATGCAGAGGGCAGGGTAGGAGGGCTCCGGGGAAGTAGGGAGTAGGAGGGGGAAACTTCTGTGCCTTGTCTGGGCACACCACCCTCCCATGCCGCCGCCCCCCCCCCCCCCCCATGTGTTCACCAGTCCAGCTCTCCCAACCCTGTGCTTCAGGGAGTTTTGTGCATGCCTTATTACTCAGGCATGATTGATTAAGCCATTGGCCATTGGTGATTGAACTCGATAATCCAACCACTCCCCCCTCCCCAGAGAGGGGGGAAGGGGCTGAAAGTTCCAACCTTCCAATCACAAAGCTGGTTCCCATGGCAACCGGGGCCCCCATCCTTAGGGGCCTTCCAAAGTCACCTCATTAGCATAAACTCAGACGTGGTTAAAAGGGGCTGGGCTTGTGATGAATAACAAAAGACATCTCCATGGCTCTTATCTTTCATAAGATAAGTTGTAGGAGTTCTGGGCCAGAGCCAGGAACGGGGTTGAAGACCAAATATGGATTTCTTATTCTATATTACCATATCATTCCCGAGGAGTTTCTTAAAAGCTTAGGGATGCCAGGTCTCCTCCAGTAGCCTCTGTCCACCATTAACCTAAGGCTGGGAGCTTTCGAGAGGCGTCTGACACGCAGCCAGGATTGGCAACCACTGGCTGAGACAAGGTCCCAAGTTTCCTCCTGCCTTTAAACCTTGTGGGTCAAACTTACACTTTGATATACACAAAATGGATCGCACATACAGCCGCGACCTCGGACGAGACTGGTATGCAAGCTGGCCACTGAGAGGCACCGGCTTTGAAGTGAGAACCGTACCGTTTACATACTTTACAAACCGTAGATGTTTGTTCTTGAGAAACTGAGAGGCGTTGAGAATATAATGTGCCCCCCAGAAATCACTTTCTCTATCATAACGATATTACCATTCTCCTGCTTTCAGTATAGGGCACAAGGTCAAGGCGTGTGTACGAAGAAGAACACAGTGTTTGCGAATTGAGGAAGTCCCCGCGCCCCCACCTTCCTCCCTGGGTCCCTCCCTCCCTCCTTGTCTACGTCTTTCCCTGCTTTCCTCCCCAACAAATAC
Source organism: Panthera leo (assembly GCF_018350215.1). NCBI lineage: Eukaryota > Metazoa > Chordata > Mammalia > Carnivora > Felidae > Panthera > Panthera leo. The sequence continues at coordinate 8,411,519 of NC_056681.1, forward strand.
ATAGTCTTCCTACAAGGAAGAAAACAGGTAACAGAAATACAGGACGGCGGTCTGGAATAGCATATTGCTGTGACCTACACATGACGAGGGACACAGAGAAAGAGAATGGCATTTTGGTGAGGCATGAGTTGGTTGTATTTAGCTCTATTGCCCTGCAGCCTTCCTTTCAACTTATCTGGCACCCGCCGGAGAATCTGTAAAGAGTTTAGATTAATCCTCTGAGGTCAGAATTCTGCCTGTCATTCATTGACAACTTGAGCCCAGCGCAACTCGCTTTCGAGTGATTATCCCATTTAATGAGGAAGGCGGCCTGTTCCCGCCCTCTTGCTGTTTTCCCCAGGTTATTAACTGAGTTATAATTTTCAATGCAGTTTTTAAAGGGGTATAAAAGTAGGATTCCGGGGGACTTTTTTTTTTTTTTTTTTTTTTTTTATCCTTTCGACAGAATTCTCTGACCATATCTTTTGAGACACCATCTGTTTTCATCTCTGGCGATGTGTACGTATACACATGCCCGTAGAGAAAAGTCACCAGAGAAACAGATAAATGGGATTCTGAGTGACTGTTTTCTTTCTTTTTATCTAGATTTCCCCCACTTTTTTCCTATTATGATGAAACAGTTCATCGCCATGCAGGAACGTTTCCTGTGAGGGCTTACTAAGAAGCAGGGGTGGGGGTGACTGGGCGCACAGCCTAGGAAGCCAGGGCGCTAAATTTGAATTGTGGCTCGGTTGCGTGAGCTTGGGCAAGTTTCTGAGCCTCTGTCCTTTCATCTGTAGAACTGGAACGATACTACTGGCAGAACCAAGCTTCTAAGGACCATTGTGAGGCTGAAATGGGTTGATAGGCACGAAATACTGAGCATCGCGCCTGGGATGTGGTGAACACATGGGGAACGTGACTTGTTCTGGGTTGGAGTCAATGCTGATGCTCAAAGAGGTTGTCATTACAGTTGGAAGTCAACTGGATTATCTCCAGCGTAACTTTTATACCCGGGTGGGCCCAATGTCCTCTCGAGCGTCCTTATGAGGGGGAGGCAGGAGGGTCAAAGTCAGAGAGGGTGACGAGAGGGATGGAAGCAGACACAGAGAGAGACTGGAAGATTCTGCAGTGCTGGCCTCGACGTGAAGAGGGGGGCCATGAGCCAAGGAAAGCAGGGGGCCTCTCAAAGCTGCAAAGAGCAAGGAAGCAGATTCTCCCCTAGAGCATCCAGAAGCTGATCCGTTTCTGACTTCTGACCTTCAGCATTGTAAGATAATATATCTGGGTTGTTTTAAGGCACAAAAATCGTGGTGGTTTGTTACAGCAGCAATAGAAAACTAATGTGCGTGCACTCACGCCTTATTTTTTTTTTAATGTTTTTATTTTTGAGAGTGAGCACCTGCACGAGTGGGGGAGGGGCAGAGAGAGAGAGGGAGAGAGACAGACAGACAGACAGAATCCAAAGCAGGCTCCAGGCTCTGAGTCGTCAAGCAGAGAGCCCCACACGGGGGCTGGAACCCACAAACCTGGTGATCATAACCTGAGCCGAAGGTGGACGCTTAACGGACTGAGCCACCCAGGCGTCCTGCGCTCACAGTTTACAGTCTAACAGACCTGAGCTAATGTCCTTGCTCTGCCACTCACTAGCTGTGCAACCTTGGCAAGGAATTTGCAATCTCAGAGAGTCATCTGTAAAATGGGAATAATGACAGTAACTTCGGAGAGAGTGAGAAGAACAGTGGCTGGCCCAGGGTAAATGTGAGGAAATACAGGAGACGGGAGAGGCTGATGAGCAGAGTCTATAGTCACGTGTGTGCCGTATGTCCCGCTTCACCCATCATGTCACCCGACCAGATTTCCCCACCTGTATACTTATGCCTAAAACCTCACTGATCTTTGGGGAAATAAAAATGCCTCCTTTTTCTCCTCCTTCGACTCCTTTCTATCAAATGTATCACATTAGTTCCTGCTTTAAAAAAAAAAAAATTGTTCAGTCCTCACTGCTATTGGATGGCAGAGACAAATGCATGATTTATCGGCCAGAACACATCGTTTTTCAGAAACAGGAGACTGTCTCTGTTTCTCCTGGATAAGAAGTTTCCAAAATATTAACACCTTCCCTTTCGGCTCCTAGTCGATTGTTCCAAAAAAGAATTGCCTAATTTTGCTTTAAAAAATAAAGAAAATTAAAAAAAAAAAAAAAAAAAAAAAAAAAAAAGGTGAGTCATCTCATGGGATTAGAAATTCTTACTCGAGTCCCCCTGCCGATGCGACAACATAATGAATGAGAAGAGGCGCATCTGCCGATAGTGATGCTTGGACAAAGTGTCATGGGAGGCCCCAGGCCAAAACTCAGAGCTCCCCGAGAGGGGGAGAACGTGGGACCCACATCACTGGTCGGGAGGGGAGCAACTACATGCGTCCTTTGAGCATCTGAGCACTATTAACCCCCCAGTTGGCCTGTTTTTTAAATCTCTTCCCGACACTCAAATGAAAGTCCCTGAGAAGGGGGCGCGAGCCTTCCCCTTGTGGTTGTAGCGAACAAATGCACGACGGCAACTAGGCCAGGGGCAGCCAAGGGGTGAGGAAAGGGGGCTGATGAGAAAGTTCCTAGACCCCAATGTGTGACGCCACAACGTAACCCTGACTCAGGAAACACCCCTTTTAATTGTAACAGGAAGGGGGGGGGGGGGGGCTCCAGAGCGTTTCAGCGCTATACCAAACAACCGTGCCCGTGAGGTCACTGCTGCTCACAGGAGGGCTGCCACCGCCCCGACACCACATCCTCACACGATGGGATCCAAAAGCGGGAAGAGAAAGGCGAAGAACAAAACAAAACGAAGCAAAAAACCCACTAACAAACCATAACAGGAAGAGAAAGGCAAAGATCGGCCGCCATTTTCCACCCTTTCATTAGCACGGAAAGAGAGACCTTTCCCAGAAGCCCCTGCCCGCGTAGGCATCCTCTTCATCTCATTGGCCGGAACCAGGTCACGTGGCCACGCTGGTCACGTGGCCAGGCTAGCCGCACGGAATGCTGGGAGGCCCGCATCTCTGGGCAGCAAGGGAAGAGAAAGGGGCCGGCGTGGATAGGCCGTGGGGAGGGTAAGTGCCTGCCAGCGTGGATCTGAGAGAATTACAGCAGAGCAATCGAGAGCAGCACACATCTTTACTCAGGCCTCGCAGAAGACGTGAAAGGGCTCTAGCTCGTCTCCCAAGCCTCCCTTTTCCCCTCTTCTCCCCACATGTGCTATAGATTTTCCCACCCAACAAGCTCTTTATCCTCGGCCGTGCACCTGAAATCCTGCTCTGCCCCCATCCACGCAGGCCCTTGTGTTGTTCTTCTCCCTTGCACGGCATCGCCTCTCGGTAGACAGCAGCGACCGAACGTTCGGGAAAACTGGCTCTCCCCGGGGGGCGCCCAGCGGCTCCTTGCCCCTCCTCCCCCTTGGAAGCATGCCCTGGGAGGTCTCATCCCTGGTGCTTTTTCTCACCAAAAACTCTAGTGGAGAATTTCTGTCGGATAAAGTCATCTTGCCTGTTACACTGTGGTGGTTGACCGTCTCCAGATATGCACACCCCGACTTCCTCCCCTCCCTGCCCCGAATAATCCATGCCTCCCTGTTGTAGTTTTCTCGCATCGAATCTGGGCTGGCCTGGCCTGCGTAACCGGTAATAGAGTGGAGAGGAGGACCCATGAACTCCAGGCCTAAGCCTTAAGAAGCCCTACAGCCTCTGCCTTTGTCTCTTGCACGGTAGCTCTGGGGGACACTAGCTGCCAGGTCGGAAGTCCAAGTACTCTGAGACTGCCCTGCTGGGGTGGGGGGAGCCCAAACTGGTCCCACGAAGAAGGCGTGGGGCAAGAAAGAGAGCAAGGCCCAGCGAGTCCCCAAACGTGCATCCAGCCCAGCCCAGGGCACATCCCTGGACTACACAAACATGCCTCTCGTGCAACCGGTACAATCTTTAATTCATTGTTTTTTGACAGCTACAAAATGTTTGAAGGTGGGGGTATGTTATAGTTCATTCAGCCATTACCCCCATGTTGGGCATTCATTATTTTTCTTTCTCTCCGCTTTGAACGCTGTTGCAGTGAGTATTCTTGTACGTGTTTTTTTTGTTTGTTTGTTTGTTTGTTTTTTATCCTTTGCATTTGAGATAGTTTCTTCAAGAGCAGGTGCTTTCTGGACAGACCGCTTGAATCTGAGGCCTCGCCCCGCCTCTGAGCAGCTGTGAGCTTAAACAAGAGACTTAAGTCCTCCATCGAATGGTGTTATGAAGAGTAAATAAGATAATGCTTGTAAATCCCTTTGCTTGGTGCCTGAAACAGTAAATGATGGCCATTAAAATCATGGGGTTCCCAATTTTTAACGCACATTAAAATCACCAGGGGAATTTTGAAAATCCCATTACCGGGTCCCACCTAGAAGGAGTTAAATCGGAGGCTCCGGAGGGTAGGGCCCAGGCATAAATCTTTTTTCAAGTTTCCCTGAGGGCATAAGGATTTTTCGAGGGGCTGACGTTCGGCAGCGTTAGAAACCGTTGGGAAGGCACTCGCACAGAAAATTCCTTAGTCAAACGTTTTTCAAAAATAAAACATGGGCATTCCTGTTTTAAAGTCTCCCGGGACTTTTTGTCCCTACCGTGGCTGACACCCTGGACACAGCTTTTTGTTCCAGGGTTCCCACGGTCTGATTTCATTAACTTCCACTAACTTCCACGCGGCCGCTGCCCACTGACACACAATCTGCTCGTGGCCTCTCTGGACCGCGAAGGATCCAGAACGGCACACTGGGCCCCGAACGTAGAAACAGCGATATAGTTTCAGAAGCATGAGCAACGTGAACCTGACCTCCTCTTGACGGGGAGGCCACGACAGCCCGAATGAGACCCAGAGAAAGCGTGAAAAACAGCAAAGAGAGAAACAGGATCATCACAGGGGAGCTGAACTTCATTTCATTTCTCTTCCCCAGGGCGCACTTGAACCAGATCGTGACGCGGAATAAATGCGTCCACCGTAGTTCTTATCCTCGAGTGGACTTTTCTAAATACCTTCCTTTCACATCCTTTTACCACACTGGGGAGAACTGGCCAACGCTCGTCGCTGAACAAAACTTAAAAAAAAAAAAAAAATCAGTGAGACCAAAGAAATGCTAAAAAGCCCTAGAATTTCTAGAAGTCTAACAATCAAAGCAGCGTATTGGTGGGCGGGATCGGCTATGCGCAGAGCTGACCTCAAAGACCAAATGTTTCGGAGAGCAAGAGATGGGAAATGTGAACAGAGTCTGGCTGCATCTGTAGGTACAAAAGCTGTGATGCATAACTGACTCTCAGATGCCCCGACCCGCCGCGTCCGTCACCTTGAACAGGTCAGACCAGCAGATTCTGGGGCGCCAGCCCACACCTTGTGAGTCAGAAATGCTGGCGCTCAGAGCTCCGCTCAGCTTCGGGCGTGGCTTCCCTGGGGGAATCCCTCAGCAGATAGTAAGATGTTTCGGTGAAAGCCCCATTTTAGGGTTTTCAAAAGAAATTTCCCAATTCAAAAAAATCTAAACACCCTGCTGGGCCAACACCGTACTAGCCGCATTAGCAGATCTGGAAGTTGGCCACTTCTGAGAATGTAAAGTTGTTCTCCCTGCTTTTTGTATCTCAACGAAAGTAACTTTTAAAAAGGTGTTGGGGCTGGGGGGTATCTGGGTGGCTCAGAGTCAGTGTCTGACTCTTGGTTTTGGCTCAGGTCGTGATCTCCCAGTTTGTGAGTTCAAGCCCCATGTCTGGCTCTGTGCTGACAGCATGGAGCCTGCTTGGCATTCTGTCTCAATCTCTCTCTCTCTCTCTCTCTCTCTCTCTCTCTGCCCCTCCTTCATTTTCTCTTTCTCTCTCAAAATAAATAAGTAACCTTTAAGAAAAAAGTGGGGGGGCGGGGAGCTGGGTGGCTCAGTCAGGTAAGCATCCCACTCTTGATCTCGGCTCAGGTCATGATCTCCCGGTCCGTGAGATCAAGCCCCACATCCGGCTTGGAGCGGAGTCCGCTTGGGATTCTCCACCTCTCTCTGCTCCTCGCCCACTAGTGTTCTCTTTCTGTCTCTCTCGAAATCAATAAATAAATAAACATTAAACAAAATCATCATGGGCAGCAGGCTATCCCAGCTTGAAGCAACTAAACATTTAATAGCCAATTCTCAGTGTGCTTGCTGGGCCCACCAGGCCTCCTGTCCTTGCTAGAACTCCTGTATATGTTGTCACCAGGGAGGAACTGTGTGGGCCGAAGGTCACCAGTGGCTCCCTCCCCTTTGAAGCTGCCTATGCACTTCATTCATGAGTCCTTTTCAAGCCATCTCTCTGCCAGCGTGGGGCTCGAACTTACGACCCGAGATCAAGAGTCACGTGCTCTACCGCCAGCCAGCCAGGCGCCCCGTGAGTCCTTTTTAAAATGACCTCTGAAGGGTACGTCAACCCCAGGTGACTTAAAAAACTCAGACTCTCTGAGTTCACAGAGTTTGTGAATTTTTAAATGTTGATCTGTCTTACTAAATCATCCTCCAAGGAGACTGCCAAAATACACGGCCACCAATGATATATGCAGCCGCTTTTCTCATAGTCTCCCCCTCCCTACGCAGGTCACTAAACGTCTCCTTTTTCACTGGGTTGATAGGTGGAAAACTAAGTCTCTGTGTAATTTTATTTTGCTCATATTTAACTATTCGTGAAGTTGAGCATCTTGTTTTATGCTTGAAAGCCAGCTGTGTGTCTTTTCTCTTAACTGTGTGCTCACGTTGGGGGTTCCTTTGCCCATCCTGTTCCCCACTGTCTGATGTTGATTTATGCAGTGTCTCCTTTTTCAAAATTGAGATATAATTCATATACGACAAAATTCATCGTTTTAAAGTATACAATTCAGGGGCGCCTGGGTGGCTCCGTCGGTTAAGCTGCTGACTCTTGATTTCGGCTCAGGTCACGATCTCACGGTTTGTGAGATCGAGGCCCGTGTCAGGCTCTGTGCTGACAACGCAGAGCCTGTTTGGGATTCTGTCTCTCCTGCTCTCTATGCCCCACCCCCCCCAAGTGAATAAATAAACTTAAAAAAGAGATAAAGGATGCAGTTCAGTGCTTTTGAGTATATCTACAAGGTAGAGCAACCATCCCCACTATCTAATTCCAGAACATTCTCAGCACCCCAACCAGAAACCCCGCACCCATTAGCAAGTCATTCCCCGTATCCCCTTCCCCCCCACTCCTGGCAACCACTAATCTGCTTTCTGTCTCTCTGGATTTGCCTCTTTTGTATGTCGCATGTAATCAGAATCATGTAATAGGTGGTATTTTATATCTGGGTTCTCTTACTTAGCGTCGCATTTTAAGGTTCACCCATGTGGAAAGTGTGTGGTCATGCTTCATTCTTTCACATGTCTGCATGTGACTCCACTGTCCGGACAGGCCACCTCTTGTTTATCCATTCGTCAGTTGATTGAGGTTTGGGCTGTTTCCACTTTCTCCGCTATTTTGAATAGTTCTGCTGTGAACTTTTGTGTACAAGTTCTTGTGCGGACGTACGTTTTCATTCTCTTGGTTACCTACCGAGGAGCGGAATTACCGGGTCACACGGTAACTCTGTCTAACTCACGAAGGAACTATTACACTTCTTTCCAAAACACCTGCACCGTTTTACGTTCCCTCCAGCAACACATGCGGGTTCTGGTGGCTTCACGTCGTCGCCCACGCTGGTTACTGTCCGTCTTTCTGACTATGGCCGTCCTGGTGGGTGTGAATTGGTACCGTGTTGAGGTTTCGGTTGCCTTTCCCTAATGACTGATGCTGTGGAGCATCTTTTCATACGGGCCCTGATCGTTTCTGGAGAACACGATGTCTCCTGGATTCGTTTGCTTTTCCCGTTCTTCTTCCCTGAGCCTCTCGTCCCATACTGCCTTCTGGCTGGCTACTCTTAGTGCACCAGAGTCCCAGGCTCGTAATTGTCAATCTTCAGCAGTGTTCTTTGTGGCATGAATTCTGCTCACCCCACCACCCATGTCCAAGGCTAACCTTTGGCGTTCCAACAGCTGAGGACCCTCATAGAATAATATGTGGCCTTTCCTGGTACATCTTTTACCATTTAAAATGTGCTTTATGTTATAGATCTGATTAGTGTCCTTGTTGCTTCACATCCATGCTACCCTTGGGGGTGGGAGACAGACACTCTGTTACTTTGCTGCTGAAATACGCATCTCTAGAGCCTATTTATGTATTTATTTTGAGAGAGAGAAAGAACGCAAGCAGGGGAGGTTCAGAGAGAGGGACAGAGAGAGAATCCCAAGTGGGCTCTGTACTGTCAGCATGGAGCCTGACGAGGGGCTTCAACCCACAAACCGTGAGATCATGACCTGAGCCGAAACCAAGAGTCAGACACTTACCCTAGTGAGCCACGCAGGCGGCCCTCTAGAACCCTTGTTTAGGAAGAAATCTGGCAGTGTCTATTTTTAAAACTTAAATGCACATTGATTTGGGAGCAACAGTTCTACATTCTATAGAAATAAGGCACTAGTGGGGCACCTGGGTGGCTCAGTCAGTTAAGCATCCGACTTTGGCTCAGGTCATGACTCACGGTTCATGAGTTCAAGTCCCGCATCAGGCTCTGTGCTGACAGCTCAGAACCTGGAGCCTGCTTTGGATTCTGTGTGCCTCTCTCTGTCTGCCCCTCTCCCACTCACACTCTGTCTGTCTGTCTGTCTGTCTCTCTCTCTCTCGGAAATAAACATTAAAAAATTAAAAAAAAAAAGAACTAGTTTAGGATTTTTGAACATGGAGGTTTATCTCAGTGTTGTTTGTAATAGAGATGGAAATGGAAACAATGACTTGAAAACTATCAGAATGTCCATTGATTAGGGCAATGGCTTAAATATCTTTTGGTGTGTGCATACTAAGGAATATTAGGCAGTGTTTTAAAAAATTAGATAGACTTGGACATGTGGATTCTGAGGAATGACTATGGTTGTCTCAGTTTATTTAGGCTGCTCTAAAAAAATGCCACAGACTGGGGACTGACACAGCAACCATTTGTTTTGCGCAGTTCGGCAGGTTGGGAAGTCCAAGATCAAGACGCTGGCAGATTCCTTGTCTCGTAAGACCTTACGTTGCAGAAGGCCATCTCTTCGTTGTGTCCTCAAGCAGTGGAAGGGGCAAGGCAGCTCTCTGGGGCCTCTTTTATAAGGTCACTAATCGCATTCATGAGGACTCCACCCTCTCGATATAATCACCCCCCAAAGGCCCTGCCTCCTAACACCACCAGAGTAGGGGTTAGGATTTCTGCCCGTAAGTTTTGCAGGGGCACACACGTTCAATCCATAACAATGATATATAAAAGCGATCAAAACCTACATCTGTTCTGATCCAATTTTTATAAAAACGAGCAAGCCCCTGTGTACGTGTATCTGGAACACTTGTATGTATTTATACAAACATGGACAAAGCTTGATAAGCCACGCTGGGTTGCAGACGCTAGTTACGTTGCCATGAGGGTGGAGGGTCTAGACAGAAAAAGAGAGCTCAGAGATAAATCGTTTTGGATAGTAAACCCACGTAGAGTGTGTCTTATTACCAAATGGAGAAAAAAAAAAAAGAACAAAAAACAAAATCAAACATTAAATGCGTCTTTGAGTGATGATATTGGCTCCCATTGGAACGAAGGTGGTTTTGTGCTTGAATTATCTTTGTATGTTCCAGACTTTTGAAGCATATGAATCATAAGAAATCTGTGAGCAGAGAGGAGAGTAGAAATTGTGATCTTCACTAGTACGGTCTTGCACCACAGTGACAGGAGGTCACAGCTGACTTCCGCGAGAGCACGGGGTGAGGAGTTACCTTTTGCCCACATGATGTTGGAACCCAACATTTCAAGCCAGCATTTACCTCACTGGATGTTCAGACATGCCGTATCACGCCAAGGGTTGGGAACCTTCAGCTCTCAGATGCCCCCTAGCCCGTTTCTCCCTTTTATTTATGCTGGAATGTCTTGGCGAGGACATCGTGGCCTTTTCATATTGAGATGCAAAGCATGAAACGTGATCATTCCGTGAAATGTTCAAATCTAACATCTTCCTCCGAGCTATAAGTATCTGCCACATGAATCCTTATTTCAAGGCCTATAAAACAACAAATGCATTTGCACAACACAGAAAGCCACAGTCCTTTGATGTGTCATTTGACTCTTGCAGCGAGACCGCAGAAGGGTCATTTCGCAAAACATTTCGAGGTCTTCATCAGTTTTCCCAAGGGCCTCTCATTATCCTTTGCATTCAAGTAGAATTCTCTTTTGAAGAGCTTAGTGGGTCGTCGCCTAGTTTCCCTTCTACCTTCCTGTCTTCTTGGGTGAACTCTTTGAACTCTGCCTGTTTCTCACCCAACAAAACCACGTGTGTGATCTGAGTGGTACTTTCCAACACTCCACGAACTCCTGCATCTTCTGGAAGGTGTGCGATTCCCCTTTGCAACTGGTGTGCGTCGTACTTCCCCCGTACTTGTCCCTTCTCCTGATCGATCGGGGTATTGACACATAGGACGGCATTGCCCCGGAAGGGATGCCCGAGTGGGAGATGACCTTTGTAAGTGGACACTTTGTGAGTGAAATTATGATGATGGTTTCTTTAACCCTAACAGTCGCTAGGAGGATTTGGATAATGGAGTCTTAGAGGAGGAGAGCTCTTCCTCCCCCACCGCTAGTATCACAAGGGTTGTTACTCTTGCCATGGTTATAGCCAGGTTCCCTTGGTGTTTGGTACGCCCCGGGCTCTGTGCTGCTGCCTTACCTGTTCCCTGACTTAATCCTGTTAGGTGCCAGGCACTTCTGGGGGCAGTGGAGACGCAGCTATGATCAAGATGGACCAGGTCTCTATCTACTTGTGCTTACGTTCTAATGGGGAAGAAGCAAGCAAGCGATGAATGAATGAGATCATTTCAGAGACTATGGAATGCTCTGCAGAGTCCAGAGAGGGAAGGGGGGTGAGTAGGAGGGTGACTTCAGAGAGGGTGGTCAAGGAAGACCTGACCTGAGACCTGAATGATAAGCAGGTAGCCATGGGAAGAAAGATCAGAGGGGAAGCATTCCCAGGCGGAAAGACCGACTAGTGCAGAGGGCTTCAGGTGGGGACGAGGTTGGTGTGTCGAGAGGAGGAACACGGGATGAGCTGAGGGTCTAGCTGGTGTCCTCCGTGGTAGAGTCTGGGCTGGATTTCAGTGGTGCTGAGGCCCCTCTTTGAATAGTTTTATGTAGATGAATGACATGATCTAATTTTTATTTAAAACAAAACAGAATCACACAGCAATGTTTCCCAGATGTGAGAAAACACAGGCTTTTTTGTTGTTGTGCATAGTGTTTTCGTGCATAGTGTTTTCTTGAAAATCCACTAATTCTGTTAACCAAACTTTGCTTTGTTCCCTCCCTCTCTTCTGTTCTTGCTTCTACTCCAACATGTCAGGGGGTTGAGCTTTGGAATCAGGCAAAACATGGGCTCACATCCTGCCTCCACCCTTAATACACCACTGTATTTAATATTTCAGAGTCCAACCGACGTCCTCTGCTCCACCATCTAAGTTCTTAACAATTAAAAGCCACTTGAAAAGTGACCTTACTTCTCAGAGCCTTGGTTTTCCCATCTGTAAAATGGGGGGGGGGGTGATGATAGTACCTAACTTAAACCCTTCCTGTTATACATAAATAAAATGCTTCTCATTACATACAGCATTTACCATAATGGCTGGCATATGGGAAACGTCCACTAAATGTTAGAGATGGTGTTTACAGTGGCAGCAAGTGAATATTTCAAAACTCTGGCACATGAAAAAAAAAAACAACCCCAAAGATGATCCTTCCTCACAAAATCTGAAAAGATACTGTGTGTGTGTGTGTGTGTGTGTGTGTGTGTGTGTGTGTGTGTGTTTAAACATACAGTAGAACTTTGAGGAAGCAGCTGTTTTGACTGAAAATACTTGCTACTTAGAAAATGATAAGCGTTCCTGAAACTTCTCTGGCCCAGATTCTTAGATTTCTGAAGGGAAGTTAATTCCTATCATTACTACTTTTGAACGTCTTTCCAGAGCACTCAAGTTTGTAGGTTAAACCATTGGAATAATTTTTTTTCTTATAACCTATGTTTAGAAATATGAAATAGTGATTATAGTAATAATATATATAGAACACACACACACGCACAAAACCTAATTTTTACTGAGGATCCACCACATACCCGCAAGCAGTAAAGGACTTTGTAGGAAGTATTTCATTTAATCCTAAAAACTCTTTGAAGAAGGCACTATTATTTTCTTGCCCATTTTATAGGAAAATTGAGGCATAGAGATATAAAGTAATTCACCCAGATCACAGTCAGATCTTCCTCAACTTAAGATGGGGCTACCTCTTGGGGCACCTGGGTGGCCCAATCAGTTAAGTGCCCAACTCTTGACTTCGGCTCAGGTCATGATCTCACAGTTTATGAGTTCAAGCTCTGCATCAGGCTCTGTGCTGACAGCATGGAGCCTGCTTGGGATTCTGTCCCCCTCTCTCTTCCCCTCGCCTGCTTGCTCTCCATCTCCCTCTCAAAATAAATAAAAATAAACCTAAAAAAAGATAAATCCATTGTACACTGAAAATGTATTTACTATACCCAACCTACTGACCATCATAATTTAGCCTAGCCTCCCTTAAACGTGCACAGAGCATTGCCATTATCCTGCCGTTTGGTAAAAACATCTCACACAAAGCCTATTTGGTAATACAGTGTTGACTATGGCACGAAATGTACTGAAAACTGCAGTGGAAGGGAGAGACGGGGTGGCTCTGTGGTACGATGCTTGTCAGCCTACGGGTTGTTGACCTTCATGATTGTGTGGCTGTCGGGGAGCTGCCGCTGTCCAGCATCAGGAGAGAAGGGCGCCCCGCGTGTCGCTAGCCCAGCAAAAGATCCAGGTTCAAAATTCCAAGTACAGTTTCTATTGAATGAGAATCACTTTTGCAACTCTGTAAAGTCGAAAAACACAAGTCCAATCGCTGCGAGTCGAGGACCATCTGTATTTAAATATTTTTTTAAATTTGTGTTAATGTTTATTTTTGAGAGAGGAGAGACAGAGCACGAGCAAGGGAGGGGCAGAGAGAGAGGGAGACACAGAATCCGAAGCAGGCCAGGCTCCAAGCTGTCAGCACAGAGCCCGATGCGGGGCTCAAACTCACGAACTGTGAGATCATGACCTGAGCCGAAGTCGGACGCTCAACCGACTAAGCCGCCCAGGGGCCCCAAAGACCATCTGTATTTAATATTTTAGAGTCAAACCGAGGTCCTCTGCTCCACCATCTAAGTTCTTAACAATTATGCTGAAAAGCCACTGGAAATAAGTTTTCAATCACATGTCTGCATAAGATGGCTTTCTTCTAAAAAGCCACACACATAATACAAAATGTATTTTCTGCAGTAGAAAGATCAAAATTTTCAACCCTCCTAGATAGTTGGGGTCTGTCATGTGCGTTCCTGCTTGATTCCTTTTTATCTTCCTTAAACTCTTACGCATTTTTTTCATGGAAAGTAAAATCTCTTTGGTATGTCATCTGTTTGTCTGCTTTAGGAGAAAACTTTTTATTGGAACCAGATTCGGGAGGGGCTTCTCTCAAGATTTTTCATAGGAATTGAAAGCTGAGTTCCGATCATCTAGAAGGCACTGTTCAATTCTTTCCATAATAATGTGAGGACGCCATGTAAACAAAATTTATCTTTGCAACGGTATAAAACCTGTAACTCCAATGGGTTTTCTTCCTATTCATTCACAGATTGGATGTGTGTGTGTGTGCGTGTGTGTGTTGTGTGTGCATTTAAGTCGATATCTTAGGAAATATTTTCTTTCTTTTTTTTATTTTTTAAAAAACAATTTTTTAATGTTTATTTATTTTTGAGAGAGAAAGACAGAGCGTGAGCGGTGGAGGGGCAGAGAGATAGAGGGAGACACAGAATCCACGGAATCAGAAGCTGGCTTCAGGCTCTGAGCTGTCAGCACAGAGCCCAATGTGGGGCTTGACCTCACAAACTGCAAGATCATGACCTGAGCTAAAGTCAGACACCTAGCTGGCTGAGCCACCCAGGCACCCCATGGAAATATTTTGTTTCTAATGTTTATTGAAGGTCTCAAGAGGTTGCAATCTCTCTCCCAAAGTGGATTTTTTCCCCCTTCACTTTAAATGCAAAGACAAAGAGTTGGTGGCTCTTCTATCCAGTTCCTTGGAACTTACTTCCTTGTTTCATTCTCCTTATCCTCCTTCCTCCCAAGTAAATGCCTCCTAGACAGACTTGAGAGCCTGGAGACAACTTCCCAAGAAGAAGATTGCTAGCCATTACTTCACAAGTGGAGTAGGTACTGGCCAATTCTCTGAAATTCTCTCCAAGTCACTGAGTATATTTTTAGTAGAAACTGGCATAAGTGAAAAAAAAGAAAAAAAAAAAAAGATCTGTTGGCCACGTAACGGTAAATTTCACCTTCAGGCACAGCTGGATCCAGGTGTTCAAGTGTCCTCATCGGGCATTTATTCCCTGAATCTTTTGACTCTGCTTCCATCTGTGTTGGTTCTCAGGCAAGTATTTGTGAATGTGATGGCCAAGGCCACCCCTAACAGATGCACCCCCGCTGGTTTGCCAACCCAAGCATAAAGGGTGTAACTCTGTTCTAATGGGTTCAGCAAAAGCCACAGGATTATTCTAGCTTAGATCACATGCCCTCCTGGGAAGTAAGCATTTTAGTAAAGGAACTAGAAGCTCTGGGTGATAGACTTGCATATGCATTCACCAAGTTCGGGGGGCAGACCTTCATTATCGTGGAATGCCCCATCTAGGAAGTGCTAGTTCTTGTAAGTTATAAAACATACTTTTCCCATTCTCTAATATCAAGAGCTGTATAGTTTTCATCTACCGTGATTTGTAAATGCACTGAGGTGCAGCCTAGATACCTGGAATGTAAAGAATTTATCCTATATTAAAGCAATATATTGGCACTTTTTAAAAAGTCTATCCAGGGACTACCTCAAACCTAAAAGCTTCTGCATAGCAAAGGAAACCATCAGCACAATAAAAAAGCAACCCACTGAATGGGAGAAGATATTTGTAAATCATGTATTCAGTAAAGGATTACTATCCAAAATGTATAAAAAAACTCAGCTCAATAGCAAAAAAAAAAAAATCTGATTTAAAAATGAACAGAGAATGTAAATAGACATTTTCCAAGGAAGGCATGCAGATAGCCCACCAGCACATGAAAAAGTGTTTGGCATCAATAATTATGAGGGGAATCCAAATAAAAACCACACTGAGATATCACCTCACATCTATCGGAAAGGCTACTATCAAAAGGACAAGAAATAACAAGTGTTGGTGACGATATGGAGAGAGGGGACCCTTGTACACCATTGGTGGGAATGCACGTTGGTGTAGCCACCGCGGAAAACAGCATGGGGGCTCCTCAAAAAATTAAAAATAGAACTACCATATGATCCAGAAATTCCACTTCTGGGTATTTATCCAAAGGAAATGAAAACCCGAATTCCAAAAGATACCCGCATCCCCATGTTCGTTGCAGCATTATTTACAACAGCCAGGATATGGAGACAACCCAAGTGTCCATCAATAGGTGAATGGGTAAAGACGTGGTATATGTTCGTGTGCGTGTGTGTGTGTGTGTGTGTACATATATATATATATACACACATATACATACATATATATACATATTATATATATACACTATATATATTATATATATATACACTATATATATATTATATATATATACACTATATATATTATACATATACACTATATATAATATATATAATATATAATATATATTATATAATTAATAACATATAATATATAATATATTATATATATTATATATTAGTAATATATAATATAATATATAATTATAACATATAATATATATAATATATATAATATATAATATATATAATATAATATAATATATAATATATATTATATTATTATATAATTGATAATATATAATTATATAATATATAATATATTATAATATATATATTATATATAATATGTATATAATATATATATATAGTGTATATATATATAATCAATACTACTTGGCCATAAGAAAGAAGAAAATGTTGCCATTTGCAAAAACGTAAATAGCCCTTGAAGATACTGTGCTAAGTGAAATAAGTCAGACAGAGAGAGACAAATGTCATAGTCACGTATAGGTGGAATATAACAGACAAATGGACAAACAAAACTTGCAGATGCAGAGGACAGAGTGGTGGTGATCAGAGGGGTCGGGAGGGTTGGGAGGTGGGTGAACAGGGTGAAGGGGGGGGGGTCAACCGCGTGGCGGCAGATGGTCACCAGACTTGCTGTCATATATACGAACGGTATGGAGTGTATACCAATATAGAATTATCACGTTGTACGCCCGAAACTAAGATAACGATATGGGCCAATTTTACCTCAATTTTTAAAAAGTCTTTCCTGGAGAAGGGTTTTCTTTTCAGAGACTTTTTCCCTGAGCGGGACACTCTCATTTACCATTAGCTCTTTTGATTCCAGAAGAGAGGAAAAAGGGAAAGAGATAGGCTGATGCTCTTGGCAATTCGAAAAGCCCTCCCTTGTTTTGAATCTCAGTTTCTGCCTTTTTGTCAACTGTTTCCTCTTCTCCTGGCATGGGCCATCCCCACAATTCATTTATATTCACTGTGATGCGTCAGCTGCCTGCCTGGCTTACTCAGCACCCTGACATCTATCACTTCCTTATTCCGGCTCTCCCTCCCGCCTTCTTGCCCTGAGTACAGTGTTTACCACGGTTATGAATTCCTAGAGCACAGGAAAGGGGTGAGGAAGAGCTGGGTGACATACCCAGTGCCCCTACGGGGTGACTTCCTCGAGGTCCGAGATTGTGACGAATATCACAACCTAGTGCTTGTGTGTGTGTTTCTCACGCATATTAACAAGCCGTACTAGCAGACCAACAGATTCTCCCTTTTCTCTTTCTCTCTTCCTGCAAACAGATATTTTAAAAGTGGCTGGCTGCACCTGGATAAAGCAAACCGCAATGCTGGAAAAGGCATGGGAGAAGCCTTCAGGATAATCACAGTGCCTGTCAACTATTAAGCAGTCTGTGTCCCTTAAACATCCGGGCAAATGCTGCAGGGGAGCTGTTAGCATTCCCATCTGAAGGATGAGGAAATCCAAAGCTGTTTAGTGACTTGCCCAAGGTCACACAGCTTATCAGTAGAGAATCTTGATCTTTAACTTTGATTCCAAAATTTGTGGTATCTCTCCGTCCCCCCCCCCCCCCCCCCCCGCGAATATTGCACTGCTTTAGAAAAGGCAACGAGGAAAGAGAGCAGTTCAATGGGACCCACACAGCGGTCAAAGCAGAAACAGCTGGATGCCAGGGCCCCTCCCCGGAGGGGGCGGAGCCTGCACCCACAAGCTGACCCTATGCCTCTGATTCCGGGCCACCTGAAGTCTAATCCGCCTTCTTGCGTGGACGTTTGTTTTTCCAGCCTTCTGGAAACTTTCCAAGTGCTACTTTTAAAAATCTCCCCTTAGTCTCTGCTAATATAGGCCTCATGGTAAGACAGAGCACAAACTTCAGAGTCAGGTGTCTGCCCCTGACCACACGCGGTTACTTACCAGCTCACTGGGCAGCCGTGGGGAGGTGCATCGACCTCTCTGGTGGCCGGGTTTCTCACTCGTGAATAATGACAGTGACCAACATGCATCAGGCACAGTTCTGTGTGTTTTAAGCACATGAAGTCACGTAACTTTCATAACCAAATTAGGAGGGAAGTTCTACTGTTTGCCTGAATTTACCAGAAAATCGAGGCATGGGACGGTTGGGTACCTCAGGTGCAGATAGACACTTTAGCTCAGCGGTCCTCAAACGTGAGTGATTTTTGGCCCCCAGGGGACATAGGGGGGCATTTTGGGTTGTCACAGCTTGGGGGTGGCCCTGGAATCTATCGGGTAGAGGCCAGGGATGCTGCTAAGAATCCTGCAGCGCACAAGAGGAGCCCCCCTGGCAAAGAATGATCCAGCCCCCGATGTCAGAAGTCAGAAGGCTGACTAACTTTGTTCTAGCTCCAGAGCCCAAGCTCCCGACCGCTGTGCTGCCTCCCAGCTGATATCGTGACAACACTCTTCTCTCGGGATCCCTGCAACAGGCCGACAGCGTCATTAACGTGCGTGTCACCTGTGCAGCGCCTGGTGTGGGCTTTCTGCTAACTGGCTTTTCTCCTAGCAAGGTCACAGGAGTTCTAGGTGACCAGGTCCTGCTTTGCAGCGTGACCGGACAGCCACAGAGCCCCGGCTGCATTCTGGCCTTTGTGTATCAAACGTTTGGAGTCCATTATCGATCCTTGAATTTCCTCGCCGGGCTGAATAACTGCTGTTTGTCTTTGTGTTTACAGTTGATTTGGGAATAAGTGTCAAGGAGGATAATGCGGTCACTTCTTCCCCCGAGACAATGGAGATGAGCACTGTTGCGGATGCCAACGGAAAGAATCTTGGGAACGAGGCCAAAGCCGGGGCGCCAGCTGCTAAATCTCGTTTTTTCTTGACACTCGCTCGGCCTGTACCAGGACGTGCTGGAGACCAAGCCACGGATGCATCCACTGGGTCAGTGAAGCTTGATGTCAGCTCCAATAAAGCTCTAGGGAACAAAGAACCAAGTGAGAGCGTGACTCTTCCGGGGGCAGCTGCACGGGGGCACGACCCAGATAAAACCCCGGGGCAGAGCTCAGCCGGGGACGAAGGCGTCTCTGCCACTTGGGGACCAGCGCCCGTCTCACCTGAGTCAGGGGGAGCAGCCCCTGCCAAGCCTAAGGACTCTGGCTTTTTCGACAAACTCTTCAAACTGGACAAGGGACGGGAAAAGGCACCAGTGGACAGCCAACAGGAAGCCAAGAGCGCGGAGCGTCAGGACCAGGCCGAGGAAGTCCCTGGATTGTCAAGGCCGCCCGATGATGTCCCTGCAGAGAGGGTAAGTGCTGACGAGGGACGATCCCTTTTGTTAAGCTCCGGGGGGGGGGGGGGGGGGTGGGCAGCTCTGATGGGGCAAGCGGATGGCGTCTATATTGCTCTCCAGTCGCCAAGGGGCCCCGACAAGGTACGCAGCCCTCTAGAACAAATGGCACATTGTAGTGTCCCCCCTGTTCCTGTGGACAGAAACATCTGTTTGAAGAACAATAACAGCTGTGGCATCTGTTTTATGTAGAAGAAGAGAGGAGGTGAGTTACACACAGATGAATCCGTCCTTCCATTTATCAAAGGTAGAGGAAGACAGGTTGCATTTATGATCAATGGAGTCTGGAGGGAAAGGCCTTAGCGGAATAAAAACGGTTCCTAAAAGACTTAAATACCTCGCCTGGCCTCGGTAGCTTGTTTCGCAACCAGCATGTTTATAGGCTTTTGTTGGAATACATTTCATTTCTTATTTTTAATAGCCTGGATTGATCTTTAACTATCTTTTGCACCAAAGCATGGGTTTAAATAAAGAGCTTTTACAGCTCTGGGCAGACCCTTTTATGTACTAATTATTTTCCCACAAGCTGGGGTCATATCTTTGTAAAAACTAGATATTTTTAAAGGAGGTATTCCACATCAGCTGCTTTCTTTCCTGCACAAAGAAACACGAGTTCTTTTGATCTGAAAAAGAGCATTTGCTTTTTATCTTGAGTTTGTGTTCGGCCGAGAAAAGAAACTCCTCCAATGAAGAAGGAAATAAAAGTTGATACACTGTGTTTCAAGGGAAGTTGCTAATAACTCTGGCTGTCATGTATTGAGCACTTACAGTATACCAGGCTCTGTTCTAAGCGCTGTACAGATGTATTATTCTCCATAAGGAAAATGAGTATCACCTCAGTCTGTGGTTTTAATGCACGCAGGCAGGACCGTGTCAAACATTATACTGTACACGTCAGGCACCAGCTGTAAGTCCTGGAGAGTTAAAATTGGGGAAAGGTCATCAGGCTCGTGGGTTCGGGCTCTCACTATCAGCGTTCTTGATCTTTCTGTAAATCTCTACTGCACAAACTGATTTTCAATTTTTCTTTCAAAAGCTTAAGAACTTGTCCCGCAAATGCCCGGTTCCCCAAATGCACCAGTTCAGATGCCAATCGAATAGCTTTCTGTATAATTCAAAGTAAGTTTTCAAACGCATCCAGGCACCAAATCTTTACTGAGTGGGACGCTGCCGGGTGCAGGTGAGGCCAGGCTACAGTGAAGGCTGGGACAGAGGGACTTGTCCTCAGGGACTTTGGTCCAGGAAGAAATGCGGTACAACCCCCCCACCCCCACCCCCACCATTATTACGGGAGATGCCAAGTGCTCTCGCTGGGGAGGCCGTGTGTTGGGCAGGGTGCTCCGACACAAAGAGAATTGGCCTCCCTGGCTCCCAGAACATTCCATCAAATGTATAAACCGGGAGTTGGAATGTTATTTGTCTTGGGGCTAGAAACTGGTCATCCATATTCATGAATATTTGAGAAACGATTTACTACCTGACTCTGAGTGGAAACTCTTGTTGAGTTCTCATTTATCCATCGTGGGCTCCTAAGGTTGTTCTGAGGTTGTGATTTTTTTGAATAATCACATTTCATTCACTGGGGCATCCAAAGCCAACCCATCACTGGAGTCAGGAAAAGATTGAGTTACTTACGGGACAAGGATGAAGGACTGAGCTTTACCCATCTGGAGACAGGTGTCTAAGTAACTTATCCAAATCCCCACCTTAATTAAGAAAACCAGTGTAGCATCTGATACCGGACCCTTAAACATTTTTAACCATAAAGCCCCAATGCGGTCAATCCACTCCTGTTCTAAGAAAAGCACAGGGAAGTTCAGACTTGTACTTTACCAGCCCAGTGTTTTGTTATTGGAGACCCTTAGGGACAGCACCTCGAATTGAGTGGAGTGAGTTCCAAAATGAGATACAATTCAGAAAATGGGGGCTTGTATGGGGAACATGGCAGGTATCTGATAGAGTCAAGCCCGTGGGTGATATTTTAAAGTTACAGTGACCTCTCAGAAGACCCTCAAACTGTCAGAAAAAAAAGCGAGTCAGCTCCCTAAGATTCACCAATGAGGTTGGCATTTGGTCTTGTTACACTACAAATTTCCATGTTTTTATTGGCAACATCATTGGAATTTAAATATCGAGTACCGCCCCGAACTATATGCATGTAAAACATGGGAAAGCTAGGCTACGCCATTTATTTCTCCTTCAGTCTGTGACCTTGCGGACATTCAAATACATGCATCTGTAAAGACTGTAAACGAACCACAGCCTCCTGATTATTAAGGTTTCTCATCTGATCCCTGGCTGTACAGACGGCTTTTGGGGGAGAGGGAGGGAGGAGGAGGGATCGATTGTTCTAGGAGTGTAATGAGAGAATCCAGCCCCCGGAAAGTAACACGACTAAAACTTCTCAGCCAATGGCTTTCTTGGTGGGAGTACCACACTAGGCATAAATGGCCGTCAATGTATTGATTCAGAATTCTTAGCGTAAATTATGCCTTGGGTTCAGCCACATCAGCTGTCCCCTCCCCACCCACCCACTCGAACCTTTCCCCCCTGTCTCACTGCATGCTTCTCCCTGGCTTGGAGTTCCAGCCGCAAACCTGCAGAGCTGTGAATTGGGGGAAGGATGCCCCCATTGCATTCTGGGAGAGGCACACAAATCTTCTGTGTTTTCGGATCGACAATCTTATTTTTGTGCCTCATAAAACTACATTCAGAGCATAGCAGAATTAAAACAAGGCCAGAATTCATGAACAAATGAAGCATTTAGTGCATAGGTCAAAGAAAAGATAAATTATATGCCTGAAAGGTTTCACTGAGCTGTGATTCACACAAACTGTGTTGGCAGGGATGAGATTTGTTTTTTCTTAATTTTTCCAGCCCCTCGACAATTGAACCAGAGCTATAAGATACACACTTAAGAGATTCATTGTCCAAAAAAAAAAAAAAAAAAAAACCATAATGAAAATTTGATCTTCATCGGTTTAAAAAAACATACTAAGTGTCTGTTGTCAACCAGTAATTCCAGAAGTGTCTTTGTGTTGGAGGGAAAGGGGAGGGGCGGGGCTTAACCTGTTACCAAGCACAGATTCAAGAGATCTGAACAAGAAGATGTCTTTCTTCTAAAGTTTTATTAAATCCTGCAACTGTTATTTAAACGCCAACCTTTGCAAAGGTTTAAAAGATGAATCACAGTCTAGTCCTTCAAAGATCTAGTAAGAGACATAATTTTTTTTAAGTTTATTTATCTTGAGAGAGAGAGAGCATGTGTTCGGGTACACATGCATGCCCATGGGGGAGGGGCAGAGAGAGGTGGGGGTGGGGGAGATCTCAAGCAGGATCCTGCACTGCAGGGCTCAGTCCCACAGACTGCAAGATCATGACCTGGGCCAAAATCAAGAGTCGGACCCTTAACCAACTGAGCCACCCAGGCGCCCCATAAGAGACAATTTTTTACGGGAAGTTGTGATAAGTACACTGATCCCCAAATTCATGCAGGCTCCAGATATTAAGAAAAATACTCAGTTTTTGCTTCCTCATGTCCTTTTCTCTCTTTTTTTTTTTTTTTTTTTTTTTTTAAATTTTTTTTTTTTTTTTAATGTTTATTTATTTTTGGGACAGAGAGAGACAGAGCACGAACGGGGGAGGGGCAGAGAGAGAGGGAGACACAGAATTGGAAGCAGGCTCCAGGCTCTGAGCCATCAGCCCAGAGCCTGACGCGGGGCTCGAACTCACAGACCTCGAGATCGTGACCTGAGCTGAAGTCGGATGCTTAACCGACTGAGCCACCCAGGCGCCCCTCCTTTTCTCTCTTGAACACACTCTATTCAGGCTTTTGTCCTCCACATAAACTGTTCTTGTCAATGTGGCCAGGATGTGGCCTCCCCCAACCCTCAACGCGGCTGCCAAGCCCTGGACGTCTCAGGCCTATCCCACTGGACTTGCCAGCCGCATCGGCGACCCTTCCTTCTGGAAATATCACCCTCAGTTAGTTGCCAGTTTCTCCCCCTCGCTGATTAAGGAGTTCCTCAATCTCTTTTGCTGGATCTTATCTTCTAAACGTTGGAGTTCCCCAGAACTGAATTCTTAGACATCCTCTCTGACTACAGTTATTTCCGTAGAGTCCCAAGTGTTTAGATACAGCCCCCTGCTGACGCGCCCCAAGTTCATGTCTGTAGCCTACACCTACTCCTCAAGTCCAGCCTTAAATATCCAGCTGCCTCTTGACACATATTCTTGAATTTCGACATCTCCATTCAAAGGTTCGCCCGACCTCAATGTGTACAAAACTGAACTCCTCATTCATACCCAACAACAAGCAACAACATGCCTACCTGTGTAATCTACTGGCTTCCTCATTTCACTTAATGGACACTCCATCCTGCCACTGCTGTTTGGTGGTAGAAGTGGAATGAAAGAACCAAGATTTCCAGAATCCTACATGGTGTAAAAAGCAGGTATAAAGAAGCCTTGCAATCAAGCAGCTTACATTTCAACTCGGCCTCTGTCGCCTACTGACTGTGTGACCTTGGACAAGTGACTACACCTCTCTGAGCCTTGGTTTCTTCATCTGTAAAATGGAAATAATAATCGTATTGAGCACAATTTCACATCGTTCACACTTGTGAAAATTAAATGAGATAAGCCATGTGGAGTGAACTTAGCCCAGAGATCTTGCATTTTGAGAAAAGAAAATTCAGCTATTATTAATATCATGGCTTTTCTTCCCCCCCCCCCCCCACCTATTAATCAACATTTTTGTCTTTTACTCTGCCCTTCCGTAGTCCTCGGCCAAACCTCACTGAGATAGCACAGGTGAGTCTAATTTGAAAGCGAAATCACCAGAGGCGGAAGTCCGGATTTGGCTTAAAAACCAAAAAGGTGCAGGAGTTGTAAATTTATTTTAGAAACAATAGAAGTTCAATGCTCTTGCCTACAAGCTGTGGCTTCTTAATGTCACGTTCAAGGGTCTCTACCAGCTTTCCCCTATCTTTCCAACTATATTTCCCACTATTCTCTTAAATGTACCCAGTCAGAATGGCCCATGTGTGACCTGCTTCTCTGCATTTTCTCCACCTGGCTCTCTTTCTCTCTCTTTATCAAAAATTCATGGGGCACCTGGGTGGCTCAGTTGGTTGAGCATCTGACTTCGGCTCAGGTCACTATCTCATAGCTCGTGAGTTCGAGCCCTGCATCGGGATCTGTGCTGATGGCTCGTAGCCTGATACCTGCTTCGGATTCTGTGTCTCCCTCTGTCCCTGCCCCTCCCCTGCTGATGCTCTGTCTCTGTCTCTCTCAAAAATAAATAAACATTAAAAACATTTTTTCTTTTTAAAATTCACTTCACCTTCAAGTGCCAAGTTCTCCATGAGGCTGACCACATGTCCCCACTCCTGGGTGGTTTCTGGTGACATGAATCCTCCAGTATTTCTTTTTTATATTATAGGTTAAGTCAAATTCTGTTGAGAAATTGCTTTGAAGGAATCATCTTCTTTTTTTTCATGTTTATTTATTTTTGAGAGACAGAGGGAGACAGAGCACAGGCAGGGGAGGGGCAGAGAGAGAGGGGGACACAGAATCCGAAGCAGGCTCCAGGCTCTGAGCGGTCAGCGCAGAGCCCGACTCGGGGCTCGAACTCACAAATCACTAGATCATGACCTGAGCCGAAATCGGACGTTCAACCAACTGAGCCACCCGGGTGCCCCCAAGGGATCATCTTGAAACATCCGAGCTTAAGTGGGAATTTCTAGATCTTTACTATCTTCCAGATGAAGAAATCCAAGCTCTAGGGAAACCGAATCATTGACTCCAAGCTACGTAGCTAAAGAGAATTGCCCAACCTCAAAGCCCATACTTTCCACGCTCCACATTATGTTTTTACCATTTTTTTGAAACTTGTGTGATAGTGTTGTGACTCTGTGAAATTGAATACTCATTTGAGGATATTTTGATTTAACTTTTTTTAAATGTTAGGGTGTGCAACATTGCAAATGACAAGTTAGTCTCAAATTTAAAAATTTAAAACTCACCTAATTCCAAGGTTTAAGCTGTGGTTTTTTATTGTCTGCCCTACCTGTCAGCCACAAGGCCAAGCCATTCCAACAGGCAAAGAGAACTATCCACCCCAAAGACTTTGTCAGTACAGAGGGAAAAATCCACCTTAAATTACATAAATTACGGAGTAAGCAGGGTTTTTAGCTCTACTAGTATAATGTTTATAAATTGCATGGATTTAGCACCACAAAACATTTGATAGGAAATGTTTTCAGCAGCAGAGGTCATGTGCAAGTGTTAGGACCTTGACTGATCCGGAAAGGAGTTCAGATTCTACCACTTATTAGCTGTGAGGTGGAGTTAATAATAATCCTTTTTAACAATCACTTTTTAAATAATCCTTTTTAAATAATCACTTTTTAACAATTCATTATTCATAGGCTGCGTAGTAAGTATTTTGCATATTTTATCTGCTATCTCCTTTGATTCTTATAACAGTACAACAGGGTAGATGTCTAAAAAACTTTTTTAATGTTTATTTATTTATTTTTGAGAAAGACAGAGAGAGAGCAGGGGAGGGACAGAGAGAGAGAGGGAGAGAGAGAATCCCAAGCAGGCTCCGCATTGCCGGCACAGAGCCCAACGCGGGGCTCGAACGCACAGACTGCGAGATCATGACTTGAGCCAAGGTCAAGAATTGAATGCTTAACCACTGAGCCACCCAGGTGCCACCCCAAGGTAGATATTTTTATTACCATTTAACAGATGAGGAAGCTAGAGCTCAGAGAAGTGAAGTTAGTGGCAAAACCATAATCATCCACTGGCAGCCATCTGTTCCCAAAGTATGTGTCACTCAGTCATTTCAAAACCTGGTGTTTTCATGCAGAAGAGGAAGATAGTGCCTGAGGGGGTATTGTAAAGGCTAGAGGATGACACCGGCAGTCAGTAGCAATGACTAAATAAAACAGTATGTTTTCTAAGTCCTCAGAAAGTTAGAAATAAAGAATTACGAAATAGCTCAAATGGTCTTCCAGTATGACGGACTTTGAGTAGTATATCATTTCAGGTACCTTTGGCTGTGAGTAAAAAAAAGAAAAGAAAAGAAAAGAAAAGAAAAGAAAAGAAAAGAAAAGAAAAGAAAAGAAAAGAAATAGCTCGCCCAATCACTAGTGGCATAGTTAATGAGGAGAATTTATTATTTCTTGAGCATAATAAGAATTCTGGAGGTAAGGGGTTTACGTTGGTTCGACATCTCCTTAGCCCTAGCATGAGTCAGTCTCCAGCGCCTGCCATGTATGATTGGCTTGGTACACAGATTTTGTCACTTGTGGCGTCTAGATGGCTGCCAGAGGTCCAAGTAGTGGACACACACAGTCATAGTGTCCTATGAAAGGGAAGAGAAGTTTCCGAAGGTCGATGGTAGATCCAGTCACATATCTGTGTCAAGGTACAAGGCGGGGCTTGTCAAGTTTCTTCAGCAGCGAACAGACTCTTCAGCAGAGATGATCTGCCATCAATAGAAACCAGATAGATTTTCTCGATCCAACTTTATATCAGGAAATCATCGCGTGAACGGAGCCGATAGAGACTGTTCCGGTGCCTCCCGCCCTCAGGGTAATTTACTTGAATTCACTCATTGCACAACTGCCTCATTTGACCATGGCCCACAGGAAGAAATAGATTTTACACCTTGACCTGATGCACATGCTCATGAATGCAGCAAAGAATGCACAGAACAGTGCTGTTCTTACAGCATGGAATACATGCTGGCATTTTGTATTCTTTTCTTTTCTTTTTTAATTTTTTTAACATTTATTTATTTTTGAGACAGAGAGAGAGCATGAACAGGGGAGGGTCAGAGAAAGAGGGAGACACAGAATCTGAAACAGGCTCCAGGCTCTGAGCTGTCAGCACAGAGCCCGACACGGGGCTTGAACCCATGGACCGCGAGATCATGACCTGAGCCGAAGTCAGATGCTTAACCGACTGAGCCACCCAGGCGCCCCTTGTATTCTTTTCTAATGCTCTGCTGTTTGATGGTTTTAATGCTGGTCTTGACCCACTAAGCTGTTTTCCAATCCACTAATGGTCACAATATGAAGTCCGAAAGAATTTCTTCTACCGTAATCACCCTTCTCATATACAGAGACGGTGAACTTGAGGGACGTGACTGTGTCTCAGGCAGTTTGGTATTATTCTCAATGCCTGGCACCTGTTGGCATGCAGCAATGTTTGTGAGGTGAACCTAACAAGAATAAAGCTGGTGCACATCATGTCACCACTTTGCAAAGAATCTTGGAATATATTCTCATTATCAGCTCTGCCTGACACAACTTGAAAGAGGAAATGACTTCAAATGCATGCAGGATATAGATGCCTTCACTGAGATAAGCTATGTAGAATCGCGTAACTGTATCATTTATTCGGTTTTTTTAAATCGGTCTTTAACATGTTATGGTGTTAATAATCATGGTTGAATATCAAGTGACTGGTGTTTTGCAATGAATTTGCAAAACAGATTTTGAGTTAGCTTTCCCCTTGGTGTCATCCAGTCTGATTCGCTCCTTCCAGCAAAGGAGCAGCGAAGGCAGCAAAGGCAGCGAAGGCAGTCAAGCAGTCCTAGTTTATTGAGCCTTTACTAACTCACAGAGAGATGAAATATCGTGCAGAAGATCATCCGGGTAGAAAGGAGCAGAACTGGAATTCACCACCAGCACCCACACGTTTAGCCACTGGGCCTAGAAGTTCAAAAACAGGGAACATTGTGAACATTTTGAACCCCCTCAAAAGGGGGCTTAAAATATATTTTTAAAAATTTCTGAAGCTAATACTTTGGGACATTAGTTAATTCTAATTCTATGCAACATCAGTCCAATGAGATGTGCCTAGAAACAGGGCTCACCACCAAAGAGTTTGAGAAAATCCTATTATGGTTTGCCTCCGTCTCTGAAACCGTAAGAGATTCTTAAATACAGAGAACAAACTCCGAGTTGATGGGGGGTGGAAGAGAGGGGAAAATGGGCGTGGGCAAGGAGGAGGGCACTTGTTGGGATGAGCCCTGGGTGCTGTATGGAGGTGATGAATCACAGGAATCTACTCCAAAGCCAAGAGCACACGGTGTACGCTGTATGTTGGCCAACTTGACAATAAATTATATTAAGAAAAGGAAAAAAGAAAATACTCTTTGCCTTATCTTCTCTCCTGAAGATTCCCAATGGATATCAGCTTCCTAAAGACCTGAGAGGTCCTGTAGCAAGCAGACCTGATTCAGTTTGTTTAACTGAGAGTTTCTCCAACCTAATTGTCCATAAAACTACTAGTCCTCTAACCAGCTGGCCAGAACTTTCGAGGGACTGTTCTCAGAAATGCTGAGCTAGGCATGTAGACCCAAGTTGGAAAATGGCCTCCTGTTGGAGGCCGCAAACCAGAGATAGAGTCTATGTGAATCTCACAGTGTTTTGGGTAATATTTTCATTTATTGATAATACTTCCGAATTGATCAAGTTGACAATATTTTAAAATGATAAAATTTGAACACAGATCCATGTTTCGGACCTTTCTGGGAAGTGGGAAGTTTCGTCCTGTGTTCTCAGATAGAATGTGAGTTGTGGCTGCCCCTGGGGATGGGACATTTACTCTCCAGCCCATCCAGTCCCCACCCCTCCCTTGTTCCCAACAGTGTGGCATGGGGGTTGTCCTTTGCTAGAACACCTACATTATTATTTTCTTGTGGTAGGGCTGAGAGTAAAGTGAAATATCTCCATCACAGACCACTTTCCTTCCTTCCTAGCACTTATCACAATTTCAAGCTACTTAGGGGGGCACCTGGATGGCTCAGTCGGTTCAGCATCTGACTTCAGCTCAGGTCATGATCTCACGGTTCCTGAGCTTGAGCCCCACGTCGGGCTCTGTGCTGACAGCTCGGAGCCTGAAGGCTGCTTCCGATTCTGTCTCCATCTCTCTGCCCCTCACCTGCTCACGCTCTCTCTGTCTCTGTCTCCAATATAAATAAATAAATAAGCATTAAAAACATTTTTTAAGTAAATAAAGCTACTTAGGTGACCGTCTGGTTAATAAACTCTAAATCCAGCCCGAGAGGCAGGTGTGGTATAATAAAAACAGGAAGCGTGAATGCTTTCATTTATTCATTCAACAAACATCCAAGTACTTTCTTTGTGTCAGGAGTGATTTTAGGGCAGATAGTATGGTGTACCTCACGACAGCTTTCATTCCAATGAAGAGAGCAAGAGCGAATACGAAAATAAACAAGCAGATAGTTCCAAGGGTAGAAAAAGGGCTGTGAATTAAATCGGTAGCGTTTTGAGACAGAAAGTAGATTGGAGAGGTGGCTGACGATTAAACGGGTAGAGGTAGGGCCCAGGAGTTTGGTCTAATCTAGAAATTCAGGGAAAAGGATGGGACTTTTTTTTTCTCTCTTTCTGCACAAGGCCAAACCATTCTTAGGTCTACAACCTAATTTTGGCAACATGCAAAACAGTTTTCTTGTTACTGAGAAGTGTTTGTTAAGCAGATGACAAACATATTCTAGGCTGTGGGTCATTAGCTTTTAGATTTTGAAATACTTTTTTTTTTTTTAAGCTGGATGTTTTCCCTGTAATAAATATGAAATGCCATGATCACTCTGGAACTTGTACATGTTGAAACTGATCGTGGAACAGAAGAATCTTCCACAAATCCCTTTTGCCCGATGTGACTTGCCCTGGGAATCCCTCCCCACCCACGCTTTGCCCACAGCAAATGTATTTTTCCATTTTATATCATATGCAGTGGCCTTTAAGCAGATGCCGAGTCGTGCGTCCTTAAGAATATCCCCAAAGCAATGACTGCTGAGGACGAAAAGAAGGAGAAGCAGGAAAAGACCATTTCATTGCTTAATTCTCTACCCACATTTCACTTGCCATTGGAAATCAAGTTGACAAATTCACTTACCCCTCAAGTACAGAGAAGTTCTGAGAGAGAAAATGGAAAACCCTTATTCACAGCAAGCAGGTGTGAATTGCTTTCTTTGATAGATTTCTTTCCACCCTCCGTCTCTGACCACAATACACAACCACTTTATTTAATCTTATAAATACAATATCTCTGCATCAGTCAACACGACGGATTAATGAGGCTGTACTACGTATAGGTGCTGTGTTTGGCTTTTGCTGCTGAGATACGAGATGAGTTCTTAATACCCTGAGGTTAGGTCTACAGAGTATTAAAGCAGGTGGTGATCTTACGATTTACAATAAAGAGCATCACACTGGATAGCTGGTGAGCCTAGCCCGATTCAATTAGTGTAAGCGGATAAAATGAACAATATTGCCTCTCTTCTCCCAAAAAAGGGGTTGGAAAGTGGATAAGTGGAACGTTTTTAGATCTGTGTCATGCAGCTTAAATTCTCCTCTTCGAAAACATGCCAGAAGACAAAGAAAAGACAGCTTTCACGTTTCCATACTTTTATATTATTTTATATTGCCCTCTGACATCTTTGGTAATTTCTTAATCCACTCCCCGGATCATTAGGAAGCTTGTTTCAACCACGGCACTTTAACAGTACACAATTTTAAAGTCTCAAAGCAGCGTGCGTTTGGAATGAGCAGTTTGACATCTCGGAATGTATTGAGAAAAAGGGCAAAATTTTATCCGCAAGACTTTTTTCTTTTTTTAATTCCAGCAACGTCTATAAGGGCAGCGTTGGGAAGGTCGAAACGATCCAGTAAACGCGTTGTTCTGTTGATTATGGCACACCCTTGCACTGGGCATCAAAGGCCGGCATGACATAGAGATGGAATGGGCGACCTGTGAAGGGCAATGTTAAACGAGGAGAGCGGGTTTCAAAATAGGAAAAGATGCCCTTAGGGTAAAAAGCATGTGTGCCCGCCTGCCCACACATATTCGTCCTTCCGGAACCCAAAGAGGGGTGTGGAATGAAAAAAACTGCACATTGTGAGTAGCAGTCTGTCGCTTTCAGTAACGGGATGATGGGTGCACTTTACATTTTTACTCCTCTCATCTACATGCACTGCCTGGTAAGGTTATACAGGACCACAGTCTAGGAAATTTCCCGATCCCTCCACTAGGCTGCGCTGTGAGGCTTGAGGCCCCCCCCCCCCCCCCCCCCCCCCCCCCCCCCGGGGTTGCACCACAACCGGGAGAAAGGCTGCTGGTAGTGACAGTTTCCACTAGGTTATTTTTTCTTCACGGTAATTCCGGAACTATGCAATTCAGAGCTAGTGTGCCAATTCCTTGTTCAGAAATAACCCCCACTTATTAAATCGGCTTACAACGAGTGCGTAGTAACCTCCAGTAGGGGATGAGCAAGAGGAATTTTGCGGTATCGGATGGGCAGTCTTTGAAGCCCTTCCATGATTAGCATTCCTTAGGCGCTGTGTTCTTTCCCTATTTTTGCCAAAGCTCAAACGGTGCGAAGGCATTTCTTTACCAGCTGATGTGAATTTGGGCAGGAATAGTGGGAAAAATAAAAATTAGCTACAATGGTAAACTCTCCTTAGGTGGCTTGGAGCTTCCTAGTAACACAAAGGAAATGTATATGATATAGACGTATATAATATATGCAATATAGACGTATATAACATATGTAACATATATGTACCCCGATTGGCTTAGGAAAATTTGAAGTTCCACGGAAACGTTTTCCGTAGACTTCGGTTTTGCAGTTCCTTCCTGCTTGTTGATTCATTCGCTTTCCCTTTTAGGCAAAAGGCAAGATAAATTCTACCTTCAAGAATTAACCACATTCCATTTTTCTCCCTCCGTCTGACAATGGCTCCATGCAGGTGACGGGGCTCTCAGAAGAAGACGGTCTGGAGACCATTGCTGCCTGGCACATGATGCCCTTTGTGCTGTCGGGGCATCCAAGTGGGAGAGGAAAGAGACCTTTCCCTTTTATCCTAGGCAGCATGTGGCTCAAATTTCTAACAGATGGAAAGGAATGGAGTGATGGGTTTCTGTACCATTCGGTGTTTTCCAGACAAATTTTCCTGTGTTAAACTGTACGCTAAGTGCCGATTCCAGGTACAGCATTCGAACCGAAACCAGTGACACGCCGTCAGAGGTAAAGCTAGAAGAGGGAGACATTTATCACTAATAGCTCCAGACAAGGCTTTTATGGCCTTGACCCCTCTGCCTTATGTTTTCACTTTGACGATGTAGGCCTTGCTTAAAGAGGCTGAAATCCAGCTGACAATTTACAGTTGAAGGAAGGTGCCAGAAGTTCCATATGGGTTTTATTATAGACAATCAAATTATGATAAGGCGGCATTATTTTTCAACATGACAAATTGTGATCACTTAACTAGTGTTCCTGTCTGTTTGCCCTTTGAAGGCAACAGCAAGGGGGGAACCTAGGCTTCTTCCACACGGATGAAAAACAAGCTGACAGCACGAACACCTGTTTGTATGAAAGAAGTTTCCAGATATTTCCTGAGGAACGTTTGTGCTTTGGTCTAAAATGTCTGGTGCTGAGAATGATCTGGAGGCCTGATGAGAATAGCAAAGACATATTCGTAGTTAGGAGCAAAGATCATTCCACAAATAACTCAATATTTGAGGCATCATCTTCCCAACTGTGTTTAGTTTCACCCTCTGAGTGTTTGGGTTTTGTTTGTTTTTTTTTTTTAATTTGGTATTAGTCGTCTACGTTTTAATTTTGGTTGTTATAGGTCATACCCGGCTCAAAATAAGAAATTGTAAGACGGTGTGCTTGTGTCCCAGTGCTACTCCTGTAGATAACTGCTGTGCATTTTTGAATGTATCCTTCCAGGGTTTCTTTGGATGTACGTAAGCAAATACAAGCGTAAATTCTTATTCCTTTTTCTTTACACAGAAAATAATATAATACACACTCTGTTCTATTCCACGCTTTTTTTTCCCCAGTCGACACCGTATCAATATCTGTACACCCTCCCCATTTCTAACACTTGTGTAGTAATCCACTGTGTGGATGTGCGATGATCTATTTCACCAGGACGCTGGGAATGACGTTGGGCTGGTTTCCGAACATTGGCTAATTGCCTCACTGCGGTGAACGGCCTCATGCCTCTGTGTATTCACACGTGTGTGAACTGACTTTTAGAGTCAACTCTTAGAAGTGGAATTGCTAGAGAAAAGAGTCCGTTCTTTTGAAAATTATTGGTAGGGGCTCCTGAGTGACTCAGCCGGTTGAACGTCCGACTTCGGCTCAGGTCATGCTCTCATGGCTCGTGGGCTTGAGCCCCAAGCTGGGCTCTGTGCTGACAGCTCAGAGCCTGGAGCCGGCTTCGGATTCTGTGTCTCCCTCTCTCTCTGCCCT
Organism: Panthera leo; assembly: GCF_018350215.1. Lineage (NCBI taxonomy): Eukaryota > Metazoa > Chordata > Mammalia > Carnivora > Felidae > Panthera > Panthera leo. Next base: position 8,444,883 of record NC_056681.1, read on the forward strand.
TCCCCGACTCACGCTCTGTCTCTCAAAAATGAATAAAAATTTAAAAAAATTAAAAAACATATTGATAGATAATGCCAAATTGCCCTCAATCAGGACAGAATTAATTTATATTCCAATCATCACTTACAACAGTGCCTGCTTCCCAAACCAGCCTCCCAATGGAATGTTTTCAAACATTTGGATTTTTTTTTTTTAAATCTCAATCTTTCCTTTTATGGCCTCTGGATTTTGAGTCATAGTTACAAAAGACTTCTCAACGCAAAATTATAAAATATATACTTTTTTTGGTGTTTTCTTCTAGTGTTTTTATCCATTTGGATTTTGTCCTGGTATAGGATTGAGTTAGGACACTGTGTTAATTTGTTTTCAGATGACCACCTCGTTGTCCCTCTCTCTTTTATTGAGCAATCCTTCACTTCAAAGAGATCTGAGGTGTCATTTTTATCATACGCTAAATTCTCACATATCTTTGGGTAAGTCATGTTGCATAGCAAGGAAAAGAAATAGACAAGAGAAACTAAAATAGGAAAACCCTTGGTAGAAAGATATTTAAGTAAACACCGGAAGAAAGGGAGTTGTTTAAGGCAATGTAGAAGACAGCCTACACGTTTTTTGCTTCTGGAATAATTTGGGCTCAGAGTCAAACTCCAGCTCTACTCTATGACCATACACAAGTTATTTATTGTTGTCATGCATCAATTTTTTCATCAGTAAAAAAAAATGTGTATAGTACATACTTCATGAAATCGTAACAACTAAATGGGGCCTTTTAAACTAGTTTCTTAGGGCTGGACACATAAAGCTTGGTCATTTTTATTATTTCCATAGGCATTTCTTTTCCTCATTATACGTTCCTCAAAGAATTCATGGCTACAAAATATTCCATCACATGGAACGTATGTTTTTTGTTTTTTTTTTTTAATTTTTTTTTTCAACGTTTTTTATTTATTTTTGGGACAGAGAGAGACAGAGCATGAACGGGGGAGGGGCAGAGAGAGAGGGAGACACAGAATCTGAAACAGGCTCCAGGCTCCGAGCCATCAGCCCAGAGCCTGACGCGGGGCTCGAACTCACGGACCGCGAGATCGTGACCTGGCTGAAGTCGGATGCTTAACCGACTGCACCACCCAGGCGCCCCACATGGAACGTATGTTAATTCCTACATGTAGAAATGTAGGCTAATGTAGCTTAGAGGTTAATCTCACATGTTAATGCCACATGCTAATTTATCGATCTATTCCAGAATTGTTGGACTTTTTATTGGTTCTTCATTCTTACTCTTCCAGAACTACCCTACAATGCTTTTTTAAAATTTTTAAATCTTGGAGCGCCTGGGTGGCTCAGTTGGTTAAGCATCTGACTTTGGCTCAGGTCATGATCTCACAGTTCGTGAGTTCGAGCCCCGCGTCAGGCTCTGTGCTGACAACTCAGAGACTGGAGCCTCCCTTGGATTCTGTGTGTCTGTCTCTCTCTGCCCCTCCCCATCTCATGCACACACACACACACACACACACACACACACACTCTCTGTCTCTCTCTCTCTCTCTCTCAAAAATAAATAAACATTAAAACAATACACTTAAATTTTTTTTATCTTGAAATTATAGATTCATATGTAGTTGTAAGAAGTAGTACAAAGAAATCCCTTCATCCAGGGTCCCTCAGTGGTAACATCTTGTGAAACTATGATACAATAACACAACCAGGATATTGGCATTGATACAATCCCATGGAGAACATTCCCACCAAGACAAGGACACGTCATGTTGCCCTTTTATAGGCTCATCCCCTTCCCTACCGTATCCACCCTTCCGTTAACTTCTGGCAACCACTCATCTGCTCTCTCTTTCTATAGTTAGGTCATTTCTAGAATGGTATGTGTACTCTTGGGACAGGCAGGATCCTCTGAAGACTCATCAAGGTCACGGATGCTATTAATTGATACTGTTCCTCTCCTTCCTTTTTTATTGCTGAATACCCTTCCATGCTACAGATAGACCACATTGTCTTTAATGGTTCATTCATTGAAACACATCTGGTTGTTTCCAGTTTGGGGCTATTCCAAACTAAGTTGCTATAAACTTTCCTGTGGAAGCAAGTGTGAATATATGTCTTCATATATTTTTTGTGAATATATGTCTTCATTTTACTGGTTAGAAAAAACCCAGGAGTACAGTTGTTAGGTTGTATTGTAGCTGTGTATTGAGTAAGAAACTGCTAAACCCTTTTCCAGACAGGCTGTATCATTTTATGTGCCCACCAGCAAGCAATGTGTGTGTGATCTAGTTTTTCTGCCTCCTTGTAAGCATTTTTCTTTTTTGTTTTTTGGTTTTTTTGGAGGGGGGTGGGGTGGGGTCAGTGACTGCTGGTATTTCCAGGTTGCTGGCTCCATTTCCAGGTCTAGAATCTATGAGGCAAAAAGAAATCCCAGGAACTCCCCACCATATGGTTCCTCCAGTCTGTAGCTGGTCTACCTGCCCCTGTCCACCTGGCAGAGAGAAAGCAGGGATTGGTTTTTCCATTTTGCTTACTGGGAGGATAAGGAAACATTCGTATTCTCCATCTTTCTGGAAGCAGAGTTATGTTTGTTTTAAAAGCCAGGCTAAGAAGAAACAATTATTTCAAGAGAAGGGCTCAAGTTCAAGCCGAGGATTTCAATTTGAAAGGCCATAAAGCTGTCACTGGGGAAGAGCCCCTGGCAGACAAACCATCTCCTCGCACTGAGCAGGAGGGTCTACGGGGTCTCATCTCTCAGCTGCTGTCCAAGACTTGAGACACTGCTGCCCCCGGGGAAATCAGGGAGGCGGAGGGAAGCATCTTCAGAGATGTCTGGAGAAGACGCCATGGGGCCGAGGACAAAGCTGGAGGACTCCTGGAGTCCGTCCCTGGAGTTCTGTTGAGCCGTGTCTCCTCCATTCAGACTGCTCTGTCCTGGGCAAGGAGGTACAAATGGCTATCTGCTGCCTTCCTCAGAGGGTAGCCATCATGGCGGGCTTTCCCTGATGACCACCTCGACCCATGAGCACCACTTGACCTTCTACCAATCCGTTTCCCCTTCATTGACTTCACTGTGTTCCCTTTTATTTCCAGGGAGTTCAGTAAGTGTTCCCTGTGTGTCTAGCCCTGGAGAAGAATCATCGCCTCTTCCTCCCTGCAGGAAGAGCCCATCTGGGAGCTGGCAGACCCTTCTAGATGCAGACTCTTTCACTCACTGTGAGGAGCACTGGGAGCCCATGGGCTGTGGGGCCAGAGGGGCTCAGAGCAGCTGGCCTAACCTGGAGGTCAGCACCCCCCACCCCCGGCAGAATAGACACCTCCCCCACCCCCACACATAACCTTCTTGGAGGATTTCACCCAGTGACTAATTCACCCTCTGTTCTTTGATCTTCTTCATGTTTTCTCTTGCAGTCTTCACTTCCTGAGTCATGAAGTTCACTTATTGGTCCCTCTGTATTTTTGTTGGGTTTTGCTTTGCCTCCCTGCTGGAATGTCAGCTGTCTGAGAACACGGCTGTGTGTGTCTCCCTCACGGCTGTATTCCCAGCGAATGTGTCCATTTGGGGCACCCGGTAGACGTTCGATAAATAGTTTCCTTCCTAACTCTTATGCTGTCATAGATCCCAAACCTTGCAGTGATTCAAAAGTCCAGTCCCATTCGGGAACTCTAATCTCATATCCATTTTCTTTTCTGGAGCCAAGCTCTGATGCCACCTTGGACTTGTAATCTGGAAGGAATAGGATTTTCTCTCTTACTTCTCTGTCCTCAGGTGTGTGAGTTCAGGGAGGAAGGACTGAGAGAAAAGGGCTCTGGTCTTTTTGCCTTGCTGGTGCCATTGTCCTTTCTTGACTGTGCTCATTTTTTCTGGTTTAGGCAACTATAGATCTGGTGGAGCGGGGAGTGTCTGGACTGCCAGCTCCAGAGCCCATGCTAACCCTCCGTGGTCTCTCTGAAGCTTGGGCACAGTCCAAGTTCCCCCACGTAGCACATGACTGAACGGAGATAACTCTGTCCTAGGCAACACCGTAAGTCAGACCCAGTGGGACACCTCTCAATTAGATTTATTCCTTGTACCACTTTCAAAATGGCTCATCGCCCAAAACACCTGTTGGATTATTGGTATAATATTCTTTGTTTCAAGTTTTATTTAAAATTTTCTCTTTATTCTTCTGCACGTCGCTGTCCAGTTTTCCCAGCACGCTTTGCTGAACAGACCATCTTTTTTCCCATTGGATACTCTTTCCTGCCTTGCCGAAGATTAGTTGGTCGTGTATTTGTGGGTCCATTTCTGGGTTCTCTATCCTGTTCCATTGATCTATGTGTGTGTTTTTGTGCCAGTACCGTCCTGTCTTGATGATTACAGCTTTGTAATACAGCTTGAAGCCCAGAATTGTGATGCCACCAGCTTTGGTTTTCTTCGTCAACATGACTTTGGTTATTTGGGGTCTTTTCCGGTTCATACAAATTTTAGGATTGTTTGTTCTAGCTCTGTGAAGAATGCTGGTGTTATTTCGAGAGGAACTATGAATGGATAAAGAAGATGTGGTATATATGTACAATGGAGTATTAATCGGCAATCAAAAAGAATGAAATCTTGCCATTTGCAACGACGTGGATGGAGCTAGAGGGTATTACGCTAAACGAAATTAGTCAGAGAAAGACAAATACCATATGATTTCGCTCATCTGTGGAATTTAAGAAACACAGCGGATGCACATAACAGAAGGGAAGGAAAAATAAGATAAAAACAGTGAGGGAGGAAGACCATCAGAGACTCTCAAAAACAGAGAACAAACTGGGGATTGCTGGAGGGGAGGTGGGGGATGGGCTAAATGGGGGATGGGCATTAAGGAGGGTGCTTGTCGGGATGAGCACTGGGTGTTGTTTGTAAGTGACTGGATTCTACTCCTGAAACCAAGACTACACTGCATGTTAACTAACTTTTTTTTTTTTTTTAATCTCTTTTCACTCAGCTTCACCTAAGCAAAAATATCCACAGTACCAAAGGTCTGGTGCCAGGAATAACATTTTTTTAAAGCACACCAAAGCAATAACTTTCTGTGTGCGCATGCGTAGCACCTAACATGAAATCCCCGTACCTGTAGGTATCTTACCACTCATCCGCTATAAACAACATTTTCAACCATCCTTCCTAACAAGTGAATAAATAATGTTGCTATCACTACATTATACCTTAGAATAAAAAAAATCCAACTCACGTGAAACCTGTTTTTTTTTTTCAAAAGAGCCTCTCTTCCAAAGCAAAACAGTTTCTGCCTGGAATTAACTAGAAAACCCAACAAGCTTGTCAAGGCCACAGCTTTTATCTGCTTTCAGTTTTACAAAGTTCTAGTTCTTTATGAGACATTTCACGAGAAGCACCTCTCCATTTAGAAAGAGTGCTGGGGCTGAGCCAAACCTTGCAGGATACGTGTGTTATTATTACCTTTTAAAATATTCATCAAAATGTATTTTTGTATTTTTATAGCCGTCCCACAAAAGCCCCATTTTTAATGCAGGCTACTCTGGCCCGGCCTCTGGCATTAGGCTAATCTTACGTACATAACCTGCGTCCAAAGTGAGTGCAGAGGAGAACGGGGCACAGAAACTCAGAGAAGGAAACAGATGTCGTGGCCGGCAAGACCCAGAGAGATGTCAGTGGTGGGGGGAGGGGAGGGAAACTCGAGATCAAGCCTGAAGAATGAATGGGTTTGAAGTAACCTGACTTAGGCTAGGGTCACGGCTGTAGAGATGGGGAAAGGAGGACAGGGGTAAGGGCCTCTGGGTGGTTCAGTCGGATGAACCTTGATTTCAGCTCAGGTCACGATCTCATGGTTCGTGAGCTCGATCCCCACATTGGGCTCCGTGCTGAATGTGCAAGGCCTGCTTGGGGTTCTCTCTCCCTCTCTCCTTCTCTCTCTCTCTCTCTGACCCTCTCCCGCTCAATCTCTCTCTCTTTCAAAATAAATAAACTTTAAAAAAATAAAAAAATAAAACAACGGTACTTTTAAAAAGCTGATATGATTCTTACTGTGGAGATTGTGGGAAGTCAAATGGAGGCGTCTCTGGGGCTAACGTACGGATCGTTAGACTAGGTGACCACGGAGTTGGGAAATATTGGCATCATACACAGCCTCTTTGTAGAATTGGGAGAAAAGAGGTTTTGTTCGGGGATGCAACGTGCCCTGCTGTGTTTGTTCCCCTCTGGCTCCAAACAATGTCCCTCCAACTGACTGCAAATGCTGAATATGTTAGAAAGCAGAGGAGGGGAAGGAAGAGTGATTCTCATAAGCTCCCGATTGTTCTGCATCCCCGTGGGCAGAAGAAGTATGGCTGGAATTAGGGGGTAAGGGAGAGAAGGGTGTGAAGCGAAAATATTGCTGTGAGAGTCCACATTCAACAAGTGGAAACTGTGACGACTCTGTTTGACACCTAGGACATAGTTGACAGCAAGGGGAAGGAAGGACAAGAGATCCCGACTGTGAGGTGCTCTGTCCCTGGGGACCCAGAGGAACTGGACGTTGCAAAGGAGGACCCCCAGGCAACAGATACAACAGAGAATCGTAATTCCATCATGAGCTTCTTTAAAACTCTGGTAAGTGTTTTCCTCCCCCTCTTTCCTCAATCCCATTGCTCAAAAGTTTGGTTAATTCTAAGAATAACACGTACTTGGATGTCATTGTATTGAATGGGGTACCATGATGGGGCAGCTGGAACACTGGAGAATGGGGACAAGAGGTGCCTTGCAAGGGGATCATGTCACATCAGAGCTGAGGACCACGATATGAACGTTGGGTGCCCAAACTGTGTGACATGAGCTGTGTTGTCATGGAACTCTACAGTAGTTTCAAGTCTTACGGTCATTGATCATAAACATAGTTGGAAAATAGCTCCTTGAGTTGTGGACCTATCAACGTAGTTTTGCCGCCCAAATGGCTGATAAAACTATAGAAATAATTCCCTATCTTGTTACCTCTAAATCTACTTTAACTGCATAGAGGCAAGGACCCGTGTCTTGTATTGCTTGCTTATCTCTGATTCCTCAAGGAAGCCACAGACAGTCACATGTCAGACATGCAAAAGAGGGCTGAATGAATGAATGAATGAATGATCAAACAGACAGCTGCAGGTGTGTTCGAGTTATTTCCAAAGTCCGAGACTAACTTCAAAAGGTAAAACAAGTCAACAGAACGTGCCACAAACACCAAAGGGTTGTGCGTTTCTTTGGATTGGTGGTAGAATTCATGGAAAATCCGTGGCCTTCCAGGAGGCAGTTTTGAATGTGGTCAAGCCCTTAGTGAATGTGTAAGATCTGATACATTTCGTTATAAAATATTAATGTATTTTAGCTTTTCTATACCTAGAAATTATCCAGAAGTCCGTGGTTTTCTACTGAACTTGGTAGAACTCCTTTCTACTGGAAAGGACTTCTCATTACATTCTTTACCAGCAGAGTGAATTTTACCACCACCCCCCAGAAAAAAAAAAAACAAAGACAAAAAAAAAATGTATCTATGAAATCAAATCACCTTACCTAATGAGCTAGCTATGAGTTTTAATATTTGGTTTTCTTACATTTTAAGGTTTCACCTAACAAAGCTGAAACAAAAAAAGATCTGGAAGATACGGTAGGTAGTTTGAAGGGTGTTCATGCTTGGGTTTGTGTGTAGAGTTGGGTCTGGGTTTGTGTCTGCTGTTTCGCGTCCTGAGTTTTGCGTGTGTGCATGTGTGTGTAGGCACGTGTATACTTACCTATATATTTAGTAATTGAAAAGTGCTATTAGACTGTCTTTAAAACATTTCATTCATGTCAACGATATTTTAATGAAAATTTTAGTGGAAAGCTTGAAATATATGCTAACTCTGGATATATAATGTCACAATAACCAGTTTCTTATATAAAGTAAGAACCGAATACCAGTAACCATATATCATGTTAGTCTTGTTAGCTGTGTATAGAGAGACCCAAGGAATATAGGAATAGGGTACAGAGTATGGAGTAGCCACTGGAAATGAGGAAGAAATGAGACTCAATTGGAAGTAGAAGGAAGCTGCCATATTTCCGGTTTCTAAAAAATACATTCTGTGTCTTTCATGTAATTTGAAAAGAATAAATCACCACAAAGGCAGTTGTTTGGTGAAATGAAATAGTCACCATTGGACTCTTGCCAAAGGAAGGAATGTTTAGAGTTAGAATGCCCTAGAGAGACCGAGTTTTTTCCTGTCTTCCTAGAGATTCAACCAATTCCCCTCAAAATAAATTTTGTTTGGATCAACTACTTTCTAGAGATGTTTTCCTTTACACTTGACAGAACTGATTATCCCTAATGGAACACATGGTTTAACTTTCACGGGAATCGGGAGGAAAGTTTAACTTGGTGACAGATAAGTGTCTTGGGTCCTCCTTTTGATAACGGCTTTGAAAGACACTGGGACCAAATAAATGGCGTGGCCAGCCCGATAACATCTGTTACCAATTTTCGAAGGGGCCAGGTTGTGAAAAGGATCCTGGAATTTATCTCAAGACCTGCGTTTGAGCTCCGGTCCTGCTATGTGGTAGCTGTATGATGTGATCCTAACCTATGTGAATCCAAATTTCAACGTCTGTCAAATCAGGACAACAAAAATTCCATCTCCCCCCCATCCCCCAGCATTGAATGAAAATATGACAATGCCTGGTAAACCACGGAATTCTATTCAAATGCAGGTGATCACGATTTCCATAACTGCTGCAAGACGTATTGAACCACCACTATTACATTTGTATTGTATTGATTGGTCCTTCCAGAATGTTCTTCTTATGTTAGAAAAAAAAAAAAAAAAATATATATATATATATATATATATATATATATGAGGCATCTACATGCATTTCCTTTAAAATTAGTCGTTTGCTGCAAGTCAGCTAGGGTCAAGTTCAATGAATAGTTGCGTCCAAATGTTTCTCTTTTGATTCCGTGTCTTGCATTGTTTAAAGTCACATAGTCAGCACAATAGGCTAAAAACAGTGGGGTATGTGGGCGAATTGTGTGGCTTCTCAAGTGACCTGATGGCGCTAATTCTCTTCCGCTGCTCATACAACAAGACTCTTCCCACCCCAGAATGGGTCCCAACTGCACGTACATAGCTGATAAAATCTCACTACCCTGCCCAGAGAGGTCAAGGTCACTGCTAGTAGAACTGAGTCTCAAAAGCGAGTTTGGTGAATGTAGGTTGTCTATGATACAAACAGATCCCTTTATACAAACCTGCCTTTTTAACATCCTTTCTACTGAAGTTCTTGGATCCTTGCATTTGAAACATCTACACCATTTGTCCATCTTCCCATCTGGCCCAGACGGTTTTTAGCACACTACACGCCCCACACAAAATCCCCCGCCATTTGTAACTCGAGTCAACAATTCTGAATGGTTGTCGCTGGGTTATTTCAGTTCCAATCTCCCCCCACCCCACCCCCACTCTGGCTCTGTGGACTGGCACACAGTAGACACTTTTTTTGCCGGAGAGATCTGCTCGTCTAGAAGTCAGCTGAAATTTTTATGGATGATACTGCTTCCCTGAGGTTTCTAATACTGAATGAAAGATCGTCTGGAGAAAGGAAGCCACTCAAGGCAGTGTTTGCCTTGACTCCAGGATGCAAAAATAAATTGGGTGTCTTCAGGTATTTTTTTCCTTCCCATGTGACAATAGCATTTAAATATTTAGTGCTGTCAAGTAGGGGCTGTGTATCTTCTTTAAATCTGAATATTTTATATCATATAGACAGAGCTTAAATGTCCGGTCCTTGTCTTTAGCAAGTCGTGTTAATCTGGGTCATTTAAGTAGGTCGCCCTGATGAAAACTAAGATGTGCTTGAAATGGACTGTGAATATACTGTGCAGCACATTGTCTCTGAGCGTTTAAGAAAAGAGAGTCATTCACGTGATGTGAATGTTGTGGTTTGGGGATGGGGGGTGCTGTCTCGGCAGTTAATTGTCAAAGCGTTTCAGTGCACTTAAAAACAATGGGAAAAAAATGGATTTTGTCTAAAAACAAAGTTCTAAGCTGTGACCGCTGTTGCCCAAAAGGCATCCAAAGCAGAAAGTGTCTGTGATGGACAAGCTGGGCAGAAGATCTGTGAGATCCAAGCTAAAGCCACCAAGAAAAAGCCCCTGCATAGCCCCAGGCTAGGATTCGCCTTTAGGAAATTCTTTAGGCATAAGGTCTGTATCTTGTTAAATGACAAAGAAAAAAAAAAAAAAAAAAAAAGAACCCTGGTCTTCACCACATGGTACAGGTGGCTGTCCCATGTCCTATGTCCCCTCAGCCCTGCTTCAGGGAAGACAGCCTTGTATGATTGGGATCATTAGAGGGCATTAAAGATTTTGCGAATCAAATTTCAGTGATTATTTTAAATCTCCATAGTTATAAATAAACATCTGGCTAGTTTCTTCCTAGTGTGGACCAGGGTTCTGGAATGATCCTTCTAACTCCGTGTTTCCCAAACGTCGAAAGTATGCATACCATCGCAATCATTTTTGTCAGATTTAGCACGGTTCAGTTGATCTTTTTTATTAAAATGGACTCAATTCCTATTTAAAGGTATCTTTAAAGAAAACTTTTATTACATCATACATGGAAAACTGGAGTCATTTTTCACAAAGAGGTAACCATTAATATGGCTAATTAAAAAATAATGACCTTCTAGCTACCTTGTTTGTGTTAAGCTCTGAATCCAATGCCTTTCTAGCTCCATTAAAATGCAATTTGCCAGCAATAGAAAAATGTTAAAGATATACCGGCACCAGACTGAGCTTTTCCCCGAATGTTCTCAGGAAGATTAAATGCGAGTTGAAAAAAGAAAAGTATTTTTGCCATTTTCATGTTATTAAGCGTTACATGTCCGCACAATCTAAAATTACCTGTGATGCCACCAATGGTATGCTTCCTACGCTTTGGGAAATACTCTTCTAACCTCAAGAAAATAACGTTGTCTTTCTGTGGCCTGTTCCCTCCATTTTCAGTATTAACCAAGCTCATCCTGAGCCCAAATAAAAGCCCAGACAGAACGAAACAGTGAATGAAGGCAGAGCAATTTCTATCTCCGTGTCCTTGGAAAGTGAGGACAACATAGAAGTTAGTTGTGAAGATTTCACTCTCAATTTCTAGGAAGAGACCAGTGTTCGTCTGAAACCATCAGTTAAGATCCCTGAATTGGGCCAGCATGCTTGGACATTGTTTATTTTATTTATTTATTTATTTATTTATTTATTTATCTATCTATCTATCTATTTTATTTTATTTTTTTTAAATATAATTTACTGTCCAATTGGTCTCCATACAACACCCAGTGCTCATCCCAACAAGTGCCCTCCTCCCTGCCCATCACCCACTTTCCCCTCTCCCCCACCCCCCATCTACCCTTAGTTTGTTCTCAGTCCTCAAGAGTCTCTTATGGTTTGCCTCCTTCCCTCTCTGTAACTTCTTTCCCCCCCCCTTCCCCTCCCCATGGTCTTCTGTTATGTTTCTCAAGATCCACACAGGAGTGAAAACATACAGTCTCTGTCTTTCTCTGCCTGACTCATTTCACTCAGCATAATACCCTCCAGTCCCATCCACGTTGCTGCCAATGGCGGGATCTTATTCTTTCTCATTGCCAAGTAATATTCCATTGTATATATAAACCACATCTTCTTTATCCATTCGTTGGACATATGTTTAAAACATCAACCATTCTCCACTAGGTTGAATGAACTTGTTAAAAAAACTTCCCCAGCTGGATGTTAGAGTCCCAGGACGGTGTATGCAAAGAAAGGCTCCATAGAAAGATCTCCTGGCTGCATCTGTTTTTGCATAAGCAAACCGTGTTATGAAGCCACGCTTTAATTTCCGTACAGGCTTATTTTGTTTTGTAAAGACAGAGAGGGTGGAGTGATAGAAATTACGGGGCGGGGGGGGCGGGGGGGGGAGGGTGGAGATTAAAAAGTGGTGCTACTCTGTGTGAGAGACAATTTGGTAATTGCTAGCGAAATGTGTCATAGACCTTATGCAAAGCAATCCAGCTGAATTCCCACCCAGAGCTTCTGTGAGGAGGGGGCCCTGAAAGTTTACAAAACGTATGACTTTCCCCCTCATGTCTGCATTTCATTAGGAAATTCATTTCATGCACAGCAAAGTTTCATGTCTCCAGAATCTCTTCCCTCCACACAAAGGGGACCACCCAAGTTCAGTATTCCTAAGGTTTCTCCCCCGATCATTGGTCTCACATCCTGCCACTGCCTTGCATTTCGGGCAAAGATAGGATTCGGGAAATACTGGCAAGAAGAGGTGCCCCTCCCTGGGATTCTGTAATGCCAACACAAGGACTGTAAGATTTTGCCTTGAGTTACGTTCAGTCTATTTTTTGTGTAAAAGTAAAGGAGATAACTCTCAAATGTTCTCAATTCTCATTTTTGCAGGAGTTTGGTAGAACTTACTGGCTTTTACCTCCTTTTTCTTCGTTTGTCATCCAAACAGAGAGAGAAATAGGGCCATTAAGACCAACCAGCCAGATTGTGGCATGATTATAGGAGCTGTGCCACTCACCCTCAATTTCATTGGAACCCAGGACAGAAAAGAGGAAATCCAAGCAAATTCAGGGATTAAACACCGTCTTCTGGTTTTGCTATTAAAAAAAAAATGCAGTGGTTACCAGTCGTGATCAACTCCTAGACTCATTTCTCTGTATCTCAATTTTTCTTTCTATAAGAAGAATTTTCTTAAAAATTTTTTTTTCTTGGTTTAAAAAAGTAGGGAGGCCAGGAGTTAAAAAGTGAAATAAGCTTATTGTTATAAATAATAAGAGTGTCAGCTTTGCTGAATCAGGATCTTTTTCTCTTGGCTTCGTCACATGCTATGCTTCGGAATCAAACTTTTTCACATGTTCTTCTAACATTGAACATGACAACATGCACACAAAGCAAGGCATTGTTTTAGGACTTTTTTTGCCATGCCCAGGAATGCTCCTCTCCCCACTCAGGTTTTCCTGATGTCCGCCCTCTCTGCAGGGCAGCTAAAATTTTAGTAGCTGGCTCATTTAATTCATAAGCTCTGCCATACGGTCATTGTTTTCCACTTCAGTGTAATGTTTATATCTTACTAACCCCTCTCCTCTCCCACACCCAGATGTGAAGACATATTAGGGAAGAAGGTAAGGTCATCTGAAATGCAATCTCCAAATCTAATGTTAGAATTTCATACGTGGGGTTGCCAGATAACCTACAGATACTCCGCCAAATTCAAATTTCAGATAAACAGCAAATAATTTTTTAGTATAAAGATAAATATGTCCCGGGGACCTATGTTCTGATGCCTCAGAATTTTTCTTTGTTGATCTGAAATGCAAATGGACAGGGTATCTTATATTCTCATTACTGAGAGTGTTTGCTGTATTTGGCCTATCTGAATCCATCCAGGAGATTGACTCCAAAAAACACAGAGTTTTTGTAATCTCTTCCATAATGCAGACAGAGTATTAATTCAGTTTATGCTGGCAGAACGCCATCTGGGGCACTTCGTTGGGAAGTGAGGAGATGGGTGGGCAAGGAGAAAAGACTACTAGTAGCCTATGACCCCATAGCCCAGTAAGGAGGGGCAGGGTGGGTAGAAACACAACATAACAGGATCCCGTGTAGACGTTGCTCTCCAGTCCTTTCTAGACAATTATTTAGCTATTTATTTAATGCCTATCTTATGCCAGACACTGGGCCTGATGGGAGCTAGGGATATAATGCTGACCAAAGCAATGGCTCTTACCCTCAGAGCTCATGGTCTGGCCAGGGAGGTGCCTATTCAATGAACAATTACACAAATATACTAGTTATATTATTCTATATATAATAGAGTTATCCTCTTGCGATGTTTTTTTCAAGGGTCTCTGGGTACTTTCCCAGTGTAAAGAGAAGAGGAGTACCCATCAGTTTCCCAATGAAACTGATGGGTGTAGATGTGTTTCTCAATTTTTTTGTCATTCTCACCTTCTGGCCATGAAGCTTTTTTTTAGACATTTTCTCCCTGGCTGCATACGATAGCACAGGGAGTGGGGAGACCTTAGTTCATTAGAGGCAAGGTATTATAGGGGAGCTGGTAAGAGTTTGGGTGTGGGTATCAGACTCCCTGGATTTTGATGTCAACTCTGCCCCCTTTTTAGTGTAGTCGTAGGGAAGTTTTTTTTTTTTTTTTTAACAACCTGGGACCAACATTTCCTTCACTGTAAAATGAACATAGTAATTAGTTCCTTCCTCGTAGAGCTATTGTTAGTACATTCAATCCCTTAGAGCAGTGCCTGGCACAGGTACCTTTTCTTAAAAGTTAAGTTTTATTAAAAGCTGCAAGTTGGAGATTATGTCCCTTATGCCTATACCTTCTTTATGTCCCTTATACCTCCTTTAATGTCTAATCTGGACTAGTGAAATATACGTTTATAATAGGAACGCGGATGTATCGGAGGTACCTCTTCAAGATGTTTTTACTGGTGGGAACATGACCAAAACCACTTGAAGGGCACTCGATATGAACTAACAACATTCTAACAGCAAAGTGCCTCCTACGAGCACCCTGATCCCTACTGACTTACAAGAACATGGTATCGTTTTTTGCAAAAGGAAAATAACTTGACTTTTTCCAAAATTTTAACACAAATCCACATTCACATAGAATATTTGCAAGTACAGAAAATTGTGAAAAAGAAAACTAACATGCATAACCCCAGCCTGTATTTATAAAAAAAGAACCCTTTTGCTTTTGGAATCCTGACCTCACTTTAATTTTTACTTCTTTTTTTACTCTACAGGGTGCTGAAAAGCCACCTGTCCCGTCACCTGACGTCCAGTCAGACAAAGCTAACTTTATATCCCAGGAGACCAGAGGGACGGCCAAGAATCCTACATCCTCTGAAACAGCGAAGGAAGCCCCCAAGGAAAAGGGGGCACCCACCTCTCTGCCTCTGAGCAAACTGTTCTGGAAAAAGGTAAGTTCTATTTTCAAGACTTGGGGACACTTTGGGGCTAGGAAGACTTGAGAAACTATTTCAACTGGGCCAATTCATGTGCTCACAAAGCACGCAGTTTATTTTTCTTCTCCCAAATGACTCAACTAGCCATTGAGTTGAAGACTTGTAATTTACTCCTGGGAAGAATGAAATGCCTGTCGTGTCATGTGCATATGTTTCACGGGAAAGGAAAGGAAATAAACAAGCAGATTTTTTCATTCTTGGAGTTATTCCGGCTCGTGACAGGCAGTTGTGGTATTTGGTGACTTCATTTTCTTACTAACATGGCTTAGTAGTCTGGCTTCTTCCTGGATTCCTCCGAGCACTCTCACTCCCGCGAGCTGAACCACCTCTGGGCTCCCTCCCTCTTTCCCCTGCAAGATATAATCTGTCATTAGGAACCACTAAGGCTCACTCTCCTTTTAGAAAACCAAGGTGTCCACCATTCTCCACCAGGGCAGGGCACACAGCGTGCTCTGTGATAGGGGCATTCACACCACCGTCCGATCTTTTTCCCTCTAGAATTAAGGTGGCGTGCAAGGGAGTGTGGTGGGTGGGGCTGAGTCAGTCTGAGAGCTATTCCTTGATCATCGTTGTTGAGCAAACCCCAGCTGCCACACATGTTCAGAACTCTTGCCTCTTTTAAATGTGGCCAAAGGATGAGCAAGAAGCCGTGGGTGAGACAGTGGAATATAATTCATAGAGCTGAAAGAGATCTAATTAGTAATTTCATCAAAACATCCACGCAAAACGTGCAAAACTTGGCACGCAATACAAGGCAGGTGATTAATACAGATGCCCCTGTGGTGTTCGTTGTATTCTTTGGTCCAGAATCCAGCTGGATTTCTGGAACTCTTCCCTGTTTGTTTTCTGTTGCACAGATATCTTTCTTCTGGGTCCTGCCCAAAACACAAACTCTAATACTTAATGAAAACTTTGGGTGATGTCATTTGGCATCCTGTTCTGGTCTCCTTCCTTCCCAGCCGCCAATTACTTACTTTTAAAAAAGCTTTTATCACCAATACAAGGCAGGGAACAGTTCCCGAGTGAATCAGATGTGCAGTTTGGTGGCCAGGAAGATGACTTAGGCAACCCGTACTCAAACATTTTTATTTAAACAATTATACATATTTAAAGTGCATTAGAAAAACTGAGCCAGCACATTAAACTCAAGATTTAATATATGTGTTGTTCAAGGTGAGACTATAGATGTTTAGCTTAAGAAGCAATCCTATTAAAAAGGAACTGTTACCTGATCATAAATTTGGATCCTTCAAGGAGCGACACTGAGACAGAATTGATGTGCAGTAGATTTATTGGAGGCAAGCGGCATGAAGGATAAAGGACAGGGGATAGGAGTAGGTAGAGAGAGACTTCACACCATAGTGAGGGTCTGACACAGGAGAAGAGAGACAGGGAAGGAAGGCGGAGAAGGTCAGAAAAGCCATGGACTCAGGGTGGCGCTGAGCCAACGGGAAATCCCAGAGCAGAGCTTGCCCACGAGGAGTCGTATGTTGAGCAAGAATGGCCCAGTACCCTGCCGTGCTCAGTCATTGCCTGGGAGCGTGGCCTCAACATTAACTCGGTAGCGGATGCCGAAGAGGTGTGGGTGGGAAGCTCTCCCAGCAGGGAAACGGCACACTCCGTGGCTGCCGCAGAAGGTACACGAAATGTGGCCAAGACCATGCAGGAGGCTGGCAAGTGACGGAAGTCTGAGGAACGCTGATTGGCGGCAGACAGATCTGACTCTGGGTCCGATGAGCCCGGATGAGCAGCCTCAGTTTCAAAATTTGTAAAATGCAAATAATAAGGGTACCTAGACGGAGAAATGAAGACTAGATAAAAAGAATGCCCACAAACCCCCTAACACCATGCCTAGCACAAAAGTGGCCGATGACAGGGGTCTGGGTGGCTCAGTCGGTTGAGCCTCTGACTCTCGATCTCAGCTCTGGTCACGATCTCATGGTTTGTGGGATCAAGCCCTGTGTCAGGCTGTGCACTGACAGCACAGAGCCTGCTTGGGATTCTCTCCCTCCCTCTCTCTCCGCTCTTCCCCTGCTCATGCACATGCCCTCTCTCTTTCAAAATAAATGAATAAACTTTCAAAAAAAGGTGGCCAATGAATTGTCCTTCTGACCTATGTCATTTGTCTCCTGCGTGTTCAGGAGGGGACACACTTCATCTTTCTATACCCTCCAGTTTGGAGAAGCTGCTAAGCTACTGAGCTTCAAATACTTTATTTTTCCTTATCTTTGGGGTCTCTGAGGGATATATTGGTTCCTTTTTGAAATTCAAGCTATTTCCATTGAAGAAAAAACAGGACCAGTTGACATTCATCCCCCTAATGATCAGATTTCATATAGGTCAGTCTCATTGGTTTTTTTCCTTTTCCTCGATTATCTGGCTTTATTTCTTGAGTAGATTATAAAAATAATGAAGAGACACTAAAACCCAGTCACCGGTAAATCTTGTTTTTCTTTCTTCCACCTAATCAGGAAGACAGCTCTAGATGAAAGTAAAACACAGGCAAGATTCACTCATGCAAGAGTATTTTTAGCTTCTTTCTTTGTGCTGAGTTTTTTTGTGCTAAGTGCTGGGTGCTAAGGCATTGAAAAGATAGAGCGAACAGACTGGTCCCCTTGTGTAGCTGAAAATCTCATGGGGGGATGTATGCTTTAGTAGAAAACAAAATGAAGACCTCTGTTTTCTTTAAATTAGAAAGCACTTGATTATAAAATCACTGTTGTAAAAATTTTTGGAAAAGAAACAAAGAGGAATGCTAGAGAATTTTGATATTTCCGCTAACCCAAGCTCTCTTTCTTCTCCTCTTGTAACTGAGAAGCTTTTACACAAACTGACTTTGAAGTGTGTGCGTCCACAATATGAGCATCAGAAATAAAATTCTCCCCTAACACGCTGTGGATATGAGATTATAAGTTATTTTGATTTATAGGCTTGATTGCGAAAGTCATTCTTATTATAAAACAAATATATCAAAAATAACCTTTGAGAAAATTAATTTCAAATGATGTTGTGTTTGCCAAAAACTGTTTCGAATCCAGTGACTGGACTACCTATGCCCTTTATTGTTCTGGGGTCTTTGGTATACCATTTGTTCTGTGACCTCCCAAAAGTTACTCAGCCTCTTTGAGTTTCTTTTTCCTCATCTGTTGAAGGAAAGGGTTGATCTTGAAAGGAAATAGATGATCTTGAAAATTTCTTGTACGTGGCAAGTCTTGCACAACAGACAGAATCAGAAAGTTTGGACACATTGCTTGACCACCGAAAGCCTCTGTTTTCCTTTGTGTAAGTAGGGACGTGTTCATCTCACTGTGTTGTTGTGACAGTCCGATAACTGTACCCAGAGAGACCCTCGGACATAGTAAGGGCTCCACGAACAGTTTTATCATCTCTTCAGGTGTGAACAGTTGCTGGTGATGATCTAAACATCCATGTGTGGCGTTTGATGCCAACAAAAGGCACAAAACAAGACTAAGGCTCGTTTGTACTGCTGTCGAAACACCTAAAGTCCATTTGGGGGAACAAGGCACATACACGTGCCTGCACTTGAAAGTGTGTGTGCACGTGCACCATTAGTAAATGCTGCATTTGAAATCTCTTCAAACGGGTATTTGAAGGTAGATGCACGTATACAATCCGTGTCCACGGCGCAAGAAGACGTATCTGGGAAGGTCGATTCCTTTCTCCCCTCCTCCTGCATAGTGTAAAGGTAAAAATAAACACAGGACTTAGACCAAAATGAACATAGGGAAGAGTTCTTAGCCCGGAAAGCAGCTTTCCCTGCTTTCCTTTGGAGGAGAGGAACGATGGTGTGGGAAAAATAATGGGAGCCCTGAAGTCAAAGAGACACATCATCAAATCTCAGCTCTGACAGTTACTGGCCGTTTGAATGTGATGGGGTGACTTGAATCCCCCCTGCTCCACTTTCCTCAGCTCTGGGGACAGACCGTGGCATCTACTTTCTGTGGTTAGTGGGAGGACTGAGTTGGAGAACGAATGCAAAGTGACTGGCCCTGTTCCAAAACGATGATGTTAGAATCTGGTGTTAATGTGTGGGGTGCAGGTTACAAATGCTGTGGGTGTTTAGAAAAGGGAGCAGTCGGTGTAGGTCAAAACAGACTGAGAGGACTTTGAAAATCCTCTGGATCCTCTGGGTTATCTACTTCAAACACAGATGCCTGCATTTGATCCCAGAACCCACGGGAATCCTGGTTAAGAGAGTCTGGCATATGGCCGGACAATTATGGAAGCACTTGAAAGGCGGGCCGAAACGTCTAAGCTTGAGGAAAGGTCTTAGGGCCACTGTGAAACCAGTGAACTCAGAACAGCTGTCACATGATCAAAATGATGCTTCCAGAAGACCTGCTAGCCACGGGATGTCTGTTAGCTTAAGTGCTACCATGTGATAGGATTTTAAAGAAACATCCTTTCACGAATGTGCTCTTCAAAGGACGGGATCCTTTGCTGTGCGAGTTTATACTGATGAGTTCAGGAGCTGTTTAGGCCCTCGTTCTCAGCAATATAAATGCCCAAGCAGGATCCTTTAGTTTCAAAGTGGGTTTTGGTTGGGATGGTGAAGGAGGCTGGACAGTCCGTAGGCTCAGCAGATAGCAGCCAGATGCCCAGTTCATTGAAGGAGATGAGAAGTTTCTAGTTTGAGATTTGAATGGGAGTCCTGCGCTCCATGTGGCTCCCGATTAGCCCCACACCCTCTTGTGTTCTTCTCATCGGAGAGCTTGGGAACCCAAGGAGCACCTGCCGGCCTGCTGAAATGGGACTTGCGCCGAAAGAGCCCCTCTCGTCTGCTTTGAAGTGAGCCGTTGCATCAGCAGCACCGTCCAGTTTTCGTTCTCGTCTTCCATCTGTCACACCGGACCCCCTGGCCGTGGGAAAGAGCGAATTGCAATTCGGTGCTGCTGGTTGCTCTGCCCGTGGGCTTTCTGCTCGGCGCGAAACGTAAAGAGGAAAGGGGGACACTGCCTGAAGCCTCCAGTTGTCATTGTGTGTTGAGCGCTGGTGCAGGTACCCCTTACATGTGAGATCCAGGCTCGGCTCACAGAACGGGTTCCGTAGAGCTACTGTTGATAAATGGCCCAAGCTGAACATCTCATCTAGAGAGAAAGCAAATCTGGCCGTGGAGAAGGAAGCTCACACAGCTACTACAAAGCGTGACTCAGACCCTTGACGTCTGAGGGTCTTGGAACTTGGTTCTTGGAACCACTTCGACCGCTCCCTAGCTGTACCACCTTGAACAAGTGTCTTCGCCTCCCTGTGGCTCCATTTCTGTCTACGTAAATGACGATCACCCTCCTGACCGCTTGGGGCCACTTCCAGTGCGATGGTGTGTACAAAGCCCCTGCACACACAAGGTAGATGCAGGTGTACGATCCGTGTCCACGGCACAGGGAGACGTATTTGGGAAGGTCGATTTCTTTCTCCCCCCCTCCTGCATAGTTTAAAGGTAAAAATAAACACAGGACTTAGAACAAAATGAACATAGGGAAGAGTTCTTAGCCTGGAATCCAGCTATGAACACCCTAAAATGATGGGCAAAATATTTGGTTCGTGTTTATTTTTCTGGAAAGGGAGTCCAGATCTGCCAAGCAGGTCTCAAAGCGGTCTGCGAACATCACCCCACCACAACCCCTCCCTGCCAAATTTAAGAACAACTGCAAAGATCATCTCCAAAGTTGAAGCTTCGCAAATGGTCGTCATGTAATGGTGGCCTCGACCTTTGACAGCACTGGGGCAATCGCTCCCCTCCTTGAGGCAGTCTGCGTATGACAGAATTACTGTAGGGAGGAATAGTGTTTGAAGTTGGGTGTGTTAGACCCCAGCCTTCTGTGCCTCCAGAGAAGGGTTCCAGCCGGATTCAACTTTGGCATATGATGCCACCGGCCTATGTTGAGGGCTGAAGCAGCTACCGATGCTGGCCACTGCACTACGGTCAGGATAAGGCCAAAGACCCTGCTCGTTACCTCACCACCTATTTGCTCTATGTGTACCATGGGATGGATGTCTCTGGACTTAACTGCCAGAATTTTCCTGAGCGGCTCATTTGTTTTTACCTGACAGCGACTGTGTCTTATGTGATTTTCATCAACAAGCAGAAAATGTTAAGGCAGACGTGTCACTGGCCCACAGCCGAGGCTGTGGTCTGTGTTTTCTGTAGCAACGCTTCTCCCCCACTCCATTCGTGTCCTGGCCGCGTCTGGGTATTTATTTTCCCTTCGTTGCATTTTCAAATACGTAACTATTTATCATCTTGCTGTACCGTGTGATCCCGCGTAAGTCTCTCTCAAGTTCTCTTTGGAACCAGGTGTGCGTAAGCAATTCAGTGTCCAAGAATGGCACCAGAGGGCTGTTGGCCCAAAGAACTCTCCATTTTTTGGTAACATTCTGACTCTTACTTTTGTTTTTATCTTCCCTTTAGTCAGTTAAAGAGGATTCAGTCCCCGCAGGTGCAGAGGAGAATGTAAGTTATGCGTTAAATGGCAGAACCATTTCATTCTCATCTTCCGCATGCTGGACCATTGGGCATTTCAGCTCTGGGGTCCTGTGTTCTTGCATTGCCCCAAGTGTCTCCCATCTGCCGTAGACTCTTTCAGCCTTTCATGTGATAAGGGACCAGTGGGGATAACATTGGGTGAATATTTGCAATGCCTATGAAATCAGCACAAACGAAATCACAAAGTCAGAGCATGCGTTTTTATAATTTGTCGTCATCCAGGGGCTGAAAGAGTCTATCACACTTAAGACCATCCTTCCACTTCCTTAAGGGGCAGTGATGCTGCCCCCTACGCTTCTTCTATCTTGATCGCTCTCTGTTTCCATGGCAACCCAGATTCTCTACTAACTGTGGGCGGTACCCAGGACAGATAGGTGCGTCAAGCATGAGAGCATCTTGCTGCACTTGATGCTAAGACTGTTGTTCTTGGGCGGGAGAACCGACTCCTTGGGTCTACATCTGGGAGACATAGGTTGGACCTCGCTGTCCAAACCCTCCAGACTGTGCGTTCATGTCTAAAGGGGATGGCTCCATAGAGGCACCGCAAAAATGCAGTTTTCCAAAAACATCTTCCAGGGAGATTAATCAATTGTCCTCATGAGTCAGCAGCTTTCTGCTCTGAATGGAGTACAGTCTTGGAAAATTTTACAAGTGGGGATAAGCGAGTTCACAGCTCCTTAAGATAGAAACCGATCATTATCGTTTTGCCAAAGCAAAATATGTTTGGCTCTTTCTAGGTGTCTCTTGTTTGCTAGCCTTGGAGAGAGCTTGTGTTTTCATTTTTATTTAATTGCTGGCATTGAACTGATGTTGAAAATCCAAGTCTGTTCCAGAAATGTTGTCTGTGATGTGGGATGGAAATTAGAATGCTTGTTACAATTCTTGCTAGGAGAAAGGTCTTTCAAATCTGCTTTTTTGTTATTGTAATTGTTTTTCTTTCCCTCCCCCCTCCCTCTTCCTTCCTTCCTTCCTCCCTCCCTCCCTCCCTCCCTTCCTCCCTCCCCCCACCTCTCCTTTCTTCCTTCCTTCTTTTCGTCCTTCCTTCTCTTTCTTTCTTCTTTCTTTCTTTCTTCCCCTTCTCTTATGAGTCAAACTTACGAGCTCAGCAAAGCCCAGATCTTTCATAATTCCCAAAAATTCTCATGAATTTACCAGCTATTTTCTATGGAGCCAAAGCCTCTATTTCAGCAACCTGTGAGGAGGAACAGTGTGAGTCTTTTCCTCCATGAACTTTACATTTAAAAGCTGCAGGTTAACCCTGGGGCATCAGTTAGCATTGAGGTTCTGAGTTTTTTGGAGAGAAACTTCGTTTTGGATGTTTCTGTGCCATTACCTGTTTGAGGAACCCCACATCAATGCAGGGTTGACCTCTGACAAAGAGGAAGTATTTCCTTTTCTAATGTGAAATTCGGAACAGAAATATAAACGTAAACTAAAGTCAAATTACTGATGCCAAAAGAGAACAAAAAAGCTGCTGAAGGTATCAAAGAAAGCAAAATATTTTCTCAAGAAAATGAAGATGCATTATGAAAATGGCTTTAGGTTACTTAGCCCTCAAAAGAACATTTCTGTTTTTAAGCTCCAGCATTTCTTTGTCTGCCTGTTAGTTGGAGGGATGAGGCTAAAAGCAGTGGGTCTTGGGCCCTTTATCCCTAGACTCTGCCCCCTCTTGGACCTCAGTTTACTCATCTCTTAAATGCCCACAATGATATTACCCACCCCTTAGGGTTCTTGCAAGAATTAAGTAAACAATGCATTTAACGTGCATGTTTCAGTGCCCAAAACACAGAAAGCATTCAGTAATTCAGGGGTCTGCAAACAGCAGCTCACAAGCCAATTCCAGCCCATTGCCGTAGGGCCCACAAGCTAAAATTGGTTTTTACATTTGGAATTTTTTTTTAACGTTTCTTTATTATTGAGAGACAGGGAGAGACCGAACAAGAGCAGGGGAGGGGCAGAGAGAGAGGGAGACACAGAATCCGAAGCAGGGTCCAGGCTCCGAGCTGTCAGCACAGAGCCCGACGCGGGGCTCGAACTCACAAACCACGAGATCATGACCTGAGCCGAAGTTGGACGCTTAACCGACTGAGCCACCCAGGCGCCCTGGTTTTTACATTTTGAATCATTGAAATAACTGAAAGAATAATATTTGTGGGGGGGGAGGTGGTGCATAAAAATTTCACCAACTTCACATTTTACTGTTTATGAATAAAGTTTTATTAGAATACAACCACACTCATTCATGTGCATATCACCTGTGGCTGCTTCCCCGCTTCAATGGCAGCGTAGAGTGAGTGCTCCCAGTGATCAGAGATTGTATTTCCTCGAGCAATTCCACATCCTTAAGTGCCCACGTCGAGTGAAGGCATGCATGAAATAATTAGTTTAATTTCCTCCTCCCAAATAAGAGAGATGGCATTAATCAAAACAACGTACAGTTAAAAACAGAACTATTAAGTGTGATTAACCATACTATGAGAGTCCTATCTAGCGACGTCTGGCTAGAATATGGTTGGTTCGTTTTTGTTTTGTTTTGCTTTTTTAAAAACCTGTGGAAGTTTAGCGCTTTTCCTAGAATGTGCTTCGGGTCCTATCAGAAATAAAATCTGCTACAGAGACTAAAGAATCATTCCTCTGTCATCTGAGAATATTTTGGCCCTTGCTTAATTCAATTAATGTGCTAGCTAATGGGGGAAAAAATCTTTCCCTCCCAATGACCTATACCATCAAGGAAATAGGTACTTCTGTTTTTTACCTCTCTTAGGAAGTAACCTCATGGTTGCAAGTGAAAGAAAACCCAACCCAATCTGGATTTGTTTTTGAAAAGGAATTTATTGGCACTCATCACTGGGAAGCAGAATTGGTTTTAAATAAGTCTTGATTCGGGGCTTTCCTGTGGCTCAGCCTTCCTGGCCTGCCTACATTTCCACCTTCCGATGTCACGTCGCCCAGGTCTGAGCAAAGGAGAGATTGGTCCAGTACAAACTCTGCCTGTCCTAGAATCTGTTCTCCTTCATGGACCTACACGGATTCACGTGCTCTATTAATCAGCTTTGGCCAGATTTTGGTGCAAAATCGAAGCCCCACACTGCAGTGGCTTTCAATAGCAAGGATTCTTGTTTTCCTCATTCAGGCTATGCGGCAGCTGTGGGTTCTCTGTGGCTGATCCATGTGGCTCCTTCCTGCTGAGATCTAGACTGAGAAAAACAGCCCCTTCAACAAGGATGTGCAATTGTAGTGACCAAGGGAAGACAGTGCCAGGGGTGAACCATGCAAGGGCTCTGAGACCTTCCGCTCAGTCCGGCTTTCCATCACATCTGCTCACGATACATTTGCCAAAGCACGTCACACAACAATGGGCACAGATCTATAAGCGCTGTACAGGAAGCCAGAGTGAAAAATTGGGAAAATAATACATTCTGCCACATGTTCCCATCCCTAAACTCATATGGCCAATGAGCTAGACCATGTGGATTGGCTTAGATCTGCTCAAGCAACTTCAACTTATGCAGTCTTACAGTTAGGGCGTATTGTTCCCCCAAAGCAAAATGGGGGTTCCATGAAGAGAACGAAGGAGAATAGTTCCTGGGTTGAAAAAGAAAATCTTCGCCCAGTCTTGGTAATCAAATAATCGTGTTATAAATTAAATCAGACAGCATCTTAAAGAGATTCGAAAGTAACAACTGTTAGTATCAATATTTTTGTATTATGGGTGAAGTTTAGGTGGAAGAAATCTGTTTTGCTGTAAATCAGTCTCCAGAACTCGCAGTTCTAGTGAAAACTGTATAATCCAAATGCCAAAAGTAACGATGGTGTAATCTTTGAGGCAAAAAGTGGAAACTTGCTGAAATGTGTGTTCTCTGTCTTAAATGCACTAGCTGTCTTCATGCAAAGTATAATATCCCCTAATGAAGTCAAGCCAATCCACGCGGAAGTATAGCACACATCTGATTTTCACCGCATCCGTCATGCCCCAAATTAAAATGTGCAGATGCAGTTATATATTCTAAAGAAGGAGCGACTTCTTCCAAAGCCTTGGCTGGAAGGATATCGGAAAACTATCCGGACAAAAATCAAATTCTATGTCTGTATATGCAAATTAGCTCCTCACTCAGCTCAAATCCTTCTGGATTTCCACACTGGAAATCGGTGGATTTTCCTTGGCTGCTGAAAGCCAATTTCTTGGCCTGACTTCAAAGCTAATGGGACTCTCTAGAAGTATCGCCCACATCAGCCTTTTTTTTTTTCACCTACCGAAATAGTTATGTTTTGAAGAATGGACTCTGGCCTAGGATTTATGAGTTGATACCACTTGCCATTTGTAAAGGCCCAGCAAGAAAACCATTGGCAATCGAAAGATTGATTGATGAGGTTACCATACAGTCTGATTATTTTATTATGTAATTTTCCCTCCAGGCCCTTACATACAAAAAAAGGAACTCGCTGCTTCAGAGACAGAATAATTCTGAACCCA
The DNA here is from genome assembly GCF_018350215.1 of Panthera leo. Lineage (NCBI taxonomy): Eukaryota > Metazoa > Chordata > Mammalia > Carnivora > Felidae > Panthera > Panthera leo. The sequence goes on from NC_056681.1 coordinate 8,470,890, forward strand.
GATTCAATGAGTCAGACTCTGGTCATTACCGACCTCAGGGTTATTTCCCATTTCTCCACCCTTTTCCCCATGATCTCAGGCAAGGTTGGCAACTACCATACCCACAAAGTATTTGATCATTATTAGTCTAAAACAGTACTCCCATTTTTTTTTCAACAACAATTTGTCTAGGGGTAAGGATGTGACAACTTCTGGCCAGTGCAATGTATGCTAAGGTAGGGAATCAAAATACAGACGTTCGTTTGGAGGAAAGCTTTTGCTGGGAACTTCCTCCATTTTTTAAGACATTGGGTTGAGGATGTCATGCCTGGAACTGTGGCAGCTACTTATATATCCATGAGGTAACAAATAAAAGAGTGAAAATCCAGCATGCCAAAGATGGGAGAACCAAAGGATAGAAGGAACCCATGTTTTTAAAGACATTGTGGAGCCATAGAACCAATCCTAGAACTTCCTACTTTCAGACTGGTTCTGTATCATTACTGGTTAAGCCATATTAGGTATTGGGTTACCGGTCCACAACTCCATCCCCATTGAAATGGCTACTTACCTGTGCTATGACTTTGGCCAAGCCGTTCAGTCATTCACATTCTTCATCTATAGGATAGGGACAATGTTATCTTACTCTGAGCTCTTTAATAATTCAATAACTATTCACTGGGGGGATATATTAAAAATACTCTGCACGATGTCAGGCATGGTAAGAGGTGGTTATTAATATCATCTCTAAAAAATGGGCATGTGCATGGCGGGTGATTCCACATTATTCAGGCCCATGAAATAAACAGCTCTCATAATAGCTCAAGTAACAGCCAGTGGTGTTAACTGAGTGCTTGTTATGTGTCAGGCACCGTTCTAAGAGCTTCACGTGCACTTCCTGGGTTTAATTTTGCAAACCACTTTCTGATGTGTATACTGTCCCCGTCGAGAAGATGGAAACCCCATCGTCTCGATGTCAGGATGTTGAGTAGGGACCTCTGTTTAGAGCCTCCGTAAGGGGTGAGGTCAAGACTTGGAGCCAGGAAGGCACTGCAGGCTGATCTCGTGATCACTAGGTCAGACCGCCTGCCTGTCAGGGTCACCCCGGGACCCTTGTGGCTGAAGGTTCTTTTTCAGAAATGCAACTGAACTGAACCAGGCCCAGATATGGAAACCCATGACCACGTCTGACCACCACTCCCAGTATGTCACCTGGCTTCAATCTCATCCTGGTTTCCCAAGATGGGCCTGGGTCAGGGCAAGGCAGCCCTGCAGCAGGAGAAGCCTCTTCCCAAACATTTGCTGTTTGGCTGTCCAGTGCTTTCATTCTTCCTATGTCTTAAGATGGGACAACTTGGCTTGTGTTCACCCCAGCCCCTGCAGCTCCTTGTTCTCTTATGGTCAATCCATGCCGACCTCCCCTGCTTTGCGTCCTTCAGACTTTCGAGTTGATGACTCCCCAGATCGATTGATGACTTCCCCGTATCTTTGTCGACAGACGGAAGATGCTCGAAGTCATGCTGATGTGTTATGAAATGGAAGGCGGGGAGAGACGGCTGTGATTCAGTTGCTATATTTCAGGCTGGTTCCTCATGCTGATTGGTTAACGGGCACCTCCCTGCTTCGGTTGACAGTGCAGAAATTCAGGGTCTTTCTCAGTCTGGATCCCTGGGGTCACGGGCAAACCAATGGTATATTCTGGATGAACGGAAGGAAGATGATTTCTCCACAGGCATGCTGTGTTTCTAGAAATACCTAAGTTGCCTCCCCCCAACTCCCTGACAGCAAGAACAAGATTCCGAGGAAGGGACGGCGCCTGGCACCAGCAAAGACAAATGCACAGATAACTTTGGCTCTAGAGCAACTGTCTGTGAGGCAGGGGAAGGCAAGCGTGTTGTGCAAAGGGCCGGGCAGTAAATATTGCAGACTTTGCAGGCCACATGTGGTCTCTGTTGCCTACTTTTTCATCTTTTAAAAAAGCATTTTACAACCCCTTAAAAATGTAAAATCCATTTGTAGCTCGGGGCCATACTAAAATAGTCTCTGGGCTGGATTTGGGAGTAGCTTGCCAGCCCCTGCCCGAGGAAACCAAAAAAGAAATTATGAAGCCCTCTCAGGGCCAATTAAATCTGTTGCAGGGATCAGTGCGAAAGCAGAAACTGTTCCAGATGTGACTGGGGCACAGCACAAATGGGGTGAGGCGATGCAAAAAACAGAATTTGGAATCAGAGTGCAGGTGAATGGGATCTTCCATCCAAACCCTGCATTGCTGGCCATCTCTTGTCCCCCATGGACATCCAGGGGGCACTGAGCTCACTAGGTACCTCACTGGGGGCCGTAAGGAACTTGGCCAATTATCTTGCCAAGTTTGGTTTTCTTCTGAAAGCGTGAATTTCAGTAAAGAAACAATGGCAAATGACCGGCCCTGGGGTGGGGTGGGAAGTAAGTTTAGGAGGAAGCCCAGTCTGTTCAATCCAGTGTGGCTTTCATCCTATCCTTTCCGCAGAGACGACGAATTCTCCACAGTTGCAGGTAAATGTAGGGCACGTGATGGGAGATGTCACGGTCACCGTCTCTGAGGGTGGACCCTTAAGGAAACGATTCACTCCTGATTTTTACACAGGCTAGGTGTAGGTCACCTTGATGGCAGACCAAAGAGGCGGGCCTCCTGGAAGGGAGGGGCGTTGAGTATGTGATGGACGGCAGTCCCCAAGAGGGGCTTTCTGTCGAAGCCTTGAACCTCAGGCAGGAGGAATCTCGCTACTCCCAAGTCAGTGGATTTGGCATTTTTTTAGAAGTTGGCTGTTTGACAGCACATTATATGGCGGCACCTGGGTGGCTCAGTACGTTGAACATCTGACTCTTGATTTCGGCTCAGGCCATGATCTCATGGTTCATGAGATCGAGCCCGAGTCTGGCTCTGTGCTATCAGCAAGGAGGAGCCTGCTTGATTCTCTCTCTCCTTCTCTCTCTCTGTCCTTCCCCTGCTGGCATTCCCTCTCTCTCTCTCTCTCTCTCAAAATAAATAAATATAAAAGAAAAAGAAAGCCCACTATATGACATGAGCATTACTTCTGGAAGATGTGCCTGCGTAGAAATGATCGTTGGCTCAAACCTGTAGCTACTCTGTGAAGAAGGGGGGACCAGGACCCCACTTCCTAAAGCCTCTTTTGGGGAATGTCTTTTTATTCACTGTCTTATTACCTGGCAAAATAATCCAGGTGGTGTGTGAATCACCAGTAGAGGTTGTAAAGTCCGAGGAAGTAGAATCAGCCTTACGAACGGTGGATCTCAACGAGGAAGGAGATACCACACCTGAACCCACAGAAGTAAAACTCAAAAGAGACGACCCCAGACCACCAAGAACCTCCCTGATGGCGTTTCTCAGACAAATGGTAAGCCACCTGCTTCCAGCACAGGAAACCTGAAATACCCAGATCAGCTTCCGAGAGCGAAGGACCCGAGCATCGTAGGTGGGGTGAGACACAACTGTGGGTGGTGTAGATGGGATATAAGTGGAATCTGAAAATTCGCTTTCATCCCTCTGACTCCATCACAGAGAAAGTCTCAGGTTATTGCTAATATTCCTTAATCTCTCCTTGACTCCTGCCAACTCCCTCTTTAACAAAGACAGAGCTGGCCTTGGGTCCTGAGCTGTGGTAGCCAACCGCACCTACCTGGAAGTCAGTATTGTTGTTCACTTTTAATTTAATTTATTTTTAAAGTCTCCTTCTGTGTATGGCAAATGATATTATTTTTCTCATTATGGTAATGACATGCTGTTTCCTTTGAAAATCTGTATATTTACATAAAGAACATAAGGCATTGTTTAGAGGACCAGGTAATAAATAGGCCAAGTTACATGTTGACGTTAGAAAAATTCTGAAAGTGACATGTGAGTCACACAAATGTGGACAAAGCCGATTTATAAATAGTTCCAGTTATAAAGTGGCAACCTAATTTCTAATAGCGAGCACGTACAACTCGTTCCGTGCTTTTAGCTTGTATAAAATGGAAAGAATGTGGGCAGACGTGTTTTGGTGTCTATGAAGTGTCATGTACATGAAATAACTAAACATCCAAGAACTTAAATAATATAATGCAACAAAACCCAACTTGGTTGGAAGACAAAAAACAAAAACCCATGTAAAAGGTCATTGGTTTAATTCTCTTTTAATGAAAAACAAGAATTTCATTATAGTGTGCCGTTATTTTCAGGAGTCTTTGGGAGTTTAATCCTTTGAGAGAGCAACTCTCTGGTTTCACAGGCTCAGCCTGTTAAGAAGTTCTTTCTGGTCCACAACACAACACAACACAACACAACACAACACAGCACCACACAGCACAACGCAAAACCCATGCCAATGGGAGCTGAGGCATATTAAGGAGAACCCTGCCAGAAATTGTTGACAGGATTCATTTTCTCTTATCAGTGGATTCTCAGAGAGTAGGAAGTATACAGTAAGTAGCAATCAGCCTGTATGGCTGGGACTCCATGTACATTCCTTGTCATTTACTCTGCAATTTGGCGCTAAAAATGGGGATCAAGATCTGAGATTTTTCAACCAATTTTTATGCTATGTCAGGAAAGAAAAGAACATTTGGCCCGTTTCTGGCAACCCATCTACATTACAAATGGGATCCCCAAATAGCTCATCATAACATTGAGAGCGATCCAACTTTCCCATTTCTGGATGGAGTTGAGAGATACCCTCCCCCACCTCCCCGATAGCAAAGAGCATGATTTTCTCTTCCAAATAACCAACCTGAGACTTCTTTACTTAAAAGACAAGAAAATGCAAGAGATTCCAAATAAGGCATGAAAGACATCTAAACCACTCACTACATCCGTTCGAAACAAATCCTTAAATTCTAATGAGGTCTCACATTACTTAAATTCATCCTCCAGAGCTATCCTTTAGAGGTTTCTCGGGGATATTTTCTAGCAATACAACCTGGGTACCTCTGAACTGTTAGGGGAACAAACTGGAAACAAAAGAGTCTTTTCTAATTAATTCTCCCTAGGACAGGGATAGGAGTAGAGGAAGACACATTTTTCCCCAGCAACCCTCAGTGGATTCATAGCATCAGGTCTTATAACGTCCATTGTTCTTAGTATCTACCGTGCATAGAAAGAGTTATGTCTGGAAGCCTGAACATTCTTCCCTTCTATTAAGGTTTGAACTCCAAACCTTCCATGATTTGGGGGATTCTTCCTAAAAATTCCAGATATCCTAATGATTTTTGTCTTGCAGTCTGCTTTGTTTTCCTTATAACAATATATTATCATTGTGAATAATTCAAATACACAGAAGACATGGCTTTCCAGCTCACCACATCCCCATCACTTCCTCTTGTCACACCCAGCCCAGTTCTCTCATTTATGTCACTGTCCCTGTCCCTCGGGGTATTTGGGGTTGCATCCCCAATGTAAAGCCACCTCGTTCTTTACAGCAACTTCACTGAATCCCATCGTCTAGATTTATCGTACTCAGATTAACCATTGCTCTCTTGATGGACATTTGATTTGTTTCCCATTTGTGGGACTTCATTTATGTATTTATTCAGCAAATAATTGTTGAGTACCCCCTACATTCTAGACACCGGGATACAACAGTGACCATAAATAGACGTGGCCCCTGTCCTCATAGAGAATAAGGCCTAATAAGGAAAACGGGTGTTTATTTTAATCCTAGGCCATAGGCAGTGAGCACACACCATGTGTCTCACACACACGATCAAGGTGCTTTGCGGACCTGCATGAACGTCCTTGTACACTTACCTTTATGCCTCTGTGTCATTATCCCCACAGCATGCAATCTTGGCTGTTGGCTTCAGCAATCGTTTTCAGGAAACACTTTTAGCTAACGTTTCATGACTTCCAAACTAATCTGAAGTGCGGATTTATGCAGTAAATCCAAACCAAACCCTGCAGTAAGGACCTGAAAATACAGACAACATCCGACTCATCACTGAGCTCTTTATTTTTTATTTTTTGAGCCAAATAAGTGAATGTGTCAAACTGATTTGCTGCCCCATGGCAATGTGACTCATGGTTGCATATTTCTTTTAAACTAAGCGCATTGCCCAGTTCACTTCTAAGAGATGTTTTTCTTTCCGGAAATTAACCTCTCGTAAAAATAGAAATGAAGAGAATATCATTTTTCAAATAAGTATACTTCAGGGAAAATAAACAGAGTCACATAAAGTCCTTGCACTGCATTTGACACACGTAGATATATGCCACTTCACGAAAATCCAATGGGCTCCTCCAGATTTTCAAAATACTTGCAAGAAATAGCTAAGACATCTGTCGTGCCCTACATAGGACAAGATCCTTATATGTATTAATTCAACTGTATGTCAAGAGATTGGGTATTTGAAGTGACAATGTATTTTTATAAAGTGAGTGGGTGGAGAATTATATTCATGCGCCCGCAAACCTCATAGGCAGATGAAACCATAAAGGTGGTGGATAGAAATACAGAGATAGAGATTTATAATTTGTCAATATTAATAACACCCTGTCCTGGAAAAGTGCTTTTCCTCCTCCAAACCATTATCACACGCTGTTTCATTTAATCCTCCTCCTGTCTTTTTCTTTAGACCATTAGTTTTGTAAGAAGTCTTTGTATTAAGACTATGAGCCTTAATATTGGGCAAATGTAAGACCGAAGGGGGAGACAGCCACGCAATAATGGTCTTTTGTGGCTTACATTCAATCTATAAATCTAGTAAAGCCTGTTGAAATGTACCCTCTGGAGGAAAAAGGGGATGGTTTGTGATGGTAATTGTAAAACAAAACAAAAACAAAAACAAAAACCAAAAACAGCAGTCTCCTAGCTAAAGTTCTTGATCTCAGATTCTTCCCTGAGTATTGAACTATGAACACGCAGTTTCTCTTCAAGAAAAGGTTTCTGAAAGTAGCATTTGTGTGGGCAATTCCTGTCTCCACAGCAGCTGGCATTCCTTCCTACCCTTAAAGGGGATTCTGTGGCCATTTGGCACTCTCGGTTAATAATAATAATTAGTAAGAATGGCTGCTGTTTATGTATCACGTGCAGGCAGCATGGCCGGCACTATGCTAGCACATTGCTTGCGTTATCTCATTCATTAATGTAAAAACTCTGTGCAACACATTCCTGCCCCTCTGTGCTCAGAAGGGCATGAGGACTCAGAGTGTTTTAAGTGATCTGGTCAGGATCACAGAGCCGGTAAATGGCAGAGCCAGAATTCAAACTCAGGTTTTTGTTCATTCTAAAGCTTACTCTTATACTCATGTTATTGCGGCTTCCTGTGCTCCTGGAAAGTGATTTTCTGTGAGAGTAAAAGGAGGTAGAACAACCATCACCCCGTTTTTGTGATTCTCCTAGTAGTGTTTCCTGGGGAAACATCTTTCTGTGCTGGGCTTATCTGAAATTACAACAAGGCAAGAGAGGGGAGAATTAATACATGATTTGCATAAAGCTCGGATGTACGTTTTCTGAATATATTTGTCATTAGAATGAGAATTTACCTTGGCTGTGTAATTTTGTCTGATTGTCCAATTCCGTTTCAAGTGAGCATCTTGATAAAACACAAAGGTTGGGACGCATAGCCTTTGTTGATTCTGGATATTTCTAGCCAGTGTAGTTCCTTAGATTTGTTCCAATGAGGCAGAGCTAGTAAACAGTCTTGCTGATAGACTCACACTAAATTAAAATATCTGCCCAATTCTTTTTTTTTAATGTTTATTTGTTTTTTGGGTTTTTTTTGAGAGAGAGAGAGAGAGAGAGATTGCGAGAGAGAGATCAATCATGAATGGGGGAGGGGCAGAGAGAGAGAGGAAGACAGAGAAGCCCAAGCTCCATACTGTCAGTGAAGAGCCGATGCGGGGCTCAAACTCATGAATGGTGAGATCATGACCTGAACTGAAGTCAAGAGTCAGACGCTTAATCAACTAAGCCACTCAGGCGCCCCATCTTCCCAATTCTTTTAAATCTCAACTTCAGTGGGATTAGAGATCCATCAAAATACACTTGTGTTCCTTTCAAAAAAAATGTGAAGTGACCACCAAACATTTCCACTAGAATTTTGACTAAGTAATATATGTCGGAGATGCCTCAAATGTTCCTTAGAGTATCAAGCTATAGGAATGCGTGACACGGTGAAAGAAATAAAAATGACTTTATTACTATGCAAAGCTTGGATGTCACAACCAGATTCCATCTCAACACCGCAGGCTGGATGCCCTAAGGTGCTGTACTTTGGCTCTCATGAATAAAAATAAAGCTCTGGAAGAAAGTTGCTCGGTACTGAACTAGAAAATATCTGAAATTACTTGGTGGTCTTCAAACTGTTCTTTAAAGTATTAGATAGATAGTCCCTGAAAAAATGTGGGGTTCCTTTCAACAGTAGCTCTATTTTTGACAGCTGGAGAAAATGAGCGTCTGTGGTTATGGTCTTTGGACTACAAAGCCCAAAGTGAACTATTTGAATTGGTCTCTGAAAGAGGACTCAGCAAAGAGGAAAGAAGAGGGATAGAAAGAAAATGAAGGAAGGGAGGGAGGGAGGAAGGAAATTGTTCTTAACTGCTGTTATTGAAAGTACCTCAAATGGACCGAATAAGACCCTTAGTCTAAACTCACCATACAGTCACCTTTGATTAATACAGCTTTATCTGCCTCAAAATGAGAGAAAACAGAAAAACCATAGAAAAGCTTGAGGTATTCCCTTCTTCTTTTTTTTTTTTTTTTTTAAGAAACTGAACTTCTTTGCCATGATCTCCCTGGCAGCCTGAGGGGCTGTTTTCAGGACGCTTGCCTAGACCCACCGCTGCCAAGAAAGCTTCCTGATTCAATCCAATTTCTCCTCCAAAGGTTAGCAAGGAAAGGGATGGAAAAAAAACAGATCAAAACCTTAAGCTGGCAGGGGACCTACCAGATACCAAATTGAAGCCACTGAAGAGAAGTTACGAGTCTCTCTCAGGGAGGAAAGGTGGCACCAGGGCTGTGCCTCCCAGTGTCCATTCAGGTTTAGCTTAAAAAGCCACTTTGTGTGTTTGGCTGCCTGTTTTTGCCATTCAGAATTACCTGACCAACTAATGAATTTGTGACTCCATATTTCAAAGGACGCCAGGGAACGTGTTTGGGCAGGAAGGGCTCCTAATGACGGCCTGAATTCTGGAGGCAAAGGAAATCCCAAAGCGGTAAAACCTTTGGATGGGGCGAGGAGGCTGACTGAACTGTTTATAGGGAGAGAAACTGTAAGCAAGAGACTCCATTTCTTTTTCTACATGTTCTCAAGCAAAACTGGCCCTTGTAGAGCAATGGAAAAGACTCAAGAGGAAGAAAAAAAACCCACTTTCCATCTACAAGGATCTAAAGTTTATGTAGAGGACAAACAGATCTTTCTTTGCCTTTGGGTTGAACACCTTGGTGAAGCCCATGAGGTAATGTCCCTAAGAAAAGTATCTGGAACTTCCAGATCCCAGGGGTTCAGGCTGAAGAAAGATCGCTCCCATTCCTAACCAATTAAAAAGCTTGCATCAAGGTTCTATGCTATGCCAAGCTCTGTAAAGGTTGTTTCTGAGGTAGGAAAGGACCTGGAAATTCCCATTCTGTGTGAAACCACTGACGGTCCTAGTGGGACTACTGAATCAGAGCAGTACCAAGTAATATTTAAAGATGAGCATGATTGACCTCTGAGGGTGGGCACGTCCCACAGACCTCCCTATTGGAGATTCGTCAACCCGCATCTTATCCAAGCTCCTGCCATTTTTCTAAATTGGGGAGCTTCATAGTGGACGCTCGATACATATGGGTTCATTGAATGGTATCTCCTGCCTTATAGGGGAGGCAGTTAAGAGGGTGGAATAGAGTGATTGCCCGGAGTCACATCCTGACTCCCTAACATGCTAGTTCCGTGACCCATGCTAGTTTCTCTGAGCTTCCATTTTCTTGACTATAAAACGAGGAAAAGAACACTATTCCTCTATCTTGAGGCTCTGCATGATGAATAAATGAACCAGTGTGGGTTACTGCCTCACTGGAGCGCCTAACCCTTAGTAAGCACTCCAGGAAAAGTTAGCTTTCATAAATAACAATTTTTATTATCTTTACTAATAGGACTACCATACCCCAGATGACAGAGGCATATAATATTAATCGATCAAAAAATTATTTGAGTGCCTTTGATGTTGTTAACTGTTCTCTGATGCAGGTGTTATGGATCCTTGCCATCTGCTGGCAGAACAGCTAAGATAGTTAACAGTGGGATCTGAAGTCTTCCTGTTTGCCCCCCATTGCTTAACCTGTTTCCTACACCCCCTCCCTCCAGCAGGGGAGGAGGAGATGATTAGCGATGACTTAGTGGTTTAATGTGGGAATGAAACCTGAGTCAAAATTGTTGATAAGAGCGGAGCAGTTCATTACCGGATTTCTTAGGTGCTTTATCGGGCAACGGGCATCGGGCACAGAGCATCACCGAGTCCATAGTTGAACCTGCAGTCCCCAGTATTGGTCGGCGTTTGTCTATACCAGTTAGCTGAAAGCAGTGATGCTCACACTGAGACGTGTCTCACCTGAAGGGCTTGTCAAGTACAGGTGGCTCGGCCCCAGCCCTGAGAGTTTCTGACTCTGTGGATCTGGAGTGGTTCTCAAGAATTGGTACGTCTAACAAACTCCCAAGTGATGCTGAAAGCTGTGGTCCCAGGAACGTGCTTTTAGAGCCTTTCGCCGAGAGTCAGTTTTAAGGAGCCAAACCTATGAATTCAGCCTGTCCAGCTCTGTCACTGATGCCACAGGCCACAGGGGTCACTAAAATGGAAAAGAGGGTGTTCCACATGCCCCATGTCTCTGCTAGAGGAAAAAACACAAGGAAACATCACCACCTATGTGTTACCAAGAAAAGCCTACCAATGGTTTAATTGTTCATTCATTCAATACATTCAGCCACCTCCTGGTTCCAACATTAGCACACTGATCATCATTTATTTATCCCAGAATTCCCTAACCCCAGGGTTTAAGACTTACGTTGTTGTTGTGATTTGGGGAAGCCAACACTCGAATGTAATCGGACTCTGGTTGGAAGCCACATGGAAATCACGCATCTCAGTTGGTCTAGTTGGTCTTCCAACTGCAGAAGTTGACGTTGCATCTCAATCATGAATGACCGAGGTCAGCCATTCCAGAACTCCCCTTGCCTTGTCCATGTTGCTGTGCTTGTAGTAGCTGAAAGGCCATTGTCTGTTTGTTATTTTAGTCAGTGAAAGGGGATGAAGGGATCACCCACTCAGAAGAAATAAATGGGAAAGACTCCAGCTGTCAAGTAAGTGACCTGTCAACTCTGTTCGGTGGTGGGGTTAGCCTGCATGCTCTTACTTCTTTCTAGCCTAGTTCCCAATGCAATTCTCAACCACAAGGCGGCTCATTTACCGACTCTAGGTTGAGCGCTTGCTGTACCTGAGGCACTGTCTTGGGCTCTACAGACACATGCACGAACAGGCTCGAGTTTTCAGCTATTTCTTATTTAACACTTACTTTTCCACCTCTTCTCCACAGAGCAAACCCCTTCCCATCCTTCAAGTCTTGTCCTGAATGTCCCCTCCTCAAAGAGATGTCCTATTTCCACCCATCATTGTTGTGTCTTGTTCTTTTACTTCGTGGAATTTATGACACGTTGTAGTAAGTCATCTGTCTACTCGTTATCCGTCTCCTCTACCCCTTTCTTTCTGTGTCTGGAGCAAGGGAGGGGCCTCTTCTAATTTTCCATCACACTGCGTGGTGCCTGGCATATAGTAGGAGCTATTTCTTTGAAAAACGAGTGAAGAAACATGGGATCGTGTGGTTTTTTCCATTATTTTCTCCACTCTAGAGAAACACAGCTAAGACATGTTGATAACTCCACATATTCATTTCTTTAAATGGGGTCATCTCATGCTCCATACCCTATTTTATAACCTGCACTCTTTCTTCACTTAAAAACACACCTCCACGAAAATCTCAACAAGTATCCTTCAACTAATTTTTGCAACACAGAGAACTGGTTAAGAACAGAGCTGCTGGCTCAGATTGCCTGCGTTTGAACCCTGGCTTTGCTATCTTTTACCTGTGTGACTGAAAACAAATTACCCAATGTCTCCGTGCCTCAGTTTCCTCACCTATATCACAGAGCTAGGAAAAGCACTGCCTCACGGCACTGTCATACTTAGATGAGTCAGTGCACGTAAAGCACCTGGAAGTCCCAGCACGGAGGACGCGATGAATGTTAGTGGCCGTGCGAATCAGCACGGGCTGCCATACCAACTGTCATAGATGGAGTGGTTTAACAACGGAAATTTGTTTTCTCACAGTTTTGGAGACTGGAAAATCCAAGATCAGGATGCCAGCAATGGTTTGGTTCCTGGTGAGGAGAGCTCCTTCCTGGCTTTCTCATAGCCACCTTCTCACTATGTCCTCACATGGTGGCTTTTATAGGGACACTAATCCTATTGATCAGGGCCCCATCCTTCTGACCCCAGTTAACCTTAATTACTTTCTTACTCCAAATACTTTCACACTGGGGGTTAGGGCTTCAGTCTGGGGAGCCATAGCAGTTGCTATTGTTTTGTTACTGTTACTTATTATGCGGCTGATAAGAAATTACCACCCTACAGTATTTGTTCTTATCACACACGCAAATGGACAGCAGCGACTACCATTCATTATATTTCCATGACCATAATACTTGGATTATCCTATATATTCCAACAGGGAATATATTGCTTTTTGCTGCATTCAAATTATTTCTGTTTTTCTTTTTCAACTTCCTGCTGTGCTTGTCCCCAAACGTGTTCTCCGGACCCACTGGGTCCGGACCTCACTGGGAACCCAACACTCCTCGAGTTAACTATCTTGGAAACACAATACATGTACTTTATTCCATATGAAAGTTTTAAACATAATTGTACATTTTTGTCTAGAATGTGAACGTGAAACAGTTTTGCCGATCGTCTTGGATGCAGACTTGAGGAGACAGATGTGTGATCCTTGAGAGAATGATAAATGCTTTGTTTAATTTGGGGGATGGGAAGAGACATTCTCTGTTCCCTTCAGAATTGTCCTCTCAGAGTTACAAAAAGTCTCGGGTGATGATTCTAGGAAAAGGAGCCCAAGGCAACTCCCAGTTGAGGTGTGCCTCAGGGTCTGAATCAAACGGGATGTTCCCATGACCTTGTCCCCCAACTACCAGCCAGTGTCACTCAGTTCTACAAGAGGATACACTCAAGATGGCTCAGATGAGAATAATTTGTGTGATAAATCCTGAGACAGAGTCAAATCCCAAGCAAAGATTTTAAATCATCTACATTTAATGACGAAGCAATCATCGCACAGTTTAGATTCTTAGCTTACTCTGAATGTAAGGAACCAGCCATCTGTTATTTCCAGGAGTTAGTGTCTAAGCCATTAAAAAGAACATTTAAGCCCTAATAGCAGTGGTGTAATTATGCGGTAAATGGACCTGATCCACTGAAAGCGCCCCTCCTGAAAAAAATCAATGTCCCGTGAAAGCTATTGACGTGTGGGCACTTCTCACTCCCCACCCCGCAATGATTTGCCGAGGGAAATAGTGTAGAAACATCTGGAAGGCAAGTTGCCGGTCATCCATTCAACCCTTTTTGGTGGAGACTTACTATGTGTCAGACGAGGTGCTGGGGATAAAGCCACGGAGGACAGAAGAGTGCTGTTCTCCAGAGCTCCCCTTCCAGCAGAGGGAGGCAGACGGAACGTTCTCAAGTGAGCCAAGAAACCCCCAAGATTAATGCAAGCATGAAGGAAACACAGCCGTGTTTTGTAAGAGAGGGGTAGATTGTCTAAACAGGGGCCACTGCCCCAGGGAGGTGACATCTAAGCTGAGACTTGACGGGAAAGAAGTGGCTGTCACGTCAAGCCCCGCAAACGTCCTGAGCAGGAATTACAGCAAACGTGAGGCCCCCGTTTTGAGAATAAGCTTGTTCACGGAAGAAGAGGAGACCGTGTGGTCGGAGCAGAAGGAACAGAGGAAAAAGGGATTAGAGGCGAGGTTGGGGAGGCCCAGGGACACTCCACTCAACAAACATTTGCCGAGTCCCTTGTCTGCCCCCGGCTCTCGGACCCACACGGAAAGAATCTGTCAGGAAGGATCACCGTGGACAACGTTGGGTTGGGATGACGGACTCTTCTCAGTCGGCCTGGGTACGCACCATGAGGTACGATGAGGCCACCGTGAGGTACGATGTCTTCTGTGACTGCCCCACAGATGAGGAAGCTGAGAGACCCAACAATTCATTCCAGGTCACCCAGCAAGGGTGTGAAGGGACCCAGAGCCCACCGTGTGCTTTCGGCTGCAGACGCTAAGCCCTTAGCCAATAAGTGGATCTCAAATCTTCTATACGACAAAAACTGTCAACGCGGTGAGCAGGTGGCTTGTGGCCTTTCTGAAGAGCATCACGGCGGGCGTTTCTGTCTCCTTGTGCAAGGGTACCTGCTCTTGGGGCTTTGTTGCCCTTGGACCTCTGTGTCTTGACTTTTGCTACGACTTTGGCACATGGGGTCTGACGGAATCGCTCAGCATCTTTGGGATGCCCTGGGTGTTTCCTTTCTCCAAGGAATCCTGCCCTCCACGGGGCTGCGACCTACGGAGCCTTTGGGGACGGGGCAACCTTCTCTCTTCTTGCTTATTTCTCAGGGCTACACTTGATACTGAGGGGGAACTTTGTCCGAGAACTTCTTAACTGGGGGACAGTATGTAACTTTTACAAATCATAAGTTGTGAGCATGTATTCTGTGTGTCCCATGCGGCCCCCGGGGGTGCTGGGGCTGTGGTTTTCTGTGAGCAGGGCTTTAAAACTTCTTTTAAATAATTTATTTATTTTTAAAATTTACATCCAAGTCAGTTAGCATGTAGTGCCACAATGATTTCAGGAGTAGATTCCTCAGTGCCCCTGACCCATTGAGCCCATCCCCCCTCCCACACTCCCTCCAGGAACCCTCTGTTGGTTCTCCATATTTATGAGTTTCTTATGTTTTGTCCCCCTCCCTGCTTTTATAGTATTTTTGTTTCCCTTCCCTTAGGTTCATCTGTTTTGTATCTTGAAGTCCTCATATGAGTGAAGTCATATGATTTTTGTCTTTCTCTGATAATTTCACTTAGCATAATACCCTCCAGTTCCATCCACATAGTTGCCAATGGCAAGATTTCCTTCTTTCTGATGGCCGAGTAATACTCCATTGTATATATATATATCCCACATCGTCTTTGTCCATTCACCCATCGATGGACATTTGGGCTCTTTCCATACTTTGGCTACTGTTGATGGTGCTGCTATAAACATGGGGGTTCATGTGTCCCTTGGAAACGGCACCCCTGTATCCCGAGGATAAATGCCTAGTAGTGCAATTGCTGGGTTGTAGGGTAGTTCTATTTTTAATTTTTTGAGGACCCCCCCATTCTGTTTTCCAGAGTGGTTGCACCAGTTTGCATTCCCAGGGCCTTAAAGCCTTGAAGTCAGTATCTTAAACTTGACATATTTTGCATTTAAAACAATTCCTTTTCAAGTTTCCATGTGAAAAATACAAGATTTCACAGCACTAGGGCCGCAATCCTGTAGAGCATCTGGCTGGGTCGGAACAGCCATTGCCCCTTTAAACAGGGCATGTGATAAGTCGCCACAATCCCCTCCAACTCCAGTTTTCTCCCCAACATCAAAGCCGGCGTTGCTTGAACTGGTGTTTTTCTTACACTAGAAAAATAGTTCTTATGTCGCTTTCCCAATGGGGGTGTAAAGTCTCCATGTGATTATTCTTACCCCAGGCCTCTGGCATGTTTTAATTTATCTGTGTGGCCCCCAACGATGGGAAAAAGGCTTCTACTTCACAGATATTTTGTTATCTGTAATTTACCTAGCATTTGCTAGAATTTTGGATTTTACAGCTTCCTCCCTCGGAATTATAAGGAACCAAGCAGGATTGCAAAAATTTCTCTGTAGCATGAAAGCTGTACATTCAAAACTAAAAATAAAACACTCCTCTTCTTTCACCACTGTTTTATAAGTGAAAGCACACTTTCACACCAGAAACCACGATAGACGTAATCAGAAGAAAAGAATAGGCATCACCCAGAAAAGAGTTGTAAGTGGAAGAAACGCTCTCAAAGCTGGCTTAAGCTCAAAAGGGCTTCAGGAACAGCTAGATCCAGGGACATATGTGATACCATCAGCTTATAGACTCTTCCTCTCTCTCTCTCTCTCTCTCTCTCTCTCTCTCTCTCCATCTCTCAACTTTGCTTTCCTATTGGCTTCCTTTTCAAGCAGATTTTTTTCCCTAGAGATGGTGCTGGTCTTGGAAGCTACACCTTCAAACCCAATGGAAAGAGGGCCGACCTCTCTCTTGATTGATTTAGCAAAGCTCTGCGATTGGCTCAGTTTCTAATGTGTGTTCAGCCACTCTGAACCAATCACAGCAGCCCAATCACGTGCAAGGCTCTGATATCGCCAGGCCCCAGCCACAGGGGTGGAATAAGTTTGTCTGACATGAAAGAGAGGAAAGGGAATCCTGGTTCCCCAAGGAAAACGCAAGTTGTAGTCCCAGGAGAGGGAGGAAAGAATACTGGCTGGGAAAGCATAAATTAGTGAGTGAATTATTAGATAAACAAATAAACATCCCCTACTGTGACCTTGAACCATAATGAGGATTCGCACATTTTTTCTTAATTTTTTCCCCCATCTCGTCCAGGATGCATGAAAACGTAGACACCCTCCAACACTTGAACACCTCCGTTTTGACACGTTTATTCACCTGCTATGGAGACTTGTCTTGCAGCTACTAAATATGCGTTTTGTTTGAACTTGCTGTAGACATCGGACTCCGCGGAGAAGGTCATCACGCCCCCGGAGCCGGAGCCGGCAGGGGCGGGCCAGAAGGGCAAGGAGGGTTCCTCCAAAGACAAGAAGGTGGCGGCTGAGGGGAACAAGCAGAAGAACAACAAGCAGGACGCCAAAGAGCCCGCCCAGTGTGTGGAGCCGGCCGTGGTGGAGGTGAACTCACTGCAGAACGGGGACAAGTCCCAGAAGAGACCGGAGAAGCGGCGACAGTCCCTCGGCGGCTTCTTTAAGGGCCTGGTAGGTGGATTGTGCGACTCTTCTTTCTGGGATCTTGGGCCGGAAGTGTGGTGCCCGCCTTCAGGGAGGGACTGGCTTGGACATTGGCCCCACAAATACTGACGGAGCACCTTCTATGTGCCAGGTGCTGTGCTAGGCACGCAGAGCGAGGTGGACACAGACATCACCCACCTGCAGGGTGTGGATTGATGGGGGCGGGAGTACTGAGTGCAGGGAGAGCCAGGAGGTGAAGGGAACCTGAGCATGAGGATGTGGCCCTGCCCTGAGGTTGAAAGGAGTATCGGGGAAGGCTTCTCAGAAGAGGTGAGCTCTAAGGTGGGGCCTCAAATTAGCCTGTGCAGGAGGAGGCAAGGGGAGGTCTGAAGGCGCAGTGTGTTCCTGCCTATGGAACAGCAGGTGCGTGGGGGTGCTGGAGAGACAGCACGGAAGCGAAGTTCAGTCTGGCTGGAAGAGAGCATAGGAGGCAGGCACGGGTGGTGATAAGGAGCACCAGGGTTGGTCTGTGGCCAAAGGGAGACCCGAAGTGTTTAAACCAGGAAACTGCTGTGAGCCCGATCTTGGGTGTTGGGGATATACAGGCGACCAAAAATTAGCTCCTTCCTTCCAGAGAGGCCTACACAGGGGTGAGCAGAGGCCAGACATTCAATAATCGATTAACCTTTGGGTTATTTGTGTCTATTCGGTTCTTCTCCGTCTCCTGCCCGAGACTGTTAGCCTTGGGAGGGCAGTGGCCATACTGTCACGGGCAGACGTGCAGTCCTCCGCAGCGTGGTGGGTAGAGCATAGTAGACACCCCGTAAGTGTTTGTTGAACAGATGAAGGCGTAGATGAAGTGAAATACGACGCCGGTAAATGTTTTATTATATAAGTCCTGGCAAACAAGGAGAGTCTAAAGGTCGTTAATCAAATGATAAGCGCGGTAATCAAGCATCCATTCGCAGAAGCCACAAGCGGAGTCATACCTAGACCCCGCGGGAATGTGGCTGGAGCCCATAGAGGAGGGCACGGAAATAACATTGAGAGTAGCCGTGGGGCCGGGGTTCACTGGGGTAACCTTCATGTCGTGATAGAGCTGGGGGTAGGGACATGGTCTAGGATGTGCCCGAGACCAACTGATCGCTCCTGATTGCCCTGGTCCCTGAATATCTGTTGGTATTGTTGACTTCCGACAGATGGAGGCTGGAGAGTCCGATGGTTCCCCTGGGCCCAGCTTTGGTCTCCAAATATCATCTGTGGGAAGCCTGTTAGAAATGCAGCGTCTCGGGCCCCAAGTTTAAAGTCTTAAGATAAATGCCATCACATTTCCATCTGGTCTCAGTGTGTGTATAGAACCTCAATGTGAGGCAATGCCCGAAGTCAAGCTCTGGGGCTGTTTGGAAAAGGGAAGCCTGGCCCAGAGTCCCTCCGTCACCCCCAAGTCTCCAGTGAAAAGCTCTTCTCCAGTTCTTAAGAGGTGAAGGAGACCAACCACCAAAGGAGGGGGTGTCTGAAAGATTGATCGTGCTTTGGGTGGTTTTGCTGGAAAATTTGTCTCCATTCTCAGGTCTTGCTCCTTGGAGAGGAGTGTAAACCCTAATCGCACTTTTCTAGACATTTCCAAACCGACTACTACTTTGGCCCAAAGTTCTGGTTGAACCATTCCCTGCCAAACCACAGTGCACAGGGCAGCATAGGGCATGGGGAGGGTGCTGTTCTAGAAAGGTTCTGAGCTCACGGGCCCAGTCTTTCTTGTTGGTTTTGGTTGGTTTTTTGGGGGGGTTTCTTTTCTTTCTTTTTTCTTTGTTTTGGTCGGAGGCTCATGGGGGTGTTCTCTGCATATCCCCTTACCCATGGCACCCCTGGACGTGACAGGATGGCTCTCGTCCAATGGTTCTGAATCAGTGATTTTATTTGTGGGGGACGCTGGGCAACGTCAGAGACCGATTTGCTCGTCACAACTAGGAGTCAGTGCTATTGGGATGTTGTGGGTAGAGACCAGGGACCTTGCTAAATGTCCCATAGTGCACAGAACAGCCCTCCATGACAAAGAGGTATCCAGCCCAAAGTGCCAATGGTGCCACGTAGGACAGTAGAAAGGACAGAACGGTGCCGAGGAGTCTGTGCCGTGAAGACAGGCAGCTTCACTTACTCGAGTCCTAGACCTACCACTTCCTACCTGGCTGTGTGACCTTGGGCTAATCACGTAACCCCTCAGAGCCTCCGGTGTCCCTTAAGCAAAACTGAGGTGATGATTACAGCTACCATTTGAGGGTTCCCATGAGAATCAAATGCATATATGCCCTACGGGGGGCGCCTGGGTGGCTCAGTCAGTCCCACTCTCGATCTCGGCTCAGGTCATGGTCTCACAGTTGGTGGGTTTGAGCCCCGCGTTGGGCTCTGTGCTGACTGTGTGGAGCCTGCCTGGGATCCTCTCTCTCCCTCTGTCTCTGGCCCTCCCCCGCTCGTGCACTCTGTCTCTCTCAAAATAAATAAATAAACGTAAATACACACACAGACGCACACACACACATGCACACACCCTACTGGATCCAGCACCTGGCACGAAGCAGGAGTTCTGTAGTAGACGCTCTCATCTCCCTGGCAAGTTTTATGGGACCTTCCGTGTGGACTGGAGCTTAACCCCCAGCAAAGGGGGGACATCAGCCCACGTGGCTCTCACCTTAAACCCCCCCCAGGACTCCTTTCCCTGCATTCCCTTCTCCCTCCGTTCACTGCCACCTCTCTCTCTCCCTCCCCAAGACCATCTGCCCCAGTCAGTTCCCCAAGTTCACCGCCAGCCAATCCCTGCTCGCTCTGTGCCCTCCCAGCGAGGTGGTCTCTGCTCCGCTCCTTCCTTCCCCCTCCTCCAGCATGCTGCCTGAATTCTAACAGGGAGCAGCCTCCTGAGCAGTTCATGCGACGTCTGAAAAGAACTGGAAGGAAGCCTTTAGAACTCGGCAGGTGCAGCTGTTTGCAAGCGTTTGGTTTTTGAGCAGAGGGACTTCGTTCACAAAGCAACTGAGAACCTTCACGCGTGTGCGTGCGTGTGCATGTGGGTGTATACACACATACGTGTGGACATAGAAACACATCTACTTGACCAACACGGAGCCCCGATTGCAGGGGGAGTGGGCTCCCCACGCCGTCTTGCCCAAGAACCCCCTAGCTGGTGGCCCCCCCATCTCTGCCCCTGTGGGAGCCCCTGAGACACCTTTATGTAGCGTTAGAAGATTCTGTGCCGTCCCATCTGCACGTCTTACAGAGGAGGCGGTGGCGATTGGAAAGAAGGCAAGGCCCGCTCTTCGTTCCCCAGGGGCCCCTACCTGTCATCGTTGCCCGTCTCCCCTGGGCACAGGCTGAACTGAGGCTTGTGACAATTAGCTCCGTTACTCCGCCCAGGGCTTGGAAAGAGCAGTGGTGGACGGGATGGAGCCTGGACGACAGGTGATCTGAGGTCCGGATTCCCAGTCCAGGTGGCCAGTCCGCTGCTACATAAGCTGGCCCTGGCTTATCTTGGAGCCGGTTTGCACATCTGTAAGACTGGCTACTAATCACTGCCCCCCCTCACCGGGCTGCTGAGAGGGACCCGGTGGCAGTGGATTTGGTTCGGCTGGTTGTAAACCGTGAAGCACCGTCCTGATACACCAGGCAGGACAAAGGTGGCCTCCAGGGGCTCTGATCGCCAAAGTCCATGCCTGAGGCGGCCAGAGGGGGAACGTATGTGAGCGAAGAGACCTGGGAGGGGTCTGTGGCAACTGGAAAAGCAGAAAAACTGCTTTTGGGAGGGGTCTGTGGCAACTGGAAAACCATCTAAAAGGGGGCACCGCCCCTCGGTCCCAGTCATTTATCGCCTTGCAGGTTTATGGGTCCAATATGGCAGGTCTTCTCGCTTTTCAAGAGAGAAGAACAAAAGTGCGGATGGTAATGTGAAACATTTCATTTTTATTTTTTTTAATGTTTTTTACTTAGTTTTTGAGCGAGAGAGAACACTAGTTGGGGAAGAGCCGGGGGGGGGTGGGGCGGACAGAGGATCTGAAGTGGGCTCTGTGCTGAGAGCAGAGAGTCCGACGTGGGGCTCAAACTCACAAACCAGGAGATCATGACCTGAGCCAAAGTCAGACGGGCCACCGACCGAGCCACCCAGGTGCTCCAAGGCATTAATCTCTAAATGTCAGCATTTAACTTAAAACCTAAAAGAAGAAAATCTGTTTGTCATAACCCATTTACAAGCCAAGTTCAGCTCAAGACAGCCACTTAGCGAGCTGAGTTTGATAGACTCAGCCCATCAAGACCCTCAGCACTGGGGCGCCCGGGGGGCTCAGGTGGTTAAGCATCTGACTCTTGATTTTGGCTCAGGTCATGATCTCACAGTTCATGAGTTTGAGCCCCGCACCGGGCTCTGCACTGACAGCACGGATCCCGCTTGGGATTCTCTGTCTCCCTCTCTCTCTGTCCCTCCTCTGCACATGCTCTCTCTCTCTCTCTCTCAAAATAAATAAACTTAAAAAAAAATCTAATAAAAAAATTTAAAAAGACCCTCAGTACCTGAAGGAATAGGACCTCTGGAGGCTAAGGCTGAGTGTCAGGGGGGAGGCCTGTGTGAACCAGGACAGACAGCAGCACAACGGAGGGCATGCTGGGTGACGTGGGAACAGAAGGGATCATTTTCCCCAGGGCCAGCCTAAGTCCAGCCCTCGAGAAGCTCGTCCCTGGATTTGCACCCAGCTCTACCACTCAGTGGCCGCGTGACCTTGCACAAGTCGCCTTCCTGAGTTTCAGGTGCCTTATCAACGGGCCGATTTGGTCACAGAGTTAGCCCGAATGAAATGAGATCAGATATGGCAACCTTAGAACCATCCCTGGGATGTTGTAATTTGTCAGGGGGGAACAGCGATTTTTATTCTTATGATGATTATTATGATTCTTCTTCAGTCAGCCCCTCCCTAGGCTGTAAAGAAGCAGGTGAGTGAGAGGCCACCAAGTGTCCAGCAACTTTGTGACTTAGGTGTTCACGGTGCAAGGCAGACGGCCTGGCTGGGAGCCACGTAGAGTGCAGGACACGAGCTCAGGACTCAGGCACATGGGACACAGAGCTCGGGTCCACCACTTCCTGGTGGAAAACGAGTGACTTGAGCTCACTGAGCTCTCTCCTTTGAGTTGATGGTGACAGTGATGATGGGGTCAGCTCCAGAGGATGCTGGGAGGACCAGGGTGGCCTCACGAATGAGACAACAGGCTCACAGACAAGGGATTGATCAGAGGTCAGGAACCTGAGAGGGACGGAGCCGTCCTCGAGCTTTGAGTCCCAACTTTCACTACTCCGTGTTGGCCTCTCCTCTTCATCTTCCCAGATGGACACGACGTATTGCAGAGAGTAGGTGATCCATACGTGCTGTCCCGTGAATGAACGAATCCAACAAAAAGCAATCACAGTAACTCTTTTAGAGCACCTACTGTGCGACAGCACTACGCATACGCTCACATCTCCTCTGCACGGCCTCCCTGTGAAGCTCCGCTGGTAAACTTGAGGTGCACGGGGTTAAGGCAACTTGACCAAAGTCAAGCAGCCAGGAAGTGGCCGATCTGGAATTCAAAACCCAGCGATCTGATGCCAGCGGTAAACTGCACTACATTGCATTCTCTACAGAACATGCTTTCCACTGTACTACTCTGCATTACACTATGCAACATATACCGCAGTACGTTGTACTGTATACGCACCATATACGCACCCTGTGTACATCCTATGTGTTGTACTGTACTAAGCCATGCTATATTAGTAAGCCATGCTATATTCACGATACCATTACACTATTGTCCTACACTGTGTGTTGTACTATCTTATCCTAGACTGTGTATGCTCTACTATACTACATTATACGACATGATACTATGTGTATTACTAGGCTATATACATATATAGATATGCTTTATAATAGCATATTATACTATTCTACCCAATATTATACTATACTGTAGTATATATGCTATTGCATACTACACTGTGCTACATACACTATACCCTACTATATTTATTGTATTATAATCGCTTCTCGGCCTTTTGGCTAAGATCAAGTGTATTTATTGTATTATATTACCCTGTATATATATTATCTGTATTATATAATATATACTATACTATTTGTACTATGCTATACTATGCCATGCTACATTTAATACACTAGATTTCATTATATGTATACTATACAATATACACCATCTTATATTATGCCATCCTATATTACATAATACTAGCCTGTACTATGTATATATACTATACTGTATATACTTTATTATACTATATATTACACTGTACTATACAACTATATATACTTTGCTATATCACACTATCTCATATAAATGTATATATACACACACACACATATACACACCTTACTGAGATATATATACTATCCTATATTACACTATCATTGGCCTATACTACATATACTGTAAAACAGGACCAACAATAAAATACCCCTTATATATGCAGCAACATGGATGAATCGCAAATCCATTATGCTATATGACAGAATCTGGACTCAAAGGCTATGTACTCTGATTCTGTTGATATGATGTCCTGGAAAAGCAAAATTCTAGGGATGGAGACAGATCAGTGGTTGCCGGGGTCTGGGGGTTGGGGCCAGGGGTTGACTCCAAAGAGACTCAAAGGGGATCTGGGGAGTGGTTGCACTACGCTATATCTTGATTTTGGTGGTGGTGACATGACTACTTGGGTTGGTCAAGGCTCACAGAACTGTACACAAAAAGGTTGATTTTATTGTATATACATTATACTGGGCAGAAAAGGTAAAATAATAATAATAGCAATAGTAATAATGATACTTGACTCAGAGTTTATTCCATTCAGGTGGAGGAGACAGATATCAGGGCATAGATAATAAGATCATTTCAGATGGTGATTATGTTTCGTAAAAAGTTAAGCAGGGCAACGTGTTTCACAAGTGATCGGACGGGGTAACTAAAGCAAGACACAACTGTGAAGCGTTCTTCACAGCGCAGGTAGTGTTCTAAGTACCTCACAGGTATGAACTCACTTTATCTTGGAGCAACCCTCTGAGACATTGTATTGTCCCCATTTTAAAGATGGAGAAGCTGAGTTTACAGAGGTAGATAAGGGGAGCCTGTCTGGCTTAGGCGGGAGAGAACACAACTCTTGATCTCGAGGTGGTGAACTCGAGCCCCACTGGGTACAGAGATTACTTAAATAACTAAATGAAAAAAAAAGAGTTAAGTAATTTCTCCAAGATTTCGCAATGCTAGAAAGACTATAACTGGGCATTGCGCTGCAACATCTGACTGGTGGCCATTCTTTTATCCACCACTCATGAAAAAAGTGCATTTGTTTAGCTCAACACCTGGCACAGAGTAAGCGCTAAAGAGACGGCAGTCGTTGCCCTTGATGGTTCAGCCTTTCATTAGGGTGCAACTTCTTTCTATTTTTCTCCAGGGACCAAAGCGGATGTTGGACGCTCAAGTGCAGACAGACCCTGTATCCATCGGACCAGCTGGTAAAACCAAGTAAACAAATTACTACAGTTCCCACCAAGTTGTCCTGCACCAAGATGTCTTCTCCCTACTCCGTTTCCTCCCCCAGCCCACTCCATGTACATAGTCTTCTTCTCGTGGCCATCAAATGAAATTCTGCCTACAAATTAAGCCTGAGCTGTTGTATATTGAGGTGTATTATTTACGTCTCGGGTCCAATCTTTTCCGGTAAATGACCGTAAAGATGGTTTAGCAGGTTAACCGGTTAGGTCAGAAGAGTTGAAGGTTGCCAAGCAGAGAGCGGAGGGGGCGGAGGAATGCATCCTGGCGAAGTTACGAAACGTGGCAGTGGTGAGTAAGTTGCAGAGGGAATTAAGTTCTGTAGTACGTGCAGGCTCCTCTTCTGAGCTCCAAGAGGAGAGACAAAAATCCGGTTAAGTTCACATTTGGAGGAGGGACAACATGGGCTCTGTGCCGGGAGGTTGCCAATTTCCTGAAATGGAATGTGTGGGGAATGGAAAAGGAATGAATACGAGTCGCTTTTCGAATAGGGTCCTTGAAAGTTATTGATGAGAGGGAAAAGATTGACCGCAGAGGGTTTGAAATGATTTGGGAAGACGGCTGTGCTCAGTGATGAGGGCAAGGATTACAACTTCAGGGGAAAAAAAAAAAAAAGGCACAAAATAAATGAAGTTGCAAGTTTACTTTGCGACACAAGGGGGCACCGAGGTCTCCGTTTTAATCCTGCGTCCTGTACTAGCAAAGATTTGGTCTCCGCATCTTACATTATTAATGCTTCTCAGATGGCTGAGGGACTTCCTTCATCTGTTCTGTCTGACACTTATCTCAAAGTCTGTCTGTAATTTCCTAATGTTTCAGGATGTGCTCCGATAAAACCCTCCCCATAACCCCAGTTAATAAAAAATTTCCAGAAGATTATTCAAATACCCGAGGTTTTTTTTTTTTTTAATACGTGTACAGAGGAGTAAATAGGACCATGAGTCTATTAAAATGTAATTCAAAGTAGCATATGATTGATTGATATCATGTATACTGTACCTTTCTTTTTCTGATTTAATAAAAAAAATACATTTACATCTAAAGCATCTTTTAATTTTCAACTTTTAAAGCAGGTCTCTTGTCCTCTCTGAGACACCTTCATCTTCCACAGCATGAAATCAGTGCTCTTCCTCCATTTTGTTTTCCTTCGCAGATGCTTCTAGATTTTTTCCCCTTGTATATGGGCACGTACACATGCAAATGTGTACACACATATATTTGCATGCACACACTCCCACTTACATAAAAGTCCTGCCTTAGGCCAGGCTGCCTGGAGTAGAGCCTGAGATAGGGATTCAGAAGCATGTGACATGCTTCTGGTCCAGGGAGGACCAGGAGGGGGGAGGGAGAGGAAGTGAACAACAGGGCAGGGGAGGGAGCTGAGCAAGGATTGGTCTCAGCTGGAGTTGAGTTCCATCCTGATCCCTCAGGGGGCTCTGGAGCCAGAATTGCACACTGCAGTTGGGTTCTATCTTGAGCCAAGGGGGTCAGCCTTTGTACCCTTGTTGATGAGTCAGGGGCCACCCTGGGAAGCGGTGGGACAGGCCCGGTGCTCCCACTAAGCTGAGAAGCTGGGATCCCATAACAGCTAGAGGAGAGGGGCTGGGCAGAGTCCATTACAGATATGCACATGATATTCAGATATGTGTTCATTCCCACGTAGGGACACGTCCATACATATAAACATGCTTTATATGCAGAAATGCACAAATGCATGCACGCATTCATACTTCTATATTACATACAGGAATAAATTCATGAACATATCCATAATCACACATACAAACAGGCACGTGTAGCAAACACAGATTCGCACATACGCGCTGGCTTGTGCAAAGCCGTCACGCGTTGATCTGAAGTAAACATTGAATATGCTCTTCTGACAAGTCTTACATTAGGAAAATAAAACCATTGCTTTGGCCAAAAAAAAAAAAAGAAAAAAAAACAAGGCACTTGGAAAATGCATTCAGGAAAAAAATGGTATCTCTAAAAAAGCAGATGGGGGGGAGGGCGTGGCGTCGGCTGCTGCTGTGGCCAGCTAGCTGTCAGCGTGGATGCCCATTGCTAGGTTTCAAATAAAGATCAGAGGTCTTTTCCTTGCAGCTTTCCCTTTAGCCTCTTCGGATCTGCTGCTCCAACCTGGAGATCAGTGTCTGTGACTCACCCGGTTGAGAATGACCTCATGCCGCCTCCTGTCTGAATGCTTAACTTGGCGCAAATCGGGAAAAAGTCCTTTGGGGAAGCCCTTACTGGCTGGGTGACTTTCCTCCACCAACATCATCATAGAACACAGGGCCAGGCAGCTGTTTATTCCTTTGTCCCCAAACGCCAGGGGGGGCGCCTAGTGTGACCTTTGGTGAGCTCTGGGCCATAGTCATCCATTGAGAAAGGTGACAGTTTCATTTGCAAGTTTCACCTCGCTGGGCACAGGGGCTTTTTGCCCTGATGAGAAATGCCCCCAGGCAGGGCTGAGTCACTAATGCAGAAGGAGCCCTCCTCCCATCCCCCCCACCTCCCTGGATTTAAAAAAAAATCTTAAATGAGTTCTTTGCTGAGAACCTCTCTGCAAACCCAACACTTTCTGTAACAGTTTCATATCGTCCTGGCCAAAAAAAAAGAGAGAGCAATCTTTTAATGAAATTGCTTTGGTTTTTTTGTTATTGTCATTTTTAAAAGGCAAGAAAACTGAAGCCAGAGTAGACTCGGAAAATGACTTATTTGGGAGATTTGAAATCTAGTAGTAGCCTCAGAAGTGCGTTAAAACCCCATTTTTGAGTTTTGAGGGTTTGCTGTGTGTGTGTGTGTGTGTGTGTGTGTGGTTTGTGTGGTGTATTTTTGTTTTGTTTTTTAGTTGGGAGCTCATTCCTGGTGCGTTTACAGACAATACTAATTTCCATGCCTCCCGCTGAACTCCTGCGAAAAAGAGCAGAGACTCCCCAGATGAGCTCAGGAGAAGGCTCTCGGGTCTCAAAGAGCCTTGAGGGACCCAAGTTCCTCAAACTGCGGAGCCCAGAAGGGCCACTTGGAAGGCAGAGCTGTGCACGTCGAGACGCGAAACACACTCTCTGAAACCGAAAGGGAATTATGGCCTGCAGGAGGGGCCGGAGGGACCTCGTTAAAAATTTACAAACTCATTTATTTATTTACTTTTTATTTTTAGGTGCACAGGGAGGTGTGTCTTCTCCAGTGTCAAGAGGAAGTGGCCCTTCCAAGAACTGAGCTTTTGAGCCGAAATGGCCGCCACTGGGGGAAAAAACAAAAACAAAAACCAAACAAAAACAAAAACAAAACCCACTCTGCTTTTCAGTTGCAGCTGATGGTGACTTTTGGACTGATATCCGTAAAAGAGTTCATTCAAAAGCGTGCTTGTTCTCAGCAGCCCGTGAGGTCCCTCGCGAATTCATCATCTAGGGGAGGGGAGGCCTGCCTAAAGAAATGCCAAAAACGGAGGCAAAAGAGAAAGAAAGTTAAGTTCTTCGGTTTTTGTTGCATTCCCCCTGCTCTTTTCTTGGAGCAAGCTCCCCAGGATTTCAACACGCACACGCACACGCACACGCTTGAGCCGGACTGTCCTTGTTTGCTTACAAACAGTCCAGAGGCAATGGCAATGGAGCCCCATTAAATCAGACTCCAAGAGACTGGAATCTGTGTCCCGCTGGCTCCTTCTCCGACTGCCCCCCCACCCCCAGAAGGGAACAGATTTCTACAATCCGGACCTGACAAACGCCACTTCTTAGGCCAAATAGTCCCACGTGGATCTTAAGCCACAAAAAGGTAAATCAGCTAGCCTTCCTACTTTAAAGACAATTTTGGAAAGGAAGATGATTTCAATTATTAACTCACCCAAGCCGCAGACGCAGGGCATGCGCTTTGCAGAATGGCAAGAATGATAAGGGTGGGTTTTAAGCATCCTCTGCGTGTCCCTTTTGAAGCCTTCTTAAAAGGGGGTCCGCGCGGGGAGTAGAAATACGTCTCTGCATGCTAGACCTTCCTCATGCCATCAGTGAACACGAAGTGGCCGACTGGAAATTAACAGGCTCCATTAGGGGAGGGAAAAAAAAATTACTGAGCAGCAAATTCTGTAAATTTGTAATTCAGATCTTAGCGCTGGCCTGAAAACCGGTTGGGATCTAACCCTTTGCATACATTGGTGTTCTGGGGAGCTTAACCCTTTCGCCTCTGTCTCCTCTCCCCAGAGAGCTACTCATTGGTCTTCTCTATCCCCTGGCCCTTTAACTGGCCTTGGCAGGCATAGCAATCCGGGCAATTTTGCAGAAATAAGGATAATAATAATAATGCTTCACATTCTCACACTCCGCAGTTTATAGAATGCTTTCTGAATACATTATCTAATTTAAAGCTGTCTGCCCCTAATGGAACTTAATTGCCACCTTTGTTATAGTTTATTATGAGGACACTGGCGTGCACCTGTATGCCTTTTTTGTTTTTTGTTTTTCTCCAAAGGAGTACTTCTTGACAAAATGGCCCCAGCTGCTTTTCTGCCAATGGTCGCCACTGAAGGAGCTCATTACTTTCCCGTTGGGCTCTCACTCACGGATGCTGTTGTTTAAATCTGGCCACATGGGGGAGTTCTAGAACATAGGGTGCTACCATCTCCAGCCAAGCTCTTTTCCCTGACTCCCTAATGAGGAAGGAGGTCGGGCCAAAACAGCTCTTAAGAATGTGTTTGTTGATGAACTTCTAGAAAGCAGTCAAGTTTAGAATAAGAGGGCCAACCTGGGCAAGTCAACTGCCTTGGGTGATTCCCAGGCCGCCAGGCAGAGATAGAGTTGGTTGGTTGGTTTTTCCATTCTTGTCAGCTTCGTCTGGAAAGAGGCTCAAGAAAGGATATTGTGATTGCAAACCATTTAGGTTGGTGTCACTGCAAAGCATATAAATTACCCTCACCAGCTTTTCATGCCCCACGACACAGCCTTACCTCTCACGTCTCTACACGCAACTAGCGGGCAAGTGACTTGACTTCTCAGTTTCCTCCCTAAACAATGGGACAGTCTTAGTGCCTGTTTTGCGGAGCTGGCGGCTGGTGCATAATAAAGAGCTAATAAAGGAGAGCTATTATGTCATAGGGAACTTCCAGCACCAAGTAGCAGAAAACTCCCATTCCCACTGGCTAATAATAATGATAGCAGTAAGGATGTTTATCATTTCATTTCTCCGATGTTGTATCATAGCCTAGCTCTGATTCTCTGGACTCTGCTCTGCCATGTTCCATGGGTTGACTTCACCCTAAGATCAACGCCAAGTGATGGCTGCAGTTCCAGACCAGGGGATTCTGGGATTAGCATAATCAATTTTTGATGTATCATTTTGGTGAAATAGATTTTTTTTAACGTTCATTTGTTTTGGGGAGACAGAGAGAGAGAACGAGCAGGGAGGAACAGAGAGAGGGGGAGACGCAGAATCCGAGGCGGGCTCCAGGCTCTGAGCTGTCAGCGCAGAGCCCGACGCCGGGCTCGAACCCACGAACCGTGAGATCGTGACCGGAGCCGAAGTTAGTCGCTCAACCGACTGAGCCACCCAGGCGCCCCCGGTGAAATAGATATTTAGAGGCAACTCCAGTGATGCAATAAACAGGCACTTATTGACATCAGTATCTTTAAAGTTAGCCACTCCTCAGACCGAGGATGCCCTTCAATTCCGACTGATGGGACATGTGCATTTATGATGCCTTGCCCTCCAGAACGGGGCCATTAGACCGAACTCATCAACATCAGGGACTTTATGTCTGTCTCACTCACGGCTCCGTCGTCAATGTCTGGCATAATGCTTAGATGCAGTGGATCCTCAACAAATATTGGCTGAATGGATGTATTAATTGATAGATACCCTATGGCCACATCCATTGGGCGGTGGGTTGCCCTACGCTCTGGTATGAGTTTATTTCAGCACGAAGTGTTCGATCACTTTAATCAGACATCCACCCTCCCCAGCTGCCTAGGCTAGTGGTTCTCAGAGCGTGGTCCCCTAACAATCGGCATCAGCAGCACCCGAGAACGAATTAGAGCTGCGAATTCTCAAGCCCTACTCCAGACCCGCTGGATCAAAAAGTCTCAGGGTGGGGCCCAGCATTGTGTGTTTTAGCAAGTCCTCCAGGTGGAAATTTGAAAAGCACGGGTCTAGGTAGAGCTGCCACGCCACTGATCATCAACTTAAAAAGATCAGCCCGGAAGATGCGTATGTAACGTTGGACTTACTAGATGCCAGATGTCCTGCGCCACATAAATTGCCTTGCTTCCTACCCACTTTACAGATGAGGAAACTAAGGCTCAGAGGGGAGACGCAATGCTGCCCAAGGACACACATGTCAGAGTCAAGGCTGAAACCCAACCTAAGCTCCCAAAGACATGTTTTCATGTCTGTGGGAGAGACAGGCAGGCAAAAGGACAATAACAATACAATGTGTGATAAGTAAACGTAGGGTGTTGTGGAGCTCAGAGGAAGTCACTGCTACAAGACTCCAGGGGAGGGAGGTTGGCCATTTGAGGTGGTAACAGTTGAGCTGATTCGCAAAGAATGAGTAAGAGTCGGCCAGGCGTTCCCAGCAGAACAGGAAGTGCCGAAGCCTAGGGTCTACAGAGACAACGGCAAGTAGCTCAGTGTGGCCAGAGTGAGGCCATGGGGAGGAAAGATAAGACAGTGGGGGCTGGAGAGGAGGCACAGACCAGATCATCAAGGTCATGAAGCAAGGAGCCCAGAGGAAGAAGTTTAAACTTCTCCTGAGAAATAGGGAAGAAAATATCGGAGCTGGAGCATGGCAGAATCCAACCTGTATTTTGGTGGTAGGTAGGATCTAACATAAACTCAACCCGACTAATATTCATTGCGTGACCCGAACTCTCTACTCAGTGTTACAAAATGTAATCACTTTCTTCTTAAGCCGCTTCAAAAAGCAGAAGAAATACCCATCTAGATAAAACCTCGAAATGGGGCTGGTCCCTACAAGAGTGCTTAAATACTCATTTCCAAGTGTCATAAACGTGGGTTTGGAATCTGGCCCCTGATCCACGCAGATGATCCGCGCCTATGACCCAAGGCTGGGAGACTGTGAGCAAGTGATTGCACATGTCGGAGCCTTAATTTGTTCCTCTGTAGAATGGGAATAAGAGTAGTACTTAACTCAGAAAGTTGCTGAGAAGAGTAAGTGTGACAACACGTGGATGGCTTGTAAGTAGAGTGCCCAGCAAATAATAAGTGCTCGGTGAGCATTATTGATGAGGAGACAGATGGTATCTGCCCAAGGTAGAACACGTGGCTTCACTCTCACGGGCTCAAAGGCCGCCCAATCTTTAGGAATAAACCGTGTGCCAGGCCCTCCCCATCGTAGCAATGCGTTGGCTGGCTGGCTCATCCAAGAAAAAAGAAAAGAAGGAGGAGAGAAGAAAAAGAAAAATACTGACTTTTCCCTGATGGCCATCCCATTCTCAAGTAAAGTAGAATTTCTGGGGAATTCTAGAAATTCCCCAGAATTTGACTTGAGTCTGCCTTTGGCTTTCCTTGACTGTATCTTCTTATAATAGTAGCTAGGTTGCCATGGTAGCAGACAGGGTGGATGGTCCGCCTCATTTCTCTTCAGCCCACTTCAGAATTCCCTCCACGATTGGCTTTTCCTTTTGGTGGCTTTCTCCAGGCGCTAGGGGAACTTGTTCAGCTCACCTGCGGGGCAATCTGGAAATGCCTAAAATTTTATGCCCGGAGGGACAGCTTTCAAGCAATGGGGGATGGGAGATAGCAGATAATTATCTCTGCTTCCCCATCTCTCCGAGGGACAATTTGATGTGTCTGCTGAATGTCCCCCCGGGGTCCCCAGCAAAACTGAATCCTACCTGCTCACAGTAGTGACGCACTCATGAACATACTCTCCCTCATTTGTGCTTCCTGGGGTCACCTCCCAAATAAACTACCTGCCTCCAAGCTCTTGTCTCAGGGTCCGGTGTCTGAGGCACAAACATCTGTATCTCGCTTAGGGTCCCTTGCCCCGTGGTTCAATAGAGGGGAATTTATAGGGGCTGGCAGAGCTGAGAAAGGAAGCACGTGACAAGGAGACCACCTAGAGATTAGACACAGAAGAAGAATGCCGCCATACCATGGGGCCATACAGACAGAAGGAAGAGGCGATACTACCAAAGCAAGAGAATCTGAGAATCTGGACACCCTGGGGGGGGGTGGGGGGGGGCCTGGGCACCGCATAGGGGTGGGAGAGGCTGCCTGAGGGTAGCTGGGACCAGAGTGGGGCTCTCAGGGAGCACTGCCTTTCGGCTGACAGAAGGGCAGAGGAAAAATATCTTGGAGGTTAACTAGAATCCAGTTGGCAATGGAACCTGGGAAATGCAGTTCAAAGGGAAACATGGAAAGAGGCATTAACGGGCAAATGCCCAGCACGACCTCAAGCCCTGCTATGAAAGAAAAAAATAAAATGAGAAAAGCAACAGTGGTTAGGGCCCCACACCCACCCTGTATCTAGAGAAATGAACATGTCTGTGAACGGTCCCAGTAACGCCACCTCACTAAACTTGTCTAACTTCGCTTTGACATCCATCAAATAGAGATGCCAAGTGGATTTAATGATCTACTCCACGCCAAGCAGCCAGCACTGTGCCTGGCGCATACGTGTCGAATAAACGCTCATGCTCATTGGAACGTTTTGAGATCCGACTGTTCTTTGAGTATCTGGGAGCCCATTAAAAGCCCTGCTCAAACTTGTCTCTTCCCCTCTTTACCACTCAAAGCCTCAACTTCAATGTCTAGAATCTGCCTCTAGTCTCTTTTTCATTGCCTTAAAAAAAAAAATCTCTCCACTTTCACTAAAGTTCTGCCAGAGCTGACGGAGGAATAGCTCTCTCCTCCCCTCTGGACTCCCAACCCTCTCCCCGAAGCCCCCACCCCCTCCCCATCTCCGCTGGCCGGTTGTTCACCAGGAGCTTAGCAGTTCTGAGGGTACAAAAACAGGAAACTATGCCCCAGTCCTGACTAAGGCTAAAAACTCATGTGCAAACCCTTCATCACACAGATTTCTTCAGCTCTCCAAAACTGGGGCCTTGAAAAATCAGGTCCCGGGCCAAGAGCGTTGGATTTGCTTAATCATTTCCTTTGCAAATTTATAACCTCTTTAACCATGAAGAAGTAATGGTGAGAAAGAGGGAGGTGGGAGCTGAAATATTTTAAGTCAACCACAAGACAGGACAGGAAATTCTGGAAAGGGAGGGGGGGTGGTAATTTTTCTTTAATCCCTCGGTGCCACAGCAGACTAAAACAGCAACTTTGGGAAAGTGACCATTCTAGGAGATTCTTTTACTGTTGACTCTGACCCAGAGTGAGATGGCATAGCTCTCTTTACTCAGGGCTAAAAAGAGAATAGAGGAGAAAAACTCTGAGATGACCCTTTACTTGACTCAGGCAGCAAACATTTACCGAGTGACCTCGTCAGCCCTTGTGCTGTGTAGAGAGAACTAAAATGGGTTCCCAAACAAGCAAAATAATGTCCTCACTTGCTCAGTGCCAGTAGAAAGTTAACATGCCTATTGGAGGCTGCCTACCAGAGAATCTGAAGGGGGTGACCCAAAGCTGTTCTGTTGTTAAAATCTCTGAACAACAAGATAAGTGGCTTTTTTGCTTTCAGAACTTTCCCCAGCAAATCAGAGCTGTGTATTTTACTAATCCTTAAGGTAAGTCATTGTCTTCAGCAGTGATTTTTATCTGAAATGGGGGACCCACCCATTTATGTTGACCCAGCAAATAGAGTGGGATGGGATGAAATAGAATGGAACCGAACAGAATGGAATAGGACTAGAATAGAATAGAATAGAATAGAATAGAATAGAATAGAATATTTCATGATGTATTACACATAATATGGATAATATTGATTAGTGAAAGTTTTGATTATGAATATGTGCATATCGATTCATGAGGTATTTCTCACTTTGGTTTATAATCAGATAACTTTAGAAGGCTCTGGTCTTGTAGCTTAGAAGTTAAAAGTGTTGGCTCTGGGGATGCCTGGGTGGGGCTCAGTTGGTTGACCTTCCGACTTCGGCTCAGGTCATGATCTCACAGCTCATGAGTTCAAGCCCCGCGTCGGGCTCTGTGCTGAGAGCTCGGCGCCTGGAGCTGGCTTCAGATTCTGTGTCTCTGTCTCTCTTGGCCCCTCCCCTGCTCATACTCTGTCTCTCTCTCTCTCAAAAATAAACATTCAAACAATTGAAAGTGTGGGCTCTAGAGCCTACCGGCATGGGTTCAAATCTCAAGAGGGGTACTAGCTATCTGAGATTACGCATGTTGATTAACCTCTCTGAATCTCCATTACTTCAGGGAAGTACAACATAATAAAGAGAAATAAAATGTAATATTGGCCATCATAGTCTCTCAGATTCTAGGGGCATTTATTTTCATAAATTGCCATTCTGTCCCCTATATCTTTCCTATGGTCGCAGACATCTGCTAATCTTCTGGGGTCCACTCCTCTTAAGTAAAGTTACTCTGTCTATCTTAACCTCTCTCTCCCTCTGATCTTCTGTCGTTCCCTCAACCTCCAGCCGCTAGCTCCAACATCATCTAAGGAAAACCAAAGGCATTTAATATGTAAAACTCCTCTCTGGGAAACTGTCCAGATAGCTAGTTGCAGAACATCTCACCTAATGGAACAAACAAAAGCTAGACAAGAAAATTGATATGAAGTTATTCTAAAAGAGAGACACAGTGCTCCACTTCGATAGAAAACAGCAAGGAGATGGGCAGTTGCTTTTTCAGAAGGACTGATGGAAGTCCAAAGACAAAACCCTTTAAAAAATTAAGACCTGAGGGGCGCCTGGGTAGCTCAGTCGGTTGGGCCACCAACTTTGGCTCAGGTCATGATCTCACGGTTTGTGGGTTCAAACCCCATGTCGGGCTCTGTGCTGACAGCTCAGAGCCTGGAGCCTGCTTCAGATTCCGTGTCTCCCTCTCTCTCTGCCCCTCCCCCACTCATGCACTGTCTCTCTCTCTCTCTCTCTCTCTCTCTCTCAAAAATAAACATTACCAAAAAGAAAAAAAATTAAGACCTGAAAGAAAATAACTACCAACCTATAATTCTACATCCAGTAAAAATATCCATCAAAATTTAAGATGAAATAAGTGTATTTTCAGACAAACAAAAACTGAGTGGCTACATTGCCGGTGGACTTTAACTAAAAGAAAGACTAAGGAAAGTCCTTTAGGCAAAAAGAAAATAATCTCATAAGGATGACTAAAATTTTAGGAGAGAATGAAGAGCAACAGAAGAATAAATGTGTTGTTAAATCTAAATGAATATTGACTGCATTAAAAGATAATAATAATGTCTTGTGGGGTTTAAAATATATGTAGAAATAAAATGTATAGCAGCAGTAATGCAAAATATGGAAATAACAAGCTAATAGGAGAATGACCTAAAAAAGATGTCATTAATGTAAAAGTTCATAATAAAGGAAAGAAAATGGAACTCACAACAGGTGGAACTAATTGAAACAGCTAGTAATGTGTTAGTATTATGTTAGTAATGCATTAATTATTACATTAAATGTAAATGGACTAAATACTCAAATGAAAAGAGAGATTATCATACTAAATATTTTAAAAACCTACTATTTTCTGCTTGCAAGAGACAAACCTTAAATATGAGTATACAGACAGGATGAAAATAAAGGATGAGAAAATATATTGCATACACTAATCAAAAGAAAGCTGATTAGTTACTCTAGTACCAGATGAAGTCAATTTTAAGGTAAGAAGCAATATAATAGGTACAGAGGGTATTTTATAATAACAAAAAGGGTCAGTACCATTGAAAGATAGAACAATGCTAAATCTAGAAACATTTTCTAATATAGCCTCTATATGTATAAGGCAGAAGCAATCAGATCTAAAAGGAGAAATAGATAAATCCACATTCATAATGGTAGGCTTTAATATTCCTCTGTCAGTAAATAGTGGGCAAACCAACAGAAATAAATCAAGAGGAATAGAAAAATTTTGACCAACGTTCTTTAACACACTTGACCTGACATTTACTGAACAAAGCAACTGGTAACTGCAGAATATATATTCTTTTTCATGTGCACATGAAACATTTACTCAAACTGACAGAACAGGTCTCAAATTTAGAAAGTGGGTGGCAGGGCAGGGTTTGCTGATAGATTGGATGTGAGGATGACAAAGAGAGGAGTCAAGGTTGATGATGAAGGACCCAGTGCTCTGAAGTTCAGACTGACTGATTCATGCTGCACAGTTAGCATTTTGAAAAGATAAGGGTGTGTGTGTGTGTGTGTGTGTGTGTGTGTGTGTGTTTAACAGTCATAAGGTAGTCAGGAGTATTTACATGTGTGAGTCAAACTGGGAGTGAACCTGTGTCCCACTGAACATGAAGCAATTATTCAAACTTGGTTTCTGGAATATTCCCAGGGTGAAGTTATTTCCTGTTTTTATCACCGTCTTCCCAGTTTATGTGTTTGCTTGTCTTATGAGTTGAGTTGGCATCATGTGTTTCAGTTTGCAATGGTAGGCATACAGCAAAAACTCCATAAAAATCCCACAGGGTTGACAGACACTTCTGAGAAATGAAGCAGACAACCCAGTTCCTGGCCTCTCTTATCAAAGTGCAATTGGTTTATTCATCTGCTGATTGAGGATCAACTGTGAGTTTGGGTCTGGGAAAGTGATAAACAAGAAAAGCAGAGAACACTCCAAGATAGCTGAGGAGGCATCCGCTCCAAAAGCCAAGTATCAAGGAAATACTGTAGGAAATCCCACGCATAATTGTGTTATGTACCCTTGTGTGTTATGTTTGGAGTAGCAGTTGACAACGTTCTGGACCTCAGTTCTCCCTTGAACGAGCTCTAAGTCATTGGGCTTGATATAAAATAATTTCTCCACTATAACATGGGAGTGATGTTACGGATAATACCATCATTACAGAGGTAAATCAGATAGTATTCAGAGTCTGCTCAAGAGCAGTGCTTGAGATGAAGTTCACAAAATTAGCATTTGCAACTTTTATCAGTATGCTGTTTCAAATATTTCTTTCCCTTTTTTTAAATTATGAAAACATAACATTTTTTTAAATGTTTCAAATATTTCTCTCCCTTTTTTTAAATTATGAAACCATAACATTTTTTTAAATGTTAGGAGAGAATAAAAGTAAAAGAGTCTACCATAATCCCATCTCCCTGACTCAATCTTATGTGTATGTGGTACCTTCAAATATTTTTTTTGTATTGATTATGTCCCTGGTTTGAAAGTGCCTGGCATATAACAGGTAATCAATATATGCATACTAATTGCCTGACTGTCCAATTCCATGCAAGCTATTTTGTTTTATGCTTTGGGTACCTAATTTCTTATATAAGATTATGATTAGAATTATGTCATATACATTCCCCTGAGTTTTTTTCAGAAGCTGCATGATTATAATCATGGATATCTCAACCCCTCAGACATGTACAAGCCCTGGATAAGCCATTTCTCTGTGCTGCCGTAGAGCAAAAGAGAAATGATTTACAGGCCCCACTCTTCAGACATCACCATAGTGAACAGCTCTCTCTATAGCATTTTGCCTTTTTTGTAAAATTTTGTAAGACAATCATAAGATACCAAATTGAACATTCTAAACTAAACCTTTAACTTAGCCAAGAAAGGAGTCGCAAAAAGATGAAGCCAAAATGGGATTCCTTCCGTAAGTTTAGCTTGTAATAAAACGAACTCCACGAGATGACAAAATCATGGGGTGAACCTATGATCGTTTGGAAGGATTGCTTTCACCCTTTCAAAAAAAAAAGTTGTTTTCACATCCACTATTCCCCTACCACAGATCAATAGAAGGAAGATAGGAATAGTCTGATGCCTTTGTCAAATAATAGCAACCAACTCAACAACGAAGTCACCCCTGGTGGGTATACGTAAGGAAAAATCTCATCAGACCTCTTGTTAACTCAAAGGTTGGCTTTAAAGAGCTGCAGAGAAAGATTTTCAGATATGCACATGTTTCCTGAAGCAGCAACCCCAACATCTGATGGCGTGTTGGATGACAAATGTCTCCCTCCTGGTGATGGGAAAACAGGGGAAAGGTGAATCACAACTCTCGATGTGAGTGAGAGGCACTTACCTAGTAGGGCAGAGACAGTCACTGGTGTTTCCCAGAGCGACGATGGGTGACTGTAAGCCTGGTGGTCCTCCATGGGGTCTCTGGGGCCAGGCAGCTATGAGGGCACAAAGCAGCTTTGTCTCCAAAGCCCCTGGGTCTACACATAAGGCTATCCTCTCCAGATTGGTTCTTCTCCTATTTTGGTTGCTTCCAGAGTTCACTGGAAACAGGAAGAATGAATGTGAAGGCCAAGTAGAAGGCCATTGTCATTGCTTCTGGAGAGAAGAGGTCAGCTTCAATCAGTATGGTTGCTGAAGAAGGGACAAGAAGTGGCTGTTTTCGGGACTTAGGTGAATAAAACACGACAGGATTAGATAATCTATGGGACACCTAGTCACACACTTGAAAGGGGGTTTAAGCACACTGCCTGGAAGGGAAGAGTGCTCAACAAATTTGCTCATTGGCTCCAAATGGATGGCGGCCTAGCATTTGGAGGCTTTATTCTCACAGAAAAACCTGAGGACTAAAAAGCATATCTTTCTCCCCAAACTGCCCTTTCTTTTTCCATCCCCCCAAATTATGACCCTAAGGTGGCATGAGAAGAAAATAAAATCAGATCACCCTGAGAATAAAACCACTGACTCAACCGTCACTACATGGAGGTTCCATGTACTTTATTATTTCAGTTCGTCTTCAAAGGAACCCAGTGAAGAGGGGACTCTTCATCTCCTCTCTACACAGGAGAAAACGGAAGTGCAAAGAAGTCACAGAATTTACCAGAAGCCCCAGAGCTGTTCAGCGAGAGCAGGGATTCCATACGGGTGTGTTCGAAGGCAGAGTTCACAGGCTTAATCATGAGGCTGCGTTGCTTCCTGCCATGTTGGGGGAAAGGAGGGGCTTCAGGAGGAGGGCGAGGAGCGACCTTCTTCTCTTTATATGTCACATAACTCGTTCGGGGTCAGCCCTCTCTTGCCAGCTCATATCCCAGCCCACTGAGTTCTGTGTTTTCTCTTTGAGGGTTAAGAACACACAACAGGCCTTTGGTTGGGAGCGGGGAGGAGTTGACATTTGTCGCCCGGCATTGGGGAAGTTGATCGTTTTAGGTTCTGTCACACTGTGTGGAAGCCTGACATTTGACATTTGGGTAAAAGGGGGGAAAAAAAGTCTCCAAAAGGCTGCTGAGGGCCAGCCTGCCTGATTCCTTGCCAAACAGGAATCCTTCCTTGGCTGTCTTCCCTCATAAATGATTTTCAAACTACAGTTTTAAAAACAGTTCCTTTGGGGAATGATGAAAGCAGCAATGTTTTCAATAGAAAACTGTCCCATCAACAGAAATGCAGGAAAAGTAAAGTCACCAACTTCTCCATCACCCAGAGCAAAGCATCGTTGACAATTGAATGCTTTCCTTCCTTTTCTCCTTACGCCTCTCCTCATTTTTGTGAGTGCAACTAGACTCCACCACACAGGAAGTTTTGCAGCATGCATTTGAAAAGTCAAACATTGTATTACTAGCATTTCACTCTGTTTTAAAATTTGAAAACCTGGAAACCCCGATTTTTAATCTGCCCCGCTCATTATTCTAACATTTAATCAAATGGATGTTCCTCTGTGTTCTATTTTAAACAACACTGCCCCCAAATGAATATTTCGTCTTCATACAGGTATTGTGGTCCTATCCCACCAATGAAACCATTTTAATTTCCCACCAAAATTCTTCTAGACTTTTCTACATCAGAAGAGTCAGGAACTAAATTCTAGGTGTGAGCTTGGGTCAGGAGTAAACCCCATGCTCTACTGTAGTGGTAATGTCCTGTCAGGAGAAGTCAAAATGTCCTTTTATTGGGCTTTTCGGTCACCCCCATTAAAAGTGAACCAACAAAGGGGTGCCTGGGTGGCTCAGTCGGTTAGGCATCCGACTTCGCCTCAGGTCATGATCTCGAGGTGCATGGGTTCGAGTTCCGCGTCGGGCTCTGTGCTGACGGCTCAGAGCCTGGAGCCCGCTTCGGATTCTGTGTCTCCCTCTCTCTGTGCCCCTCCCCTGACGGCGCTCTGTCTCTTTCTCTCTCTCAAAAATAAATAAAAGCATCAAAAAAAATTTTTTAAAGTGAACCAACAAAGAACTTTCCCTTGC
This sequence comes from Panthera leo, assembly GCF_018350215.1. Taxonomy (NCBI): domain Eukaryota; kingdom Metazoa; phylum Chordata; class Mammalia; order Carnivora; family Felidae; genus Panthera; species Panthera leo. The sequence continues at coordinate 8,511,777 of NC_056681.1, forward strand.
TTCTTTCCCTGACCTGAGTCTTTCTGTAGCCTTCTAGTCCTCTTTCCCTCATTCTCCCAGCTTCGGTTTCTGTCCCTTTACCTCCTGTTTACTCCTCAAGACGTTGTGATCTCCTCTCCACTCCTTCTGCTCTACAGAGACGGTCCTTGCAAAACGCCACACGCATTGTCCTGTGCTCTCAATTACCTTTTAATGGCATGACTGATACAGAAACGCATTTGTCTGGTTAAAATAACTAACAGCTTAAAGGTGATGGAAAATTCCTTTTAAGCACTTACCCCCAACCTCAGAGGTACCACGGACTATGGTGTATTTACCTGTAACTGTGCTGATGGACATTGAGGTTGCTTCTGGTTCTATAACAAACAACAAGGAAACGAAGAACATTCCACCCTGTCTCTCTCTCCTTGCACTTGTGCAACAATTTGGGGTTCCTGTGGCAGATACAGAGAATTAGAGCCCCAGGCCACTGGGTGTGCCCCTTTCCCTTTCAACACTACTGGGCATTGACCAATCACCAATCCAAGATGGCAGCACGCCTTTCACCAACAGCCTGTTTCAAGCCTTCTGCCACAGGCTCCTCCACAGCGTTGTGCACTCACATGCAGCTTCTATTTCTTGCCTTACTTCGCCTTCCCAGTGCGTCCTCACCCTTCCGGTCTATGGTTTCTAAAGCCCTTTGCAGTGTTCCCTACTCTGTGCTGAAATGTGCCTGTGGCCTGGAACACTTCACTTCTTGCTCTGCTGGGCTGACCTCGTATATTCCTATGGTTTGCACGACCGGCTCCCTCAGGGTCACAGACTCAGATACTTAGAGGAGCCAGGTGGGTAAAATTAGCACCAGGGGAGCCCATGCCGTGCCCCCCACCAGCCCCAACCCCTGCCCAGTGCCGGCTGTTGTCGCGTTATTGGAATCTATGTCTAATACTCTCAGATTTTTTTCAAAGGGAGTCAGAAATCTAGATTTGTATGTAAATGTTCGTGGGTTTTTTTTTAAAGCTTATTTATTTTGAGAGAGGGAAAGAGAGTGCGAGTGGGGAAGAGGCAGACGGAGAGACAGAGAATCCCAAGCAGGTTCTGCACTGTTAGCGCAGAGCCTGACGTGGGGCTTGATCTCACCAACTGTGGGATCATGACCTGAGCCGAAATCGAGTCGAATGCTCAGCCAACTGAGCCACCCAGGAGCCCCAAGAACTGGACATTAATATAAAGGAAATTTTAATCCTGCATGGCCCACAGAACATACCTCTGGGCATACTCTTCTGCCAAAATGCCAGACTGCAACTTCTGCTTCAAACAAAATCACTCTGTTCCTCAACTCCCCCCTTTCCTATCTGGGGCTTGTCCCTTATCCACTCAGTCACTAAATGCTCTGATGCTGGGCCTGAGAAATTATTCCAGAATTTAGCCTACCCCTCTACCCTCACTGCCATTTGCATTGATCCCAACACTCACCAAATCGCATTCTGGCTGTGACTAGAGCACATTGTCTGACTCTCCTGCCTTCAGTGGATCCCTCCCTGCCCCTGTCTTTGTAGTACCCTCCTCTGCATTCTGGAACGTTCTCCCCATGGCTAATGGAGAGAGAGAGGAGGAGAAGTATCTGTGTTGCTTCTCTGCTCAGACAACCCTGCTGAGACCATATTGCCCCTAAAGCAAAGTTGCCCACTGTGGCCACATTCGGTCCACACTTGCCCCAGCATTATGAAATGTGACCCGATGCTATCAAATCTGATTTAATATAAACATTCAGATATTGGGCTTTTCCTGAAAGATCTAACCGGCTAGCGGTACTGGGTCTGCTGTCTCCCATGGAAGCAATTGGCCGGAGCCCATGTCACCATGGGGACAGATTTGCTCCCTTATCTTTCTCCTTCCCCTGGCCAGCCTCCCGTACCCATGGTACTGTCTGGCCCTGAAGGAGTTTATGACCCCTGAGCCACAGGCTAAAACTCGACTGTTAATGGGCACATCAGTCCCAGCACGTCTGGCCCCTCTGCCCACCCCCAGCCTCACCTCTCAGCCCGATCCTTCACCCCCTTTCTTTTTCCCACCGCTAATAATGGCGGACTCACAAAGAAATTGTTTCAGACCTGAACCTAACCACCACTCAATGCCGTGGCTGTTCGAGTTACTTAAAGCAAGACAGACACACTCTGTTCAGAGAGGGCTTCCCTTTAGCTCAATAAATCTCTCTTCAAATCACTAATGAAGTTGAACTTGCCCTAGACGGTGTGTTTCAGGTTTAAGAAACTCCTACTGAAGCTCTTTAGCCAGTTCTCAGGAGTATCCTTGCTCAGCCTCGGATTCTAATAGGAGGAGACTGAGCTGCTGATGGACAAAGTGGCACCTAATTCATTTACCCCCAGGGGAAGCGTGCAGGAGATCATGCGGTAAGAATGCTGCTTTGCCCTCACGGAGAACATGCCCACAAACACAAGCACTAATGCTTTGCTAACTCGCTTCCTTTGTTGCTATACATATTTAATAATATGCATGGCCATTATTTTACTACATGGTAATTGGTTATAAATAAAAGTCGTTTATAAAGGCTATTGAGTTACTGGGGCTCCTGGGTGGCTCACTCAGTTAAGCATCCAACTCTTGCTTTCGGCTCAGGTCACGATCTCACGGTTGGTGAGTTCGAACCCTATGTGGATCTCTGAGCTGACAGCGTGGAACCTGCTCGGGATTGTCTCCCTTCTCTCTCTCTCTGCCCCTCCCCCACCTCTCTCTCTCTCAAAATAAATAAGTAAACTTAAAAAAAAAAAAAAAAAAAAGCTATGGAGTTAGGGTTATGGGAGACACAGAACTCAAAGCAGGTTCCAGGCTCGGGGCTGTCAGCACAGAGCCTGATGCAGGGCTCAAACTCACAAACTGTGAGATCATGACCTGAGCCAAAGTCAGATGCTTAACCGACCGAGCCACCCAGGCGCCCCAAAAACATTTTTTTTATCCGTTTTGTTTTAAGATTTTTTGAAGTGATGAAGTCTACTGAAAGCCTACCCCACAGACAGTGTCCCTTCTTTGTTACTAATAGAATATCAACTTTAATGGGGGTGTTGGAAGGAGGCTTTAAAAACATCAGCTTTAAAAACTACATTTCCCAGCCTCTTTTGCACCTGGACTTGGCCGCTTAACACGGCTCTGGCCCGTGAGATGCCATAAGCCATGGGGTGGCCTTCACAAAAAACTCCTTTTTTTTTTAAAGTATTTATTTTGGGGAAAGCATAAGTGGGGGGGGTGGTCAGAGGGAAATGGGGACAGAGGATCTGAAGCAGGCTCTGCTCTGTCAGCACAGAGCCTGACGCAGGGCTTGAACTCGAACTCACGAGCCTCGAGGTCATGACCTGAGCCGAAGTCAGACATTCAACTGACTAAGCCACCCAGGCGGCCCCCAGGAAGCTCCTTAAAGGTGGCGGGGGGGAGGGGGGGTGGGGGGGGGGGGGGGGGGGGGGGGAGGGAGGGGGGGGGGGGGGAGGGGGGGGTGGGGGGGGGGGGGGGTGTGGGGGGGTGGGGGGGGGGGGGGAGGGGGGGGAGGGGGGCGGGGGGGGAGGGGGGAGGTGAAGGGTGGGGGAGGTGAAGACTCACATATTCTCTTTTCTGCTGCCTGAAAAGCCATGCGACCATGAAAAAAAACAAAACCCCAATAAATTTGGTCTTAAAATCCATACAACACCAACACCAGCAGCCGCCTACCTCTGGGCTGCATACTGAATGGGGAAAATAAATCTTATTTAAATAAAATAAATCTTATTTAAGCTGCTGGTGTTAGGTTTTTCTCTTACAGGCGGGCAAACTAGATTCTGTGCAAAGCTATTTTGAATGAGGTGTGTGCGGGAGGGCAATTTTCCCCACTGGCTGGCCTACCGAGAATCATGGGAAGGTTCCCCTTCAGGGATAAACTCACACAAGATTACTCTATTCATAGTATCTCAAAACTTCCAATGTGCTTTGTACCCCTTTCTGTCTTCGGGCCCAGATGCAACACAACGTGAAATTTATCAAATGTGCCTTTAATAAACGGCGACCGTGGAGAACCGACCCATCTGAAAAACTTAAACCCCGGTCTCTATTTCCATTTTGGCTGAAAGCAAGATGTTCCTTTCGGTGGTAGGAGGCCCTCAATTTCCCACTCCAAGTCTGTATGACTCAACTTGGACGCACTCCCACTGACATTCTGGATTTTTCTGTAATCTCCTTTCCTTAATACATTCAAGATAGCTCCACAACTCGCAAACAGCTTATAATGGTGTTACTGTTTCCGGGCTAAATCGGGGATACAGCACTGGCCAGTAGCTGTGTCTGTGGATATCTGAATAATTGCTTCAATTCCCCACTTGTTTCTGAGTGAGTGTAGGCCTGACCCCTGGGCATGGCCGAACATTACTCAGTCAAACCGAGAGTTTCAACGCTAAATGTGACAGTGCGTGCCATATCTGTTTTTTCTCTCTGGCAGATTATTCAAATACCATCAAGCTGAAGTCAAGTTCTCCCGGAGCCCATTGAATCTTTGCCCCAACGGTCCACACAGGAGCCCTTCCCTGAAGAGCTCCCTTTGCTGTGCTGGAATCTGTTTCTCAGTGAATATGTGATGATTGCATGTTTTCGGCCTGATTCTTTTCTCTTGCCTCACGTCCCCTGGAGATCCCGCGGCCTCCTTATAAAAGCCATGTGTATCTTATCTTTTCCAGTGCAGTTGCTAAAACCAGAAAGCAGGCTGGAAAACATTTCCCCAAACTGTACTGTTTTTCATTATTTCTTTCTGACACCTCCAGATAACTTGTTAGCATATTGTCTTTCTCTATTCAGCACGGCCCCACTGGGGGCTTGGGGACTGAATGACATCACCCAGGCATTTATAATTAGAAACAAAAATGCCTCTTTCCAAATCTATAACACCAGGAGACGATTGGAGACATTTTTTAAGTTACTGGTGAAAATCCCACATGAAAGGTCTTTTCTGAGCAGGCAGCAACTTTGCTGGCTTTTGAGACACTACCGGGAAGGCACTGGAAGCAAGTGACGAACAACCTTTCCAACCATGGATCCCAACGCCACAATGCAGTTTCGCAGGAGAGCGGTCACTGGGCTCTCGGCTTCTCCCCAGAGAAGCTGTGTTTCTCGAAGTTCCTGGGAGACTCCAAGAAGGGGTCTGAATTTCCACCACCGTGGAGAGAGAGCGCAGTGACTTCTGATGGTTGAGTTTCCATTTGTTCAGCAAGTTCTTACTGACTCAACTTGAATACACTCCCACTGACATTCTGGATTTTTCTGTAATCTTTTTCTCCTTAAAAGAATTCAGGATAACTCCAACAATCACAAATGACTGATTATGGAGTTTTCATTTATTCAACAAGTTCTTTTTGAGGACCTCTCTCAGCAAGTCCTGAGAACCTGCTGACATCCAGGTATCTGCCTAAGAAGAATCAGACCAGCACTCCACCCCCTGATACGCTAGCCACTAGCCACGTGCAATGATTTGCATTTAAATTTAGATGAACAAAAATGAAGGGAAGCTGCGAATGCAGCTTCTCAGTTGCACTGGCCACATCTCTGACGCTCAATAGCCACATGTGGCCAGTGGCTACCATACCCAACAGCACAAACCTAAAGCGTTTTCATTGTTGTGGAAAGTTCTTTTTGGACAGTGCTGGACTGATCACCTGACTTGCCTCGAACACTCCTGGATTACACCTGTTGACGCGGTATCATCATTAATAGCACCCTCTTTCGAGCCCGAAGTGTCCTGGTTGGGAAGACAACTGAACGATGAAAGTGACTTGGCCACCATCCCTGCCAGGGCTTTTGCTGAGACCCAGAACCCTCTCTCTTGATGAAAAAAGTTGCCTGCGTCAGCCCCTGCCTTTTCCTCCTGATTCTCTCCCACCTGTCCGATCCGCCAGTATTAGTAACCAGGGACACAAATGCAGGGGAAGAGATGGTCAGAAATGTCTCCAAGTGAGGGACGTACTTGTAAGAAGTTTCAGGTTTGTGTCTGATCTCCCGTGCCTGAAGGAGCTCAGATTGGCCTCCGGCTGCTCTCCCTCAGAGCCCCCTCAGCTCTGTGCAGGGCCACCAGCCTGCCGACCCGCGCCCCTGCCCGCCTCGCCCAGCAGAGGGCATCGGCGCTTAATGTTCCGGGCTAAGAATATTTACACAATCATTAGGGATTTTTTTTTTTTTTTCCTTCCAGTGATACTTTTTTTTGTGAGCGGCCATCCGAGGTGCCAGCTAATATAGGTCATCTTAAGGATATGTCATCAAAACAGGGAGATAAGAGCTGTTCGGGCGGGCGGCCAGCTCGTTAGGGAACCGCACGCACCAGGACACTCTGCCGGGGACGCAGTCGCCACCACTGTCAACACGACAGACACCATTTTGCAGAACTCTTCAGAGGGGGGGTCCAAACTCTGATACGATCTGTGCCGCCCCGCGGGACAGGCCTGGACTGCTTGCTGAGGGGCTGCCCCCCCCCCCCCCCCCCCCCCCCCCCCCCCCGCCAGAGGCATCTCTGACCATGGCCTTGCTCTCTGCGGGGCTCTGGACGCTGCCTTGCATCTCAGACACCTGCCAGGCAACAAAATGGTGGTAACTGCAAAGCGGTGGCTGCAGGGACCAGAGGTGGACTGTCACACAGCTGGCTTGGCTGCCCCTCTCCAGGCCGTCAGCCAAACCCCATGTCGGTCCGTCTGTATCACCCTTTCTCTCTCTTTCTCTCTCCCAGTCTCTGTTCCTTCTCTCTCTTTCTTTCTCTGTCTCCCTCCCCCTCTCCCTCCTCCCCTCCTCCTCCCCTCCCCCTCCTCCCCTTCCTCCTCCTCCCCCTCTCCCTCCTCCCCTTCCTCCCTCCTCTTCCTCCTCGTCCTCCCCTTCCTCTCCCTCCTCCCCATCCCCCTCCTCCCCTCCTCCTCCCCCTCCTCCCCTTCCTCCCCCTCCTCCCCTTCCTCCTCCTCCTCCCCTTCCTCTCCCACCTACTCCCCTTCCTCCTCTTTCTCCTCCTCCTCCCCTTCCTCTCCCTCCTCTCCTTCCTCTCCCTCCTCCTTCCTCCTCCCCCTCCTCTGCCTCCCCCTCCTCCCCTTCCTCTCCCTCCTCCCCTTCCTCCTCCTCCTCTTCCTCTCCTTCCTCCCCTTCCCCTCCTCTGCCCCCTCCTCCCCCTTCCTCTCCCTCCTCCCCTCCTCCTCCCCCTCCTCCCCTTCCTCCTCCTCCTCCCCTTCCTCCTCCTCTTCCCCTCCTCCTCTCCCTCCTCTCCTTCCTCCTCCTCCTCCCCTTCTCCTCCCTCCTCCCCTCTTCCTCCCCCTCCTCCCCTTCCTCTCCCTCCTCCCTTTCCTCTCCCTCCTCTCCTCCTCCCCCTCCTCCCCTTCCTCCCCCACCTACCCTCCTCCTCCCCCTCCTCCCCTTCCTCCCCCTCCTCCCCTTCCTCCCCCTCCTCCCCTCCTCCTCCCCTTCCTCCCCCTCCTCCTCCTTCCTCTTCCTCCTCCCCTCCTCCTCCCCCTCCTCCCCTTCCTCCTCCTTCTCCCCTTCCTCTCCCTCCTCCCCCTCCTCCCCTTCCTCACCCTCCTCCCTTTCCTCTCCTTCCTCCCCTTTCTCCTCCTCCCCATCCTCTCCCTCCTCCTCCCCCTTGTCTCCCTGCTCCTCCCCTTCCTCTCCCTCCTCCTCCCCTTCCTCTCCCTCCTCCTCCCCTTCCTCTCCCTCCTCCTCCCTCTCCCCCTCCTCCCTTCCTCCTCCTCCTCTTCCTCTCCTTCCTCCCCTTCCCCTCCTCTGCCCCCTCCTCCCCCTTCCTTTCCCTCCTCCCCTCCTCCTCCCCCTCCTCCCCTTCCTCTCCCTCCTCCCCTCCTCCCCTTCCTCCTCCTCCTCCCCTTCCTTCTCCTCTTCCCCTCCTCCTCTCCCTCCTCCCCTTCCTCCTCCTCCTCCCCTTCTTCTCCCTCCTCCCCTCTTCCTCCCCCTCCTCCCCTTCCTCTCCCTCCTCCCTTTCCTCTCCCTCCTCTCCTCCTCCCCCTCCTCCCCTTCCTCCCCCTCCTACCCTCCTCCTCCCCCTCCTCCCCTTCCTCCCCCTCCTCCCCTTCCTCCCCCTCCTCCCCTCCTCCTCCCCTTCCTCCCCCTGCTCCTCCTTCCTCTTCCTCCTCCCCTCCTCCTCCCCCTCCTCCCCTTCCTCCTCCTCCTTCTCCCCTTCCTCTCCCTCCTCCCCCTCCTCCCCTTCCTCACCCTCCTCCCTTTCCTCTCCTTCCTCCCCTTTCTCCTCCTCCCCCTCCTCTCCCTCCTCCTCCCCCTTGTCTCCCTCCTCCTCCCCTTCCTCTCCCTCCTCCTCCCCTTCCTCTCCCTCCTCCTCCCTCTCCCCCTCCTCCCTTCCTCCTCCTCCCCTTCCTCCTCCTCCTCCCCCTCCTCCCCCTCTCCCTCCTCCTCCCCTTCCTCCTCCTCCCCCTCCTCCCCCTCTCCCTCCTCCTCCCCTTCCTCCTCCTCCCCCTCCTCCCCCTCCACCACAGTCCCTGCCCCTACAGAAGGGGGCCAAAGCCCAAGCTGACTTGATTCCTGCTCTCAGCTCCTCAGCGCTGCTAACTCATTCCTGAGCATAGTTGGTGATTTGTTTTTATGTATCTAAGGGGTGAGGTGCTGAGGCAAGTTGCCAGTCGGGGTTATTTCGTCTTGCCTGTTTGGGCACACTGAACATGTTTCTGAGGTCCAAAAGCTCCTTTCTGAATGAGTGTCTGCTGCCCTTCCAGAGATTTTCAAAAACCTTTTTGAAGGGGTGTCCAAATGGCAAACACCTAGTATCACTCCATTATACCTTTTGGGGAAGAGACAAGTCCCCAGTATGTGTGGCACCTTCATTTCCTTTTCCGGAATAACCACACTTTCCTTAAGGAACAAATAAGCCCATGCGTGTAGAAGGCCTAGCGAAGGCATATGGCGTGGGTTCAGTGAACCCCAGCTATTATTGTTTTATTATTTCTTTGCGACAAGCTCGCTCCAGGAGGCCGGGAGCTCCGTTCCTGCCCACGGATGCTGGCCGGAGGGAGCTTTGTCACCTGCACCGAGGGGTCCTGTGTGAGCGATTTGGCCCCACCTCACCTGCGACCTCCTTTCTGCGATTTTGTAAGTCATCGCTTTGTGGCTCAGTTTCTCTCCGACTGAATGAACCACACAAGCTTTCTTTACCACCCCTTCGGAGACTGTTGGTAAAACACGCTCGACACACCTTTCAGAGCCTTGGGGATGAGCCGAGGGCAGGGGGCGGGGGGAGGAAGACTGGGGGAGTACCCCTCCCCCCACCACACATCCCGGGATGCCGAGGCATCGCCAGCATGTGCCCAAGTGCCACCTGGGCCTCCTTTCACTTCCCGGAGTATCCTGATGGAGGATGAATAAGGTAACCACAAAAAACATAACAGACCCGGGTAAGTTCAAAGTCAGGAGTAAGAGACAAAGATAGATGGATAGTTATTATAGATGATAGATAGATAGATAGATAGATAGATAGATGATAAATGGACGGGTGGATGGATGCAGTTAGAAAGACAGAAGATCAAGAGAATCTCCACTTCTTCAAACAGGAATCACTGAGTAGCACCTGCCTCTGGGGCTGGGGAGCGGACTAGGTGGCCGGTGTGTTAGCCGTGCTGGCTGGACAAGTCAGCTTGGGGTTTCTCACCCGGCAGCTAGTTGAGGCACCGGCAAAGAAGGCGTTCACCTCCCCAAGAAAGAAAAAAAGCGTCTGTCTCAAAAGAAAATAATAGTCGCAGGTAATTTTGTGTGTCATTTCAAAAACTATCTTTCCATTTTATGGTTTAATACCGTTTTCTTTTGAACTTCACCGGGGCTGGGGAGAGGACCCACGGGCACGTGAGGGCCTCCCAGATAGCTTTGCAAATTGTAAGGGCCCAGGCTGCCATCAGCTCTTAGATTCTGCGTCACCTGATGTCCTAGTGGCACAGCAGCCCGGGCCGGTGAGGGCGAGGTTGGAGGGCGTACACCATGTGACGGGGACAAAGATGATGGAGGGCTGGCTTCTGCCTGAATTGGGGGATGGGAGAGGGGTAGGGGAGACAGAGCATAGAAAACGGCCTTACCAATAAGAGCCCAAACTTCCTGCCGGTGTCCGTGCACACATGACCCAAACAAAGCAGATGTAGCAATGGCCAAAGGAGGTGGTTTTCATTCTAGAAACATCCACATCTCCTGCTCCTGCAACCTTCCCAGATGTCTTCTCGATTTTTACACAGGCTTCTAAAAATGGCATCAACAACCACCCAGTGCTCAGGGCCATGGCAGGCTAGGTAGTTGAATCTGGAGGGAGCACTGTGTGGCCAGCCCCATCAACCTGCCCTCTGCCCCACTGAGGAGGAAGCTGGAGGCGTCACAATGACCATGACATCCCACAGTTCTGGCTTGAACTCTCCCTCTATAAGGCTTTCCTGCCTCTGATAACTCAACCTCAGGTCAAGTTGTCGGGTCTTTATGGCTGAGATTTTCTTACCTGCTTCTTAAACCTTCAACTGGCTTAAGCAAAATGGGAACTCATTGGCTCATATGACTTAAAGAACTAGGACTGATAGCTTCAGGCGTGGCTAGATCCAAGCCTGGGGTCTGAGCCATATATCCACTGAGGTTGTTTCTTTTCCTGCTTTCTTCTACGTTGACTTTGCTCTTGGATAGGTTCTCTTTCTGGAGCAGTCCCTGGTTCACCTGGTTTACCAGCCCCACCGGAACTAAAACACCTCTTTGCCCGTAATTCCAGCAAAAGGCTTGGCTCAAGCCTCATCAGACGAACTTACACCATTCGTGAATCAATCCACTCGTCAAGCCTAAGAATCAACTGGCCATTCCTGAAGTCAAGAATCAGGGTCATCAACCACACAATCGGTAAGCAGGGATGTAGTTAGCCAGAGAAAAGCCAGGGAGCTTTTTCACCTTCACCAGTAGAAAGAAAATGGATGCCGTGGAAACCAAATCCATGAATGCCCACGATGAGCAGTAAATGCTCAATACACTTTAGTCATTAACCAAAAGTTAAAGACGGGATCACAGAAGCTCTGGAATTGTACCCATAAGCTGGTGGTTCTTCACCTTGACAGGACGCTAAAGATTCCCACAGAGCTTTTAAAATTCTTCCATCCCGGGACGCCTGGGTGGCTCAGTCGGTTAAGCGGCCGTCTTCGGCTCAGGTCATGATCTCGCGGTCCGTGAGTTCCAGCCCCGCGTCGGGCTCTGTGCTGGCAGCTCGGAGCCTGGAGCCTGTTTTGGATTCTGTGTCTCCCTCTCTCTGCCCCTCCCCCGTTCATGCTCTGTCTTTCTCTGTTTCAAAAATAAATAAACTTAAAAAAAAAATTAAAAAAATAAAATTCTTCCATCCCGGTGCCCCACCCTCAGAGAGACTCCGATTCAGTTGACCCGGGGCTGGGTCCAAGCAGCAGTGGATGGTAAATGCCCCCAGGAGAATCTAATGCACTGCCAGGGCTGAAAACCACTGCTTTAAGCTAATGCATATGCTTGACTGGTACCCACAAACGTCCTAACCATAGCACCAAATCCTTTAAAGCCCAAAGAATTAGGAAGTAGTAATGATGTGAAGCCTTAGTTCAGAATTTTAAAATCTCTCCAGATTATTTCTTCCAATGCTCCACGTGCTGACGCAGAACTTTGTTGGTCAGCTTAAAAAAAAAAAAAAAAAGGTGGGGCATCTGGGTGGCTCGGTGGGTTAAGCGTCCCCTTTGGCTCAGGTCACAGTGTCACGGCTTGGGAGTTCGAGCCCCACGTCGGGTTCTGCGCTGACAGCTCGGAGCCTGGAGCCTGCTTCGGATTCTGTGTCTTTCTCGCTCTCTGCCCCTCCCCCGCTCACACTCTCTCAAAAATAAACAAACATTAAAAACAACTTTTTTTAATTAAAAAAAAAAGGCAAAGTGGAACTTAGCTTAGGTCTGGGCATGCAGGGGTGTGTGTGTGTGTGTGAGTGTGTTCGGGTGTGTGGGCACGCAGGTGTTCACCCCTTGTGATTATACAAAACCTTGCTTCGGGTGGTTAAATCAGCAACACGATGACTCAGGAACTTAATGCTGAGTCACATGTTTCCTCTTTTTTTTTTTTTTTTTTTTCAACTTTCTTCCTCTCTTTCCACTTCATGTCGTCCACAAATGTTGGACGAAAGGTTGGGGGTATTTAACATCGCGAATGACAGAGAGAGAAACATCATATGCCTCCGGAGGTGATAAACGGAGCGGAAAATGACATCCTCTGTGCCCCGCATTGAGGCCAAGAATGCATAGTCCATACCTGGTTGTGAGGGAACATTAGACAAACACAAAATGAGGACCACTTTATGATAACGGGGGTAGGGACAGAGGCAGGACCACATTCTTCAAAAATGCTAATATCACAAAAGACAAAGAAAAGCTGTGGGAATGTTCCGCATGAAAGAAGGCTAAAATTAAATTAGATTAAATACAAATTAAATGCAAATCCTTCGTCTGGACTATACCTGTACTAGAGGGGAGAATCCCATAAATAACAGCATTGGGTTAACAGATGAAATCGGAATATGGATGATAAATTAGATCAAAGAGGTACCTCAGTATAAACGTGCGAAGTTAACCCTCCCGGGGGAGGGGCGGGGTAAGAGACTGTCCTATTCTTAGCCAAAATGAACTTGGAGTCTTTCGGAGTCAAGGGCCATGATGGATATAACAACCACAAGTCGTTCAGAAAAAAATTATTGGGGTGTGTGTGTGGAGAGAGAGAAAGAGAGGGCACTCAGACAATCAAGCAAAATGTGTTAAAAGCTGGGGACAGAGAAGGTCTATGAACAGTAAACAGAATGTTCATTTAGTTAAAATGTGGAAATATACCTCGTGACTCATCGAGACTAAGGATTCCAAACACACACACACAAACACACACGTGTGCACACACACACATGCACACACGCACGCACACCGACCACATATCAAAATTCATTCCTCATTCCAATAAAAGGAAGAGTTCCTGTTGGCACCCAAGGCAGTTCAACAGTCACAATGTGAAGTCCATCAATCGTTGAACATTTTCATAAATTCTCCCAGATTAGGGGGTTTCCAGGAAGCTGCCAGATGGCACAGCCACACCCCAACGGGTTCCCAGGACTTACGAAATTTACGAAAAAAAAAAAAAAAAGCCACCAAGTCACACTGAAGCACACACAACCTTTTAAAAACAGAAATCAGGCTTGCCACTCCCATCCCTAAAGCTTCCCAAAGGTGTCCGTGGCCCCTTAGGATGGAGTCGAAACTTTTCCCCTGGCTCACAAAACCCTGCGGGCATTGGGTCTTTGTTTATCTGTTGGATTTCATCTCCAGGACTGATAGTAGTCTGCTTTCTGGTTCTTGGACACACCAAGCTCGTACTTACCTCAGGGCCTTTGTACCTGCTGTTCTCTCTCTCTTGAAAAGCTCTCGTCCGGTGCTTCACATAACTGCCTGCAGCTGCTCATTTAAGTCTCAACTCAACCGCCATCCGGCTCATTCTACTTATTTTTTTCATAGAAATGACCACTATGTGGAATTTTTTTATAACTTGGATTGTTTCTGCTAAACAAATATAGTGCAGAAACCTCCTCGGAATGTTTCCCTGGCTGTTCAGGCTCTGGGTACTTCTTTCCCTTCTGCACTGAGGAGCATGTGTTGTGTGGCTCAAGCTCTTGCTGCTGTGGGGTGATGTCCAGCTCTCGTCCTTAGAGAGCCTCTCCCTCACTGCTTCCCTCCTTTCCTTGCTTTATTTTTGTTCATGGCACTGGTTACTATCTGATCACACTCACGTGCACTGTATGTGTATTTGACTGACATGTATGAATATATATTATATATATATGAGTTTGACAAATGAAATGTATATATTTCTGTTTATCATTCCAACTCCCCACCCCCCAACCCCCAATAGATTGTAAACTTCATGAGAGCAAGGAATTTATATATATTTTATCACCACTGTGCCCCCGCATGTAAATCCAAGCCTGGAACCCAGTCAATGCTCCAGAAATATTTCTTGAATGAGTCGGTGAGCAAACGAATGGGACTGCGTGTGGAGTTGGTGCTCCATAAATGAATGTTGGGGAAAAAAAATAAAACTAGAAGATTTCAGCTACTGGAGTTCAAGACTTCCTACAAACCACGGTAACCAAGACAACACCTCATTGCTGTGAGGATCAATAGAGAGAGAAATCAATGGAACATCTAGAAATATACCCACACAAATATGATCAGTTGATTTTATAAAAAGGTGCCAAGTTGGGGCGCCTGAGTGGCTCAGTCGGTTGGGTGACCGACTTCGGCTCAGGTCACGATCTCACATTCCGTGAGTTCGAGCCCCGCATGGGGCTCTGGGCTGATGGCTCAGAGCCTGGAGCCTGCTTCCGGTTCTGTGTCTCCCTCTCTCTGCCCCTCCCCCGTTCATGCTCTGTCTCTGTCTCAAAATAAATAAACGTTAAAAAAAAAAAATAAATTAAAAAAAAAAAAGGTGCCAAGTTAAATAATGGGAAAATGGTCATCTTTTCCACAAATGATGCTAGAACAATCAGATATCCATACGCAAAAATCATGAACCTTGGCCATTTCCTCACAGTATACAGGAAATACTAATTTGAAATGGGCCATAGAGCTAACAGACCTAGATAAACTTGTAAAACTCCTAGAAGAAGGCAGGCCAAAAATCTTTGTGACTTTGAGTCAGGCACATATTTCTTAAGATACACAATCATTCATATAAAGGAGAAAATGGATAAATTAGATCTCATAAAATTAAAAATCGTGATTTTAAAAAGACACTGTTAAGAAGATGAACAAGCAGGGGTTCCGGGCAGGCTCAGTCCGTAGGGCATGTAAGTCTTGATCCCAGGGTCATGAGTTCAAGCTCCAAGCTGAACTCATGGAGCCGAAAGAAAGAAAGAAAGAGGGAGGGAGGGAGAGAAGGAGGAAAGGAAAGAAGGAAGGAAGGAAGGAAGGAAGGAAGGAAGGAAGGAAAAAGGGAGGGAAGGAAGGAAAGAAGGAAGGAAAAAGGAAGGAAGGAAGGATGCAAGGAAGGAAGGAACAGAACAAGGAAAGAAGGAAGGAAGGAAGGAAGGAAGGAAGGAAGGAAGGAAGGAAGCAAGAAAGGAAGGAGATGAGCAAGCCAAGTCAAAAATTGGGAAAATATTTGCAAAGCATATCTCTGATGGAAGACTCGTGTCAGGAATATATAGAGAAATCTATAGGACACAATAAGAAGACAAATATTTTTTTTAAATAGGAAAAATATTTAAACAGACACTTCATGAAAGGAGATAATAAGGATATCAAATAATGGGGCACCTGGATGGCTCTGTCAGTTAAGCTTCTGACTCTTGATTTTGACTCAGGTCATAATCCCCCAGGACCGTGGAATCGAGTCCCGTGTCAGGCTCCACGATGAGCATGGAGCCTGCTTAAGATTCTCTCTCTCTCTCTCTCTCTCTCTTTTCTCTCTCCCCTCCCACCTCCGTCTCCCTCTGCCTCTCTCCTGCACTGGCGCACTCTCTCTCTCTAAAAAGCAAAAAAGAATAACAAATAAAGACACACAGACGCTCAGTATCATCAGCTGTTAGGGAAATGCCCATTAAAACCACGATGAGCTATTACCACAGACCCACTAGAATGGCTGAAGTTTTAAAAATTGAGAATGCCAGCTGCTGGCAAGGATGGGGAGCAATTGCAACTGTTGTACAATGCTGGTGAGGATGCGACATGGCACAGCCACTTGGCCAAACAATTTAGAGTCTCTTATAAAGTGAAACATTTAGCATACGACCCAACAATCCCATTCCGAGGCGCTACCCAGGAGCAACATAAGGGAAGGAATTACTAATATGCTTCAGGAACGTGGGTGAATCCCAAAGACATGTTCAGGGAAAATAGTGCATGGATTCTGTGTATATGAAATTCTAGAAAAGGCAAAACTCTAGAGACAAAACGCAAATCAGTAATTGTCATCGTTGTAGTCATGGTTGCATGGCGGTATCCGTTTGGCAGAATTCTAAAGAAGACAACCTTGGTCAGTTGTGTTGTAGGTAAATTATACCTCGATAAAATACATTGCATGTCGGATGAAAACAAAAATGCGCTTTTGTCGAGGATGGTATTTCTTCACTTTCCACCACCTAAAAAGTGCCGGCCTCAGCAACTGTGGCCTGTCTATGCTGACATTCCTGTTGAGCTGTTGGGTCACCATAACCTCCACCAATGTTGCCGGAGGACAAATAATGATGACTAACATTCATGCCTTGGCTTAGTGCCTTATCTCAGCCTCCTCCTCCATAAAATAGGATCAGAATAGTGACTGCCTCCTAAGATTGTCTGGAGGAGGGGGGAGGAAGTAACACACAGTAAGCACGACATGGTTGACACTCAGTAAATATTAGCCAGCACTGTGCTAATTACAGGTTAGGCATTTAGTAAGTGCGTGGCTCTGTGCTAACCTTTTTTGGAGACATTATTCTATTCCATATCCCTCAAGGCAGGGCTTCTGGTTCCCGCCTCCCCCCCCCCCCCCCGCAACCGCTCGGAGATGAGGAGGGTAGGGATCACTGGTGGTGAATGGTTAGAGCCAGGATTCCAATCCACACCTGCCTGATGACGTGCTCAGAAGAGCTTACAAGAACCCAGGTCTGATGTCACTGTTCTCTCCTTCCTCTTCTCTGTTCTATTCTTGACCTGTCAGGGAGTCATTTCCTGTATCCATTGGATCCTTCAGTCGCCCTTCTGCCCACTGAGTCCTCCAATCACTTCTTTGCACATCCTTTATCAGTGTCTTGCTAGAACAATATCACATCAGTTAATAAGCACTAATGGTCCTCTTTCCGGAGAGACCTTCCCCGACACTCTGTCTCTCCATTCAGTGCTCTGTTCTTCCGGGCACTCTCCCTGGCATCGTACCGTTGTCATTTTTGCTGACTCTCAACACACACGCATATACACACACAACTCCCACATCCCTATCCTCACCCACCACCCCAACCCCACATCGTATGGAAGCTCCCTGTAAGCAGGGACTTGGATCTATGTGGGGTAGTTTTAGCTTTATTCCCCCCCCCCCCCCACTGTATGGCTAGGACCTAGACTGTTCACAGGGACCTGATATAATCATAAAAAGTTTTAGAAGGAACTTGCAAGGTCATCCTCCAACACTTGCATTTGTATAGATAGGGAAATCCAGAGAGGTTGAACGACTTCCCCGAGGTCACACAGC
Organism: Panthera leo; assembly: GCF_018350215.1. Taxonomy (NCBI): domain Eukaryota; kingdom Metazoa; phylum Chordata; class Mammalia; order Carnivora; family Felidae; genus Panthera; species Panthera leo. The sequence continues at coordinate 8,528,997 of NC_056681.1, forward strand.
TGGTTGGGGCAAAGCCAGAGGGCAAGCATTCAATTCCTTTGGGTCCCCGTCAACTAATGGTTCTGCTACTGTATAATGCCCTTCACTTCCAGGTCTAAGAAAGTAAGAGACCCAAGACACAATTTAATCATTTTTAAATTCATTTTAATGTCACTTAGTGGCACTGGTAGGGAGGGGTCTGGGGGCATGTGGCCTAAGCCTCGTGTTGACCTTCTGACGCCATCTCTAAGAAGACTGCAGGCCTTCCAGGGAAGAAGTCTCCTCCATAGATCACGCTGCCTGTATTTCATTTTAAGGTAATACGTCTTATAAATCTTATGACCCTCTGCGAAGCACTATATCATTACAGTGACCGGTAATTTGTGTGTGTTCAAGCTCTTATTTCGTTCAATGTAAACGCTGAAAAAATTCTGTAATTTTTGGTGATTCTTCACTTTTATATCTTGGGATGCCAGAAGCCTCACTGATTAGGTATGATGTGGGCCTCTCCCAGCTTCTGTGTGGTCCTGGGCCCGGTCCCTGTTTAGTGTCCACATTCTGCGAGATAGATCCCCATCCTACTCACCCCCTGGGAGCACACAGCTCTCTGGGAGACTGAGAGAGGAAGACAGTCTTCTCAGGCACAAGCTCTAACAGGAGGTAATGGTTATGCAACCAGCTTACAAAACTTTCCTTTTGCATTTCTAGACAGCTCAGCTCTGTCCCTGGTTGCGTGCTGTTCTGTCGATGACTTGGCATGGAGCGCTATCTCTACGAGAAAAACAAGTCAAAGGCTTATGATGGCGAAATCACCACTCACTCAGTGGGCAGCCATGGGAAACGGGTACCTGGTTAGACCCAAGCCACAGGATTACGGGGCAGCATCCCACGTGCCAGAGCATTACCCTGAGGCTCATTAAGGACAGATATCTGGGAGTATGCATTGGTCATAAACTTAAAATATAAGTCAGTAGCCATCTCAAAGGGAGGGGGTGGGGAAGAACTATTAGCCAACCAGTGACTCAACGGGTGAGTTTGCACTTCTGTATCAAAACTAATTATTATTTTTTTATTATGAAATTTATTGTCAAATTGATTTCCATACAACACCCAGTGCTCATCCCAACAGGTGTCCTCCTCAGTGCCCCTCACCCACCCACCCCTCCCTCCCACCCCCCATCAACCCTCAGTTTGTTCTCAGTTTTTAGGAGTCTCTTATGTTTTGGCTCCCTCCCTCTCTAACCATTTTTTTTCCTTCCCCTCCCCCATGGTCTTCTGTTAAGTTTCTCAGGATCCACATAGGAGTGAAAACATATGGAATCTGTCCTTCTCTGTATGACTTATTTCACTTACCATAACATTCTCCAGTTCCATCCACGTTGCTACAAAAGGCCATATTTCATTCTTTCTCATTGCCACATAGTACTCCATTGTGTATATAAACCACAGTTTCTTTATCCATTCATCAGTTGATGGACATTTAGGCTCTTTCCATAATTTGGCTATTGTTGAGAGTGCTGCTATAAACATTGGGGTACAAGTGCCCCTATGCATCAGTACTCCTGTATCCCTCGGTCAAAACTAATTATTAAGAGCACCTGGGTGGCTTAGCTGGTTGAGTGTTGGACACCTGATTTCATGGTTTGTGAGTTCGAGCCCCGCGTCAGTGTCTATGCTGATGGTGTAGAGCCTGCTTGGGATTCTCTCTTTCTCCTTCTCTCTGCACCTCCATTCCTCGCTCTCTCTCTCTCTCTCTCTCTCTCTCAAAATAAAGAACCTAATTATTAAAGAAATGCTTGGAACTCATCACAGATACCAACATTCAATAGCATTGACTGATCCTGACTTAGTCCATAAGTGGCTCTTCAACAGCAATTAGAAAACCTTTTCACTTCCCCTTGGAAAACTCATCTGCAATTGCAGCAGACCAATTATTTAAATTAAAAGTCTAACCTTGAGCATAGATGAGAGTAAGCACTTGATTCTTGGATGAGTGGATTTTCTCTCTTGCAAAGTTTGGTCATTAACCCAGATCGGTATTTACCTATCGATTTGGAGTTCGCATCAGCAAAAGGATGATTTAATAGCCAAGACTACTCTAGTTGCAAGTGACAGCAACATAACACGATCTGGTTTTAGAATTAAAAAGGGAATTATCATCTTATGTAACCGAAGCATCCAAATTTATGGTTGACATCAGGCATAGCTGGATCCGGGTGTAAATGCAGTTAGCAGGAATACGTCATTCTCCATTTCTTGGCTCTTTTTTCCTTTATGTTGGCAATATTCTCAGGTATACTCTCTCCATGTGACTGTAGCAAAGCAGTCATCTGTAGCTTCGGGCTGAGATGATCCTCATGGATCATGAGTCCAAGGGAAACACACACACACACGCGCACACGCACACAGAGTTTTCCCAATAGCCCTAACGAAAGTCCCAGGTAAGAATTCCACTGACTAGTCTTGGGTACATACCCAACCCAGAATACATTCTCTCTTAGTTGGCCACCTTATGTGTATTCAGTTGTTTCAACTATTACAAACCAGGCTGCCGTGATAATTCTCCAGGTTTCCCTCAACATTCATGTTAGATCACTCTGGAATACAGAGGTGGCTATTACTTTGAATACAGGGTGCAATCGTTGGCTTACATTTAGGTGCCAAGGTTTAAGGGGGAAAAAATGAGTTGGTAAACCGTGTTTACACACTAAGAAGCAAGAGGGCTCCCCCCACCCCCCACCGCTAAGGAAAGAGCAGGCAGGCCTCCCACGCAGGCTCTTGGAGAGAATCCTGCAAAGCACCCTCAGCACGAACCTTTGTGTTTTTCTCCCTCTCCTGTTACTACCCCTGGCCGAGCTTGGGATGCAGAGTTGGAGTCCTGTAAATTCAATGTGCATAACGATCTAACTCCTGTGCATTGGTAAGAAAATATGAGAGGAGAAGGAAAAAAGAGAAAAGGCTTGAGTGAACTCTGAAGCACCCCCCGGCCCCCCAGCACGGCCTCATTTGGTAGAAGGACCAAATCCGTGTCCTAGACACCCCCCCCACCCCTCCTCCCCCCACCATCCCAGCTACTGGGAGGGGGACCCTCCCTGAGCTGTGTTGAGAGTGTGGACAGATAGAGTCCTCAGCCAAGAACAGTGAGTCAAAAGGACCTTTCACCCTGCCCTTCTTTCTTTACAAGGAAATCTTCCCTGACACGGGTGCTCTACCTTCATAAATCACAGGCCAGGAGCTCAGGCCTTGAGAAAAATCTTAACACTGGCTAATATGACCAACAATAACAATTTTCTTGGAACCCAAAAAAGAAAAAGAAGTTTATTTATGGGTTCCCATTTTTGTTCCTCCCCCCCCCCTTCCTCTTCCCCTTACATGAATTTTTGTAAACGATAACAAATAAAACTTTCAAAAAACAGAGAGGGAAGGATTTCTCGAGATCCTGCCCGGTCTTTTTTTTTCTCTCTTTCTTTCTTTCTTTTTTAAGTCTGCAAGAGTCAGAATAGCATTTCAGTGTTAGGATAGTCATCCAAACCAAATCCCACATCTTTCCATCCTGAGTCAGATGCAGGCTGGACACCTGCCCTCATTCTGGTTATAGGCCTTCTGACCCAGCTCAAGACATGCGACTAAAAATTGCTGTGGAATTTGAACTCACAGACGTTCGTCCTGACTCAGCCACTCTGAACTCTGCTGTGCCATAAAAACCTGGGCATTTCCTCCTCTCACTTCCCCAGAATCTGCCCGGGAGTGTCCAGGGAAAGGTTGTCACGAACGGACTTGCAATGAAAGTAATTGAATAAACGGAGAGCACGTCTATTTCTGGAATTAGGCTTGTGTGATAGTAGAGAAATCAAATGGGATAAGGGGCAGGGAGAAGCCTGGTGAATCCAATATTCCCGTGTCCACCTACTTAAATTCCACTCCTCTGGGACTCATCGTCACTAACAATGGCCCTTTTAGCTTCGGAACACGGAATGACTAACCTTTTTCTAGCCTGTCAGTGAGAACTACCACCGTAGATTGGTAAGTATTTCCGTACAAAATTCACTTGGAAAGGATATTGTTTCAAGCCTGGACAAAGCTCATATTGTCGTGTTCCAGTCCCAGTTATTTTAGGCAAGGAAGGGGGATTTCCACTGCTCCCTGTAATCAGTCGTGAGCACTCCCCTCTGAGTAACCACTTCCTTGTAATCTGTCAGAGCCCAAGATATTTAAAAGGAAAAAAAAAAAAACCACCCTGATATTATGCATAAAATTCCTAGCCAAGCAAGCCAGTGTGAGAACACATCAGTGAGCTTATGCAGGAGCAAAGATGTGACCTCACTCCGTGGAGGGAAAGAGTTGGTTCTGAAGGGTTTCCCAAGAGTTGATTCTAAAAGGAAGGAATGAAATGGGTCAACGCAGGTTCTCCGGTGGAACGGAAAACTAGAGGCGCCTGGGTGGCTCAGCAGGTTGAGCGTCTGACTCTTGATTTCAGCTCAGGTCATGATCTCACAGTTTGTAGGCTCGGACCCTGCGTCCGGCTCTGCACTGACAGCGCGGAGCCTGCCTGGGATTCTCTGTCTCGCTCTCTCTCTCTGCCCCTCCCCCCCCCAAAATAAATAAATAAACATCAAGAAAAAAAATACGAACCTAGCAGCCCCTCAATGTCAACGTCAATGGTGATAGGAACACTTGTTTATAGCCTGCCTGCCATGTGCCGGGCACTGGTTCACCTGAACCATTATTCCACTGGTCTCATTTGCAAGTGGGTAGTGTCTAAGGGTTCTTTTCTCTTTTTTTAGAGTCAGTTAATGTACACGAAATACATAACAGTACAGGTGGTAACAGATATGGCAAAAATCCAAAGTAATACAATCGAGAGACGGTGCACCAGACGATGCCGTTTCTCAAAATAAAATAAACCCCAAACCAAAACAAACAAAAACACCACCGCAACAAAGTGAAAAAGCAAAAAAAATTACCGTGTGTTAAACAGTAATTAGGTGCCAGGCACCATACTAAGTTTCTTAAAAACATTAACTCGGGCCGCCTGGGTGGCTCAGTCGGTGAAGCGGCCGTCTTCGGCTCAGGGCACGATCTCCCGGTCCGTGGGTTCGAGCCCCGCGTCGGGCTCTGGGCTGACGGCTCGGAGCCTGGAGCCTGCTTTGGATTCTGTGTCTCCCTTTCCTTCTGCCCCTCCCCTCTCGCACTCTGTCTCTGTCTCTCTCTCTCTCAAAAAAAAAAAAAAAATAGACATTAAAAAAAGAAAACATTAACTCAAATCCTCACAAAAGCCCTATGAGTTAGGAAATATTGTTATCCCCATTTTATGGATGAGGAAACCGAGGTTTAGTAATGCTAGGTAATTGGCTCAGGGTCACGTGGCTCGAGTGGCAGAGCTAGAATTTGACCCCACTCCCACCAGCTGCCAAACTCCCACTAGTTACTTGTGACATTAGAGCTACTGTGCCAAGCACCGTGTTGGGTCACCAGCACGACAGCACTCACTCCTCCGGGCAAAGGAAATGCCACAGGTCGCTGGGAGAGGAGCTGCTTCCTGCTCCTGCAGAACGAGAACATCACCATCAAGACCTCACCATCCCTGGGTCCAACTTCTAAGCTAAACAACGTATCCTTGGAGTGACAGACGGTGGCCTAGTCACCCTGGCTCGGCCCTTCTCCCTTTTTCTATAAGCCAGCTATGTCTCGTGGGTGGCTTGGAGCATGACCTCAGAACACACAGGCTGTTACGTAACCTGCCGTAACTGGGCACTGTGTGCAAGGCCGTCAGTGTCCCTCCAGATCCCCGCCGGACGGGCAGAACACCTTCTCCGGCTGTTTTGGGTCTACGGCTGACAGCTCCCAGCCAAGTTCATGCTCAGAGTTGCCCTCGGCACAACAGGAGCCATGCGTCTCGGAGACAGCTCCTCGCCCTTGATGTGGTCAGCCCACGGCCAGTAAGCGACTGTCCCAGGGTGAAAGGCCAGCCCCCTCTGCCTGCGGGTGAGGCCAACGCCGTGCGGTCAGGCTGAATCTGCACTTAGTTTCTTCCCTGCCCTGTTCTGCTTCCCTCACTCCCCGTCTCCTGGCTGCTCTCCCTGGCTCACCCATGGGCACCCAGTCCTCATCCCTCCTCCCGCTCTTAGAGGCCCTGCCAGACAGGACAGTCACTAACGCACCGAGGCATAGGCCCTGGGACGCGTATTAAATAGGACGAACTTCGGGAAATTGTGCTTTCGGAGGAAACATTTACACAAACCCAGATACCATGGGAGAAGAACCTCAGGAAAACCTGCCTTCTTTTCTCTCCCCCTGTTCTTACCGCTGCTATGTGCTCAGGCCTGTGCTAAACATGATACAGACATGGTTCTATTTGATTCTGAGAACAAATTCGTAAGGTAGACCCTCCAGTTACCCCCTTTTGGGAGTCGGTAAAAGTGATCTTCAAAAAGTCAATTTGCTTGCGTGGGGTTACACTGCCCGGCGGGCGTAGAAACGGCCTTTGAGCCCACATCTCCAGAACCTCCTCGTTTTGTTTTGTTTTGTTTTGTTTACACCGCCTCTTGCCCACTGCTCTAGATCAGGGGTCAGCAAACCAAGCTTCCTGAGCACTGTCTTTGTCAATAAAGTTTTATTGAAACACAGCCATGCATATTATTTACATATCATCTATGACTGCTTTCAGCCAACAAAGGCAGAGTAGACAGGTGACACAGAGCCCGGAGGGCCACACGGCCAAGAACATTTTTGATCCATGCTTCTCACGGAAAAAGTTGGCCGACCCCCACTGTAAATGATGGGCTTTTTGGTGGTGCTGGTGTTTAGCCTCAGAGGAAATGTGCATTCTCTTCCCTTCAAATCACGGTTCTCCATTCAACTGTGATTTATCACAGACACTGTGTATACTCATTCACCTCCTGGGGAAGGGCCAATCTTACCCATTCTAGTAGGTTCTCATGCAACACCCTCTGGAGAAAAAAAAAATCCCATTATCTAATTGACCTGCGCTCCCTTACTGGCTTACCCACTTACTCTTTTAAAGGAATTCTATCATTTCCTTGACAGATTATTCTTATAAAGAACCACGGGGAAGTTTCCTCTTGAGATTTCACTCTGGAATTCTCATTGTTCAAGTAGATCCCATTACCTTTTGAACTCCTGCCCCTCTCCCAGAAGTTCCTCTCCTCGTCTTTTATTTCCTGAATTTCCATGCTTGGAAATGGTGATCACCTCCTTCCAGGGGTTTCTGCAACATGGCTTTCGGACTTGGAGCTCTTTTCATCTTTTCCCATAAGTCAGTCACTTCTTAATTATGTTTTGCTGCCCAGTCTTTGAACTGTATCCAATCTGTTTGCATTCTGGGAGGATTAAAATGCAATGAGTACCATGGGACTGATTGAGAGGAAATACACCCCATCCATTCAGTTTCAAATGGTGAGTAGAATTTGAGCCCAACATATTGTATGCTCCTCTTTCTGAAGGCCTCTTCCAGTTAGAATTTTCTAGAAGTGTTATTGTGAGCTTAAACCAGCTCTGTTTGTTATTTAATACCATAAGACTCCCGATTTTTAAATGTAAACTCTTACACCAAGTAAAATGGGGACAACCTTTCTGCAAAGCAATTTCATCAGGTACATCGAGGATGATTTAAAAGCGTATACCCTTTGACTCAGTCCCCCCACCTCTAGAATGAACCTCAAGCCTTAGCATCTAATGGAATAATCAGAGACGCAGAGGTAAGGATATTCATCATGGTATTGTTTTAAATAACAGAAAAAAGACGGGAAGAATCCACTTTAATATAAAGACATGGCTAAAAATTTTATGTCTTTCTGAAGGAATGTATTCTGGGCATAAAAATCATGTGTTTGAAGAATTTTTGATAATATTGTAAAATGTTTGTGAAGCAATGTTAAGTAACAAACTATACACTGAATAATACCACATTCTAAGAACACATATCTGTCTGTGTGTATATATATTACATATATTTTATAAATCCTTACTAAACAGATTAATTTTTTATTGTTTTGTTTATTGCTATATGCCCAGAACCCAGACCAAGGTTTCCCAGTCATGGCCCTACTGACATGGGGGCTGGATCATTCTCTGTTGTGGGGGTTGTCCTGTGAATTACAGAATGTTTTGCAGCATCCCTGACCTCTACTCACTAGGTGCTGGGGGTACCCCTCTCCCCACCCAGTTATGACAACCAAAATGTCTCCAGATATTGCCAAATGTCCCTTGGGTGACAAAATTGCCCCTGATCAAGAATCACTCGCCTGGAACATCTAATAGGTGTTTGAAAACATTGCTGAATAATTCAACGAATTAGGAGAGACACATGGAAATTTTAGCAGTTATCTCTTGCTAATATCATTATTTTCTTTTTGGTACCACACTGTGTTTTCCTAAGTTTTCTACTAAAACATGTGCAAAGTCCGGTTTATAATCCCTCAGCCACAACTGCAAAATCCACAGTTTATTTGATGGCAAATCTGGACTCCTCTGAATGTATATGAGGGCTTTTAACGATCTCAGGTGATGTAAATATTCATACATTTCTCAGAAGTATTAAACTGTTGATTTGATATTCAGCATAAATAAAACACTTCTAAACTATGAAAAAAAAAAAAAAAACCTGACGTGCAAAATGCCTCTGGCCCTTAGGTTCTAAGACAGGATTGTGGGCCTGTGTTACTTTTACAATCGGCAAACAAACAGAAACGTACGAAAATGGTCATGATACTCCTCTACTCAACAGAATAAGATGTGTTAAGACAGTTTTTGCTTTGGGTTTTGGTTTTTTTGAAAGAAAGAAAGGGTGCAAATGAGCCAGGGGCAGAGGGAGGGAGAGAGAATCCCAGGAGGGGCAGAAGGGGAGAGGGAGAGAGAGAGAGAGGAAGAAAGAAGCGGGGCTCGAGCTCACCTGATCCAGGGCTGGCACTCATGAACCGTGAGACCACGACCTGAGCCAAAGTCAGATGCTTGGCGATCGAGCCACCCAGGCGTCCAAGGAGGTATTATTAAGTAAACACTCACCCAAAAAGTTCTCTCTGAAAACTAAATTACAGGGAAAAAAAAAAAAAAAAAAAGGTAAGGATAGTCGTCATAATCTTATTTTACAGATGAGGAAATAGATGCTCGGAAGGTTTTGAACCAGAAGTCCCACAGCTGGAGCATGCTGGTGCTGGACGTAGATCTCAGGTGTTTATGACCACAGCTCACCCATCTGAGCCCCACACATGACTGCCTTCTTGTTTCTGGACTCCAGGCACAGCGCCTGGCAGGGACAGGCATCTATGATGTCACAGGACTGAACGAATGAGCACTTTCTTGGCGTGAGGTTAATTTCATAGAAGGCCAAGGTCATCTGCATTCCATCTTAAACAGGAAAGAAAGCAAGGTGCAGCTTGGCAGGGGCCAAGATAAGAGCTGAGGCCACTGATGTATGTCCAGTTGCAGCCTGGAAACCATCACGGGAGATGACATAAACCACCGTCCGCGTACGATGCTTTATAGGTTGTGTGGACACGGGCTCCGGAGCCAGACCCCTTGGGTTCCGGTCCACGTTCACCATTCATTGGTTGCAAGGTAATTAAAGGCTCTGTGCCTCAACATTCTCATTTGAAAGATGGGAACCATAATAAGACCTCCATCCCAGGTCTGCTATGAGGACCAGGCGAGTTAATACAGAAAGAGTGTTTAGAAGGGTATCTGGCCCACGCTAAATGCCCATTAAATATCCTCCCCTCCTTTCCCCAGTACATCTTTTTTTTTTTTTTTAATGTTTATTTCTTTTTGAGAGAGAGTGAGCGCAGGAGGGACAGAGGGAGAGAGAGACAGAGGATCCGAAGGGGCTCTGCCCTGACCAACAGAGAACCAGATTTGGGGCTGGAACCCACAAACCATGAGCTCATGACCTGAGTCGAAGTTGGAAGCTGAACCGACTGAGCCCCCCAGGCGCCCCTCGCCCTGTACATCCTAAGCATTTGCTACTTTGATAGCTCTCAGCCCCTGTGAAAGGAGGATAGCACAGAGGCGGTACTGAGCCCTGGTCAAGGGTTTGTATTCAGACGGGCTGAGGCTCACATTCCCGCCCTTCCGGGCATGAGCCTTGTGACTGGGCAAAGTCCCTTCCCCTCTCTGTGCCTCGATTTCCCCATAGATACAACTTAAGTAGCAATACATCGGAATTTTGTGGGAACAGGGGGATCTGCAGGGTGCACGCTGCTCGGCTCGGTCATTACTCAACAATGGTGACTATTTGTGTTAACCTCCCATCTCAACGATGAGAAACCAAGAAGCAGAGAGGTTAGGCATCAGGCATCTAAAGGTGCAGAAGCCTCAGCTGTTCCCATAGCAACGTGTCAACCACACGTGGGGTACAGAATAACATTAAGAGCTGTACGGACAAATTATGTCATACTTTTAATAGCCATGTATTTATCGTGTTTCTTTCCACCTGTGGCAAGCAAGTCCACCCCCCCCCATTAATAGAGTGATAATGAAGCTTCCTTTTTATATAAATGGAGTTAAGCATAAGTAGTGGATTAATGTAAAGAAAAATATAAAGTGAATACTAAACAAGCTGGGGCCAGATATGGTGCAATCGCACAGGTCATATGTGGACAGCTGTGTGGAAGAAGTGTTGGGCTAGACCACATCTGGTGACTAAAATAGCCCAGCAGAACGGTCAAGGGGATCTTCAAGGGCAGCAGGCACTGATGGTCTGCGTGATTCACCCTACGTTCTTTATTAGTGAGCTCTTCCTCTCTGAGTACACACTGACCTCGTCCTTTATGGATTTCCTAACCACGAATTGGAACCATGTTTCCACTGTCTCAGCATTCAATTTACAGCCCTCCCTAATTTCCCATTTTATGTCATTAATGTGTGTGTGTGTGTGTGTGTGTGTGTGTGTGTGTGTGCGCGTTAGAGATCCTTGTGAACATAAGTCACAATTCCTTCACTCACACTACCTGCTTCAGTAATGGACACACAGGCGTGGCTCAGTCATGGTAGTTGACCATGCGTTGTGTGCATCCATGATTGTTCTGATGCTCCCAACAGCTTGATAAGGTAGGTATAATTGCGTGCCAATTTTTACAAATGGGAAAGAATCTGAGGCTTACAGAGGTGATGTGAGCCCAATAGAAGCAACTAAAACTACCAGTTGAACCCAGGTAGCTGAATGTCATGCCTAACTGTTATACCACATTGTATCTACTTTAAAGCAAGCCTTAGATGGATGGATGGATGGATGGATGGATGGATGGATGTTTGGATGGATGGAAGGATCAGGAGAAAGCATAGAGAGACAACAAGACTATCTTTGAGCTACCTATAAAAGTTCCATGTTTGGAGTTCTCTTACGGACTAAGCATTAGACAGACATTATCTTCAATCCTCATCTACAATCTCTGCTCAGAGAAAAGATGACTTGGAGATGTAGCAGAGGTTTGTTATTAAGACATTTGCTATTCAGAGCAGGGACTCTAAAAGTCAGACAAACTAGCGTCCCAATCTTAGATCTGCCGTTAAAAGCTGAGCAATCTTGTGCTGGTTATTTATAGTGCCTAGGCCTCAGTTTCCCCATCGATAATGGGGGTAATGATATCTCCTTCCCTAGGGGTCCTGGAAGGATCAAATGAGACCAGGTGACCCCCATGCCTGCTTTATATCATATTCCCAATGTGTAGTCTGCGTCATCGCTGTTGCTGTTGTGGCTATCATTATCCTTACCACTTACAAATCTCAGAGCCAGACTATCACTCCAGGTCCATTTTAAGCAATTGAGAAGGTTGTGAGTTAACGTTGGGCTAGAACATCACAGAGAGTAATTGGCTGAATAATGGCTCCCGGAGGAGGCCTGTCTCCAAACCCTAGAGCCTGTGAATCTGTCACTTTGAATGGCAAGGGGAATTGAGGTCGCCGACAGAACTAAGCTTGCTCGGCAGCTGATTTTAATGTTTATTTATTTTTGAGAGCGAGACAGAAACAGAGTGTGAGCAGGAGAGGGGCAGAGAGAGAGGGAGACACAGATCCCGAAGCAGGCTCTAGGCTCCGAGCCCTCAGCACAGAGCCCCACGCAGGGCTCGAACTCATGGACCTCGAGATCATGATCTGAGCCGAAGTCGGATGCTCAAGCGACTGAGCCACCCAGGCGCCCCGCTCGTCAGCTGAGTTTAAAGTAGAGAGATTATCCTGGATCACCCAGGTGGACCCAAGGTCATCGCAAGGGTCCTTGGAAGTGGGAGAGGGAGACAGGCGGGGGGACTGTGACTGGAAGAAAATAGGTTGAAGACGGGGAAGGGGCCATGAGCCAAAGAACGTAGGCAGCTTCCAGCACTGGAAACGTCCAGGTGAGGGACTGTCCCCTGGAACCTCCGGGAGGAACGCGGCCCTACCGACAGCTCGGTCTTAGCCGACGTGGTCTGTGTGGGACACCTGACCTCCGGACCTGTACGGTAATAAATGTGTATTAATTAAGGCGCTCATTGTGAGGGAATTTGTTAGCAGCCCTAGGAAACTCACGCGACAAGGAAAGATTCAGACTCTGACCGCGGATGGAAGGAACCCAAGGGTCTTAACAACTTGCCTCACGGAGGAACTCTGTTTCACTTGCCCCCTTGAGAAGAAAACTAGAGGCGGCCTCGTCCTCTGCTTCTCCACCTCTCCTTCGGGTGGGAACCCGTGTGCTCACTCAGGCGGGTCTATGCAGCCTGCTGGGGGGAGCGGGCTTCTGGCCAAATGGGCTAGTGCTGGGCCCCAGCCCCCAGCGGCTTCCATGAGGAGCAGGTGGAAGCCGTTCCCAGCTGACGGGAGGGTGCAGCCAGGAAACAGCTTTTCAGACTCCCAAGTTTCAGGGCTCTGAGGAGGAGTGATGGCTGTTATTTCCTTCATGGGACAGCTCCAGTTAAAACAGGAAATGAGTTGTTGGGTCATTTGCAGCCCACAGACTTCGGGGCACCACGGTGTCTCCTTTTCCTTTGCAAAGCCGCTGGGCTCGTCAAGGGCAGGAGAGCCTGACACCCAGAACTGATCCATCTATGAAGGGACCTTTTCCCACCTTTCAAAGCCAGGCAACGTAATCTACATCCGATACAAGGCCGAGATCTTAAGGGTTTAGTTCTGGGTTTTGGCAACTGTATTGTAATTGACATCCACCCCAGAGAAATTATGGAATGTTTTCATTATCCCAGAAAGTTCCCCCTGCCCTGTTCTAGGCAATAGGAAGCACCATCACCTTTCCACCGGCTCCCAAGGCAACTACTGATCTACTTCCTGTCCTTATAGATTCCTTTTTTTCTAGAACCTCATCCAAAGGGCACCACACAGCATGTGTTCCTTTGCATCTGCTTTCTTCCATGTTGTACAGTTGTGAGATTTTTAAAAATCTGGATTTTTTTATAGTTCTTTTTTTTTCTTTCTTTCTTTTTAACTTGTTTTCTTTTTTCTTTTTTTAAATTTACATCGAAATTAGTTAGCATCTAGTGCAACAATGGTTTCAGGAGTAGATTCCTCAGTGCCCCTGACCCATTGAGCCCATCCCCCCTCCCACAATCCCTCCAGTAACCCTCAGTCTGTTCTCCATATTTATGAGTCTCTTCTGTTTTGTCCCCCTCCCTGTTTTTACATTATTTTTGTTTCCCTTCCCTTCTGTTCATCTGTTTTGTCTCTTAGAGTCCTCATATGAGTGAAGTCATATGATTTTTGTCTTTCTCTGACTAATTTCACTTAGCATAATACCCTCCAGTTCCATCCACGTAGTTGCCAATGGCAAGATTTCCTTCTTTTTGATTGCCGAGTAATACTCCATTGTATATACACACCACATCTTCTTTACCCATTCATCTGTCGATGGACATTTGAGCTCTTTCCACGCTTTGGCTATTGTTGATCGTGCTGCTATAAACATGGGGGTGCGTGTGTCCCTTCGAAACAGCACCCTTGAATCCCATGGATAAATGCCTAGTAGGGCAATTGCTGGGTCATAGGGAAGTTCTATTTTTAGTTTTTTGAGGAACCGCTATACTGTTCTCCAGAGTGGCTGCACCAGCTTGCATTCCCATTAAAAATCTGTTTTGGGCTGCCTGGGTGGCTCAGTTAGTTGAGTGCCCAAGTCTTCATTTCGGCTCAGGTCACGATCTCACGGTTCATGGGTTCAAGCCAAGCATCAGGCTCTATACTGACAGCATGCAGCCTGCTTGGGATTCTCTCTCTCCCTCTCCTCTCTGCCTCTCCTCCTACCCTCTCTCAAAATAAATAAATGAACTTTAAAAAAAAAAGTTTTGGAGATGCCTGGGTGGCTCAGTCAGTTAAGCTGACTGAAATCTGACTCTTGTTCTTGACTTAGGTCATGATCTCACAGTTCATGAGTTCAAGCCCCGTGCCAGGCTCCACTCCTGCTTGGAATCTTCTCTCTCTGCCTCTCCCTTGCTCTTACTCTGTCTCTCCCTCTCTCTTTTCTCAAAATAAATAAAACTTTTTGAAAAATCTGTTTTGGGGGCACCTACGTGGCTCAGTTGGTTAAGCATCCAATTTCGGCTCAGATCATGATCTCACAGCTCGTGAGTTCGAGCCCCGAGTCAGGCTCTGTGCTGACAGCTCAGAGCCTGGAGCCTGCTTCAGATTCTGTGTCTCCCTCTCCCTCTGCCCCTCCCCCACTTGTGCTCTGTCTCTCTCTCTCTCTCTCTCTCTCAAAAATAAAAAAAAAATTTTTTTTTAATCTGTTTTGTTGATGCCATTTGGGTTGTTTCTATGATGTCAAGCACCTTTTCATGTACTCATTAGCCATTTCTACATCTTCGGTGAACCGAGTCTTTCGCCCGTTTTAAAAATGCGTGTGTTTGTGTTTCCATTACTATCTGTGGAAGTTCTCTATATATTCTTTATACGACTTCTTTATCACATATATGGAGAGCAACATTTTTCTCCCAATCATCTGTGACTTGTCCATTTTCTCAATAGTATCTTAGGATGTGCAGAAATTTTAAAGGGTAATGTTGTCCAATTGACTTATTTTACATTTAGTGCTTTGTGTGTCCTAAGAAATCTTTGTGTAACCTAAGTTTACCAGGATCTTCTTCTCGGTTTTCTAGAAGATTTCTCGTTCCAGCTTTTATCTGCAGTTCTGTGATCCATCCCAAATTTATTTTTGTGTCTGGAGTTAGTGTGGGAGAACAGGCAAACAAATTCCACGGCCGGTATTGTAAAGACAACAGGATGATTGTTCCTAAACTCAGGGTCTAGTGCAGGATTTGGCAAACCTTTCCTTTACGTAGAAACAGGCCAGACGGTGAATATTTTCGGCTTTCCCAGGCTATGCAGTCCTTGATGCAACTTCTCAACTTCGCCTTTATCGTGCAAATACAACCATAGACAACATGTAAAAGTCAAGAGCTCGGCTGTGTGCCGACGGAAGTAGTCGCACACAATGCGATTTGAATTTCATGTCATTTTTACATTTCATGAACTATTATTCTTCTTTTGATTTTTCTTAAACCAGTTAAAAACTTGAAAACATTATGGTAAGTGAGTAAGGGGTCACAGAAAAAAAAAAAATACCGTATGACTCCACTTTATATCAAGTACCTAGACTGGGACAATCCATAGAGACAGTACCACAGAGGTTACCAGAGGCTGGGAGGAGGAATGAATGGGCAATGATTTAATGGGTCTATGTGTTTGGGATGATCAAGTTTTGGAAGCTGACGGTGGAAACTGATATTTCCCATGCACAACATTGGAAATATACCGAATGCCACTGAATGGTACACTTAATCGCTCAAATGGTCAATTTTATGTGATATATATTTTACCAAAATATATTGTTTCTAACTTAAAAAGGAATTATAACTAAAGGTCTTATTATGAGTCAGGCACTGTACTAAGGATATCACATGCTAATTCAATTTTTTAAATGTTTACTTATTTTTGAGAAAGGCAGAGCACACGTGGGGGAGGGGCAGAGACAGAGAGAGAGAGAGAGAGAGGGAGGGAGAGAGAGAATCCCAAGCAGGCTCCGTGCGGACAGCAGAGAGCCCGATGCAGGGCTGAAACGTGAGATCACAACCTGAGCCGAAGTTGGACTCTCAACCAACTGAGTCACCCGGGTGCCCCGCATACGAATTCACATGATCTTTGTAACACTATGAGGTAGGGGTCTCTTATTATCATTACACCCATTTTATAGATGAGGAAACTGAGGCGCTGAGTTTTGACGACTTGCCCAAAGTCACCTCGCTAACGAGTTGCCGAACCAGCGGTCTGGCTGTGGGTCCGCATTTTGAGTCACCCTGCTTCGTCGCCTCAAAAACCAGTGATTCTCAACCTTGGCTGAACGCTAGAGTTTCCTGGGGAGCACTTTTAAATCTCTGTGCCCTGGAAGGATCTAGTTAAATCACAGCCTCTGAGGGTGGAACCTCAGAGGTAGCTGTTGAAGTCCCCCAGCTGCTTCCAGTGTGCGGTCAGGGTAGAGAATCACTGCTTCAAAGGGCAGGCTTCTCTCAGAAGATGACATTTCAGCCAGAATGAACGGGAGTCAGCCGTGGTGGGGAGGGGCAGAGCAACAGTTCAGGCCATATATGCTATCAGTCGTGTATTCTTATCGAAAGGTGTTGGTCCTTTTCCCCTGTGACCATAATGACAAACATCCTCAAAGCAATAGCAGCTCATGTTTATTGAGCAATTATGCCCCAAGCATGACCCTAAATGTTTCCCATACACCATCTCCGTTCACGTTCACGATCATCTTAGGGAGTCAACCGCATCATCCCCGTTTCGCAGACGAGGCAGCTGAGGGCCTGAGGCCTAAAGAGAGTTGCTTGCCCAAGGCCACACTAAGCGGCAGTGTGGGGGCGTCCAGCCACATACTGTCCGAGTTTTGTGCTCCAGACGCCTTCACAGTGAAGCTTTCCGAGGGTGCCCCAGGCAGGAGCAGTGAGAAAGGACGTCCCTTGGTAAATTGAGTCAGAACCTTGGTGCTCCTCTAACATCGCCATAGCCCAGAGACAGCTCCAAGAAAGAGGCTTGTTAATGCTTCTGCATAATCTCACTCTGGGGTGAAGAGGAGCCCGGGAGCCAGGAGAAGCGTGTTGGGGAAATTCAATGTATTATCAGCTGGAATCCAGCAAGTGGATGTAGAAGGCCCCTGGTCCAGGGAGAAGCTGTGTGTGTGCGTGTGTGTGTGTCCATGTCTGGATCATGTGGATTATGTCCACTACCAGGAGCAGATCCGAATGGGAGAAAGGGCCACCCACCCCAGGGAACATAACACAGACAAGACTCCCACGACTTTTCCCCCAACTCCGGAAAGCCCGAGACCGCGTTTTGCTTATACGTCACCCCTGACTCTAGAACGGCGTCTGGCAGACAGGGCACTCGTTCATCACAGTGTGTGGAGCAAATCGAAAACGTGCAGTGGGGTGGGGGTGGGGGTGCCCTCCACTCGAGCACTGGAACCGAGCTCCCTGCCCGAACTTGTTAAGGGGCGAAGGAAGGACTGTTCCAGGAAGAAGGAAAGAAGAATTCACGTTCCAAGTTCAAAGGAAGCTTTTCTGTTATTCTTTGTCACCCATCACTGATAAGGAAACTGAGGCTCAGAGAGGTTTAGTGAGTTTGTCACTTATCAAGCAGCTAGAAAGGACCAGAACTTCGGTTTGAACTTGGGCCTCCGGGCTCCTCTCCCAGGGCTCTTTCTACTACCCATTAGCAAACAGACAACCAGAGGTTAACGCATAGATCTGCTCTGCAGCACAGGAACCCTAACCATCACCGCCGATGACAAAAACCATGAGAACGGCGTTAACCAACATGTAGTAAGAGCTCACTAAGAGCTTACTATGCGCCAGAAACCAGCCTGTATACTTAAAATGCATTATCTCAAGGGATCTTCACCAACAAATCTAGGGAATGGAATCTATTGTCATCCTAATTTTATAGTTACAGAAACAAGATCCAGAAGCATTAACAAGCCTCAGTTCACACAACTACGAAGGGGCAACACGAAAGTTCAAACTCAGGAGGATCAGCCCTCCCTCATAGCATAGCAGCTGTTCTCCAGCCTGGTGGGCAGGTTGGTCCCAGCATCAGGCAACCGGCCTCTGGCTGTCACCGAGTGGATGATAATAGCAATTATGGCCTTTCTGGGGCTCTTAACATTTCTATTTTAAGAGAACCTCGCAGCCTTTTGACAAAATTTTCTGGTTTTCAAATCCAGGTGTTTGGATGTTATGTCTCCATGGGGAGAGAGCTCAGCTCCTAAAACTCCTGGCCTCTCTGTGCCCTTTATCCTCTCGACTCCAGGGAGGGAGGAGTGATTTATCCGGCAGGAGTTCCTTGTGTCCTCGTGGAAGAGTGGGTTGTTCTTGAAACTCACGTTCTCCTGTGCTGGGAGATCCACTGAGGTTCAGAAGCCCCAGACCTATAGATACCTGGACCTATCAACAATAAAGGTGACATTTTGGCTCCTATCTGTGCTGTGGACTGTATCCCCCCAGAACTCATCTGTTGGAAACTGGTTTCCATTTTGATAGTAAAGTAATCTGGTTGCAAAGATAGAATCCCCAAGAATGGAATTAATGTCCTTAGACAAGAGACCCAGAGAGCTCCCTCACCTCTCCCGCCCAGTGGGGACACATGGAGAAGTCAGCAACCTGGGAGGGGTCCTCACCTGACCATGAGGGCACCTGATCTCCCACTGCCAGTCTCCAGGACCACGAGAAGGAAAGTTCTGTTGTCTATAAGCCACCCAGTCTACGGTGTTTTGTTGTAGCAGCGCCAATGGACTAGGACAACTTGCATATCCCTTTGTCTTAGTTTTCAACTGGTTAATAACTCCAGCAGGCAAGATGCCGTCTTTTGGACCTCCTCAAAAGGCCCATCACAGGGAGGCTACTTTTAGTGAGGTGCAGTGTCGCGTTTATCGGCGGGAGCAATAATTCAGCACTAGGGATGTGTTTTCTCTTTCCCGTTCACTTATTTATCCCATATTCACTTGCGAAGCACCTCCTATGTGCCCGGCGCTTCGCTAGGGACTGTTTAAGGATGAGCCGTTGCAAGTGGGAGCAAAGAGCCAAATCAAGACTGAATGGAGTTCTTACTTCCAACCTTTCTCTGGGAGGTTGAGCAAGAGGAGGGGAGAGAGGGCATCAGCTGTTTTCAAGGAGCTTGACATCCACTCCCCATTCTTTGGGTTACAGCACCCTGGTTTTCCTTTGGGGGTCACCCACTTTATTGTGAGCCGCTCCAGTGGGACTGTCAGTCAAGGCACCTGGCCCCTCCCCTGGCCAAGGGATGAACCCATGGTCAAGACAAAGCATCAAACTCTAGATATGGGGCTGGTGACTCTCTGCCAGAGGGACGCAGGGCAGAAAGCACATTGCCGCTTCCCCGCTCCAGAAGAAAGTCCTTGAGGAGCCTCGCTCCCTAGACACATGGGTCTGTTTTAGTTCTTCCCTCCCTCCTTCTCTGCTTCTCTCTTTCTTGCTTAGTTCTCAATTCCCCCTCTGTGAGTTTCTCAATATCGGCCCATTAAATTGTTTTCAGCATAAGTCAGCCAGAATCGGGTGCCTTTGCAAGAGAAAAATACCATCGCAACGGTCTGCACATGGACTGTATGAATTAGAACTTTGTGTTCAATGCCTTGGGGAACTTGAGGTTAAGAAGAGACTTTCAAATTTAGGGTCAAGGAGACCTTGTGGCTCGCTGATTAAGAACACGGGCTCTTGAGTCAGCCCTTCCTGGATATAACAGCCGGCTCTGCCATTTGTTAGTTACTGGCTGATGTGGGACACATGACCTAACTTCCCAAGCCTCAGGTCCTCTTCGGTGAATGTAGGATAATAATAGCACCTAGCTCCCAGGGCTGGCAATGCGGTGAAGTACGTAATAACCTTTGGCTGTTATTTTAGTGATTATTCTTCAAGATTTCTTCTGAGAAGTCATACAAAACAGGAATGTAAATTGCAAAAAAGACGCTGAGCAGGAAGGCACTAAAGAAAGCCTTCCTCCAAAGGGGATGTTTATTTCAGAGACACACAGGGGGACGCTCGAGCAGCTGTCTTCCAGGAAATCGTCCACAACCCAGGGTGAGTTCTAAATTTTAAGTGACTAGCCAGTGTCAAAGGATTGGAAAGGGAAGAAAACACACTAGGACGATGTAAAAATCCAACCACACATTGCATAAGCTCTGAGCTCTCCCAGATTGAATGAGAATCCTGAATTTGGACGTGCTTCCCATCTCCATTAGGCAAAGAATCAACACCATCATCCATATTCTATTGGCAGCTACTGCTGCACTTAACAGTAAATATCAGAAACCAAATACCGGGGCTCCCTAGGATCTTGGAAAGAGGAAGATATAAATGATTAATCCAAAGGCTCAGGGCCTTTGCATTGGAGGTTTTTTCTGCTGCAAATGTTCTCCCCAGCACCCCCATCGCCCCTTTCGGTGTTCACCTCTACCTTCTTATTTCAGCTCAAAGGTCACCACCTCTGAGAATCACTCTGGGTTCTCTCTAGTGGAACCAGCTTCTCAGAGTGTTCTCTGTGTTTCCTTCCCAGCGGTACCAAGTTTGTGATGAGATGTTTCCGTGATTGTTGGATCGGTGGCTTTTCCCAAGTAGACCACGAGCTCCAGGTGGGCAAAGATCTTGTCTGTTACGCTCACTTCTGTAGATCGGGGAAGATTGGTTCCAGACCCACAAGGGAAACTCTATCCATCTTTGTTCACTTCATGACTTTGGTAAATGTCTACTGATTAGCTTTCATTCACTCAGCAAGGGCTTAAATTCTTAGCACATGCTATTCAATGATGAATGCCATCATTAGTGCATTCCTTTAATTATTAATTCATTAATAATCTATAAATGCTTACAATCTGCCAGGCACTGAGCAGTGAGGACCCAGCCGTGAGAAAAAGAGGAAAAAATCCCGATCACAGAACTCACAGAACTTACACTGTAGTGGGAGGGGGCCATCAATGAATACATAAATAGACGCGTGTCCCAGGAGACATACGTGCTTAGGAGAATAATAAGTGGAGAAAAGAGATAGGAAGAACTGGGGCCGGAGCACATTGTGGGGGGCACTATTTTATTTTATTTCATTTTTGAAGTTTATTTATTTTGAAAGAGATAGAGAGGGAGAATGAGCAGGGGACCCGACGTGGGGCTTGAACTCATGAACTGCGAGATCATGACCTGAGCTGATGTCGGATGCTTTACCAACTGAGCCACCCAGGTGCCCACAATTTTAAAGAGAGATGCTGCAGAAGACCTCACTAAGCAGAGACCTCCACAAAGGAGGGAACACAGCATGGGACAACTGGAGAGGGGGGGACATTCCAGAAAGGGAGCAGCAGGTGCAAAGGGCCTGCAAGGGCGTAGAGAAAGAAGAATCCAGGATGACCCTGACGTTGGTGTGAGTAGCTGGCTAGAGGCTACCATGGCTCAGGAGAGAAGGGACGGTGAGAGAATAACCCAAGTCCTCTTTGGCCACCTTGAATTTGACATTAATGAGGAAGTAGGAACAGGGAGATGCATATTGGCTTTATTTTCTTTTAAGATTAATTATTTATTTCAAGAGAGAGAAACAGAGCATGAGTGGGAGAGGGACAGAGAGAGAGAGACAGACAGAGAGAGAAAGAATCCTAAGTGGGTTCAGCACTGTCAGTGCAGAGCCTGACATGGGGCTCGAACTCATGAACCGTGAGATCACGACCTGAGCCGAAATCAAGAGTCAGATACTTAACACGCTGAGCCAACCGGGCGCCCCCATATTGGCTTTATTTATTTTTTTATTTTTTTAATGCTTTTCTTTTATTTTTGAGAGAGAGAGGCAGACAGAGCACGAGCGGGGGAGGGGCAGAAAGAGAGGGAGAGACAGAATCTGAAGCAGGCTCCAGGCTCTGAGCTGGACAGAGCCAGCACAGAACCCGACCTGGGGCTCGAACCCACAAACGGAGATCATGACCTGAGCCGAAGCCTGACGCTCAACTGACTGAGCCACCCAGGCGCCCCCGCATTGGCTTTATTTTTAAATGTTATTAAAATATTGCACATACACAAAATAGCAGACACAATGGAAGTATCCAGCCTCATGGATTTCCCGAAGTGTTGTGTTGGGTAATCAGCACCGCCCCCCCAAAGGCCCTCGTGCCCATCCTGGTCACTGTTCCCTCCCTCAGTGACCACTGTCCGGCCTGGCACGACAGATACATTTTATTGGCATTTTTCAACCCACGATCAAGAGATAATATGGGGCACTGGCTCAGGTCATTCTCAGAAAAATACCTCATCTGCTTTTTCTTTTGGACTAAGACTTTTGATTTGTTTTGTTTTGCTTCCCTTTGTTGTTTGCAACTGGGAGCTTTGCTTGTTTGTTTTATTTGCCTTCTTCTCAGGGTGAGGTGCTAATGCGAGGTGCGGGTGGGGTCGCTCGGGGCTGGCAGTCACCTCCTGTCCGGACCCCCGGGTCCTGACCTCTGTGAGCGGGGGGCCAGCCACCCACCAGACCAGCTGGAGCTGCGAACCCTACTCCCTGCTTTCAGAAAGCAAGTCCCCTGCCCACCCTGTCCCCGTCCCCAATCCCCCGGGGGCCTCCCCCCACCCCTCGTCCAACCCCAGCAGCTGGTTCTTCTTAAGGCATCGCTGTTAGTTTACAGTGGCTGCAAGTGTTCATTTTCATGTTTTAATGAAAACACAGCCAACTTCATTCCATCCTGAAAATTAATGTCTTCTTTCTCTCTCCGTGTCCCCCTCCCTCTCACTATATCCACCGATTGTTTCTTTTGGAATTAATTCCCCTCTCGCTTTGCCTCCGTAGAGCTCTGACTCCCGGGAGAAGGAAGAGGACGGCCCCTCGGGGCCGCACAGAATGGACAGGCCAAGCGACAGGAGGGAGGCCGCCCGTGCTCTTCCAGGGCCTCGAGGAAGGCACAGTCACACCTGCAAAACACAGCGCCCATCTTTTTCATCCGCTTTTACCTCTCAGGAGACCCCGGTCCCCAGAGACCTGTTTTCACCTCCCCGGCTTGGCACACATGTTTTCTACATGATATTAACCGGTCGCCTTTGAATCTCGCACATCCTGGTATGCTTTGGATTCACCGACCTCATTTTTACACACACACACACACACACACACACACACCCCAGAATCTGTACTAGCTGACTGCCGGCAAAAGAAAACGTTAGTGTGGCTCTCTCTCCTTCTTTTAAACAGCTTAATTGAGATACAATGTACACGCCATAAAACTCACTTAAAGTGTGTTCTTGCCTGACTTTGCGTTTATTTACTGGGGTGTGCATTAGCCGTTTCTTCTTGAAAAATGGGGCCGCCGGGTGGACATTGTCACCCTACAGGCTCCCCCCTTTGAAAGGTGACATCTAAATAGAGAGCAGATCCTGTCCATGTTTCCACCTCCTTCGCCCCCCTCCAAAAGTTGTTTTATTCGTTTTGCCACTTACAACCTACTTCCTGTGTTTGGAGTCTGAGCCGCCCAGGCCTTTTCAGGAGACTTGCTGCCTTGTTTCTGCACTAATAATAAGTTTCTTTTGTGTTGGAGGGGTTTTCTGTTCGGTTTTTTGTTATTTAGAGTCTTCTGCTTTTCCCTTAACTGCGGGGCTGGGGAGACCCCAATGAAAGGTATCTGTGTGGCCTAACGGACTCTGCAGAAATATTTGGTACTTAGAGCCAAATGTAAACGTTCGCAGCATTCTGACTCTGGGGGTGGTCAGAAAGGAAGATGGTTAGGAATATGAAGAGGCCTGGAGCTTTTTCCTGATATTAAAATGTTAATCTCTAGTTTCGCTCTGACTTCCATCTCTGTTCCCTCGTTTGAAGAATAGGATTTAAAATAACTGCTTCATGGGGCGCCCGGGTGGCTCAGTCGGTGAAGCATCCGACTCCAGCTCAGGTCACGATCTCGCGGCTCGTGAGTTCGAGCCCCACGTCGGGCTCTGTGCTGACAGCTCGGAGCCTGGAGCCTGCTTCGGATTCTGTGTCCCTCTTTCTCTCCACCCCACCCCTGCTTGTGCTCTGTCTCTCTGTGTCTTTTAAAAATGAACAAACATTAAAAAAAAATTTTAAATAACTGCTTCAGCAGATTTGCCTAAGGATCGCAACGTGCAAACTCTTTGAACACAATCAATTTCTCTAAATCTACAAATACTCATTAAATATGAGTTTGAAGGAGCTTCACTAATGGTATAAGAATTCTGTTTCTGTCAAGGAGCATTAATAAAAACGTAGTGGCTGCGGTCAGACAGGCATGCTCCAGCTCAAGCATTCACTCAGCGAATACGTACTAAGGCCTGCTGGGTGCCAGATATTGGGGATTGCAATGGCAGACACGCAGGGAGAGTCAGGTAGAGGAGAGAAAGATGTTCACCACGTAGTCAAGCAAGTAAATATCTACGTACAAACGATCTAAGTACCACAGCAAGGGCTGTGGGAGAAACTTCCGCCGTGTGTGTACGTGTGTATGTACGTGTTCAAAAAAGTTTTAAGAGGATGTATATTTTGCTAGTAAATTTATCCCTACCAGCATAGAAAAATTTTCTGGAACAATCCATGAGAAGTTGGTTACAATTGTTTCTTTTTGAGGTAGGATCCAGAAAAGCACATAGGGGAAGGTCTACTTTTTATTCTATACATGTCTTACACAGTGTGAAGTCTCTAACCACAAGCATGTATTTTTTATTGTTTATTTGCTTGTTTACATACCAGTGGACCTTCTCTAAGCAGTAGATTGAGAGTCCACGTCAATTTTCTTCGTTAGTTTTCTCCATTCAAAACCAAACCTTGTTATTTAAAATGAATAAATGATTAACTGCTTAAAATATTTAACTTGTCACGCCAAACCAATTAAAGAGTGCATATAAAATCGTTATACTTGAAAAGACAAAGGTCATTTACAAGAGTGCAGAAAGTCATCAACCCACACCAAGGTGTTCCCAAGCCCACTCATGCCCACAGAGCTTGCCCAGACAATAACCTTTTTATTCAACAGATATTTATTGAGTGCCTACTGGGTACCAGGTGTTGTTCTGGGCACTGGCAGGTAAAACCATAGCCCACTCTTCTGTTGTAGGAAACAGACAATATATCTGTTTCTTTTTTTTATTTAAAAAAAATTTTTTTTAAACGTTTATTTATTTTTGAGACAGAGAGAGACAGAGCATGAATGGGGGAGGGTCAGAGAGAGGGAGACACAGAAGTGGAAACAAGCTCCAGGCTCCGAGCTGTCAGCACAGAGCCCGACGCGGAGCTCGAACTCACGGACCGCGAGATCGTGACCTGGGCCGAAGTCGGCCGCTTAACCGACTGAGCCACCCAAGCACCCCTACCTGTTTCTGATCAAGCAAATCCAATATACATTATATATAAATCAAGCCAATCAAATATACAATATATATTTTATAGAACTATATAATAATAGAAGTATTGTGATGAAAAAGTAAAGCAGGGCTGGGTGGCACGGGACCAAGGGAGTGGGTGGTGCTTTTTGGTTATTATATAGAATACATTTTGTGGTTGCATTCACCATAGAGAAGGGCCAGGAGGCATGTCTGAGGAGATGGCACATCAACAAGGACCCAGATGAGGAGAAAGAGGCATGAGCCATGGAAGAACGTTCTCTGCCCAAGAGACCAGTAAAGGCCCTGATATGGGAGCGCCAGAGACTGGTGAAGTCTAGCGGTGAGCATACACCGGGTATGCGGTTCTGTCCTCCTGTCATAGTGCTCCAAACGTTTCAGAATCTAGACTTAGGTTCTAGAAAGTAAAACTGAAACACTGATAGCTTTATTATCTTTGTGTGTATGGGCCTCAATATGCTATTCTGGGCATTGCCTCTCTTCTTGAGATGGCAAATAAAAATAGTCGCTGTGAACTATAAATACCAGGGAAACAGAAATACAGTAAAACCTTGGTTTGCGAGCTTAATTCGTTCTGGAAACATGCTTGTAATCCAAAGCACCTGTATATCAAAGCGAATTTCAAAAACTATTGGCTTGGTTGTGATCGTGTGACGGCCCGCATCACGTACGACTGGTATCTCAAGACATCACTTGGTTATCAAGTGAAAATTTATTAGAAATGTTTGCTTGCCTTGCGGAACACTCGCAGAACACGTTACTCGCATTCCCAGGTTTTACCGCGTATCTTTTTTTTAACATATCTTTATATTTCAATATATTTTTTAAACTTCCTATAGCCGTATTCATCCACAGTTGCCATAATACATTTTCTTTCTATTGTCCTAACAGCATCTCATGAAATCCGTGTGTGTTTTATTACTGTGGTACATGTCCATTTTTAGGCACTGAAATTAACTTAGCAACTATCACTTCCAGGCCATTTCAACAAGGATTCTGAGACGTGTTGTTTTCAACCGACTCTAAGTAGGAGGAGGGCTGGGACAGGCGAGTGAAACCATGTGCTACTTAAAGAAAATAACAAAACATAATAAGGCCGTTGGTGCTGCTGACGACAAGCCTCTTCTGACTGAGCACCTTGGAATGCTCTTCCCGCTGTGGGACTCACCTGTCGGATGAGGGGCTGGCTATTAAGTTTTCTCTGCGTCCTCTGATGTCATATTCTTTCCTTTTCTCGAGAGGGTTTTCAGTGCCAGCTCTGTAATCAGTCATTGTCACTACAACCGCCTGAGTGTGAGGTTCACCTTCTCCTCTTTCTCCAAACAGGGCTTCTGTGGGTGGGTTGTTCTAGAACACTGGCTCTCAACCAGAGGTGATCCAGACCAGGAGAGGCTTGGCAGCGCTGGGAGATGCTTTTTGGCTCGTCACACTGTGCTCCTGGCATGTAGCAGGTGGAGGCTGGGGGTGCACTGCCCAGGACGGCCCCCCACTCCCCACCCCCGACACACGAAGAACAATGCTGCCCCCAGTTTCATCAACGGTGCCGAAGCTAAGAGCTTCGGGTCTCGAGAAACTGGGAAAGATGAAGAAGGGAGACCGTGAGTGGAGGACACTGCTGCCTTATGATGCCCACGCGGTATTTCCCACCCAAGAAACACGCAGCAACTTTTGTCTTAGTTGATGCTGATTACTCTCGATTATCCATCCCCAAAGACCTGGGCGTGCGGCTGAACCCCACGTTAGGGGACAAGCACGAGGGGACAAAACTGGGGGCACATTCAAACATGTGCCGTAACTACCAGAGCATTTTTTGCTCTGTCTTCAGATCCTTGGTTTCATTCAAGGGCCAACACAGTTGATCTGCATATGGCATTCAGCAGCAAAGTAAACTTTTTTCTCAGGTCTTTTGTTTCCAAATCAAAGGGAAACAAAGGACATCAAGCCCCATTCAGGCACTTTCAATGACTCTCAAATAAACGTGGGAGCAATACTGGAGCCATTTATAATGCTCAGTGATGAAAAAGCATACTTATTAACCTTGTAAACATTCTATAAAAGTACAAGGGAAACTTCATAAAGAATATCCAAGTGTCCTTTTAATATAATAGCCCTTTGTACTTTGAAATGTTCATATGTGTACAAAATAGAATTAAGCAGAACAGACTGGAAGAACAGTCTTCGAGTCTTCTAGTAATGGTGCCATTAAAACATTATTTTGCAGTTTCTTAAGACTCAGAAGATTAAGGTTTCTCACCCCGAGATCAGTTCCACTTACAAAAAGCACTTTGGACCCATATTTAACCAACCGTCAGAAGGGATTCAAAAGCAGGCTAATTGAACACGGGGGTTTTGGAAACTCTGTAATGATGACCCGGGTTTTTTTCTTGAAAACACCAACAAGGGCAGCTTGGCAGGAGGCAGGAATTAGACAGGAGAATTGATTTGAGACCTGCCCTCCACACTGGAAGGAAAACTCCCCCGTAAGAAACGGTGAGGTTTGAAATCATTGCAGGATCTATCATTCACATGGCCTCCAGCCTTAACGCAGGGCATTTTCTCGCCACCGTAATTCCCCAGGAACTGCCCTTCTCCAGTGAGACAGATCCACCTCTCGGAGGAAAGGAAACCCGCTCTATCTGTTCAACCCGTCCTCTCCCTTCTGTGTCTGAGCCATCGCCGGGTTCTCTCTGTGTTTTGCAATCCCCTCCATGGCTCCAAAGGCCAACAAAGTCTGTCTCCAGTGAGGGTACTGAGAGCCAAAAGCCCACACCGCCTGACCGTATTTTTCTCTTTCTTAGCCTTTTACCCGCTGACTTCACATTTCTCGGGAGCAGGCCAGCTCGGGCAGACCTCCCCCGAATATAAAGTTCTGCAGGGGCAAGCTGGAGAACCACACAGGGGAGATTTCACGAGGAGCCCCGTCTGACGTTTTCTGCCTGAATCCTTGGGCCTCGCTCCAGCCTACAAAGGCAAGTGGCAGGAAACTAACAGCCATAATCAAATGAGCTCAGCCAGCCGGGAGTCTCTTTTGCAAGGGGATCACAGGCATTCTGCCCAGCAGAACCTAGAGAGAGAGAGAGAACCTCTGTCCTGAAATCTCTGAAGTTTCCTGCCAGTGAGTCAGTACATACCTGACCAAAAAAATAAATTAAAAAAGTTGTCTAACTGGTTTGACTGTTTCAGCCAGCTATTGCTGAGAGAAGTAAACAGAACGTCACTGCTTCAGTTATGTCTGACTTGGGCATTATTTTCAAGTCAATATTTGTCATCTCAGTGCTGTTCCATTGCGGCCTTTGAGACGGATAGATGGGCACCTTCGTCCTGGGGAAACCCACCCAACAGCCACCATCCTCCACCGGCCCCCCCCTCATCTCAGGACGGGGGTGGGGAGGGTTTAGTGACACTGAGTCAGGACTTCGCAGTTACCTCGTCAGGATGTAGCTGAATTGAGAAATGCTCTCACTTTGCCCTCTGGGCTCCTCCAGTCGGGCCCCGGGGTTTCTGCCGACCGCTGCACTTTTCAGTGAATTCGACACGCAGGCGTTCTCGGTCTCTTCATTCAGGAAGTGGCCAGCCTTGAGATTCTTTCTGCTCGGATGCTACAAACAAATTGCAGAGGAAGTCAAGTCAAACTTTCCCTTGCTTCTTTTGTTCTCCAACCAGCAATTCAGAAAGCAGAGCCAGTTTTTTCTTTTTGGATGCCTTTGAAAGATTGCTCTTAACTGGCAAGGCAGAAACCCTCATGGGTTTGATTTTTGTTGTTCTTGTTGTTTTAAGCAAAGATCCTCCTAAACTCATTTTTTCAAAAAAGCAGAAATTTCCTAGAAGTTTCTTTAAGGCTGGGTTTGTGTGTGTGTGTGTGTGTGTGTGTGTGTGTGTGTGTGTGGTTTTTTTTGTTTTTTTTTTTTTTTTTGAGCCTTTCCAACCCAATTGGTCCCTTAACGTCACACAGCTTTCTAATTGTTGTTCTTCCCTTTAGATTTCGATTTCAACCAGGAGAGCAATAATGAGCTTTGCATGGACAATGGCTAAATCTGAATGAGGCTTCTGGTGCCCTAATTCAGGGCCAAGGAAAGCTAACAGTCATGATTCAATAAAGGTGCCAGTCCACGGCAGGCATCAGACAGAAAGGAGACACCTTATCTGTTGAATCTACAGATACTACTTGAAAAATCACACATAATTAATCCCTTCTCTTAGCGGAGGCTATTTTGAAGCTTTATCACCAGCTTGTATGTATGATTTCATCTCTAGCTTTCACTGATGGCTCCGAGAGGGGAGCATTTTCAAACCAGAGGCAGTTCATAATTTAGACATGCCTACCACCCCTCTTCTAGTTAGCTAATAAAAGAAGCTTTGCACTAAATAACTGAGGGAACACAGAATAGAGATACATAGCAAATATTGGCCAAGTGGCCCTGAAGTGGCTTCCCAGATGGCACGTTCCGGGGAATAAAGAAGATACGACAGCCCCATGGATATCAATATGACATCTGATGGTCCTCCCTCGACCCTCTGTGTACAGGGGTGGGCAGTCAATGGGAATTTGTTTTACCATGGCAGTGCTCTTATATAGGTTAGAAAAAATATATACACAGAAAGAGGGAGAGAGACATATCTCACGTAACCCAACCTGTGGCTCCCGTAAGGCTCTCCACTAAAGGAAGTTGTGATGATTAAAATTCATGACACCGTGTGAATTCTCCTGGGTCAGGAAAAACTGGCATTGGCAGAATCTGAACTTAATAGTATTTGCAAAGTTACTCTTATGTCAGAACATGTTTGCCCAACCATGATCGTCTCCTCCCTCTTTATCTATAAACACATATACACTGTAGATATTTATAGACTAATAGGTATATGAAATCATTTATGCAAGTTGTAATTGACTGTGTAATTATTGAATAAACAGCAGATGAAAGGAAATGTGGGTTCTGAAGCTTTAATTCGCGTTTTATCTTTTATTCTTTCAACTGTTTATTTACTTGTCTACATTCTCCTCTCTGCTGATTATTTTCTAGGCATGCATTTTCCCTTGGGCAACATCAGATGAGAACATCATTTCATTTGCGTCGCAGGGGAGACGGAGAGACAAACAGAAAGCAGAGAGACAAACAGAAAATCAGAGGCAGCATCCTGCTTGGACACCTCCAAGGTATGTGGGTCATCGTTAGACGCTGTGGGCACCGTCACCATTCTTGAAGCTTTGATGTAGAAACATGTAATACTTACAATGTACCTGAATCTATATATAAAGCCAACAGACCTATCCTGTATTGAGGCGATCGTTATTTATTTACAGAATTCAACTGCCTTCAACAAATTCTATCAAATCCCTACTGTGTGCCAGGCACTAGGATACGAGGAGGACTTGTCAGCAATGCTGGATTGCCCAGTGTGCAGACGAGACCCTCACTTAAAAGTCCAGAAAGCATGGCTGAGAGAGAGCAGAATGTTCTGGGCACAAAGAACAGCAGGGAGGTTGTCCTGAGGCAACACCCAGTTTGGTTCATCTGAGGGACTGAAAAGTGCCTACTGTTTCAGTGAAGCTGAAAGGGTAAGTATGTCTCTTTCTCATTTGCCATAGGACAGAGGTTAGTCAACACCTTTTTTTGTAAATATTTTGGTAAATATTTAGTAAAATATTTATTTTATTTTATTTGTTTAGTAAAATACTTAGTAAATATGTTAGGCGTTACAGGCCTTGGGGTCTCTGTCGCAATTATTCAGCTATGACATTATAGTGCAAAAAACCATACACCATAAACAAACGTGGGTGGCTGCATTCCAATAAAACCGTACATGCAGGCATTGAAATTGGAATTTCGTTGGGACAGTTCTACAAATAGAAAGCAGGGACCCCATCACAACCCCGCCTTGCCCGCCATTGGAGACAACCAGACAATTCAGAAAAGTCATTTTTAATTTCAGCACACACATGCTTTTACCTCTTTGAAAAGCGCAACTTTATTTTTTATGCGCGTTCGATTTATTTTAACTTCCATTTGGGTACAGCTCGTGAGATCGTGGGGATTATTATTCAGAAAATGAGCCTCCCCGACTCCTGCTTTGGGTGGAATACCCTTCCCTGCACCACGGACGTTGGACTCGGCCGTGTGACTTTGTTGGCTAATAGGCCGTTAGCGAGCGTGAGTCCGGCAGGCCTTGAGGTGTGTTTGCATGGCAGCTCGTGCTCATTCGCATTTCCAACATCGCCACGAGGGGTGTATATGCCCGTGTATCCAAGGAGGATGCACACGCCCGGAGCAGACTGCATGTGCCCCACTACTGCGAGCCCAGCCTAGAGCAGTCTCAATCATCTGAACACCTACCAATTGCAGATGTTTGTGTGAGATTAAATAATCACTGTTTTAAGCCAATGAGCTGGGGGATGATTTGTTACATGGCATCATTATGGCAATAGTTGACTGATGTAGGCCTTCTAGGTGTTAACCCGGCCACGGCCAGACCGGTACAGTTACTAAATTGCAGGGGGAGGGGGCGGGGGAAGCATATGTAATTTTAAAAGATCCTTCAAAAACTTGTCTTCCTGCTTTGACTTTGTTATGTAAATCAAAGTCAATTATAGCCTTTCAGGCACTAAATGAAATTTGATGGCCATAAGGCTTCAATGAAGCGGCATATGGTTAAAGAATAAAAGAGGTCTAAGGTACTCATGTATTTATCCAGCACTAGATAAAGCCTTTATCCACAAAGGCTCTATCCAGAAAAATGGTTCGCTCATTAAAGAGACGTTCGTGGGTTCTTTTGTACGACGCCTTGTAGTTACAGTGTTGAGTCAAGTGCTTACCCTAGGCCAAGCACGGTTCCTAGTGCTTTGCCTACATCAGCTTCTTTGACCCTCAAAATTTGATGTTGTAGTCACTGTTGATTATCTCCAACTGACAGATAAGAAACGTGAGGAACCAAGAGAATAACGACTTATCCAAGCTCCATGACTTGTAAGTGACAGAGCTGGGGTTCAAACACAGGCTTTCTGATTTCAGAGCCCACCCACCTACCCCCCATGGTAAGACATATCTGGTTTTTGTTGACAGGGGATTTAATAAGAAGACAAACCAATCTTTACAAACCACGGCAGGACCGGGATGGAAAAGAACAAAAACAACAACAAAAAACACACACACACAAAACGGGGAAGTCTGGTTAAGAATAACAGAGAGGACCTGTTTTAGACAGGAGACCAGAGAGGGCTTCTCTAGTTAGGTGAAGTTGTCTGAGAGATGAAAATGATCACACACCAAAAAATGGCTGGGAGAGAGAAGAATGTTCTGGGGACAAACAACAGCAGGGAGGTTGTCCTGAGGCAGCACCCAGTTTGGTGTGTCTGAGGGACTGAAAAGTGCCCGCTGCTTCAGTGAAGCTGAAAGGGTAAGTATGTCTCTTACTCATTTGCCACAGGACAGGGGTTAGTCAACACCTTTTTTTGTAAAGCGCCTAATAGTAAATATTTTAGGCGTTTTAGGCCGTGGGGTGTCTGTCGCAATTATTCAACTATGACATTATAGTGCAAAAAACCACACACCATAAACAAATGTGTGTGCTCCATTCCACTAAAACTGTCTATGCGGGCATCGAAATTGGAATCTTATTGGGACAGTTCTACAAATAGTAAGCATGGGCGTGAAGACACATAGGATTTTCATATTTAGTGCATTTCCAACATATCGGGTTGGAATGATTTTGGAATACTATGGAAATATTATGATATTTGATGTATCTCGACCTTGGAACTCTGGTGGGTTCTCTGTCAAAATAGAATATAGGTCATACCGGTAAGAACAAGAGATAATTTTGACTGAAAGTAATGACAAGCTATTGGGGTTTTTTGTTAGGTTTATTTAGTTATTTTAGAGAGAGAGAGACAGAGGGACAGAGACAGCACACACAAGTGGGAGATGGGCAGAGAGAGAGGCAGACACAGTATCCGAAGCAGGCTCCAGGCTCCGAGTTTCAGCACTGAGCCTGACGTGGGGCTCAAACCCTTGAACCGAGGAGGTATGACCTGAGCCAAAGTCAGATGCTTAACCAACGGAGCCATCCAAGTGCCCCAAGCTATTGGTTTTTTTAATCACTGTGTTAGGATTCTCCGGCAAAAACAGAAACAGAATATATATGTGTAGGGAGAGAGTTAGATTGTCTCACAATTTGCCGTTTGCAGGCTGGACATCTAGGAGAGCTGGGGTCATGGAGCCTGAGCTCAAAGGCCTGAGCCCCAGAAGCACTGGGGGCAGGAAAAGATTGATGTCCCAGTCATGCCATCAGACAGGAAGAGCCAAATTCTGCCTTCCTCTGCCTTTTTGTTCCATGCAGGCCTTCCACGGATTAGAAGAATAGACGATGCCCAGCCACACTGGGGAGGGCAAAGTGCTTTACTGGGTCTCAGGATTCAGATGCTAATTTCATCTGGAAAGAGCCTCCCCGACACACCCAGAAATAAAGTTTAACCAAATATCTGGGTACCCCAGGATCTAGTCAAGTTGACACAAAAAATTGACCGTTACAATCATCTAATTAACACAGAGGAGTAAATGATACCATCACCCAGAAAAAAAAAACAAGAAGATCACGTTCTTGCTAAAATGCCACACTGACAGAAGTAACATAAAATGCATGTTTCTAAACTTTACAAACCGGGTAGTGGGTATCATCATTGAAGGAGTATTTAGGATTCATCGCTGCCCAAGAAAACTTGAATTGCCCTGAAGTCTTCGAGAGGTCCTATGTGAAAGAAAATTGACAAACGTTTCCCCATATTTGACAATAATCATCCTAAAAATTTACATCACCTAACCAGTGATGCATAGTGAAGCCGAAAGAAACTTTCCACATTGACAATAATAAAAATATTTTTTCAGCTAAAAAAAATTGCAATCTGTAGTAGTATTTTCTTCTTTCATTCAAATTAAAGGGTAACTTTTATTATTTTTTTAAGTTTATGTATTGAGAGAGAGAGAGAGAGAGAGAACCAGTGGGGTAGGGGCAGAGAGAGAGAGAGAGAGAGAGAGAGGGAGATGCCCAAGCAGGCTCCATGCTGACATCAGAGAGCCGGACGCAGGGCTCGAATTCATGAACCATGAGAGCCGAACTGGGATGCTTAACCAACTGAGCCACATAAGCGCCCCGTAAGCGTTAACTTTTATAATTAATTTTGTATTCTTTTTTTTAATTTTTTTTTTAAACGTTTATTCATTTTTGAGACAGAGAGAGACAGAGCACGAATGGGGGAAGGTCAGAGACAGAGGGAGACACAGAATCTGAAACAGGCTCCAGGCTCTGAGCTGTCAGCACAGAGCCCGACGCGGGGCTCGAACTCACGGACCGCGAGATCGTGACCTGAGCCGAAGTCGGACGCCTAACCAACTGAGCACCCAGGTGCCCCTGTATTCTTTTCATCAAGGAAAGCTTCCAAACTTCCAGGCTGGCAAAGCTGGAAGCAGCCCTGATTAAACACCTACCGTGTGAGCCAAGCACAGCTCGATGCTAGAACAGAACAGACGATGTGTCCACAGATTCACTGCGGCACAAGGCATTTGCTTTCCCTTGGAATGTAGGCTGGACCTGATAATTTTTTTCTGGCGAGTGGCATATTGTGCAAGTGGTGACGCTGGGTGACACTGAAGACCGGTCGGGAAATACTGCCATTTCCCCCGCGCTCCTTCCTTCTGGAAGCCAGTGGCCATGTCATCAGAACACTCCAGCAGCACACGGAAAGGAGCAGAGCCTTCCAGCCAACCGCCATGCGAGGGTGCGATCCTCGAAAGAGACCCTCCAACTTTACCCAGTCGAGCCTTCGCGATGCTGGCAGCTTCGGCCAACGTCTTGACCGCTCGTGAGAGGCCGTGGGCGAGAGCCATCCGTTCAAACTGCTCTCGGGGATTCCTGGCCCCAGAAACCGCGTGCGATGAGAGATGCTTGTGCTGTGAAGTTGCCACAGTTGGGGGGCAACCCGTCACCCAGCGAGCAATAAAGAATACGCTGACACAAGTCTTGGCTTTAGGACTCTCACCTTCTGACGTTTATTTAATAGGCGTGGAATAAATGTGTTTTTGAGAAAGAGATGAAGAACAAGAAGCCAAAGAAATGTAGCAAATTATCATTAACTGTTCATTCGCTTATCAGATATTTAGTACCATATGTTTATCTATGTTCCAGGCATCAAGCTAGAATAATAAGCGAGAAAGACATAACAGCGCCCCCCGTCATGGAGCTTCCAGTCTGGAAGAAGAAGAAAGTTTTTGTCCTGTGTCTGATGCCTACTCACCGCAGGACCCTGAAGTCAAGTTTCCCTGTCCCAGATAATATGCATTATCTCATCGAATCCTCACGATAGCCCCCTTCCTCTCACCCACACCCACCCTGCAGCCCTCCCCAGGCTCCCTTGCAACTTGGCAACGTGACACAGTTCAGACCAGTGACCCACAGGCAGGAGATCGCTGGGCAGATCCGCGGTCTTCGGAAGGACGCGCTGTCTGGAGAGGGCTGCGAGTTATCCATCCTGCGAATGTCAGGAAGGGCCGAGGGAGCAGCTGAGCTCTGACATTCTTACGCCATCGAAACAGAATAGTAACTGCCTGCCTTTTAAGGGAGAGAAAAAAAGTAACCTGTTTGCTGAGGTCTCGGTTGGGTTATCGTCGGCAGTTGCTACTTACGGCTAAGAGCGTTCCCGACCGACTCAATGAAGTTGGAGGAGAGAGCCAAGGTCACAAAGCCAATGAATGGAGCAAATAGGAAATCAAAACCACATCTTCTGGACCCCCAGATCTGTATCTTAATCATGATGCTATGTTGTCCTCATGTTTCCACAAGTAAGAAGAAGAAAACAAAGCAAAACAAAAAACAGGATAGAAAACGTATTTGTCTGGTTTCCCTGATTGTATCCAAACAGCGTAACAAGCTATTTGATATGGCCTCAAACCACGGGACATTACATCTACATTCCAATTTTAACAAAGACTTAATTGCAAATTTGGGGGAGGTGGTGAAAAGGACTAAGGAATTCCTTAATGTTGACGATGTTGTTGGAAACGTGCTAACCTTGAATACATCTTTGAGAGGAGTTGAAACAGATAGACCCCATTCCTTGAGGGTCCCTGCAGCCTTATATTTACGGGGCACTTACCGTGTGCCTCATGATTTGGTTCCACGGTCTCACCTAGTCCCTCTGTCACCTAGCAAGCTGAGCCCGTGCACCCCATTTCACAGCTCAGAGAGGTTCAGTAGCTTGGGCAGGGTGATTCAGCTCGCGCTTAGGCTTAGGACTGAACTCTGGTCTGCCGGTCCAGAGCTGGACTAGAGAGGGAGCAGCAAACTGTGTCCACATGTGATGGTAAGATAAGTGATCCTGGATATGGCAGCAACTATGACAGTCTATACAG
This sequence comes from Panthera leo, assembly GCF_018350215.1. Taxonomy (NCBI): domain Eukaryota; kingdom Metazoa; phylum Chordata; class Mammalia; order Carnivora; family Felidae; genus Panthera; species Panthera leo. The sequence continues at coordinate 8,565,742 of NC_056681.1, forward strand.
GAAGGAATAAAATTCGGGGGGCGCCTGGGTGGCTCAGTCGGTTGAGCATCCGACTTCGGCTCAGGTCACGGTCTCACGGTCCGTGAGTTTGAGCCCCGCGTGGGGCTCTGTGCTGATGGCTCGGAGCCTGGAGCCTGCTTCCGATTCTGTCTCTCTCTCTCTCTCTCTCTCTCTCTCTTCCCCTCCCCTGCTCGTGCTCTCTCAAAAATGAATAAAAACATTAAAAAAAAAAAAAAGACTAAGGTTTGGCAAATGTTCTGGTGGGGGATCGGAGTGGAATAAACACAGGTCGGTTCCTGCTCCTGCCCCACCTGGCTGTGACGTTAGGTGAATCTCTCCGTCTCTCAGAGCCTTTTTCTTCTGCTGTAAAATGAATGTCATACTAACACCGGCCTCGCAGTGGGTCTGAGGACTCAGGGGGGCAGAGCCACTGGACTCCAGGCAGGTGGTGCAGCCGGTCCTCAAAAAATATTAACGGTCAGCATCTTGGTTCCCGTTCCGCGCTTCGTATACGGGGAAGACAGCGCCTCTTTGTGTTGAGCTGGGTATGTCTCCGCAACAATTATGTACAATTCTTCGTGCTGGAAGAAGAAACGGAGTCATCCAGAGAGCGGATAATCCCTGCGAAAGCAATGTCCCGAATTTTGGCAAAAGCAATCTGCCGGTCTTCCTTACCCGTGGCAATACTACAAACGCAAGGAGAGCACAGTCAGGGCAGTGGGGGGTGGGGGGAGGAACAGAAGGGTCTTGCTGCCCTGGCTTGCAGCCTCCTCTTGCCCCCCTCACCCTACCCCTGCCCCTTCATTCTCTCATGTCCTCATCGACCTGGTTGTCCCTTCTCAGTCTTTTTCTCCGGATACACCAGTACCTGTTCTAAGATAGATCCCTGACCTTTCCCCTCAAAAGCAGGTTCCTGGTTTAGAGGAGAAAGAGAAACACAAGTGGGGATTTCCCATTTTCCCAGAAAGACGCCGGAAAAAGTGGCAGGCAGTGCTCTCACGTGGCTCCCAGCGGTCCCCGCTTCCTGGTATCCGTGTTCCTGGGGCGGGTAATGCCCTCCCCTCAAGTGCGGGCTGGCCTCCTGACTTTCTAACACATAGAATACTCAAAGATGACGGGACGTCACTTCCATGGTTGGGTCGCAAAGGACTGTGACCTCCATCTTGCCAGCAGGCTCTCTCGACTGTCTTCTCAGCTCGCTTACTCCGATGAAGCAAGTTGCCATGTTGGAAAGCCTACGGGTAAGGAAATGCCCTTGGCCTTTGGCCAACAGCAAGGAAAGACCTGAAATTCTCAATGCAAGAACTCTTGAGGAACCAAATCTTACCAAGAGCCACATGAGCTTGGACGCACCAGCTGAGCCTTCAGATGAGACCCCAGCCCGGACTCACACCTTGAATGCAGACTTGCAAGAGACCCAGCTGAGCAGATTCTGACCCACAGAAACTGAGTGTCCTGTTACAAGTTGCTGTATCTTTGTGCGTGGGGATAATTCGTTACACAGTAACAGATAACTAATAAACTAATACAGACCCACTGTGTCAGTCAATAATGAATAGAAAGGAAGAAAGGAATGAGCCGGATGAGGGTGTGGCCTGTCCGGATTCTGGCCGTCTTCTGCCACCCAATACACAGGTGCTGTTAGGAAAGGCCCTTCTCTTCCCTTGATTTCTTCTTCTGCCAAACCAGAGCGTGGACTTCAGGACTGTAACTTTTCTGCAGTTTTGCTCGTTAAAAATCTAATGACGTCCTGGGGCGCCTGGGGGGCTCCGTCCGTTAAGCGGCTGACTTCGGCTCAGGTCATGATCTCGCGGTCCGTGAGTTCGAGCCCTGCGTCGGGCTCGGTGCTGACAGCTGGGAGCCTGGAACCTGCTTCGGATTCTGCGTCTCCCTCTTTCTCTGACCCTCCCCCGTTCATGCTCTGTCTCTCTCTCTCTCTGTCTCAAAAATAAGTAAACGTTAAGAGAAAAAAAAAAAATCGAATGATGTTCCGCCCTGGGCTCACATTCCAACTTGGCCACAGTCAGAACTAGACAGAAGATGTCCTCATGAAACAGGGTATGGGGTTTCAGTTCACCTCAGTCCTCACCTGAACCCCTTTACTCATTTACATCACCTGCCAGGCATGGCAGGCCAGGTGGCGGATTCCTGAACACGCGATCCTCTGTATTGGATCGCTTCTTTTGATGAGCAGACTAACAGATACCACGTTGGGAAAAGACGTACAAGACACTTCCCGGGGCGGCGGGGGTGGGGGGGGGTGGGACTCATAGGAGGGAAATACGGGGAGGAAGCCACAGGGGGCTGGGAGAAAAGGCAGACCACATGATGGTCTAAACCCTGCAGAGGAGAAAAGGAAGGGAGAAGGTAGGTGGGAAAAGTCTGAGACTGTGTGCCGTCCTCAGGAAGCTGTGCCAAAGCCCCATGTCACCTGGAAACGAGCCTGCTTGAGTGTCCCCGTCCTGTGTGGTCATAGGTAAGGAACAACCGGAGGGAAATGTGGGTGTGGCACAAACAGGGATCTCAGAGCATGGCACCCGGGGCCCTCGGTCAATTACAGTCCCTGCCACGGGAGACCCGAGAGGCACGCTTTCAAGGTTCCCCAGCCCCCGGGCGTCCTTCTAGTCTAAAAACCCCACCCAAATGGGGACCCGAGGGATGAAAGTGGCCCACAGATGCATTCTGATCGGCTCGTGGCATTTAAAAAACACTAGCTGTGGGGTGCCTGGGTGGCTCAGTCGGTTAAGCGTCCAACTTCACGCCTCAGGGTTTGTGGGTTCAAGGCCCACGTTGGGCTCTGCGCTGACAGCTCGGAGCCTGGAGCCTGCTTCGGATTCTGCGTCTCCCTCTCTCTCTCCCCTTCCCCACTCGCGCTCTGTCTCTCTCTCGAAAATAAACATTAAAACTTCCAAAATCCAGTAATAAGAAAACAAACCACCCAATATTTTTTTAAGTCAAGTCTACACCCAACATGGGGCTCAAACTCACAGCTCCAAGATCAAGAGTTACATGCTCCAGCCCTGAGCCAGCCAGGCACCCCCGGACCACCCAATAGTTTTAAATGGGGAAGGTTTGAACAGACACAAATCAAGAATAGATACTCACAACAAATGAGCAAATGAGATGTCCCACGTCTTCAGTTTCTACAAGATACCCCCACACACCTGTTAGAAAGGCTAAAACTTTTAAAAGCTGGTGAGTATCAGGGACAAGCCTTCGCAGGGTGTTGTCAGGATTAAATATAACAATGTGTGTGCAGCACGGGTCACAGAATGTATCCTTAGTATGTGTATTATCAGAAATTTTGAAAGAAAATTAAGAGCCCGAGCTTTGGAAGAGGAGACTAGAGAGAAGAGATGAGGACTAACATACGAAGGAGATGTCAGGGGCGCCTGGGTGGCTCAGTCGGTTAAGCGTCTGACTTCGGCTCAGGTCATGATCTCACGGTTCGTGGGTTCGAGCCCCACGTCGGGCTCCGTGCTGACAGCTCGGAGCCTGGAGCCTGCTTCGGATTCTGATTCTGTGTCTCCGTCTCTCTCTGCCCCTCTCCTGTTCATGCTGTCTCTCTCTGTTTCTCAAAAATAAATAAATGTAGGAAAAAAAAATTTTTTAAATAAAAAAAAAAAGAAGGAGATGTCAGTGCACAGAAGTTCCTCTCAAAGGAATCGATTTCCCTTGCTAAAAATTCCAACCACTGCCCTGCTATCCAACCAGGAGGATGGCATGAAAATGAGCCCACAGTCACCAAACCCCTGCTATTCCTCAAGGACTCACACAGACTCACCCCAGGTGACAGGTGCGGCTCAGCAAGGTCAGTAGCTTGCCCAAGGCCACACGGCAAATGAACCGAAGAGCCAGAATTCCCATCAGGTCTGTACTCTACCCCCCCATGCAATACAGCCTCCCAAACTGGGAAGCGGAAGAAGCAAACAGGGTGAGATTCCTTCTTCAGGGGAAATCTCCGCGTTATTTAACAGGCCTACCTCACACACAAAGTCTCGACTCCCGCTACCTCCTGTCTTCTGAGTCCTTCCATATTTACCGTCTTGTATTAGATACCCACCCTTCTCCCGGGTTCCACCTACCCAGTGCTAGCCGGGTTCCTCAACATGTTTTTCACTTGCACCTCCCCTAAGGAAATTTTGTAGCCTTTTTTTCTAAGTGTCCCCCCCCCCTTGAGATGTTCATTTCACGGTTATACTGTATATCTGTGTACCTGTCCGTAACATCCACGTGTGCTTTATAACAAGAGTGAGATTTTTTTGCGCCTCCTTCCCCCAAGAGCCAGTTTGACCCCTTTGAGGGCAGTTCTACACCCCTTGGGAGCGTGGGGGTGGGGGTGATGACAGAATCAGTGACAGCGACACAGTGTGGGACAGGGCTCGGTTGGTGCCTGCTAGTGTCATAAGAGCTCCGTAGACGTTGACTCAGCAGATCTCCCCTCGCATGCTCGTGTATGACACCACTGACTCCTTCTTGGAAGTGGAACACTGTCCCCCTCCTATGTGGCTCTTCCCCAGTCCCTTTCCATCTCTGTCCGCTTGCAGGCCCCATGCAGAAGCGATTCGAGGAGAGCAAAGAGCACGGGAGGGTGGCAAGATGAGTCTCGGTCATCCCGATTCCTTCATTTTCCCAGCCTTTTCAGCTTGGCCCGAATTGTCTCTTTAATCTCAACAGTCTTTCTTAGTCACCGTGTCCGGAGAAGCATTTAGACCTTGAAAACGTACCCGACCAGCTCTTTTCTAGAAATGATGACCGCTGAACTTCAGCAGGTGCTGAGCTGGATTCTTTTCGGGGATTATCAGTGTTTCGTTTTTGCAACAACAAGGGGAGGTGACGGAGGCTCAGGGATGTCAGTTAATTCATCCCAGGTCACACGGGGGTCAGTGGAGGGCAGCCCAGGCTGTCCATCCAGGACAGAGCGGCTCCAAATGCATGTGGCTAACCACCGTGAGAAGCCCCTGCTTAATTTTAGTGCATCGCTTCCCTCAAAGTGGGAAGGAAACAGCAGATGGAAATTTTCAAAGGGAGAGGAGGCATCTTTGTGCTTTCTGTATTCTCCCAGCCACTAAAGGATCCCCTGGTGCTTAGTTAGACTTGTTTTAGTGGTGCATCTAAAAACTGGTTAAGATTTGCTACCCTCCCGAAAAAGATGGGGTGCCTGGCTGGCTCTTGAGCATGTGACTCTTGATCTCAGGGTCGTGAGTTCAAGCCCCACACTGGGTGTAGAGATTACTTTAAAAAAAAAAAAAAAAAAAAAAAAAGACTTGTTCCCCAGCCATTGACTGCTCTTAGTAAGTCTTACTTCTCTTATCTCTCAATTACTAGATTATCAAATGATTCTCCCGAGGGAGAAACCTCCCAGTGAGAACAAAGCTCCAAGGAGCAGAGCTTACCCTCTTACACTTTGCCAGATGGGCCCAGAATCTTTGGACAGATTTGAATAATGAATCACGTTTTCCCTGGTGCCCTCAGTTGCTTTCCTCGCGGTATTCTTCAGCCCCGTTTGCGTTGTGTTAACCTCGAATCGCTTCCTGTGTGCTTCGAGGACTAAGTGAACATCCTTTCAGTTTCTTTTCAGTTAAGGAAAGAGAAAAATCTACTTCTCTAACCATCTCTCACGTTTCTTCTCTATTATCTACTTATCTATTTTCTTATCTATTTTCTACTTCTCTAGTTTCTTCTCTGTTATCTACAGAGTTTGCCTTCTGCTGCGCACTTCAGAGGAGTTACCACTAATCCCTACTTCCAGTAAATGCCCACTACCCAGTTTCTGGATAAGAAAAGGAGGCGGGGGAAGTGGCTGGTCCGGACACACGACCGGGTATTGAGAAACGCAGAATTCAGTTCACCTTTTGCTGGCCCACGGGCTTTTCAGTAACACGATTTTCCCACATGTGGCCAGAACATTAGTCAAAACTTTCTCTTTCAGGCACCTTTGAGACTTCCAGCCCAAGTCTACAATTTCCACTTCGAGCCCAGTGAATGCACCCCCGCCCCAATGCTTTCTTTGCTTGACATTTTCAGTCAATCTTTTTTTTTTTTTTTTTTTTTTTGGTTCTTAAAACTGTCAAGGCAGACGTTCCGTTTCTGGTCCAGCATGCGAGGCGTTCAGAAGTCGCCACTACCAACAAGTAAAAAAGCTGAACAAACTGCAAAATTAGCAGCTCCTCTTAGATCTGCAAGGGAATTGAGGCCGCTGCAAACCACGGCCTCCAACGCTGGAGGGACAGGCAGGCTACTAGAGGAAATCACCACCTGCTCTAGAGTCCCCCTTGTAGGGCCCGGCACCCAGGGCGGGTGGGCCTGAACTGGTGAATGGCCGGAGGCTCGGTGTGGCCAGACCCGGGAGTCAACACCTCCGGGGGTTCCAGGCATAAGGGACACTTTGGCAGGTTTTAACCTCCGAGAACTTGACCAGGTACTCCCGGTCAGTATCAGAGAGAAGTCCCCTTGTGCTCCCAGAAGGAGAAGGGACAGTAACTGCTCTGAAATACCCCAGAGTATTTCGTTCCTCCCAAGAAAGTCTGTCCTCAGGGGAAACTAGTTCATCAGGGCTTGGCCTGCTGGAGTTTTATCAGAACCGATGTAGGGAGGGAACATACACAACTCCAGCCTCCTCTAGCCATCCTGTCCCAACCACTGCGTGGAGCTGACGACCTGAGAAGCAGCTGTGAAGTTCTGTGAACTGAGGCATGGGCTCACCAGCAGGCTGAGACCTGATCCCAGGACTCTAGGACGCTCCCCGCCCCCTCCCACCTCACCACTGCTGTCAGCGGGCCTAATTATATAACAGTTCCTTCTACCTATCACATGATGTCAGGCTATCAGCAAAAAAAAAAAAAAAAAGAAAGAAAGGAAAAAAAAGTACAAGACATACTTGAAAGCAAAAAACACAGTTGAAAGAAGCAGATTAAGCATCAGAACCAGACTCCGACATGGCAGGGATGCTGGGATGATCAGAGCGGAAATTTAAAACCACTCTAATGAAGATGCTAGGAGTTGTGATGAATAAAGTAGACAGCATGTAGGAACAGATGAGGCGATGCGAGCGGAGAGACGGGAATTCTGAAGAACCAAAAAGAAATGCTAGAGAGAAAACACTGTAACAGAAATGAGGACTGGGCTTCCCAGTAGACTGGATGCAGCTGAGGACAGAACGTCTGGGCTTGAGGAGATTTCGACAGAAACTAGGGAAACTGAAAAGCAAAGAGAACAAAGACTGAAAAAAAGCAGAACGGAATACCCCAGGACGGCGGGACGATTACGAAAGGTGTAACATGCACGCAGTCGGGATACCAGAGGAGAAAGAAAGGAACAGAGGGAGTGTTTGACCATAATGACTCTGAACCCCTCCCCCCACCTCCTGCCCCAATTAATGGCAGACACCAAGCCACAGATCCAGAAAGCTCAGGTGTACGAAGCAGAAATAAGTGCCCCCCAAAACCTACATCCGGCCATACCCTGTTGAAGTGGCAGAAAGTCAAATACAAGGAGAAGATGCTGACAGAAGTCAGGGGGAAAACCATCCACCTACAGGGGAGCAAAGAGAGCCATGAAGTCTGACGCCTCAGAAGTCAAGCGAGTGCCGAAGAGAGTGGAGTGGAATAATTAAAGTGTTGGGAGACAAAACCCACCAGCCTAGAATTCTGCTCCATATAAAGTCATCCCTCAACAGGGGAAGGAGAAATCAAGACTTCCTCAGACAAACAAAAATGGAGGGGATCCGTTGCCAGTAGATGGGCCTTGCAAGAAATGCTGAAGGGTGTTCTTTGCCTTTGGATGCAAGTGGTCAAAAAGTTCACACTTGTGATGGTGTGATAAATAAGGACTAGGGATGTAATGTACAGTATGATGTCCGCAGTTAACTGCCCTGGGGTATATTTGAGAGTCGTTAAGAGAGTAGATCTGAGGGGCAGCTCAGTGGCTCAGTTCGTGGAGTGTCCAACTCTTGACTTCCGGCCAGGTCATGAGCTCATGGTTCACGGGGTTGAACCCCACGTTGGGGGTCTGTGCTGACAGCACAGAACCGGCTTGGGATTCCCTCTCTCTCCCTCTCCTTCTGCCCCTCCCCCACTCATTCTCTCTCTCTGTCTCTCTCTCTCTCTCCCCCTCTCTCTCTCCGCCCCCCCCCCCCCCCCGGCCCTTTCCCGCTCATTCTCTCTCTCTCTCTTTCAAAATAAATAAATAAACATTAAAAAAAAATTAAAGAGTCGGAAGCTTAACTGACTGAGCCACCCAGGTGCCCTTATTTTTCTTATTCTTAAGTGATCTAACAGTGTATTCAAAACAACAATTGAAACAATGTATTCAATTATGTATTCTCCTGTGTGTATATACGTATGCTTATGGATAAGGAAAAGGGCAGCGACCATATAGAGAATAAGAGGGCTTTGTTACCACAACTGACCCTTGAACAGCATGAGGGTTAGGACCACTGACACCCCACGCAGTCGACCGTCCACGTATGACTTTGACTCCCCAAGAACTTAACTACTGTTAAGCAGAGGCCTTACTGATAACATAAATAATTAACACATGTTTTGTATGTTATATGCATCGTGTACTGCTTTCTTACAGTAAAGTATGCTAGAGAAAAGCAATGTTATTAAGAAAATCATAAGGAAAATACGTTTGGAGTACTGTATTGTATTTATAAAACACACACACACACACACACACACACACACACACACAATGCATATAAGTGGACCCACACAGTTCGAATCTGTGCTGCTCAAGGGTCAGCTGTCACTATCTGTGAGGCGGCATAGCGTTATTTGAAAGTAGACTGTTTGGGGCACCTGGGTGGCTCGGTGGGTGAAGCATCTGACTTCGGCTCAGGTCATGATCTCCTGGTTCGTGAGTTCAAGCCCCGCGTCAGGCTCTGTGCTAACTGCTCGGAGCCTGGAGCCTGCTTCAGAGTCTGTGTCTCCCTCCCTCTCTCCGCGTCTTCTGCTCGCACTCGGTGTCTCTCTCTCCCTCTTTCAAAAATAAACATTAAAAATTTAAAAAAATAAAACACTAAAAAAATGAAAGTAGACTGTGGTCAGGTGTAAAGGTGTATGTATAAATGCATATTGCCAATTCTAGGACAACTACTAAAAAAAGTGCCACAGCCACGCACAGCCTGGGAAAGTGCCACCCTCCTCGGACGAGAAAGAAATGGCTCTCGGACACGGACACGGGCTGGATGTGTGGGGCCGCAGCTGGGCTCACTGGCTCAGGCCTCTCGGCCAGGAAGAGATACTTTTGCTTCCTTAAACGGCTGCACCCAGCAGAGTGGGGCGTCCAACAGCCATACCCTTGGCAGCTTCCTCACCTCCGGGATCTTTTGCGGAAGGATTGAACGATTGGCGCTCACTTACCCCTTGGCTTCTCTGCCCTCGGCATCTTAAAGCTAGATCTCAAAGATGGAGGCCACAGGTGTGTGTCTTTTCCTACCTGTCTCCTGTCCCCGTCACAGGACCCGGCTCAGTTTTACAAAATAGTAGGGAAAAGGTGCACGAAAGATGAGGGAAAGGAAAGAAGAGAGGAAGGAAGGAAGAAGGCGAGGAAGGGAGAAGGGAAGAAGGAAAAGTTGGCCGTAAAGAATAAGATAGAATAAGGACCACGGGCATCTGGGCGGCTCAGTTGGTTGAGTGTTTGACTCTTGGTTTCGGCTCAGGTCATGATCTCATGGTTTGTGGGTTTCAGGCCCGCATCGGTCTTGGGATTCTCTCTTTCCCTCTCCCCCTGCTCGCTCCCTCTCTCTCTCTCTCAAAAATAAGTGAACATTTTTTTTTCAACTATAATAAAAAATAATCAATCAATCAATCAATCAGTCAGGAGCTTGGTGGGTTTAAGTGTGGCTACAGTGCCATGGGAAGGGGCAGAGTGGGGAGGTAGGGCCGTGGCCAGGGAAGATCAGGTACCATCTATAAACTGTGGTGAGGAGTTTGAATGTGATTCCAGGTGTGGTGGGAAACCCCTGGAGGGCTTCAGGAAGGAGCAATTTTGTTTTTTATTTTTTCTTGAAGATTTTTATCCTTAAGTATGTTCTCCCAACGTGGGGCTCGAACTTACAACCCTGAGGTCAAGAATCGCATGCTCTACGGACCAAGCCAGCCAGGTGCCCCAGAAGGAAGCAATTCAGAATGATGGTGGCAGCAGGCAGCACAAGAGAAAGTGAGAAAAGCATTCAATAAGGAACTCCTGGGAAAAAAAAAAAAAATTCTTGGACTTAGAAGTTCGACCTCATTCCCACCACCCTGGACTAAACTCCAGGATGAAGATCAGCTCACAGTTAGGGAGCCACATTCCGTCAACAATTGCTGTGCCCCCCTCCCCCCAAAGTGAGCTAATCTTAAAATCAAAAGACAACCTGTAAAACTTCACTTTGGGGGCTTTTCTTTTCTTTTTTTTTAAGTTTATTTATTTGGGGGGTGGGTGGGGAAGAAGCCCAAGCAGGGAAGGGTCAGAGAGAGAGGGAGAGAGAATCCCAAGCAGTCTCTGCACCGTGAGCACAGAGCCCTACACGGGGCTCGAACTCACAAGCCATGAGATCATGACCTGAGCCAAAATCAAGAGCTGGACTTAACCAACTGAGCCACCGGGGTTCTTCTTTAAAAGCGGGCATCACCAAGTGCGTGGAGCCCAAGGGGGCACCTGCAGCCAGCAATGCATCAAGTCCCTCCCCGCCTTCTCCCCCCTCCCTCCCTCCCCCCACTGCTCAGGTGCTTTCTCCCACACCAGTGCTGTCGGCCCGGTGACAACAGGGGTCCCGGTGAGAGCCAGTGTCCTCACCAGACCGTTCGTTAAGGAGCTTGCTGTTGTTTTGGGTTATATCTTTGTTTTTGACACACAGCACACTTTAGCCAAAATATTAGGCTAAATCGTAGACAGTTTCCATTCTTATAGTTCGAAGACAGTGTAATACCCACAATTCATGAGGCTCACTCTGGTGTGTTCTTCCAGGCCCCCAGGAGCCTTTGGACTTGTAGCCACACTCAACGTTCTTCTGTCCCTCAAACTGCCCTAGGAACTCTGGCTTCCAGGTCTTCATGCATGCTGTTCCCCCACTTAAACTCTCCATCTGGCCACCTGGGACTCATCATCGGGTTCCACCAGCGACGGCACATCCTCCAGGAAATGTCACCTGAGCCTTGAGGGTCCAGGCTGGGGTGCCCTCTGAATTCTCCGAAAGGGCCACCTTCTCTCAACAACAATAATAATAATAATAATAGGGGCACCTGGGTGTCTCCATCAGTTGAGTGTCCCACTTTGGCTTAGGTAGCGATCTCGCGGTTCGAGGGTTCGAGACCCACATCGGGCTCTGTGCTGTCAGCCTGTCAGCACGGAGCCCACTTTGGATCCTCTGTCCTTCTCTCTCTCTGCCCCTCTCCTGCTCATGCTCTTTCTCTCAAAAAGTAAATAAAGTAAGTAAGTAATAATAACAGCTAATACTATGAAGTTTCTAAGTATCAATGCCAGGCGCACTTCTCCGATGTCTGATATATTAGAAATAAATGTCTCGTAACCACAGCTGGCAATGACCCAAGGCCACCCCTTCGCGTGGGGTGTGATAGTGCGGTGAACATACCCATCTATCCCCTCACAACAACACTGTGCCTTGCCTACTATTATCTCCATTTTACAGATGAGAAAACTGAGGCAGAGAGCTGTATCGTGAGTGGCTCTAGCCCATACCGTCAGTTAGTGGCAGGTGGGGATCTGAACCCCCTCTGTGCGTCTCCAGAGCCTGTGACTTTGCCACCACACGCTCCTGTGTCATCTCTGTAATTACCATCCGCTCGTCTTTCTCCCCCGCGGGTCTGAAAGCTCTTCAAAGGCAGGGCAGTGTCTCTGCTGCCCTGAAGGATCCCTGCAGCACCCGCTCAATGGCATGTGGCACGAAGACGGTGCCAGATGCGTGTTTCGCTTCCTGGACTTGCTGGAGACCCGCATTGCCAAAACCTCAAGGGTGGTGTGATTTTTTTAACACGTTCCGAACCATTGCTGAGTAGGCAGCTCGAGAACTGATCAAAAGGAGGGAACGTAGCATTGAGAGGGGCAACATCAAGTACAGATAGGACTTTCCTGAGTCCTTCCTGAAGGGCATGTGTGCGGTCACCATAGGATACGGCATTGACTTTTCCCAGCAAAACCGGTTCAGGTAATGGAATAAATGTTCAAAGTGATCTTTTTTTGCATTTTGATATTCTTGGGGCAAGAGGGGAAGGTTAGAAAAAGAGAAAAACCAAAGGCACTGCGGCATGCTGGGAGACATCTAATATTACAGACCTTCAGGGAAATAGTGGTGGTCCTTATAATTTTAACAATAATTTGCTATTTCACTGACTATTCACTGTGTACTTAGTGGGTGCTTAGCGAATAAAACAAAGTCACCGATCAGCCTAACACTATATCCAATATGGCCATACATTCCAATATGGCAGCCACAAGTCACAGGTGGCCGCTGAGCACTTGAAACGTGGCTCGTCAGGTTGAGGTGTGCTAGGCGTGTAAAATAGACACCAGATTTTGAAGACTTGGCCCAAAAAATAAATATCAAAATATCTCATTAACAGTCATTTCATAGCGATTTGACGTTCAAAGGATAATGACACATGGAGTTGAATAAAACATGCTATTATAATGAAGTTCATTGGTTTCTTTTTACCTTTTTGATGGGATCCCTAAAAAGTTTTGAATTTCGTATGTGGCTTGCACTGTATCTCTATTGGGTGGTGCTGTTCTAGAAGCGACGAATGCTTTGAAGGAAAACAAAGCAGGTCAAGAAAATGGGGAGAGATGGGACGTGGGGTCCTGGCAATATTTCACGGAGGTTGTTCCTGATAGGTGTCTCTGAGGAAGTAGTATTTGATTATCCTAAGAAGTAGACAAATCTCGATTCCTAGAAAACCTGCTTAGAGCCTGCTGTTTCGTTGCATTATCTGCCAAAATATTGCCTGAAAACTCATAAGGAGCCCGTGGGGATAAAAACGGTTGAAGTGCGTTGTGTGATCGTCTTCTAGACTTAAGAGCCAAGAATAATGGTTTTCTCCTACAAACGGTCAGCAAATGATCAGAGAACAATCTTCTTTAGGCACAAGTAATAAAGATCTTGCAGATAGATTTTCTCTTCTCTGGAGTTCTTCGCAACCACATCATCCATTTTTATTTAATTCTGATACAACTCATGTCCGATGCTACGGTGGCGGGGCGGGGGGTGCGGCCGGCAGGTGTTGGCGGGGGAGAGGGACTGAACAGAGCTTCATGTCCCTCAGGGTCTAGTTCAATGCCAAACAATAATTGTGTTTCCTGGATCTACGGAATAAATGTACGGTAGGGGCAATTCTGTTTAAAGTGAGCAGAGGCACTTACAAAATCTGCCATAGTAAGAGGATTGCTGTTACTGGAACGGGGTAATTCGAGCACCTCTCAAAAGTATGGGATAAAAACTCAAGCCCAGATTCGAAAGTTCTGCCCGGGGGAAATGAAAGTAAACACAAACTGAAGGAGTGGAACTGTTGAAACAATAAACTATGGCCGAACTTTGATCATCAGGAAGCCCTTAAAATGTCAGCCGTGCACAATCCAAGAGCTGTTATTAGGTGGTAGGTTCCGTCACAGACCGTTGCCACGGGCTCACCGCCTTTTGATTGAACTTGACGCTGGACACAGGCCTGATCGCAAAACAATGCGATTTTGTACATGATTCCAGGGCTGTATTTAGTGAATTCAGACCCAATAAAATCAATCATTTCAGCGCTTTTGCTTTCATATTTAGGGAAGCCCAGGTACACCGCAGATCATAGCGTGTTGTTGACACAAAGCCAACACACTCAGACCTTGATGTAGACCAGATCCCGAAGCTGTGGGAAGCCGGGCCGTGTCTACCACTTAGGAGAGGATTCTACTGTATTTGTCTTTTTCCTAGATCTTGGCCGTACTTGAGTCAAAGACTCTGTCTCTCCTCATCCCCCAAAAGAACAGGGAGGGGAAAAAAAGACAGGACAGAGAGTATTTCCTTTATTTTCTGAAATTATTTCCAGTTATTCCCAGTGATTCTGAAAAAATACAAGTGTGGCCAGTGGCTTAATGGTCAGCTCCTGAGACTGACTCACACATTTGAGACATTTTTTTAGGGAGGCATTATCTCAGGGAGCCCTGGGAAAGAATTTTATTCGAGTTACGAATACGTTCTGCTTTTAAAAATAAGGTTGTGGCCAAAGTTCTCAGATATCTTTGAATAAGAGGAATGATTTGGGTTATTTTTTCTGTTGGCTGTCATGTCAGAAAGCCCAGAAGCCGTTGGAATAACCAGTTCTACACTCCACTCCGGGTGTAGATGGCTATGTGCGTTTCAGGACCTATTTGGAAAAGCAGAAGTGGTGACTTCCTCCCCGCCCCCCCCCCCTTCCACGCACTGATCCTCAGTGTATCCCCAATGTCTGCAGAAGTCCACAGAGGATTAGCTCTCAGGTCAAAGTGACAATGCCAGTAAAGGAAACCACTCCCCCCCCCCACTCCATCCAAGGACCCAGAAACAAACTATCAAACAAAAAGGTCCTACCTAAATTTCATTAGAAAGGAAATAGGTCCTTACAACAAAACAAAACAGAAACTGGTGGCAGAGGTAGAGAGGAGGAGCGTGCTTAACTCGAAAATGATTAATCAGTTCCCTTGCTTCCTTAATTTCCAGCTGTAGAAATAATCCGGGGGGTGGGGGGGCGGTAAAAAAAAACAAAACTAATAAGTGTAGGAAGAGTGTTATTTTCACTCCGAGGCTGTGGCTGGGGGTGGGGGGTGGGACGGGAATGTGGGCCCTCCCTAACAACAGCAGAAAGGCTTTTGCTGTATCCGTTCCCAGACTATAAACATTGAGAGACTCCTCGCCAAGCACATAATAAAATTTTCCTCTCTTTCTCTCTCCCTCTCTCTCCTGCGCCCCCCCCCCTTCTCTCCTCTCTCTCTCTTTCTCAATCTCTCTCTGATTTCCTGTAGTTTGTACTATTCACATGTAAATCGTGACGAGGATCAGCGTGGTCTCCTACTTAAAAACTGCTGAATTTTTCCGGAAGTATCCAAAGCTTCCTGCTGAGAAGAAAGCATCCTTTAGGAGATATTTTACTGGCTGAGAAATGTATGTGTTCATTTCAGCAGTGGTTAGATCTGAAACAAGAAGATGAAAAACGATCCACCGATAATGATCACAAGAGATGTTACCCAGGAAAAGCCTGTTTCTACAACAGAAAAGGAACAAACACAGCATTCTTAACTGAAAACTCGAAGGAGGGTCTTGCATAATAAATCATGAATCTAATCCAAAAGTCAAACAATGTTTGCTCCAAAAGGTGACACTCTGAAATTTTTCTACAACTGGTTTAGATCAAGAAGCAAATTTTCTCTCGTTCACTTGGGAAGTAAACATTGAGTCTAAGTGTCTTTTAAGAGATGAATCATTTAGCCCCTGCATCTGACATGGGATTAGGTCATTTGTTTGTTTCTGGGATATATTCTACCCTTGACTATAACTGGGCTCCACGATTTGTTCAAACATTTTCTGGCAATTTCTGATTTGTTCAGACAAAGACCAGAAGCTTAAATCCCACGGAATTAACCGGTTGGGTTATTACCCAGGTGGAACAGAGCCAGAAAACAGAGAACATACCTACCATGCAGTGTTGGGACATAATGTCTGCCTTCATAGGGATAGTATCTTTTCTGGGACTCTTACCCACAGTTAGCTCAATGAACTGGAATTTTTTTTTCCTTTTTTTTTTTTTTTTAACAGCAAGAACAGGAAAGAATTGTCATTAAGCAGGTCAGCAATTCTTTTGCCTCTTGGAATATACTAGAAAAAAAAACAGCTATCCTCTTTCTCATAGCTTTGACATCTCTACGTTAACCAACAAACCAAAAAGAAGGTGGGGGAGGAGAAAGAGAGGGAGAGAAGAAAGAAAAGAAAGAAAGAAGGAAATTTAAAAAAAACACACTATGACGCTGAGCAGTTACAGAAGAAATAACCCGGAAATAACGTGTGGATGGACTATTCTCAAAAATCAGAAATCACCCAAGTAGCTTCCGTTTCAATGAATTGAAGAGTACGGGTTTCCTCGAACCTTCCATTTGCACGACATTGACAGCTTAGCCAAGGCTCTCACATACATTATCGATTGGTTTGTCTGAAACCATTCATCATCTTTTATATTGAAGGAAGCCAATGATGAAGGAGATTAAGGAATTTAAGGAAGATCCCACACCCAGCACTAGAATGAACCAAAATAAACCTTGCTGTTTCAGTCTTGGATTAAAGTTCTGACCATGCCACTGTGGCGTTTTCACCTCGTCTGCTTCTGCTCTGACCTTCGTGTATGTAGCGTCACAAGGGTCCCCCAGCCTTTATGAACCTCTTCCCAAAATTACTTTGTGAGGTAAAAGCAGTGCACTGAACAGAAACCTCCACGATGGTCTGCGGTGTGGTTCCAGATGCCAGGTGCAGTCTACCTCCTACTGCTCTCCGCAAACACGTTGGGTTGGGCGGGAGCCTGTATGTCTACCCAGCATCCCTTCCTATAGAAAATTCCTCTCCCACCATAGAAGTGGTTTTCCACGGGGCTGATTTTGCCCTCCAGAGGACATCTGGCAACATCTGGAGACAGTTTTGGTTGTCACAATGGGTGAAGGGGGTAGGAAGTACCTGTGTCTGGTGGGTAGACACCAGGGAAACTTCTAGACATCTGCAGCGCACAGGACGGCCCCACAACAACGAATTACAAACCCCAGGATATCTGTGCTGCCAAGAATGAGAAAGCTTTCTCCCCAGGAGCCTGGCTCAAGTCCCATGACCCTGTGGGCCTGACCTCCTGACCCAACACCAAGGGTGGGCATGAAACCCAAGCCTGGCCAGCTGGGGTATCCCTCCACATAGGACTTTGGCCAGAGATATCGGAAAAAGTGTTCTCTCTCCCTTTATGAAATCAAAACCTTAGGGCCAACAAAAACGTGGTTTTGCCAGGCTGGTAATGAAGATGGGGAGAGACAGCTAAGAACTAAGCGGAGGTGTAGACAGGAATCTGAAGACTTTGTTTGACTTAAGCCCTACCTCCCTATCGCTAAAGCTTTTGAGCTAAGCGAGCCTATAAATTCCATTTTTGTAGTGGGGGGAGGTCTGTTTAAAGAGTTTTGCTTAAGCTAGTTTGAATTGGACTTCCACTTTTAGCAAGCAAGAGTCTTGGCTAATCCGGAAGCTGGCAAGAGAGGGTGATATTATTACAAGAATCCCTTAAATGTGTTCTAATATCTCTAGAAGCATATCATCTGCCAATGCCACTACCTGAGCTCCCCTGAGTAACAAACAGCACTGCAGCCCCTCAGCCAAAAGTAAAATCTCTTTCATGTATTTTTTCTTATATATTTCTTCGTGTTTATTTATTTATTTTGAGAGAGAGGAGAGAACATGAACAGGGGAGGGGCAGAGACAGAGGGAGAGAGAGAATCCCAAGCAGGATCTGTAAGAGCCTGATGCAGGGTTCGATCTCACAAGCCAGGAGATTATGACCTGAGCAGAAATCAAGAGTCAGGTGCTTAACCGACTGAGCCACCCAGGCGCCCCTCTTCCGTATTTATTATTATTTTCTTTCACGTTGATTTCTTTTTGAGAGAGACAGAGACAGAGCAGGGGAGGGACAGAGAGACAGGGAGACACAGAATCCGAAGCAAGCTCCAGGCTCTGAGCCATCAGCACAGAGCCCGACGCGGGGCTCGAACTCACGAACCATGAGATCATGACCTGGGCGGAAGTCGTCGTTTAACCGACCGAGACGCCCAGGCGCCCTTCCATGGTTTTTGTTTTTTTTTTTTAAAGAAAGGATTACCAGAGGCACCAATCTACTGTTTTCCTTCAGCTGAACAAAGAAGAGACAAAGCTCAGTGGCCAAATCAAAGACCTAATACTTGAACTATAAGCAGTTACAGATGCCAGCTTAATCCCAATGTCAGATTCGCAAATGTCAAGGCAATCACGTGGTAGGCAGCGTTACATTCCAGAGGAGACCCACCGGAGTCTTAGACTCATCTGGAACGTTAGCAATCTGGGTGTTGCAAGGACCCTCTTCCAGACAAATTGCAAGCAACCTCCGGGGGGGTGGGTGGTAGGTGGGAGGGGACGGTTAAGAGGCATCTCACACTCAGCGTGTGCGGGGAGGGGAAACCCAGCAAGAGGAGGACAGGCTCTCTTGGGTTGAAGACACAGAACTAAGAGGCCTGGAGTCACTGGCCTTCAGCCACCAGGGACTGGGAGAGCAGAATGCCAAGAGAGAACGCCAGACATCCGCAAAGGGCCCACCTGAGGTCTTCCGCTGAGTACTCATCGCACACAGGCCAGAAGAAACTTCTGAGGTCGCACAAGGACCCACCGTGGATTACAGCCAACCGCACTGGAGCTCCCCCAGCCAGCCTGGACAACCT
Source organism: Panthera leo (assembly GCF_018350215.1). Taxonomy (NCBI): domain Eukaryota; kingdom Metazoa; phylum Chordata; class Mammalia; order Carnivora; family Felidae; genus Panthera; species Panthera leo. The sequence goes on from NC_056681.1 coordinate 8,584,195, forward strand.
CACAGCTCACGGAGCCCCGAGCCGGGACCTCAGAAGGGTCCTGCCCCAGTGGCGGGGTGGGGGTGTAATGCCCCCAGGCACTAAGTGCAGCTCTGGGCACATCTAACAAAATCTTAAAAGCAAGACCCGAGAGGATCAAACCGTGTCTGGGTAACTGAACTCCCGGCCCCACGGGGCCATGTGACTTCAGCAGGATGCCTGTGGAGAAGGGTTTCATCCTCAGCAGCCACCGAGCAAAGCTTGAGAATATTAAGAACAAAGCTTGAGACTAGTCACAGAAACATAAAAACATCCTGCAGCAAAGTAAAGCGCACGTCTGGCAACCAATAAAAAAAAAATTACTAGGCATGCAAAAATGGAGGAAAATACGACCCAGCCGATACTTGCGAAGCAGAACTGCCCAGGAGGCCCGCAGAGCCCCCGGGAAAGAACAAACCATTGATGTTTTCAGCCACAAGTTTGGGGATGGTTTCTTAAACAATAAATAGCTGGGGGAAAAAGCATCTTCCCTCACCTGGATGGTTATACTCGCCTCCAGACTGGTTTTCCTGATTCCGTTCTTCCCTCCCGTAAATACCTCAATAGCAGTCAAAGTGGTTTTGTGATCTAAACCAGGTCTTGTGCTCCGGAGCCTCCCATGGCTCACCATTTCCCCCAGAGTAGATGCAAAATCCCAGGACAACCTAGAAGGGCCTCCGAGGTCTGGGTCACCACCCGCCTCCACACAGACCTGCCCACCCCCCCCCCCCCCCCCCCGCCGTTAATCCCATCTTCAGGCTCCTCCTCTGGCTCATCTGGACCCTCTGGCTCCCACCATGTGGGTCCCATTCTCCTTCCCCAGACACGGCCCGCCTCTTCTTGGGCTGCTTGTCATGCTACCCAAGACCTCCTTGAACGGAGCCCTCTCTGACCGCCTGTAGAAAATAGGGCCTTTCACGTGGACTCACTGGTATTCTTGTCCCCTCCAAATACTCCCAACATTTTAGGTAGCACTAGGCCCACCTAGCATTTAGTATGTCTTTCTTATTCATTTGTTTGTCTGTGCCTGAGGGCAGGCGCTCTATTGATTTCGATTCCGGCTCTATCTCCCCAGCACCCAAATTGTCTATATGATACAGGAAATCAATCAAAATATTTGTTGGATGGGAGCACCTGGGTGGTTAAGTCAGTTAAGCATCCAACTCTCGATTTTGGCTCGGGTCATGATCTCAAGGTTCGTGGGATCGAGCCCCACCTCGGGCCCTGTGCTGACAGCGTGGAGCCTGCTTGGGATTCTCTCTCCTTCTCTCTCTTCCCCTCCCCTCTCTCGAAAACAAATAAATAAACTTTAAAACTATACGTGTGTTGGATGGAACGAAAGAAGGAAAATGAACTGAATGTATGATCGATTGCTAAATATGGAACAAGATAATGCCGAGTATGAATTTTCCCACTGGGGTGTATACCAAGAGGTTAGACGGATGACATTTTTGTAGGTGTTCTCAGCCTCCAACTGCATACCATCAGCTGTTCTAAACGGCTGAAGTTTTGTTGGATTTTTGTCTTCTTCCATTTGCATCAACAGCCCCCCTTATCTGCCCAGAGCAACTTTTCCCAGCAGCTGACCGATAGGAGAGTTTGTTCTCCCAAGGCTGTGGGCAAGATTCCATCTGCAAAGGCTGAATCTGAAAAAGAAAGAAAGGAGATGAAAAAGAAAAGGCACCTACGATGACCACAAAACAAAACCGAATGAAACCAAGCAGAAATGTACGCGTGGACTATAGGGGAGTACAGGCGAGTTTCTGGAGAGCTAGACTATTTTAGGTCTCTATCCCGTAGCTGGTCTCTCAGGCTTGTTTTAGGTCTGTTTGGAAACAGACATGTTTCCAAATGTATTTATGCATAATAAAAATTTTGAATAAGGTCAACATCGTTCTCTTAATAATCTACTTCTTTTATTTATTTATTTTTAATTTTTATTTCTTATTTTTGAGAGAGAGAGAGAGTGCAGGCAAGGGAGGGGCAGGGGGAGGGGAGGACAGCAGGCCTGACAGCAGCCAGCCCGATGTGGGGTTCGAACTCACAAACCAGGAGATGAATACCTGAGTCGAAGTCGGACGCTCAGCCGACTGAGCCACCTAGGTGCCCCTACTTCCTTTTTTTTTTTTTTTTAACAACTTTATTTTTTTCTTATTTATTTGTTTTAAATAACCTATCCCCAACAGGGGGCTGGCACTCACAACCCAGAGATCAAGAGTCGTGTGCCCTACCGACTAAGCCCACCCGATGCCCCAATCTAGTTCTTAATTAAAAAGGCAACAGGCTGTGATCAATGTTTCCAAGAGGCTTTAACAATCAGGGGTGACCTGTCACCGCTTCCCGTCTGATGTCTCCGCGGAACGGCCACACGTGTTCAGGGGAGCATCCATGTGTACTCAGAGTGGTACAGGGTAGGGAGACCTCGAGGCAGGAAGGAGGAACTGTCTTCGCCCTCAGAGTCCTTCCTATGGGGTCAGGGCCAAGAGAGCGACGCACTCAGATAAGCTAACGGTGACAATGCAAATAACAAAAACATGAAAACCTTCCATTTCCACATGGCTTTTCCCAAACACTATTTCATTTGGTAAGTAGGTATTTTTATTTTTATTTTTATTTTTATTTTTATTTTTATTTTTTTCGGTACTCTCCACACCCAACATGGGACTTGAACTCATAACCCCGAGATCGAGAGTTCCAGGCTCCACCGACTGAGCCAGCCAGGCACCCCAGTAAGTAGATATTTTTAAACGCCGGACTGGACCGTAATAAATGGTGACAAATGGGAAACAACCTGCATAGTTCACCGTGGAGCAAAATTACTTTATAGTCCCACATGAAGCAGAATACGAGATAGCCGTAAGAACGGGGGGAGTTGAAGTATATTTCATGGCATGAAAAGGTGCTCCTAATGTGTTTGACTAGAACGTGAGGGAAATCACGTGTACAACATGATGCCCCCCCCACACACACACACATATACACACACACACAGAATTTTTTCAATTTATTCTTTCTTTTTTTTTTAAGTTTATTTATTATTTATTTTGAGAGTGAGAGGGGATGCGCAGGGGAAGGGCAGAGACAGAGGGAGAGAGGGAGAATCCCAAGCAGGCTCGGAGCCTTCCAGGCTGAGCCCTACCAGGGGCTCAGACTCGAGAGCCGTGAGATCATGACCTGAGCCGAAATCAAGAGCGGGTCGCCCAACCGGCTGAGCCACCCAGGCGCCCCCGCAGAGAACAATTCCCAAGAAAACGCACAGCCACGTTGTCAGCAGCTATTTCTGGACGGTGAGCACAGTATGAATTTTGTTTTCTAGCGCTGAGTTCTGACATCTGCTGCTTCTTTATCCCGCTTCTTTCCCTCTGGAGTAGGTTTTACTCCCCGGTGCATTTGCCCATTCGCACATACAAAGATGGAAACGCCACTGACACCCACAGAAGACGCTGACGATTCTCCCAAGCCAGGAAAGTCCTTGGGTCTCCGTCCCCTCTCTTGTGGATGAACACACATCCGCTCACCAGCCTCAGATGCCTTTGCTCACTCTCGCCCACGCACTCTCACACATCCAGCACGAGCCCTCCTCCACTTCCCCAAGGCTTCCTGGAAGTCGTCTGCCTATGAGACCATCGGGACCGATTTCAGGATGCCACCGCACATCAAATATTTGAGAAATAAAGCAAGATGCCTGTTTGCACGCCTTGCGAGAAGCAGTGGTGATGAGGACGTCGGAAGAAATCTGCGTGCCTAACAGAGTGACTGAAACTTGGGTTTCTGTGTCCCAGCCACTGGGTGAATGACTTCTAGGATCTGGGTACCATATGGCGAAGCCCTGAGCGGTATTACTCAGCACCGTTGTTCCCGTTTCCCTAGATCTTTTCTGGCAAGAACTCCAGCGGTGGGGCCAGTGCTCGGTGCGGGGTGAACACGCATAATGCTGGACATTTGCACAACTCTTGTCACGGGATATACGGTGCGTGGTCGAAGATATGCCAGTGGAGGGACACGTTCCCAGTTCAGTCCTTCACTCGCCCCTTCCCAGACTTCCCATGGAGCACGGAGGCACACACGTGCTGCCTTTGGGTGCCGTATTAAGGGAAAGCCACACAGGTCTGCCCCTGACTTTACCAAGTGCACCCTGAGTTTATCCATGCCGAGTACCTGCCTTAGATATTAAGGACATAGTTCGGGTCACAAAACGCGGCTGGCTGCCTTCATGTGGTTCATAGACCGAGGTGGGGAGAGATGACCAGGCAGAACATGGGGACTTGTCTTTCAGTCAAGGAGCATAGATAGTGAGGGCGGCGAGGGCCACCAAGAGGTTTTAATCCAAGGCCGGAAGTGGTTCCTGTTGTGTCCCGGGAAGGCCACGCGGGCTGCAGTTTGGGGAAGAGCCTGGGGGTGGGGGTGGAGGCGGGAGGCAGGACCGCTTTAGCGGTGTGTATGTTGTGATGGAATATTCGGGGCCATTTTCAAGCACATAAATATAAGTGCCAAAGGTTAACCGTAGACTGCATTCAGTCAACTTTCACTTTTGCCTTTGTAAAATGTCATCATATTTTCTGAATGTTTTTCCAAGTAAATAAGAATCTGTTATCGAATTGGGGAAACAAACGTTTGGACTGGTATTAGTGTGACTGGTGGCTGGCAGAGGGCATCGCTGGATGGGACGATCCTTCAAGGACCATCTTCCTCCTCGGTTACAGTTTTATGACATTATGTTCTTGGAAGCGTAAGGGGAGGCCCTTGGGATTGCACACAGACCTAAGACTAACCGTGAGTTGTCCTGTGGGGCCACAGGCATCTCATATGTGTTAACTTAATTCAGGTCAGTGGCTCTGCTGGATCAGACTGCTGTCCCCATTTCCTGAGGCGCAGGAAGGTCAAGTCTATGTCACCGGTGTTGGACGTGCCCTTCATTAGGCCACAAATTCCCGTTGAGTGCGACTGGCATTTGTCTCGTTCTTTTGCCTATTTTGTCATCCCGGGCTTCACCCCAGCTTCCTGCCTCCATCTACCTCAGAGCAGGTGCACACGCACCTGCTCACGGAAGCTGCGAGCCTCCCTTTCATCTTTTCATGTTCCACCGGGATTTAGAAAGTCCATAGAATGGCAGCTGCCGGGCGCTGGGGGAACGGGCTCGAATCCCACCATGGCCTTGGAGTCTCACTTTCCCCATCTGTAAAATGAGAGTGATAAAAGTTCCTGTCCTGTAGCACCTCGGGGAAGATGGCAGGCTGCGTGATCCAGGAAGCACTCAGCTGGGACTTAGCTCTCGTAAATGCCATTATGGGTTTTTTTATTCCCCACCAAAAAAAAAAAAAAAAAAAGACTCCAAGGAAGAGTTTGCTAATAGGCCAATTGAAATGAAAAGAGTTCATACCATTTGTCCCAGGAATTCCAGGATTCGAAACCCGTGGATATACTCAAATAGGGCCAATATTCGAGAAGGATGGGCAGGAGGACCATCATGGTGGTGGAAACATAGGAAGGTTTCCACACCAGTTAGCCAACAGCTGCTTCCCCGAGCCGGTCCATCCTGGGCCGCCACCCAGGCTGCCTTCGCCTCTCCCCGGAACCAACCGGAGCTTCCCAGCATCTGGGGATTGAACGGTTGGTTATCTTGGGCTCACGGGGGACCCCAAGACCCTGCCCCCCCCCACTGACTGCCAGCCACCATCAGATTGGTGTTGGTGAGAGCCCTGACCTCCCCTCATCTTGAAGCTGTGTCCCCACAAACTCAAGGGCATTTCCACATTTCCTTTGCCTCTTTGCATGTTATTTGCTTCATGGCACAAATCTGGAAGTGGCCTAAATGCTTCATTAAATAAATTATGACGTGTCCCTCCTCATCAAATATCGTGCGGCCTTATAAAAAACAATGAGTCGGCTCTAACGTGCAGAGAGTAAAGGCGGCCGGGATGTATGTTCAGCGACCAAGGCGGGTCACCCCTGGGTGTACATTGTGTAATTCCCTTTATGCAAAATCAACTGCGCAGACATTTACGGGTGACCGTATCTACATAGAACACGCAACGTGCTTAAAGGGAATGTACATCAGCATTCAACTTCTGTCGTGTGCTATTATTCAGAAAAACAAAGTATTGCTAGAACAAAGACCGTATTTCCCAATCTGGTGCTGTACATCAAAAATTTAAATATATCCCGCATATGCACATAGGCTCACAGACTTTATATTTGCAACGACGGTTGGTGCGTAGAACATTCCTGTGTTTTTGACAAACTGGGAGCAACTGGGACCTTCCAGGGAGTAGAGCTGAGATGCAGGTGACAAGCGTTCAGGCAACCACTGGGTCTCACGTTACACTTGGTCCTTTTTAACCTCCTTGGCCCCGAGTACGTGTTGCTGTTATTATTACTCCATCGTTGCTGTCGTGGTTGTCTTGTAAAAGGCAGACTCAGGACAGACGAGTGTGTTTTGGCCACTCCAAGGGAACGACTTGGCAGACAGGCCCCATGGGACGCTGGGAGGCTGGGACGGGCCTGGGAAGCTCGGGGTTAATACCCCTTCCCAAAGGGGCCTGCTGCCCCAAGCCTGCAATCTTGCAATTAGGCTAATGAAGCAGTAGTTTCACGAGGAGGATGGAAATGTAATGGGTAGCGGACACCTGAGCTCTCAAAGGTAGATGCTAGAAGCCTGGAGGGGTGGAGGCTCCCGCTGGGGAGAGGCACTCGCTGCAGGGACTTATCTAAAAGTATTCTCTTTCCAGGCTTCAGAGAAGATTGCAACCAACCGCCCCTGCGCATTCAGGGGCTGCAGCCGTGAATGTGTCAGCGCAGAAAAGGAGGGGAGGTGTCTTTTGGATGAATAAATACCGGATTCTTTCAGGACGAGAAGGCCCACACCAAGCCTGGGGGGCGGGGGGTGGGGGTGGGGGGTGGAAGGGTGAGCCCTCAAGGAGCTCCAGGCTGGTACAAGTGGGTCTGTTAAACTGGCTCAAGCTACGGGCACCTGGGTGGCTCAGCGGGTTAAGCACCCAACTCTTGATGTGGCTCAGATCATGCGAGGGCTTGTGAGTTCGAGCAGCCACGTCGGGCTCTGAGCTGACAGCGCAGAACCTTCTCGGGATTCCCTCTCTCTCTCCCTGTCTCTCTGCCCCTCCCCTGCTTGCATGCACATGGTCTCTCTCTCTCTCTCTCTCTCTCTCTCTCAAAATAAACAAAAAAGTGTACAAGCTGTCTTATAACAACCCCTACTTTGTATCGAACACCTACTCTGTTCCAGACCCAGATCTAAGGCTTTTCCTCCATTAATTCACCCCAACCACACCTTCCAGTGAGACACACACTACATTATTTCACTGAGTCTAGGATATAATTGAATTGGAAATGCACATAAAAGTTGCATAATTGTTTAGTGTACGTATGCACCAAGTAGCATGCCCCAAATGGGATTAATTTATCCTAAAACATCGTTCATTTCTTTATCTGAAACTCAAATTTAATTGGATGTCCCATATATTTTTTTAATTTTTTTTTAACGTTTATTTATTTTTGAGACAGAGAGAGACAGAGCACGAATGGGGGAAGGGAAGAGAGACAGGGAGACCCAGAATCGGAAGCAGGCTCCAGGCTCTGAGCAGTCAGCACAGAGCCCGACGTGGGGCTCGAACTCACCGACCGCAAGATCGTGACCTGAGCCGAAGTCGGACGCTTAACCGACTGAGCCACCCAGGCGCCCCTGGATGTCCCATATTTTACCTGGCCACGCTACTGATAACACTTCTAAAGTCTATATAACTCTTAGAATCAGTGGGCTGTTTATAATCAGTAACATTGTTTTCTTTCTTTGCGGTTCATACAATAACGTTGCTTTTCAGTGGCTTCTCGGATTGGAGGAAATGTGACATCGTTATCCCCAGTTGACAGATGCTCAGACTTAAACTCGCGGAAGTTAACTCACTTCTGCAATGGCACAACGTCCACAAAGCCAACGGTGCAGCCGGGACTTGAACACGGGTTCTAGGAGCCACACGTAACTACTGTGCTTCTAAGCAGGGAGCCAGTAGGAGCCTAATGGCAAAGAGCAGGTAACACTGGATGGTTAGGAGCGCTGTGTTACATTTCTGATATCTTTCTTTTTGCTCAAAATTCCATAGGGCAATTTTTGACCTGTACCTTTATTTATTTTTCAGTTTATTTATTTTGAGAGAGAGAGAGAGAGAGAGAGAGAGAGAACACGAGTGGGGGAGGGACAGAGAGAGAATCCCAAGCAGGCTCCATGCCAGCTCAGGGCTTGAACCCATGAACCGTGAGATCATGACCTGAGCCGAAATTAAGAGTCAGACACTCAGGGCACCTGTGTGCCTCAGTCAGTTCAGCGTCCGACTTCGGCTCAGGTCGTGATCTCGCAGTCTGTGAGTTCGAGCCCTGCGACGGGCTCTGTGCTGACAGCTCGGAGCCTGGAGCCTGCTTCGGGTTCTCTCCCTCTCTCTCTGCCCCTCTCCCGCTCACATTCTGTCTCTCTCAAAATAAATAAATATTAAAACAAATCTTAAGCGGCACCTGGGTGGCTCAGCCGGTTAAGCGTCAGACTTCGGCTCAGGTCACGATCTCACAATTCGAGCCCCGCGTCAGGCTCTGTCCTGACGGCTCAGAGCCTGGAACCTGCTTCGGATTCCGTGTCACCCTCTCTCTCTCTCTCTCTGCCCCTCCCCCGCTCATCCTCTGTCTCTCTCTCTCTCAAAATAAATAAACACTAAAATAATTTTAAAAAAAGGAGAGAGAGAGTCGGACACTTAACCGACTGAGCCACCCAGGTGCCCCAATTGGTTCTCTGTATCTTTAGCTTCTCGGCCGTGGAGAGTTGGGATCCAAGTTCAAGTCAGAGGTTACAATCTTTAGGAGCTTCTCTGTCATTAGAACATGAACTCTGTGAGGCACGCCCACAGCCTCTGGGTGGATTCAAAAGGCGCCAGAACCCGCAGGTCAATCCAGAGCACATACGCGCGGCATGAACCACGCTGCCCCTACTTGAGTCAGCAAGGGTTGGTGGTTAAGGAAACAAGTTTTTAAATCATCGGTCAACACCTAACACGTGCTCAAACCCCAGCGTTCACTCATCCAACAAATATTTCCTGAGGCTTCCCCTAAGCCAGGCATAGTTCTGGAACTAGAGACATGGCAGGGAGGGAAACAGGAAAAAAAAAAAAAAAACAAAACAAAAAAACAAGTCCTTGCCCCCATAGAAAGTAACCTTATAGTGATAAAGACAGAAAATGAAAAATCAAATTATACAGTATTTAGGAGATGTTAAAACTATGCAGAAAGGTAAAGGAAGCAGGAGAGAGAAATGGGAAGTGATGGGAAGTTGCCATTTTAAATGGGCAGGGCGTCCAGAAGAGATCTCAAGGTAAAGCCATATGAAGATCTTAGAGGAGAGCATCCCCCGCAGAGCCAATGCAAAGGCCCTGAGGCCAGCAGACATTTGTGGCATCTGAGGATGCCGGTGAAGCAGCTTTAGGATACGAGACAGGAGCTGCTGTGGGAAGGGCCATGCAGAGGGAAAAGTGACCTGTGGGACCAGAACAGACTTTGGCTTCTCCCTTGATGGAGACAGGACATTTGCCAACCATATGGCTTCAGGCAGGTGGCTTGATCTCTCTAAGCTTTACACATGTTTCTTCTTTTTAAAAACGGAGCTGGGGGGCACTGGCGTGGCCCAGTCCACTAAGTTTCCAACTCTCGATTTTGGCTCGGGTCATGATCTTGACGTTTGTGAGACTGAGCCCTGTGTTGGGCTCTGCCCTTCACATGGGCCTGCTTGGGATTCTCTCTCTCTCTCTCTCTCTCTCTCTCTCTCTGTCCCTCCCCCACTCATGTTCTCTCTCTCTCTCTCAAAATAAATAACTAAATGAACATTTTTTAAAAGTTGAAAAATGGAGCTGATAATGGAACCCACCTCTTGGAGTAGTTCTAAGAAGTAAGCATTACAGTGATTCGTATGAGGGGAAAGCCTGTGCCGTGGTGCTGGGCTTACTGGTGAGCAAATACACAGCTTCTTTGCCCCTTGGCAAGTGCCTGCTTTTGTTCGCGCACCCAAGGGAAAGCAGATAGATTGAGATGGTGTGTGTAGGATGGACAGAATTTTAATATCCTGACGGATGCGTTTGTTCGTTGAGTCATTCAACAAACATTTCCTAGATGCCTCCTTGTGCGAGGTTATGTGCTGAGCGCTGGGGACTTGAGGATGAAAAGGCCGCTCTTCAGACTCGGCAGAGTTTCACCTTGAACTTGGACTGTGACTGGTAGCCTGTTTATCGGGGGTCTTTTTACAATCTGGAATAGTTGCAGCATCGAAGGATAGAAATCTGGCCCCCAAATCCAGATTGCCGGTTCTCTTTATTTAAAAAAAAAAAGAAGTTTATATATTTTGAGAGAGAGAGGAAGAGAAAGCTTGCGAGCGGAAGACAGGCACCGAGAAAGGGAGAGAGAGAATCCAAGCAGGCTCCGTGCTGTCAGCGCAGAGCCCGATGCGGAACTCGATCTCACCAAACCGTGAGATCATGACGCGAGCTGAAATCGAGAGTGAGACGCTTAACTGACTAAGCGCACCCCCCACCGCCAGGTGCCCCAGTTCTCTTTAAAGATCAGGAGTTTTGGCTACCCGGGGCCCCGGTCCCACATGGCAAGCAACAACCGGCCTGAGCAGCACCGTGGGACCCAGGTGGCTCAGGTCCCACTGTTCCCTGTTGTTCATACCAAGTGCTCTTGGTTCATTTTTTTTTTTTTTTTAAACCTTCTGGGGACACCACCCATCTCGGACGTATTTTGACCTCTAGGAGACGTGTCACGCCGGAGGCAACGATGACCCTGGCCGGCTTCACAGTGGTGGTAAGCTGGAGCTAGGACTCGTCAGACACTGGACAAGAGGGAGTCATTCGTGCAAAGCAGGGGATTCATCCACCGCCCCACAAGGAGGCCACAGGCCCGCGATTTCCAAGCTGGTAGCTTCCATGAGTGCTGGGCTCAGCGGCCATCAATTTGCAAGTCAAAGCACAATCAGGAAGATGGTAGGCATTAGAATCAGAAAATGTGCTTGAACTAAATTACACGAGCTCCGGATGGAGCAGGAGGAGAGAGGGAGAGCCGCTTGGGTCTGAATCATTTTGTCAGCCGTTGGAAGCCCAGGAACGAGCCCGAGTTTCCTTGACGGGTCCCGGGTCCTTCCTACCTCTTGTGACCGGAACATCTCGCCTCCCTGAGTGTGATGCTGGCGAAGGTTCGGAAAATTTGAATGAGGCGGCCCCGAAATACAACCCGCCTTCTCCATCCAGCGCCAAATGGAAGAAATCGTGAGGTTGCACAAAATAGGGGACAAAATGGCCGTGTCAGACACCGGGATCGTATCTCTGGGGTTGTTCCGCGTAAGAGGACTGGAGCGTAAACAGTGTGGCCTCGGAAGGAGTGTAAGTCGCCTTGACTTTGCGCCCAGGATGAGTTAGTCACTTGAAGGACCCTAATCAGGAGCTCACCTGCCAGCAGTAGGCCCTTCAGTACTCCCGGTGTTGTTCTAGAATTCTACACCAGAGGCTTTGCTGGAAAGGGACGCTGCCACTGGTAGGGATTTTCCCTGGTGAAACAAGTAAGGCTGGAAACACAGTCGGTTAGAAATACCGCACGGGTACCGCTATCCTGGCATGGCCAAGCATCCCGCAGGCCCCACCTGTTACAACCTCGAGAGCAGGGCTGGAGGTATTTATTCCCTTTGCTTTTAGTATAATTTAATTGTAAGTTTATAGAACTTAATTTTTACTAATGGCTGTGTTTAACGACCGACTTACACAATTCCTGAAAAGTTGACAGTCAGTCCTCACGAGCCTGCGTGGGCGGCCCCAGCCCAGCACAGCCTGAGTCTGGGGTTTCCCCCCCTCCCTCTTCTTGGCCTACTTAGCGCCTACACAGCCTTCCCGGATCTCAGCCAGGCGGTACTTGGTCAGGAAATTCTCCGTGCATTCTGCCGCAGGCCCCATCACACTGGTGGGAGCTAATTAGACACGTGATGATTGTTCTGTTGTTCTGGGCCCTTTACGGTGTCAGCTCCGTGGAAGCAGACTTCTGGTCTCCCCTGGCTCGCATGCCACCCAGAGCTCCTGGCACACGGTAGGTGCCCAAATAATATTGTTTAAGGAATGAATGAATGAATGAATGAATGATGTGTGAATAAATGAATGAACGGATAAAATGTTTCCATTAAGGCTTTCTCTACCTTCTACATGTCCAAGTTTGGTTGATACTGTGCAGAAATTATGTAAAATTCTGTGCCCAAAGAGTGAACCATTTATTAAATAAATGGCCCGCTTCTCAGCTCTTTGCAAGAGCTCAATCTTTTTTTTATTTTTGAGAGAGAGAGAGACAGAGAGCAAGAGGCGGAGGGGCAGAGAGAGAGAGAGAGGGAGACACAGAATCCAAAGCAGGCTCCAGGCTCTGAGCTGTCAGTGCAGAACATCGGATGCCCAACCGACTGAGCCCCCCAGGCGCCCCAATAAGTTATTCACAGAAGCCACTAAATTCGATGTCGTTTTTACTCAGCGATACCCAGAACAACTGCTTACCTTTAAGCTTCAATCTGAAAGAAAAATCATTTTCTACCGCATTTACACCATTAAAATTGCTGTTTGTCTTGCATCCAACCTGAAACCTCACCAATTCAGGTTGGACAAGCATTACCAAATGATTTAGAAACCTAGATTTTAACTCCTTAACAGGCTATGTGACGTCGGCTGTCCTCTTTCTCTCTGGACATCAGGGTCCTCGTCTGTAAAATAAGATTCATTCATTAAAATTTACTGGGGCGCCTGGGTGGCTCAGTCGATTGAGCGTCCGACTTCAGCTCGGGTCACGATCTCGCAGTTCGTGAGTTCGAGCCCCGCGTCGGGCTCTGTGCTGATGGCTCGAAGCCTGGAGCCTGCTTCCGATTCTGTGCCTCCCCCTCTCTCCGCCCCTCCCCTGCTCGTGCTCTGTCTCTCTCTGTCTCTCAAGAATAAATAAACGTTAAACAAAATTTTAAATAAGATTTACTAAATGCCGTTGTGTGGGGCATCGCTCAGAGTTTACCTTTTCTGATGAGGCTTGCAGTGTAGCGGGGTCAAACAGTCAAGACAAAGACCAAGAACTAAGCCACTGAGGGGCACCTGGCTGGCTCAGTCAGTGGAGCATGTGACTCTTGATCTTGGCGTCATGAGTTCAAGCCCTGCATTGGGTGTACAGCTTAAAAAAAGAAAAAAAAAAAAAAGACCATTGAAATAACACTGGAAAAGTGCATGAAGAAAACACAACCAGAGGAAATAAGACAGCAGTGGAGCAGAAGGAGGACTGAGGAGGCCTCTTTAAGGAGGTGATATTTGAGCATCAATCTGAATATAAGACCTTAGAGATGAGCTTTACAGGCAGAGGCAAAGAAGGGCAAAGAACTAATTTTGCACGGTTAGGAAACAGCCAGAAGGCTAGCTAGCATGGATGGAGCAAAATGAGTAAGTGAGAGGGTGGTAATAGATGCATTTAGAAGGGTAAGAGCCAGAATTAAGCAAGCCCGAGGAAAGCCTGGTCCATCCAGGGCCCTGTAGAACAGGCCACTGTTGACTTTGGTCAGTGCTTTCCAACTTTGAGCCACAGTCCCGGTGGTGGTGGAAGTTGATGAATTTGCAAAGATAGGAAATTACTCTAAAGATCCCATGATTTGGTATCCACTCAAGGTAATGTCTGTCAAGTAAATAAATGCATCTCATATTTTGGATCCCACCAGCTTTGAAAGGTATTGGCAATGCTATCGTCATTTCCAGAAATACAAGCCCACTGCAAAAGCACTTGAGAATTTATAATTATGCATTTGCCATTATGTTTTTCTCAATCAATGAAAATGAAGAGCTCAACTCTATCATGTGACTACGAACTGTCTGGTGGGAAAAAAACACACACACTCATCTTCCTACCTGGAAGGACACGTTTTGAGACTGTCCAGACCCTTCTATTGCTAAAATCATAGGAGATTCTGCTACAAGAAAATGTGTTAAGGCAAAAAGAGCACACAGTGATTTTTCAAAAAAAGGCGGGGTGGGGGGGACACCTGGGTGGTTCAGTCGGTTGGGCTTCCAACTTTGGCTCAGGTCATGATCTCATGGTTTGTGGGTTCGAGCCTGGCATCGGGCTCTGTGCTGACAGCTCAGAGCCTGGAGCCTGCTACAGATTCTGTGTCTCCCTCTCTCTCTCCCTGTCCCCTGCTTGTGCTCACTCTCTCACTCTCTCAAAGGTAAATAAACATTAAAAAAAATAAAAAATAATTAAAAATAATAAATAAATAACGTTATTATTACTATAGCAAGAATTTAGTGAGTACCTACTATCAGCGAGGCACTGTTGTGTTTTCCCTTCAGTTACGAGTCTAATCTCCAAAACAGTTGTGTAAACTAAGCATTACAATTCAAGGCATCTTTGGGTTCAGAAATGTTCGCTAAATTGACCATGTTCACACAAGTGAAGGGGAGAGAAGAGGTAGACATCTGTCCTCATGGAAATGTGTCAGTTAGGTATGGCTGTGTGATGTGTATCACCCTGAAACTCAATGGCTTAAAATAATAAATATTTCTTACTGTTTATGGATCGGTGGGCTTAACCAAGGGGTCCCCTTCACAGCTGAGCTCACCCATGCGTCTGTCGTCAGCTGCAGGTTGAGTAGGTACCTCTACCAGTGGAGATGATGCTCTCTCACCTGGTAGGATATCTGCCGGCTGTAGAGTAGGCAGCCCGTGATGGCTTCCACTGCGATGGAAGTCTCCAGAACGGCCGTGCCAACCTTGTGCATATGGCGGTAGCAGGCTTCCAAAATATGCACAGGACGGATGAGGCCTCCGGAGGCCTCAACTGCTCACTGCCACTGCAGTTTGTTGGTCAAAGCAAGACACGAGGGGGCGCCCGGGTGGCCCAGTCGGTTGAGCATCTGACGTCCGCTCGGTTCACCATCTCGCAGCTCATGAGATTGAGCCCCGCATGAATCTCTGCACAAGTGGGATTCTCTCTCTCTATCTTTCTCTCTGCCCCTCCCCCCTTGTGCTCCCTCTCTTTCTCTCTCAAAATAAATAAATAAACTAAAAAAAAAAAAAAAACCAGCAAGACATGAATCCAACTGATATTCCAGGAGTGGCAGGCAGACTTTACCCCGTGATGGACGGCCTCACCAGAATGATATCGCAAAGGGTACGGCTGTCGGGAGGGGTAAAGAGATACAGCGTCTTTGGACAACCCATCTGCCCAAATAAAAACAAAACAAAATAAATTATGTGCTATTAGAGAGCAAGTAATGAAGACACAGTTTGATCGGGAACCTCAAAACCAAGTAAGCCCCCCGCTTTGGAGAAGAGTTGGCAGTTTCTTTTCTTTTTTTTTTTTTAAGTATTTGTTTTAAGTTTATTTATTTATTCTGAGAGAGAAAGAGTGAACAGGAGAGGGGCAGAGACAGAGGGAGAGAGAATTCCAAGCAGGCTCTGTGCTGTCAGCACAGAGCCTGACACGGGGCTCAAACCCACGAACTGTGAGAACCGAAATCAAGAGCCAGAGGTTTAACCGACTGAGCCGTGCAGGCACCCTGGCAGTTTCTTATACATACATTAAACACATACCTACTCTATGACCCAGGAATTCAACTCCTAGGTATTTCCCCAAGGAAAATAAACATGCATGCCCTCCAAAAAGAGTTACACAGGGGCGCCTGGGTGGCGCAGTCGGTTAAGCGTCCGACTTCAGCCAGGTCACGATCTCGCGGTCCGTGAGTTCGAGCCCCGCTTCAGGCTCTGGGCTGATGGCTCGGAGCCTGGAGCCTGTTTCCGATTCTGTGTCTCCCTCTCTCTCTGCCCCTCCCCCGTTCATGCTCTGTCTCTCTCTGTCCCAAAAATAAAAAAAAAAAAAAAAAAAAAAAAGAGTTACACAGATACGTCCACCGGAGCCTTATTCACAGTAGCCAAAAACTGGAAAAGAAATGATAAATATCCTTCAGCCACAAATAGATACACAAAGCGCTGTACATCCACACAATGGCCCGGGGAATCATTTCAGAATGAACTAAGGGTGCACAAATAGAATGAATGAATCTCAGAAACATTATAATACTGAAAGAAGCCAGACACAAAGAGTATACATCTCGACTGGTTCCATTTTCATGAGGCTCTGAGGCTGGCACGTCTGAGCGATGGGGCTGGAAATCAAAACCACAGAGGCGGGCAGGTTATTGCTGGAAAGAGGGATGAGGGATCGTACAAACACCGTGGAAGGTTCTCTACCAGTTAGGACGGCGGTTACAAGGTGGTTACATTTGTTGAAACTCATAAAAGCATACTTGGAATCCTTATGATTTATTGTATGCAGATTGGACCCCGGTTAATGATAATAATAATAACAATAATAATAATAATAATAATAACAAAGCCAGGCTCCCCAAGGCTTTCAAAGAGAGGTCTGGAAGAACTGGCAGGGTTTCGTTGTGATGCTCTGTGAGTCACAGCATTAGAGAAGTGGTCTGATGGGGGCCCCTGGGGGAACGCGTAAGCCTCAATGTGTCCTTACCTGATCCGACTACGATAGAAAGAAGGATCATTCATTTACGTTTCCAAGAGACACACAGGAAACAGCAACAAAATGTGCAGGTAAATTCCCTGCGGCTAGCTGGGGTCGTGGGGATTTAAGTTTGCTGGTAGGAGGAGGCTTGGATGCCATGGTGGAGTCAGATGGCAGGAAAAAGAGGAAAGATCCACGGGGAGCCTTCTGTAGGAGTCAGACCTCACACAGAAAGTTGTGAATCAGGTTCCTGGTGTTTATGCTGCATAAAAGCCAATAATTCCTTTGGTCGGAGAATTGCTCACAAGG
This sequence comes from Panthera leo, assembly GCF_018350215.1. Lineage (NCBI taxonomy): Eukaryota > Metazoa > Chordata > Mammalia > Carnivora > Felidae > Panthera > Panthera leo. Next base: position 8,601,085 of record NC_056681.1, read on the forward strand.
CATCTGACTCTTTGATCAGGGAGACCGAGAAGACTTCTCTTGCTCAGATTGAATGTACCAGTGACAATAAAATAAATCCTGGCGGAGAACCGTCCTGCTAGCCCTAGGCTAGGGGCAAAGTGGGGATCATGGAACATTGGATCTTTGTTTTGGGAGCTTCCCCCCTCCCCCCATATAACTCATCCTCCTGTTTTAGAATGCAACGTTCTTTTCTGTAAAGACAACAGAGTCTAAGTTATTTTAAAATTCCTCCGAAACCGACGGAGGCCCTGAGAACACGTTTTAATAATAGTTTGCATGTTTTCAGCGGCCTGTGATGCCTGTAAGAAAACAGGGCGCGTGTCCCGTTCCCTTTTGCAAATCATCTAAAAATAATCTTTCCAGACTCTAACTGAGCGTCCTGCTTCCTCCTGAACTTGGGTTTACAATTACTGGCCCCGAGTACTATTTGAGCTTTATTTGTGGGTCAAATGGGAAGAAAGGGGAGGCAGGCTGAACGCGAACAAGATGCATGCGTGTCCCAGGAAGGCTTTGTTTCTCTCTGGTTCCGAAGGAGAAACGCGCTGGGCGGGCTGAGTCACCGCACACGACAACAGAAAGCAGGGCGACTCCGTGGTCTCGGTCCTGCCTGCAGAAATTGCAAGAGTTCACTTCCTTGCAGTTTTCCAGCCACCGTGTTAAATCATTGCTGCCAATTTGGGTATGACAGTTTTCCTAGTTTTGTTTGTATTAACTGGTAAACTTGCTTTGCTTTTGTTGTTCTTTAAGAACTACAAATGTAAGGAGCGGTCCCATGTTGCTGTGCGTTTACGTTGTATAATGAAATACATATAGTAACATTCTGAGTCTATGAGATCTTTTTTTCTTTGAAATGGGTCTGAATATTCCCCATATTACAGAAGTCTGTCTCTCACCAGTAGGGGTGGCCCCACTGCTCTCTTTTAAGTGCGTAAATGTCTCGTATGTTTCCTAAAGAAATTTCAAAATCCCTAGTAGTCAAAGAAATGTAACAAAAACCAAATATGATTTCCTCTGTTATATCTGCAAGTTAGGTGTCTTTTAAGTAAAAGCCCTGTGTTTCTTGGAAGAAACAAATATACCCCTCAATACAACACAGGTAAAATATACATTAACACAACCTTTGATGGGAATGCGATTTGACAGCATGTATCATGAGCCTTAAAAATATGACAACTATGGGGCGCCTGGGTGGCTCAGTCGGTTGAGCATCCGACTTCGGCTCAGGTCATGATCTCACAGGTCGTGAGTTCGAGCCCCGCGTCCGGCCCTGTGCTGACGTCTCAGAGCCTGGAGCCTGCTTCCGATTCTGTGTCTCCCTCTCTCTCTGCCCCGAACCCACTCGCATTCTGTCTCTGTCTCTCTCAAAAATAAAAATAAACATTAAAAAAATATATATGTGACAACTATGACTCCAGCATTCCATCCTGGGTAAATGACACGGAAAAGGAAAGAAGGAAGGGAGGGTGAGAGAGGGAGACAGAGAAAAAATACAACCAGAAATTCTGACAATGGGAGATTGTTTAAATGTTCCCCCCTACAATATGATATAGTCCTTTTAAATGATGCTAGTGAAGAATATTGAACATCGTAATGGAAAAGTAGTCCCAAGTGTCAAAAGAAAAGCACGCCCCATCTTTTATAGAGCGCATATGTTTTTAAATTTTTTTTAATGTTTATTTAATTTTGAGAGAGAGAGACAGAGCAGGAGTGGGGGAGGAGCAGAGAGAGAGACACACACACACAGAATCCGAAACAGGCTCCAGGCTCAAAGCTGTCAGCACAGAGCCGGACGCGGGGCTCGAACCCATGAACTGTGAGATCATGACCTGAGCCCAAGTCAGACGCTTAAACGACTGAGCCGCCCAGGTGCCCGCAGAGTATATATGTTTTTAAATGCTCAGAAAAAAAAGACTGGATGGATTCACAACACAATGTCGACACTGGTAACTGCTAAATGGCAACATTAGCCACGACTTTATTTTCCTCTTTTTGTTTTCAGATGTTTTTAACGCGCTACTGTGAATGAACACTGACCTCGGAGATCAGCATGGTGAATGAACCCGGGCGTAAAACAAATTGGGGTGAAGTTCTCCCCTGTGCCCGCTTCTCTGCGTGTCCTCGGAGCAGTTATTTAATCTTCCCGAATCTCTGTGTCCTCATCGATAAAATGGGGTGAAGTTTATGTCTACTTTAAAAAGCTGTATTAAATGAGATAACATGCATCCAGGGACTTAGCACTGAGATTGGCAAATATCCTGAGCTCGGTAAGTAGCATTTGCAATGAGCGAAGGCTGATAAAAATGTTTTCTTTTAATCAAGTGCATGTTTAAGTAAACATTTCTCAGTCTTCTAAGTGTGCTCACCAAACATTTAGCTTCCACTAGGAAGTTCTGCTAAGGGAGGGGAGAGAGAGGAATAAACGTCCCAGCATGTTTTCCACTGGCCTTGTAACCGAAAGATGTTTCTTTGGAGCTCTGAAAGTCACCGGAAGCCTTTATTAATCATGGACTGGCGGTTCTTCACCAGGGGCAATTCTTCCTCCCAGGGGACCTCTGGCAATGTCTGCAGACGTGTTGGGCTTTCACAACAAGGTGTCTAGTGGGTAGAGACCACGGATGCTGCTGAACGGCCTGTAACCCACAGGACGGCCCCCACCGCACAGAACGATCGGCCCCAGAGGTCAAGAGCGCCCCAGTTGAGAGGCTCTGCTCATGGCGTTAACGGCACACCATCTGATGATTGAAGGGGTGTGTGGCCAACTGAGCCTACTTCCTTATCACTTTTTGATACAGCATACATATTTGTGGGTAGAGCTGGAGTGAAAACCTTTCAGAAGCACCTGCTCAGCCCCACCCCCTCCCGCCCCCGCCAGCCCCCCGCCGACCGTGATTTTCCCTGTTCAGCCCGGTTAGATCTCAAGCCTACTCTGCACAAAAATCTCAGGTTCGTTATCGGGGGTAAAAAGATGAAGCCCATTTCTGTCTTTGGTCTTCTGAGACAAAGAAAGATGAGCTCATAAGCAGCTCACAGAAACCCGGGGTGGCTAAGTGGGAGGCAGTCTGAATCTTGGAGTCTGGCCAATGTGAGTCAAAACTCAGTTCCCTCTACCTCCTCCCTCTGTGATCCTGAATAAGATTTTTTTTTTCGTTTCCTTCTTCAAAAACTTCGTTTCCTTACCTGAAAAAAATGGAGCCCACGGTACCAAGACTGAAGGGTTCCAAGAATTAGATGTAAAAGACATACAAAGCCCAGAGCCCAGGGCCAGGCACAGGCACACGGGCGGGGGGTGAGCCCTCAGGAAATGATGGCAATCACTGTAAGTGAAATGAAAGGAAGAGAAGAAGAAGAGAAAAGAGGAAACACTCTTGGCAGTTATTTTATTGAGTTGGTTTTTTTTTTTTTTTTTTTTTTTTGTAAGTCCCTCAGAATGTCCACTGGAGCCTAATGCCTTCGGCCTGTAAGCCCGCAGCACAAAGATCGCAAAGCCAAGTTGCTGAACAAACCCGTTTCCAAATTACAAGTGCTCCTCGGTGCCAAGAAAGGAATTCACGGGGCAGCGTTTGCCAAGAAATCATTTATCAGATCAGAAGTCGATGTCACTGGTTCCCCAGCATCAAAACTCAGCTCCAAACCACAAAGCTGGAGAGCATTTTCTTTGTGACTGTTCTGACAGACACTCTCCCAGCCCTCATATGTAAAGAGAGCTCATAGATGAGTTTTTTTAAAGGCAACACCCGTAAAAAGAAACCGGGGAGGCTAATAAATGAATGCACTGTAATGCTCAGCTCGTTAGTAAGGCAATTTTACCCACTGCACACCTCCGGGGGGGGGGGGGGTGCTTGCACCCCAGTCTATTGGGGCTGCACTCCCAGAATCGTGTTGTTCACAGCCAGCGTGACCGTACTCGGTATTCCTGCTTAGAAAACAGCAACAGCGATAAGAGTAATGAAAGTGAGAACAAGAACGTTGAAATATTTTTGTTAAAGTCTATGTATTGCGTGTGAGAAAGAGAGACAGAGAGCGCGCACGCACAGGGAAAGGGCAGAGAGAGAGGGAGAGAGAGAGAGAGAGAGAGAATCCCAAGCAGGCTCTGTACTGCCAGTGCGGAACCCGACTCGGGGCTCGAACTCGCAAACCGTGAGGTGAGGACCTGACCCGAGATCAAGAGTCAGATGCTTAACGGACTGAACCACGCAGGCGCCCCGGGAAAGCATGCAACTCTTGATCTCAGGGTCATGAGTTCAAACCCCACACTGGGCTCACTTAAAAAGGATATTTTGGGGTGCCGGGATGGCTCAGCCGGTTAAGCGTCCGACTCTTGATCTCGGCTCAGGCCATGATCTCATCGTTCATGAGATCGAGTCCCAAGTCAGGCTCTGCACTGACAGTGCAATGCTGCTGGGGATCCTCTCTCTCTCTCAAAACGAATAAACTAAAAAAAAAACTTACATGCTTTCCTGACTAAGCCAGCCAGGCACCCCTGTTGTAACATTTGGTGGGATTTTTTTTTAATGTTTATTCATTTTTCAGAGAAAAGGTGAGTGGGGAGGGGCAGAGAGAGAGGGAGACACAGAATCAGAAGCAGGCTCCAGGCTCTGAGCTGTCAGCACAGAGCCCCACGCAGGGCTCAAACTCACAAACTGTGAAATCATGACCTGAGCTGAAGTCAGACACTCAACCAACTAAGCCACCCAGGTGTCCCTATTTGGTGGGATTTTAACATTTATTTTTGAGAAAGAGAGACAGAAAGATAAAGCATGAGCAGGGGAGGGGTAGAAAGAGAGGGAGACACAGAAGCAGAAGCAGGCTCCACGCTCTGAGCCATCAGCACAGAGCCCGACGCAGGGCTCGACCTCACAAACCATGAGATCATGACCTGAGCCGAAGTCGGACGCTTCACCGACCAAGCCACCCAGGCACCCCAATACTTGGTGGAATTTTTAAAAATGATTTTATTGGTATGTACATAACATACGGTAAACTGTGCATATTTAAAAGATAAAACTTGCTATATTCTGTCGTACGTATACAGACATATAGGAAACCATCACCCTCAATCAATTGATATCCTTCATTCCCAAAAGTTTCCTTGTAATCCTTCCGTTCCCTCCTACCCCTCCAGTATAGGCAATCAAATCTGCTTTCTGTTGCTACAGTAGTGTGTACTTTCTAGAGTTTTATACAAATGGAATCAAATAATATATGCTCTTTTCTGTCTAGCATCTTTCAGCATAATGATTTTGAGATTCATCCAATCTTATCACATTCATCAGTTGACGGGCATGTGAGTTATTTTCAGTTCGGGGCTATTGCAATTAAAGCCACTATAAACGTTTATGCTCGCCTAGTTATAGACGTATATTTCGTCTTCTCTAGGGTAAACACCTAAGGGTAAACAGGCTGGATCTTAGATTAGGTGTATGTTTAACATTGTAAGAAACCGGCAAACTATTTTCCAAAGTGGTTGTACTCTTTTGCGTTCCTACCGGTGGCGAAGGGGTGTTTCGGTTCTACATTCTTGCCAACCCTTGGTAAGGTCAGTATTTTAATTTTAGCAGAGAAGATCATAACTAATAAAGTAATATAACAGTGAGAATATTTTTAACTGTAAAGCTGATAGAAGAAAATCATCATTGTTAACACCCAGCGTTGGCAAGGGTACAGAGGAAAGTACTCTTGGTTTTTGTTCGGTTTTTTAAATTCTTTTATATTTTAAAAGAGAGAGACAGAGAGCAATCAGGGGAGGGGCAGAGAGAGAGATTGGGAGAGAATCCCAAGCAGGATCCTGGCTGTCGGCACGGAGCCCGATGTGAGGCTCGGACTCACGAACCGTGAGATCATGACCTGAGCGGAAACCAAGGGCCAGACGCTTAACAGACTGAGCCCCCCGGGCACCCCAGTACTCTTGTTACTGAGGGTGGAAATGAAAATTAGCATCATTTTCTGGGAGCCAGGGTGCGCGTTGTGTCCGGACTCACAGTGTGTGTCTTGAAACCTCTCATTTTATTTTATTGAACAATTCCCCTTCTGAAGATGTATCCTGAAGACGCAAAACCGCTTGCAAACACACACCGGAGCCCTGCTGTCGGCGGCAGGAGGTTCTGCATCCATTAGTTTCCTCGAGAAGCAACAAAAATACCGAACAAGAGAGCTGAGAGCTGGCAGTCCACAGGCTGGACCTTCAGATCTGAGTTCTTCGACCCTCAGACGGTTTTAAGTTTGTGGAATTTCTTGCCGGCGTTTCAAAATGAGGAGCTGTCACAGAAAAATCTATTTTCTGGGGACTTTTTGACCAATTAGAAGATCGGACTCACCCAGGGCCCACATGAAAACAAAAAGCTGGGTGAAGTGACTTTCTGAGCCAGCCGAATTCGCAGAATTTATCGCACTGTCGTGCAAACTGTGCCTTGGCTTGTCTCTTGTGCGTTGAGTACCCTTTGAAGGTAGACACTAGGATTTGTTCTTCTCCCCCTGACCCCACCCTAGTGCCCGACACGAAGAACAGATATTTGCCGAAAAATGAATGGCTGGGGCCCCTGGGTGGCTCAGTCGGTTGAGCATCCGACTTCAGCCCGGGTCGTGATTTTGCGGTTTGTGGGTTCGAGCCCCACATTGGGCTCTGTGCCGACAGCTCGGAGCCTGGAGCCTGCGTCCGAGTCTGTGTCTCCCTCTCTCTCTGCCCCTCCCCTGCACATGCTCTCCCTCTGTCTCTCTCAAAAATAAATAAACATCGAGAAAAAAAAGAAAGGAAAAAAGAAAGAAAAATGAATGGCTGGCAATTAGAATTGGTTTACAGCGTGTAATTGCTTGAAGCTAGGTCACCTAAAAGACAGAAGGTGTACAACATAATGATTCAACACTCGTATTTGCTCATCTATGCCTGCAGCAGGATTTCTAAATCTCAGCCCTAGGGGCATCTGGGGCCAGGCAGTTCTTGGCTATGGGGGGCTGTCCTGTGCCTCGTAAGATCCCTGGCCTCCCCCCTCCACATGCCAGTGGCCCCCCTCCCTCAGCTGTGACCACCAAAACTGTCTCCAGATATTGCCAAACGTCCCCGAGAGTTCAACTCCTCCCCAGCTGAGAACCGCTGGCCTAGAACATCTCTGGAAGAACATACTAGAAACCTGTAACTGTGGTGTGACCAAGAGAGGAAGGGAAACTTCATTTTCACCTGTTCCAACTTTTGACTCTTAAAACATAAATATTACCAAAGTTCGGCTTACGTTTTTTTTCCCGGTGTCCAGATACCTTCAAAACGGAAGCCACTTTTTAAACACTGAAATATATCACCTTGTGTAAGTTTAAGGCGCGCAACATTTCGACGTGATAAATGAATATATGGCGTGTGTGACTACCATGGTGGCTTTAGCTAACACCTGTATCATGACCCGTAATTAAGGCTTCTTTTTTTGTGGTGGGAATAATTAAGACCCAGTCTCTAAGGAAGCTTGATGTTTCTAACAGTGTTGTTGTCTATAATCACCTCCCTGTGTATTAGACCTCCAGGATTTATTTCTCTAGCAGTTGTTAAGTTTGTAATGGTAAAGAACGTCTCCCGTTTCACCATACCCCCAGCCCCCGGTCACCACCATTCCACTCTCCAAAACAGAAACCACTTAAGAAAATATAAAAACTTCTAAGATACACTGGCAAGGAGCTTCCTTGTGTCTTTTTAGTTTGTCTTTTTAAAAAAAGAATTGTTTTTAAGGTTTATTTATTTATTTTGAGACAGGGAGAGAACAAGGCGGGGAGGGGCAGAGAGAGAGAGAATCCCAAGCAGGCTCCGAGCCGTCAGCACAGAGCCCCACACAGGGCTCGATCTAATGGACCGGGAGTTCAAGACCTGAGCCAGAATCGAGAGTTGGAGGCTTAACCGACTGAGCCACCCAGGTGCCCCTTTAGCCTATTTTAAAAAATAACAGAATCGATCACAGATTACGTGAGCTCCTCCGATTTGGCCCATTTTGCCAGGTGGGAAATGGAACCTCAAAAAGGAAGAAGTCCTAAGCCCGTCCAGTTAGCGACCACTCTGGCAGCTAGCGCCCAGAGGCCCTGAGACCCGGCCTTCGCTGCCATTTCGGATTTGTGTCCGCTGTAGAAAGCGGATCTTTCCAAGGGAGTAGAAGCTCAAGGAGGCACTGCCTGGGGCCCTGAGGTAAAACCCCAGCAACTTCCAGTCAACACGTGTTCATCTTTGCTTCAGGGCCGTCGAAGTTGTGCAGTGGAGGCTCCCGTGCCGCCCTGAGCCCTGACGCGTGCCCAGTCCTAGCTGAAAACTTTGCCTCTCATCCCAAGGGTTTTTGTGTTGTGTTTGTGTTGCGTTGTGTTTTTGAATCGCCAATTTTTATTTACAAGAGGGCCACAGTCGCTGTGTACCTGCTGATTATGTTCTTGGGGTGAATCATCTATGAATCACAAGCAGTATTTGTAAGCGCTTCTACCTACAATCGTGTCGTCACAGAAACCCTACGAGAGAACTAGGAACAAATTTTGCAGATGAAGACGTAACTCGGGCGAGGTGCGTTCACTTACTTGCCCGCCGTCACACATGCTGGAGCCAGGTTCAGAAACCAAGATCCACTGAGCCTTTGCTCTTTCAGACCCTTCATAGAAGTCTTCAACTTGCCAACAAAAATCCTATAAAAACTAAAAGTAATTCCCCAGGCAAGGAGTTAAATTCTGAATTGAGAACGTACTAGTGGAAAGTGTTTATCCAAGGGATACCAGTGTGCTGTTTCGAAGGGGCACATGCACCCCAGTGTTTATAGCAGCATGATCGACAGTAGCCAAAGTATGGAAAGAGCCCAAATGTCCATCGACGGGTGAATGGAGAAAGAAGATGTCGTCTGTATATACAATGGAGTATTACTCGGCCATCAAAAAGAAGGAAATCTTGCCATTTGCAACTACGTGGATGGAACGGAAGGGTATTCTGCTAAGTGAAATTAGTCAGAGAGAGACAAAAGTCATATGACTTCACTCATATGAGGACTTTAAGAGACAAAACAGATGAACACAAGGGAAGGGAAGCAAAAAGAATATAAAAACAGGGCAGGGGACACAACAGAAGAGACTCTTAAATATGGAGAACAAACAGAGGGTTACTGGAGGGGTTGTGGGAGGGGAGATGGGCTCAATGGGTCAGGGGCACTAAGGAATCTACTCCTGAAATCATTGTTGCACTCGAAGCTAACTTGGATGCCAATTAAAAAATAAATTGTTAAAAAAAAAAAAAGAACGTCCTAGTGAATAAGATAAGACAGCAGAGCCTGTGACAGCATGCCAGACATACAATAAATGCCACATAACTGTTAACCATTATGATGAGTCACATAGCTTCAAGTATTTTTTTAAAAATAGTATAGTATTGAAGATAGCTCCCATTGGTCGTGTACAGCAAGATGAACCCATCTGCCTGTATTACGTGGCTGCACCACGTTTTTTTCTCTTTTTTTTTTTAATATTTGGGTTGGTTTCTGGCATTTCCAAACGGGGACGTCTCACATGAACAACCCAACGTACGGCATCTGTTGGAAAACTGGCGCCTCTGGGCTGGGGTTATGGAACCACTGCCCCCGTAAGACAGCGCGAGGCCTCCCCGTTTACCGCAGACTCTCCACCCGCCTGAAGTAAGGACTGTGGGTTTGCCATTTGTCACTGGTGGTTACGAAGGAGGGCTCCGGAGTGAAATGAGGAGTCTCAGTTCTTTGCAGTGCCGCTGCCCAGCTGGGTGACCTAGAGCAGATAATTTTACCTTTCTAGGTCCATCTCCCAGAACTGTAGTGACCAAATAAAACCATCTGCCTAAAAGCATGGAGCTCAGGGCCCAAGGTGTGGACGGCTTTCAATAAAGGTTAGGTCTTTGCATCACTAGGCGTGGGGAGCAGAAGAATGGCCTCCTTGAAGGTGTCCCCATCCTAATCCTGGAACCCGTGCCTAGGGTACCTTGTATGGCAGAAGAAATGCTGTAGATGTGATTAAAGGAAGGGTTTTTATTTATTTATTTATTTATTTATTTATTCATTCATTCATTCATTTATTCATTCATTTTGCTTCAAGAAAGCTTTCTTTTTTAATGCTTGTTTTTATTGATTGATTATTAAATCTATTTATTCTTATTTCTTTCACACGGCAAGCAGGGGAGGGACAGAGAAAGAGGGAGACAGAATCCCAAGCAGGTTCCGTGCCATCAGGGCAGAGCCCCGCGTGGGGCTTGAACTCACGAACTGTGAGATCGTGACCTGAGCCGAAATCAAGAGTCAAACGCCTAACCGACTGAGCCACCCAGGCGCCCCAAGTTGAGGATTTTTAAATGGAGAGATTATCTCTGATGATCCAGACGGGTCCAATGTAACCACAGGGTCCTTGCGAGTGAAAGAGGGAGGCCGGAGGTCAGTGCCAGAGGAGTGTGAGACAAGAGGGGTTGCAGCGGGGGGGCATGCAGACAGAGGAAGGGGCCGCCAGTCAAGGAATGCACTTGGTCTCTAGAAGCAGGAAAAGCCAAGGAAGTGGGTTCTCCTCTAGAGCCTCCAGAGGGACACAGCTCTGCCAACACCTTGGCCTTAGCCCAGTAAGGCCCCTTGGGGGTCTCCGACATCCGGAATCATAAAAGAATACATTTTTTCTGTCTTAAGTCACTAATTTCGCGGCCGTTTCTTACAGCAGCAAGAGGAAACTCTACACGAGGCCGTCTCGTCCTCACTGCAATTCCGTATGGTCTATTGTCCGCATCCTACAGAAGAAGTGGGGTTGGTAAAGGTTAAGAACATTGCCCCAAGTAGAAAGTGGCAGAGCCCAGAATCAATTCCAGGTCCTCCTGAAAACCAAGCCCGGCCCAACCCAAGTGACTCCCAGTTCTCTGGTCATTCAGCTTCTATTTGAATGATCCCAGAAACAGAAATATCCTTCCTTCCCGAGGCTACTCTTTCAACGGCTGGACAGGATTTACCATGATGTCTTCTGCCCACTGAGCTACTTTCTACGGCACTCGGAAGGAGTTAAGGCGCTTTCAGTTACAAACGCAGAAACCCAGTGGACCTAGCGTAAGTAAGAAGGGGACATTTATAACAAGGACATAGGATATCGCGTGAAGCCCATGTCCAGGAAGGCAGTTAGGCTTTAGGGAGAACTGAAACCAAGAAATGGGAAGCTGGAAAGAATCCGGCCAGGCAAGACCCGCTGTCTTCCACCTCTGCTTCTCGGCATGGCTGCCTCATTCTTTTCTCTCCGTAGATCGATTTTCTCGCTACTCCATTGTCATGTTGGCACATGGCCGCTCAGGTGCCCCAGATTGACACACTACAGGTCCAATTCGATGGACAGACTGCCTGGCAGTACCTCAAGGTAAATCTCAAATTCCCCAGAGACAGAATCCGATACCTCTGGCTTCCAGCAGGCCTCCCTCCCTTGTCCGATCAGCTATCAACAGGAAGGCAGGATTGTGATGAACAAACATGGCTGCCAGGGATTTCTCACTTACAACTGTGAGCTTGGGTGCAAGGGGGAGGGGTGGAGAAAGTGTGAGCTGAGCTGATACCCTCAAAATTGAGTACCTCCCATTTATCTCCCTAAGGTCCCCCCCACACACCCTCCCCCCCAAAACCCAATAAAGATAGCAAAGCAGCTTCAGAGCTTTTGAAAAGCTCTTTCTTCCCTTGTGGTCATCTCCTTTCCTGGGAACCATCCGTAGAACCTTCAGGCATTTCCTCAGTATGACGGTTCCCAGATTACTCAACAACCTGACTATGCCCCCAGCTCCCTCTCAGCCTACACAACTTCGGCAACATCTCCACTCAAATGTGTGATTTGTCTCCATAACTAACGTTGCTTCTTCAAACGTGGGCTGTCTAGCTCACTTCAGTTGTTCTTTTGCTTTACCTTCCTTGAACCCACAAGGCGTATACTGACTCCGTTAATGCAGGCTAAGACTGTTTCCTCATCAGCTGTATACATCTGGCTCAAATTGAGTTTGTGGCCAGCTAGAAGCCCCAGATCTACTTCCCAGGAACTGCTGTCTGGCCAAGTCTCCCAATTCCCAGACTTAAATAATTGATGCCAGAATCCACATCAATCCCTGGTAAATATTCTCTTGTTTCCTCCAAATCCTTTATTTGACTCTACGGAGACCACTGTGAATCTTGATCCCCTCATACCAGTTTGTTTGTGCCCTAGAAATTTCACCTGTATACCTTAATGGTTTAGTCTCTAACCGAAACGAGATCCCAACTAGACCAAAGACATACCAATGGACAGTTCCTAAGCAGCCACGGGCTCCACTAATCAACATCAAATATACCGAAAATACGCTGCAAGCATTTCAGGATCTTTTATTCCTGGAACGAGAAGGGTGGCAGCCCAAATTCCTCAAATATTTTTGACGTTTAAATTTTATAACGACAGAAAAGATCCAGCATGATTATAATCCAGGGCATCAAGAATATGGGAAAAACTCTGGAAGTCTTTCATTAAAATAAATCATGATAATTATTGAATTTACTTCTCACAGCAACCCAGGAATATTCATATTTCCATTTTATAGGTATGTAACCAAGGTTACACAGAAACAAGTAGCCTTGAGATTGGAAGGCAAGCTGTTGGTTCATAGCTTCAGTGCTTAATCCCAACCCTAGCGGTGGGCAGGGTCAGTTTTTCCTGTAAAGGGCCAGACAGCAAATATTTTAGGCTTGGGGGACCATACGGTCTCTGCCTCTGCAGAGCGAAAGCAACTGTAGGCAATACTTTAACAAAGGGGTCTGACTGTGTTCACATAAAACTTTATTTACAAACACAGGCGGTATGCCTCATTCGGCCCTCAGACTGTAGTCTGCCAACCCATGCGAGGCTGTTCTTCCTCCCCAACCTGCCTGGCAAAATCCTGCTCAAATATGCAGCCCCCACATGACCATTAAGTTACAAAACTGGACGTAAATGGGATTCGGCCCGTGGGTCATAGCTTGCTGGCCCATCTGAACCATCATGCCTTCTGACTTGGTAGGTTAATGCATCTCACTGAAGAACCTTGAGTCAGTGCCTAATGTAGGTCATAGCCAAAGCCAGCAAGACTGACACATGTCAAAATACATAAAGATTCACCAATCTATGTAACACTGCCCTGCACGGCAGTAATTCCTCGTGAGGCTGTTTGTTTTAATACCTTTTTCCACAAGTCCCCAAATAAATTTGTAGCCATCCAACACACACACACACACACACACACACACACACACACCATGATCTGAGCCCAGCATATGATCTCAGCTTCTTGGTGGCCATGCTGTTCTCCTCTGGCCAGAACGTTTTAGCATTCCCTCACGCACACCTAAGTGCTGCACTGAGCCTGAGTCCTGAGTCACACGCATTAAAAAAAAAAAAAAAAAAAAGTGTTCCACTGGAAATTAGCATGCAAGCAAGTTGCAGGGAAATGGCCCCGGGAAGCAGAGTGAAGAAGCTGAATTCAGGCACGATGGACGTCCTACGGCAGACGTAACCAACCAAGGCACCCGGGAGAGAAGTCACCTGCAGTTTTGAAAAGCAGGTGGAAGAAATCAGGACCAGAGCCCTACTAGGAATTTGAGCAACTTGAAAAGAGCCAAGCAGGCCTTTCATGCCGATCGAGAGAAAGCTGCCATTTCCAGAGACAGGTCCTCTTGCTAACAGGCAATGCAAGCCCTCCCAACATGGGCTGGGCACTTGGCAGGAAGGGCTATCATACAAGCGTGTGGCCGGCTTACCCTTAACATTTCCCGGTGTAAACAGCTTTCAGGCAAACTGGTGGGTTGCTTTAACCTTTAGCAAAAGAGAAAACATAAACAGTAAAAATGAGCTGGTTCGAATGACATAGAAAGACACGTGTAACAATAACAGAAGCCTAGACATCGTTCGGCAGGTTTACTTGTATTTTTTTTTTGAATGCTAACGTAAGATTTGTTTATTTGTTGCCCAACAGCCTTTAACAGATGTACCATGGCAGAGCGCTTAAAAAAACAGGGGCCCCCCGTGGGGCCCCCGGGTGGCTCCTTCAGCTAAGCGTCCAACTCTTGGTTTCGGCTCAGGTCACGGTCTCACGGTTCATGAGACCGAACCCCAGCGCAGAGCCTGCTTGGGATTCTCTTTCCCTCCCTCTCTGCCCCTCCCGGCTCACGCGCGCAGGTGTCTCTCCGATAGGTTCGGGAAAATAATGGACACCGAGGTTCTTCGTGTCAGCACTGTTCATCACAGACAAGAAAGAAACAACCCAAATACCCCGCAACAGAAAACTGGTTGAATACATTTGACTGTGATCCTAAGTGGAGTATTCTGCAGCTCTAAAAAAGAAGGAAGGAGCCACTGGGCGGCTCAGTCGGTGAAGCGTCCAACTCTTAGTTTCAGCTCAGGTCGCAATCTCACGGTTTGTGAGTCCGAGCCCCACGTCAGGCTGTGTGCTGACCGTGCAGATTCTCTCTCTCCCTCCCTGTCTGCCCTTCCCCACTCTCTCTCTCTCTCAAAATAAATAAATGAACTTTAAAAAAAATTTAAAAAATAAAAAACAATTTTAAATAATAAAATCTTAAAAAAAACAGGGGTGCCTGGGTGGCTCAGTCGGTTGGGCATCCGACTTCGGCTCAGGTCACGATCTCACGGTCCGTGAGTTCGAGCCCGGCGTCGGGCTCTGTGCTGGCGGCTCGGAGCCCAGAGCCTGCTTTGGACTCTCTGTCTCCCTCTCTCTTGGCCCCTCCTCTGCTCATACTCTGCCTTTCTCTGTCTCTCAAAAATAAATAAATGTTAAAAAAAATTTTTTTTTTAATCTGAAAAAAACAAAAACGAAGAGACAACTCTGAAGGACACCCAGCAAACTCATCAAAAGGAATCAGAGGATGGGTCCGATGGAAACAGGAATAGGGCTTCTCACTATATTCCTCTTTATACGGTTTTCTTTTCAAACCATGTGGATGTGACAACTATTCCAAAGCTTGAATTGTTTTAAAGAGCTAGCAACGTGTTTACAACCACAATAATTCTCTCTGTAAGAGGGTGTTGCTACCAGATGTCAAAACACTATTTTTATTTCTCGGCACTAGGTAAAAAGTAGATGAAATCCGCTGAATAATGTGCTGAGAATGGTCTCTCCTGCACAGAATGTAGGGTAAATTGAGGCCATTGATGGTGGCACTCCGTCGTGCTTGATAAGGAGAGGCCTAGAAAGCATTATCATCGTATTGGCTGCGTGTTCACGTGGCCTGAAGCAAAGAGATTGAACTTAGATGTCTGACGGCCTTGGGTGGCCTCCAGCTCCAACACCTGTCGGCTGTGTCCCCAGGCAGGTCACGCGGGTTCCGGGGCCTCCGTAGCTCTGTGTGGTGGAGACGGGATCACCTACCGTACCGGGTAGGAACGCTCTTTCGCTCCGACAGGTAAACTCCTACCTACTCATTCCTGTGCCAGGCGTTGTTTTAGGCCAAGGTAAGACTTCAGATTCTAGACCGGCGTGTCTCCACCGAGACCAGTTTTGCCCCCCAGAGGACATTTGGCAATGTCTGGGGACATTTTTAGTTGTCACAAGTCGGGGGCGGGGGGTTGAGTGGGGGGCACAGGAGAAGTGCCACTGGGATCTGGTGGGAGGACCTAGCGGGCCACGGAAGCAGCTAAACCCCCCACGATACACAGGACGGTCCCTCCAACGAAAAGTTAGCCCGCGCCCCATGTCAGTAGGAGCTCGCTCCAGCCTGCTCTAGAAGGAAAGAGAGGAAACGAAGCCAGAATAAACAAATAAACGGCAATGCCACGTGTTGTTCGGTGCTCTGGGACAGAATGACCAGGGCAGCTGTTTGAGCTGGGGCAGGGACAGGCCGTGCCAGAGAAGGCTCTCGGAGGACAGGCCAGTGCTGCTGACGGCTAACGGGTACTAGGGAGCCCGGCGAGCTGGTGTCTGGGACAAGGGCTCTTGAGGCTCAAAGAAAAGCAAAGGCAAAGGCCCTGAGGCCAAGACAAGTCTGACTTGTCCAGGAGAGAGGAGGGGAGTGTGGCTCCAAGCGGGAACAGGGCGGCTGGCATCCATGTGTTGAGGGAGTCAGTGAGTCACATACGGGAGAAGCCCATAAACACGAGCTCCAGTGAACAAAAGGAGACTTTTTTTTTTAAATGTTTACTTATTCAAAGAGAGAGAAAGAACAGGAGGAGGCAGAGGGAGAGGGAGACAGAGAGAATCCCAAGCAGGCTCCACACTGTCCGCACAGAGCCCAACACGGGGCTCGAACCCACGAACCGTGAGATGGTGACCTGAGCCGAAATCAAGAGTCGGACGCTTACCCGACTGAGCCACCACCCAGGCGCCCCAAACAAAAGGGGGGTTAATCCCTCAGTTTGAAAATTAAAACTTAGTGAAAACTGCAGTGACAAACGCACCTTAAGATACCCACTTCTCCCCCAGTGGCCCCAGGGTGCTGACGGGTCAGGTGAGCTGACAATTTTGACTTGGGAAGTGCCGGGAGAAGGACACTGAGGGTGCACACCGGGGAAAACAAGAAATCTACGAAAGCACCAAAAATGCCCATCGCTGGAAAGTTACAAGGGATAGCTGATGTGCTGAAAACGAAGGAACTATTTCAAGCAAGAAGCTTCTGGAAAACGTGGGTCTCTGCTTCGGAGTCCGGCGCTGGCATAACCAGTTGACCGTCAGCCCCACGGACAAAGGAAGAGCCAAGTCAAACAAGGCATTAACTGTAGTCCACGTCAAGCCGCTTACAAGTGGCCGTTTAAAGATTTTTAAACATAGGGGATATTGTTTATGAAACGTAATCTGATCGCCCAAGCAAAAACGACACAGATTCCATGGCAACTGTGGAGATTAAGGAAGTGTTTGAAGGACGAAATCCCTTATCTAACACCCCTCTTGTCAATTCACTCACCGAATAAGAGGTCTCAGGAGAAGCGTCAGGGGTAAAGACAATTCACTTTATGGAGAAAGATTTTCAGAATCTCATTTTGTAGATTGATGCATAAACACCACCCGAACTGTGGGATTAAAAGGCAGAGTCGGGCATTATTATGTTTTGCACGGAGTCAAACAGTAATAAGAAGTCAGAATAATAGCAGCTGCCGCTTACTGAGCTAAATTAACTCGAATTCTCCAGTAGATTTATGAGTTTCCCTTTATGGATGAAGGAAACGGGGGCCCAGAGAGGCCATCTGACTTGCCCAAGGACACACAGCTGTTGGGCAGGGTCCAGGCTTCTGGACCCTCTTGTCTAAATCCCCCTCCTCGTCACATCTTAAGCAAGCAGTCTGGTGCCTTTCAGCCCCGGGGGAGGGAAAACAACACGGTTATCACATTCAGAGACCGGGGACAACGATTAGACTTAATGAACGCCCTCTCTGTGCCTGTTTCGGAGGCTAAGTGCTTTACTTAAATCATCTCATTTGGTGCTAATGATAACTCTGGAAGCATTTGTATTATTTTCACTCTACACCTAAGGGACCTAAGGCTCAGATAGGTTCAGTAACTTTTCCAAGGTCACGCAGCCACGGAGTGATAATACAGGATTCAAAACCCTGCGGTTGAACAGTAAGTCTACGAGTTTAGGCAACATGCTGCAGGGAAGGAAACAGAAAAGGGACCCCAGGCAGACAGGACGTATAAGCAGAGGCTTAGATGCAGCTCAAATAGAGTATTTTACGCATAAATACGCATCCTGTATTCATTTCTTTTCAAAGCATGCATCAAAACGGCCGTTAAGTTATTATTTGTGGAGTTATTTGTTCTGTGTTAGTTATCTGTTGACAGCTTGGTCTCTCCTCCTGTCTTAGGCCCAGTATCTGTAACAGAGGGTACACATATCAAAGCTCCACCAATATCTCGTTTTGCTTTTGGGTTGTTTTTTTTTTCCGGTTTGAGTCCATGAAGCAATCAATGGAAAGGCGAATGGCAAGTACAGAGAGTCACAAACTTAGGGAGTTAGGAATCATTATCCCAAACTAGAAAAGCAGGCACGTTCCCTTTTAAGCTTCCCAAACCTGATCTCACTCTTTCTACCAGAGCCTTGATTCTAGCTCGACTGTGATCCCTAGATCGCAAACTCTTCTACGTGCCCCCCACCAAGGAGGGAAACAGGAAACAGTGGCTGCCTCTCACACACGCAGCTCCAACCTTGGGCATCGTGGGGTTTATCCAAGATCAGAGCAAAATTGTGAACTTCTCAGTGAGTGACATCTTGGGAGTGTCATTCCTTCGATCAGTCCCTGGGATGTAGTCCTTGTCGGCCGGGGTCAGAGGGAGTTCTGCTCTGGGTCACTGTCATATTCCGATTCTTACCGACCTAGCTTCCCTCTCTGCTCAGGGCATCTCTGCCGTGTCGTCAGTCACCACGTGACCACGTAGAATGACCAAAGTCAACACGTTACGAGAAACCTGCCTTTAGGAATCCTACCTGGCCATGGGACATGGTGGTGCCTAGTCGGTAAGCCAAGGTTAACGGGATCCACACCTAGGATTCAAAGCTCAAGACCTTTAGTCCCAACTGGCTGCCTGCCTGAAAAGCTAACACTTCCTCCGTCTTCCACGGTAAAGAAATAAACGTACCTGGAGGCACACCTGCCTGCATCCGCTTCTCCTTAGATTTTTCGAATCAAATGCACCCAGCTTCAAAATCTGGCTCTGCGTCTTTACAGACTTGGACGGCACTTCTCCAAGCCTTGTCTGCATGGGAATATTAACAGGACCTCCTCACGGTGTCGGGGCCCATATCCAACGAGATAAAGACCAGAAGGCGGTTAGTGCCATGGTTAAAAAAAATAGCCATTTGATAACCCGTTGCCAGTAGTGATGTTTGGTATTATTAACATCCATTCATTTATAGAAAGAGGTTTCCAAACTTCCCACAAAACAGAAATCTTCCCTCTCCTCGTGGGTTTTTCTTCCCCAAAACGACATGGAAATTCCAGCCAAGACAAAAAGGGGAGAAGGGCTCCAAGCCAGAGTAGTAGTTTACTTCTTAGGTCGCCCTGTTTCTACTGGGGCCATACTGGAGAAGCTGGTAATGCCTAACGCAAAGAGAAGTACAGCACAGACCCACCTTCCAAACGGCATCCCTGAGTTTCATTTTGTCAAGTGCACTTTGTATCTCTTTCCACAGCTCCGTCTCCTAGCGATCGGCTGTGTTTTTCAGGTCTGGTTTTTCTGGATACATCCCACCCACCCCACATTTTTGTCAGCGTGAAGATCAAGGGGACAAACACAAATTCAATTAAGCGGCAGGCTTTGGTGACCAGCAGCTATCTTTCTGGAGGAACTGAATGCAAACGGCTCAGGGGTGGGGTCGCGTATGCATCGTGCTCCTGAAAGGAAAGGAGGCAGCATGTGAGTATAAATCACGCGACAAACGGAGCCCTCCTGTATTAATCTTTTATTCGGAAACAGGCACTGTTTTAAGGGGAAATTAAAGGCAATCAATGAGAAGGCTTGCCTGGGCGGCTTCTGAGCTCGAGATGCAAATATTATTCCCAATTCTAGATTCCGAAGCGATCCCTCCATTGATATGTTAATAGCCTCCTCGTGTTTCTCTGACCTCAAATCCTGGAAGGGGGGGGAGGCTATACTTACAGGAAACAAAAGAAAAGTGCGTGGTAGAATAAACATTTGCTAAATGGACTTTGACTGTAAACCCCAACTTGTCATGTGTTAAGGATGGAATTCTCTACGAGCCAGCCCTCTACTGACGCCCTGAATGTTTAATATGTGTCTATGTCCAAGGAGCTGCCATGACCGATCCTTTCTCTGGTGTCACCTGACATTTCAGCTTCCCACTCATGCTGCACAAGACGACAAATGCTTTGGTGCTGTCACGCCAAAGAAGGCAGCCCTTGGCCACCGGAAATAAGCAAGATTCAGTTGCCTATAAATCAAAGGTGATCACAATCCAATGTGGGTCACCTATGTGTAAACTCACAGAGTCAAAAACAAAGTCAGAGATTATTTATTTAGCACCTGCCGTACGCAAGATATCGTGTCGGGATCCTGGGGATACACAAACATGTTTGCCAAGGAGCTTGTGTTTTTAGGGCAAATGGGCAATAAACAATTTAAAAGGTAAAGATAAATCAGGTTGTGGCGATGCTATGAAAAGCGAGAGCAGATAATGAAAAAGAAGGGGCTGGGAGAAGGCATCTGGAGAAATTATGAGTGTACAGAAATTCAAGGAGGCCCCGGCCACTGATACGTGGTCCGCAGGACTAGCATTCCAAGCAGCGGGACGGTACGTGCAAGGGTCCTGAGGTAGGAAAGGGCTTGTATGTGAGCGTCAGAAAGTCTCCTGTGGCAGCTAGACGGTGGTAGATGAGACTATGTCACAACACTGCATAGGAGCAAGATTATGCAAGGCCTTGTAGCTAATACCACTTTCTAAAAAATTAAATGTCATCATCAAAAATTCATGTCTTCCTATCAGCAGAGGTAAGACCCTCAAAGGGTAAGCAAACATGTACTTTTAAAGGATTCGGATATACTAATGTTTACTAATTTACCATATTCTTACATTACATACGGTAAATTCTAGAACCACATGTCTGATCTCTGTTCAGCAAAGTCGAGGCTTCTAGCTAATGTGCTTTTT
Organism: Panthera leo; assembly: GCF_018350215.1. Classification (NCBI taxonomy): domain Eukaryota; kingdom Metazoa; phylum Chordata; class Mammalia; order Carnivora; family Felidae; genus Panthera; species Panthera leo. The sequence continues at coordinate 8,621,688 of NC_056681.1, forward strand.
AAGATCTAAATTCAAGTAGAGGCTGACCTAATAGGCTCTGTTTCTTATCTTTTACATGAAAGGAGTTTATAATATTTCCCGAGAGCGCCTCCCCAAGTGAGCTAATCATCTGCGATGTGAGGTTAAATCTGTCATGAAAATGGACTTTGTAGTCGATGTCTGTACTCCGTTAAAAGTTTCCTACAACAAAGGGTGCCTGGGTGGCTCAGTCAGTTAAGTGTCCTACTTGGGCTCAGGTCGTGATCTCATGGTTCATGGGTTCAAGCCCCATATTGGGCTCACTGCTGTCAGCACAGAGCCCGCTTCGGATCCTCTGTCTCCCTCTATCTCTGCTCCTCCCCCACTTGTACTCTCTCTCTCTCCTTCTCTTAAAAATAAATCAACATGTAAAAAATTTTAAAATACAAAAAATAAAAGTTTTCTACGACAAAAACACTGAAAGCCCACCTACATCGCAGCTTTATTTACAATAGCCAAGGCATGGCAGGAAGCAACCCAAGTGTCCATCGATAGACAAACGGAGAAAGAAGATGTGGTAGATATATTCAACGGAATAGTAGACAGCCATCAAAAAGAATGAGATCGGGGTGCCTGGGTGGCTCTGTCGGTTAAGCCTCCGACTTCGACTCAGGTCGTGATCTCGCCGTTTGTGAGTTCGAGCCCCGCATCCGGCTCTGTGCTGACAGCTCGGAGCCCGGAGTCTGCTTTGGCTTCTGTGTCTCCCTCTCTCTCTCTGCCCCTCCTCTGCTCGTGCTCTGTCTTTCTCTGTCTCTCAATAATAAATAAACGTTGAAAAAATTTTAATAAAAAAAAAAGAATGAGATCTTGCCATCTGTGACAACGTGGAAAGGGGAGGGGGTGGGGAGATGGATAAAGCAAATGAAGGGAGGAAGACTATAATCTGCCAGGTACAAAAATAAATAAGACTTGGGGATGTAATGTACAGCGTAAGGAATATAGTCAATAATATTGTAACAAGTTGTACGGTGACAGATCATAACTGGACTTACTGGGGTAATCATTCCATGATGTATGTGAATATTAACTCACTACATTCTACACCTGAGACTGATATTGTATTGTGTGTCAATTATTCTCCAATTAAAAAAAAAAAAGTTTTCTCCAACACTGTATGTTAACTGACTGGAATTGAAATAAAAACTTTTTGTTTTAATGTTTATTTGTTTTTGAGAGAGAGACAGACAGAGCATGAGTGGGGGAGGGGCAGAGAGAGAGAGACACAGAATCCAAAGCAGGCTCCAGGCTCCGAGCCATCAGTACAGAGCCTGACGCAGGGCAGGAACTCACAAACCACGAGATCATGACCTGAGCTGAAGTCCGATGCTCAACCGGCTGAGCCACACAGGTGCCCCTGAAATAAAAACTTTTAAAAAGCTTTCTACAGGGGTGCCTGGGTAGCTTAGTCGGTTGAGCGTCGGACTTCAGCTCAGGTCGTGATCTTGAGGTTCCTGAGTTCGAGCCTTGGGTCGGTCTCTGTGCTGACAGCTCAGAGCCTGGAGCCTGCTTCCAATCCTGTGTCTCCCTCTCTCTCTGCCCCTCCCCCACTCTCACTTTGTCTCACTCTCTCAAAAATAAATAAATGTAAAAAAATTTTTTTAAAAAAGAATTCTGAATAATATAAAGCAAACAAGATGGGAGGACAGCAGAACGGTTGAGAGGGCTGACTGCCATGCTCTTTGCCTGCTTTCGTGTCTCCTAGTTGTGCGGCCGCCCCCCCCCCCCCACCAACCCTCTACCCCCAACATTACTCTCTAAGCTTCAGGTCCATTACCCACAGAATGGGAACAAAACAGTAGTTATTCGTAGGGTCATTTGATCAGTACTTGAGTTAATTTGTGGAAAGCACTGTGCTTGGCAATATTTTTTGCAAATATGAAGAGCCCACAATAAGTGAATGCTGCAGGCACTGTGCTGAGTTAGGTATGATGGTAACTCCCATTTACAGATGAGGAAACTGAGGTTTGGGGGTGTGAAGTATCGTGGCCACCGTCACATAGCTCAGATTCAAGTCTATCATTTTTTTTTTAATTTATTTTTATTTATTTATTTTTGAGAGAGAGAGAACCAGCGAGGGAGGAGCAGAGAGAGAGAGAGGGACAGAGGATCCACAGCGGGCTCTGCACTGACAGCAGACAACCCGGTGCAGGGCTCGAACTCATGAACTGTGAGATCGTGGCCTGAGCTGAAGTTGGACACCTGACCGACTGAGCCACCCAGGCGTCCCCCATCATTGCTGATCTAGGAGGTTTTGCTCTTAGTATCCGTGCTATGGTTGGGTCCACGGATATTTCGATCTATAAATTCAGACGTAAGAAGACTAGTTTTCAAGGGTATTTCATAAAACTTTTGTAGTGATAGATAGGAGTGCTTTGTTCTAATTTGTTTTGGTTTTACTCTGCCCATTTGTGTACAATTCCTTCCTTCCTTCCTCCCTCCCTCCTCTTCCCCTTTTCATCCTTCACTCTCCTGCTCTCTTTCTCTTTTTGCCCTGCGATAAGGGTATATAATTCAATATTGTTTTTAACAATAAAGCTAAAAGGTATCATGTAGTTTGTCCCCCAAGGGACACTTGACAACTGGCTGTCATAATTGTGGGGACAGGGGTACCACTGGTAGGGACGAGGAATGCTGCTAAACATCCGACAGGTCACAAGACGCCCCACAACGAAGGATCGTCTGTCCCAGAATGTCGATAGAAACCCTGCCATTGGGCAACGCCCCTTTTGTAAGGGGGCAATTCTCTGCAAGGGCCTCCCTGGTTGCTGCTCTGTGGACCTTGAGATCACCACTCCACCCCCTCCCGAGGTCATCCAGAGACGTGCCATGGGACAGCAGTGCTACAGCCACAGACGGAGGGCCAGAAGGGGTGAGATGGAAAAGGAAACATATAGGGGCGCCTGGGTGGCTCGGTCGGTTGAACGTCTGACTTCGGCTCAGGTCATGATCTCACCCTTTGTGAGTTCGAGCCCCGCATGGGTCTCTGCGCTGACAGCTCGGAGCTTGGAGCCTGCTTAGGATTCTGTGTCTCCTCTCTCTGCTCCTCCCTCTCTCATGCTCAGTCTGTCTGTCTCTCTCTTTCTCAAAAATAAATAAACATTAAAAAAAAAAAAAAAAAAACACATAGAAATGTTTATTGAGGTCTTATACCAGGCTCTGAGCTAACTTCTTTACATCAGTATGTTGTTGTTTGTTGTTGTTGTTTTTAAGTAAGCTCTATGCCCAGCGTGGGGCTTGAACCCATCACCCCAGGACTAAGGGTCACCTTCTCCACTGACTGAGCCAGCCAGGCATC